>NW_024429195.1:58970136-60419383 GCF_017639785.1 Mesocricetus auratus | reverse complement strand
GCTGGGCTCGCTGGGTTGGGGTCTTGGAGGGGCTGATCTCTTTCCTGTGTGGGTGGGTCTTCTGGATGCCGGGAGTAGCCCAGAAGATCGCGGGGGGATGAGTGATGGGTGGGCGGTCCCCGCTGGAGACCCAATCTCACCTGAAGCTGGGCTCGCTGGGTTGGGGTCTTGGAGGGGCTGATCTCTTTCCTGTGTGGGCGGCTCTTCTGGATGCCGGGAGCGGCCCAGAAGATCGTGGGGGGATGGGTGATGGGCAGGCGGTCCCAGCTGGAGACCCAATCTCACCTGAAGCTGGGCTCCCTGGGGTTGGGGTCTTGGAGGGGCTGATCTCTTTCCTGTGTGGGTGGGTCTTCTGGATGCCGGGAGTAGCCCAGAAGATCGCGGGGGGATGGGTGATGGGCAGGCGGTCCCCGCTGGAGACCCAATCTCACCTGAAGCTGGGCTCCCTGGGGTTGGGGTCTTGGAGGGGCTGATCTCTTTCCTGTGTGGGCGGCTCTTCTGGCAGCCAGGGGCGGCCCCAAAGATGGAGGGGGATGGGTGATGGGTGGGCGGTCCCAGCCGGAGACCCAATCTCATCTGAAGCTGGGCTCGCTGGGTTGGGGTCTTGGAGGGGCTCACTATGCCAGGTTTAACTGTAACAAGTGCAGAGAGAGGAGATAGGCACTTCTAGACTTGAAACAAGCAGCTGGTGCCAGAACTACCATCTCCATTCTCTGCTACCTTTGGTTTCATTAACCTTCAGGACTCCTTTGATTCATGTGTCACAACCAATCTCATTATTCCATCAAGACTCCAGCATGAGCAACAGAAGATCAGCAATGCTACCCAATTAGGATATCATTAATAGATGCCTAAGGTCTACTGGAAATATCAGGTGCACATGAGGCACACTGGAGGGTTAATTGTCGCTAATTCACTCAACGCCATGATGGGTCTTATCTTCTGTCCGCATCAATTTTTCCTAATCCCCTTGAAGTATCTTGTCACAATTCTTGTGCTCTTTGGAAAAACTACATAGACACTTTAGTCACCTTAGCCTTTTGTCTGGGACTGCATGTTTTTATCTGTGTTTAAAACAGGACCAGTTCTAATACTTTATATTGTTAAGGAAGAATATGTTCCAAGTAGGATTTCAGAAAGTAGAGAATGATGTCTAAATAGCTCAGACTTTTCATTGATCCTCCTTAGTAATATATTCCTAATCCTTTATCAAGTATTTTGTTTTGCTGCTTTGAATTCAACCCCTACCACTTCCCATTTTTGATATTCATATTCTATTAGTGGTCATTCTTGAATAAAGTTATAAGCTATGGTTAATTTAGTGAGATCCCTAAGCTTAACCCTAAGGTAGAAACAGAGTGTGTGAGGGAGAAATGCTCCTATCTCTCTCTGGGAAGTCTTGGCAGCTATATATCTGTAAGGAATTTGTGACAATGATGTGAACTTTTCAACCTCCTTTTTTGGGAGATCGAGAAACATCTTTAAATATGATTGTAAGATCTTCTTTCCTTTCTAACAACAGGAAAATATCTGGATGTCTTTATTATTTCCTTTTTCCTTTCCATGTCTTTTATTATGTTTTTTCCCACAGTCTTGGGAATTGCAGATAGGCTTTGAAAATGCCAGGCAAGTGCTATATAGTAGCAAGCTATAGTTCTAGTACCCTCCTTTTTTCTTGAGATAGAATGTAGGTAGGTTTGTTAAGCATACCCTGAGTTTGCAAAATTTTTGCTTCAATTTCCTAAGTACCTATACCATAGGTATTACTCATAATTATCTGGTACTCTACCATAGTCTCTTTGCTGTCCTCTCAATTTACTTTTCTGTAGTGTTATTTTGTTTGTAATCTAAGAAGTAAAGCTTGCCTAAAGATCAGAGTGCAGAGCTAAGCCACTAGTTAGTCACACACCTAGTTAAGAGACAAGCCACTAGTTAGCCACATACCTAAGTCACTATTTAGCCATACTGGAGAGGCAATGGTTGCCACACCTTTAATCCCAGCACTTGGGAGACAGATGAATCTTTGAGAGTTCAAAGCTACCCTGGGCTACATGACAGTAAATCAATCTAAAAGAGAAACAAAGCTCACAAGACCCCATGTCTTCAATCCCAGCACTAGAGAGGAGAATATGGATAGAGAAAATAGGGCATGAGGGAGTCAGGTTTGGTAAAGAGCAGTGCAATCTGAGGTACGGTGGACTGCCCCTCTGTCTGAGCATTGACATAGGTAGTGTCTTGCCACTTTGCTTTTCCGAACTTCAGCTTTAACCCCAATATCTGTCTCTGGGTTTTTATTGTTTTACTACACTTTACTCTGCATTTATTTACTATTAAGTGTCTATTCTAGTTTTCTAATCAATTATAATACTTATGTGGTATCAGGCTTACCTCTAGAATACAAATACAGTGACATAACCAATGAGCTGTAACCTTCAAACATTAATTCTACTTCCTTAAATTCATGTGTATGACCAAGTAATCCAGACCCCATGAACTTACCATTTTCTTAATAAAAGAAGAAGAAAAACAAATGTTTTCAAAATTCATATCAAGAAAGTAACAAAACAATATCTGTGTAGTACTAGACAGTCCTGTTCATATTTTATTGTTATTTTGCCTCATTACTGTTGAAAGAAAATTTTTGCATGGCAGGCAATCGAACCAACATAGTTCCAATTTGAAGATCATGCTTGTGCATGGCTGGAGTCATCATCTGTTGCTGTGATATGATTTCTTCGATGCTGAATAAGGACCGGTGCTCTGAATATCATTCTTCCTCCTGTTCACTGGCGCCTGAAGGAAATCCCTAGAGTGTCATTGTTTTGACTTAAGGTTTCTTTATCCCTGTTAACATGCAAACAGGCCTTGGAGCAGAGGTATATTTATTTCATCCTCATCTGCAAGAATTTTTTTTCAGTCCTTCTTGTACCTGGCTTCTCTGTTCAGTAAATAAGACCTTGAAAGACTTGTGGAGGCTTAGGGCCAATGTATCTATCATCACACCATCTGCTGAATTTCAGTGTCATTACTCACTTCTGAAGTTTAGAATCCTCATTTCCTTGTGCCTTGTGATGTTTTAAAAATATCTGTATGTAGCAATTTAACCCGATGGACATTCATTGAATTAGTGTGCCTAGCAAGAGAATTCAAGTAGGAAATGCTAAGCATTTTACTTTCCTTTTAGCCTTCTTGGAAGGCTTCCTTTCTTGAAAAATGGGCAGTTCTGAAGATACCTCTGTTTAGTCACATGGTTAGCTTTGCTGACAGGCTGTCGGAAGCTTCCAGAAGGTTTTAGAATCATCAAAACCTTTTTGATTCGCATCAGGTGTTTGGTATTGCTACAAGCAACAGAGTTACTTTCTTCTTCTATCAGAGGGACCTGAAATTCCAGGGTGGTATTTCATTGAACATTTTGCTTTCTACATCTCAGAGACCTCTTCTCCGGTTTCCATTGAGTGTCAGATATCCAAATACTCCTTTCTGAGGATCAAGACAGACTGCTCAACTCAGCTGGTGGGAACTGGGTTGAAAACGACTCCCCTCCTGAATTATTTTGTACAAGGGCCTCCTGAAATATTCCTACTTTGTCACCTCACTTCAAGGGAAGATCTTTTCACAGCTGTTTGGCTCTCCAAGCTCTAGGGACTCAACTACACAATATGTTCAGTTTCTCTGTGCAAAATCCTTCTGAGACAAAAATTGCTACAAGTATAATGTTGATGATAGTCAAAATTGTAATGACACATGGTGTTTTGCAGAGGATAATTTGTAAGCAGGTAAATATTCCTACCCCTGGAAACAAAATGTGTTTGTACCAAGTGTTTGTTTTGTAATTTGCTTCTTGGTTAAGTACTGTAATAAAGGACTAAATACTAAAGGGGGTAAAGTTCAGCTACTGTACATCTACAACAGTAGGGCTGATTTGTATAATTATAATCTATATGCATAACTAGTTTTTTTGTTTTGTTTTCCTGGAGGAAAAATCTACTTTGTCACAGACATGATTTCCTCCCACTATAGTTTAAGTAGCTTTGTAATAAGTCCTAAGTTGAGTATAGTTGATTAAATATGATCTTATGACTAGATTTTAGAGTAGTAAATATTTAGAAATGAAGTAGTATTAGTAGATAGATCCCTTTAGAGGATGACAAGGGCTAGAATCACTCTTTGACTTTGCTGTAAAGCAAGCTAGCATGGATAAATTCTATAGATTCACTAGACTTTACCCACTCTCATTGAGTGTGGACTTGTTAACCTGACAGATTTGTTTGAAGTCTAAAATGATATCAAAATAAAAATGTATATTACATTTGGGGGCAGTATCTATACACAGTTACAGAATACATTGTACTTAAAATAGTAATAATAATAATATGTGCATTCTAATTTTCCATTGATTTATTTTTGTCTTTTTTCCTTGATTCTTATGAGCTTTAATTTCCATCTCCAAAAGTTATTGTAAGCAGTGCTTGCACCGTAAAAGCATTGCAGGTTGTAGTGACTCTCTGAATGGCTGTATGAACATACATACATTCCCATGTATTTGTCATTAATGGTATGTGTTGATAATCATAGTAATTATTTTACCAGTTATAAGCTCTGGAGTAAGTACCCACTCCTCAATATACTTCACAATACAATGGTAAACGAATAATGGATGCATCAATACGAGCCATTAAATAAAAATAAAAATGAGCCATAACATGTAGTTGACTTTCTGACAATATTTTCCCTTCCCATTATGCTAACATCTCTGGGTTTGGAAATCAGAGCTGGTTTATGCATGTGTTTCCAACTACTCTGATCTTGTGGGATTGATCTTGTGCACTTTATTTTTAAAATCTCACTACAGACTGCAAAAACAAGCCTACTCGGAACTGATTACAATGCTCAAGTGGATCGTTTTCATCTCCATCACTTGCTTAAATGGTGCCTCTCTGATTATAAGACAGACTGGAAAATCAAAATCCTTAACCCTGCTATGGGCAAATATATATAAGGAGGGATGGATTTGCTTTCCTCCCTCTCACCTTCCTTCCTTTATCGCTGAACTGGACTCAGGACCTCACACTTATGAGCCTTGTGCTGTACCACTGAGCTATATCCCCCACCCAGTAAAGTGTTCTTGAGGTGTTTGAATTATCTACGACTTTTCAATAGCTCATAAATAGGATTAAGAAATCATCACCTGCATCTGTGAGTTTTCTAATTTTGCCATGGATTAATTAGTTTTCTAACTGCTCTGATTAAAAAAAACACAACTGATAAGAGCTGTTTGAAGAGGAAGCACTTGTTTTGGCTCGCAGTTTGAGGAGATGGCCCATTACAGCGAAGAAATCAGGTTAGCCAGAGTACAGAGAGCAGGTGGGGCACATTGCATCCACAGTCATGATGCAGAGAGAGAAGGGTGTGGCTGCTTGGCTCACTTTGTCCTTATTCAGACAAGGACACCAAATCGTGGAAGAGCATGGCACACATGTAGGTCTTCCCTACACAACCTAATTAGAAACCCCATAATAAGCATTCCCATGTTTCCATGATAATACTAAAGCCCATCAATCTGACAACCAAGAGAAAATGTCACAATTATGCTTTCCCAAAATCAAGTTTCAAGGTTTAACTGTAAGTGGTCTCATTAAAGGTGTAGTAAGAAAAAAGCTCAGAATTCTTCATACATTTGTTCTTCTTTTGGTTAACAAACCCTGACTCCTTACTTCCTCCATCTTCTTGCTCTATCCAATCTTAAGGACCACTAGTTGATAAGATTTTTCTTTTAAGTGAAAAGTGGTACCCACATGAGTAAACAATGCTACTCTCAGAAGACATGGGTAGAAGTTTATGCTCATACTGAAAACATAGAAGGCAACTAATTCTGGCTACATGGAAATTTCTTTGTCTTGCTAGTGGAAGCAGGGTCTATTTATGTCTCTCTTTGACTCTCTGTCTCTGTCTCTCTATCTGTCTCTGTCTCTCTCTCACCATATTACCCTCTCTCTGTCTCTCCATCTCTGATTCTCTTTCATGCCCCTCCCCCCGGCATAGCCAGAATGCAGGGAGAACAACCATGCCTGCAGAAACTGAGTCTGGGGACCCAAGTCAGGCCTCAGCAGAAATATTAGTACCAAGAAACAAGATGTGTCTACACCAACTGCATATTTTCAATAAGACCTTTAGGTCTAGGGCTTCGTATAACACAACAAAAACACCATCAGAAAAACAAAAACCAAGGCAGTGAAAAATCAAAGACCAAAGGATGAAATCCTATGAAAAGACAAATATTTGCATTCAAACATTTCATCAATATACATATTGGAGAATGCATAATTGTTTTTTAAAGGAAGTAATGTATCTAAAGTCAGTGGTATATAAATAGAATTATTTTAATATATTTAAGTATATTATTTTTGAAAGATGCTAAGTAATTAATTCTGTAAAAACTATAGAATACAAGCAAAGATATACAGGTATTTTTCCTAAATGTTCTTTTGAAGGTCATTAGCTATTTTACTTTTGAGGTAGAATCTTTTATGATTCTACTGTATAGCCAAGGTAATGATCCACCATTTTAGTTTCTTTTTTCTACAGAATATCATGAACAACAGAGAAACATACCAAGCAGTAGCAAATGATGTTAGTGGGGTGGAAAATGGTTCAGCAGGTGATGGTACCTGTTGCCATGCCTGAGGACCCGGGTTCCATCCTTGGAGATCACATAGTTGAAGACAAGATCTAATTTATGTTAGTTGTCCCCTGATTTCCATACTCATGTCTTGTCATGTGCACATGCACATGCTAAATAAACACATGAAAAAAAATAGAAGCAAAATCTGGAATCTCAGATACCTGCAGGCTTGTTTCTCAAACTAGGTACAATGGTTCAGGCACTGCATGGAAAATGTTAGAGAACATTCTCACACTCCAACACAGATTTACTGATATAGAATTTGCATTTTTAACAGTAGCTCTAGGTGAACACTGAAATGTAAAAACACAGGTCTACAAACGTTCAGTTCCTACAATGGCTAGACAGAACTTAAAAAGTCACAGGGGTAATGAGATTGCTTAGTGTTCAAGAGCACTTAACTGCTCGTGCAGAAGATGTGAGTTGGATTCCCAGAAACTGCATGGCAGCTCAGTCACTTGTTAACCTGATTTCCAGTTTTCCAGTGCCCTTTTCTGACCTCAGTGGGCACCTCACATTCATTCGCTCTCAGACATATACATAAGTAAAAGCAAGTAATGTAAAAGAGGTATCAGAACTTAATGGTAGAGTCTTAAAAGGTGAAAATTATTATGGTAATAATTCAAAAATTTAACCATGTAGAAAACTTATACTTGTACAGAGACAGTTAAGACGATCTGAACCAACTGGGTATTTGATGACAACAACAAATTAACTAGGAATGACAATATTACAAGTAGCAATTCATCTGCCTAGTAAGTACAATAAGGGCCTGGATTTGATATTTAGCACCACCAAAAAGAAAATGCTGGGGGGAAAATATTTGTAAAAAATAATTATAGCTTTTGTCTTATACTGAAAATGCCAAAGTTTTCATTAAAGTTTATGAAGTTGCAGACATCTGTGAAAAATCTCAGATAGAGTGAAAAGAATATAGCTCATGAGCCAGGGGTTAGTAGCACAAGCCTTTAATCCCAGCACTCGGGAGACAGAGGCAGGAGGATCTCTGTGAGTTCGAGGCCAGTCTGTTCTACAGAGTGAGTTCCAGGACAACCTCCAAAGCCACAGAGAATCCCTATCTTGAAAAATCCAAAAACAAACAAACAAAAAGGAATATAACTTATGTTGAAATAATATTAGGTCTCTTAATAGTTCTTAAACTATGTCAGGATTACATGGGGTTCATACTGTCATTCTATAGGACTTTATATATAACTGACAATTTTCTAATCATTAGATTTAAAAATGAAATTAAATGATCTATAAGTAGAAATTCAGGTTTGGTCAAAAATCTGTACTTTAGATTGCTTCTTTCCTTTATCTCATCTTTAAAATACTTCTACTTTAGGGCTGGAGAGATGGCTCAGAGATTAAGACCAGAGGTCTTGAGTGTCAATTCCCAGCAACCACATGGTGGCTCATAACCATCTATAATGAGATCTGCTGCCCTCATACATGTAGGCAGAACACTGTATATATAATAAATAAATTTTAAAAGTAACTCTACATTTCCTAGTGCCAATTCTAAACCATTCAGTGCATGCTCTAATAAGTACTATTAGAACCATCCTGGAATATAGAAAAGATGCCTGGGTTTCAGACACATGTGTCGTGGAAAGAATGACATATATAAGTTTCTTTTTTAATGTGGGAAGTTAGCATATGCTAGTTAATATTTCCTAGACAAAGAAATAAACATCTACAGAGAAAATAGTTTTGAGAAAAATCATGGACTGTACATAAATAATATTAAATAAATATGTAAAGAGGATAGAATTCACTCCCTCCCTCACCATGGTACCCCAGGTAACAGCACAGTAAATATTGTATACAGAATGGATGAGAAGTCTTTAATACAGGCATCTGTTAGAGAGATTCATACACTTATAAGATTTTAGAAAAATGCAAGGGGTGTTGCCAAAGCTATTGGTTGCTCTACACAACTGATGGTAAGGCCCTACCACTGGAGAAAACACCAACATAACTCATTGAATATAAAGAAATTGAGCAGGTGCCTTCCTAGAGCTTTCATCCCTACCTACTAGTATTCAGGAGACTGAAATGACATGCTATGCTACCAAAGGGAAAAGTCAAGCTAGCTACAAACTGTTCATTCTATAATGGTGACCTGCCTGCAACATAACAGTGGTACAGCAGTTGTGGAAGTAACCAACCATTATCTAGTTGTATTTAAGGGCCAATTCATGAAGTAAAACCCATGCCTGACACTGCTGAGGTGGTCAAGATGCTAAGAATAAATAGATCATGGATCTAGATGAAAAAACAAATCCTACTGTTTTGCTAAAGGAACACGGTAATAAAATGAGTTCCAGTGACATTATGCTGTCCTCATAGATTAGTACCTTGATCAGCCATCATCAGAGATTAGACAAAGAGTAAGAGTGAGAGACCTTGGAATACTCAATTCTAAAAGGGAGGTCTCCACAAAATCCCTCCTCTCAAGGCTCAGGAAACTCTGGAGAAGAGGAGGTACAAGACTGTAAGAACCAGTGGGAATGGAAAACACCAAAGAAACAAGGCCTGGTACACATATGCACTCACAGAGACTGTGGTAGCATGAACAGAGCCTTCACAAATCTAAGCCAGGTATGTTCCCAAGACTTAAAGGGGAAATAGACACAAGCACTACCATCCCAAACTTGGAAGCTAACTCCTATCGATAATCACTTCTAAAGGAAAAATTGATTTTCTCATGGGGTATACAAACTACATTTCAGGGCAGGCCCCATGCCCCACAGAATACTGTCAATATAGAAGGAACTCAATAAATACTGCTTTTGAGTTTGTTTGTTTCAGAACACTTTGTCTGGACTCTTTTTCACACTGCAGGTATTGTGCTTATATATTATAGCTTCAGATTTTGTTTCTTTGTGCTTTGTGGGCTTTCTGTTTGTGTGAATGTCTGTGTTTCTGCATATGTATGTTTCTTGTACTTTTTCTTTGGCTCTTTTTTCTGTTCAGTTGTTTGTTTTACTCTATTCAGGTTTGTTTTCATTCATGACCTTGTTGTTGTTGTTGTTGTTTCTTTTTGGTGCCTGTTTGTATTCTGAGAGAGAAAGGGTATGGATTTGGGTGGGTGGGTAAGATCTAGGAAAAGCTGGATGAGGGGAAACTGTAATCAAAATATATTGCATGGAAAACATCTATTTTCAATAAAATAAAAACAAAATAATCCTTTACATAATTTACTAGAATCTTAAAGTGAAGCAAAGCAAAACAGTAATGGTGGTATTGGAGAGGTAACTGACTCAGTGTTTGCTGTGCAAGCATGAGTATCTGAGTTTAGGTTCTAACACCCAAAAGGAAGGCAGTGTGGTGATATATTGTTTATGATCTAATAGCATTTGTCTAGAGATCAGAATAAAAAGATAGTCACAGCCATAGAGGACAGACAGTGGTAGTGGTACACACCTTTAATCCCAGGAGTCAGGAAAAGAAGGCAGATGGATCTCTGTGAGTTCAAGGCCACCCAGGACTACATGAGAATGAATCAGTCAAAAACAGTAACAGAGTTCACGTTTTAATCCTAGCACTAGAGAATTTTGTAAGATAGGAGTAGGGTCTCAGAGCAGGTATTCTGTCTTGGGCAATTAGTCCACAGTCACATTGAGGACAGGATTGCCCCAACCTTGGTAGAGGTAAGAGCTCTCTGGTGACTTGGCTACTTTGCTTGAACCCTTATATCTGTCTCTGGGTTTTTATTTTTTGTGCTGCAGGCAGAATTAGGAGCATATATGTTTAATTGCATCACTGGAGAATGGAGACAGAATCATTCCAGAGGCTCTGTGGCCTAGCAGCCTTGCAGAAATAGTAGGATCTCAGTTCAGTAAGACACCTATCTCAAAAAGTAAGTCGGGGAAGAATAGAGGAGAGCAGGATGAGAGGTACCACAATAGAGGGAGGTATTAATAGGTTTGAAGAGAATTTGGCACTAGTGATATTCCCAGAGATCTACAAGGATGACATCAAATGGAAAAATAAGCAATAGTGGAGAGACTACCTTAAATGCCCTTCCCTAATAATGAGATTGACAGATACCTTATAGGCCTTCATAGAGCCTTCATCCCTCCTTGGGAAGCAAAGTAGGGGTTGGGGGAGTTCAGGGGGTACGGGGGAGGAGGAGAGGGAGAGGGAACTGAGATTGACATGTGAAGCAAGATTGTTTCTAATTTTAAAAAAAGATTAAAAATAAATTTAAAAAATAAAAAAATTTAAAAAGTAAGTTGGGGAAATGATTGAGGAAGTTATTGCAGTGTCTACTGTTGAACTCCACATGAATCTACATAAGTGAGTGCAAACTCCAACACATACACACATACATCAGCAATACATACACTTTAACACAATTATAGTAGCACACTAAATAGATAATAAATATATATATAAATACCACAATAGTATGAACAATAGTCTAGTTATATAAGTAGTGATAAATTCAACAAAAACCCTAGTAGGCTAATAGCTGACTAAGAAAGAGGCATAAGAATGAATGCTCTAGAATCAAAAAGGGGATATTTTTGAAATGCAACAACCTGAGAGTGTGCCTATGGCTGAAAGAAAAGAAAATGGATGAATCACAAGTTACATATAAGAAAAATATAGAGAAGATAATAACTAAATTTCATTGATTTCTGTGTTAGAATTCAACACAATATATTTCATTTAGATGAAATGGAGAAGGATTATAAGATAAATCACTGAAGAGACAGTGAGAAAGACAGTGTCATGAATTTAACTTTCATATCTCACTATGATTTTCATGTTGTCTCTTTTCTCATGTCTTCATGTCTTTATACTTGTAAATACTCCCTTTGCTCTTTGTTTTTTATAGTCCTACATCTCTTTTATCTTGAACCTTGTCACCTACTTAGTGTTTTATTTAATTCATTGCTGAGGTGCATTTTTCAACAGCATTTTGGAATTCTTAAGTATCCATAATCCTGAATGGCCATGAAGAAATGAAAACACTATCCAGTTACAACATGCTTAGTGTTGCCAAAATTTCTGACCATCATGTGTGCTAGCATCTCTACAGCTTGACTCAGTGGTCTTAAACCTGATCCATTAAAATCCATGAGTGTGTCACACAATGTTCCAGAAGTAAGTATGCAGTGGGAATGAAGCAAAGCCCCCATTATGATGAGAGGACTTGCACAGTATCCATATAAAGAATAAATAACAATGTTAAAAAGTGCTATAAGAGACAACAAAACAGGGCAGGATGAGGTAGCATGTATCTCTTACCAAGAGCATTCCTGTAACTGTGTGTGTGTAACGTCTGCATCTAAGAAGGTTTGATTGTGAGAGCTCTGCTAAGTTTCTTTTTCTGGGCATCGCTTACATCCATACTATAAAATATTCAACCTTTAGTTTCTGTTTTTTCCTACATCATTTCCTTGTCAGTTTTAATGTCTTCAGCAACTTGTACTTTTCTCACCATGCTAAAAATGATCAATGTTGATTTCCTCAGAGTTGAATTCTGGGCACACACAAAAAGATATCCAACCTGATAACTTTCCAAGTTTCGTACCCTCAACAAGTAGAAATGCAAAATGACTCTCTTTCCTAACTAAGTCAGCTTTTTTTCCCTCTTCTTCTGTTTCAGCTATTAAATACTTACCACCATTTTAGCCCACCTGAGATAAATCCAATTTCCCCTTCTCACTTTGCAGCTACTTAATGAATCAGTTTTCACATTTTAAAATCTCTTCAGATTCTCTCCCATATGTGTTCCTTATTCCTTATGTGGTAAGTGGTAGACAATTACACAGAAGCAGACTTCTAGTCAAACAAAGTATGGTAAGGCACATGGAATCGATACCATGGTTTCATCAGTACTATGGACAACTGGAGTCTTTAAATTGCATGATTCTGTATGAGGCTGAGGTCACTTCGTAGCAATAGTGGAAACATTTATTAAATAACAGTTTACACACACACACACACACACAATGACAAACACAGTAGTTTGATGCCTCCAAGAAAGTAGTAAGCAAACCACTGTCAGATAACTCTGCATTATTAATTTGAATATCAGAACAAAATGACACAGAGACCTGCATTTGTTTCAGAATAGAGTTCCCCAAGTTCTTCATGAGCTTGCTTCTCTCCAAGTTATAGCTATATTTTCTATGCTATGGGTATTTTCAGACAAATTAGGATTTCTAAAATTTTATGTAGTATATCCATGCTTCTCACTTTTAATGTCTCTTTCTTTCTCACAAGGGGTAACAATGAGAACTTCATTGACATTCTATTAACGTATAAAGCTCCTACAAAAACCCAGCTCTTTCTATTGTTTTATACGAGCATCCAATGAGAAAAAATATCTTCCCTCAGGTATAGTTTGCCTTCTTCTTACACCCCTAACTTCTACTGTGTGGAGTACTCAGAGCTGTATTTGATAAAGAACACTGAACTCATTTTGGCCTGTCAAGATTACTAAATCCAGGAAGAAAGGTCACTGTCTCCACCTTAAGTTTGTGTGTCTCCTCTTACAGTTCAGATATATCCTTCAACATGTAGGTGTGTGAACCTCCCAAGGAGCGTCCCTCTAACAGTGTTTCCTTTCATTCTAGATCTCTGCCTTCAAATCTTAAATCAATACTTTTATAAGAATGCCCTTGCTAGACTGGCCTTGTTTGCCTTTTTTGTGTGTGTATCTGGAAGGGAAGGATATAAATGCAAACCAAACAGAGCCTGCTTCCCCCCACAGGATATGAACAGAGGTTGCAGGGAGCAAGTCAAGGAAACTTCCAGTCTTCTCTCAGGCAAGCCACCAGATTAAAGAAGAGTGAAACCATTTCTGTGGACACTAGGATTCTTGCCTTTTGTATGAGAAGTTGGCCTGTGAGCATCATTGCCAGGAAAATGCCCAGATATTTTTTCTTGCTTGTCTTGAAAGTGTGTAAAGGGGTGGTTGGGAAGGGTTACTCCTCCCAGCCTGCCTTGCTTCTCTACTTCCTTTTTCCTTTGGGGGTGTATCCAATTTTAACAAGGATAGCGGGGATTAGGAATTGCTTTAACAAATTCTCTTTGTAAGTTTCAGCTGTTCACAGGTCATTGTCTGCCATGCCTGCCTCTTGCCAGGAGAAAGACTTACTGGCCCAGCTCCAGTAACTTCCATCCCAGCCAAGCACTTTTGTCCACATTTCCTCGCTTTTGCTGCAGTCCCTTAGCAAGATGTGAAGCTCTGGTAAAGGTCGAGTGTAACACAAAGAAAAACCCAGAGACAGATATTGGGGCTAAAGCTGAAGACCAGAGAAGCAACACAGTCAGCCACCATAGAGCTCTTACCTCTACCAAGGCTTGGGGGATCCTGCCCTCAATGTGGCCAGAGCCTAATTGCCTAAAACTTAATACCAAATGCCACCTGAGACCCTAAGCTCTCCTGTCTTATATACCTCTCTAGTGCTGGGATTGAAAGTGTGGGATCCCAAGTGCTGAAATCTCCTTTGTGTGAGCTGTTTTTCTTCTAGACTGCTTCACTCTCATGTAGTCCAGGGTAGCCTTAGACTCACAGAGGAACCATCTGCCTCTGTCTCCTGAGTCCTGGGATTAAAGGTGTGTGCCATCACCACCCAGCTATATGACTGTGGCTAGCTTTGCATTCTGATTTCCAGGTAAACTTTATTAGATCATAATGTATCACCACAGTTGAGTGAACTGAGAATGCCTTTCCAAGTTTGGGCATAGACTGAAAATTAATCAAACTTTCTATTTTTAGTATGTGTTTCTCCTAATGTGGAGAATCTTCAGGCCCAGACTCTGGCCTTACAGTCAGAGGCCTTGTTAAGAAATCTGCTCTGGGTTTTGAAGGCTTGGTTTGCTAGGATGAATGGGGCATCTAAGAAGGCACTGACAACTGTATGAAGCAGTCTCCATGTACTCTCAATGAGAAAAAAGCTGCCGCTATAGGCAGAGCCTGTAGGAGGAAGTGGCTGAAATGAACGCACACAATCCAAGAATGCAGGAACAGTCTGTGGTTTGCTCTTGGCCAGCTTGTCATATCTGGCTGATTCTTCTGGTGATGAGACTATATGTGTCTCTCAAAGAAACAATCAGTATACTCTTTGGGGAGGTAAGAAGCTTGGAACTCTTACATAGTGGCATTTCAAAGATGTGGACCTATTATTTCAAATTGCCATTCTACTCTTGTCTTCTATTCCTCTTAACGGTGTTGGACTACAAAACAAGCATCTCTGATTCCTATGAAATCTTTCCTTTTTTCAATTCAGATTCTTGTCACAAATATATATATATATATATATGTATGTATGTATACACATATATGTGTGTGTATGTATGTATGCATGCATTCATACATATGTGTGTATACACATACAAATATGTATATGTAAATGTACACACACACATATATATATATATATATGATGAATTTTACTAACCAGTTTTTTACCTAGTAGAGAATTTTGATTTGTTTTTACAGGATTCACTGTAGATTTTACCTTATTGCCATTTTCTAATAGAAGCAAGTCAGTTGCAGTCAACAGAAAAACTAAAGTGTGTCCACACATTACTTAACCAGTTCAGCTCTTCCTAATTGGAGGTGAACTAGAAATCAAGCAGTTTTGAGTAATAAAAGGTTTAAGAATGATAAATATGTTATGTCCTAAACAAACAAAATAGTGATAAATATGTATTAGGGACAAACACGCTAGGCTGTTTTCTTCTAGCCAACAGCAACTACCCAAGAAGATTTATGTTTTTGCAAACACTGTGGACCTTTAAATTTCATTTGTCTGGGAGTGGGAGAGTGGAATTGAAAGATGTACAATTTGCATATTAAAGGAAACCCTCTTAGGATGGTGAGAGGAGCATGGCATACCAAGCTTTTTACCCAGCATGACTCATGGGGCCACGAGTGTCCCTTTCCTCTCCATTTCCTTCCTCCTTCCCCTAGATGACTTCCTCATTATGCCTGAAAAGTCCATTTTTCCTTTGCACTTGGTGAAACATAGAATTTGTCATAGAACATTATATTTTCCTGGTTGCTTCTGAAGAAAGTGATTCTTTGGATCTCCTTTGGCATTGCCTTCAAAGAGAAGCCCATTAAACACTTACTAAACTGGAAATTCCTGAGAGGACCATCTCTGAAGGGAGGGGAGATGGAAAGGTGTAGAGCTCATAGAAAATGCTCCTGCATCTTGTGGTCTCTGTATTAACAGTACTTTCTGTCTATAGGTATCTGTTCTCTTCACAATAATAAAAATACATAGAGGGTGCAAGTCTTAATTAAAACCAATAGTGAGGATTAGTTTCATCTTAATTCTCAAACAGTTTTTCAAATAAGCCTTTCACTGATCTATTTACTATTTCTCTGTCTATAAAAAATTATTTTCTTTATTTATTCACCAGAGACTTGCATGCATGAAAATCAATACTTTAAGTTTAAACAGTGTTTTTCTTACAATTGGAGACAGGATGCCCTCAAGGAGCTGTGATTAGGACTGCCAGCATTATCATACATGAATTGCAAAGAAGCCAGCCAGGTTTTCTTTGCCTGTTGTTTTAGAATAAAGGTGTTTAGGATGCTTATCAACAGGAAGTCACAGTGAGTAGCTTTGTTTAACATCTGTCTGTCAGTTGACTAGTGCTACTGTGGGGAGCTTGGCAGCCTTCTGACATTTAAGTTGGAGTCACTATGGTTGTCAAAACCAGCTTCCAAACTAAGACAATCTTCTATGCAACTGGGGAGGCACACACTGTACAAATCCAAGGGAATTTGCTCTCCTATCCTTTGTTTTTTAAATAAGAAACTTTGAAACAAATCTGAGATACTTAGTGTATTAAGTTTGAAATTTTCCACTGCCCTTTGTTCTGTTTTTGTAAGTATTCCAATATTATACATAATTGTAGTGTATTTCATTTTCAAAGGATATAATCTTTTGGGGAAAATGAAAGCAATGGGATAGATTTTTCTATTCTACTAAGAAAGGTCTAGGCATTTCATTTTCAGGGCTGACATGAAAACAGGCACAGAAAAGATATCTTCATTTGATTTAACTTAAAAGTTGTTTTAGGGTAGCTTGAGTCTTAAACCTTTGTGTTGAGAGCCAATAAAATTTTATCCTATTCAAATACCAAATAAAATAATCCATTTCATGGTTTCTGATTAAAATGATCAGCACCCACATGCCCAGGAGCAGCTTTTAATTGAAGATTAATTTGTAAAAGACAAAACACACATCAGCTCATTCAGATCAAAGACACAGATGGAGGAACAAAGCTGAAATGCTAAATTGTCAATAGTTCAAAACTATTTCAGAATTAGATAATAATACTCTTGCCATTTAGTCAACTTGTATAAAACAAAAGTTACCAAAGATTATCTGTAAATTACTAAACAAAATGTATAAGTAACTATAACCACTTCATAGGAGGTAAATTTTAGGAACCTCAGAATTAGCCTTGACCCATCTGAATAGGAGCTCTTTGTGTGTATGTTCACTCATGTTGAATGTATGTACTTGCACATCGAAGTACACTTGTGTGGCTATGTGGGTGGGTTAGTATATGTGTGGATGTGGCTTTGAGTTTACGTCGGATGTCTCTTTTGATTGTTTCTACTTTATTGTTGGAGACATGTGAATCACTAATTAATTCATCTAGACTTGCTAGCCAGAGAGCTCTAGGGATCTGCCTGTTTCCAAAGCCCCAAAGCCGGGTTATGGACACTTGGCACTCAGGTTGACTTAGGTGGGACTGAGAATCTGAGTTCAGGCTTTCCTGAATGAGCTATCTCCGTGGATCCCAGCACATTGCTTTAGAGATGGAAATTATGAATAACCATGGCAAAGCCCTTTATTTTAATAGAAAGCATACATAATTAGAGATCAGTAAGGAAATGATCTTCCACAAATTTCTTTAAAAGATTCAAACAGGACTCGACATTTTCCTATAGCGTTTTTCTGCACAAAAGCAAAACATTAGACTTTTACAAAACACATTTTCCTTGGCTCCAAACACCTAGTAGTTTATTCTCCTGAAGGAAAAACTATGGCCCTAAGCCTCAGTCTCCTTGCTTCTGTCTACAGGATTCATTTTGCTCTGTCTCCCAACATGCTCTGGCTAAGTTTAGAGATGCTCTCCACAATTCTGCATACCTAATTTGTCTTCATCCTGAGTTCCTCTCAACTCTAAAGATAATTTCATCATTCACGTACTTTTCCAATTCTAACTTAAAAATTTAATTCAAATATAATTTAAAATTCATATACTTTTCAGTTACAGCTATTTGTGTGTGTGTGCATGCGTGTGTGGGTGTGTATTTGTGTGTGTGTGCATGCGTGTGTGGGTGTGTATACACTGATAAGCATATGGAGATCAGAGGATACCTTGTAGGAGTCAGTTCTCTCTTTCCATCATGAGGATCCCAGGTACCCAATAAACTCAGGATGTCAGGTTGATGTCAACCTTCATTATCCACTGAGTCACTCCACTCTCCCTCATTATTCACTTATGTGTATGCTCTGTAGGCTCTCCTCTTCACACATTCCAAATATGTCATATAATACTAGTTCTATCTAATACCAGCCATTTATTTCTTATGACATATCTCAATTTAGGGGTTAGATGACTTCAGTCATTCATAATGACAGTTCTTGTGAGACTCTCAGTCGCCAGCATCTATTTTCTCTCAGTTCCACTCTACGTAACCCTGAGGACTATCCTGAATCTTGAACTCAAGTACATGTTATACTTATGCTCTACGTGCTTCTATTACAGAGAGGGCAAAGGCTCCAACACTAAATGTTTATCACTTTACATTTAGGACTTCACCTTCCTTCCATTAAATCTCTCACTTGAATCATGACCTTTGTTGTTGATCTTTTTATTTTCTAATCATTTTAATCTCCATATTCTGTTGTCACATACATTTAGCATACTGTTTCATCTCCATATATCCAAAAGCCATCCAAACTTCAAGCTCATGTAATTTCTCCTTTATTTACAAAACCATTTATAGAGTATGAACTTCACCAAATACTTCTCTGTGCAATGGGAGATTATTGGTGGACCACAGAACGCCTGTACTTCCAATGTGTATGTTCTAGTTGAGAAAGTATCAAACACAATAGTGTGAGTTATGAGGAAGGAAGATGGAATTAATATGCACCAATCCCTTATGAAAACTTGAAAATGCTCTCAAGACCCTGTGAAATCAGGATATTCATCCTCTGAACCACTGAGTAAGAGTGCTCTTGGAATTCAACCATCCTGTTCATCTTCACACAGCTAGCAAACAGCATCTTGGCCTTTGTGAATGAGATGGTTTCTATTATGCCATCTATCTTGTTCGCCATTGGATTCTTACTGTATTTTGCTTGTGGCATATATCTGACATTTGTCATTAATTGAAGTGGTGATCTTCTTGTATTTATTTTAAAAATATTACATGAGTACCTGGAAATTGTAGGCTGAAATAAATATTTAGAAATAAAAAGAATCTACATGATTGAGCAAAAAACAAACAGAAACCTTTCCTTTATAGAACTCGCAATCTGTTATGAGAGAAAAACAACTAAGGGGAACTGATCAGCCAATGCAATAAGGGTTCTGTGGGATGGATATCCATGTACTGTAATGTCAAAACCCTTTTGGTTTCCAATATTTTTGTAGTGGTTTACCTTGCTGCAAGATCCGATCTCTCTATGTCTGGATGTGCTCTGGCTTTTACAGAGAACAGTATGGGCAGCTAACCATCCAGTGGAAAAGAAGCAGAAGACATCCCTAGGACAGGAATGAATAAAATGTGAAACTTTGACTAGTATAAGGCTGAGACATGGCTTGGCTGATAATATTTGTGATGCTAAAGCATGGTGACTTGGGTTTTGATCACCAAGGCCTATGTAAAAGGTTTGAGTATGGTCATGCATGTCTGTAACTCTCACTGGTACAGACTCCCAGAGTTGGATGACTGCTAAATTCTCTAGAGAATGAGTTAGTGCCAGGTTCAGTAAAAAGTTCTGTCTCAGAAGACAATTGGGCATGCTCTAGTAGGATAAGAGTGAGGAAGGCACTAGACATGGACCTCTGTCCTTCATATCCACATATGTGAACATATACTGGCATATACACATGTAAACATACACACACACTACACATGCACACATACAAACACATGTAAATATATAACCAGCAGAAGATGAGGAAGAAGAGCATGCCAGGCAGTAGGCAATTCTAAACATGGAGTCATGAAAAAGCAGAACATATTCAAAGAATAACCTAAAATCCAAGCACTTACTGGAAAATGAAACTGGAAAGGTAGCCAAATAGTGTTATATCATTCTGAGGCACCTGTTTCTGGAAGCTGTAAAATATAGATGCTCTGGAACCACCCAAAACTCATTAAATCAGGAACGCTTGGGAGCAGAGTGCAGAGGAAGGTCAGGGCAGCAGAACATTTTAAAAGTTCGTCAGTGTGATTCTAATGTGTAGCCATGGTTAAGAATTGGTGCTGCCGGCAGAGGGGAAGCAAATAGGTTTAGGAAGCAAGAGCCATGAGGAAATTTGTGCCTCAGATGAAGCATTTTAGCAACTGTGCAGAAAGTAAACGGAAGGGTAGTTCAGGAGAAAGAACGGGACAGCAGGGCTGCAATCCACACAACACACTGCATGGTGTCAAAACGACTTTTCTGCCTTGGTGACTTTATGCTAACTAGACAGCAAACATATTATTTAGAGGGGTCTTTTTATGTTGTTTTTCCTAAAACTTCCTGTCTAGAGCAATGTAGGTATCCAACAACACTTGTTTAATTGAAGCATTTCGTGGTCAGACAGAGGTTACCACTGATGATAATTAAACTGGAAATTACATTTTATAAGTATATTTTATGATGGTAACAAGGAAACTTAGGGAATGATTGGCAACAAGAGATGACAACGGTCCGTCAAATATGAACTCTGTCACTTCTAAGATATGTGCTCTTCTTATTAACCTATGTGTGGCTTCTCTGATAATTAGTCATGTAGTCGATATTATTCTCTCTATTTATTTATGGATACTGAAGCACACACTATCCTAAGCATGTATTTACATAATTAAAAGCTCTTGATAAAATTTATCAGAAAGACTGCATATAGTTTCAAGGTGTTGAACCTTTCACTGATGCCTTCTCTCCTGCTACCAAGATGACCATACTTGACAAAAAGATTTGTCCACATTTCTGAACATTCCCTTGGACTGAATCCCAAGATACGGTAATATTGCAGAGGATGTTTTTAATAAACTTTACAAAACTGACCTTAGATTATCTAAGTATTCACTATTCCCAATCAAGTAATAGACATTTTACCTACAACACAAATAACATTATTATCCTCTCTCTCTCTATATATATATACATGTATATATATATATATATCAAAACAAGCAAAACCCCCAAATGCTCATTCAAATATTTGCTTTCAAACTGTTCTAGTTTAACAACAGAAACAAATAGAAAAAAGTGTACTAAAATTTTATATAATGTTTCCATTTGCCAAATATAAAAATCTGCTATCGTCTCCTCCTTTTGAGGGACCAATATGCAGACACATCCTATGGCATCATTTATCTTTCTCTGGACAGCATTGTAAGTGAGAACATATTTCATTTCTTCTAATATGTATTTATATGATAAGTTTTATAATTTTTAAATTATATTTCATTCTTCCTTTAAATGGAATGATATATACTTCCATATTCATGGAATCGGACTTTAGGATGTTTTTCTCTAGAATTAATAGCATGATTCATGGTTTAAAAAAATAAGATATCTGAATATGTTAGTATATAGTCCTGCTAATTGTACCATTATTCCTTAGAAATCCCCATATATCTTAACAGTACTTTTATATACATATTCCTTGGTATTGGCACAAAAATAGACAGGTAGACCAATGGAATCGAATTAACACCCTGTGATTAATCCATAAACCTATGAACACCTGATTTTTTACAAAGAAGCTAAAATTATACAATGGAAAAAGATAGCAATCTTCAACAAATGGTGCTGGCATAACTGGATGCTGGCATGTAAAAGACTGCAGATAGATCCATGTCTATCGCCATGCACAAAACTTAAGTCCAAATGGATCAAAGACCTCAACATAAATCCAGCCACACCGAACCTGCTAGAAGAGAAAGTGGGAGGTACCCTTGAACAAATTGGTACAGGAGACAGCTTCCTGAACATAGCACCAGAAGCACAGACAGTGAGATCAACAGTTAATAAATGGGACCTCCTGAAACTGAGAAGCTTCTGTAAGACAAAGGACATAGTCAACAAGACAAAAAGGCACCCCACAGATTGGGAAAAGATATTTACTAACCCCACATCTGACAGAGGGCTGATCTCCAAAATTTACAAGGAACTCAGGAAGCTAGTCTCCAAAGGATCCAATCAAAAAGTGGGGTACAGAACTAAATAGAGAATTCTCAATAGAGGAGTATAAAATAGTTGAGAGACACTTAAGAAAGTGCTCAACATTCTTAGCCATTAGGGGAATGTAATTAAAAACAACTCTGAGAAATCATCTTACTCTGTCAGAAAGTCTAAAATCAAAAACACCAATGACAGTTTATGCTGGAGAGGATGTGGAAAAAGCGGGAACACTCATCCATTGCTGGTGGGAGTGCCAACTTGTACAGCCACTTTGGAAATCAGTATGGAGATTCCTCAGGAAAATGTGACTCAATCTACCACAAGACCCAGCAATTCCACTCTTACACATATATGCAAAAGATGCACATTCACACAACAAGGATGTCTGTTCTACTATGTTCAGAGCAGCATTATATATAGTAGCTAGATCCTGGAAGCAACCTAGATGCCCCTCAACTGAAGAGTGGATAGGGAAAATGCGGTACATTTACACAATAGAATACTACTCAGTAGAAAAAAAATGGAATCTTGAAATTTGCAGGCAAATGGATGGCACTAGAAGAAACCATCCTGAGTGGGGTTACCCAGTCAAAAAAGACAAACATGGTATGTCCTCACTCATATATGGATTTTAGACATGGATCAGGAGAGTGTCAGTCTACAATCCCAGTGCCAGTGAGTCTGGGAAACAGGGAGGTTCCCAAGAAATATGCATGATACTCCAGAGAAGTGGAATAGGCAAATTCTCCTGAACAGATTGGGAACATCGGGGGAGGGGAAAGGGAACCAGGAAAAAGAGAGGGGGAGAAGAGGAGGGGAGAAGAAGGCCTGGGGGAGCAGGAAGGTTGAGTCAAGGTAAGAATAGAGGAGAGCAGGATGAGAAGTGCCATAATAGATGGAATCATTATAGGTTTGAGGAGAGAGCTGACATTAGTGAGATTTCCAGAGATATACAAGGATGACACCAACTGGTAAACTAAGCAATAGTGGAGAGAATACATTAACAGCCCCTCTGTGATGTTAAGGTTGATGACTACCTTATATGCCATTCTAGAACCTTCATCCAGTGACTATGGAAGCAGAGACAGATACCCACAGCTAAACACTGAACTGAACTCCTGGAACCCAGTGACAGTGATGGAGGAGTGATGAGCAAAGGGGTAAAGATGGTACTGGTGAAACCCACAAAGACAGCTGACTGGATAATGGGGAGCTATTGAACCCCAGACTGATGGCTGAGAGGCCAACAGGGTACTGATCCAGACTCCATGAATGTAGTGTTAGTGGGGAGGCCTCAGAAATTTCTGGTGCCTTAGGTAGTAGATCAGTGTTTACCATGTCCTACGAATGTACTTTGGGAGCCCATTCCACATGGAGGGATGCTGTCTCATCCTGGACACGTGGGGAAGGGCCTAGGTCCTGCCCTGGATGAAATGACAGACTTTGGAGATTCCCCCCAAGGAGGGCCTCATCCTCCCTGGGGAATAGTGTGGGTATTGGGTGGGGGGCTGGCAGGGGGGTTGGTGGAGGGACAAGGGTGGAGGACTGGGAGAGGGAGCTGGGATTGACATGTGAAGCATGCATGTTTCTAATTTAAATAAAAACATATATTGAGAAAAAAAAGAATCTCTTTCATGAATTTAATTTTCAATATTCTTATCTTAAAATTAAGGATTGCATTTTCTAAATATACTTCCTTTTGAATTTACTATTTACTGATGTTTAGCACATTTTTCTTGATTTTCATAAAACTAAATATTTAATACTATCATCTTTAGTCAAATACTCAATTCTTTCCCTTTTATTGATTCTGCCTTTTAGGAATCACTCTACTTTCAGTTGACTGATATAATAGTTCAAAAATTATGAAAATTTTAAATTTAGTGTATATTATAGAAAAATAATATATGTTCCATTGCCTTTGTATTATAATTGGAATCTTGGAAATTCATGATATAGACAATTAATTTACAATTGTTTTTTTATATTTGATTTTTAGTGGCTGATATTGAAAATCCTTATTAAGAAATTTAACAAAGCCTAGGCATTGTGGAAGGAGTTGTGGAAGGGGAAACTGTAACCACAATATATTGTATGAAAAAATGTTTTCTTTTTTCATATATTATTTTTCTCTTTTATTGAAACAGATTCTTAATAATTATCTTAAAGCAGCAGTTCTCAGCCTGTGGGTTTTAACCCCTTTAGCAAACCTCTATTCTCCAAAAATATTACATCATGATTCATAACAGTAGCAAAATTACAGTTACAAAGTAGCAACAAAAATAATTTTATGGTTGGAAGTGAACACATGAGGAACTGTGTTAAAGGATCATAGAAATCAGAAGATTGAGAACCGCTATTCTAAAATTTGATTGTATTATTTTCCCAGGACTTTCTCAAAAGATGTCAAAAGTTTGCTGTATATTTCTTAGTTAATTTATTTTAATTTTATATCCATTGGTGTTTTGCCATGGGTAGCTGGTCCCCTAGAACTGGAGTCACAGACATGTAAGAGCCACTATGTGGTTGAACCCAGATCCTTTTGCAAGAACAATTAGTGCACTTAACCACTGAGCAATCTCTCCAGCCCAGTCCCAAAATGTGTTATCTTATAGTTCCACATATAAAGCTATCAGGCAACAACTTTTCATGTTCTATTCTCAAAATATGTCATTTCTATTGATCAACTTTGGTTTCTTTTTGTTTTTGACTTTTTATATATATTTCACAGTATTTAGGATTTCCATTATGCTTTCAGTTTTCTTTTTTACATTTCATGATTTGAAGGATATAAATATAAACAGCTATTTCTAATAGTTACTATAGTGTATACATGTTATGATTAGGAGAGGTTTTCTGTCCTGGGATGTGTTTTGATCTGCACACAGCTCTTGTTAAATGGGACTATGATAAAGTCAATGATCCTACTTTTGATTTCTCAACTATCTATTATAGTCACTATATAAAAAGTTCTTTAGTATGTGAACTTTGGAACCAAAAAGTATTCAGGTTTGAATTCTATTTATAAAATTTGTTTTACAGTCATCATATCAAAAGAAATTTTTGCTACTCATTGGAGTTTATATAACTTTTAAAAAGTTTTGTCACGTCTTATTTAGAATTTCTGTTGTATTTTAAGAATTTTTCAGGTGTATTTTTGATTTAATTATTAATGTTTTATTTGCAAAGTTATTGCAGATTTGTTACTGGTATACAGAATAATAATATATATGTGTACTAATTACACATAGCATGCTAGATGTAGTTTTGTGAACTTAATAATATATCTTTGAACTTTCTTACTTTTCTACAAGTGCAATCACATAGCTGTAAGCAACAGGAAATTTTCTGTCGTCCAATGTTACATGCTTTATGCATTTGGCTCATCTTTGGCATGATACTTAAAGAGGCCTTGTCTGGTTCTTAAAGACAAAGGACATGTTTTTTAACCTTTCACCTTGAGAACTGTTTGTGGAGATTCATCTTATTAAGTTTTTTTTTTTTGGTTTTACGAGACAGGGATTCTCTGTATTGTTTTGGAGGCTGTCAGTCCAGCTTGGCCTCGAACTCACAGAGATCCTCCTACCTCTGCATCCCGAGTGCTGGGATAAAAGGCGTGCGCCACCACTGCCCGGCTTCATCTTATTAAGTTGTAGTCTATTCCTAATTTGCTTAAAAATGGCACAGAAATATTAATTCTATTAAATTCTTTACCCAAATGTTTAAATAATTGTATATCATTTTCATCTTTTAACTGTCATATCATAATTTTAATTTCCGGTTTCTACAGGCTAAAGTAGACCCACCTTCAATTAAAGGCCATGGTCACCTTGCTTCTAGCTGACATGCTTATGCTGGGATGAAATTGCTTTCTGAACGATTTCCACTCAAATTTTGTATCAATGCCTTTCATTAAATCTTGAACACTAGGTCCCTGAGTGATAATTATAAGGTTATGGATTTTAAGTATATTCAGTTTTATTGTGAATTTTTATTTCCATTTTACTTCTCTTTATGATGTCAGGGTGTACTTCCTTAGATCTCTAATCAAAAAGTGGCATTTATCTCTGGTGCACTTTCCTAGAATAGTGTGTGTTCTTCAAAACTTTTCATATTTTGATTTATTGAAATTCATCTCACATAGCTGTCTCAAGCTCACTTAGAACAAACACTGACTTGTTCTTCTTCCTCTTTTAAATCCTTGTATGCTTGAAATGTATCACTATTGGTTGGTCAACTGTTTGGTTTTTTGTTTTGGTTAATCCCACTCAAAAATATGAGGACACAGCTTTCTAGACGTGGGTATTACAGATGTAATATATGTAGCTGATTGAATTCTAATTCTTTGGCAGCTAAGCTTCTTTCCATCCAAATGTTAACAGAGTATTTTCATTAAATGTAATTTGAAGGATGACCAGGTTTCATCATCTGTTTTATTGTCCTGAAAAGTGACAAATGCCTAATTCTATTACACAAGGACTTACACTCTAATTTCTTATTATTTTATGACAAATACCAATATTCTTTATATCTCTTACATATAATTTTGTTATATCTCTGGGCATTTCCTGTTTGCAGATTCTACTGAAATTTACTGTGACATTATTTTAAAAACCTACTTCTGTTTTATATTTCATATGATTTTTAGCAATTTATTTTCCATACTTAACATTTCTGTAATATTAGTTATTGCTATTTCATACTTTAATCATTATTGTAATATTGCCATGACTCCCTAACTTATGAGACATTGTCCTGTATTATTTTTCAAAAGTCAAATTATTACCCCTACATTTTTCCTATCAGTGATGGTAAATCATATTTGTTTTATGTGTTTGATATAATCGATGAGTCACATAACCTGCATAAAGTTTTAAATTTTGTATATATGGGGTTTAGTGCCAATTTTAACTTTAAATATGGTTATTTTTGCTTTCATATTATATGTGTATACATATATATATATTTCTGTTATTAGAAGCGATATCTAATAATCAGGGCTCTTGACGTATTATCACTAAAAGTGCTATTTTTCTGGTTATAAATCTGTTTTTGGATTCATATATATTAGGTTCAAATCAGTGCTGTGAAATTTTATCCTCCTGTAGCATCTAGATGACTGAGTTTTAGATCACAAAATGTATGCATGTTGGAGTTGGGTATGATGTCTACTACATAGACTTGTATCTAGTGACAGAAAATGAAACTTTATCAAGTTTTACTTTCTATGTCTCAGTTTTGTGTTACATGTAGCTAAATATATTCTCTATTTGACCCAGTTCCATGAAACATGGAACTGCAGTGAAGAATTATGCCTGTCAACTGTATTGAAGAGACTTGCAATCTCAGCACTCAGAAAACTGAATTAAAAGATCAAGAATTCAAGCTCTAGTGAGAACTTGTATCTAAAACAGAGTTAAAATCACTTGGAGAAGAAGTACAGCTTAGTTGCCTATCATCGTAGGCCAATGACTGTAACTCTCAGCCTGTCTTCATTACTTAGTCAATATTCTTTCCTGGAACTTAAATGTATGGATGGATTCTAACCTACATTTCAGATACCCAGTATCAACTTAAACAAGAATTCAGAGGATACACATGCAAGGATGACCTAGGTGGATAAGTAGAATTTTTCTTAGAAAATTCTTCAAGTACAGGTAAGAAAATTCAATGCAAAGACTGATGCACAATAGCACAGCTGAAAGTGTTACTAGGTCTATACACAATAAAGGTGAGTGAAGAGGTTCCTTAGGTAGGGAGACAGTTAATAACACAGCAAACATGCTTGGATTTTTCACTATTTACCTTTGCATAATATTAAATTGTCTGTAAAATGAAGAAAATGGAACACAGAGACACGGAGTTATTAACTGAAAATTAGAGAGCTAGAAAGTGCAAAACCGAGTTCAAAGCCCTGGTCTTCCTGCTCTAGAATCTATGTTCTTAATCTCATATAAATGACTTCCATAGTACCTTTTAGTAGTTTCCACTCAGATAATAAAAGTTATTTTACCATCTGAATTAGTACATACATTTATATATGAGTGTGTATCTGAAATTCTACAAAATTATCATCATCTTTATTATGAATAATATAGATTGATTTTTCTAAAGTATAATCTATTTTAGTTTTTTAATGCTGGACACAAGCAACAAATTTCATCATTGTGGCTTTTTTTTCTTATCAAACAGGACTAGCCTGCCAAAGACTCTCATCATCTGTAGAAACTCTACTGTTTGTGCCAGTTTGCCAGTCCTGGAGATGCCTGAGATTTTTCCCTGTGTTATGCCCCTCTCTTCAATGAGATTATAAATTAGCCAAACATGGCATATTGTGAGGTTGTGTCCTTACCAATTAGATGATACATACTCACCACGAAATTTAGAATAAAAACAAAGTAAGTTTCCTTCCCTAGTATTCTGGCTCACCCAGTTTGCATCATAGCATACCCTTCAGACAAAAAGAATTTCCTTGCCAGATTAGTGCAAGAGAGAGGGAGAGACAGAGAGATAGATACATAGATAGATAGATAGAAAGAGAGAGTGTTTAAAATATCATTTTCAATAATCATCATTTACTGTTTGAACTCAAGCTATAAGGAATTAAAAGTAAATAAAAAATAAAACCAGGTCCTATACTATAGAACTACCAGTTTTAGCAGTGTAAACATTAAAAGATATTGGCGTGGAAGACTCAAACCTATGCAAAAGTTAATTGTAATTCTACATAAAAATTAAACATGAAGATCAGGATCCACAAATCAACAACCTTTCTAAGGACATAAGAAACAGTAAGCTATGGAAAGTAAAATAAGAATGGATGGAGAACAGTTCCATTTTCCCAGTTGCGGTTCGAATTGATCACAGGACCATCAAGCAGATATTCATTACAGGTAAATAGGTTTAAGAGGAAACATAATGAATTCAGGAAGCTGGAATTTTGCTTTCTAGGTGGGAAAATTAAGTAGAATCACATTTTAGCATGATAAGTCTTGCAGTGCTCTTGATTTCAATACTTTATTGCTTCTATTTAGCCTAAGGATATATTTAGCTTATCTTGTTTCTTAAATTGAAAACAAATCTACTAAGCCCCTTGTTTCTTTCTTTATGAATGGAGGAGAATGGTTTTGTCTCTCTGCTGAAGCTGATAAATAGATATGAAGATCTGTTATTTTATTTACCTTGTTTGTTTCATAGGCCATGAGATCATTTGAGAAATTTGCCAGCCATTCTGACTTCTTAGTGGGAACACATTGATCCCCAGCTATTGGCACTTATAATTAGAGAACTCATAAACCATCTAATTCTTACTCTTTCTAGTTTTATTGGTAACATACGTGTTTCTGTTTGACTTTATATTTGAAAGGACTTGTATTTTATATACTGGTTTAAAAATGAGAAAATATTTCTGATATTTCTGCATTTAGTTTTCAAGATTCCAATGTGCTGAAATGATTCCACAATCAAAAACTGCAAATTCCTTTCATAACAAGATGGCCATTCCATTCACTTGGGTGTATGATTCCATTGAATGGCTGGCAAACCCTTTCTCTTTCCTAACACACCAGTGGACTCCATTTTTCAGCTAGGCTCGCCATTATGCAGCCTAACTATTTGACCATGTTTATACCAATATTTGGATCAGAAAAGAGGCACATGTAGTCCTTGTAGAATGTTCTTCCCTTCTTATTGGGACTAGGGTGCTGTGTGATACCTGCAAACAGCCTAGGGAGCTGTGTCTCAAGCAGAAGGGAGCTCCAACTGAGACTGTCAAATTGTATGCTGTACATAACTCAGCATAGATTGGCCTGTTGTCCCATGTACAGAGCAACTTACCTTGTAAATGCCAGCTCTTCCCTTTTACATTTGAAGACACCTTGCTACAGAAGATAAATGTAAATAATCACTTGTTCTTTTCTTCTGTTTTCAGTTAATTTCATAAATTTATTAACTCTGCCAGCCTACAAATTCTACCTCTTCGTATTGTGCAGGTACTTAATGGAAACAGAAGGAGAAACTGGAATAGGGAGTGATAGGGATCTTTTAGTCTTGAGTTAGATGCAAGAGATTGCCTAAGTGGGCATGTGATATTCCAACAGTGAATGACCTGAAAGACCTGATGTTATGGGTGCTCTCTCTCTCTCTCTCTCTCTCTCTCTCTCTCTCTCTCTCTCTCTCTCTCTCTCTCTCTCTCTCTCTCTCTCTCTCTCTCTCTCTCTCTCTCTCTCTCTCTGTCTCTGTCTCTGTCTCTGTCTCTCTCTCTCTCTCTCTCTCTCTCTCTGTCTGTCTGTCTCTCTTTGTTTCTCTCTGTGCGTGTGTGTGTATGTATGTGTACATGTACATATGAGAAGGGGCCAGAGGTCAATGTCACATATCTTCCTATCTTCCTTAATGGCTCCCCACCTTAGAGCTTCCCAATTTAGCTAGACTGGTTGGTCAGAAAGTCACAGAAAATGATTTTCTTTACCTTCCCAGCCCTAGATTAAAGTATAGGCTAATGTGGCGAGTCTTTTTGGTTTGCTTATTTTTGTTTTTGATTTATGTTGTTTTGCTATTATTTGGTTGGTTATTTTTTAGGTGTTTAAATTCTTCTTTCATACATTACATCTTGAATGTAATTTCCCCTCTGTCCACTCTCAGTTCACGCCATCACCATCCCCACTTCCCAACCCCCCAGATCCAGTCCTCTTCCATTTTCCTTCAGAAAAGAGTAGAGCATACAAGGATCTGAACTGAACACAGCATAAGAAGTTACACTAAGACTAGACATAATCCATCATATCAAGGATAGATGAGACAACCCAGTAAGAAGGAAAGTGTCCCAAAAGAAGGCCAAAGAGTCAGAGACAGTACCTGTTCTCACTGTTAGCAGTCCCACCAGACACCAAGCTACATCATGAATTCCGAAGTTCCAGGTTCAGTTCCTGTCTTTGCACAGCAAGAACTTACTAACAGAGTCATTTCCCCGCGTCTATTTTCCTTATTGTAGTTTTTGATGCTTTAATTGTACTATCTTTATTCTTCATTTTAATTCTTCCTTACAAAGTGCTCCTTCTGCTTATTCATGACTAACACTGCTAAATATTTCATTGTGAAACAGACTTTGAGACAGAAGATTTACAAATACTATCTAATTTCATCACTATCAACCTTTGGGATGGGCGATTTTATTATTTTCATTACAGGAGGGGAAGTAGATGTTTCATCTGTTAAAGTGGAAAATAGAGTTTCCAATGTATTTTAATTAAACCCCCACAGTCTTTAACCTTTCCTTTCTATCTGCATGCACTAATGTGTGTATTCATATCACATATTCACCCCCAATCCTTCATTTATCTGTACTTCATTTTGTAGTTTGAACAAAGCCTAAATTCTTTAGTGATGAGAATATTTATAAATGTAGAGCCAAAAAGTAGCTTTTGAATCAACTAATATTTAATGTGCTTATCTCAGGTTTTTCTATGAGAAAGAATTAGAAAATGTTTTGTCCATATTTTCTTGCTAAGGGCTATGGACTGTTTTGGCCAATTTCTGGCTATAATATATTTCACAGTGATTTAGCAGTTTTCTGTAAGGACTCAGTACTCAGTGAACCTGGTTGAGACCCCAGATACTAGATTCTATCAGGCAGAAGGCTTTTGATGTCTATAGTTATGTACATAGAGTGAACATTCCTAGGATGTGGCTCGGAAAGGTTAACAGGTTACTTTCAATTCTAAAGAGTAATAATAAAAAACAATAGGAAGTTTAACAAGCAATGGTCACCCTGGACCTTTGTCCCAAGTGCTGAAGATGAATCCTTGCGTCTTATAGTACCTGAAAAACTGTAAAGAAAAGGAGCTACAGAGGATGGTCGACACTCTGTGAGTTCAGTAGTCAAACCACATTAAAGCTAGAAAGCACAGTAACAGGGAAACAAGCATACAGATTTTTAAGATCCCACGTTGGCCAGGCATTTCTCAGTTTTTCAATGTAACCAGTTCTATACTCCATCAACTTTTGAACAACTGTGTGCAATGTGCAGTACACAGAGCACTGACACAACTATATCCGAGCCAGCATGTGGTGCCTCGCAAATCAAACTGTGGCAAAGTCCTTTCCTATAATATCACTGATTCCACCTGATGACAAATTATTATTTCACTCTATCTTTCTTGCTTAAATGCAATATAGATGTTACTTTCTATGCCTTTTGAAAGTATAAAGTATAAGAAAAATAGATATATTTCACACTCAGCAAAATCAAAGATTTTGTATGCTACCTCTGTACCTATTTTATTTGTTATTTAGTAGAATTTAAGAAATATTTTTCCATAAAGAACTATGAAATGTTAAAATGTATTTAGAAATAACTTCTAACTTTAGGTTGGACAGAAGGTGTGTGTGTGTGTGTGTGTGTGTGTGTGTAAAAATGCATCCATATATTTTCTACTAGGAACTTGGTGTGAGATGATGTTTGATCTTCTTGTACATCTGTTACCATGAACTTAGCTGGGCAGTATTTCTATGACCTTTACAAATAAAATATTCAACAACAGCATTAGGACAAATTTGTCACATTGAGAACTCAAGACTGGGATCTGGGGAGATGGCTCAGTAGTTAAGAACTCTTAATGCTTTTGCAGAGGACCTTGGTTCACATCTGAGTAACCACAGGGCAATTCAGTACTTTCTGGAATTGTCATTCCAGTAGATCTGGTGCAGTTTCTTCTGGTCATCATAAATATAAGGCAAACACATGGCATACATACATGCATACATTCATACATGAGGGTAAATACATACACCAAATGAAATTAAATAAACCTTGAAAACAATTAAAAGAATAAGTGAGTCATTGTATTTAAATTTTACAAAGATAAGCTTCTTACACATAACGGATTAATTTTTAAATATGCGTGCTTCTAGAGACAAGGATTTTATCGTGACTTTCATGCATCAGTGTGTATATTTAATTTTCCCCAAGACTTATGCATATTTATAATAAGTATATATTTTACTTAGACCTAAAACCTTTGCCTGAACAACATTCTTTGTTTAGGTTTGATCTTGGAATTAAGTTTTATTTGTAAAGAAGAAAATAGACTATGCTATTTAATAGGACTTACCAATACCTGTCTGAAAGATTTAGAAGAAGAAAATATAGCCAGATTCTTTTCATCTATCCCATTTCTTAATAAAGGGAACTAGTAGGACCAAAAATTATCTAAACACAAATATAAATGCTGGAAGGTGACAAAGTAAATCAAATTTTCTGAAACTATAAGTTCATTTGTTTGTTACTAACAACACTGTCTTTTCTAATGAAGCCACTATTAAACTGCTTAATGTTACTTTATAACAGAATAAATATATTATTCAACTCTGTATCTAGCATTTGTCATAAGGTATCAATGCAGTCTATCAGGTTGGGAGGTATACAAAATATGAATCTAATCAAAACTCTAAGTTAGCAGAGTATACCTTGAAATGGATAAGTAAATATATTAGTGCATATCTCTCTATTCCATGAAGCTTATTAAACTCAGTAATATCATTTTAGTTCTAAACTTTGAAAAGAAAGATTCTTCTAAGCTACAACTGTTGGCATCTGTACTGATGTGCTTGAGACATCTCAGCTATCAGTGAAGCAGAGCTGCTCATATCTGCAGCTGGAATGAACCTGTTTCTGGAGAAATGGGAAGCAGCAGCTGCAGGGCGCATAAATCATGCAATTGATTTGATTTTGCAAAGCAAACACATTCTTCGCGTTGTGATTTAGCTTGCTAATTAAGCCTTGCATAATCAAAGGAGCCATGGAAGAAACTAATTCTGGATTGAGCTCAAGTTCCACACCTTCTGAGAGCCTTTTAACATTTTCACACTTTCAAGAGGAGGCTATCTAAAAGCAAATGCCCCTGAAGGCAGAAGAATGATTTGCAAATAATGGTCCACAGGCTGCTAGAGTCAGACTCTTTTGACAAGTGAATCAAGCTAGAAGTCAAGAAGACTATTATCCATGGACCTGTGGCACTGGAGTCTTGAGAATGAGGCAAAGCACTGACACTACATTTTTAAATTTTGGTTTCATAGCACATATGAGAAAGCTTATGAACAGAAGTCACGGTTAAATTCCTTAGGTTCTGTGTACCATATGTTTTCTGATCCAATTATTCAAGTTGATTTTTTAGAAGGAAGGGGATGACAAACAATACATAAACAAGTAAGTATACTGTGTTCCTAGTAGTTTACTTTCAATGACAGTTGGTGGGTCCTACTTTTCATCCATCATATATATGTGTATATATAATTGTTGGACATTATGAACTGAATTTTCTGGTGTTAGTACAAATATGTAACTACTCTTGGCTTCCAGAAGGTCTCAATTTTGTAGCTGTTATAGCCATACATACATTTTCAAAGCTAGAAAAATTATAGTGAAATATCATATATACAGACATATCAATGGTATGGGAATCTAATGTCATTAAAATTGGGAAGGAGAATAATTATGATCTATTGAGGTAAGGTAAGATCTTCAGAAAGCATAGGCTTTGAAACAAGAATACTATATATTTGGTTAAATTTCTAATGAGGAGAGAAAATATTGTTTTAGGTAGTTTCAAATACTTTCACAATCAATGTATAGGAAACTTCAAGGGGGCTTATTGGAGATAGATTATTTACCAGTATAAGGGTACCCAATTGAATAACGAGCTGTGAGTATTAGAGAACACATTTCAACTCAATGAAGGAGCAATTATTAGGTAAAGAAAAAATTACAGGAAAGGTACTCAAGGTAATTGCTGTAACAGAGGCTCTGAAATAGGACAGACCTGGAAGAAGACAGGAGACAGAAAATCATTGGTGGAGACAAAAATGACATCCAAAGTCATCTGAGAATAATTACACAGGAGCAATGGCAAGCCTGGTAAACATGGCATTCCATGCTCCTAAGCAGCCATAAAGGAATGGTCACAGCACCATGCATTGCATTTACTTGATGAAAACTAACTATTATGACTCAAGAAGTGATCTAGGAAACAGGATTTACTTGCATTTATATTTCCTCCCACATAAAGAAAGGAGAGAATTGCAAAACTACAGTATCTCAATGTGAAATGTCTAGCATAATACAGCAGAGGTGATAAAGGAAAAGGAGTCCAAAATAGCAATTTGGAATAAAAAAATGACAAAATGATAAGGTAAGCATAATTCTAAATATAATTTTAAGGATGTACAGGGCACTGATTCTAAGGCTGTGCTATTTTTTGTGGTTACTTTCAAATTAGGACTGCATCCGATTGTGCATCTCTGTGCTATTTCCTTTGGGATTTTTAAAAAAATGTTCTGTTACCTAGTGGTAGTATTGAGCCCTTGTACATGGCCCATAATGCTCTAATACCGAGCTACAACCTCACCTAATTCCACCTAGAGTGGTTATTTTCTCACACAGGCTAAGCTGTACCACTGACAGGACTCAGGGGAAAGAAAGCCCTTGCATAGTGTTGCTATATGTGTGACTTGTACACATGACAGAAAACAGTATGTAGCACCTTCAAAACCTAAAATAGAAATAAATGCCCTCCTACCTGAATAGCACCAGTTGCACAGACACTCAGACTGACAATTAATAAACAGAACTTCATGAAACTGAAAAGGTTCTGTAAGGCAAAGGACACTCAATAGGACAAAACAGCCATCTACAGAAAGGGCAAAGATCTTCACCAACCCCACATTCAACAGAGGACTGATCTCCAAAATATATAAAGAACTGAAGAAACTAGACATCATAAAACCAAATAGTCCAATTTACAAATGGGATACAGACCTCAAAAGAGAATTTTCAACAAAAGAATGTCACATGGTAAAGAAACACTTAAAGGAGTGGTCAGCATCCTTCGCTATCAGGGAAATGCAAATAAAACCACTCTGAGATTCCATCTTATACTTGTCAGAATGGCTAAGATCAAAACCACAAGCTACAGCTCATGCTGGAGAGGATGTGGAGCACACTCCTTCATTATTGGTGAGAGTGCAAATATTATGGTCACTTTTGGAATAAATATGAAAGTTTCTCAGAAAAGTTGGGAATAAAGATTTCTAAGACCTAGCCATACCACTCTTGGGCATATTCAAACAAACCACAAGGACACTTGCTCAACTACAGTCACAGGCGTGTTATTCGTCATAGCCAGAACCTGGAAACAAACTAGATGCCCCTCAACTGAAGAATGGATAAAGAAAATGTGGTACATTTGCATAATGGAACATTACTCAGCAGTTAAAAACACTGATATTAGGAAATTTGAAGACAAATGACTGGAACTAGAAAAATATCATCCTGAGTGAGGTAACCCAGACCCAGAAAGACAAACATAGGTCTCCCTGGGAAGAGAAAATAGAGGCAATTTCCTGGGTAGACTGGTGGGTAGGTAGGGATGAGAACTCTAGGGATTGGGTTGGGGGTAGGTGGAGGGTAAGAGTACTGAGAGAGATGTCTGGAAAGTCAGGACATTTCAAGGTCAGACAGAAACTTGATGCAAGGGAAACACCCTCAAATCTACAAAGGATGATGCCAGCTAAGACTCCTAGGAATAACAGATAGGTACCCTGAACTGGCCATCTCCTGTGATCTGATTGATGACTACCACAATTGTTAGAGATCCTTCATCCAGTAACTGATGGAAATAGATGCAGAAACCCACAGGCAAATATTAGGCTGAGCTCAGGTAATCCTGCAGAAGAGAGGGAGGAAGGATTACAGGATCCAAAGGGGCAAGAACAACACTAGAAAACCTACAGAAACAACTAACCTGGCCCATAGGAACTTACAGAGTCTGAACCAACAATGAGGGTGTCTGCATGGGACTGACCTAGGCTCTCTACATATATGTTAAAATTGTGTAGCTTGGTACTTACTTCTACAGCAACATTACATGACATGCTTTGTTGATACCCATAGGACTCCTGCCATTTTCTGTATACAAACAGAGGAGGCATAGATGGGGAGTGGAGGGGAAGTTGGGATAGGGAATGGGAGGAGAAGAGGGAGAAAAAACTGTGGTCAGGATATAAAATAACTTAAATAATGCACTAGAAGAAACCATCCTGAGTGAGGTAACCCAGTCACAAAAAGACAAACATAGTATGTACTCACTCATATATGGATTTATACATGGAGCAGGGGAGTGCCAGCCTACAATCCTACCACCAGAGAGTCTGGGAAACAGGGAGGACCCTAAGAGAGAGATGCATGGTACCCCCAGAGAAGGGGAATGGGACAGGATCTCCTGAGTGGAGTGGGAGCATGAGGGGAAGGGAGAGGGAGCTGGTAAACAGAGAGGGGGAGAAGAGAAGGGAAGAGGAGGACATCGCAGAGCAGGATGAAAGATGCCGTAATAGAGGGAGTCATGGTTTGAGGAGAGATCTGGCACTAGTGAGATTCCCAGAGGTCTACAAGGATGACACCAACTGGCAATCTAAGCAATAGTGGAGAGGCTACTTTAAATGTTCTTCCCTGATAATGAGATTTATGACTACCTTATATGCCATCCTAGAGCCTTCATCCATTGGCTGATGGAAACAGAGGCAGACACCACAGCTAAACACTGAACTGAACTCCTGGAACCCAGTTGCAGAGAGGGAAGAGGGATGAACAAAGGGGTCAAAGACCAGGCTGGAGAAACCCACAGAAACAGCTGACCTGAACAAGAAGGAACTCTTGGACCCCAGACTGATGGCTAAGAGGCCAGCATGGGACTGATCCAGACCCCCTAAATCTGGGTGTCAGTGAGGAGACCTGGGCAATTTATGGGAACTTAGATAGTAGATCAGTATTTATCCCTGGCATACAAATGGATTTTGGGAGGTCATTCCACATCAAAGGATGCTCTTTCTGCCTGGACACATGGGGGAGGGTCTAGGTATTGCCCAGGATGATATGACAGACTTTGGTGATCCCCCATTGAGGGCCTCACCCTCTCTAGGGAGCTGAGTGGTGATTGGGTGGGGGTTGTAGGGATTGGTAGGGAGTTGGGGAGGATGGGAGAGAGAGGGAGCTGTAATTGACATGTGAAGCAAGCTTGTTTCTAATTTAAATTTAAAACATATTTTTAAAATGCTACTAGTGTGACCATGGGGGCTGGGGATAAATGTCATATGATCAAGTGATTTGACTATTGGTTTCATGCCCAAAATAAATAAATTCAGGGTCAGGTAAAATGGGTCAGGCAGGAAAAGCAGTTACAATGCAAGCCCTGTATCCTGAATCTACTCCACAGAACCCATGGAGTAGAAGGAAGTAAAAGAGTATCCATAAGTTGTTTCCTGAAGTTCTCAAGCACACTGTGGTGTGCAAAAACATGCACACACACCCACACACCTTGCATATATGTAGAAAAACACAACTTTAATGTTTTAAGATATTAAATAACATTAAGGAGAAATTCACATTTGTTTGTTCTAGCACTTTCCATGGTTCTAGAACTTTTAACAACGCAGGTGTTTATTAAATACATAAAGAAAATATGACACATATACACAATGAAACACCATGAGCTGGGTGAAATTCCTTTATTGCAGCAACTCGAATGGTAGAAGTTATCATTATTTGATAAGAAGTTAAATAGACACATGACATAGACATGAAACCTTAAAGCTGTCTCAAAGCTTGAAAATGGAATGGCAGTTATGTTACCCTAATGTGGGGCTATTGTGGGGGAGAGGGAGTGTGAGGAAAAACTAGTTAATAAGTAGTTACTCTTAGTTAAGAACAAACTCTGGGTTGGGAGATGGTGGCACAGGCCTTTAATCCCAGCAGTCCAGAGGCAGAGGCAGGTAGATATCGGTGAGTTCAATGCCAACCTGGTCTACAGAGTGGGTTCCAAGATAGCCAGGAATACATGGAGAAATCATGTCCCAAAGAAAACTAAAATTAAAACTAAAACTAAAACTTAAAAGAGAGCAAACTCTGGTGTGCCACTGCATAGTAACATCAATGGAGACAGCACATCAAGGATATGAAGGACTGTGACGATCCCCTGTGGAAGGCCTCACTATCCCTGGGAAGTAGGTGGGGATTGGGTTGGGGGGTCAGTGGGAAGCATAGGAGGATGTGAGGGTGAGGGAATGGAGGGGATGGATATGTAAATAAGAGTGCTTCTAAAATAAATGAAAAACATTTCTAATTTAAATTAAAAACATACATAAAAAATCAATGAAAACAAACAAACAAAAAAACCAAAAAATACCATGACAAAGGATATTGAAAATCTTCCCTGTTTATGGTAAATGTGTAAGGAGACAGAGAGGTGAAACCTGATTTGCACATGATATCCACATGTATCAGAACATGACAAGTAGTTGCATTAACATACATAACTTCTACTTTTTTATGTACCAGTTATAATGAATTTGATTAATACAGAAAACATGCTATGTATACTTAAGGGAAAATAGGTCAGACATCAAAAGATAAAATCCTGTCACATTGGATAGAAGCAGAGATCACTTGAATAGGTGAAATAATCAAGAATAGAAAGATAAATGCCACAGCTTAGGTTTCTATTCTTTTATTATTTTTGAAGTACTTTTTTATTATATATTTAAATTAGAAAAAAGCTTGCTTCCCATTTCAGTCCCAGCTGTGTTTCCCTCACCTCCACGCCTGTTTCTCCCCACCAGCACCCCCAGTCCCCTACCCAATCCACACACTGTTCCCTGGGGAGGTTAAGGCCCCCCATGGAGGATCTCTAGAGTCTATCATTTTGTTCAGGGGAGGGCCTAGGCCCTCCACCAATGTCCAGATTTAGAGAGCTTCCCTCATTGTGGGACGGGTGCCCAAAATCCATTTGTGTGACAGGGATATATACTGATCTACTACCCAAAGCACCATAGATTGCCTAGGTCTGGGTTTCCATTCTTATACTAAATATTCAAAACTAGTTTTAGAATTTATGAGTAGAATGGTGGTTATCAGAGTCTGAAAAGAGTAAAAAGAGATAGAGAGAGACTAGCAATCTTTTCATTGGTAGTTAGAAGGGGATGATCTGGGGACTAGGCAATAACAATGTACTAATATTTCAAAATTCTGTAGAAAGTATTTTGATTATACTCTCCATAAGAAAATAATAAATGCTTGGGAAGGCAGATATATGGACCTTGCTTTACATTTCATGAAGTGTCTTCATTTATAGAAACACTATACGATATCATGACTCCATAATAACACATACAAATGCTCATGTCAGTTGAAATAAAGGAAATTTCAGTTGATAAAGGTATTTAAAGAGAAAGTAGAAAATGTTTTCTGTTCAGAAGTTAGAGTGCATAAGGGATACTCACTTGTGTCATTCTATGTGTGACTACTTCTAGTCACAGACACACACGTTGTGGCACCCACTGTTTCTTGTCTCTGCCCTTTGTTGCCCTTAATTTGATCTACTCCAATGCCTATTGCTAGAGACACATCAGGTGGTTTGATCATTTCAGTTACCTTCTAGCCATTCCCATGATGGCTCTTTTCTGCCACACATGCCCATCTTCATTGCTTCTGCTTCTCAAGCAGGATGACTCATCATTTCCTCAAATGCCACCATGGCTTGTCAACCTCAGCGACAATCTACTTTCGTGCACACACTGCAAAGTTGAAAGGTGCCAAGTTCTGCTGCAGCAGTGCTCAGAGACTGGCTTTGTAAACCCACGTTGGGTCGGCACTGCCGTTTCGTTGTGCTCAGGACTTATGATTCTTTTCAATACTGTGTTTCAAATGAACAGATTTTTAAGACTTACACTCTCTCCACAGTCATCCTAAAACTTCTTCATTGGCCCCTGCTCTGTCAAAGAGAGTTGTTTGCGGGCTGTTCATTCTCCTGCTTTTATAATAATCATGTTGCTTCTGTAACATTGACTGATACTTTTGCAGGTCACTAGTTTTGAACACCTGGCAAATTCCTATTAAGCTGCATGTTATACTCTTGTGCTTTTGATTGCTTATATTTTTAATAATTATTGTAAATATTGTAACTCCAAAATCTCTGTACCAATCTATCTCTTTATTTTCATAAAGATTTATTTATTTCTATGTATTAATGCTCTATCTGCACTTATGCCTTTATGCCAAAAGGGGACATCAGATCCCACCTAGAGATGGTTGTGAACCACCATGTGGTTGCTTGGAATTGAACTAAGATCCTCTGAAAGAACAGTCAATACTCTTATCCTCTGAGCCATCTCTCCTTTATTTACATTAATCCCTGAGAATCCTTACAAAGTTCTATTAGGTGGAGCACCATGTGTGCTTTTGAGACATTTTCTAACTCAATGACAGTGAAGAACTATACAGGTTTCACTAATTTTGTTTTCACAGAGAAGCTTTTGGGATTTAAAGTATTTTTCTTAAGAACCAAAGTACAGCCGGGCGGTGGTGGTGCATGCCTTTAATCCCAGCACTCGGGAGGCAGGGACAGGCGGATCTCTGTGAGTTCGAGGCCAGGCTGGACCGACAGCCTCCAAAACAATACAGAGAAACCCTGTCTCATAAAAAAAACAAAGTACACCTAAATTTGCAAGGCTAGATTTTTTTAATGCTGCACATAGATACAATGAGAAGACTTAATAATGCTCTTCAGATTTTACTACACAATGCAAATGGCAGTTTCTCTTTTGCATCACTTGCTCAAAAACCAAGGTGATTCTGGAACAATGTGAGAATGAGGAAGTGAGGTTAGAGATGAGTGGACAAGACAGTCATGTAGCGAAGAACAAAGATGGTGCTCCACATGGTAAAAACGGAAAAGAGATAAAAGTATTGCAGTACTTATTTCATCATTCTGTTACATATTTTACTTTGAAAATTTTCGGAGAGGAAAAATCTTATTTATCATGTGGAAAGCACACAATCCAGTTTAACCACAGAATTAAAGATCATTATGTAATCCAATAGTCTGTGATGACAAACTATTTTCTTCATCTGTAATTGTTAGATATTTTCTTCTCTGACTAGCAATTAAATAATGATGTTTTTATTCATTAAATTAACCAGTGTGTTAATATATGCTAGGCCATTTATTTACATTTTCATTTATTTAGAATATATACATCTACTTAATGTCTGGAGTGTTATTCCTACTATACATACTACTTGTATAGTTTCTATAAACTCTACAGTCAGAAGTGGTTTCATGTTAAGTATCTCATAGTAATTTATATAGTATGTAGTCATCTTTCTTTCTAAGGAATATATATATATGCATATATATATATATACCCACTGTACCATTTTCATTTCTAAAAAGGACTGGATATGTTGGACCAGTCTATAGTAAAATTATATATATATATAAAATTTGGGTCTCCTTGCTTACCAGTCAAGTTAACCTTTTTGTGACATCTTTGGTTTTCAGGAGGTTATCTCTTCTATCAGCTCCTGATAGCTTTTTGTTGAATGTAGCTTGTCAAACTCATGAATTTCCTACTAAGAGCAGCATGTTGGGCTGATATGGGAAGAGTTATAGTGGGAAAACAGATACAGATATGGTCATTTTCATATATATATATATATATATATATATATATATATATGAATTTTCTGATCTTTTCTGATCTTTAATGCCACTTTTATCTTTGTTTTCCCAGTCATTATACTTCATTTGTGTTAATTTTATCCTTTTGTTTCTGTATTTTTCCTGTGGTTTGTGTGTGTGTGTGTGTAAAACAATGATAAGGAAAGAGGTTATGTGTTTGAGAAGCAGTAAGGAGGGAAAGGAGAAGGATGATTAAGGTGAAGAGGGAAAATAGTGTTTGGAAGAGGGAAAGGAAAAAGGAAGTAATAAAATTATATTTTAATTAAATTGAATTTTATTAAGGAGAATATGTTCAGCTTGATAATTGTTAATTATTGTGGAATCTGTAGACACAGAGGCATGAGTGTACTAGCTTGTGCTATAATTAAAAATCAATTACAAAAATGTATCTTTAGATTCCTATGCTTCATAGAAAACAGATGACAAAACTAAAACCGAAAATCCTACATATGACAAAAACAAATTTATTTTTATCCTTAAAGGCTAGTGTACCACTATTATTTGTTTCCTATATTTTAGAAAGAGAAGGACAGAGGACAGAGGTCTTGAAAGGAACTTCCCAGTGTTCAGGCATGAAAAGATTTTACTGGGCACAGCGACCTTTTCCAACTAGTAAACTATTTGCTAGATCAGAAAGAAGAGTGAATGCATTTTATTTTAGTACAGCCTATTCTGCTAGTGTGATGTATATTTATATGCACATTGATCTGACAGTATTGACTCAAACAAAAATCTATTTTAGTAAAAGGGAGGAAAATACCAACTTCATTAGTAGAATAAAATCAAGTAAGCAAAATTACATTCTGTAGTAAGGTCAATGAAAAGACAAAGAAATAACGAAATCAATGGAGGGATTACAGAAAGTTTAAAATCTTTCACTTGAAATTTTGGGTCAAAGGATAGATTAGCCATACTCTGTTAAGGCTATAGTTGGTGCTGAACTGAACAGCCATGGCTTTTCTTTGCCTTATCAACTGGACTGCACACTATTTCAAATATATCAGTACAATTAGGATATTTAAATAAAACAGACCAGTTTTAGTTGTTTTTATCACTATGGCAAGCATGGACAATATCAATAGGGGAATATGTGGTCTGTTGTTTGATTTTGCTAATGAAGGTTATTTTTTAGCATAGTTATAGCAATTGATTTATATATTACTTGTTGAAGCTGTCAAACTCAAAAGATCTAACTGTTATCTTAGGCATGACCTAAGTATTTATGACAGAGCACACCTGGCCTGTAAAGAATAATATATTTTCTTTTAGCGCATCATAGAAAATGTTTGCCACGCCTGGCCTGGGGGATGCCTGTGTAGAACTCTTTGAAAAATTGTATTTTCAGACTGTAATTTTCTCATTCTATCTATCTAAAGAATGATTAGATAATATGTAATATTTTTGGTATTATCATATATTTATAGTAATACCTGTATACATATATATTCTTAAAAACAAAACTATAATCTGATCAGTCTATATTTGTGTATATATACATATATATAAAACATATGTGTATGTATTTATGTATGACCATTTAGTATTGGATAACCAAGCAAATGAGTATGTTCTTCCCTGGAGAAGATCATTCTCCCACTCTCTGAATTCCTTAGTTACTCAAAGATTTTGTCAAGGGCTGACATCTTATGGGATCTCCCTATCTTTGCTAGTGTATCTATTGGTGTCATTCTAGTACAAGTCATGTTTAGGAAATAATGTTAGTGAGACTTCATTGATATAGCTTCTCTAACATTTCTAGAAGATAGGATCTCACGGCAACTTCTTATTCCTCTGGCTCTCACAATCTCTCTGCCTCATCTTGCACCATTATTCCTGTACCTTATTGCAGAAGTTGTGTTATAGATGTGTAGAATCTATTTTTTTATAATAAACATTAGCATCATTGTTATTATGCAAGATTCTACTTTTCCAGGTTGGAGGTGGTCATAAGAATCAAAAAAAGTTCATCCTCACCTTTAATGCTGTAATCTAGGCTCTGGGAGCCTAAACCATATTGAATTGAGTAATTTTATACATTCATTAAGGAATGCCCTTTAACTCAGGCATTTTCATTTGCACTTGCTTTGATGCTTTCCTTTCTGTCTTTTTTAATGTTTTTAAGTTTAGCTGATATCTAATGATAATTGAGTTGTATTTTTTCATCTTAATACAGTGCCAAACATCACCACCAACAATTTGACTGTTTATAAATTTACAATTGTTCTATGCATTGCTTTTAACAAGTCAGCACATCCATTAGTGAAGTAATCTCTACTCTTTGAGAGTTTCTCAACAAGAAACATGAAACATAGTATTTCCACAATCACTACAATGGGAAGGTATCCTTCTTTGCAGTCCTTTCTTGATAGGAAAGTGTCCAAGTCCTTTTACTTCTAAGTATGGCATTCACAGAATAGCTCACAAGAAAGAAATCATCTTCCAAAAATAACCTTCTCATCTTCAATTATTTTATATCCTTACAATGTGCAAGGAGTTTATGCATACTTAACTAGTTCTTAGGGAAGACTTGAAATGCATGCATAATAATCTTTCTATGAATAAAACTGGTATCTCATATGTAATTCAGGGGGCTCACAACAAAACCCTTTGAGTTCCTTTTAAAAATACAATTTTGTTGACCTACCTGTGTGGCAAAGCATTGGTCAATAAGCATTCTAAGATTTGTGGTGACTACTACTGAATTTTTAACGTAAGAGCCACATTTTCTACCTGCCCATGTTTCTTTTTAAAAAATCCACATTGTAGCCTCATGGATAGAATTTAATAGAGATAGTATATGTGGAAGGCTCTTTTTATAAGGTGCCAGACAATTTATTGAATATTTCCTCCCATATGCACATCATAATATATACATAAAGCCATTCTCTTAGAAGTCTCAAATTTATAACTTGCAGACTGAACTTGGTGTGCAATGATAAATCATGGCATCTTGCAGTGAATACCCTTTTTGACAAGATTTAAATATCTTGGTCACAGATTTCTTCCTACATATTTCACACATGTCCTGATCTGGCTAGCCACAATAAATACTTACACATGAAAATTTTGCCCCACAAATATCATCCTTTCTCTTGTCACTTAGGAAATGACCACAATGCTATGCTTGAATAGAAATGTGCCCACAACCGGGCGGTGGTGGCGCATGCCTTTAATCCCAGCACTCGGAAAGCAGAGGCAGGTGGATATCTGTGAGTTAGAGGCTGGGCTGGATCGACAGCCTCCAAAACAATACAGAGAAACCCTGTCTTGTAAAATCAAAATTAAAAAAAAAAAAGAAAAAGAAATGTGCCCACATGAAGAAACTGGAGAATAGTTACACTAGAGAATTAACAGCACAGCTGAAAGGTCTAGAACACAAAGAAGCAAACTCCCACAGGAGGAGTAGATGCCAGGAAATAATCAAATTGAGGACTGAAATCAATAAAGTAGAAACTAGGAAAACAATACAAAGAATCAATGCCACGAAGAGTTGGATCTTTGAGAAAATCAACAAGATAGACAAACCTTTGTCCAAACTTACCAAACAGCAGAGCGTGAACATGCAAATTAACAAAATCAGAAATGAAAAGAGGGACAAAAAAACCGACTCTGAGGAAATTCAGAGAATCATCAGGTCATACTTTTGATGTGGGAAGTCCTGTTATTATGTCAATAAAGCACTGTTGGGCCAATAAGAATCTAGATAGGTGGGACTAGGAGTCCAGGAGAACTCTGGGAAGGAGAAACTCAGAGAGTCAAGATGTAACGCCATGGGGTAGGAAGCCCGGAAACTTCTCCGGTAAGAGACATACTTAGATGAACAATTATGGGGTAATTATTTAAGTCAGAACTAGCCAGTAAGAAACAAGCAAGGCCAACAGCTTTATAATTAATATAGCCTCCTGTGTGTTTATTTGGGACTGATGTGGCTCTAGTACCAGGCTGGTGGGAAGGCTTCTCTCAAGGAAAAGGCTTCCCTTTACATAATTTGAAAATCTGTACTCCACAAAATTTGAAAATTTAAAGGAAATGGACAACTTCCTGGATAGCTATCACTTGCCAAAATTAAATCAAGAACAGATAAGCAATTTAAATAGACCTACAACCCCTATGGAAATAGAAGCAGTCATCAAAAGTTTCCCAACCAAAAAAGCCCAGGTCCAGATGGCCTCAGTGCAGAATTCTACCAGACATTCAAAGAACAGCTTATACCAATTCTTCTCAAAGTATTCCACGCAATAGAAGCAGAAGGGTCTTTGCCAAACTCTTTCTATGAGGCTTCAATAACCTTGATCTCCAAGCCACACAAAGACACAACTAAGAAAGAGAACTTCAGACCAATATCCCTCATGAACATTGATGCAAAAATACTCAATAAAATACTGGCAAATCGGATCCAAGAACACATCAAAACAATCATTCACCACAATCAAGTAGGTTTCATCCCAGGGATGCAGGGATGCTTCAATATAGGAAAACCCATCAATGTAATCCACCATATAAACCAGCTGAAAAACAAAAATCACATGATCATCTCACTAGATGCTGAAAAAGACTTTGACAAAATCCAACACCCCTTCATGATAAAGGTCTTGGAGAGATCTGGGATAACAGGAACATACCTAAACATAATAAAACTATATAAGGCAAACCAATAGCCAACATCAAACTAAATGGACAGAAACTCAATGCAATTCCTCTAAAATCAGGAACAAGACAAGGCTGCCCACTATCTCCATACCTTTTCAATATTGTACTTGCAGTTCTAGCCAGAGCCATATGGCAACAAAAGGAGATCAAGGGGATACAATTTCGAAAGGAAGAGGTCAAACTTTCCCTATATGCAGATGATATGATAGTTTACATAAATGACCCAAAGCACTCTACCAGGGAACCCTTACTGCTGATTAACACCTTCAGCAAAGTGGCAGGCTACAAGATCAACTCAAGAAAATCAGTAGCCCTACTATATACAGATGATAAAAGGGCTGAGAAAAAAATCAGAGAAACATCACCCTTTACAATTGCCACAAACAACATAAAATATCTTGGGGTAATGCTAACAAAACAAGTGAAAGACCTGTGTCACAAGAACTTTGAATCTTTAAAGAAAGAAATTAAAGAAGCCCTCAGAAAATGGAAAGATATCCCATGCTCTTGGATAGGTAGGATCAATGTAGTAAAAATGGCAGTCTAGCCAAAAGCAATCCCAGCACAATTCTTAACAGACCTTGAAAGAACAATAATCAATTTTGTATGGAAAAACAAAAGATCTAGGTTAGCCAAAACAACCCTGTTCAACAAGCCAATGACCAGAGGCATCACTATCCCTCACTTCAAGGTCTATTATAGACCTACAGTCCTGAAAACAGCTTGATATTGGCACAAAAATAGGCATATAGACCAATGAATAGAATTGAAAACCCTAATATTAACCCACACATGTATGAACATTTGTTCTTTGACAAAGAAGCTAAAAATATACAGTGGAAAAAAGAAAGCATCTTCAACAAATGGTGCTGGCCATTGCCATGCACAAGACTTAAGTCCAAATGGATCAAAGACCTCAACATAAATCCAGCCACACTGAACTTCTTAGAAGAGAAAGTGGGTGGTACCCTTGAACGAATTGGTACAGGAGACAGCTTCCTGAACATAACACCACTAGCACAGACAGTGAGATTAACAAATAATAAATGGGACCTCCTGAAACTGAGAAGGTTCTGTAAGGCAAGACAAAAAGGCAGCCCACAGAATGGGAAAAAATATTCACTAACCCCATCTGACAGAGGGCTGATCTCCAAAATTTACAAAGAACTCAAGAAGCAAATCTCCAAAACACCAAAGGATCCAATTAAAAAGTGGGGGACTGAACTAAATAGAGAATTCTCCATGCTGGAGAGGAGTCTAAAATGGCTGAGAGGCACTTGAGAAAGTGCTCAACATCCTTAGCCATCTGAGAAATGCAAATCAAACTCTGAGATACCATCTCACTCCTGTCACAATAGCTAAAATAAAAACACCAATGACAGTTTATGCTGGAGAGGATGTGGAGAAAGGGGAACACCCCTACACCTCTGGAGGGAGTGCTGACTTGTACAGCCACTTTGGAAATCAGTATGGAGATTCCTCAGAAAAATGGGAATAAACCTACCACAAGAACCAGCAACTCCCCTCTTAGGCATATATCCAAAAGATGCCCATTCATACACCAAGGATGTCTGCTCCACTATGTTCATAGCAGAATTATTTGTAATAGCCAGAACTTGGAAGCAATCTAGATGCCCCTCAACCGAAGAGTAGATAGAGAAAATCTGGTACATTTACACAATAGAGTATTATGCAGCAGAAAAAAACAATGGAATCCTGAAATTTGCAGGCAAATGGATGGCACTAGAAGAAACCATCCTGAGCAAGGTAACCCAGTCACAAAAAGAGAAACATAGCATGTACTCTCTCATGTATGGATTTTAGACATAGATCTGGGGAGTGCCAGCCTACAATCCCATGGCCAGAGAGTCTGAGAAACAGAACCTTCATTCAGTGGCTGATGGAAGAAGAGGCAAACTCCCACGGCTAAACACTGAGCTGAACTTAAGAAATCCAGTGACAGAGAAGGAGGACTGATGACCAAAGGCATTAAGATTTGGGCTGGTTTAACCCCCAGAAACAGCTGACCTGACAAGGGTTAACTCTTGAATCCCAGGCTGATGCTTGGGAATCCAGCATGGGACTGATCAAGAACCCCTGAATGTGGGTGTCAGTGAGGAGGCCTAGGTAATCTATTGAGCCTTGGGTAGTAGATCAATATTCATCCCGGGTATACAAATGGACTTTGGACTCCCATACAACAATGAGAGATGCACTTTCACCCTGAACTCTTGTGGGAGGGTCTAGGCCCTGCCCTGCATGAAATGACAGATTATGGATACCCCCATGGAGGGCCTCACCCTCCCTGGGGAAATGAGAGGGTATTGGGGGGGGGGTTGGTGGGAGGGCACGGGAGGCGGGGAGGGAAAGGGAGAGGGACCTGGAATTGACATGTGAAGCAACCTTGTTTTTAATTTAAATTTAAAAATAATATATATATATATAAATCTGCATTAAATTACCTAATCTCAATGTGTTCCAGGATATTCAGTCCTTAAATTCCTTGTCCCGGCCATTCCCCTGAAGTCACAGTTGCTTTGACAATTGCTTCCACATGAAGACAGCAGCATATCTGGACTTCTCAAGTGCTAGTCCTATTTTGACTCAATGCTGCTTTATAATCTTGCTAAAACTGGGGCATAGCCACCATAGAGAGCCTTGCTTGACTGTGCTACTTATTAATTATGTCTACCACCTTGTCTTAGCTAGGGTTTTTATTACTATGAAGAGACAACATGACCATGGCAACTCTTATAAGGGAAAATACTAAATTGAGGTGACAGCTTATATTTTCAGAGGTTTAGTCCATTATCATCACGGTGCAACATGGTGGTTTGCAAGCAGACATGGTGCTGGAGAAGTAGCTGAGTGTTCTACATCTTGACTTTCAGAAAACAGGAAGTGGTCTGTCTCCTTGGGAGTGGCTTAAGCAAATATGAAACCTCAAAGCCCATTTCCACAGTGATGCTTGCCTTCCAACAAGGCCACACCCACTTCAACAAGTTTACTCCTCCCAATAGTGCCATTCTCTTTGGGGACCATTTTCTTTCAAACCACAACACACCTCAATCTCTAAACTTTAGTTTTCATATTACCAAAAACATGCTATTCATCTGCATAGATGGTCTGCATATCCAAACTATTATCTTTTAATATAAGCCTTATTTTTGTCCTAAACATTGTTTCATAGTAAGATAACAGATCCATTGGAACATTATAAATTATAATGTCTAGGCATCTGGTGATACTAGTCCAGACAATTTAACATGTAGAACAACAGAAATAAATATTAAGGCTGCTCCTAATTTGAGAGAAATTAGTATTGACTTCCTAGTGAGCGTCAGCCTGGATTCCAGGTAATAAGTAACCTACAAGCTTTATAAGAGTCATAAGAAACAAGGAAACTAGATACACATCTGAGAGGCTGAGAGGAAACCTGAAGCTAGACAGACTCCTGCCTTGAAGGATAGATTCAGGATTAGGGTGCTAACACGATGCAGCTTGTGAGCAGGAAGGAAAGGTGAATATGAGATGGCTTTGCTTTAAGTGAAATGTGTCTCAACTAATATTGTATCCTCTCAATAGCTAACCAGTTTCCCCTTCTTGGGGTTAACCTACAGTGAGGAACAGTGTCTTCTTGACAGACTATAAATGTGTCAGAACACATGCAAAAAAAAAGGATAAAGAATGAAAGCATGTTAATTTCCCATATCCAATGTCAGTAAGTGAGGAGAAAAAGATGCTGTTGGTGAGGTAAGGGAAGACCTGGCGAAGTACGTTCTCTTAGAATAAGGGAGTTTCTGGTGGTGATTAATATTCTAGAGTGTTTTCCAGAAGGCTGACAATAAGGACTAGAGGTCCGTGTGTCTATCATGCAGTTCTGGAAAGCATCAAGTAATTTAAAATAATTTTCTAAGGTGAAACATCTGTATGATATCTAGTTAGGGGATTCAAAGTTTGGAAACAAACCTTTACTCATCCAGTCTTCTATGGAAGAAACAAAAAATAAATGTGCTGACATGGAATTGAGGTTTATAAAACATTTCATAGTCTAACTACTCATAGTTATTTCTTCTTCTTAATGAGAATGCCAGTCTTCTTCCCTAGAGAAATTCCTAGTTTACCTCTGGTGTAACTATGAATAGTCTAATTTCAGATTGCTTTTTCATAATAATTTTAGAAAGCCTTACCTGATTCCTCCTTGCAATTACAATACAATGAAAAATAAAACAGAATTTAAATATTCTAATTATGGCTTATTGTCCACTTTTGCATCAAAATTTGGCAATGTTCACAACACACCTGGATAAAGTCATAATAACTTACTGAATTAATACAAAAGTAGGTGATTATCAAGTAACTGGGGAATCATACTTCAATTTTTTATGTTGACTTCAGTTACAGGAGCCAAACTTACAGAAATATTATTTATATATTAAATAAACAAATATTTAAACAGAGTAAGCAATTTGAATTAAAAGAAATGAAAAATCAGCATGAATGAAGTAGGACTATGACTCCTGAGAAAGGCCTATGTTACAGTCAGTCTTGGAGAATCAATGTGCGTGGATGAGATGGTGTACACGGGTTTGAGAAGCTCTGAGTTTGTGGAATAAAAAGTACATTCAAGACTGGAGTATTGCAAGTAGCATAGTACAAATCAGTTTCTAGGAGAAGAAAAACTCATGCAGATGAACACAGGCCAATGTATTGAGGGGACAGTACAGGGCATATTTGCTGGTCCAACACTGGCAAAGAGCAGTACCGGAGGGCCACTGGGGATGCCAGGCTCAAGGGTTTGGAATTAATATGGCAGCCACCAGGACACTCGTCCCTAAGGGTCCTTGAGTAGAAATGACATGATGAAAATGGTGCTTGAGAAGGATTATTGAAGCAGCAGGGGGTCAATGGCCTGATGCAGTGAGGGAGCATTTACACCTAACTGTGTCCCTGAAACACAGCACTCTGCCACCCTCAAAGACCACAGTGATTACAAAGACCTATTTCTGAAAGGCCCTGCATTTTGGGTAGTATATTTCATTCGAGCTCTTGGCCAAGGGATTTCTTTTCCCCTTCCTTTTCTCTTATCTTCATACTTTAACAAACGCCCTGCCACAGGCAGAGATGAGGAGCACACACATTTGTTTTCTGCCTCTTGCAGCAGATTGATGGAAACTGTCACATTGTAAGTTACTGCTCTGTGTTTTTCAGGCAGCACCTTAAGGCTGTGGCAGAGGCATTAACCTTAGGCACAAGGAAGTGACTCTTGCTTCATGCTCTCTGTTCAGAGCTTCTCCTCAGCAGGGAGAAAGCAAATCCTGTACATTATTTGAAGCAATTTTGTGATTTATCCACGGGGTACTGACCTACAATCAAATGACCTTTGCTTAAAACCTCTGGATGGATTTTTAACTGCTGCTGTTGGGGGCCGGGGGCGGGGCGAAGACAGAGATGTTCACACAGCTTCTCAGAAGCAAACTTGTCTAAAAAAAAGTTTTCCCAAACATCCAGGAAAATTACAGAAACTTTAACCTCAAATTGACTTGTTCCTTTTTTCAAAACTACAGGGAAGTCTTCTTTCTTAAAACATAACCTACTCCAGAAATTCACTGAAATAAAACAAAGAGTACTTGAATTCACTATTCTTTAGATTTATATCACAGAAGTATATACTCTTAAAATTCCATAAAGATGAATTCACTTAAATTATACTCAGACTTGCTCAAATATTAGCAGAGAATTTGAACAAGAGACACTTAAAGATATTCACATATTCTATGGAGTTTGCCAACAAATTGTATCATTCTGCTAATAAAATTCTGTGAATTAAGGTAACAGACGTTGAGGTGAATCAGCTATCTATTAGTTAATTTAATTTGTTATTGACAAACTAAAGTTGCTTCTATCTCCTTTTGGTTTCCAAAGCAATGGTTGAACATCCTGGGGTCATCTTCTCCATGAGTCAAAAACAATCCTATTTTTTGAACTTAAAAAAAAAATAGTTGCAGCTTGAAAATGGAGACATCTTCAGATGTCATATAACAGGATTGAATATCAGGGACACTGGAAGTGGCATAGCTACTTCACAGCAGGACATTTCTGGGCACTGTGTCAGGGCCTGTCAGTTTGGGGAATGCCATGTAGAGTGGAGCCTGGCAGGTAGAGGATGGAGAAGGAAATATGTAGTGTGATGGAAACTGACAAGCGTGTAATCCAGAATGTGATTGCTCTGCCACATTGCCACAGGTAAATGTTATGACCACCTGAGTGACGGCTAAAGTGGTGGGTAATTGAGATCTTAACGAGAGTAGAGTGACTTCTACAGGGAATGGATGCTTCATTTTTAACAAAACCAGAAGGAAGTGTTCATATCTAGGTGCCGGCCACAACTGTGAGTTGCCTGTGAGATTTGAATCTCATCCCTTAATGAAATTAGGTTAATAGTTGATAGATGAAAAACAGTAAATAATTGCTATTATTCTCCAACTCATTCTAAATTCTACAGTTTCATATGGTGAAATCTTGAGTGCAGAGAAATGAAGTAACATGATCTATGATCACAAAGTTATTACAGGATATAGGTAGAATCTAAAATGAGATGATTAACATACAAACAATAAAAATAATTATATATTTGTATATTTTTATTTATTTAGCAAAAAACGGGAACTTGTGATATATGATTCACATATTTTCATGTATATATGTTTGTTATAAATTATAAACATCTTCCTTGAAATTTTTTCTATTTAAGTAGAGAGAGAGAAAGAGAGAGAGAGACTTGTAAGTAATGAACTTGGTTACTTAGCTGAGGCATTTCTTAGCAAAATGTTAAAGACATGACTTGGCTTCTTTTAGTAAAATGTGAAAGTAAACAGATTCATTAAGCAGAACTATTGTGTGACAGACTTGATTTAGAAACTTCTCAGGCTATATAATTTACTCTGGGAATTGGGGCAAGGTGTAAAAGGATAAAACTTCCAGAGAGATTGGATGTGTAATTTCCTCATCCAGCCCACCCTGTAGCTAGAGATGTTCCAACTTAGATTTGGAGGAATGGAAATACAAGAATCCTGGGAAGTTGGATGTATGATATGGCCTAGAACTCCTTTGCTGAAAGTAGGTGCCATTGTTGGAGTAAAAGCGCAAATTACACTAGAGGTAACTTAGAAAATCACAAATCTACCACAGGACAAGAGGACAGAGTGAACAGAGTTCTAGTCCAATGTTCTGGAAACTTCCCCAGCTAGAGAGGACAGAGCCTCTGCCGCAAAAAAAAAAAAAAAAAATGGGCACCCCATAAAACACAATCGACAGTGGCACAGACACTGAGATCGACAATTAATAAATGGGACCTCCTGAAACTAAAAAGCTTCTGTAAGGCAAAGGATACAGTCAACAAGACAAAAAGGCAGGCCACAGAATGGGAAAAGATATTCACTAACCCTACATCTGACAGAGGGTTGATCTCCAAAATTTACAAAGAACTCAAGAAACAAGTCTCCAAAACACCAAAGGATCCAATTAAAAGGTGGGGTACAGAACTAAATAGAGAATTCTCAATAGAGGAGGCTAAAATGGCCAAGAGACACTTAAGAAAGTGCTCAACATCCTTATCCATCAGGGAAATGCAAATCAAAACAACTCTGAGATACCATCTTACTCCTGTCAGAATGGCCAAAATAAAAAACACCGAAGACAATTTATGCTGGAGAGGATGTGGAGAGAGGGAACACTCCTCCACTTCTGGTGGGAGTGCCGACTTGTACAGCCTCTTTGGAAATCAGTATGGAGATTCCTCAGGAAAATGGGAATTAATCTACCACAAGACCCAGCAATTCCACTCTTAGGCATATATCCAAATGAGGCAAATTCATACAACAAGGGCATCTGCTCCACTATGTTCATAGCAGCATTATTTGTAATAGCCAGAACCTGGAAGCAACCTAGATGCCCCTCAACTGAAGAGTAGATAGAGAAAATGTGGTACATTTACACAATGGAGTATTACTCAGCAGAAAAAAACAATGGAATCTTGAAATTCGCAGGTAAATGGATAGCACTGGAAGAAACCATCCTGAGTGAGATAACCCAGTCGCAAAAAGACAAACATGGTATGTACTCACTCATATATGGATTTTAGTCACGGATCAGGATAGTGCCCGTCTGCACTTCCACTGATAGAGAGTCTGGGAAACAGGAAAGAACCTAAAAGACATGCATATATGCATAGTACCCAAAAGAAGAGGATTGAGACAAGATCCTCTGAATGGATGGGGAACACGGCGAGGGGTGGGGGTGGGGAAGTGGGAGCTGGGAAGAAGAGAGGGGGAGAAGAGGAAGAGAGAGTAGGTCATGGGGGAACAGGAAGTTGAGTGGGTGAGGGTAGAAAAGGGGAAAGAGAGGATCATAGGTTAGAAGACAGATCAGGCACCAGAGTGACCTCGAGTGATCTAAAGGGATAACGCCAATTGGCAAGCTAAGCAATAGTGGAGAGACCACCTCGAATGCCCATTCCTGATAATGAACTTGATGTCTATAACCATCCGGGAGCCTTCATCCAGTGATTAATGGAAGCAGAGGCAAACACACAATTAAGCACTGGACTGAACCCAAGGAACCCAGTGACAGAGAGAGGAGTGATGAGCAAATTGGCAAAGAATGGGCTGGCAAAACCAGCAGAGACAGCTGATCTGAACAGGGGAGAGCTCTTAGACCCCAGACTGACAGTGGGGAGGCCAGCATGGGGCTGATCTGGACTCCCCAAATGTGAGTGTCAGCGAGAAGGCTTGGGCAACCTATGGGGCCCTGAGCTGTGGATCAGTGTCTATCCCTGGAATACAGTCATCGTGTGCCCATAGCACAAAGAGGGATGCTCTCTCAGCCTGGACTCTTAGGGGAGTGCCTGGACCCTACCCAGAGTGAAATTACAGACTCTAGTTATCCCTTATGTGGAAGGATTTGGCGATAGGGTGGGAGGCTGGGGGGGAAGGGGAGTGCGGGAAGAGGGTAGGGAGAGGGAACTGAGATTGACATGTAAAACAAGCTATTTAAAATTAAAATAAAAAATGATAAAAAAACACAATCGAGAAAACCATGTCTAGAATATGGGTAAAGATGTTACCCAAGGACACATTCAGATGTAAACACAAACATGGGCATTTGATCAAGAGCATTAGTCATTACAGAACTGCAAATCAAAAGTACATTAAGATAGACCTGAAAATTTACAAGAGTTGATAACAAAAATGATGTTGAAATGTGGATTGTCCCTCACTCAATGTTTGTGACCGGGATCCTAGACTGCATGTTGCAACATGTTCCCTAACGTTATCATAATTCCATGGGAGGGGTTTTTGAGAGGTAATAATTCATGAAGATGACATTCTCATGAACAGACTCTTAATAAAAGGCACAGCAGAAATTGTGTGAGGACACACTGAAAACTGACTAGGTATGTATCTGGAAGAAAGAACTCATTCACTATGGAATCTGTCCATGCCTTGATCTTGAACTTTCCTGGCTGTAAAACTGTGAGAAACATTTTTATTGTTTATAGAACACTCTGGCTGTTTCGTAAAGAAATCTAAATGGACATTGATATTGATGAACTAGTAATCCTTCCATTGCTGATGGAATCACAAAATACTACAACTACAGTGATTACATTTAGTGTCAAAGTTATTGATAATATTTACCTTTCACTTCTAGATACCCAAGAGAAAAAGTGTAAGTCAGTAACATACTTTTTCTTTATACATCAATGTTCGTGGTAGCTTTATTTATAATAGTACAAAACTGAAAATGAAAGATATCCATCAAAGATGAACAAAGTGAATATAATAAGTCCAGTAAATGGAATATTTGGTCTGTGTTTTAAAGATGCATAATGGTATATAATACAAGACTCTCAGAATAATTATATTGAGTCAAATACAAGAGTATATATATTATGTAATTATACTTAATTATATAGAGACATAAAATGCTGACTGAAAGAAGGGCTGTGGTGGCATACACCTTTAATACCAGCACTGGGGAGGCAGAGTCAAGTGGATCTCTGTGAGTTCAAGACCAGCCTAGTCTATAAGAGCTAGTCGCAGGACAGGCTCCAAAGCTGCACAGAGAAACCTGTCTCAAAAAACCAAAAAATAAAAAAATGCTAACTGAAATCACAGAAGGAAGAAAGTTGTCACCAGCAAGTAAGCAGGGTAAGCAAGAAGATTATAAATGCATAAGAATACAGTTTTGAGAGTGATCAATTTGTTGCCTTGGTGGTGGTAATGACTGTTGGACATATGCATATATTAAGATATGTTATATCTATCATTAAATGTGTATGAAATTTTCTGATTCAAAAGTCTAAATACGTGAGTCATGTTTTTCATCTCTCTAAATACTTTAGCATCATGTATAATAATACTTCTAGAGATATACCTTGATGTATAGAATACTCCTAACTATTTTATTTCACTTCATACATTTTTATTATATGTTATGAAAACCAAAATTAACTAGGCAAATGCTTTAGGTATTCATAGAATATACCACTCATATCACAATTAATAAAAAAGCAATGTATTTGATGTTTTTGTCTTGTAAGCATGTGGATATGAAAATGGTCCTCATTATTCACATAAAAAGTCAGATGTAGTGGCCTTTGTTTGTCATCCTGGTGCTAAGGAGACAGCAAGATCCCTTCTCCTATCTCATGAGCCAGACTAAACTATTTAATGAGACCTTGTCTCAAAGGAGGTGAATACATTCCTAATGATGACACCCGAGGCTCTCCTCTGGCCTCCACCCACTTGAAGACATACGCACTGGGACACACATAAGCAAAGATAAAATAAAAAGCATATGTGGTAAGACACGTATTGGAGAAATATTTGTTATTGTTTATGGTGGAGTCTGCTACCAAACTCATGCTCTTTTTATAGTGTCTCCTTTCATATACTTTTGGATTGTATCTCTCAATGTTTATGAAACTCTGGGTGAAGCTACATGATTATATTTTGTGAATAATGAAGTATAGATTAAAATGATATGCACCCATTTCAAGGAGGCATCAACAAACATTTCCCAGTGTGATCCTCCATGATTTATCTCTCTCTAACTTGAATGTGAAGTGCCTTCGACAGCTTCCGAGGTCTTACCAGATCATGTAGCTAAGGATTAAGTTTAGCCCCTTAGGTATTGCTATGATACATCACTTGGCATGAGGAAGTTACATCATTGGAATTGGCTTTGAATCAGGAAGAAAATGGGGCATGTTCTGTTTTTTTTCTGCATTTATGTGGATGAAATATTCACTTTGTTTCCTGCTCCTGTCACTAGGCCAGGCCTTCCCTCATATTACGGGCTCAACCCCTCTGGAATTATATGCTAACATCTATCCTTTCTTCCTTAGGTTGCTTTTGGTCATGTTATCACAGTAACAGAAAAGCAACCAATATAGGTATAACACTTTGATATGTATTAAATTCGAAATGAGTACATAGTATTTCAAAGTACATGTTGTTCGGCTTATACAGAAGTGTATAGCAACTCTAAAACAAGTGGAATTCATTCAGGCCTTATTTTTCTAATTCATTTCTGCTATATTCTGCTTCCTCTCATTTCCATAACTTTGGAACATATGAAGGAGATGTGGGTATTAGAGAAGACAGTAAGAGTGTTCTGAATATATTCAACTGGAAACCAGGCTGACTTCAGAGGCGATAGAAATCAACAGTTTTAAAATTGCTTACTTAGATTGAATAAACAGAATGGCACCTTTGTTGATACTGTATGAATAAGCAGCTAGACATATGTTCCAAGATATTTAAATATTTATTTTCTACATTGTAATTTAAAAGAATTCTTTGTCTTCATTTCAAGAGCTGAAATTTACCTGATTTTTAATTGCCAATGAAAATAACAATTTAATGGAACTTCTATAAGTTTCCATAATAGTTTTGTCAAAGGACTGGGTAGCATATTCCTGGGTATACATATCCTGTTTCTGTGGTGCAAGTCATTGGCTTATTTCTTATTTTCCACAGGGATACACATTTTGAATGTTTAGTGCTTACCATGTGTAGCGTATTTTTCCTATCTGATACATTGTACGATAGCACAGCCTGCTTTCCCAGGCAATGAATCACCCTGAAAGGTTATCTGTCAGTCATACATGCCCCTTGGTGACAGGGCCTGAACCAGTTAGGCCTTTTAATTTCCTGATGACCAGACATGCAACACAGACAAGCTTGAGATACACTCTGGGATTTCTGCAGAGAATTTTGCTGTAGAAATCAATCTAGGCAGTCAGAGGAGTAACTAGTATGTCAGAGAGAGCTCAAGTTCTGCAGTTAGACGCAAGCTTTCTGCCATTTACTTGAGTGTAAACTGGAGACAATTTCTTTTCTAGATGTCCTCAATCTCTCACCTATGGAACTGTGATAACTTACAGAGAGACTTTTACACTTATACAGAGTAACAGGTTTATGTTTTTAAATAGAATCTGCTTTTTATTAGCAGGTAGTCATTTTCTTTACTGCTTGTTTACTTTCATTTTTGAGATTGTAAATTAATTCTAACATCTCTCCCTCCCATTCCCCGTTCCTCCAAGCCCTTCCATATATCCCTTCCTGTTCTTCAAAATTAAGGGCTCTTTTATCACAAGTTGTTATTACATGCATATATGTAAATTAAAATCTGCAGGTGAAAGACTTGAGCTTTCACCAGAGATTCCATATGGCCTTTTGCATACCCAGGATTTCTTCAGAATATACCTGTCTAGTGGCCAAGGGGCTTCCAAATGAGAGACACTCTGCTTCAAGCTGAATCATTCAGGGAATCCAAGCTGGGCCCAAAAGCTCATGATAGAAACCGGGTCAAAATTACCATGGTGTTGGGAGAAACTGACCTAAGGATGTCCTTTGTTTGATATGCATAATTAAAACACACCAGCTAGTGAGGTGACACAGCAGATAAACACACTTGCCTCTGAACCTGATCACCTTAGGTACATATAATAAAGTTATAATAAATTTCCCCAAAATTATTATCTGGCTTACACATGTGAGGAATATTTTATAGAGTTGTTCATACTTATTCATAAAAACACACAAGAATATGCAGTGTATAACCATCACCAAATGGTGATACCTGTTATGTAAATTGTAAATAAACTGATAGTCATCAATACTGATAAAATTTTTCATTGCATATCGATGTTATAGGATGTAATAGATAGGTAGTTACCAAAATTAATTAGATCACATGCTAATATGAACATTTTGCCATGAGGTAGTATAATAAACAAGGGAAATATTAAATATGAATGTATTTCAGGACTCTTGAAATTTTTCATTGTGTGTATTCATATGAATTTGTGTGTGTATGTGCATGTGTGTGTGAATGTACATGGAGGGTAGAAGAAGAGGGTGCTTTTGGGGTTGAAATTCCATACAGGTGGTTGTTAGACATCTGCTGTGAGTGCTAGGACATGAACTCAGATCTTTACAATTGAGCAACAAATCTCCTTAACCACATAGTTATCTCTCCATCCCCATGGATGTATTAAATATTGACTATACACTCTCCAAAGTTGTACATATTAAAACAACTAGTTATAGTAACTGTATATTTACCTTTTACTGCACTTATTTTTGGTTGAAAGTTTTGGAATAGGCATTATATAGGTGCATATAATGTTATATATATATATGTATAATTTTTTAAATAGTCAAAAATAAGGGAACAGAAATAAGTTATTAACTTTTCATCTATTACCTCACATATTCTTATATGTATATCACAAAAGGATTATGTCATAGATACTTAATGGGGATGTCAGCGTGGCTTTGAATGCTTTGTTTATATGAACTTGTATCTGTTACCATAGTGTGAATCTTGATTTTCCATTCTTCAACCTAGATGGAGTCCTTCTATCACAAACATAATCTTCTAATAAGTGTATTCTAACTCATTTCTAAAACTGCACAACCAAGCATGATGGCAGGAAAAGGCAGGAGGGTTGCAAGTATGGGAGAGACTAGGTTACAGTTCTGAGACACCCTGGGTTATATTTTGAGATTATCCAAATAAATAAATAAAAATAGATAGATAGATAGATACAAATGTAGTGAGATATCCACCCCGCCCTCACCTGTCTGTAGCTCTGACCATGCCCATTTTGGCATGATCACAGGTGCAGGCATGGTGGATGACAAAAACACAAACACACAGAAATGACCAATAAATGAAATTACTCACTAAATCCTGTCTATTAGTCCTACCTCTACAGGTTTCTTGATTTCTTCATAACATTCCAAATGATTTTTGTAAAATATTCTTGTGTGTCTTATCTTCTATTTTGTTTCTTCATTCTTAATCCCCATAGTTTAAATTCCTTCAGAACATTTCTCTCTAGCCTTTGCCTTGTGCAAAGCCTGGGGATTCCCTGTCAAACCTTTAATTGTAAACTCCCAAATGAAATAAACCTATCTCTAGAATATCAATCATTGTGTTTGAAACAACTGAACCCTTTGATGCTTGTTGAAAACGATCCTTAAATTTTCTTTCATATAGTCTATCACACATCAATTCACAAAACCCCAGAACCAACCAGCAGTCACCTTTAACCTCTTCTTTGAGTCTGAAACTCTAGTGGTCAATCCTGTCTGTCACACTCTGAAAAAGTTAGTCAGACCCCCTGAAGTCAGCATCTCTGTCCCAGCACCAGTAAGTTCATTATTCTTCCTATGCAGCCACTTTTCAAGTCCTTTTCTGTTCACCAAAATTTCCCCACTAATCTCACATCGTCCATTCACATGCATCACAATTACAAACAAACTTCTCAAGTATCTGCTTTGGGCATGTAGGGCTAGGTTGATTGAGAGAAACTACTGAGGCAAATGAATCAAAACTGTCTTTCCAGAAAGCTGATTGTGAGTATTTACCTTTGCCAAAGCTTTATAGTTTACTGGTTTATCCTGAATTGGCAGCATTCTTTTCCTGTGACAGAGAGGTAGCCCTTTCCCTGTTTTACCAAATGCTTTCTATAACACAATCCAACATTTAAACAAAACACTAGTTAGGTACCAGTTTTAAAATACATCAAAAAAGATAATATGGCCAAATCTCCTTCCTCTAAGCTATTGCCCCAAAGTCTGTAACTTCATCAACATTCATAAAATTGTCACTAGGCCCAGCTTCATTGCCAGTTGGCCTCAACTAAGCAACACATGTGCTATGGTCATCCCTAGTCATGCTTCATTCATACTTCAGTTTAAATCCAGGATTCCTAAATTGGATTAAAGCATGTGTCTGAAGGATCAGTACACATGGAATTCACTATTTAAGCCACAAATAAGGAGAAAAGGTTGATTTTTATATGAAGTCAGTTTCTTCTCTTAAGGAACAAGGGCAGCCAACCAGAAAACTCCTTTTCTAGGCAAATGCAAGTCCATAGTTTAGCCATTCTGGTATGTGTTTTCCTTTGCTAACCAATGTCTCATTCTGACCCCTGTAGAGACTCTAACCTGCTCATCTTTGTGATCAATGTCTAGATCACATTAAATTTCACTTACAATCAACCTTCCCAACCTGCTCCCAACATTATTCAGTTATTCCATATTTGTATTTTGGCAAACCCATTGATTTTAATGACACATTTTATATGACCATTATTGCTTTCCAATTTATTTTAGTGATTTGAATACAAGCCTAATTTTCATAATTTATTATGTCCATATTCTTCCTAAGGAAAGCTCTTTGCACACTATATATTTTAAAGTAAGTTCAGAAAAATAGCTTTCATTAGAATATGATCTATAAATTCCATTCCATCAGACATTTTCTTCTTTTTTTTTTTTGGTTTTTATGAGACAGGGTTTCTCTGTATTGTTTTGGAGGCTATCGGTCCAGCCCGGCCTCGAACTCACAGAGATACGCCTGCTTCTGCCTCCCGAGTGCTGGGATTAAAGGCATGCGCCACCACCACCCGGCAACATTGTCTTCTTAACTAGCATATCTTGTGAGTTCCTTTCTTCCTAATTAAGAGTTGTATATATACTTAATGATTTAAATTTTATCTGGTAACCCCAATTAATATTATAGTCAAAACCTAGAGTTTTTAAATCTGAAGTTTTGTTACATAGGCTTTTATAGCTCTATTCTTATAAGGAATGACACCAACCATTTGTGAAATCAGAATATGACAATCATTTTTAAATAAAGTCTTCGATAGAATTTTCAGTTACTTCTTTCATAAATCATTTTTATCATGAGAAAGTATTTTAATGAAGCAACACATTTTACAAAAGAAACTCTATCTAGATTTTCCAGGTCACTTATTTAAAAATAACTTTCATATTTGCCAAAAATATGCGTGTGAGTGTGTGTGTGTGTATGTGTGTGTGTGTGTGTGTGTGTGGAGGGGGACCCAAAATATTATGCTGCAATCTAGTGACCTTTAAAAGACAGAGTTCACAAGCTTTGCTCATTAGGAAAGATGCTTTCTTGAAGCCAGCTAGCTTTAAATTCTGATGCACCTCTGCTGTTTGAAAAGTTGACGCAAAGGAATGTCCCAAACTAATGTCAGCACAGGTCTGAATGGCCCATGAAGTAGAAGCTGTGAGGGAATCACAAAACTGTTTCTGTGGGTTAAACCAGCCCACGCTTAACTCCTTTGCTCATCAGTTCTCTCTTTCTGACACTGGATTCTAGGCGTCTAGTTCTGTGTTTGTCTGTGGGTGTCTTCCTCTGCTTTCATCAGTCGCTGGATGAAGTTCTGTTTCCTAGGCTCTCTGGCAGTGGGATTGTATGCTGGCACTCTCCTGATTCCTGTCTAAAATCCATAAATGAGTGAGTACATACCATGTTTCTCTTTTTGTGACTGGGTTACTTCACTCAGTATGGTTTCTTCTAGTGCCATTCATTTGCCTGCAAATTTCAAGATTCCATTGTTTTTTTCTGCTGAATAGTATTCCATTGTGTGAATGTACCACATTTTCTCTATCCACTCTTCAGTTGAGGGGTATCTAGGTTGCTTCCAGATTCTGGATATTACAAATAATGCCGCTATGAACATAGTGGAACAAATATCCTTGTTATATGAATGTGCATCTTTTGGATATATGCTGGGTCTTGTGGTAGACTGATTCCCAATTTCCTGAGGAATCTCCATACTGATTTCCAAAGTGGCTGTACAAGTCAGGACTCCCACCAGCAGTGTAGGAGTGTTCCCCTTTCTCCACATCCTCTACAGCATAAGGTGTCATTGGTGTTTTTGATTTTAGCCATTCTGACAGGAGTGAGATGGTATCTCAGAGTTGTTTTGATTTGCATTTCCCGGATGGCAAGGGATGTTGAACACTTTCTCAAGTGTCTCTCAGCCATTTTAGTCTCCTCTATTGAGAATTCTCTATTTAGTTCAGTCCCCCACTTTTTAATTGGATCCTTTGGTGTTTGGAGACTTGCTTCTTGAGTTCTTTGTAAATTTTGGAGATCATCCCTCTGTTAGATGTGGGGTTAATGGATATTTTTTCCCATTCTGTTTGCTGCCTTTTTGTCTTGCTGACTGTGTCCTTTGCCTTACAGACTTCTCAGTTTCAGGAGGTCCCATTTATTAATTGTTGATCTCAGTGTTTGTGCTACTGGTGTTATGTTCAGGAAGCAGGCTCCTGTACCCATTCGTTCAAGGGTACCTCCCACTTTCTCTTCTAACAGGTTCAGTGTGGCTGGATTTATGTTGAGGTCTTTGATCCATTTGGACTTAAGTTTGTGCATGGCTATAGACATGGATCTATCTGCATTCTTCTACATGCCAGCATCCAGTTATGCCAGCAAAGCTACACTGAGCTTTGTTTTTGGTTTGCTTCAGCTAGATAAATTGTATGCTACTTTGTGAACTGATATCCCTCATGATTTCTCTGTTTGCTAACCATTTTCTAGAGCTGCAGATTACCGAATGGCATGTCTTTGAGAGGTCCTGATATTTGTGTCACCTAACTTTCTTAAAGCCTCATTTCTAAGTTAATACTTCCTGACTGTGTCTGCAAAAACAAAGAACAAGATGACATTTCATCACATTTCCAATATAGCCTTGTCCCTCCATACCTCAGTTATCATTTACGCTGACAGTTTCTAAATCCTCTCTAGACAAGAATATATTTTGAATTCCAAAGTTATACATTTAGCTGTCTCCTAAAAGATCTTTACTTGTGATTTCACAGCTTAAATCTAGGTTACAAAATCAGGTATTATTTTTTCCTCACAAAGCCTAATTTTTCTTTCCTTATCCCCTTCTTAGTCAGTGATACTGTTACTCAATCCAAATTATTCTATAATCTCCCTGACACCTCCTTGTCACCAGTCTTCAATAATGACCAAGTACGGTTGATTATATTAGTCTATGTGTCATTTACCATGGTAATCATTCTTGCATTTTCATGCTTCTATTGAAGGAAAGCTTTCATCATTTTTGATCTAGCTATCAAAATATGCTTCTAATTTATCAGAATCTCCAGGTTCCTTTCATTTGAACTTTTCTTATACATGGTTGCTAGAGCGTGTACTTTTGATTCCTCAAACTACTTGTCATGCCATTTTTTGTAGCACATTTCTTGGTGAAAATTACCTAAATGACTACTGGTTTTTTAACTATCTCTCCTCACAAACTAGCTTTACAAACATTCCCACAGGCTTTACCCACTCAGATTTCCAAATTATTTTTTTAAACTTATTATTCATTTTATATACCAATCCCAGTTCCCCCTCCCTCCCCTTTCCCATCCCCCACTTACCCCCTTTCCTAACCCCCATGCACTCAAGAAGGATAAGGCCTTCCTTGGGAAGTCAACAAAGTCTGGCATACCAAATTGAGGCAAGACCAAACTGTTCCCCTTTTATTAAGGCTGGCCAAGGTATTCCACCAAAAATCCAGTTCATGCACCTGGAATAGGTTCAGGAGCCACTGCCAGGGGCTCCCCCAACAAATCAAGCCACATAACTGGCACCCACATTCAAAGGGTCTAGTTCAGTCCCGTGCAGGTTCCCTAGCTGTCAGTCGACAGTCTGTGAGCTGCCACACTAGTTTGGGTCAGTAATCTCTGTGGTTTTACCCATCATGCTCCTGAAACCCCTTGTCCTCCCTCTCTTCAACTGAATCTAGGAGCCCAGTGTTTGGCTGTGGGTCATTGCATCTGCTTCCATCAGTTACTGGATGTAGGTTCTATGATGACAATTAGGATAAATTCTGTTTCTTGGCTAATAACTTTCTTTTGTCATCATTCTATTAGGTTAAAAGTATTATTTAATTGCCTCCCTTCTCTTACTAGTCATCAAGGTCTTATTTATCTTGAACATGCGGCACCTAGCTATGCGGACACTATTAAGCGGTAGTTTAAGCTTACACATAATGCTATTGAGTAAAAACGAACGGACAGTTTAAAATTGTTAGAAATGATAGCAAAACAGATACTAACCAACAGAGAAAGAACAATCTGGGTAGTGATCATCTACTGACCAAACAAAGAAAGAAACCCTAAAAACTGGCCTTCTAAATACCAATAAACCAAATAACCTGATTGTTAAGTGGGCTAATGACCACACAGCTCTCAGAGGAAGTGTACATAGAGCTGATAAACGTACAAAAGACAGTCAACAACCTTAGCCATCAGGGAAAATGCAAATTAACGTTTTAATTGAGATTTCATCTCATTTTATACCAAATTATTACTGTTAAGAAAAAAAGTCATGATGGACACTGACACATTGAAGGAAAAAAGAGGCATTCTACATCATGGGGCATGAAAGTTAGTTAAGCCAGTATATAAGTAAGTACAGAGGTTACAAAACTAAAAACAAAACTGCCCCAGCTAATTTCCCCTATGCTGCAAGGAGCTAGTGGAAGGCTGGTTCTCCTGCTTTCACCCCCTCAGGCTAGACTCACCCACACCACCCACACCCACACCCACACCCACACCTACACCACCAGGGCCATCTCTACTGTGTTTCCAAGGCAAGGTACAGGATCCACTCTCCTGAGTGCTGCAGCTGGTGAGTGACAGGGCCAGCTCTCCAGCTCTTGTGACCTCAGGGCCAGCTCTCTCACCTGCCTGTGCCACCACAGGGCAGATGAGAGGCAGGGCCAGATCGGCTGACATGTGACTCAGCTATGCAATTTCTGTTTATAAACTCAAGGAGTCTAAGTCAACATGCCACTGAGACGCACAGCACTACTGATAGCCAAATTCTGTGATCAACCCAGCTGTCCATCGTTAGAAGAATGAATAAAGAAAATATGCACATAAAGGAAGTATGTATGCACAGGGCATTTTATTTATAAAGTACAAAATTACGTCGTTTGTAAAAAACAAATGGGTGTACCTTGAGAAAATCCTATTAAATAAATAAATCTGATTCAGAAATTCTAATATCAAGGTTGGAGAAATGACTACCTTTAAGAGCATTTTGGTGCTTTGCCAGGAGAGACAATTTGGTTCCTAGCACTCATGTTGGGCAACTCACAATTGCCTGTAATTCCAGATACAGAATATACAACATCTTCTAGTCTCTAAAATTGCACAAACACATGCGGCATACACATATACCCACACACAAAACAAATCAACTCTTAAAAAGAAACAAGAAAACTAAAAGTTTCATGTTTTCTAGTATTTGTAGACACTAACATAAATAGAACTATCTTGGAGAATGAAAAAGCCTAGCATGGGGGAAAAGGACAGAATCAGGAGGGGAAGGGTAGGGGACTTGACCCAAGTACACACACTTGTCTGAAGACTTGTTTACAAAATCTATTACTATGCAAAATAATTATATGACAAAAGTTAAAATGAAAATAGAAAATATGTCTTTATAAGACATTCTGAAGGTAGATTTGCTTTCTTTTCTTTCTACCTTCCTTTCTTCCTTTCTTTTTTTTCTGAGAAAGGGTCTCTCTGTGCAGCTCTGGCTGTCCTGGAACTCTGTAGACTGGGCTAGCCTTGAACTCATGGAGATGTGCCTACCTCTGCCTCCTGAGTTCTGGGATTACAGGTGTATACCATGACCATCCAGCAAGTAGGTTTTCTTTCTATAAATACCAAAACCTTGTCTGTAATTTATAAATCCTTTTTAAAGAATATATAGACTCCTTTATTGTTAATGAATACTTAATATGGAAATAAAGTTTTAAGAAGAACAAGTTATAAATGTCTGAATCAACAAGTATGTAAGTTACTAATTCTTATTCTTATTTTTAAGTGATTTTGTATATATGTGTCTGTTTATGGGTATACAAGTGTGAGTGCAAGGAACAGCTGAGTCCAGAAATGGTATTGGAGTCCCTGAAGCTGGAGGTGCAGATGGACGATGTGTATGCTGAGATTTGAACTCAGGGCCACTGCAAGATCAAGATATGATCTTAACCGCTGAGCAGCTCAAGCATAGAAACTATGGATTTTAATGACCAATGAAATGTGATAACATAAATATCACTTGACAGTTTTTGCAAATTATACTTATGACAGCATACCTAGTCAAGTGATATTTTTCTGTCAAATTAATCAACTATGCTATTTTCCTGAAAATATCAACAGAAGGCAACAACAGCTCACATTCGAGGAAGGACAGCATCTTCCATAAATTGTATTAGGAAATAAGATATGGGTAAACAGAAGAATTAAACTCTATACAATTTCTCATTATATAAAACCATCAATTAAATGTGTTAGAGACCCAAGTATAACATTCAAAAACAAGAAAACACAGGGGAAGCAAAGAAAGATACTTTGGAATGAGAGCGATGAGTTTTTGATTGTCTGTGAAAGCATAAGCAATTAACACAAAATAGACAAGTGGGATTTTCTCAAACTAAGAAGATTGCCTGGCAATGGAAAAAAAATCACACTACAGAGATGACCTAGTAAACCACTGAATGTTATGCCTATTTGCAATCAATGTGTTGGAAAAGAAGTGCTATATATCAAGAACACTTAAAAACTCATCAGTATAAAACAAATATTTAAAACACATAATTTCTAAGAATAGACATTGCTTGAGAGAAGCAACACTATAGCCAACAAACATAAAAATGCTCAAAATCACTCATCAAGAAAATGCAAGCACGACCTTGATGTTTTAACTTCTCAGTTCCATTAGAATGTTTATTATTAAAACAGCAAAAATAAAACCAGTCAGCTGATCAAACAACATAAACACAAAAACTGATTGCAAGGATGTGAAGAAAAAGAAAAGAAACTCTTATCACTGTTGGAGGCAACGGAAATTAGTAAAGCCAGTCTATAAGAAAAAAGGCAAGTTAACAAATGATATAAACTAGAAATAGTTCTATCATATGGCCTAAGTCTTCTCCTGCTAGGTACACATCCAAAGAGAAGGATATTAACTTATCTGAAGGAGGCCATCATTTGAATCGTATGAAGTATCTCAGTATGGATGGATAGAGAAAATTAGATATACATACAAAAGTATCATTCAGTCATTAAACCTGTTTTTACTCATATATGTAGAAATTAAAACAACTGACCTCAAAGAGGCTAGTAATGATTTCTAGAAGTTAGGGAAGGTAGTGAGGAGAGAAGGTACAAGGGCTTGAATAATAGGTACTAAATACAGTTAAAGGTGAGGCTAAACTCTAGTGTTCACAGCACAGTAGGATAACCAAAATTTATAGCACACCATTCACATATTTATGTCATACTATCTATATTCATAGTATTTATTATCTGTATTTGCAAAATACTATCTATGTTATACATTACAACAAACTAGATAACAGGATTTGAAGATTCCAAACAAAGAAATGGCAAGAAAAGAGAAACGCTAATTACCTTAATTTGGCCATTATACATTGCACACATACATTAAATTGTTGCATAGTGCCTCATGATATACATATTTTGTCAAATAAACAAAATAAATGATTTTCTCATTTTCAAAGCATATTTATAGATTAAATTCAACCTCTCGAAAGAAACAGTACCATTGTTTATTCCAAAAATATATTTATTTTGTAAGATGTCAATAATAACTTTTATGAATGTATTTATGCAAATATAATTAATCAGTCTCACTATGAGTATTCTGGTGATCAACACAAACAAAATGCTATGAGTTCAAAGTGTTTATATGCTCATATTAGACAATAGCAACTCCAACTTCCTAATTCTTTCAATCTGACAGCAATAAATATACACACGATAGACTCACTACACACACAGTCTAGAGAGACTTCTGGATCACAGCTTATCAATACATTTATGTGATTTATAGTTATAAATGCTTTTTGTATTGATCTCATCATGAAATAAGTCATTGCTGTTACTCAACATTAGTAATGAGTTAGCTTAACAATGTTGCTTACTTTAATGATTAGAATAATACTTATTTTTGTAGAGCTACATGTAAAATGTCATTAAAAGTAAACTGTTATTTCTTTATGACTTCAAATTGTATTTATATTATCAAATCTTGTGATGAATGATGATATGTTGATGATGGCATCAAAGCATTTGTTGTCACATAACAATGTGAATGTTCAAGACCCTTGGCTACTTTGTGGTAGCTTTTAATTGTCTGTGTAATACAGGAGTTGATCCTTTAACCAAACTGATAGAGTTAAGAAATGAATGTTTGAAATACTGATTCATAGTCAGCTTTCTTTATGTGTTTGAATTTACCATGGTAACCAAGAATTTATTATGTAACTGTGTGCTGCATTGCTTTAATTAAACTTTACTGATGAGATTAATGATGAAATAACAATTATAAAAGATGTGGAGCTAATGTTTCATTATAATGATTATTCTTATTATGTTTCCATTCATACTCTATAACTTCCCTCTTGCTCATCACTATCAGCAGAAGTTTATGCCTACTCAACTTCACATATCTTAATCAAAGCATTAATATAGATATAATTTTATGCAATTATTTTAACTCTTAAGGTTTTTGATAGGTTATAATATTGAAACTACTCATTGTTTCTATTTACATGATGATGTTAATAATAATTGTATTTTATTTTTTTAACTGTAATTTGTAGTTACTTTTCTTTAGTGGTATTTAATGTATATTTTATAACATCACACAGATATGTATAAACATACATTTGCTTTTGTTAAATAATAGAAAAACACTTATGAAGAAGTTAAGAAATAGATGAACTCAGCACATGTATGCCATCACGAGGCACATGCATATGTAAGTTTGCTCAGTAAGTAAATGGTAAACAGCCCATACATGGTCTGTGCTTGCCAGTGAGGGATGCAAACATACCCTGACATGTATGGATATCATCACAGGTTTATTTCATGCATATTTATGCAGGTAACCAACAGGTGAAGCCAATATCAGTGTCTCACCCAACTTAGCATTAGGCATGAACACCCACAGAGAACTGATGGTGACAGAGATGGTCATTTATTGAAAACTGATGTATGGAACTGGGATGAAGAATGATATCCCTGCCTACTTTATAATACGACTGGGGTTGGGCTAACTGAAGGGAGGAATGGTTTGGTAAAACAGCAGCTAAATGGTTTAAGTACAAGAGGTGTATTTCATGGGTCGAAAATGGCACTTTCAGACATCATAGATTTTTCCCTCAATACATGTTTTTATTTAAATAAGAAACATGAATGCTTCACATGTCAATCCCAGCTCCCTCTCCCACCCCTCCCCCCTTGTCCCTCCACTAGCCCACTCAGCTCCCCACCCAATCCCTCCTTGAGAGAATCTCCAAAGTCTGTCATTTCATCCAGGGTCATAGAATTTTTTAGTGAATTCTATTGCTAGGGATAGGCTACCTCCTTATGAGCTGTTTACCAGGAAGGTTCCTGTGGCACACAAATTATAAAGGATTCTTGAACTGTTATTGGTTACATGCCAGAACTAGTTGATAAACCCCGGTTCTTGAAGACACCATATTCTTTGGTTACAGGTCATGGAGAAACAAGGCTGAGACTGACCTGGAAGTTCCATCCTTACTGGCTGGACTTCATAGTGTTGAAAGGCGCTTTGGGGAGAAGTGTCACCCAACATTTCATTTATGGACCCTGTATGCTATAATACCAGTATCTGCCTGCTGGCACAATACTGGCATGACTATTGTATATGCAACCACAGCTTTCTGATTAGATTTAAGACTTGCTCATCCAGAAGGAATTCATGTCTGTTACTGTAAGCCAGAACAGAAACCTGTGGCTGGAAAGTTAAAACCCCAGTAGGGAAGCAACTCTTATTGTTTTGTTAAGTGGTTGTGATAAGTCTGTTACACTATCTTCTAGGCACGTGTACTTCCTTACACCCATAGATCACTGTTGCTGTCAGCTGCAATTGATCACAGAAGGAAACTTCCTTTTTGGAAATGATGGTATGTGACAGAGACTCATAACTACTAATGAAGATGCTGAGAACACTGTGGCATAATGACCGAATACTTAATCAGAGACATGCATCACCCTCTCCAAGGCTCAGAGAATATTGTGGAAGAGGGAACGGGAAGACTGTAAGAACCAGAGGAAGGGGTAGAATATTGTGTACCATTCGTTTGTTTGTTTTTCCCCAGAATTGAAATGTTCCCTCTAGGAAGGAGGTGGGAGGCTCACTAAACTCAAGAAATAAACAACTCACAAATCTGAGAAAAAAAAGAAGAGATAGAAAGAAATAAATGTATATTTTGCCTGTCCCAACCTATCAGTAATAGAAAGCAGAGATGGGTTTCTTTGATCTACTCCTAGTTTATATTTTCTGATTTATTTTCTTTTTCTTCCAAGAACTCTTAAAATGATCTCCCTACTTCAAACCTTTATCATGTTTTGTGTTCCAAAATTTAATGGTTCTCCATTATCTATATTATTTCTGTCAAATTTTGACCTGATATATAATATAACACATTAATATGGCCCAATCTCTGCACTCTATTTTTCAACATTAAAGCTTTACCGATGATAATTTTTAAATTTAAAAATAAATGAATTATAAACATAGAGACTGAAAAGGAACTTGAGTTAAACTATCCTTGTTCTATTGTCTGGTTGCCATGAGACAACCAGACCTGCAAACTCTGTACCATGGTTCTCAACCTTCCTGAATATGAGGCCTTTTAATATTCTCATGATGTGGTGAATTCCCAAACCATCAAATTCTTTTCATTATTATTTCACAACTATAATTTTGCTACTCTTATGAATTGTAATTTAAATATCTGATAAGCAGGATATCTGATACGGTACCCCTGTGAAAGGGTCACTTGACTCCCAAAGGGTTATGACTCACAGGTTGAGAACCACTGATGCAGAAAAGCCTCTTGTAATTAGTCTTCAGCTTTTAAGGTTTAATGCAGTAAGCATGAAGATGCAGAGTATACAACGCAGCCAATGAAAGACCTACTCTCTGTCCATTTCATAGCTTCATAGTTGAATCTTCTTTATCCCCCCAAAATAAATAAAACCAAAACAAAAAACAAAAAAGAAACTCTCCTTAAGTACACACAACCAATTTCTGGCAAATGTATAATGTTAATAAAAAACGAGGCAAATACATTAAAAAATTTCAAAGCAACTTACTGTAAATCAGGTCAGGCAAGATGGCTACTTAGTGGGATCCTCCTGGGATGCTTCTCTACATGTTGAACGACAATTCCTTTCCTGGAAAGAAAAGAAGATAAGTGTGGGAGGCCTGTAGGCTCTGCCTGCCTTCAGGAAGCAAAATGAAATGCCAGTTAAAGAGAGCAGTCAGAGGGCTAGAGAGATGGCTCAGCCATTGAAGGCTGGGCTCACAAACAAAAATATAAGCCAGGAGTAAGAGTTTCCCATGCCTCATCTTCTCCAAACCCAACCATTCCAGCATGAACAGAAATGCTTCTTCATTGTCAATGCAATCTGACTAGCTACCTCAGATGATTGTGGCATGGCTTCCTCACAGTGATGGGCTTCATCCTTCCACATACAAGGGAAAATTAACCTTTCTCTCTCTGAGTGGCTCTCTGTCAGGTATTTGGCCACAGTAATTAACTACCTGTCCTGCCCCAGATAAACCCAAACTGGGAAACCTACTGGAGCAACACTTGGCTGTAGAACTGCATTGAATAGCTGGGAAAGACAGAAAACCACTAAGATTGTATTATCCTTGAGGTCAGAATGTAGAGCTGAGGGCAAGGTACCCCTTGGTGTGGAGTAGGGCATGATAATCATCACAGAACCCTGTGTCTCAGAGCTCAGTGTGAGGCCTATACTAATGAGAAGACCTGATACAAACCAAAAGATGCCCCCTACAGGCCAGAGCTTACAAATGTAGTTCTCAAGTGGCCCCAGCCTCAGAAATAAACATGTATGTTAATAGGACAGACTTGAGTTCCACATACATTATTTCCAACCTTAGTAAACACCTACCTTCATCTTGAAACTGTACATACCTCTGTGGCTGTGAGACTCAGGGATGACTCACATTAGCCTCAGTTTTGTGGCAAAAGCCTGTTCCCACTCCTTATCCCTCAGAGAGCAGCTATCATGTAAGTCCTCACAAGTGCCTCTAAAAGGGCCCTAAATTGAGCATAGACCCATGCTACATGGGAGGACATGTGTTTTGACCTGGATCAAAACTGTTATCTATGCAGAAGACCTGTCAGGAAAATAGGGACAAGGATTTGAATTGCTTGTTTCTTTACTCTTGAAGACTTGAGGACCTGGGTTATGAAAGCCTCAGTACCTCCATGATATGATACTGTATCATCACTGTGACTGTGACATCTTTGTGTCAGATTAGGTGGCCACAGATGTATTTCACCAAGATCACTTTGAAGTTCTACATGGGAGAAAAAGGCAGTGAGCACTAGACTGCCTTGGAATTTAGAGTTGAGCTAATGAAACCTATACTAGACAAGTCTTAATGGTTCATATTCTCAGGCCTGAATATGGATACAGACAAAAAGGAACAACCTTTGTGCTCATGGAATATACACAGCCCTGCTCTTTGGACTTCTATATCAGCTGCAACCACCTGTGGCTGATACAACAGTCTGGGAGAAAGATTCTGCTTCAAGGCAGGATGGTAATTCTGGAATATTATTAAAGGTGCAAGTGTTTTGAATACTGGGGAATAGGAAGAACTTGAAGGATGCTGAAGGGGTAAAACCACTACATAAAGATTAATGAAGAAAGCTCTCAAACTTGGAAGTTCAAGATGGGGTGGAGGCAGGCAGAATAATCAGTCAAAATTAAACATCCAAATCTACATCAACTCATGATTAAGCTTAAAACTAAGAAATAGAGACTGAAAAGAATACAAGAAAAGAACACACAATGCTACTCACCCTTTACCATGATACCAGGCTTTTCAGAAATAATTTGGCAGGATGGGAATTTTCACACAACTGGAGGAAAAGAGCTAACCAATGAGAGTATCATACCCAGCTAATCTGCCCTCTAGAAATGAAGGAAAGACAATAAATTCCTATACAGAATAAAGCTAAGAGACTATGTATCTATCAGACCTGTTCAACAAGTATTGTTAAAGAGAACACTTCCAACAGAATCTAAGAAATATTAATGGGTAAGCAAAACATATAATACTTTTTTATAAGAATGATTATATAAACACATTCAGAATGTTCTAATATTGTAAGTGTAGATTAAACAATTTAGTATGTGAAGTAAAATGCAAGCCAATTAAAACAATAATCAAACTTTGGGAAGGAGGGAATGAAAGTACAGTGTTTTCCTACCAAGATGTGGACCAGGCTTTTTCTTTTGGGCCACCGAGTAGTTTCCAAATCATGACACAGAGATTTAATAGTTTTGGAAGCTTGGCCTTGCTTAGGCACATTTCTGGCTAGCTCTTTTAACTTAAATTAACCTACTTCTTCTTATCTACCTTTTCCTTGGGGCTTATTACCTTTCTTCTGTATGTCTTACTTTCACCGATTCTCTGTGTTTGGCAGGCTGATGGATTCATGACCTCCTAGTCCCAGGAGTCTCCCTCATTTTTCCTTCACCTTCTCTCGTTCCTTCTTTTCTTCTTGAGCCTAGCTTTCTCCTCCTATTTACTCTCTCTTCCTCCCGGTCCCGCCTATCCTTTCTCCTGCTTAGCTATTGGACATTAGGCTCTTTATTAGACCAATCAGATGCCTTAGGCAGGCAAGGTGAAACAGATGCAGCATATCTTTACATAATTAAACACACACTCTTACATCATTAAACTAAATGCAGCATAAACAAAAGTAACACATCTTTACAGAGTTAAAGTAAAATTTTTCAGGATAAACAAATGTAACACATCTTTGTCTAGTTAAAATAATACTGTACAACAAGTATGTTTCTTTTAGTTATGTCCTTTCTTCTCTTTATGGTTTTACTATGTTACTATAATTTCAATATCACTTATTATAATCAAAGTGATACTTTGGTCAGCTCACCTCGATCACAAAGTAAAACTGTAGATTAGAAAACTATACAGAATGAGCGAGTCACGAAATAAATATATTAAATAAGTCATTTAATCACACAGGAAGAACATAACATATGGAGAGAAAGGACCTGCAACATATATAAAAGAGGCCATACAATATCAATAGTAAGATGCAAATTTTTGCTAGTTATCTTTAATATGAAGTAATTTTTCAAGTAAAAGAAATAAAGCAAGTGAATGGACTGAAACTAACAAACCTAACTTTGGTGTGTCTTACAATAAAGCTACCCTACTTATATGGTGAAGAGAGATTTCACTGTGACAGAAACTAAAGATTAGAATAAGATGTTCCCTATAAATGGCAATTAGAAAATTTGAACATAAGTGTTACACAATCATATAGAAATGGTTTTTAAGCAAAAGTGGATAAAAGATATGAGGAATGTCATTGCAAACAATAATGTGATCAGTCGTCAGGAGAAATACAACTAATTAAATAAGCACCAGATATGACAACAAAAATATAAAGTAAGTATTAACAGAGTAAAAGAATTAGATTGCGATTCAATAATACTTGTAAGCTTTATCACCCCATTTTCAGCAATGAGGCATGAATAAAAAAAATCAACAAGGCAACAACACAGTTAAATTTCACCCTAGATCAAGTGTATCTAATAGACTCGTACAGAGTATTCCACCAGAATCTACTATTATTTGCTTCAGTTGCTGCTGTCTTACAAAATGAAAGATGTGTATTTCAGCTTACAATTCCATGTTACAATTCATCATGGTGGAGAAGTTACTAGCTGCCTGTATGTGCTCAGTTCAGTTAATTTATTAAGATAATACCTCATTAAGAGATTCCTTTAAAGTGATTCTAGGTTGTGCTAAATTATTATAGCTAATTATTGTAGTTCCCAATATACATTTTTCTCTTCATTCTCTCTCCAATATACATACTTCTCCAAGGCAGTATGTATTCTAACTCACAGACAAGCCACATAAATATTAAGAATTGAAATTGTTTCACAGTATTTCACATTTACTCTATGAAAACAATGCAATAAAAACCAGAAAGCAATATCATGATGTTCTAATATGCTTTTTGTTGCTGTGACAAAACACTGACCAAAATCAACTGAGGGATTTATTTGGTTTATAGATTATAGTCCATTTATTCACAGAAGTCAAAGCAGGAATTTGAAGCAGAAACCATGGAGGAACACTGTTTACTGGCTTTCTTTCAGAATGAGACTCACCTAACTTTCCTATACAGCTCAGGCCTAATTAGCAATAAAAATGACCCACAGAAAACATGTAATTATATTATAATCTCAAAAAGTAAAAGGAGAAGAGAGAAGAAAATGCCCCACAGTTATGTACAGAGGCCAGAGTGACAGGGGCAGTTCCACCAATGGGAATCCCTCTTTCATAGTGTATTAAGGTGACAGCCTGAGCAATTAGTAAGCCATACAGCACATGCATACCTCCGTGCCTGCCTCTCCCCCCCTCTCTCACTCTCTCTCTCTCTCACTCTCTCTCTGTCTCTCTCTCTGCCTCTGTGTGTGTGTGTGTGTGTATGTGTGTTGTATTGATCACCAGATCAAGAAAGAACTCAAGACAGAGATAAAAACATGCCTCAAAACAAATGAAAAAAGGACAAAATATTTCAAAATATGAGACATAGCAGAAATGGTTTCTATCTATCAATTCACTCACCAAAAAGAAAAATTTCAAACCACCTATCATTACATCTAAATGAATCAGAAAACCTGAGTCAATCTAAAACAGTACTAATAGAAGAAAAGAAACAAGAACTAGAATAGAAATGTGTGAAATAGAGTATAAAAATAACACAAATGATCAACAAATGTAACAGCTAGTTCTTTTAATAGGTAAATATTACACATAAATTCTTAATTAAACTAAGAAATACATACAGAGAACTCTCAAACTCATAAATGAAAGAAAAGCAATTTAAATTGCTAGCATGGAAATAGAAAAAATATCTTTAAAGGTCTGTATGAACAATTGCACATCAATAAATCTTATAACATACAAGAAATAGATTTCTAGACCATACACCTTAAATCATGAAATAGACTACTTGAACAGACCAGTAAGAAGCAATAAAATTGAATCAGTAAGAAAAATTTCCCCTTAAATGCCAAGGCCAGATGGCTTCATTGCTCAATTCTATCAAGCATAGAAAAATAATAATTTCAACTTTAAGATTTAAAAAAAATAGGAAGATTCCTTAAAAATAGGTTCTCTAAGGCCAACATTGTTATATCAAAGTTGAAGTTCAATATCCTTGAAAACACAGATATAGAATCCCTAAAAAAAATACTAGCAATTCCAACATTGCGTTAAAATAACTGCTCATTATAGTCTAATGGGATTCATCACAAGTCTGCAAAGATGTTCAATATGCAAAAATCAATAACCACAGTACCCAACATTAAATGAATGATGGAAACAGTCATATGACTATAATAGCAGATGCCAGAGAAGTATTTGATAACATTTACCATCCTTTATGCTAAAAAAAGAAAGCTGAAAGACTAGGTTGAAGTAGAAATGTACATCTCTATCATACAGGCTACTTATAACAACCAAAGGCTAACTTCGTGCTGGGAGAAAAAAAGCTGAAAACTTTTTAAAAAATTTTTTAAATTCATCCTTTAATTGGAAGCACATTCCTTTTTTTCCTCTAAGTAACACCATGACCCAATTATTATTTTGAAGTCATTTTTCCCATGGTTTTACTGTATTTCCTTTTGAAATATTCTTCCCATCGAACACTGCATGTGCTGGTAACTGCTGAACAACCCTTCTTGATAGTGCTTGACCAAATGCACATCTTGTCTAATTGACCGTCAAGTATGAAAGGGTAGTCATTTAGTAGCACAGGCTGTTAAGAGAAGCTTTCCTTGAGAGGAGCCTTCTCGCCTGCCTGGTTCCAGATCCGCATCAGTCCCAAATAAACACACAAGAGGCTATATTCATTATGAAGCTGTTGTCCTTGCTTGTTTCTAACTGGCTGGCTCTGACTTAAGTAATTACCCCATAATTGTTAATCTAAGTATGTCTCTTACCGGAGAATAGTTCCAGGCTTCCTACCCCAATGGCGGTTACATCTCGACTCCCCTGTGTTTCTCTTTCCCAGAGTTCTCCTGGACTCCTAGTCCCTCCCATCTAGATTCCTATTGGCCAGCAGTAATTTATTGACATATACACAGGACTTCCCCAACAACAGGCAAATGTCAAATGTCTACTGTAAGGAGACATTTTATATATAAGGTGTAAACAGAAATCATTCTGATGTTTTAATAAGAGAGAAATGTAATTCTGAAACAAAATAATTTTACACTATCTCTTTGGATTCAAAGTATCAAAAGCCTCACGTGCAAAAGCTGAAAACTTTTAACAAAATCTATGCCATAAAATGATTAGAATTACTAAAAGAATACAGTAAATTTCAGGATGTAAAACAATACTAATCAAGGCAGATAAAAATGACACAACCTGTCCAATCTTACTTTTACATAGACTCTTGATGAGAATAGTCTTTACCAGAGTGCAGTGTGGGTAGGGAAAGAAGAAAGAGGAGGCTGCTCAGTGGGTATTATGACAAAGATTAGGTATACTATTACAAAATAAGGGTGTGATAAGGTAAGCTATATGGACATTTTACAAAGATACAGTAAAAATATAGATGGCAAACATTTGAGTAAATAAACATTTAATCTGACTTAAACCATATGAGTTATATACACAACTGAAACATGGTGCCTTCTTAATATTTTCACTTTTATGTTCTTTGTGTGAGCTACGGATGCATTTTGAAAACTTGTAAGAACAAAGTAATTACAGGTTTTATAAGAAGACACACACACATAACAACATTGGCAAAACTCTAATGAAAAGTTTATTATGAACCAAACAGATTTAGAACTTTTGCTCTTAATACAGAATATCTGATAGGCAACCTATGAATAATATCTAAGAATTCATGGGCGAACTCGGGGAATACTCAAATCATTTCAATTCATTTCAACAGATTTGCCCTACGCTCTGCTGGAAAGATTGACTGCTCTGTTTCTACTTGACAGCAGACCTGTCAGGAGTGTCTCATAAAGTCAGCTTCCAGGTTCTACTTCCAGGAAGAAATAGAGGTATGTTTGTTTTGGTACCAGATTATGTATAAGTAAATAATGAGTTAAAGTTGCCCATTGGTTACTGTCTGCTTAATGTAATAGTGAACCTACCAATCTAGAACCTTTTGAGAGGAGAGATCGACAACAGAGTCCCAGGCTCCTTTAGTCTGAGGAGTGGCCACTTTTCTGAGCTGCTACAATCTAACTCATACACTGTGTGGAGGATAACTTAAATTTCTTCTAAAGCCACACTGTGCATGGTAATATCTGGTAAAGAAGAGGAAAAAATGATGTTGAATATCTGGTCCCAGCTTACAGTATTTTCTACCTGACTGAATTAGTGAAGTAATTTGATGTTTAAACTATGAATTCCTTCAAATGTATCTGCTGAATGAATTATTTCCAAAACAATAATCTTACAGTGGTAAATCTGTTCACATGAGTGAAGAAAAAAATAAGAAGAAAATACATTTATTTAATTAACCAGAAAAAGGAAGTAAAAGCAGTTTAAAAGGAGTCATTTGGATATATTATTTTAGTCACTTGAAATGTTTAGAATAACTTTAATGATAACAGATTTACAAGCTGATGTATTAGATAAAAAAGGAGTGCTCTTGTTATAAAATAAACTTAAGCATCCCAGAATTGCTAAGTGTAAAAATATTTATTTCAGCATATTAAACTTTATAATTCCAGAAGGGTTTCTGAGTCTGAGAAAATATAAAGTAAGTCTTTGAGTTTTTATGCATACCTTCTAGTAAATCTTAACTGGATTTACACCTCAGGATTCTAGACAAAGATACATTAAAAACACAAACCATCTGATCTAAGGATGCCATCTGATAAATAGTCCATTTGCAGATCTTGCATTAATATGTTTGGAACTATGCTCATCACTCTGGATTTTTTTAGTCAAAATCTGTATTGTGTCTGTAAAGAATTCAAACCACCTCAGGAGGAAATTTCCACATTAAAATCATAATTATTTACAACAGCCATGGTGCTTTTTTTATTTTAGAAACAATCTTATTGTACGTATCAATTCCCCCATTCCCTTGTCCTCCCATCCTCCCATGCCCCCACTGATGCCCCAACCCCCACTCACCTACTCCCCAAGGATAGTGAGTTCCTCTATCATCAAAGTTTGTCACATCATTTGGGGGAGGCCTAGACCCTCCTCCATTTATCTGGGCTGAAATAGTATCCCTCCATAGGGAATGGTCTCCCAAAGTGCATTTGTGACCTAGAAGTAAACACTGGCTCCACTGTTAGAGGTCCCATAGACTGTCCAGGCCTCCTAACTTGCACCCACATTCAAGAAGTCTTAGTTCAGTCCAATTCTGGTTTCCCAACTTTACGACTAGGGTCTCTGTGCCCTCACTAGGTCAGGTCAACTGTTTCTGCGGGTTTCTCCAGCACAGTCTTGACTCTTTTGCTGATCCCTCCTCCCTCTCTACAACTGGATTCCAGACATATGGCTCAGTGTTTAGCTGTGGGTGCCTGATTCTGCTTCAATCAGCTACTCAATGAAGGCCCTAGGATGGCAACCAAGGTAGTCATCAGTCTTATTATAGAGGAAGGGCATCAAAGTCAACCTTTCCACTACTGCTAGATTGTTAGTTGGGGTCATCCCTGTAGATCCCTGAACATTTCCCTAGTACCAGACCTCTCTTTAAACCTATACTGGCTCCTTCTATCAAGGTATCTCCTTTCTTGCTCTCCTCTATTCCTCCCTGTCTCAGTCTTCCTGATTCCTCTTGTTCTCCTTCCTCCTCCTCTTCTCCCCTTCTCTTTTTCCTACTTCCCTCTTCTCCTCCCCTCCCATGCTCCCAATTTGTTCAGAGTTCTTGTCCCTTCCCCTTCTTTGGGGGATCATGCGATTTTCCTAGTTTCTCAGGTGGTTTGGATTGTAGGCTGGTAGTCCTTCGCTCTATGTCTAATATCAGGAATACACCCAAAGAATGCACATCCATGGTGCTTTTTGCTACTTTTTTCAGTAGAGAAACTGGAGACATTAAGAATGGAAGTGACTGTTTAATCCCAGGACTTTCTAGGACTTGAGGGGGTTCTCTCCAGAAATAAATAGTATTTGTCACAGTTCATTTCCCTGTTGCTTCTTTAGGGAAATAGATGTGACACTTCACTGCCAACACAGGAAGAAAAAAATGCCCTGTGAGTAAAAAGAAATTACTATACTTTCAGATGCTCAGTGCAAGCATATGCCATATGACCTAAAGAGAGATGTCAACTGGAGCCCCCATCCCTGAGTCCACCTCTCCTCTGAGTACAGAACTGCTGCTCATGCTGATGTCTGAAACAGAAGAGCATCTGTGCACCTTCGGGACATTTTTTTAACTGAAAGTTCAGTAGATTCAGTCCTAGCTTGCCCATACCTAGCATACCTAGTTACAAAATAGATACTTCCAGAATTAGACTGAGGGCAATGGAGAATAGAAAAATGAAAGTGGTATTCAAGACAGTTAGTTCCTGTTTGCATCATTCCATCTTGCAATTGTAGTGACCAGCTTCCCTGTTTTAGCAGCCATGGCAGGATAAACATGTGCTTGCATGACCTTGCTGCTCCTGTCCTGGTCACTAGGAGGTCAGACGCCCTCCTCGTGGCAAGGAACCAATCAAAAGTTAGCTGGCGGGGCTGTGCTTTATGGCTCTGGGTGTGCTTTACAGACAGTGCACAACAGTGACATGCAGAGCATAGCAACTGCTCTGGGCCATAACAACCAGTTGACCAATCAACACAGGGCAGGTCGTCCAAACTTGAAAGCACACCAGTCCTGAGACTGTTTCATACTCCTAGACACTCCCCTTACTCTGCTCTTTAAGATCCCTGCCTTGAGGTTGCTTAGGGTCTTTCTCCAGCCATCTGCCATGGTGGTGGGGTAAAGGGCCCAAGCTAATGGGTTTAGCTTGTTAAACATCTACAATAAAAGACTCTTTACTTTTGCATCAAAATGGGCCTCTTGGTGATTTGGAGGTTCAGAATTTGGGCACAACACTATAATCATTTGATACCAGCTAAAATTATTTTCCTGATATTAAGAAACAATTACTTTATGTGTATAAGTGCTTGTCTGCATGTTTGTCTGTGCATTCCAAGTGCCCATGGAGGCTAGAAAAAGATGTTAATTTTATCTGGGACTGGAGTTACAGATGGCTGTGAGCTGCCATTTGAGTCCTAGGAATCACACTCCAGTCCTCTTGAGTAGCAGCCAGCGCTCTTAAGCTTTTGAACCATCTCTCTACCTCCTCTTAACATGTAATAACCAGATGTTATAGCTTCAATGCTATTCATCATATCATGGCATACTTGGCAGTTGTATATGCTTTCCACATGTTACTCCATATACGTCAGCATATCCTATTTGCTTTGTATTGTTTTTTAGCAACATAGCAAGGGGTCATGAATTAGTTTTGTAGATCAGGGCCTGAAGTACATAAGTTGAGATAATAGCTAAAAGTCACTTAGGAATCAAACACAAACATCACTAGTGCTGATAGCCACTGATATGAAACATATATGTTGTTTATTTAGAATATTAAATATCATATATATAGCTCACTTACAATATAATATCCTAGATGAAGCACTAACAACTTATCATTAAAATCACTAGTATCTTTTGGTTCAGTCTCTGGGTAAATGCTGGAGTTTATATCCAATGACTAGAAACTATGAGGAAAAAAGTAGAAAGTGGTGAGTGATGGGCTAGCAAATTTCTGTCATATTATTTCTCTCTTTTCTGTAAGAGAACAACAGTAAACACGAGCCTTCAGAAAAAGTACAGGTTTCCTTTCTATGCCTTCTAAACTAGACTGTGATCCAAGGTCTGATGTAAATAACTGAACTTGGTCTTGCCACATTTTCATGCCACTTTTATTCTGTCACGAGTACCTCCTTTAGCTTTACTGACCTATTTCTTGCTATTTGCCCTATTCTCTGAATGAGTATAGGACCCAAGTCATACTACTACAAATTAAAAGAAATAATTAGAGCTTTAAATAATTCTGTTTCCTCTGCTTCATGATATGCTCTTTTGAGGCCAGCAGGAGCTGTAGTTTGGGGATAACAGCAAAGGAGTAGAGATGAGGGCCCTGGTGGAACCCAGGCTCCCTCTGGACTCTGTTTTTCAAGGGCAATTTAATTTTCTATTTATTTCAAAGCAAATAAGCTGGAATATTTTTCTTGATAACAAATATTAGCAGCAACTTGAGCAATATAGTTGAGAACCCTAGTTAAATAATGTTGGTGGATTATCCTGAAAGCGATAACAGAAATCAGTTGTGATTCTAATTTAAATTTACCTCTAAAACACAATATGAAGTTAAAAGTCTATCGCCTATCTCTTTGCTTGCTGTAGATTCAAAGAAGGTAAAGTTGAATTTCAGCCAGGGATCCTCTGCCTACCTCTGCGTGGGGTGCAGAATGGGTCTCATTCACACCTCATAACAAAGAAAAGAAGCACCAGGAAGAAGAGGAGAGATGGGAGATGGGAGGCAGAAGGGGAGCAGGAGGGAGAAGAGAGCAGGGAAGGGTAGGTGAGGAGAGAAGGGGCTAAGAGTAGGGAGGAAGAAGGAAAAAGGGAGAGGAAAGGAAAGACAGAGTCTGGCATAGCTCCCACTTTGGAGACAGGAGTAAGTATAGGAGACTAATTATTATGAATAATTTAGAAAGCGAATAAGCTTGCACAAGGGCTCAGAGCACCCTGAAATGTTACTATGGAAAGCGTTCTCTCTGAATAGAAACAAAAGGATCATAGAACTTCAGTATATTATAAGTTGTGAAGATTATCGTGGTCCACCTGGACACTTGAAGGACACATAAAATTACCTGTCTGAAATGAAGCCTTTTGCACACCAACCACAAGGGCATATTCAGTATTAGAAGCCACATCTGATCCAAGATTAACTCACTAAATACTTGAAATTTCTGAACAACTAGATCGAGCATGACTATTTCTTTAACATCTGCAGTCAGGGATTCAACCTCCTCCATTTTTTCTTATAGTGTTTCCCAGCAGAAGTCCATTCAATGTACCCATAACCGTTCACTGGCAGTCCTTGAAGCATTCATCTAGCATAACACTGAAAAAATATTACCTTCATTTGATCTACATCAACTCTCTGAAAGGAAGAGCTACATGGGGTCTAGTAACCTGAATGTAAGTACCATTACCCTATGCTGCATCTTTCTGTCATCTCAAGTAAGGTGGGCATCGTATGAATATAGACTTATCAAAATATCTATCTTCTTTGATTGTCTTTATTAATTTAGGCTTTTAAAACATATTTATTTAATATGATGGATGGGTGATTCTTCTACACGTATGTTTGTGTACCACAAGCAAGCCTGGTTCCCTGGGAGGCCGAGGGTATTGGATCTTCTGAAACTGAAGTTAAAAATGGTTTTAAGTCACCAGTGTGTGCTAGGATTTGAACCCAGGTCCCATGAAAGAGCAACAAGTACTCTTAACCACTGAGTTCCAGTGACTTGTCTATTGTTGTTGCTGCTGCTGTATTTGTGATCAGGGTACTGTACCCAAGGCCTCACTTGTGCTAAGCAACTGATCCACAGCATAGCTCTATTGCTAGACTCACTGGTTATAACTCTATAGGGTATGTCTATCCTCAAAACAGTACCAACCTTATTTACAATCTGAGCTAAAAATTATGGATTTTGCTGATCTCTTCCTAACTGCATACAATAATTATAGATTTTCAGGATTGAGAATATTATCAACATTTTTAATTGTTATTGTAATTTTTGAAATAACCACTGCCTCACACTATAAAGAGACTTCGAGTTTTCCCCCTTTGATATTCTTACAGATTACCCTGATGAACTAAGGAGTCATAGAACTTAATGTTAATAGAATTATATGGAAACTGGTTAGGTTGTCAAGATTCAAAATAGCAACATGTGACTTTAAGCTATATGATACTAACCACTGTGAAAACCTATACCTCATCTTTTACTTTTACCCTCTCTCCTACTTCCACTAATTTTTCATTCTCTCCCTTACTTAATTTTTTATTCAGCATCTGAAAATTTATGAATCAATTTCCTCTGTAATTAGCACTGCTATCTACTGGGACAGGACACACAACAAATCTACAATCAACATCTATAGATTTTGTCTTTCTGACCCTTTAAAATCTAGATAGGCAGGGGGAAACCACACATACACATTCACATGTACAGATATATACCTAAATGCAATATGCTGAAATGGCAAATTTAAGCTAAGAGAAAATAAAGATAGGTATAATAATACCTTGGTAGGGCACAAACACAGGGCAATAAGACAGACACTAAAATATTTCTCAAGGAAACAGACTCAGAAATATATTAGGAGTAGGCCACAAGCTATTTCTTGATGCGGTTAATCTTTAAGTATTAGATACAGAATCTCGGTCAGGTGGTGAGGGGTCCAGAAGGAAAGGTGACACCACCAGTTCAATTCTCAGCCAAGGAAGGAGAAAACCAATTCCTGTTAACTGTCCTCTGATCTACTCTACAAGGGCCTCTTTGTACTCACATGTCCCTTCCCCACTAATAAATACAATAAAAATTTATAAAACCATTCACTGGAATCTAAACTAGAACATAAAATCATTTTTAGCATTTTAAGAGCATTCTGGAAGCACGGTCTGATGTCTGTAACTTCTCTCCAGATTGTGTTATAGCTATGTGTGAGCATTTCTGTTTTCTCAACTAGAATCCAAGACTTTAGCAATTACAGCAGGTGGCACTGTGCCAAATTCATAGCAAGTATCACAAATTAATTATCAATCATTTCCTTAGTTCATACATCATAGACAGGACTACTGGAACCTATCCAAGTAACTTTAAATAGGTTTAAACTTTAATTTTTCTCCTTTTTCAATACCTTTTGTACATTAGGAACTAAAACACTCATTATCTTCAGTGAATGATTCCCCTTTTACTCAGCAGCCAGAGGTGGTTTAATTTTAAAACTTTATTTTTTTGACAAGTCTATCCTTTACTATTGTATTTACACCATTGCCTCACCCTTCTTCTCTCCTCTTGTGTCCCCGCACACTCCCTCTTAAATTCGTGGCCTGTAACTTGTTATTGTTGTACACAATGTCTCATGTTGTCCTATTGTTTAGGACTAACCACTTGAGACTAAATACCACATCACAGTGGTTCTCAGCCTGTGGGTTGTGACCCCTTTGGCGATCAAACCACCCTTTCACAGGGATCACTAAAAACCATTGGAAAACAGATATTTACACCATGATTCACAACAGTAGCAAAATTACAGTTATGAAGTAGCAATGAAAATAATTGCATTGGTGGGGTCAACACAGCATGAAGAATTGTATTAAAGGGTCACAGCATAAGGAAGGTTGCGAACCACCAGGCTAGGCAGAGCCTAGAGAGATTTCTGCTATCTTGCCAGCATGTCTACTGGTGTAGCCATTACGCAAGCCATGCTTAGGCCAATATATTATTGAGATTTCATGGATACAGCATCGCTGTCATGTCTAGATGACATCTCACAGCAGGCATCCTGGTCCCAAGCCTTCTGCATTGTAGATGTATCAAGAACAGGCACCCCATGGCTACTTATTCTCTTCATTTTGGCCAGTTGTAGGTTTGACTGTTTTTATTTTAAAATTTACTTTCTAATTAAAATGAAAAGCTTCACATTTTTATGGAGTCACATGTGAAGTTTTGATACATGTTTGCATTCTGTTTTGCTAAAATTAGGCTAGACATTCCACAAATTCTACCCTTCATTGTGGCAAAAAACATTGAAAACTCTTTCTGTGGTTTTAGTTTTTGAAACATAAAGAGCATTAACATTATCTATAGGCAATCTACTATACAGAAGGGCACCAGAACTTTGTTCTCCTATTATTTACTGCTCATTGAACAAAATGTCCTCATCCTTATCTCCCTTCTATCCTCTCCCACCACTAAAACCCAGTGTTTCTCTTTCAGTGTGTCTGAGATACATTTCGTAGTTCCATATTAGGCCTTATAGCTTTGTATTTCTGTGCCTGTGTTATTTCACTTAGTGTAATGACCTTAAGTTCTATTCACACTGCCATAAATGATGGTATTTAATGCTCTGTATGGTTTAACAGTATATATAATATGTTATAGTTTCTTTATCCACTCATTGGTTGATGGACACATGCTTTTATTTTCTACTTCCTGATTATTATGAGTAATGTTATAATAAAAAAGGAAGTGAAGGTGTCTCTTTGACATGTTAATATAAATTAATTTGGAAATACAGTAGTAGGGAACAAATAGAGTCACATGAAAGAGCAAAAGTATTCAAAAAATGTAACATCACAAATAATCGGGGAAATGCAAATCAAAAGTACCATAAGATATCACCTCCCAGTAATTAAATTAGCTCTTGCCAAGTTGAAAGCAAGAAATGCTAGCAAGGACGAGAAGAGCATATATTTATACATTATTGGTAGGCATACAAGTTGCTACACTCATTATAGGAAGTATAATTGAGGATCTCCAAAATAATAGATATGGGAGGGAGAGAATCAAGAAGCCCCACCCTCCCTGAGGATTTGTCCTCAGTTAATGGTTGCTAGTGAAAGGACATACAGTTTCTTCAGTAATGTGGCTACTGGGAAGTGGCCTATGCTTCCTGTGAACAACCCTTCACCCACTGTTCTATAAGTAAGCCTAATTAGACTCATTAGGTCACTGAAAGATGAAAAGAAAAAATAGGCAATTGCCACATACCACAGCTATTCTAGTACTTGCTACATAATTTCTCAAAGACATAGGTAACAGCCTTTTGTGTTACATAGGGAGATTATTTGTCCTGGTAACTCTTTATTCCATTCTCTCCCAAATCACAAATGAAAGACAATTTTTCTATTTCTTTTGCCCAGATACTTGTAATATGAAAATTCCTTTTGATGGAAAAAAAGGGGGATAGAGCCAGGATATTCAACATGCCATCTGCCTTAAAAATTCTAAAGAAACAAGTATTCAAAGAACAGTGGATTACCATCCATTGGTGGTTTTTCATATTCCGCATACACGTGTAATTTGTGTGTTAACTGAAATGGTACTGTTTTTTATAAAGTTGCCCCCTCCACCAGTGAAATCACAGTACATGTGAGCCTGAACATCACACAAGGACTAAAAGGTACATTTTGTTAATGGCCTTTGGTTTGCCACTAAAACAAAAATAGGTTAAAGATAACACAAAAGAGCCTTTGATTAGCATGGCTCAGCAGGAAAACCTAGCCTTGAAGAATCTAATACAGACATGCCAAGGCATAAGAAGAAGAAATAAACAGGGGTTCCCATGGCTGAATAGAGGTAAGTACTTTTGACAATAGGTGACACTATGCACAGACATGTAAAATACATTGTTTGCAAATTGCTCTCCTTCTGCTTGGATTGTATTTTAGTATTACTTAAAATTACTTTTTGTGAAGTGCATAAAATATATAAAAGAATAATTCATGACACTTCCCCTAAGGGAAATTATAGTTGGAAAATTGAGTCAAATATGCAAGCCTTAATCATTAATGTGATAATTCAGGTGCTGTAATAGAGTTATAGACAGGATTCAGTTATAGGCACAAGAGTGCATTGATTATGTCAACACCTCTGGGTAGGAAGGACAGCCTGGAGGACTTAAGGGAGAACTGTGTACTTTAGTTGTTGATGGCTGAGAAATGACATTACAAATGATCAAGAGGAGACAGTGTTTCAGAAAGTGAAAACAAACTTCACAAAGGGACACCAATGCCTCTAAAAGCATCTAGGGAAATTCATCTGGCTAAGATGTAAGTTATGATCATAGAGGAGAAAAACAAAACAAAACAAACCATGAGCTTTGAAGTCAGACAAGCTTGGTCTCATAGCGTTGACCTACCATGGAGTATCTAGGTGACTTTGAACATGCTAATTAACTTATCTGAGTCTCATTTGTTAAGAGGAGAATAATAATTATCTTGTAGGGCTTCTGTGAAAGCTAAACGGGAACAAGTGTCTAAAAAAATTCCATATAGGTGACAGAAGATGTGTTTAAAAGGACAGGTGTGAACATCATTATCATGCTCATTGCCACCTTCCGACAGTAGTGCACTTCTAGAAGGCACTGTGCCCCTCCCTGCCTATATATGCAGTGCAGAGTTGAGGTTTCAGCAGAGGAAAAGCAAGCTGTCATGTCAACTTCTGCTGGGGAGAACTGTGCAGATGTTAACCACCACCAGGGCTCCAAAGAAATGATTTTATTTTATTTTTATTCTTCCCTCATATATTACATCCCAACAAAATTTTCCCATCCCTCTGCTCCTCCCAGTTCTTCTGACGCCTCCCCTCTTCCCCAGATCCATTCTCCCATTTCCTCTCAGAAATGAGAAGGCCTCCCAGAGATATCAACCACACACAGCATAACAAGATGTAACAAGAGTAGGCACAACCCTCATATCAAGGCTGGTTGGGCTAACACAGCGGGAGGGAAAGGTTCATAAGAGCAGAAGAGTGAAAAAAGAAAATGTGCTACATTTACACAATTGACTATTGCTCATCTGTTAAAAAATTTGACATCTCAGAATTTACAGGCAAATGGATGGAACTAGACAAAAAATATCATCTTGAGTGAGATAACCCAGACCCAGAAAGATGAATAAGGGATGTACTCACTTATAAGTAGGCATTAGATGTTAAAGAGTGGAATGATTTTAAGAAAGTCACTCTTGATGAGCCAATGAGATTTCTGTGTTCACTTGAAGGAGCATGGGAGGGTTGCTGACTACCCACAGGGTCATAGAAGACTTGCCGAAGGGCAGAGCCTGCTGTGTGGCCTTGTGAGTCCTTCTGTTAGCCTCTTTGCATTCTGATTCCTCCTCTCGTCCACAAGGGATGTTAGTGGGCCCAGTCTGACAAGGATCTTACTTGCCAGTAATCTCAGCTACTTTGATTCCAAGAGAGAAGTGGTGATGTCATGCTTGGAGGACAGTGATTCACAGAAAAAGCTCAGATTCATGTTTCAAGAACATCACACAGACAGCATAACAGAGGACAAAGAATCAAGGTAGGCAAAATGGTAAGACAGCAGCGAAATATTGCCCGCCCTGTGAATCTCTGAGCACAGAGCCAAGGCACTAAAACTCCAGACAGAGAGGAGAGGATAATCACACCTAATTTTTCCCTTTCTTATTTTCCATGTGACGCCTAAGTGGTTTGTAGAGGGTGTCGAATACAAAATTCACAATTGAGGTTGCTGTGGTTACAGAGGTATTGAAGAAAATCTTGTGCTTCTTCCAAGCTCCATTCTCCAAATGGTAATTTTTGATCAGCCTGTAGTTTAGGATATTTTGTTATAAATTCTACTGGGAAAAATCCTTTTAGTTATTATTCTTTTAGTAAATATGAAATATAGTGATGTGTCTCTCAAAATTCACTCCAGAATTCATCCAAGATATTTAAAACCCTGTACATGATAGTCAATGAAATTGGTTTTAGCATCATGTAACTGTGTCTAAGGGAGGGCCAATAAACACATGCTGCTTCTAGGCTTTGTAGTCTTTGCTCCTGGTACATTATCACACAAATTCTGCCATACACAGAGACTTATACAGCTTATTTTTTAAAGATAGCTTAGGTTTTGTAAAGCTATGATAGAAGCCATATTTTTAAAAACTGTCCATAAGTCCTCCAAACCCTTCTCCTAAGCCTTAATGTTGATTGTAAGAAGTATTGGTTCATTTTTATAGTCTTTTGTTGTTGTTGTTACTATGTGCCTACACACTGCGGCTCAGCGTTTAAAACTGGATGGCCTCAATTAGATCTGACTTTGCAGTCATTGCTTTTAAAATATATATGAGCAAATAACATGGCAGGCAAAAAAAATGTAGTACAACATGGTAGGACATGATAGTTATCGTCATGATACTAAAGACGGATGCTTGGTTATTTTTAATAACATTGCTCATAGTAGGAAGATAGATAGACCTGTACAATAGCCGATGCTGAGAGATGCCTTACATTTCCTAATCCATTTCCGTGTCCATTCATTCCATGGATAAATAATTAGAGATCATTTATTCACCATCAGACATTATTTAGAAACATGTCAGTAAATGAAATAGAACATAGTCTTTACTAGAGCTTGAAACATGCTTGGGTGAGTGAATGAAGCAACAGAAGACAGGAAGGGACATATTCAAAATAAAATAACCATGGAAGCAGTGTAAAGAGCTTCAGTTTTCAAAATAGAAGCCTGAGGGCTGGGAGGATGGTATATCCTGTACAGTCACTTGTTGGATCCTGATAAACTAATCTAATTTTCAGAGTCTGCATAAGGGTAGAAGCGGAGAACTGACTCTAAAAACTCTTCTGTGACCTCCGTACACTCGCTGGGGTAGGCATCTCCTACTATCATATGCATTCAACATATATTTGACAGAAATATATCAAAATTTAAAGGATAAGTGAAGCAGGGGAATGAAGTTGTAGAAGACAAAGAATAAAGATGTGAGACTTGCTGTATGGCATTTGGTGACTTTCTGTTTTTAAAATCACATCTTTTTTAAAATGCAAAGCACTGTCAATCATTAAGATGCAAAGATTTATATGCCATGAAAGGATAACAATTCTGAATATTCTAACGTACAAAGGAGATTCCTTCCAGCAGTCTTTTATTTTAATTATTCAGTGTATATTTATTTGGGTATGAAATAATTACAGAAAAAGAATAACATTGTGAGTAGAAGACATTATCATTCTCACTTTAGATATCTGAAGTTTTATTTATTCCTTTAATAACTACATACGTTGTTGCAGTATTTATTCAAAAACTAATTAAATCAGTTTCTTCCTCCAACATCATTGAATTAGGCTACCCTGCTGGTGGGGAGTGTAGAATTCCAAAAGCAAAATAATTTCAAGATGGTTTAAATTCATACTTGTGGAAATTAATGACTATGTAAGGAGAAAAACATGCTTCCAGCAAAGAAGTGAACAGAGAGGTAATTAGAGTGTACTCAATAATATCAAACTAATATTTTATGACTTATGTTCATGTTCTTCCATTTGATGATCATTTCAAAGCTTGATAAAAATCTGTTACAAATTAGTATCTTTAAAAAGTACACCCAAGTGAAAAGAAACTATCTGTTGGGAAAAAAACTATACAAAATGTTCTTATAATAATTGTCATCTCCATGATACATAAAGGTTTCCTTTGACTACTCTCACAATACATTCAGTACAAAACCATTTTTTGCTTTCACGTCCTCTACATCCAAACATACAGAAAATATATCCACATTCTCTTCAGAGAGTATGGATGATGTATATGTCAACATATGTATGGACATAAAACATATTTAATATTTGTGGCTGAAATAAAACCAATATGATTACTAAGTTATGTACTACTTCCTGTCCCATTCCCACAGGACTGTAGATATCTACTGTTAAATTACTATCTAATATTCCTTACCGAAAATTTGTAATTATTAAGTAGATACAACTGGATAGTAGCATCTTTAGTTATCTCCTTACACAGAACATTTTTTTTGCTTCCTTTAAATTTTTTATTCATTTTATACCAATTATAGTTCCTGTTCCCTCTCCTCCTCCCACTCCCCCTACTGTACCCCAGACCAGACCCCATCCACTCCTCAGAAAAGGTAAGGCCTCCCTCCCTCCTGCATCAAGGCTTATCAAGGCATCTCACCATGGGGAATGGGTTCCAAAAAAGCCAGCTCCTCAATACAGTTTACAAGAATGGGATCATATGTACAATTAATGCTATTGCTATCTTCATTCACATAGTTTCCTTCTCTTACTTTCCAGATCACTCCATCCCACTATCCATGTATCCCTCCAACAAGATCATAACTCAAAGCACAAAGTCTCTAAATCAACTGATTTTTGTACTGTTATTTTCTGTTATCTTAAACTTACTCATACATAAACATATTCCATGATTAATCAATATGCAAACTATACTTAAGACAACTGTCTTAGGTCTATGGCATTTTTCACTCAGCAATATCATCTGAAATTCCAAATTGCTCCTCTTCATATGAGTCAATTTCGAGACATACTTTGGAACATACACATATATGATATTTAATTTTGTAAATGTTCTTTTATTTATGTGATCAAAACATCATGATTCTATTTTACAGAAAAACAATACTTGAAGACAAGATACTGAGATACTGACTTAATAAGCACTTGCCTAGGCGCTAATATTGTATGGAAGGCCTTCAGAACAGAAAAGTTCTACTGGAAATAACAAAAATGAAATTTTTTATTTTTTAACTTTCACCTAAATGCCATTATTTCTGATAACTACTATTCTCCTTTCTTTTTCCAAGAGGTCAATTTTGTTTTGGGTTCCACATGAGAGTTAGATAATATAGCAATTATTTGTTGTGCATAACCTAATATGATCTTCTCTAAATTCATCCCTGTTGCTGAAAAATTCAGGATTTCCTTCTTTATATATCTTAAGTATATTTTGTGTGTATCTATCTATCTATCTATCTATCTATCTATCTATATATCCTTATCCATTCATTAATTCATGGGCAGGTACTTAGTGTGACTCTCTGTGCTGACTATTGTATTAATATTGCAATATGCACAGGGCTGCTGCTGTTTCTACACATTGATTTAATTTCCTTTTGGTACATACTTAGCACTGGGGCTGCTGTATTATATTACCATATTAGCAGTCTATTTATAACTTTTGCAGGACCCATATCCTGTTTTTCATAATGACCATACTAATTTACATTCCCACCAACAAGTGTTCCCTTCTCTTCACATCCTTACCAATAATAATTATCTTTGCTTTTTAAATATATATAATAACCATTCTAATAAGCATACAATGATACTGTGTGTTTTATTTATTCTTTGGAAATTCTTACATGCAGACAATGTATCTTGATCACATCTGTTTCCATTGACTCCCCCAAGTCTCCCCTGAACCACTCCCAAAACATCCACCTTCATGCTTCCTTTTTGTTTCTTTCTTTGAATAACCCCAGGACCAGTTAGTGTTGTTCTTATATGAATGGTGTGGGGCAACATGTCAGTGGTCACTCCCTCCAAACAGTGACTCTTCTTTCTCTCAGTAGCCATCGGCTAGCTACCAGTGGCTTCTCAGCTGGAAGTTGGACACCAGGAGTATTTCTTCATCCCAAGTTTGGAGGCCCTTGATCCAGAGACTGCCTCTCCTTAGAAATGAAGTATTTTTTGTGTGGTCCAGGGTAGCTTTTACAATGGGGTTCCTATGGAAGCTTATATGCCTCAGTCCATCTACTTTTTGCTTCCTGTGGTGCTCATTCCATCTTAGAAGCATTTCCCTTGTCTTGGTCTACTACCCTGAGAACTTCAACAGAAATAACTGCAGGAGCACAGGGGTCTAGAACACAGCCCACAGAATCAACTAAGCAGGGGCAGGGCTCATAGGGTCTCACAGAAACTTAAGCCGCAATGAAGGACCCTGTATAGGTCTGAGCTAGGTTCTCTGAATTTATTCTATGGTAGTAAAGCTGGGTGTTCTTCTGGGACTCTTAACAATGGCAATGGAGGCTGTCTCTGACTCTTTTGTCTGCTTTTAGAAACTTTTTCCTCCTTATAGGTTACCTCTTTCAGCCTTGATATGGAGATTTATGCCTACTCTTATTGTAGCTTGTTATGGCATGTTTGTTTGATATCCCTGGGAGGCCTGTTCTTTTTTTTCTTTTTTTTTTTGAAGAAGAAGAATGGATCTGGGGAAGATAGGAGGTCTGGGGGGAAGACTGGGAAGAGTGGAGGAAGGGGAAACTGTGGTCGGGAAGTAATGTATGAGAGAAGAAAAAAGAAAGAAGCAAGTGCCGGCACTGTGGCCCTGCATCTCCAGTACTGCAGCTGTAGAATATTCTTTCTTCACATTCAACCTACCTTAGATATTATATTTCACTATATCCACAAAGAATGTGCTAAGGTAGAACATGGACAGTCAGATGCAGAATACACAAAATAATAATACAAGGGAAGAGATGCACAGAGAAAGGTGCTGTTTTGTACAGAAATTGTGTAGACTGTAAACAATAAGACTGTGGAGGATAAAAGCTGGCAAAACAAAATGTTAGCCTGGAAACCTTCCTTTCATGAACTAAAGTAATATGATTTTTCTACACAGACAAATTGAGTGATCTCACTTTCAATAGAGTTTTATTAAGAGAATAATGAGTCCTTTTTTCCACAAAGAATGGCAAGTCTATGTGGGAGCATACATCTATACCAGGGAACAAAAGAGCTGAGAATAGTAAATATGTTGATTCATATAAATGAATGCTTGGGTAATCACTAAGAATCTATACACAGTAAAAAAAATGGTGAACTTAGCATATTCTTTGAAGATTTTTCAGTATATGTCATTTATTTATAGGGAAAAGGTATTTATAAATGATATGTATTTTAAATCTTTCAACAACCATTAACATGAAAATAAAATTAAACAAAATGCTATATAATAATAAAACAAGCTGTGACTCTAACCTGAACCCTGAAAAAAACATACACATTCTTGTAGAAGGCTTAAAGCAGATGAAATCAGCATAACATCTATAAAAGAAGGAGGATTTCAATTCAACCATATCGACATTAGGATTGGATGTTTGTGACCTAAATATTGCTACTAAGGCACAGGAATTGCCAGAGAGGAATCAGGGCTCAAGTATACACCATGTCATGGTTAAAGAATAGTCCATCTAAATACAAAAGCAGAGAGGGGTAAAAAGTAAGAGAATACAGACATGCATGATACAGTGCCATTGAAGATGTGGCTTCAGGTATTGAATTAATGTCAAGGTGAGTAGGTTTGAAACCAAAAATGTTGCTTTATCTGTGGGGTTGTTTCATGCTGATAGGTCTGTTAAGTAACCAAATGGAGACAGCACATATAAACAGAATTATATAAAGGACAAAGACAGCTACTAAAAATAGAAGGTCAGACAGACAAATTCACAAGCTGAAGACGGTAAAAATGTACATTCATTAGAAGAAAGAGCAAAGTAAACAATCATTAAGTGTGTAAGAGTATTGAACATGGCCAGATTGACAACCATTCAATACTATATTTCAAAACAACCAGGCAAATTACATCATGAATCATAAAAACTTAATATATCTAGAAGTGCTATATTCAAACATTGTAAAACTCTCTGACCTCATAGAATAAGGCTAAAACTCAAAACTGAAAAATGACTAAATTTTCCAGGTCTGGGGAAACTATAAAGCAAATAAATGAAATATTAAAAGTTAAAATAGAAAGTGCTCTAAAGCGAAAGGAATTGAAAGTTCAGCACAAAATATAAAGTTCTAAGTTTGACTTATGTAGAACCTACAACAGAATGAAAAATAAATACAACCTTTGTAAATCAAAAATAAGGGCTGATGATGGAGATCAGTGGCAAATCACTTGCCACACATGTGATCCCTGAATTCAATGCCCAATACTACCCCAAAAGAAACACCTGGGCTTTCTGTCTGAATAACAGACAACTTGCCTTATTGCATAGAGTTTTGTTTCTGTCCACTGCCACAAAAAAGAAACAAATTTGTCAGGTGCTGGGATACACATCTGTGTTCTCAGAACTTGCAGCTCCTCCTTAGGTACATAGTTAGATTGAAGCCAGCCTCGAGACCCCAAGATCCTTCAAAAGTAGGATTCCATACATTGGAACTTCATTGTATAAAATTCAAAACTTGCATACTTTTCTATAAATTAAGAATATAAGACAGCTCTCAATTTAAAATGATATCAAGGAAAAAAGTGAAGCAAATATGTTTAAGTAAGAGATACTAAATGCTGTTGCTCTATACCCAAAACAGACAAGGAATTTTATTTTCCTGGATCTTTCACCACTGTTCACTGAAATACATGACACAATAGAAAGGAAGGCAATTAGAGCAGTATGGGAGAGGTGAAACTGTCTCCGTGTTTAAGTAACCCTATCTGGCTTCAAGGAAAGAATACACAATCCATTTAAAAGTTCTTGAAATGTTTCTGAATTAAAAAGGCCACAAGACACAATGTCAACACACACAAAAAACAATTGCATTTCTAAACACTAACAAAAACTGTGTGAGCAAGAATAAACACAGATTTCTAGTGGCAAATATCTAGTGTCTGTAAACAAAGTATTTACAAGAGTTTTATATCGAAAGCTGTAGAGAACTAGTGAAAGAAGTTAAACACATGCATGCTTATGGATTATAATGTACATTGCTTACATATTAGTTCTTTTCAAATACATCTGTGTGTATATAAATCCATATATATTACACATACTGTATATATTTATACAATTATATATACATATTTAGAGTTGTTTTATTTTCATGGCATCTCCAACAGAAATTTCTGGAGGCTTATTCTAAATTTTAGATGGAAAAGTAAATGACCTAGACATAATAAGAAAAAAAATCAAACGACTAAAGGAAATTGGAACTAACTTTAATCTATATTAAAACATACAATAATCCCAAATATGTGTTACATGGCCAACTGAAGAAATATTAATTGCAAAACAAGTGCAGAAACAGACCTATCCATGCAAGACTTTTGGCTTCTTTCTAGCTCTGAAGCTTCTCTTTGTACAGTTTGGTTTTCTTTTTCTGTTTTCTGTTTGGGTAAACAGGAGTGGTAGTTGAACTATTGAGTTGAATTTATCTAATGACAACTTATTTTTGCTTTTAATTTGTTAATTGGATTATATAGTTTGCCTTTGCTATTAACTCTGTCTTAATTTAAATTTTTAATTAAACATTTTAATACATTAACAAAACTAAAACTCTGTTATTAAAGTTGACAGTATAGTAGTAGTTATGAGGTTGGAAATAGCACTGGAGGAGTTGGGCCATTGGGTACAATGCCATAGTTATATAAATGACTAGGTTGTGGTGTTGTTTTGTGTAGTACAGTGACTAAATTAATAGTACCACTTTGCTATTGATTTTCTACATGTGTCTATATGTGTAAGTAGGCTTCTGATCTTATTCTATTTTTATACATCTGTTCCTGCAGGCATGAATCCAGTGATTTGTGCTTTTTGAGTCTAGGAATTTCTTATATAGCTTTGCTCACTGGCAGTTTTAAGAGCCATGCTTCTTCATGATCCATGAGACATCACTTGGAAGCACTAGACAAACAAAGCATTAAGATCCCTGGTGTGGGTATTATTCAGGCACTCTGGCCCCTTTTATAAAGGTAAGCACTGTAAGTTTCATATGGTCTCACGAGATTATCCTAAAGATGAAATGAAATAATGAGGTATTTCAGACCAAACCCAGAAGAGAGCACATTTAGTAATGTTAGCGGAGTTATCATGTTATTGCTTTATGGGTACTGTTAAAAGGAAAGTATGAAGCACACTGGACTAGACATGTTAAAAATGATATATGCTGAATCTTTCTGCTTCAAAGTGTGTTTGTGGAGGTGTTATCAGTTTTTGATTAGTAGTATATACAATGTCTGCTAACATATATTGTCATGTCACAAATTACCAACAATATTCCCTCTTGAATTGCAAACTCTCGGAGAGGGTGCCTGCTCTGAGAAGAAGATTACCCTGGAATGTCTTGCCTAAAATCTTGTTTTATAGTCAAGAGTCTTTATACAAGACAAGAATTTCAGCACTCCACAGATGTATGGATAGGGCTCTGGTGTCACAAAGACACAAAGGGGCTTCCAAGAGTAAATCCTCACCTTGTAGTCCTTGGCTCTCTTTGGTTGCATATCTATGTTAAAACCAAGAGGGTGATGCCTTTTTGACCCTGACCACAAGACTTTTGGCAGAAAACATGTTTCTTTTGTTGACAGGTGTTTTGGAACTGTGAAGCTGCCCCAGAAAGGGAAGGCATGAGCAGGCACAGTTCCAGAGGGAACAGATTCCTCTGGCTGACTTCAGTGCCCAGTTTCAGGAGGCATGATGGTGTCATGAGGAAGAAGAAAAAGGGAGGAATGAGTCATAAATGAAAAGAATTTGCAGTTTATGTTTTGTCTTGGGTAAAGTTTATTAAATTACAATATACTAAAATGATCAAACACAATATGTGGAGATTATTGATATTTGTGTACTTTAGTTTCTATTTTGTATTACATAGGATCATGTGCACACAAAATCTCTGCCCTGAAATAAATATTAGCTTTCAAGCTGCATCCATTTTACACGATATTGTTTCTCTGTGTATTTCTGCTGGGAGTTGTATGTGTGAGTTTGTATAGAGGCTGCATGAATATGTTCAGTACAATTTTCTTTTTTTTTTTTTAGACAGTGTCTGTCACTCAACCCAGGATTCACTAATTAGGCTACACTGGATGGCCAGTGAGCTCTAGGGATCCTACTAGAGCTCCATGTCCCCAGTTCTAGGATAAGCAAACACTTCCACAAGTGTTTTATATACGGGTTCTGGGGCTCTCAGCTCAGGTCATCACATATGTATGGAAAGCACTTTGCATTATCTCCCATATCATATATATACATATACATATATATGTATGTATGTATATGTGTGTATGAAACATTATAGACATTATTATTACTATTATTATTGTGTGTGAGTGTATGTGAAAAATTATAGACTTATTATTTCCTTGTGAGTGTGTGTGTGCATTAAACCTTATAGACTTATTATTATTGCATGTGTGAGTGTGCATGTATGAAACATCAGAGACTTATTATTATTTCTGTGTGTGTATAAAATATTATAGACTTATTATTGTGTGTATGAAACATTATAGACTTATTATTTGTGTGTGTGAGTGTGTGTATGAAACATTATAGACTTATTATTATTATGTGTGTATGTGTGAGTGTGTATGTGTGTATGCATGTGTGTGTTGCAAAGCCTGCAGGGTAGAGACCAGGGACCAGCCAACTTGTTGGAGTTTCTTCTTTCCTTATTCCATTTACATGTCCCAAGCGTTTGACTCAGGACATCTTGGGAGAAAACACATTTGCCCTCTGAGCTGAACCCCATCTTAAAAGTAAAATACACACCTCTTTGAAAATAATCATACACCGCTATCTCCTTTACCTACTGCTATTTACCGTTAAAATACTGAGCCTCTCACAATAATTTTGTAATTGCTTCCTCCAAAGTAAAAGTATCTATGTAAACTGCAGTGAATTCATAGGCATTTCGAGTGTTATGTTCCACTGCTCGGCCTCTGTATATAGTAGCTCTGAATTCTCTCATCACTGGAATTTAGGGATAGGAGAATCCAACTTACCTCTCCCTCCAAGCTCTCCCTAGAGCCTCAAATGCTTAGCACCATTTAGCTGATTCAGCTGGATTCTTTTTCCTGTAAATTTCTCTCACCAAATTAAAAGTAAAATAAAATTCTGCCATGGACTCTTATCCCTTCTGATTTCACTACATGATACATTCTTTTCCATTAGTATCTGAATTTCTATCTCGCTACCATGGCAACCAGCAGCTTTTAGCAAAAATCTTTCATACCAAGTTTTCATTTTCTGCAGATAAATCTGCATTGTATGTAGTTCTTTTCATTGCATGCTTGGAATTCACAGGAAGATCTAACCCATGACTTTCAACAGAACATATATTTACTTTCACTTTTAACTCCTTGTGAGTGACTATGTATTTGTTTATAAAATGCAGTTATGTTTTTGAACAAAATGCAAATTCCTAAACACTTTGTTTTGCTTCCATAAAAATATATTTTGTTTTTTCAAGAAACTATATGGTTAAGTACAATGTATAGCTCTATTCTTTACCTACGCTGATGTAAAACAGGGCATGTCTACAATTGCTCTTAAAACAGTGATGAAATTCAACTCGTTTTGCTCTTGAAACAGAGATTCAATGGCATGCTGTATGCCCCACCTGAGTATATATGTTGGAGTTAGTATTCAAGTTGAAATTCATCCTTATGTCCTATTATTGGACTTGCAAGGTAGGATTCCTGTTGTATTGTTTGACAATATATCTCCTCACCTCTGAGACAGAATGAAGCCCAGATTTCCAGGCTCCTATGAGCTTTCACAGGAAGCTGTCTTTTCTTAGCAAGTGGTTTATACGGGCCGGTGAGATTATTGGGATTTCACAATGAACTATGAAACCATTTATTGTCAAAGACAAAGAAAAGCAGGAGCATGAAGAAGTTGAACTTTAGATGTATGTAATACAACACAAGGGGCACTAAAATTGTAAACTTAGCATGTCCCCCAAATGCCTGAAGTGTAAGTAGGATATGGGAATTCAGAAGTTGTAACAGTCCTTGAAATGCCAGAGACCTTTAAATAAGGAAAGAGATATGACTTTATATGATTACATTTCACCAAGTAATTTTATTAATGTTGTATCTATAAAATTTTAAAGATATTTAGACAAAATAATGCCTAAAGCATAAATCCTAAAAAAAAATCAAATTTTCAGACATTGCACTCAGTAGAAAGCACTCTGGGCAGCCAGTGTAAGCATGTCTGAGTGAAGAATGCCTACAGAGTGGGGGAATGAATGGGTGAAATGGTGTGAGACACACATGGTGGTAATTCATGTACAATAAATAAATAGGTTAGCAATGGAAACAAGCTGCCTAATCACGGAGGATACAACTGTGTTAAAACTGGTTTTGCTTCTTCCTTCGTCCCATATATTCCTTAAAATTCTTCCCTTTTTTACTATTTGGATTTTTTTAATGCTCAACTTTTTAGATATATTTTGACAACACCCACATGAGCATTATGGAATGTAATAGAAGGAAAGCCTAATTTGGAAATAGGATACACAAACAGATGAAGGTTGCAGCACCAATAGCTTCCATTTCAATTTCCACAAATGTCAGAGGGTTACTCCACATAAAAGCATAGATGCACATGTGCATACATATGGTTGAGGACAATTTAGCAGGAAGTGAGTGGGGCTGTAAATGGAGCTCTAATTGGTTTCAGTAATAAATCTAGGAGTCAGATACAGAGGAAAATGCTGAGAGATCAGAGAGAAGAAAGAGCAAGCCAAACCACCTTCACTTCATTAGCATCTCAGGAGAAAAGGCAGGAGGCTCCTGTTCCTTCCCACTTATTGCCTCTCTCTGCCAAGCCACCACACTTCCTGTCTGTCTGTACCGACATCTGATTGTCAGACAAGCTTTATTTGTCCAAGCAAGATATCACCATATGGGGCACACAGTGCACGTGGGAAGCTAAAGAACAGCCTTGGGTGTCATTCCTTATCTTATACCTGGCTTGAGACAGAATATCTTATTTGCTTCTGCATATGCCAGGTTAGTTGGCTTGTGAGCTTCAGGGGCTACCCCTGTCTCAATCTCCAATCTCACCATAAAGGTACTGAGATTCTAGATGCCCACTACAGTTTTTCTGGCTTTACATAGTCTCTGGGAATCTGAACTCTGGTTTTCATGCTTGCACTGAAAGTGCATTACTACATAAAGCATCTCATCATGCATGATGCTTAATATACAAATATGTATGTAGATTGTTGATCATATTTTCCTTTTTCATCTCTATTTTCCTGATTACCCCCCCACACACACACACATCTCATTATGGGTAGAGTCACTTTTTGCTGAGGTTGCCTTCTTAATTTCAAAAAATGCTACACCTACACTAAATTAAAAATTATAGTCTGCATCTGATTTACCATAATTTCTGGGTAGCACAGCTTATAAGAATAATTGCTATTAAATAACCTTTATCATGTTTTAATCTAACCCCTCCTAAAATAATTACAACTAATAAAGCACTCTAGACTAGGTGTAGTGGCACATGTCTGATCTCTCAGGGCTTTAAAAAGAGGCAAAAGGACTGTGGAAAGTTTGAGACCAGCTTCCTCTTGATCATGAGATCAAGGCCAGCCAGGACCTCAGATTTGTCTCCTGGCCCAAATGAACAAAAACAAGGTATTTAAAATATTTTACACTACCCACAGGTTCTGGGAAACTTCTTTATTGGATCAAATCACAATTAATTAGCTTTGCTCTATTGTTACCCAAGTCTGAAAAGTAGAAAAGACATCTACACAGTTTACTTGAAATGTCAGTAGAAATTTAAAGAGGAAAGGGCAGATGTAAGATGTGTTGTCAGGTTACGGGCCTAACTTAATAATGAAAATGCAATCATGTTAAATATAATTAAGAGCCAAAGTAAAACAAGTGAGAAACAAAAGTGAGCTTGGAGTGGGACTCAGGAAAATCCCACATATTATTGCCATGACCATGCCACAACTATCATTTCCCATCAACTATGAAAGACATGACATTATTCAATAGTAAATACTGTGTCAACATTATCTCCTGAGAGGTCACTCGAATTTTACCAATGAATAATTTTGTTTTCGCAATTGTTACATGATTGAATTGTGTGTGTGTGTGTGTGTGTGTGTGTGTGTGTCCCCATATGTCCCTGTGGGTTTGTATGTATTCATTTCAAGTCTTCCCTGAATCCTTTACATAACAGATATAGAAGGAAAACACAGTGTTGTTCCTCTAGACCATCCACAGTGCTCAATGCAGATACTCCCTCTTTTAAGAAACCAGTATGCATGGAGACTTTGATTTGGACCATCTGTTTGACCTCTTTAGTAAACAGCATATCCCCTCTGGCTCCTCTTCATGTAGTGTGGTTTGCATTTAGCAGCTTGCTCCAGCAGGTATACCTTGCTAAGAATCAGATTCAGAACATGGTTTCATAGACCCAAAGGTTGAATACTGTCTTGAGAATCTCGACTTAATTTTTACATTTAGACCTTAGAAAAAGAAGTGAATGCCATCTCTTTAGTCTTACCTCGGATCCTTCTACACACATTCATTTAGACCTGAGCCTTCAAAGTCAAGACAGATATTTTTTCTTCACATCACAGTAGACTACTCAAAATTATGTTATGCAGAAGTTTGTTAAATTGAAATAGATTATAAAGTAGGAATATAAAATTTATCTTCTGTTCGGCCAACTGATAAAATAATTGCTGTGGGGGATATTAATCCACCAAATATCTACTTTTGTTACATTAGAGGTTGATAAAGAAGTAGATGTGTGTGAAAGTTTATTTTTATTCTTATTCTGAAGAGAGAAAAACTCCCATTGTCTGATGAGTTGACATTGTTCATTGAAGTTAACCGGTGAGATGAGTGTGACAGGATACCTTTTGCCTTCTGAAAACAATTGCAAAGAGAAGCAGTTCACCTGCTTGTACAAACTTTGTAGAGGAGGAGGCTAGAATCAAATAAAGTCAGAGATCACTGGGACAATTCAAAACTGGGGCAAACAGAAATCTATGAGAATGACCCCAGATAAGATTCCTAGCAATGGGAGATTGGGAGCCTAAACTGACCATTTCCTATAACCAGGCAAGACTTCCAGTGGAGGAATTAGATACCAAAACATCCACGAAACCTTTGAGCTATATATTTTCCCTGTCTACAAGATATGTTGGAGTAAAGGTGGCACAGAAATTATGGGAATGGCCAACCAATGACTGGTCCAGAATAAGACCTATTGAGCTTACAGGCTCCTTCCCATTGTCTCCCCAAACCCTCACCATTTCCTCACATAAAGGCTCTTTGTATACTAGAAAACCTCTGAAATAGAAACTTAGGAACAAGAAAAAAAATCCTACTAAAACATAGTCTCTGTATTCCTTATTCTGGGTTTTATTTTGTGCATTCTTTCACTGAAAATATCTTCATATATGGCTGACACGCGTAAGTCATCGCTCATGAGTGCAGGTCAGTGGGTTATACACTTGAGGTGGTTCTTTCCTTCCACCTTCTGAGTTCTGGGAATGGAATTCAGGTCATCAGACTTTGGAGCTGTATCATGTCTCTAGCCAAATCATGGCATTAAAGGCATTAAGTACATCTATCTTTTTATCCACAATGGTTTCTGTCTCCAAGGTTCTCACTGAACAGGGAATAGTCTCACATTCAATGTAATGAAGAGTTGCTTATGCTTTTATGAAAAAAATGGTACTAACTAGACGTAGTGTCATATGACAACAAAGAAACATGAAGTTGGGAGGAGGACACATTGAGGGGAATATGTGGGGAACTGAAAGAAGTGCATGGGGGGGGAGTTGATCATTTTTCATTGTAAACATACATAAAATAAAGAAAAGGCAAAGTTAATGAACACATTTTCACTGAATAGCTAATCTGTGGTATATGTTATATCAAGGTTAATGATATGGGTTTATAATAGAGTTCACAGTATGACTAATGATCTGATTGGGTTCATCTTGAAGTGAGTATCAAGACACTGAGAGATTAAGAAAACCACTCTTTAAGAAAAACAGGACTATTTAGAAAACCCTGTAAGCTACAGTAAGAACTGAGAGAGGCCTCTGCTTCTGTCCACTACTTCTCCAAGCATGGGCTCTCCCATGCCCACGTCACCTGCCAGTCTTAATCTCACATACTCTTTTTCACAGCCTCTTAATTTAGCTGTTATAAAACTTGCCACTTATTCATTCCTTCGCTTACCAAAGGTTTTTTTTGAACACACACAATAGATCAGAAGTATTTGTTTGTTTGTTCTATGGAATATTATTGAACCACTGGATCTTTTATTAAAACTGGCAAGATGAATTTTCTCCAATCTGTTCCATCATGGAAGGGGTCCTTCACTGTAACACTGACCTAAAAGGAGCAAGGTGGAAACAAAAAGACTGAGGGTTTTTGTTTGTTTTTGTTTTTGTTTTAATTCAACTATCTGCTGCTTGGAATCTATGAGAGGATATGAAGAGAGAGTTTGGTCAATGCAATTAGGCCATCTGTGTTTGTAAACTGATGGTAAAGTTAAGCTCACTACCTCTGACACAAGCTGCAGAATAGTGCTTGATTTTTCTTTTGCTAGATATTATATCACTATGTAGCTTTGGCTGACTTGGAAGTCACTATGTAGACCAGGCTGGTTTGGAACTCACAGAGATATGCCTGCCTCTGCCTTCTGAGTCCTAGAACTAAATGCCACAATGGTTGGCTTTGATTGCCACCTTAATAGTAGTGCTGTTTAGGATGAGAAGTTCAGAAGTAGAGAGACAGAAACGTGGGTATGTTTAGCAACTTTGGAATATTTAGTGGGTGAAAAATCTGGGAAGTATGAATGTTGTCCGTGTACAAATGTTATAGGAAAATGTCTGGCTAGGTAACAAAACAGTATAGATTGAAAGAATCTTTGCCTCAAAACATGCAAACAGTCTCAATGAAACAAAGAGAATGGCAGACAAGTTAACAGCTGAGGATAATATTTTCAAGGAGTCATCAAACTACTAGGACAAAATCTTTCATTAACCAAGAAAAATGTGGGCTAAGCGCTAAATCTCCATGTCTATTACAGAGAGGATTTCAGAAGTTAGAAAAACGTATTAGAACATCTACTATAGACATTTTTTTCAGAAAAGATTGAAGAGAAATAACATAGTAACTAGAAGGTGAATGTAGAGTGAAGAGACTATTTGATGGTTTTCTTTTAGATAATATTTGGATGCTGTTGGAAATGTATTACTGGTAAGAGACAGAGCACAGAAGAAAAAGTAAAGAGAGCAGTAGATTGCCAACCTTGAGCAAGTGAGACAGGACAGGTATAGGTCTACCAGAAGGAGTACATCTATGTATCTGGCAGGCACTTGTAATGCTGGGTAACATGGGGTGGATGCATGTGGAGATGGGTAGGTAGATACCTAGGTGAGAATGTGTGGAAGTTCTCCAGGAATTCTCTACTATTTGGGTGAATACAGACTTTGATGATCACCCATGGAAGGCCTCACCATGGGGGCATGGAAGGATGGGAGGAAGAGTGAACTGGATTGATACATAAAATATGATTGCCTCTAATTTACATAAAAATTTATTAAAAAAAGCCTGCAGTGAAGAGGCCTAGGCAATCTATTGGGCTGTGGGTAGATCAGTATTTATCCCTGGCATACAAATGGACTTTGGGTGCCCATCCAACAATGAGAGATACACTCTCAGCCTGGACTCTTGGGGGAGGGTCTAGGCCCTGCCCTGGATGAAATAATAGACTATGGACACCCAATAGAGGACCCCACCCTCCCTGGGTAAATGAGGGGGTACTGGAGAGGTTGGTAGGAGGATGTGGGAGGAGGGGAGGGAAATGGAGAGGGACCTGGGATTGGCATGTGAAGAAACCTTGTTTCTAATTTAAATTTAAGAATAAAAAAGACTCAGTTCTTTCCAGTTTTTGATGACAATCTGGTTCAACAGTTCACACTTGCTATGACATTGTTCTCAAGACCTATTATGATGCTCATTTGGATTAGATGTTTCCCTTTTGGTTGAATATTCTTGGTCAAAAGCCTTTATCAGAAGAACAGAATTTCATGGTTCAAGTTCTCTACATGTGAATAGCAGGCTCAGGTAAGTTTTCCTATAAAAGACACCATGATTAGCTGGTTCAAATATTCATGTGTTGGGCTTACCAAATGAGTTCATGAAAGGTAAACATGAAGCTTCTAAGTTATTATGTGAACCTTGGTCATAGATAGAAAAATATAATCCAAGAAACATGTATAAACTCAAAATTTTATGGGTTCAAATATATTTATTTATATTCTAAACTAGAAATTTTCTCACCAATGGAAGAGTCCCCCCAAAATACTTTCAAAATGTTAATTTTACTAGATGAAAATTCATCACATAGTTTTATCAATCATATAATTTTGAATACAATCACAATGATATAAATGTTTATTATTGGAGGTAACATTTTGAAAATACATGTGAATTCTTACATTTCACCTTTAGAATAGTTCTATGAAGTAAGTCTTGAGTACTCCATTTCATAGATAAGAAATGAGAGGCATAGACAATGGTTATGAAACTCATTCAAGATACCAACTGATAAAGGTAACATTTCCATTCTGATGTGAATTTAATATGCCACAATCCAAAAATCTCTGTAACTATCTAAAAGAAAATGATAGGAATAGAAACAAAGAAGATTTGGAAGATCAAGGCCAAGCAAGCATAAGCCCACTTAATGTCAACAAGCATCCTTGAGAGTCTGGTAAGTCATATTAAAACATTTTAAGACTCAGCCCAGTTCCTGAGTTTTGGCAGCAAGACAAGTATGTGTATGTGTTGAGGGTGCTATTTAATAGGGCCTTACATGAAGCATAAGAAGGTCCCAGGATGTGCAAGGAGAGAGTTCAAATTTTGTAGAGAGCAGGGATGAGAGACATGAACAGACGAGAGCTACAACAGGGGGAAGAGCAGGCAACCTGTAGAGAGCTTGACTGAAAAACAGCCACCATGTAGATCTCAGAACAACACATCTGGTTTGAAAATGCTACAACTGACTGGTTAGGCATCAAGAGTTGGGATGTTGTAAACAAAAATCAAAATTATCTCCAGCTATCTTTATTAACTATTTGTTACCAACTTCTCTGCCCTAATATGTTTTAAATTACCATGTAAACTCTTTAAAATATATTAATGGGCCACTAGTTGCTACAAATCCCAAAGTTAAGACTGTCATAAAATATTATTTGAATTCTATAGTGGGGATTTATCCATTCTTCTGTAACCCGAATACCTGACGTCTCTATCAATGTATTCGGTAAAACATTAGTTAACTGCTTTCTCTTCTCTTGGTATATGACCAAATTCCATGTGGCTTCTTCCACATTAGAACACAGTATTCAGGGCAAACGGGATTTATGTCCCTAGTTTCATTCATGTTTATCACAGAAAAAGCCCTCTCTCATTCCCTTTGAATCCAGAGATATTACTCAAAGTGTGTTCTGTAGACTCCTGAGGTTCCTAGAACTGTTTGAGAAATGTCAGAATGTGTTTTATAATGTTAAGGCATATTCACCAGACATTTTCTTGAAAATAAATAGAATGAACTTGTCACCATGATGTAAACAACTGACATGATTTACTGCCAGTGGTAAAAATTCAAGCTTTCATAAGAAAATTAGAATTTGAGGAAAATTTGTATTATCTCCTGTGAGCCTGACAGCTTCCCAATATTTAGAACCTTTCTAGTGAATTTGGGATGATATCAATGAGTGTGATTCTTTTTATATTATATAACGAGACACATCTATTTGAAATATCTTCATGTGTCAATGAACCAATACATCCCATATAACCAAGATATGGTGTACCAAAACCATACAAGAGTAAAACTATCATGTTGATTTTAGAGAGGGGAACACTCCTCCACTGCTGGTGGGAGTGCCAACTCATACAGCCCCTATGGAAATCAGTATGGACAATCCTCAGGAAAATGGGAATCAGTTTACCACAAAATCCAGAAATCTGATTCTTAGGCATGTACCCAAAAGATGCACATTCATATAATAAGGATGTCTGTTCCACTATGTTCATAACAGCACTATATGTAATAGCCAGAACCTGGAAGTAACATAGGTGCCTATCAACTGAATATTGGATATAGAAAATGTGGTACATTTACACAATGGAGTACTACTCAGTGGAAAAAAAACAATATAATCTTGAAATTTGCAGGCAAATGGATGACACTAGAAGAAACCATCCTGAGTGAGGTAATCCAGTCACAAAAAGAAAAACATGGTATGTACTCACTCATATAAGGATTTTAGATACGAATAAGGGAAGTGACAGCCTACAATCCCGACTGCCTGAGAGTCTGGGAAACAGGAAGGACTCTAAGAGATACATTCACGGTACCCCAGAGAAGGTGAAATGAGGCAAGATCTCCTGAGCAAATTGGGAGTATGGGGGGGGGCGCAGGGGAGAAGGAGCCAGGAAGAAGAGAGGGGGAGAAGAGGAGCAGAGAGGAAGACGAGGGTGAGCAGGAAGGTTGAGTTGGGGGAAGAATAGAGGAGAGCAGGATGAGAGATATCATAATAGAGGGAGTCATTCTAGGTTTGAGGGGAAATTTGGCACTAGCGAGATTTCCAGAGATCTACAAGGATGACACAAACTGGCAAATTAAGCAATAGTGTAGAGACTTCCTTAAATACCACTCCCTGATAATGATTTTGACGACTATCTTATATGCCATCTTAGAACCTTCATCCAGTGACAGACGGAAGCAGAGGCAGACACCCACAGCTAAACACTGAGCTTAACTCCTGGAACCCGGTGACATAGAGGGCTGAGTGATAAGGAAAGGGATCAAGACTGGGCTGGTGAAACCCAGAGAAACAGCTAACATGAACAAAGGGGAGAACCTGGACCGCAAACTCATGGCTATGGAGCCAGCATGGGACTTATCCAGACCCCCTGAATGTGGGTGTCAGTGAGGAGACCTAGGAAATCTATGGGGCTTTGGGTAGTAGATCAGTATATATCCCTGGCATACAAATGGACTTTGGGTGCCCATCCCACAATGAGGGATGCTCTCTAAATCTGGATACTTGGGGGAGGGCCTAGGCTCCCCTGGAATGAAATGACAAACTCTAGAGATACCCCATGGAGGGTCTTACCCTCTCTGGGGAACTGAGTGGGGATTAGGTGTGGGCCTGGGAGGGCTGGTGGGGAGAAGCTGGTGGGCGTGGAGGGGAGTGAGAGGGAGCTGAGACTGACATGGGAAGCAAGCTTGTTTCTAATTTAAATATATAATAAAAAAGTGTTTCAAAAAACAGATTAAAGGAGAAGTTAGCCCACAGGTTTTTAATTTAATAGAGTGACACTGACCATTCACATCACATGTACTCTGTGTGGAGCCATCATGTTTTGAGCTTGGCTGTAGAAGCAGAGAGAACTATTCACTGTTACTGGAACACTGCTACTAATATGTTACTTCCTTTATGACTCCATACATCTTTGAAGGATAATTTTTTTTGGTTTTTTGAGACAGGGTTTCTCTGTATTGTTTTGGAGGACATCTGTGAAGGATGATTTTTGTTACACAATATATAACCACTATGAAATACTGAAGCAATATGAGAATTCCATTGACTTCTATTATGCTATTAAAGAAATTTAAAAAATATTAATCCATGCTGGGATGCTATTATTTTGATCATGGAAATACGTTTTTCTCATGTCATATATTATTTGGCTTATTATAACAAATTTTCTTCTTGGCTTACACTTACATCACAGTAAAAAGATGTAAGATACACTTAAAAACTAACATTTTTAAGGATTATCAGTCAAGCTTAAAGAGATAAAATGGTCAAGAGTTCACAAGACATGTGAAACACTGTACTATGGAACCTAAGTTGTTTTATTTATGGTGGTTTACAGGAGGAAACCTTTGTATGTAGAATACAACTCAGTTAATCATGCTAGACTTGGTCTAGGAGACTACAGTTTTGATGGAGTTTTATTAAGGTTTGCTTTGTAAGCCAGACTTGCAGAAATTATTTCCTAGTTTTCTGTTGCTAACACATATAAAATTAGGTAAGTAAGTTCAATTCTATATTGATTCCCACTCTAGTATAAATGATTTTGAAGGGCCAGCATGTTTATTTCATGTAGGGAGAAAGAAATAAGGAACAACAAAAGTTCACTGCAGAGTCTTATGGGAAATAGTGAAGAGAAGTAGATGTTGTCTGAACTCTTAAGGGTGTTCATGTGGAAGAAGGAATCAAGCTTACATGCTCCAGTGAGCATCATGAGTGCTGTAGTCAGAATGTTCAGGAGGGAGCTTTCAGAAAGCAGCTACAATTAGAACTGTTTAGTGAATGTAATGAGCTGCTTTCTTTAGCTGTTGACGGTTAAAACAGTTCCTATTTATAAAGTTGACTTTGGGCAGGTCACTCTCAGACATTAGATATCAATTCATGTGATCCATATGATAACTCTCAACTGGGGGCTGGAGAGATGGCACAGAGGTTGAAAGGACTGGCTGCTCTTCTGAAAGTCCTGATATCAATTCCCAGCAACCACATGATGGCTCACAACCATCTGTAATGAGATCTTGTGCCCTTTTCTGTCAGGCAGGCATGCATGCAGTCAAAATACTGTATAAAAAAATCTTAGCAGAAACAACAAAAGTAACCCCCAACTGAAATGTCTCATTATGCCTGTGTTTTATGAACTATGAAAGTGTCAATCTTTAATCATTCTTTAGCTCACCCCACTGATAAGAAAAAAGTTATGAGAGCCAAAGACTGTGATCCAGTTTTTCTGATTCTCCTAGTCAGAGTTTGGATAACATTTAAAGTAACCTTCCTATAAAATATATATAACAGATCTCATGAAATTTTGGAGAAATTTCATTAAAAACTTTCTATGGGCCATCAAGATGAAGTACCTGCCATCAAGCTGATGACATGGGTTCAAGTCCTGGGACTAACACGGTGGAGGGAGCAGTCAACTCCCACCTGTTAAACTTCTGACCTCCTCACAGGTACCATGCACATACATGCACACATGTAAAATAAATAAATAATTCCTGGGGTTCCTTTTATGAACAACTATGTTTTAGAAGCCTGAAAAGTGGACCTATTCTCTGATCTTTTCACACTGCTAGAAACTATATTTTCATTAAGTAGTGAGGGGATCCCTGTAGATGTCATCGAAGGCAGGGAAACAAAATGCAAAGAGGTGAGAATGAAAATTCGGCTCATATTGATTTCATAAACCTTGATCAAATTCTGTGGAGTCTAATGCCAGGTGGTTAATTCCCAACAAATATAAACACAGTAGAATTTAGAAAAAAAACCAATTTCCTCATGTAGTAAAATTCCCAGTCCACAAGGAAGAGTAACCATATGGGAATTTAACTCATGGTACATATCATTTCTTCTAAGAACATGGGTTCTGGTGACAGTCTATCTGGATTAACTTAAGGACCCAAGGGAAGATATGGCCTGGTCTTAGTCATACAGTTAGCATAGACATCATTTTCGGTATTAGGCCCCTTGGTCCTGATTATGGGAGCCTTGGGAGTCTACTATATAGATAATGTAAAGGTCATTTAGACTATTAGTATCTCTAGTTCTGGTTTATGGGAGCTTGAGAGATCCCCTGACTCTACAGGTCATGTCAGGGTCAATTAGATTATTAGTCACCTCTTGTCCTGGTTGGAAGTACTTGATATGGACTGGTACTGGGCTATTAATAACTTCCAACTCTTAGCCTTCTGGGCAGAAAAACAAATTTTTACTTGTTTTCCATTGAAAAGAATATCTTGAATGCTTAACATTCCTGGTTTCCCTGGAGATCTGTGGGTGCAAGGACTTTCAAGTTCACCACAAAGTAGGTGTTAAATAAATAAACAAAATGTATGTAGCAATTAAAAATGAATACAGGTCACTTCTTAGAGATTTGATGGAAAGTGTGCTGGCTTTCTCTGGATCTCGACTTCACTGCTCTATTGGATACTTTTCTGACAAAGCTGACTAAAGGAAGGAAGCATTGCTTTCGAATTATAATTCAAGGGGACATAGTGCATTGAGGCAGTGGGGAGCATGAGGTGATTGATAACACAGCACCCAAAGTCATGAAGTAGAGTCATGAAGTAGAGAAAGACAAATGCTGGCGCTTGGCTTGCTTTCTCATTTTATAAAGGAAGGGTCCCATCTCAAGGAATAGTGCTGATTACAGTTACTTAAAAGCGTTCCCTGTTGTAAATTTGGCACCCCCCTTCCAACCTGCAGTAGCTGAATTGGTGATAGCTAATGTCATCAGCTGACACTGTTGCCACATATACAGTGCACTGGGCTGTGTAAAGTTGCATAGCTACATGTACATCTTTAAAGGCTGCATATCATTCTCATTGTCTTGTTCCTTTTCTCTGTCTCCTGGTCTTTGTCTCTCTCATGCCCTCCACACCTAAATAGCCTTTCACTCTCTCCCCTTACCCCAACAAACCTCTTGCATTATATGTGTTGCATGTATCGCGATCCCTTAGTGACTCACATGGGCCACCAAAGGTATTGTTTTTGCTGCTTTATCATTACACCTCCTTCTTACTTCAATCAACCTATTCCATATTCTCCCTATAACAGATGTGCCCAGCGGCCTATCTTTTGGGTGTCTCGCTGACACCTATATTCTGTCAAGATCACAGTATTAATCATCACCACTGATTCTAGGGGATATCCAAAGGTCTGAAGAAGGATTATTTCTGGGTATATCTGTGTGTTATTTCCCAAAGAGACTGCATTTAAATCAGCACTACACTGACTTAGGCAGGCCCACCCTTAACTAACCTTGATGGACATTATCAGTTGGGTCCCCAGATAGAACAAAGAGCAGAGAGAAGTGCATTTTCTCAGCCTTCTTGAACTGGCACATTCATTTTCTCCTGACCTAGAACATCAGATCTCCAGGGTGTCTGGACTAACTTTACCTCTGTGTCTTGCATTAGCAAGCGAAGTTCATAGACTCCCAGATTTGACTGAATTAACTTCCTTGGTTCTCTAGTTTGTCACAAATGATGCACATTGGTTCTGCTTAGACTCTGTAGTCACCAGTCAATTCCCTTAACAAAGACTTCCTTACCTACCTATTCATCTACAGTATTCTTCCTGTGGGTTCTGCTTCTTTGTAGACCCCTTACTAAAACAATGTTGTTTTCTTCTTATCCTATTAAGTTGAATTATATTATGTATGTGGCAGTATTATAGGGTCTGGCTTAAAACAACAAAAGATGTTTAAAAGTTTTTAATTAAACAATTCTATATAGATATGACCTTCATATTTTGGGGAATGAGTTTAAGAACTTTGCAGTTTACATAACCTTGTATGGTAGGACGTAAACTTTGTAACTTGAAAAAAATTAACATTTCCTTCATAAGTAGAATAGTAAGAAAGGCATGTCACTGTCTAATTCCACCGTCAATGAGTCTAAGAAAGGTTTTGTGGAGTTGGAAAAGAGACCTTAAAAGTTCATGTAACATGATACGAGCTATTCTCAAATCCTTTCATTTGTTCTAGTTATGCTGGACATACGACGATAATGCAACATAACAATGATGAAAAGACAGTAAGAGTTAGAGATGTTTGTCAGCTCATTTCCTCTTCCTAGCCAACAATGGACTGTAGAACCAGATTAATTAAACATACAACATTCAAGTTTAACCTTTGTTTACTCTGTAGAAAGAGGCACCCAAGAGTACGGCTGAGGTCTTTTCTGCTGATTTATGCCAGCATGAAGTAAGGATGCTCCTTTCAAAATGTCACTGAGCTACCTTACCTGGAGCTGAGGCTTCCAGAGTCGCATGAGTAGATTTATGATACAGACTTCAGGGTTTCTAAAATCTCTGACAATTTCTCATTGCCTTATTGGTAATGACCTCTGTTGCTGTAAGGTTTCACTAGCAGATTTGGATCATAAAGCCCATGTTTGCTGCCAATCTGAAGCAGTGCCAGATAAGCTGGCCTTTCAGTAACAGCATTCTGAAATTACAGCTGTCATTTCAAAACATAAAACAATCCACAAGGCTAAATTTTTACATGTTTAAATTATCACTAATGTGACACATTAAATATATGCATGTATTTATTATACACACATATATATACACATTATTTCTGAGAGGGGATTGAAAGTACAGTAATCATCTGTATACCTGACATTTAACAAAATTAAAGGTAAACAAGTGAAAAATGAGTAAGGGCATGGATTTTTTCCCCTGAAAATCCAACTTGACATTAAAAAAAAACTTTGGTGACAAGAATTTATTAAAAGGTACATGAGTCAACTAAATACAGAATGATGTAACTTGGAGAAGTAAAATTAAAGGGAGGCAAGGATGGAGAATTTTCCTCCAATTGTGCTTTACACTTCATTTGTTACTCTGCTACTGTCATTCCTTTCTTTTTATTTTTCAATATATACATGCTGCAGCCTGTCTTGTAGCTTACTAATTGTTTTATCAGTGTGAAGGCCTTCAGGCCCCCTGCATGTACAGAGAAAAGTCATTTGTAGCAGGTTCCATTTTGCTTGGACAAAAAATGTGGTCGCTGAAGCTGGACAAGCATTCTGAGGTTGGGTTCTTCAAAGGTCACTTGCCTAAGGATGGTTCCTTGGGCTCTCCCTAAAATACTCTTCCTGAATCTGTGTGCTATTGTCTGACAGTCTACAAACTGTGGAGTCACTCATCTCAAAAGAGAACTGATGATGCCAAAGAAACCATGGCCGATAACCCTAGAAAGCCTTCGGCTTGGGGAACACAAACTCTAGAATCAGTCCAGATGTCCATCAATAAACAAGCAGATTCTTTTTTAGTGGGGCAGATACACACAATGCTGTTTGATCCAGCCACGAAGGAAAAAGAAAGATGATGTCATTTTCAGGAAAATGGATAGAACTAGAGATCATTATGTTAAGGGAAATAAGTTACTTTCACAACGACCAGCATGACAGGTTATCCTTCCTATGTGGGTTGGGGTCATGAAACCAAAATGGGAGGTTTAGTGGGATGTGGAGGGGGGGGAGGGAGAAAGTGTATTAGAGAAGATGATGGGGTGGTAAACGTTATCAAAGGACATGAGAGGCATGTGCCAAGCTGTCACAATGAAACTTACTATTTTGGGCACTTAATGCATGTGCAAGCATTTCATAAGGCATAAGCTGCAAATGTTTCCTGTGGACTTGAAGTGCTTACATTTTCTAGCCTCATTGCCCTAGGAACATGATATCTCCCTTCCTCCAAACAGAGGATTTAATTTGTGTCCTAATGTGCCACACTCCTAGGTTACAGACAAAATAAGTTGCTGTAGAAGGGACGCAGGATTCTGTGGAAGATGCGCATCAAGTGGCTTGGATTTGGGTGAATTTTGCTCTTTATTTCTCTCAGATACATCCTATGTACTGATGCCTCAATCTATATAACTTTCATAAAAATTAAATAAATAAAAGGGACTAATGTGACAGCTTGAGCCCATGTTGAGGCTTATCCAAGTTGGCTTCATCTCAAACACTGAAAAAAGAAATGAATTCTAGACATCTCCCCTTGTTTGTAGCTAAAATTCCCACAGAACTAGAAGACTTACTTTAGCAGCTGTTGAAATAAACAAACACAAAATAAAAGTGTTGAAATGAATTTTAAATAAATATTCTACATGCTTAAAATATAGTTATTCCTTTGTGTAGGTTGGTAATATAAGCATATTTAAAAGTACTTGAATGCTTTTTTCCTGTTCTAGACAGACTTCAATTCTAATTAACAAAAATCCTTCTCATTATTCATTCTTATTACTCAGACTCTACTACCAACTCAGGGTGTTAGAAACAGAAATTGGCTCTAAGGGTAGAAGATAGCTAACATTGTTGCAGAATTTCAATATATTTCTCCCAAAGAAAAAGTGTCAATGAAGATGAAAAATAAAATTTCTTTAAAAGGACTATACCTTGGAAGCCAGGACAATCCAAGCTTGGCTGAGCATCTTGTTTTGCTCCCTATGTCCTCATGTTCCCCAACATCTCTGTAGCACAGATGGTTATATACGTAGCCACTTCAGTTCCACAAGACTTCTATTGCCTGTGGTTGCTTAGCAGGGCTTGCCATTTGGGTCTCTCTCTTAATGACATGTTGTCTCTTTAAGCAGGCTCTAAGTAGGAGTTTATCTGAGAAGTCTCCAAATCTGTATGCTGTATACCTTTACAGCATACGCTGACTTGCTACAATTCAGCACCGACTGCTTCAATCTTTTCAATTCTTTGGAACCTAACACATTCTCAAGAGAACACCATCTGAATTTATAAATTCTTAAGAATTGGGGGCTTAATTTCCAGATGCTCAAGTATTTCTGTCACTTCATTTCCATCCGTACTCTGATGTTTAACATGGATCTAGTGTGATTTTCCTCCCAATGGCCACTGGTCCTTTTAGCGAACAAGCATCCATAGTACCCTAAGAAAAGATTTCCAGATGCAGCCAAAAGAGTCTTGCAAACATGGAAGATTCTGGCATCCTGCTTCCTTTCACTCACAAATAATACCTTTAAGAACATAAAAGAAATACCAGTTTGTGTTTTAAATGTTTTATTTAGAATGTGCATACAACTTTCTTAGACCTTTACAAGAAGTGCAATGTCCTGTGTATCATGCATCAAACAATATTCATTAATGATCTATGCTGTGCAAGTCACATGAGCATCATCATTTGGAATAATATGTATCCAAAGACATCCATTGTGAGTATTTATTTTTTCATTTATTCACCACATTCTTATTGAGAACCTGCTATTAAACTTTCTAAAAAAATTACTGACCATGTAATTGTAACTAATAATAACTCCCATTGTTCAGTAGGAATATATATCCTGACTTCATTAGGCAAGTCTGTTTAGTTAACATGTATGGAGGCAGAGATAGAGAGATAGAGATAGACAGGTAGAAAGAAAATAGGATGAAACAGGAGAAGGAAATAAGAGAGAAAGGAAAATAGAATGAAGGAGATAGGGGAAAATGCCAAAGGCTTGGGAGATGAGATACAAAGAGAGTAGGAAAGAGATAGGTTCCCAGAAATGGACACACATGATTCTGGAGTTACTGAAGATCTGAATCTGTAGGTCGGGTCAGTAGTTTAGAAATTTAGGGAAGATTTGATGCTGCAGTTCTTTCTGAGATCTGGAGACTGGGAGAGAAGCCGTGTGTTGCAGATTTGAAGGAGAATAGCTTCTTGCAGGAAACCCGAGATTAGGATTATTTGCAGTGGAAAATGTTAGATTAGAACGTATTTATTAATCTATTCTAGAAATATTTATTCAGACTTCATTATGTAAATGGTAGGTAAACGCTAGGAACTGGGGTAAAGATAAGAGAACAAAACAGATAATTATTCTTCCATGTAAAAAGTGAGACCAAGAGAAAACAAATAAACCTGTGTATGTCAGGAGAACATAGAAAAATGAAGCCATAGGAAAGTGACAGTGATTCTCTGCAGTGGTGATATTTGAACAGGGACCCGAATGAAGGGAGAGCACAAACAATACTTGTGTCTATACTGAAGCATCATTTTCAATTCATCAGCAAAGCAGGTGCAACAGCCCTGAACTGGATGGACACCTGGCATGCTTTAGGATGGCAGGAAACCAGTGTGGCTGGAGCAGAGAGGCTGATGCAGACTGATGGACTAATGGCCTCAACACCAGAAAGCAGACCACAATTGTTCTAAAGACAGAGGGAAGATAAGAATGAACACTTAAAAAGGAAGATTTTTTTAAAGAGGATTTTTTTCAGTAGGATTCCTGAATAGAACACAAAATAAAATAGGAACCAATTTAACAGCAAAGAACAGGCCTAACTTAGAAGCACTGGAAGTAAAGACACATCAAATCAAAATGAAGTTTTTGTGTGGATACACAGGATGGTTTGCCAATACTAAGAATTCATTAGAGAAATCAGGTTGATGTATGGAAGGAGAGGAAAAACAGTAAATGAATACTTTGTAGCCTGAATGAGGAAAATCAAACAGACTTTAAGATCTTGGTGGAAGCTGATTTAAAGCTAATGAAGAACTAAAATTAATAATTTTCATTTTGGTCATCATGAAGAAGAAGAACATGCCATGGTAGGAGTTCTTTGGTCAAAAGAAATATTTGAGAATAACAACAAATATTGTTTTCTACAGGCTAGATGTGTTTATTTGCATCATGATGTCACGATTATTTTAACAACCACTGTGACACATTCTTATTAGAAATGATGAGGCTAGAATAAGAGGTACTAAATCATTTAGTAAAAGTTACACAGCTAGTAAACAGTTCAGATGGCAAGTAAACCCATTCAGGCTGCTTCCAGCATCCTGTCTTAACTGCCCAAAGGATTTGGCTATCCCAAGAATCAAACAGCATCTATGGAACATAGCAAATTTATAAGTATGTTTGCAAAAACTTAAAGGAAAATTTATTGCTTTGAAGAAAATGGATAAAGATGCAATGGAACTTACAATATAGACTACAGAAATGTTTCTAGATTTAGTTGAAAGCCAGGGTGGAATAACAAAGAACCGTAGTGCTGCAAACATGAGGCTGTTAGGAACTTGCAATGGAATGAACACAACCATGAACAACAATATGAGAAACAGAGATCCAGTTCCATTCAGTTCTCCAAGCTATGAGGGGACCGTTTCCCCCTCACAGATAGCAGAGGTCAAATCAATGTCCAAAGACAGAGTGAGAGGCAAGGACAAAGTGAGCTTATACGTGGTTGGTCTCAACCCAGAAGCTACAGTCTGTTCTCCATGCTATCTCACCTTTAGCAAAGTGGGGGTGGCGTGGGGGTGACCCTGGCACGGCAGTTTGAGTAGTCTTCAGTAGGAGTTCCCTGACATTTAAGTCGGAAAATTACTTAAAGACTAAAAATACACATTGAGGATTTATATGTAAAACAATAAAACATCATATACCCCACTCTGAGACATCTACAAAGAGAAGAGTTATGGCCCGGAAGTGATGTACCAGGTTGGGATGGGGAGGGTGAGGACGAGATGGAATAGGAGTGGGGGTAGGGAGTGTCCTAAGGGTCCTGGATGGAATGTAGGTGATGCAGAAATGGTTGCTTTTTTATGCATATGAGTTCTTTAAAGAGAGGACATCCAAAACCTGAGCAGTGGAATGACGCTTCCACTGAGCAGCTTCGGCTGTGTCCCCTGCATAAGCGAACACCATCTGCCGTGGAGGCGGGACAGCGGTGAATTGGAATCGCAGTCCAGGCTCATTTTTGAAAGCTTGGCAGGACTTCACATGGCAATGTGACTAAAGCTCGGAGGGATTGGGGGCATCCCAGAACTAGCTGACTTACTGTAATTCAAACACAGAAACAAACAAACGGACCAAAATTCTGCCCAATTCAGGAGAAATTCCCGGTGGTTTTCTCATGAGAAACCAATCTTCAAAAAACAGCCCAGGTTCCAATTCCTCCTCTTACTAATTTGGTACCATTCCATCATGCAAAATTAATTACTGGGCTTTATAAGTGTGTGGGGGAAGTGGGGGCATTTGGGGGGAGGACTAACTCAGAATGTTGGTTGCTACAATCTGTTTCATCGTTCACGAGTATCTTTTAAATGGGCTAATTTGTCCTTTTGCATTTAATTCTGGTTTTGGAATATTCTGCAAGAGAACAAATCATAATAAGCAATGCACTGAAGATGTGAGTGGAATTTCATAAAACTCTTGGAACTTGTTTTTTAATGATAAACTCAGTGGGGCCAAGTTATCCATGTACAGAAGTTAAACAGATGTAGAATGCAGTAAGTATACAGTTCTCCTGCTGTCTCTAATTTTTAGAGAGACAGCCAAGAAGTATACAGGGGTGCAGAAGAGTAAGCTTGTGTGATGCACACTTCCCAAGCAGCCAACACCAGTTTGCCTAATCCACAAGTGCCATTCGAGCAGATGGAAAAAAATTGCCTGCCTTAGAAACTACCCATCCATCCCTGGGACTTAATTGTCCCAGGTGTTGTGGCCATCTGCCAGACTTATTTATGACAAATGTTTGCTTTAAAAATGGAATGCTAAAGGCTCACAGCTTCTTTAGTACATGGTCAGTGGACACTAGGAATCAGAAATTAAAGCCCAAGTCATATGCCACCCCTCTGCAGTAGGCTTTGCAACAGAAATGACTGAGGAGGTTGTTGGAGGTGGTGAGGCAGCATCCTAAATGAAAGGATGCTGCGCGGGACAAACTGAAGAAAAATCAGGGTTTGTGGGATACTGAAAGCTTAGAAAACAACATTTTCAGAGATCATTATTTCATTTGGCATTTGTGATGAGAACTAGTGGTGATCATTTAGATTTATACTACCAGCGACTTCAGAGGAGTAAACAAAAGGAAGGAAGAAGAAATGCCCACTGATGAAAAATATGTGCTAATGGCATAAATGCTTTCTAGTAGGTGACCACTAAGAAAGGCTTATGTTAAATGGTCACACTAACTCTATACATTTGCATAATAAAAGGAATCAATAAAAACAGGACATTCTTAGAGCTGCTTCTGTGAGAGAAGCTTGTGTGCCTCTATTCTGCCCACAACAGGAGAGTGGATGTCTGCAACTAACCGAGCTGTCATTTCAGCAAAGAGTGGGTTTTCTTGTTGTTCATGAATAAACAACTTCAAAATCCATTTTCCAATTTTCTTTAAAAGACTCAAGAAAGTTGAAAGGAGTCCAGCTATTTTCTATTTTCTCTAGAAATACACAGTTTAATGGCTTTGTAAATAAGGAGAAAAGGAGACTAACAGACAAGGGCAATGAAAAAGAAAATAATAAAGCTTAAAATAACAAATAGATGTTGAAATTGTTCACTCATTTCTAATTCAGAATCCAAGGAATTAGGCAGAAAACAATAAACACAAAATCCCAGTTCCATCAAATGGCCATTTTAAAGTAAATTGTGCCTGTGTATGTGTGTGTGTGTGCGTGCGTGCATGTGTGTGTGTGTGTGTTTGACTGTGTGTGTGTCTAGTGTGTAGTGTGTGTATAATGTGCATTTGTGTGGTGTGTCTATATATGTGTGTGTGGTGTTTGTGTATGTGTGTGAGTGTGATATGTATATATGTTTTTGTGGTATATGTATATGTGTGTGGTATTTACATGTGTGTAGGTGTGTGTTTTTGTGTGTATGGGTGTTTATGTATGTGTGGTATGTATATGTGTATGAATGTGTTTGTGTGTATGTGTATATGTGTGTGGTATTTGTATATGTATGTGTACAGGTGTTTATGTGTGTGTATGTGTTTGTGTATGTGTGTGTATGGATATTCATGTGTGCATGGATATGTATGCGTATGTATGTTTCTTTTTTACTATAAATGTTCTTAGCACTTCCAACCTTTTCTTTGTCTACTTCAGGACTTAAATGTTGATCACATTTCAGTGTTGACATCATTTGCTCCTATAGAAGTAACTTCTATTTCTTTCTCTATATGAGCATTTCAAATAATTCTAACTCTCTGTTAGAAGGCACTTTTGTGACTGGTGCTTCCTTCCAGTCTTAGTGCTAGTTTTATGTGGTGATTCCCCTGCAGGCTTTACAACAGGTATACAAAACCAATCAGGGCAAGGTAAGAATGAAACTCGGCTCAATCCAATTTACTATAACAGTCTGGCCTAGATCACTTACTTTTCTTTAGCCATACTTAAGCACAGCACAAGTATTGGAAAAGGAAAATTCAGATAACAGATAACTCAGTCCCAAGTACACAACAATTTAAGACGTGTTTACATCAATATTTTTTGTAAAGTACATATGGCTTCATCCATAAGATGGGCTCTTGTTGACTTAGAAACAATGCTCAAGATGAGGGTCTAGGGAGAATGCCTGGCCCTAAGATAACATAGAAGTCACTTAAGCTACTTTAAAGTACAAATGACATCTTTCATAAGGATGAGTTTTATGGTCTAGAAGTAATACTCAAAATGTAAGGGGAAAGGGCATGAGATATATAAAAATTAAAATTTGGGGATATATGGGTGGAGCCTGTTTCATCAGACAGCAAAGGATCACCAGCTGCTAAAACTACATCATTCCTGGCCTCCAGGAAGGGCAACTACACACCTCATTTCTTTGATGAAGTAAGCTGTGTTTTTACCTTTCCTGGCTTCTCCATGCTTATTTGAGTGTGCAGACACTTATTGCCTTCTGTCCTTTCACAGTAAAACATCTAAAGTCCCTGGGCATTACCCCCACCACACATGGAACCTTTTACAAGGCTCATTCACTGATCAAAACTTGAGTAATTTGGAGAGACTGGAGTGATTCAGGTCCAGAGCCTAGTCATGATTTATATTGGGCATTTTATTGTCCTTAATAGCCATCCCTTATTTCTCTCTTTGTCTGACCTAACATCCTGTGACTACCAGATGAACCCTTTAGAATATGTTAACCTAGCAAACAGCTAGTATCCACCAATCTAAAGACTGAGAATGTCAGCAGACATCTGAGTCTACAGTGGAGGTATCTGCTATTTTTACTATAACCCACCTATCTGATGTTTCCATCAATGTAATTGAAGAGTGTCTTGATTTATGAGTTTACGTGTTCTGTTACTACAAACACTTCATGAAACTACTGCCACAATGAATCATGAAATTTGAAGCAACCCAAATCTTTGTTTCTGGGATATGTTCACTCATAGTTGACTCCAGAATATAGTATTTCTTATCCTCTTTGTGATGATAGTAGTTTCCTGTACTAACAGCTTCATAGACCTCTAGGAGTTTTAAACTCTTATTAGTAACACAGACATCAACAGATCTTGAAATACTGACAAGAATCATTGGCCATCTCCCTCTGTCATATATATCCCTCAGATCACCAGTTTCTATTGGTTATTAATTTTGAGTTTCTCAGTGATTCATTTTCTTGCTGGTAAGTTTATTGCCAGTCTTACCATAAACCTTAGCTAACATGAGAGGGCAATGTTCAACACTTACTACAAAATTCTCAGAGCATTTCCTGGGAGCTCCCTCTCATTACTCAACTAACAGAAAAAAAGTAAACTTAGTGTAGTATGGTGATTTGGGGGAAACAACGGCATTTGAGTTGCCTAGGAAATAAAATAATTATAATATATATGTGGTAATATATTATTTGTAAACTAATAAAGCTTGCCTGGAGATCAGAATGCAAAGCGAGCCACAGTCATAGAGGCCAGGCAGTGGTGGTACACACCTTTAATTCCAGGACTCAGGAGACAGAGTCAGATGGATCTCTGTGAGTTCAAGTCTACCCAGGGTTATGTGAGAGTGAATCAGTATAAAAGAGAAACAGAGCTCATACTAGAGAACCATGTTGAGGACAGGATCTCCCCAGCCTTCACAGAGCTAAGAGTTGTCTACTGGCTTGGCTGCTTTGCGTTTCTGGTCTTCAGCTTGAACCCCAATATCTGTCTCTGTATTTTTATTATTCCTACTACACATATAACCCAATCTCTCCATGTTTCTCTGTTTTCATGCTTTGTTCTTAGATCCATATATCCTTTTCTATGCCATAGCATTTTTTATTATCATTTTTATTTTAATTTTAAATAGCTTGTTTTACATGTCAATCCCAGTTCCCTCTCCCTCCCCTCCTCCCCGCACTCCCCTTCCCCCCACCCTCCCACCCTATTGCCAAATCCTTCCACATAGGGGATATCTAGAGTCTGTCATTTCACTCTGGGTAGGGTCCAGGCACTCCCCTAAGAGTCCAGGCTGAGAGAGCATCCCTCTTTGTGCTATAGGCACACGATGACGGTTTGCATTTTTAGGATTAGAAATAATCAAATGTAAAACACTCTCCTGGATAATAGGAAAAATACATTTCAGTGGAGTATGGTCTATACCACATAGAACTTGCCAGATAAGAGATCAGACATGAACACAGGGCATCATCATAGTAGGTAGATCTATCTGCTAGAGTTATTGTTCTCCCCCTAGACTCAGGAATATTGCCCATTTAATGTTCTTCCATTCAAAAATAAACCATGTCCAATCTTTTCCTTCTGTTACATTTGATTTCACTTGGTTTTGCTATTTGGAATTTGAAAGCTTTTGATTTATGCAAGTATTATGGGTCATAAGAGGTGTATTTTTTCTGATTTGTGTGATTTGGTAATAATTGAAAAGATACTGGGGGAATACATCATATTTGTTTCAACTAATAGATAGTATTTGGTAGGTATCCCCAAAGAGATATACAATGAACTGTCTATAGTCCCCAAATTACTACATTAAGAACCACCCACAATTTTGAAATATATTAGTTTTTTTTTCTCCAAACATAGCACATTATTGTTCCAGGTATCCCAAAGAAAACAGGCAAGTTGATCTCTGGAGGACATACTAAGTTGAATTTCCATATATTACCTCTGGATTCTTTTTCCAGTTTTACAGATTGTGGCATTTCTCAATATGCATTTAAAGTACATTTTCTTTCCCTGTTCAGTTCTGCTGCTGAGGACTCCAGAAATCTGGAAACAGCTTCTGCCTTTCTACATACTCCAAGAGATTTGCACAGCTAAATGAAAATACTAATTACATTTTAAAGAACTAATTTCTCTAAGCTTTACTTTCACAGCTATCTAAAGCTCATAAAGCACAAAGTCCATTTTTTTAAGAAGGAGGCATTGTCCTGAAATTTCTCTTCAAACACTGGCTTCTGTAATCCTGTATGTCTGTCTGCAGTAGGCGGGGGTGGAGTTGTTTCTTCTACCTACTAATTACCAGCCTCATCCATGAAGTCTGTCCATGAGGATGTGATAGGGCTTCTTTGGGTAGAACTGTGATAATCGCACTTGGTAATTTCACAACTAAGATAATTAAATGGGAGATAAATGAAATGCAGCATTAAAAATCAGGACATTCCACCTTTTATCAGTACTGTGGATACTAAGTGCAACCAACAAATACTGAATAATTTCTTTGGTCTGAAGTCTCAATGCTGTATAGACTTCAAGAAATACATTTCTGGCTCTAGAGACCAGGGTAGACTTCCTAAGGGGGATGTCTCCATGAGAATAAATACAGCATAAGCTTCCAGAGTGATATATTTCACACTGGCGATTGATTTAGTTAGTCCTTTACCAGGTGTTCAGGAGTAAAATTAAATTTACAGCATTAGATGCCAAATCATCTATTCCTCAAGCCCCACAGTATGCCTATGATAATTAAAATATTCCAAATAATGCAGGCTGTATCTGTTACAACAGCAGTCTGTATTCTTGGGCTAAGCAAAATTCCCAGGAGCAAAGGGAGGATGGTACTCCTTTTTAGCAGTGTGGGGACCAGGCTCTTCACTGGTACCACAAGATGACTTCATTCCTATCCAAAATGTGCACCTGCTGCATATCAAGGCAGAAATTATTGCTCTTTGGAGACCTCTGCCAGTCAATTTTTGCCCTGACTAGTTTGCCATGCTTTGTTAGCATTTTGATACGAACTTCAATATTCCCTGCATCAGGTTCTCCAGCTGCATCCATAGGACATTTGGTGGCAAGCTTGTTTTGAACATGGCTGTGGAAATGATGGATGTTCTAAAGGTCAGGATTGCTGAAGATAGTCTTGGTTCAAATGTGACTGGAATGGCAGCAGGACACCCCTGCTGCCCTCCTTCTCTATTTCTGGTGTAAACAATTTGAAGTGTATTTATGCTGCCTGCATAAATGTGAGTAGGATATTTCAGAAGGGAAAACACTAATCCTTGGGAGGCAAAGCTACGATAGCCAACCCAAGGCTTCAGATACCATGACAGTTCTACATTGAAAAAAGCCGCCGATAGGCCAAATTTACCTCAAAAGAAAATATACCTCTTCCAGAATATAGTTCAATACTTACAACAGAAACTTTGGGAAGCTTTGGGGAGAAAACAAAAGTATTAACACTTCTCATAAAAGGAAAGGAGCACTGTAAAATAGGCATTGGTAGAGGCCATATTATCTGTTGCAAAATAGGTTTCATTTTCCAAATTCCATGGATATGCTATTGGAAGATAATTAACAAGATCCATAATAGTAAATTTTAATTTTAATTAGAATATTTAATTTCTTTCAAAAGAAATGAGTTCTCTTCTAACCCTTCATCTGTCATTCTGCATCCTAAAAGCCAGCAGAATTCAGAAATGGCTTCTATCTCCCTGAGAATTTGACATAAAATGTGGTTAAGTTTAGGTAACTCAGCAAAGTTCGGTAGGTCACATATCACAAATTTATTTTAGTTCTGGACAAAATATCAAGACAGCAGCAGATTCAGCATTTAGTGAAGACTCTTTTCTTTTCTTAGATTGGACATAGCTACCATTCTTTCTCTTGCTGGAGAAAGAAAGGCAAAAGAAAAGAACAATGGGTAGGAGTGTCATGGAGGACTTTTTAAAGCTTCTTCCAAGCCTTCTTCCATGGGCATCGGTCATTATCATGAGGCTCCACTCTCACAACCTAAACATTTCCCAAAGGTTCTATCTCCAAATAGTATATGATTGGTAGGTAGGGCTTTATTTAACATGTGAATTTGGCTAACACTAGGGACAAAATACTTAGCCTATAACAAATTATAGAACCTCTAATATTACTGTTCCTTTGTTGGTGTCTTCCGACCTATGTATCTAGACAGGGTTCCTGTCATTCTTCAGGCTCCACACAAGAATTAACAATACAAATTTAACAAGAAACAAATGCTGGCATTGTTATGAGAAGGAAGTACACAGAGTGTGCAAATGGAATGCAATGCCTCAAGTTACTGAGGGGTGAGGGCCAGTCTCTGAACTGATTATTCAGTTTGCTTTTGTGGAACTAGCACTGATTCACAGAATTTACAATTCCTTACATATTTAAAGCCTTCCATCTTGCTCCAAATGGCTCCCATTTTACTCTGAGTTTCCATCCCTTTTCACCCAGGTAACAAAAGACATCTCCCAACCACAACTATCTTCCTACCCTCCCTCCCTTCTTCATGTTGTAGAATGTAATGGAAGGCTGGGAACTGGTATTTATGATTGATGGTATCAGGTAATAGAAAAACTACTCTGGCTGTGATTGAAAAAAAATTTCCTGAGACATTTCTGCTATCAGGGAAAGGAGCACAGGGGCATATGCCAAGTGTCCAGCTGCTAACAGGAAGCGTGATGCTTAATCTGCCATGTGGCACTGACAAAGCAAAGCTCACCCTTCTCTGGCAGCCAAGCAAGAAGGAGACAAACCCAGCTGCAAGGAGGCAATTTCACACACCCACAGCGTTGTCACCTTCTCTGAGTCTAATTAGAAACTTCAGTCTGGAATAGCAAGAACAGATCAGATCTTCCCTTCTAAACATGCCACATTCATCTCATATTGTAATAGCAGCAGCACGGGTTTAGTTGTGAGATGTATCTAAATAGGGAGAACACCTACATCTTGCTATATACAGGAATGCATCAGGGAGATGCTGCTGGTGTCTGGACTACAGCTGTCCCACGAGAGAGGAGAGTACCAACTGGAGGGGGCAGTTGAGTGAGGGGACACCAGACCAATGAACTGCTGTTTAAAAGGGTACTTATCCTAATTGGCCAATCTAAATCATGGGAGCATTCATCATGTTGACTCTGGAGAGAACAAGTAAGTAAGGAACAATCCAGAAACCAGTCCTCAGAGTAGGAGTAAGAGTGTTGCGTTTAGTGAACTCAGAAGAGAGCTTCAAAGACAACACTGATGGTTGTAACAACATACATTCCTTTTGGCTTTAGGTGCTCCATAGATTTTCCTGGAGGATACTATACAAGCTGGACTCCTGTGAAGCTGTTCCTAAAATCAGTTACAAACAGAACTTGCCTTCCCTAACCTTGTTTCGTAAGTTTCTTTTATCTTGTATTTGATTATTTTATTTATGGATTCCTAAGTGCTGAGATATGGTTGTAAAACCAGCAGCACATCTCAACCTTCAAAGAACTAGGAATTCAGTCAGGAAAACAGAACAGATGTTGTATGTATAATTGCTGCATTTAATCTTCAAAAAAAATTTGAGATCTAATTTTCAACCCATATTTACTAGTTATAAACAGTAAACTAGTTTAAAGCTATCACATAATTTTCCTATAGTTGAGATGCTGGCGGGTGGTAAGCCGAACTTGAAGGGGAAGTCACCTTAACTTCAGGGCCTGCAATCCTAAATGTTATTTGCTAATACATCTGCTCCAACAAATGGACAATGCACACCAGCCATCAGCATCGGCCATTTCAGTATTGTGAAGAAATACCACACATGCACACACACACACACACACACACACACACACACAGGACTGTCCTCTCCACATGAATGTAATCTCTTCAACATTTCGATAGGTAACACTCATTTGCCCAAAATTCAACTTATAACAAATTCTTTCAGGACATTTTCTTCTTGCAATATTACCTACTGATATAGCTTACAATAGCTAATAATAGTGATTGACAAGTTCACTAGCTTTAGAGTCACCTAGGATATTAGTAGAGATGCCTGAGTTTGTCTATAAAGGATTTTCAGATAATATGACCTGAAAAGGAGCTACCTTGAATGTCGGTGACATCCTTCCATGAGCTTGGACTTGAGTGAAAGCAGTGGGCTAAATCTCACCCTCCTATTCTCTATGCTTCCTGATTTGCTACAGTGAGAGCAAGCAGTGCCATGTCCCTGCCACCACAACCACAAGTCGTCCCTGTCTCCGTACCTTCACATTGTGATGAACTGCACCCTCAGGCATGAGCCAGAATAAATCTTCCCTCGTAAATTGCTTCCTATGTAACTGGTCAAAGCACTGCGGAAAGTAAGAGATACACAGCAATATCCTCTTAAGTTTTTATCCCCACCCCCACACAAAGTTCATGCAGGAGTTCTAACACAGCCCTGTTTCCAATGGAAGCTGTACTCCTGGACAATGGCCTTTACCAATTTGGTCATTGGTAAAGAAAGAAGCAAACAAAACATCGGGTTGTTCAAAGGATATGTGAAATGTAGGCAGAATTTTTTTCTTTTTTTGGTTTTCGGAGACAGGGTTTCTCTGTATTGTTTTGGAAGCTGTACTGGAACTCACTCTGCAGGCCAGACTGGCCTCGAACTCAGAGATCTGCCTGCCTCTGCCTCCCGAGTGCTGGGATTAAAGGCGTGAGCAACAACGCCCAGTGTATAAGCAGAATTTTTAAGCCCAGCATTTTTCATTTCCTAGCTGTAACCTAAACCATATCACTCAATTTATAAACTTTTAAAAATTTTAGCTGTGAAAACAAAATATAGTAAGTTACAGAAATAAGGTAAGTAAGATATACCAGAGAAACTATTTTCTTACGTAAAAAAATGCCATAAATGTATTCCCATCCCTTGAGATTAGAGTTCTCAGGTAACATATTTCATGTTTGACCTTCTATACATCTTTACATGACTCTTCTCTGTTCACAATTAGATATAACATAGAACTAATTCAGGACAAAATTTACTGGTCATAAAATACAGGCTTTCAAATTAATAGTTAATAAAATGAATATTCTGCTTAAAAATTTATATAGTATTTGTTACAAAAATTTCTGCAAGAAACATCAAAGCTTACTTCTTGAACTTAGAGCATTAATTTTACTCTTATAGTGTAAAAAGGGTATGAGAAAGAAATAATAAAACTTACTAAGGTTGACTTGAGTGTGTTGGTGATTATTACAGAGTGGGTATAATTCTAATTAAGGGCAGTTTTAATCTATGGGACTTTTACTAGAGCATGTACTAGGAACAGATTAAAACAACAACAAACAAACAAATAGAACAATACAAAAGAACCAGGCACTTGGGTTTTTTATTTTCCTAAAGATCTAGAAGAATTTGTACCACCTGGAAACTGACGGCTGCCTCCTGTGACAATTGTCACAATCTTGTTTCCATGAATCTTCTCATAATCACTATTCCTAAATATTTCTCATTATATCCAGATTCCTGCTCAGAGACCCTCTGTTGTTTCTCTCTCTGCTGTTTTTTGGAGGTTATAGTAATGAAAATTACTGTATCTATCAACTCAAGCAAAGACATCTGTTAGCGTCACTGAACATGCTAGGTATTAGGGAAATCCGTGGAGTCAAAGGCAATCTTTATTTTTAGGTAATGCACTATCTAGAATAGACAATTCATGACCTACAGCCTGAAGGTCAATGAAAGACAAGGTGTTTTAAGGAAGGTGAGAAAAATGTTCAGCGTCCTAGTAACTTTGGGGAAGGTCCCACTAACAAAATTAGTGCAACACCGATGAAGTTGGTTCAAGTTGTTGAATGGCATATTTGTGAGAGGTTGTCAATAGACAAGAAGGAGCAGGGGTACATTCCAGACATACCAGATTATGTTTTCAAAGGCCAAGAGCTATGATAACTGACTCAGAAGAGAGCTGGAAAAACAATATGGCTAAAGAGCTAATAAATAAATAAATAATAAACAAATAAACAAACAAAAGAGCCACATGACTCATTTACTATCTTACCCTCCTAGAATAGTTTTGTTTGGAAAAATCTCTGAAATCAGGTGTTTCTCTGTATTTATTGCAATGATGCAAGGGTGAACTTTAAACTACTGAAGAAGTGATTTTGTCAAGGGACATATGTAAAATGGATGACTCTTTTAGCCTGTCCCCAGATGGCTATCTTCCTCAATCATCTTCTACTTCCAGCATGGGACACACTCCCTCAACTCCCATATCATAATCAACCTTCAACTGGATGGGTTCACTCTATTGTTTTGATGGATATTATCTCACCCCGTTCTTTCTAATTTGTCTAGAATAAAGGGGTGAAATGTACATTTCGTTCTAATAGTCATAAGATTCAGGGCGGGCAAATCTATAGCAAAGAGCAGATTAAAAGAGGAAATACATAACAAATTTATACAACCAATCTTTATATTCTATGGGAATCTTCAGAAATGAAGACTCTAACATCTAGAGGAAGTAATATTTTTCTTTAAAATCTGGTAAGAGAAGTATATAACTTTAGGATATTACAATTGGTCTACAGATAATAAGGTACCCCAGCAAGGCCTGCTTATTCAGATTTTTTTTGATTCTCTGTAGCAGTGCACAATTAGGGTACAGCTCCTTTCTTTCCTTTTGACTTATGGGAATAACAGAATCCTTCTACATTTTAAGGCTTATTTTCGGCGAGAGTTCTAGATCCTATGACCCACCTAGAGAGGGAGAAATGCTATTCCCATGATCTACCTTCCTTTAGGAGAAGAGTTATCAGGAAACAAGCAGACAAAAGTAAAACAGCATTCCCTTATATCTGCAATCCTCCCATTCTCCTCCAATTGGAAACACAGAGTGTAACAAAGTGCCATACTTTGGGGCATCATTATTCAGAATACTTCTACTCAGTCAAGTTCTTAAGCATATGTTAAGTCTAATTGAAGTAGCAATAACAATGAACATCTATAATAACATTTAATTTCATTCTTAGATTTTTTTCTTCAGTATCCAGTAAAGTGAGGATAACAATTCTTGTTGAATATTTGAGTAAATTACCATGTGATAAAATCTTCAACTTCTTGTAAAAATCAAAACGAAATTTTTAATATAAAATAATTTCTACTTTTAACCAACACTATGGTGCACATATTTCTCAAAACACTGCTTTGTCCAATATGTGAAAATGCATTGTACATGTATTTGCATTGTTTTATAATGAAAATTATCAGAAGTAGACACATTGTGCTAAATGATCTCCTCAAATAAGGAAATGCATGCAAAACATGTGAGATTATGCTCAGTCATTACAAATTCCTCTGTATTTGTTCCAGGAACTGCAAGCCAAGTATGTCATGCAAACAGCTCAGAGTGTGTTTGCAACCAGAGAGCAGAGAAAGGAGCCAAAGGGGCAATTAACTGTGTGCTCAATACAGTTTCTTGGTTTCAAGAATCTCAGAATTTAAAAGTTAAACCTCTCTTGAGAATCATCCTAAAAACAAAGAGGTTCTTTAAAAAATTCTGCTAGAAGATATATACTTAGTGTTCATTTTCCCTCTACTGGAATTTCTACCAGTGCATTACAATTTCATCAAGACAGTCATCTACTTTAATGATTTGATTATTCAAGATTCACACTGGTTGGGTTATAACCAAAAAATATTAATGAGCATGTCAGTAAGCTAGTTTATTAGTGGTGTAAGAATTAATTAGTATTTTTCTGAATACTAAAAATGATAATTATTCAAAGAATGAGGAAAATAAGCATTTGAATTCTAATTCATGTACTCAAATGTAATTCCAAAATTCCTTACAATATACATTTGTGTATTTGTACTGGAAAAAAATGTTTTATGAATAGGTTAGAGAACTCTTTATTCAGCTACCAAACTGTTGTCTTAAACATTTTAATTTAAAATATCATGTACATCTATGTTATTTGTTTACTTGGACTTTGTACATCAGTATCTGCATGAATGAGGTATAACTCAAATTTCACTGCAACTTTATGTACAGTTTTATGGATTCATCATCATTGTCTCTTTAAAGTGGGTAACACTTTAATTTTCTTTCAGGATGACAAAGCCCCTGGTGGGTAAGTCCAGTTAGTAGTTTTAACTTTTATAGCCATCTTGGGAACTTTCCAAACCATCCCTGGTCTTCTCCTAGGCTCAGATTGGATTTCTTAGGGCATCATTTGGTGCAGTTAAGAGTACAGCAAGTAAAGACATTAAACTTGATGAGAATCTATGTAAATTTGGCCATTCAAATCCAATTAAATGAAACAAATGATTTGCTCTATGGGTTGAGGAATACTCAGAAGTTACACAAAACACTTCTATTCTGGTGAAGTCTTATGCATTAAAAATACATATACTTACAGATAGACTACAGAAATATGGACTTGTGTAGCTCCAGTGAACCTTGAAGTCTCCAAGAATGAGCCAAAGGCACAACAACAATTCTCCTATTGTCAGCACACTTTCTTCAGTCAGATGATGAAGGGCTTCAATTATTGCTTCCTCCAATAATCAATCCCATTTGTAAAGCTCTAACTGTGAGAAAGTTCTTTCATGTTCTTTCCCAACTTACAGTAACACTGAAGACAAACCAAGATGACCCTTTCCCCATAGGAAAGCTATCAAAATTAGAAGATAAATAACCTGAGGGAAAAAGTCATACAGATGGTTAACCTCAGATCTCTTTCTTATTCATTATATGGGGAATTCTTCCCTATATTTAAAAGTAACATACAGATACAGAGTAGAGATCATAGTCATGTCAGCTTACACTGAGAGAAAAAAAATCACATTTTAAGTCATACCTGAGTACAGTTTCTGAGATAGGCAATCTCAGGCTTTTAGTGAGTGGGTTTGGGATATGCAGGTAATCATCCACACAAGATGAAGTGTTGTTCTTTACATATAATGACACACAAAATAAATTGAAGTAATTAGCTAAATGTAAATGTTAAACCTTACTTAAGAAAATTTTCTTTAGCAACTATAATCAGAGGAGAAGTTTCTTAGGATTGAAGCAAGAAAGGAAATCCCAAAAGAAAGTGAATACATATTCAAAGATATCATGTAAGTATAAGTAATATGAGTTTTTGTCTGTTAAAAACATAATTAATACCCAAGCACAACATCAGAAAGAGGTGAAAAATACAGCAGAAAAGTTAATCAATTTTTTAGTATAAGTGACCCCAAAACTTAACAAGAGAGTCGAGGTCAGAATTAAGGAGAGCAGTGTGAGAGATACCATAATAGATCGAGTCATTATAGGCTTGAGGAGTGAGCTGACTCTAGTGAGATCTCCAGAGATCTACAAGGATAACACCAACTGGCAAACTAAACAATAGTGTAGAGACTACATTAATTGCCCCTCCTTGATGGTAAGGTTGATGACTACCTTATATGCCATCCTAGAACCTTCATCCAGGGATTGACGGAAGCAGAGACAGATACCCACAGCTAAACACTGAACTGAACTCCTGGAACCCAGACTGATGGCTGAGAGACCAACAGGAGACTGATCCAGACTCCATGAATGTAGTGCCAGGGAGGAGGCCACAGAAATCACTGGGGCCTTGGGTAGTAGATCAGTGTTTACCATAGTTTATGAATGATCTTTGAGAGCCCATTCCAAATAGAGGGATGCTCTCTCAGCCTGGACGCATGGAGAAGAGTCTAGGTTCTGCCCAGGATGAAATGAAAGTCTTTAGAGATTCCCCCCAAGGAGGGCCTCACCCTCCCTGGGGAATGATGTGGGGATTGGGTGGGGGTCTGGGGGACTGGTGGAGGGACAAGGGAGGAAGGGTGGTAGAGGAAGCTGGGACTGACATGTGAAACATTCACGTTTCTAATTTAAATAAAAATATATACTGAGAAAAAAACAGACATTGATAATTTCTGAAAGAAATCTGAATAATCACCAAAGAAAATGGTTATTTTTATAAGTCATCAGATATAAATCATAATAGTAAAAAGATTATATTAGCAATAATTAAACATGATCAAGTACAGTCCCACTTCCTGCTAGGAACCCCATAGCCACCACATATGGCACAGCCCCCAGTAAGTGTAGATTTCACTCCCTTTGATGTAACCCTGAGCCTTAGGTGCTGGAGTGTGTCAAAGATTCATCAACTTCAGCTGGTTATCTTGTGGTTTGCTCTTCTCTGCATTTTGACTAACATTCTGTAATGGTCTCCAATTACAAAAGATGTGGCACGTGCTTTTAAACTCAGAACTGAGGCACATTATCTGTCAGTTTGAGGCCAGTCTTGTCTCTCTAGTGATTTGCACGCCAGCTGGAAAGAACGCCAGCTGGAAAGAAAATACGCCACCAAAAATATTCTTGTCCACAATTCACAAGATAAGTGTGACAATGAGATAAATGGAGCAGTAGGGGTTTAGAGTGAGGCTTGTCTACCTGGGAACTAACTGGGATAGTGTAGTCTGTCATATCACACTTCGAGATTAATAAATCTAGCAAATCAAAGATCATGAATTAAGTCTTGAGATGTTTCATAAGTTTTTAAATAATTTTCCTTAAGCAAACCATGGTGTTATTTAGAATTTTTATCTTTTTTGAACAAAGATTTCCTTTGTTCAAATAAACCAATAATTCATATTGGGGGCATGAAGTCCTGGTTCTTAGTCTTGCAGGTATTTTTGATACATTTAGGTGTGTCACACATGTTAAGACAGTGCTTAGCATGGCTACCTTTATCAGTCTAAGCTCTAGTAGCAAAGGACCACATTTTATAAACAACAGATATTTATTTCTCACTTGCTTAGAGGCAGGAGTGTATGGAGGCAGAGCTCCTGGTGAGAGCTTTTCTTCTAGGAGACAAGCTGATAACGTCCCATAGTTTCTGCCAAGATTCAAGTGTCACATTGCCTTCAAAATGTCTCTCTTAGAGATTGGGATGTAGCTCAGTGGTAGATCTCTTGTCTAGAAAATACAAAGCATTGGCTTTGATCCCCAGCACTGTAAAACCAAATAAAGCCAAAGGTTCTTTTATTAAAGGCTTGATTCCCCAGGGTTGGGAAATGATAGAATCTCTAAGAGACAGAGCCTACGACACTTGAGGTCATTGAGGGCACATTCTTGAAGGGACATTACTAGAATCTTTTTAAAGATTGAACATGAGGTGAGCATTTTGCTTTTTTACATATTCCTATTATGATATGCTACTTCACTAAGGGTCAAGATTGAGAGGACCTGCCTGCATGGGCTGAACCCTATAAATCTAAGTATAGAGCAACCTTTTATCTGGACACATCTCAGAATTTTGCATAGTGCTTGCATAATATCTTCTCATTGCAGAAAGACATCTAAACATATCCTTGGCTTCTTATAAGAATAACAATTCACCAATGATAGCTGCATTTTTAAAATGTAACAATCCCTCAACATCCTTCTTGTAAATATTATCTCATTTGGGTTAGACTTGAAGCATATAAGCTTTTCTTGTTGAGAACATAGAGATTCAGCCAGTTACAATGATGCCATTAAGTTCAAAAGTTGAAAAATAGTTACATATTTTGGCAATTCTTGCATGCATAGCAATATTACTGAGAACAAGAAGGAAATGCATATTATAAGTCAGGGTAGACAAGTTATCTCTGGAATGGATGATTATAAAAACAATGATCTGAAGTGCACTGAAGAAGTTTCTAGAAGTCTGACAGTGTTTGTTTTTATTTTTAGGGGTAAATATACTAACATGTTCTGAATAATCATTCTTGGAAGTCTATTAATATTTAATACATTTTGCAGAATTTTGCTATCCTAATAATTTAAAATTAATTAAACTGTATACTACCAATTAAAAGCCCTGTCTCTCCACATGTAACTCCCCTGCCTTCTTCAGTTCTTCATACCTGGACCACTAACAATATTGTATATTTTCTTAATCTTTGATTTCCTTAATATCTGCAAGGCACTATTTCTATTTTTATGAAGGTCAATGTCTATACCTTAAAGTGAGTAACTTATCCACCCTTTTCAACTTTAATCATTAGTAATAATGATACATCGCATTTCTACATATCTTTTTTAATGTTCTGAACAATTTCGAAGCATCAAGATTTAGCACCCAAGTCTTTTCTTTCATATCTAAAAGAGTTCGATAAATACCATGCCTTGAAATACCTGTGAATAAGTTGATGACATAAAATTTACAGCTCTATGCAGAACGTGTGACTGGAATTCCAAATCTATACTTCCAGTTGCCTGAATGACACAATGCCTTAAATTGTCCATAAAGAAATTGAACATTTCTTCAGTTCAGTTCCTGAGGCTTCACAGTCAGAACTGGTCAGTCTACGATCTCTCCTTGTACCTTCCAAAGACACACTGGCATCTCATTTGCTGACTGTTTGATTTTCCTTTCTTTTTATGTTTCATCCTTAACCCCAAACCATATCTGTCTGTCTCTACCTTCAAATTTTAAATGAATTCCCACCCCTTCTCACAATCTCCACTGATACTCATAGTAGGTTATTTTTAAAAATAGTCTCTCAATGACTGTCCTTTCCCATATTCAATCTACACCAGTTGGTACTTAGAGCATAGTAGCCAACTAGGTTACTGTATAATAAGGCTGGCCTTGGCTCTACTCAAAACATTAAAAACTGGGTATTTCTTAAGCTTTATATGTCACATTCATTCCCATCAGATTTCAGATTATACATTCATATACACCTCCCAAAATGCTCTCTGCACCCCATCCCCTGATTCACTTTTCTGAACGATCTCCTTGCCCTGCAGTCATACTCACCATGTTGTTGTGCCCACCCCTGAGTCCATCTCCTAGTATTTTCCCTTTATCTCACTTTGCTGCAAACGTATTTCCTTTCATCAGCTCTTCAGGCATGCTTCCACCCACTTCAGGCCTCCCCTCTTGGGTTAACTTAGGGCTCGTTCCCTAGACTTCTTGAAGTTTTATTCAAATATCCTCTCAACCAGACCTCCTGTGAAGGTCTGACTTATAATTCAAATTTTCCTCAATCCATATTTCTACAGCCCTTTGGCTTTTTTATGATTTTTCTCATACTGTAGCATACTTTATAATGCAATGAATTCTTTTTAGAAATTTTCCCTCTACATATATTCACGCATTAAAATGTTAGCTTTCAGATTGTTACACTTTCGCTTTTGTTTACTGCTGTCCCCAAGAACATATCATCTTCTTGACTTGGAATATAGATGCATTTAATACATGTTTGTTGAGAGAGTAAATAGTGAAGGCATGCATGATTATACCTTATCTAATACTCACACAATATATATTATCTTACTTTTATCTAATATAATACAAATTAGTACCTTCTTTTAAAAAGATTCAACATTTTTGTAGAAGATTCATAACTGTTTGTTTGCTTACTACTCTTTCATACATTCAGTATGTCAAAGGATTGTTGGTGCTTGACATAGAAATTCATTGTGTCAAGTTTGTATGGTCTTATCATCTACTTTATCTTCTCCCGTCTATTAATCGGTAACTAGCTGAAGTTTCCATTTTATCTTCCATGGGTAACTTCTCATCATGGTAGTCTTTTAAGAAGCCCATACAGATGATTGGGTATTTAATAGTACTTTGGTATTTATTCCAAGTATATAACAGAATATATGATCAGGAAGATTGGCATATTTATATATAAGTACATATAAACTCTTGAAATAGTTTCATCTAAGAACATTTGTCAGTTGAACTTATGTCTTATGTCAATTGACAACACTGAAATTTCTACTGAACCTATATTTATCTACAAAATAAAAACAAGTACTATATGAAACACCAGGGATGCTTGGATGGGTCTATATTTTTAAAGTTCTGCAAATATATCTGAGTCAACTTTCTCATTTACCCCCATTTGTCCCCCAGAATAGTGTGTAGGAACATAGGAGTGAGGATCTGGGGGTCAAGTTACCAGGACTGCTAACTTCCTACTACAATCTGTTCAGTTTGAAGTGTTGGGGTTTGGCAATGATGACTCAATGTCAGCTGATCCAAAAATGTTCAAAATTATTTAAGTATACATGTAAATAACAAATTTTACTTTATCCTACTAATCAGAATGCTAGAGGCCTAAAAGGAGTGGGTAAGCCTTACCTTTGCAGACTACCAAGGTATTATTCCTGGCCATTCAAATTTGGTTTGCATACCTATGATGTCAGAATTACCTGAGAACTAACAGGAATTGTAGAGTCAAAGGTGATTACCAACACACTAAATCATAATGTGTATTTTCACAGAATTCCCAGGTGATTGTACACCCGTGAAAATTTTAGATGCTGCTGTTTGTCACTTGGATTGAAATTAATCCTTGTAATGTCAAAGTCTTTTCCTCTCCATTGATTACAATACCACTTTGAGTGAAAATTAAAAAAAAGGAAAAAGTTAGAAGTCAAAATTTCACACTGGAGATGCTAGCACCACTCTTTGTTAGATGATGTAGATAAACAAGAGTTTTAATGGAATGATGACAAAGACAAGTGGTGAAGTCACTCAAAAGTTTTGTCACCTGTTGACATGATTGAAAATGCCTTCAAAGCAATTTAAAATCCTCATACAAGAATAATGCGACCTGCCAGTCAGGAGCCTTTTGAACACTTGTAACTAATTGATGTTCACCACTCCAGGCATCAAATGCAATTACTGTTCTACTTGGGATACAATTTAACTTCAGGTTCACATATTGAATGCAGAGAAAACTACAAACAGTAAAAGGAAAAGTCCATGTTGAAAGAGAGTGCCTCTTAGTTCTGGACACACAAGACATTGATCCAGACCAGCAACATAGGCCTGAATCCTTGTGATCTGTAACAGAGATAAACTTCTATAATATTGTATTTAAGTTTGTAGTGTGTGTCTGGGAATAGCTTGCAAAAGAATGAATATTGGGACAATATTTTAAGAAAATAGCTTACACCTTATTCCTGTTTTACTATAAAAGAACGACTTGGGGCCCTGTATTTCACTAGCTGCATAATCGGATGCTGAATCTTCCCAGTGGACTTTATTAAATGTCCAGAGCTGAGGTTCAGCAATACTGAGGATGGTGTGAAAATGAAGGATGAGCTAGATACAAACATATTATAGATAGAAATGAGTTGATTGGATAGCTCATCATTTATTAAACTTAGCCCAAACTGTTTCATACACTTGGAATTTAATTTTTCTTTAAGTAACTTTTATTGATGTAGAAATTGCAACCTTAATTATGTGACCATTAAGCAAATCTGTTGTATATTTTTCAATTTTCTAGCAATGCATGTGTTGATAATAAGAATGTCTATACTAACTCAGTAGAATGGCTGTGGCTGTACTGCTTTTACATGCTGCCTCCAGTCGACTCAAAAAACATTATTTATATAATACATAAATCACTTCCACCCACAAATCACTTTACTTTTGAAACCCTAGGCAAGTGTGATTTAATTTTTTCTTCTTTTAAAGAAACAGTGAGTAAAACAAATATATGTGTAATATCATAGTCACTGCTGTCAAGCTATCAAGTAAGTTTACTGAAGCATAGCCTATTGATGTCACACGGAGACTTTCAAATAGCATATGATTAGACATTAAAATGATTTTAAAGAATAGTCTGTCAGAATTTTCTCTCTTAAAATTCACAAACTCATGACATGCATACATGTGCATAGATATATGTACAAGTAGAAGCAATAACTTTGACTTCTTTGCTGCCTGTAGATGCATCAGTTGTACCCATTGTGGTACAGATTAGTTATTTATTCAATAACTCAATTTCCCTTCCTCTTAGTCACATGGCTAGAATTCATTTCCTAGACAACGTTGGTGTTGCAAATGTCTAGATAACTGAGTTCTAGGCTAGAAAAAGTAAAGATTTTATAAGTACTGGTTCCCTGATGATGGACTGCACTGAAATTGCTTCTATATAGCACACATATTTATTCTTCCACAAAGTTACCCATTTATGGTTGTGAGCAAGATAACCTCTGTATTATTAAGCCACTATGATTTGAGTTTATTTTAGAGTGTAGCCAAGACATTTTATTTTCTCTGTTAAGATTAAACCTTAATCTCAGAACAAGCATATATCTGATTTAAGAAAAGATTGCTGGTCCTGATCTTGCTCCTCGCCTAATACACATCAATTTTAATGTGGAAGAAAAATATAAATAAAAAAGAAGAGATAATGAAGAGCTATGAACAGAGATGTGAGTTTGCAAAGAAGCCAGATCTTATATAATGGCACCAAGGACATTCTTCATGCCATAAATATCAATAAGGATCAGTTATATTATCCACCTTCTCATTCTGGGAACATCTCAGTTTGGTGATATTCATCGCTTCTCTCATACTTGCCTTCATCTGTCCACTCTGGTTCCCATTTTCCTTCTCAAACACAGCTTGCACTCTACAAAGACAGCTTTGCTTCAGTCTCATCACCCTGCTAATAACGTTTGTCTTGGTCAGACTAACATCTCTCTGAGAAATAACTAAAGCTCAAGAGTTTTTAATATTCTTGAATTTTTTTCTCCATTCTTTTGAGACAGCTGCTTTTTCTGTGCCTAAAGAAGATAATGGAAAGTGGAAGCATGAATGTAAGGTGAGAGATCACAAGCAAGCCAAGGATCAGGCAGGGGCAAGAAAGTTCAAGACAGTCTCAGTGACATGTGTAAATCCCCAGGTGAAGAGGCACTTATTGCACTCTGCAAAGAAGTTATGGTAAACTATTCCAAGTCATGCCAGCATATTAAGAAAACATGGGCATATAAATAAAATCATTTTTTTAAAAAGAGCCTATGAATTTGAGGCATTGGAGGGAGGAAAGAAAAGTGGGAGAAATGGGGTAATTATGATTTCAAAATATAAAAGATATCATAAATTAACAAAAAAATAAAGCAATGGAAAACTGGGCTCCTGACCATTAGGTATCTTTAAGAAAGCATGCAAAGTAAAGAGTGGGAATTGCAGCCTGTAGTGCTATCAATAGCATCGATGAAGATGACACAAGTAATATTTATTGTAGACTATAGGATAATGTCACAAATTAAACATGAAAGAGTTGGGCTGACTATGGATGGAATCATAGGATCTTGAGAGCTTTTCTTGAGTGGTATGTTGAGCAAAAGGATCAATAAAGTGTTCAAGATGTTTGAAGTGATACAAATAAAACTACCCATGGATCAAATACCTCAACATAAATCCAGCCACACTGAACCTCTTAGAAGAGAAAGTAGGAGGTACCCTCAAACAAATTGGTACAGGAGACCTCTTCTTGAACATAACACCAGTAGCACAGACACTGAGATTGACAATTATTAAATGGGACCTCTTGAAACTGAGAAGTCTCTGTAAGGCAAAGGAAACAGTCACCAAGACAAAATGGTAGCCCACAGAATTGGAAATGGTCTTCACCAACCCCATATCTGACAGAGGGCTGATATCCAAAATATAAAAAGAATTCAAGAAGCTAATCATCAAAACATCATATAATCCAATTAAAAAGTGGGGTACAGAACTAAATATCGAATTCTCAATAGCAGAATCTAAAATGGCTGAAAGAGACTCAAGAAAGTGCTCAATATCCTTAGCCATCAGAGAAATGCAAATCAAAACAACTCTGAGATACATGTCAGAATGGGTAAAATAAAAAATACCAAGGACAGTTTATACTAGAGAGGATGTGGAGAAAGGGGAACACTCCTCCACTGTTGGTAGGAGTGCAAACTCATATAGCAACTTTGGAAATCAGTATGGTAGTTCCTCAGGAAAATGGGAATCAGTCTACCACAAGATCCAGAAATTCCAGTCTTAAGCATATACACAAAAGATGAGCATTCATACAGCAAGGACATATGTTCAACTATGTTCATAGCAGCATTATTTGTAATAGCTGGAACCTGTAAGATGCCCCTCAACTGAAGAATGGATGGAGAAAATGTGGTACATTTACACAATGGAGTACTATTCAGCAAAAAAAACAAAAACAAAAAAGAAACAACGGAATCTTGAAATTGATGGAAATAGAAGAAACCATGCTGACTGAGGTAGCCCAGTCACAAAAAGGCAAACAAGAGCCTTCATCCAGTAGCTGATAGAAGCAGAAGCAGACACCTACAGCTAAACACTGAGCCAAACTCCTGGAATCCATTTGCAGAGAGGGAGGAGTAATAAGCAAAGGGGTCAAGACTAGGCTGGAGAAACACACAGAAACAGCTGACCTGAACAAGAGGGAATCTCATTGACCACAGAATGATAGCTGGGAAACCAGCATAGGACTGATCCAGAACCCGTGAATGTGGGTGTCAGTTAGGAGGTCTGGGCAATCTATGGGGCCTCTGGTAGTGGGTCAATATTTATCTCTAGTATATGAATGGACTTTGGGAGCCTACTCCACATAAAGGGATGCTCTCTCAGCCTATACACATGGGGGAGGGACTAGGCCCTGATCCAAGTGATATGACAGACTTTGAAGATCTGCCATGGAAGGCCTCACCCTCCCTAGGGAGCCGAAAGGAGATGGGATAGGGGGTCGGTGGGAGTCAGGGAGGTAGAGGGAACTGAGATTGACAATTAAAACAAGCTTGTTTCTAATTTAAACAAAAAACTAACATAAAAACAAACTACCCAAGTTGTGTGTTATTGAAAGTAGTCAAGAAGTTTCTAAGAAGCAGGGGACAGAGATGTCTTTAATATGTGAAAAGACTATTAAATTTCTTTCAAAGGAGAAGAAATGATTAAGAGACCTTGGAAAGGAATAGAAAATTAAATTGTGTCTGTGTATTTTAATAGTTAACCTCAAATAAAGTTATCATGCTATTTTTAATACAGAAAATAACACATATAAATTTATATTCTATTATATTTGCATATTATAGAAATTGTGTATTATGTTTAGTTAGGGTTTTAATTGCTGTGAAGAGACAACATGGCAACTTTTATAAAGGAAAATATTTAATGAAGGCTATGTTACAGTTTCAGGGGTTTAGTTTAATCTGTTATCATCATGGCAGGAAACATGGTGACAGGCAGGCAGGCATGGTACTGGAGAAGGAGCTGAGAGTTCTACATCTTGATCTGCAGGCAACAGGAAGTTAACTGCCTACCACATTGGGTATAGCTTGAGCATATATGAGACCGCAAACCAACCCCTAAAGTGACATACTTCTTCTAACAAGACCAAAGTCTCCTAATAGTGCCACTACCTATAGGCCAAGCATTCAACATATGATCCATGGGGGCCATACCTATTTAAACAGCATAAACATGGTAGGCTAGCCTTATACTTTATACCAAATAATTTATACACTGAACCTCTAATATATGCTATGAAACCAGTTCTTGGGACAGAAAAATAACCCTAATATGTCCTAGAAATTCCTCTATCTCTCTTTCTCTTCCCACCTTAACTTGGTTACATTCTATTACTACAATAAGATGCCACAACCAAATCAACTTATCCAAGCATCTATCATGGCTTAAAGTTCAGAGGGTGAGTTCATGACCTTCGTGGTAGAAGGCACGTCAGTATGCTATGAGAACTCACATAGCATTGTTAAGTGGTCATGTTTATGCAAAGTAGTTTTCACATTTTGTCCTCAAATCTTTGAATCCACACATTTTAAAAGAATGAAAATTACTTTTTTGTGTTTTTTCCCTAATGTACACATTAAATTTCTGAACTACCAAGAGATTTCAACCAGAAAGCAAGGCAATGCCTTTGTGAAGTCTGCAGTAAGTACAACAGGACAGGAAGATACACATTATAATATAATACTAATCTCTAGCATTCATCTTAGGAAATGTCAGTTTAGGCATAAAATAGACACTTGAATGTGATTAACTTGATAGCATTTAGAGATGACAGTAACTTAAGATTTGAAAATAAACTAGGTGGTGGTAGCACACGCCTTTAATTCCAGCACTCAAGAGGCAGAGGCAGGTGGATCTCTGTGAGTTTGAGACCGGGCTGGTCTGCAAGAGCTAGTTCCAGGACCCTGTCTCAGAAACAAACAAAAATATTGAAAATAAGACATTTGTAAAAAAAAAATCTTGAACTGAATGTAAATCACACTGAAGTGTAGCAGATGATATTATGTAAGACATAACAGTCATATACAAGCATTCCAATTTCAAGCATGAATTAGATTTACCTTCCTAAGAATAATTACAGGAACTGTTGTTGTGTATAAATTAAGAGACATGTGCCATAAGCATCTCTAACACAATTCCCAATTGTATCCATCACCTACACACTGTTACTAATTTTAAGTAATTCTGTTCTTTCTCCTTCCCAAACACTTCTATTCACTGAATATAATGAGCTGTATGCTTACAGTAAATGAAGAAATGAATCAAATATTCAAAGGAGAGAACACCCTGTGTTCTTCTCCAGAGGAGTTGACAGCACACACTATCTCTCCAATTTCTCAATTTCTTTTTTTTTTATCTCCAACTTAAGACATGAATCAAGGTATACTAAATTTGATTCTCTCCTCCTACTCCTTTCATTTTCATTGGCTCCCTCAGTTCCGTTACTGGAAGCCTCTACTATCAATTTCTACATGGTTCGAAATTCTGTCAAGGGCTCACTCTCCCCACCCTCGAGTACTGTCGATATTTTGCAGCTCCCTTTCCTTCCTTCCTTCAGTCCTACACTTGTTCCGCTCTTTTAACTTTTCTCTGCTGTGATGGTTTACTTTTCTAATTAGCCTGTTCCAGTTCCCTTTGGATTCTTCCCACACTTATCTAATCCAGATCTCACTTTTATATTAAATTTAGGACCTTAAATATTTAAAATTTAAAAAGAAATACAGAAGTACTATAGATACATGAATACTTTTAATCTTTACAGCTTGGTGAATTGAAATATCTGTACATAGTTGTAAAACTAGCCCAATCCTCCCTGTTAAGTTCCGATATTGCTTTTCTATCTTCTGAGACATTGTTTTTTTGTTTTTTTGTTTTTGTTTTGGTTTTTCGAGACAGGGTTTCTCTGTATTGTTTTAGAGGCTGTCGGTCCAGCCTGGCCTCGAACTCACAGAGATCCGCCTGCCTCTGCCTCCCGAGTGCTGGGATGAAAGGCGTGCGCCACCACCGCCCTGCACAAGACATTCTTACTGACAAGAGAACAACAAAAAATCTACCTTCTAACCAAAAATTTAAGGACACAATACAATATTGCTGATCACTGGCATCATGATATTATACATAAGTTCAAGGGTTCCTTCATCTTGTAATAGTTACTGAAGCTTTCTTAATTCTAAAGCTATCAGGAAATAATACAAAATTTTCTAGTGACTATCTTTTCCTAGAATATTTAATATGTTAATTTCCCTACTTTCATGCCATACTCCTTCTGTTTTATTTAAAATGTTTTCATATAATATATTTAACCATATTCTTTCACCTACACTAACTCCTTCCAGATCCTCCTCACCTCCACAACTTCATGTTCTCCCTCTTAAAAAATACATAAAACAAGGAAAGGATCAAACCAAAGAAATACACAAAAATTCCAACATGAAAAAAATGCCAAAATAAAACATAAAAAAGAAAAATACAGAGAGAGTGCATGGCTTGTTATCAACTAGTCCTGGGCATGGAGCCCACTCTGAGCATGTCTGGTATACTCAATGGCGCTCCACTGGAGAACACAGACTTTCCTTGTCTGGCAGATAGCAATTGTACGTAGATCTCAGTTAGGAGTGGGATGCTGCATCCACTCCTCTTCAGTGTTGCAATTTCGTCTGGTTTGAGATCTTGTGCATGCTGCCTGCCACAGGATCTTTGGGATCATTAGCACTCTTGTGTCTAGAAGATGCTGTTTCCTTGGAGTCATCCACCATCTCTCATTCTTATAAACCTATTCCTTCTTTTAATGCTCCACCCTTTGCAATAGCAGCAAAGCATATTTACTACCACCCAGCAGTTGATCTATTGCTTTTACCGATATGCTCAGGTCCTATACCAGAAATGTCCACCTTTTATATATGTCAGTTATCCAGATCCCTGTAATAGTTGCCACACTCTTTTCAGAAGCCAAATGATACCACCTTTCAACTATATCTATACTTAAGTAAGATTTCTTTCTATGCGACTCAACATTTCAGGCAGCTGAATGAGGTCAACACCAAAGAACCAAATCTTCTTTAGATTGGCTGTCATTATTATTACTTATCCTTGGTTCACTCGAAATTTAGTGACTCTACTCACTCATTTCTCCTTTCCCTTATCTTTCATAGAAAAGGGGAAAAACACACAAACACAAACCCAGCAATGATGCTAACGATATACTTTAATTCCCCAATACAATACTCTGCAAAATCTCCAATGTCGGGTTAGGTCAGGGCTCCCCATCTCATGTCCAAACACTCAGTGGAATCTTTGAAATGAACACTTTGAAGTGCCTTGTTAAAATGGTAGGCCATACAAAGTGTCCATCCATTTTTACATAAACATCTGAGATTGCAAGGTTGGAAGTATAAAAAGAGACTTTGTACTAACATGGGTTAAAGAACCACAAATACAGTCAATTTTATTTCCATAGCTAGGACTTTTCAGGACTTCTGCTTCACAAGACTAGGAAGCTAAAGAAGGGAAGCATGAAAGAATTCACCCAAATTTCCTTAGCTAGAAACTTCTCCAAATGGGAAGAAGGCAAATGATTTGCCTGGCCAAGGTAGATTACTCTAGAAGCAATCAATAAATCAATTAAATTAATTCATGATTTAAGAAGCCTGACCCAGTAATCCTTGGCACCAATTTATTTCAAAAGCATAAAATAGCAATACACTGTACAGAGTCAACTGAGAAGATAACCCTGTTTGAGTGAGCTTGTTCTTAAGGAATAACTATTCAGCATGGTAGTGTATCACTGCAATGATGCCAGTGCTGAGCATGCTAAGACTAGGGCATCACAAGTGAGCAGACAGTCAGTGCTACATAGTGATTTCTAGCTCAGTATGGGTGACAAGACAGAAAGCTGGTCATAGCCCACAAGCATGACAAAGAAATAGCTACCACATACAGGTTTAATTTTTCAGTATGCTAATTATCCATTGAAACTGACTTCTTTAATGACACGAAAGTGAAGTGATCCTTTCCATTCCCACCCACATTCAGGGGAGCATGGCATCTGCTACCACACCAAAGCTCAACTAGTCAGCAATAGATGAAAGATTGAACTGAAACAGGCAACATCCTAAAGTCCACTTTTCTCACTGACTGAGGGTGTAGCTCCCATGCTAGTTAATAAACTCTTTTGGGCTTCAGTTTTTTGCTCTACAAAATGAAGAGCAAAGCAATAACCAAATAGGACCACTGTTAGAAACAATAAGTGAAACAATACCTTTTTATTAACAAGGAGACTTCCTCTTATTTGGGATGCAATATCCTGGGTTTGAATTCTAGTTTGACTCTGTTCATCTCTGAAGTAAAATAGAGTTACTCGAATCCTATAACTGTTCAGAAAGTCTAGGGAGGAAACGTAGAAAGACTGGGTGTTGTGAAGATATAATAGTGTCATTTGCTCAGATCTGCAGGAGATAGAGTTTATGACATCCTAAGCCTTCTTGGAGGCATTACTAATTATTCCAAACTTCAGTTAGCTTAACTCACAAATGCAGTAAGCAGGCATTATTCATCATTTTTAAATCCCTTCCCTGTCCCATACACAACCTCTGAGTAACATTTTAATTTCTTTTCCTGATATTTCATGTATGAGCAGTGTGGGCTTCCTAAGGAGTTTTTCACCTTTCATATATGTCTGGACACAGGAAGGATCCATTTCACAAAACAGTATACTGGTGGCAGTGTATGAAGAAAACCAACTCCTGTGGTTTTCTTCTCAAATGGACCTCCCAGTTTCCCAGTCACCTTTTTCTTGATCAAACTTTGAAGCCACTTATTCCCACTTTACTTTCCATCATATCTTTCTTTTTTTTTAATTATTTTTTTATTTAGGTTAGAAACCATCTTGTTTCACATGTCAATCCCAGTTCCATCTCCCTCCCCTCATCCCCCACCCTCTCCACCAGGTCCCCGAGTCCCCCACCCAATCTCCACTCTGATCCCCAGGGAGGGTGAGGCCCTCCATGGTGGATCTCCAGTGACTGTCATTTCATCCAGGGCAGGGCCTAGGCCCTCTCCCAAGAGTCCCGGCTGAGAAAGCCTCCCATATTGTGGAATGGGCACTCAAAGTTTATTTGTACTCCAGGGATAAATACTACCCAAGGCCCCATAGATTACCTAGGCCTCCTCACTGACACCCACATCAGGGGCTCTGCATCAGTCCCATGCTTTCCACACAGCCATCAACCTGGGGTCCAAGAGCTCCCCCTTGTTCAGATGAACTGTTTCTGTGGGTTAAACCAGCCCACTCATACCTCCTTTGCCCATCAGTTCTCTCTTTCTGACACTGGATTCTAGGAGTTCAGTTCGGTGTTTGTCTGAGGTATCTGCCTCTGCTTTCATCAGTCACTGGATGAAGGTTCTGTTTCCTAGACTCTGGCAGTTGGATTATATGCTGGCACTCCCATGAATCATGTCTAAAATCCATAAATGAGTGAGTACACACCATGTTTCTCTTTTTGTGACTGGGTTACCTCACTCAGTTAGGTTTCTTCTAGTGCCATCCACTTGCCTGTGAATTTCAAGATCCCATTGTTTTTTCCAGCCAAATAGTACTCCATTGTGTAAATGTACCACACTTTCTCTATCCACTCTTCAGCTGAGGGGCATCTAGGTTGCTTCCAGGTTCTGGCTATTACAAATAATGCTGCTATGAACATAGTGGAACAGACATCCTTGTTGTATGACTGTGCATCTTTTGGGTATATCCCTAAGAGTGGAATTTCTGGGTCTTGTGGTAGACTGATTCCCATTCTCCTGAGGAATCTCCACACTGATTTCCAAAGTAGCTGTACAAGTTGGCACTCCTACCAGCAGTGCAGAATTCTCAATAGAGGAGACTAAAATGGCTGAGAGACACTTGAGAAAGTGCTCAACATCCCTAGCCATTCGGGAAACGCAAATCAAAACAACTCTGAGATACCATCTCCCTCCTGGCTAAAATCAAAAACACCGATGACAGTTTATGCTGGAGAGATGTGGAGAAAGGGGAACACTCCATCATATCTTTCTACAGCTTCCTTAATTGGAATAGCTATGGAGCTAAATTTAAAAAATAAGCATCAAGTTTATACAATTTGTCCAGGTGAATAATATAACCTCACAGTGATTATTTATTGATGGGGCCATTATATTCATGTGCTTTCAACTCTATTGGGCTAAACAACATTTCTTTTTTTTTAATACTTCGATGTCCTTGTTGTGGGATTTAATTAATAGGAGGATATAATGAAGAAGATCTGGGTCTTAGCATGTACAGATTAGTGATGGCAACAAGAGTAGTGTATCATCTACACAGTCCATGATTCATCTTCTGGTACTAGATTGCTTCTAAAGCATAAGCTGATGACTATATAACAATCATGCACAGATCTCACCGATTTAGACAGGCATATACCTTGATGATGTGCCCTGCTGTAATCAGCTGCACAGTTCTCATCTTTCATCTGTGTATCAAATATTTTGCAGGAATAATTAAGTACTTGCTAGCTTAAAAGATGAGATTGCAAACAAGGAAATATTCAGGAAAAGGTGGGGATTGTAAAGTCTGAAGAACATCATAGTTAAAGGTCTTTGAGGGAGACCAAGGTAGAATGAAAAATAGAAGTTTGATCCCTAAAGACTTTGTGTTCCCAACTGAGAACTGCAGACCCAGGTTGGGGTGATGGTTCAGTCAGGTAGCAAAGCCATCAGGAGGGCTTGAGTTTGATCTCCAGGACACGGGTGAAAAGAAGTTGGGTGTGGTAGCATAAGCTTAGAAGCCTGGAGCTGGGGAAACAGACACAGACCAATCTTTCTGGCTAAACAATTGAGCATAATAGGTGAGTTCTAGGCCAATGAGAGACTCTTTTTCAAAATAACATGGATGGTATCCTTGAATAATGATGTGAAAGCGTCCTCTAAGCTACACACACATACATGTATATACATGACATGTCTGCCCATGTTCTTGTGTTCACCCAATATCAATATTGTGCATTGGAAAGGGTATTCTGAGACATAGGTGTCTCTCAAAGCTGCAGGCTAAAAAAACAAAATGAGGATGAAGGAGATTTCTGACAGGAGAACAAATATGCAAACAGAGACCAATACAGTTACAAAATCTGCAGTTATATGCTGGGCTCTGGCAATACTGGGAAGGGGAGGTCTGATGGGAGATGAGATAGAACACCTGAACAAGGATTGTACGAAGATGAGTTTGACCCCAGAAACAGCTGACCAGACAAAGGTTAACTCTTGAATCCCAGGCATCAGCCTGGGAATCCAGCATGGGACTGATCAAGACCCCCTGAATCTGGGTGTCAGTGAGGAGGCCTAGGTAATCTATTGAGCCTTGGACAGCAGATCAGTACCCATCCCAAGTATACACACGGACTCTGGACTCCCATAGAACAATGTGAGGTGCACTCTCACCCTGAACTCTTGGGGAAGGGTCTAGGCCCTGCCCTATATGAAATGACAGACTATGGACACCCCCATGGAGGGCCTCACCCTGGGGGAATGAGGGGATAACGGGGGGGGATGGGGGGAGGGCACGGGAGGAGGGGAGGGAAAGGGAGAGGGACCTCGAACTGACTTGTGAAGCAACCTTGTTTCTTATCTAAATTTAAAATGGAAAATAAAAATAATAATAATAATAAAAAAAAGGAAAAAAAAGATGAGTTTGACACCTATAGGTGCCATTAGTCAACTTTATTCTCATGACAAAAGGATTAATTAATGGAATCATTTTGTTTGTCTGCAGGAAGTCTTCCTCTTGTGCCCAATAGAAGTAAAAGTTACTATAACACAACAGAAATTCTTTAAAACATACCTTTGTTAAGTATCTACTAGGTGCAAGATCCTCTACTAGGTTCTAGAAGAGACAAGGTAAAATGCTAGTAATACCCCCATGACTTTCTTTATTTTCAGTGGTAGGCACATAATGCTGGAGCAAACATAAGCCAAGCAGGGACTTTGCTCACATTCAAATATGTGATAGTAAGACAGGTTTGTGTCTTTTTTTTCTTGTTTTAAATTCAAATTGGAAACAAGCTTGTTTTACATGTCAATCCGTTCCCCCTCCCTCCTCTTCTCCCCTGACCCCCACTGGGCCCCTATCATGTCTGCTTTCTGCTCCCCAGGGAGGGTGAGGCATTCCATGGGGGATCTTCAAAGTCTGTCATGTCATTTGCAGCAGAGCCTAGACCCTCCCCCATGTGTCTAGGCTGAGAGAGCATCCCCCTATGTGGAGTGTCACTTTGGGAGAACAAAGGAGAAAGTTCAGGTAACCCCTGTTCCTCCGCAGTGCTTATAAAACATGGTAGGTAAGAGAGATTTTCTAGAAATAAATAGGAGAAATAGGGAGAAGAAAGGATAGCAAAGAAAAGAAAGACAGCCTGTACTATATTCTGGAACCACTATAAAAGATGCTAACTAAATAGTCAATTTTAGGGCAAAAGTCAGACGACAGAAAGACTTCTTTGAAAAAGCCTTTCCTCTTTAGTTCACAGAATTCGAGTGAAGAATTAGATTTATTCATTTGTTAAATATAAAACCAGTTGCATTTAGTTGATATTAGGTTAAACTGGATGGAGTCTAGGAACTGGGGAAAATGAATGTTACTATTTTAATTTTCAATAGCTTATTTCTATACCTCTAATGGGGTGTCTGCAGCTGGGAAAGGGAAGCGGGATGCAGATAACTATTTTTATTTAAATTGATGTGTTGTATTCATAGAGATTAGAGCAGGAAGCTGCAGCTGCGAGAGGAAATTTAAAATTAGAGCAGCTTCAATACTGCTACTCACAATTCCAGCCAAATTCCCCGGGCTCGTTCCATAGTAAGCATTTTCCCCCTGCATTTGTGACGTGTGTGCATATGCAAACTCACATTTAATATTTTCATGTGAAATTGAGACCCAACTGCTATGGGTCTGAAAATAAAATTCTTGTCTCTCAGATAATTCTCATTCCATCCCCTTTCTTTCTACTTAGGTCCATAGCTTTACAATCATGTCAAAACTGCCGGTTCCTACCTACAGTTTCTACCAATAAAGCAGCCATCATCCAGTTTCCCAGACCTGAACAGGTATTATTTGTCCCATATACAGCAGATTTAGAAACACCACCCCACCCGCCAGTGTTATCTGACCAGAAATAATTGCTGTATTTCAAAGAAATGCTTATATAACTAAGATGCCCCACATTCCTGCAGACGTCAAAGGTCACCTTTGCCTTTGAAGTCCAAGCAAGAATAGTTCGGTCTCCTGCCCACCCCACCTCCATCTAAAGAGGTACATTTTGTTTTGCTTCTGATTTTCTTTCTTCATGTCGATCTGGGACTTTGCACAGAAGTCTCAGGCAAGCTCCATCACAGTATTGAGCCTCACCTACAGGAAGGGCACTATGCAAGTACAATGGTGTGTTTGGTGTGTACAGAGACTTTTCAATGTGCCCTGGATTATTCATCATCTCATTTATCCCACTTTGTATGCTGCCCAATGTGACATCTATGCTAATGACATGCAGACTTAACTGTGGATGGGAACTATATTTTGTGTTTCACGGTCTGGTGCTAACAATGCATTGCATTAGCGTGAGTCATTTGAGGATGTTCCAGTCAAATGAGCTAATACACGTGAGAGAACACTGAAAAGGCTAAAAGTGTGCCACATGGTTTGATGTTGTTTTATTTTGGTGCCTTTTTTGACACAGTTGAAGGTGTAACGGGCCAGGCTTTTCCTTCTGTTGTATTCTTTGAGTAATGATCACATTAATCTCTCTGTGTTCAGTACCTATGACTCTGCCAAGTATCTAGGGATGCTTAATTCTGAGAATGCCTTTGCGTACAGTCCAAGCTACTGAGACACAACAGCAGTAGAAGTTTCTTAGCTCAGGGGTGCTCATGACACTTAACAAAGCTGACTAAGGTGTTCTTCTGTTCATCTTCCTCTGCAGGACCCAGTATCTCTGCAGACAACAGATCTGCTCTTGGTAAAGTCAGCAGAACTACAAGGACACTGATTGATTTCGGAAGTGACAATTGTGTGAGGATTCCCCTGTGGGAAGCTGTGGAAATTTGGCTTGTCCAAACATCCTTGGCAACTGTTGCAAAGTCTTTTCCATTGTGGTAAGTTCTCATCTGGCTGACTAATTCCAAAGGAAATCATGCATGGCCCAATTTTCTGCCAGTCTTGCATAGAAACACCCAGTAATAAGTTCACAGAGGAGAGTACCAACTGCTTTACAATCTTGCAGAGGCCACAATTAGAATGTCTCCCTCCTGGCCAGACATGTGCTATGAATGGGATAATCTAGAAACTTAGAGGGTGATGATTTGAAGGGAATACTAGAAATACACTGGAAGAGGTATTTTTTCTTGTTTTTGTTTGTTTTTTTTTCTTATAACAAACATGCCTCCAGTTTTCAGTGTATTCAGTTCATGCCAATGTGATTTACCTGCAATTCTTTTTGTTTGTTTGTTTGTTTTGTTTTCTTTTTTATTTAAATCAGAAACAAGCCTGCTTCACTTGTCAATCCCAGCTCTCTGTCCCTCCCCTCCTGCACCGCCCCCCACCAACTCCACACTCCATGAGGATTCCTAAAGTCTGTAATATCATACAGGGCAGTGCCCAGGCTCTCCCCCATGTGTCCATGCTGAGAGCATCTTCCTCCATGTAGAATGGGCTCCCAAAGTCCATTCATATGCCAGGGATAAATACTGATATACTATCAGAGGCTCCATAGTTTACCCAGGCCTCCTCACTGACATCCATGCTCATGGCTGGGGGGTGGGGGTCTGGATCAGTCCCATTCTTTAACATATCCACATGTATCAGACCTGCCAGGTTTTTAATGTATTTTTGAACTAACTTTAAAAAGGATTAAAAACTGTACTGCTTCTTCAAAGTGTTACTGTTATGAGTATCTTTTAAAAACCTTTTCTTGTCCTTTGAAATGTCCTTTCTCCCATCTAATACTTGACACTGTTTTTCCAGCATCCCTCATCGAGCAAGACTCCTGGTAACTAGCATTCAACACTCAGTCTCTGTGACATAGTTATAGTCTGTATCTGAGGTAGATCATGGCTTACTTGGCTTTCTGTGCCAGGTTTCACTTAACATATGGTCTTCACTTCCATCTACTTTGTTGCAAGTGATAGCATTTCATTTCTTTGGATGGCAAATAGTGCCTTTGTGCACATACACACTTGAAATTTCTTGGCTTTTCATCAGTTAATGGACACTGAGTTTGTTTCCATTTCTTGGCTGTTGCAAACACTGATGTGATGAGCATAAGAATATAGTTTCATTCCCTTTCAATCTATACCCAATAGTAAGTTCAGAGTTCTATTTTTAACTTTCAGACACTCCTTTATTCTCTTGTCCACAATGGCTCCACTGATTTACATTCCTGGCACTAGAGTATATCCCTACCAGTGTGTATCCTTTGTCTTTTTGATAATAGTCATTCTCATTGGAGTGAGGGGATATCGAGTTGTGTTTTTGATTTATATGTCCCACAGGACTAGAGATGTTGAACATGTTTCATGTACCTGCTATGCAGTTACATGTTGCCTTTTAAGAAATCCCTATGTGGTTTTCTGTACATTTAAAAAACCAGCTTGCCTATGCTTCAGGGTTGTTTCATTTTCTTATGTGTTCTGGAAATTAGCCTTGTGCAAATATTTCTTACTGTTATGCAGAGTGTGTCTTCATTTTAATGGATGTCTCCTTTGGTTTGCAGAGGCTTTTTTAGTTTGACTTCATTTCACTGGCCTGTTTTCTTCCTTGGATACTCTTTAAAACAGCTGTTTCAAACTCCTCCAAAGGAGTACAACACCCTGATAATTATTATTTCTGGTGCCTTTCTTGGACTGTTAGGTGAGGTCATGATTTTCTGTAAGTACCTGTTGTTGCCAAGCAGCACTGCATGGACATTAAAGGATAATGCATTTATTCAGGTCTTGCTGATCTAACTTTGCCTGTACCCATCTCTGCAACAATTCTAATCCGGCTGCTTATGTTCTTTGACACTAATCCATGTTTCTAGTTCAGCACTGGATAGCACCACAAGCAGTGCTATGGGAGATCGCTGTTACTGTTTTATCTCTGCTTTAGTTGTAGAGGGAATCCCAAGCTCAGGTCTATCTTAAATATGCTTGGTGGTCATCTGTTGTGCCAAAAGAATCAGGAAGATTCTACCACAAACTAATACTCTACGGTTGTCCTTACCTACAAGCCTCTCCCTGGGGCCACAGAAGCCTAGATGCCTTGATGACAGTTTGTTGTTAACCACTTTGGCATTGAGACTGAATCAGGGCAAAATGATCATGAATAGACCAACTCCAGCTGTACGTGTCATACCTCTGGCAACCAATGACACCAATGTATGTCACATAATGATCACATAATTCTACCAGGCCAACAATGTTCTGCTTTGCCTACTGGTAATGTGACTTGGCCCAACAACAGGTGATGCTAGTTAGAATGGATGTTCAGTAGGGCCATGCACTTTCCCTTATTGTATTGACACTCTGTTCCAGAGCTTCTCTATAAAGGCAGGCCCAGGACAAACAGAGAATTCAAATTACTGTACTTCTCTAGCCTAGCATTAAATTCTATGGCAAAGTTGGTCTTAGGCCATTCTGCATTGACTAAGGTTGGGGTAGTCCCTTCTCTGCCTAAGCTGATGCTATGGTGTGCCCCAGTATCATACTTGCACAATCTCAGAGGTATACTAAAGCATTGTCCTATGGTACTGGAGCAGTTCTAAAGCCCCTCATGTAGACTCAGACTTCAGCATGGAACCTCTGGTTTCTGTGGGTGTGGTATATCCTTCTTGGCTGCCAAAAAGAATCCTTCTTGGTGGCCATGCACTTATCCCATCATAGGAAGTATTTATCCAGGTTCTGGAGAGGGTGGTTTCATTCAGCCATCTGGATAATACAGTTTCAATTCTCAATCTATTAACCCATGAGAGTAGATGGGAGAGGGATCATAAAGTTTTTCTTCATGAAGGGTTTCCCTGGGGGCAAGCATAGAACTAAACTTCAAGCTAAGGGCTAGACATAAGTTGTTGAAGGGTAATGCGAGTAATTCTCACTTCCTAGAATTCTCAAAATGTTCTCATTCTACTAGAAAAAAGGCAGACATTTGTATTCTTCACCAGTTATTTTTAGGTCCTATGGATTCTTATCACACACACACACACACACACACACACCAACGGGTCTTAACCTGCTGCCATTTCCCTGCTTAACTACTGCTCTTTCAGTTCTTAATGACATATAGAATACTAATAAAGTGACACTACTATCTCCAGAACAGGTTTCACTACCATACCTTTTGTCTCATTTTCCGTTTTATCCAATATGACATTCAAAAATAAATATTGTAAAGCTCCCCATTACCGACTTCTGTCAATGCATGACAAATACCAAAATGAATAATGTGTATATTTAAGAATAATACATTATAGATGATAACTCACAAAATTAAATGTAAATCAAGTAATGTAGAAAAATTAAGCATTTAATGAGGGAAGAATATTATTATATATAAATAACATGCACAGTTTATATTATAATTAAAAGACATATCTATATTAATGGCATATAATTCTGTGCTGTGTTTTAAACAATATTTGCTGTTTTTTGAGAGAAAATTTCTACGAGTTTTCTTCCTATTTTACCAGTTTAAAGGAAAGATTTATATACATATGTATGTGTGCATATATATATACATCATATATATGTGTGTACATATGCAACTTTTAGTCTGTCTATAAAACAATGAATATATTGAAAGGAACATTTTTGTATTAGAACATTGACTTTCTACATTATATTAAATGTTGAGATTTTATATTTAAACCAAACTGGCTCACATGCATTGAATAATTCTCTTATCTTTCTCTGGATATCCAATGTGTCACTACAAAAAAATACATACTGATTTTCTATATTTGTTCTTTGTGAAAGAAAAATCCACAATTCCTAAGTACTAATATGATATAAAATCATGCTATTGAACCATATAGAGATATATTATCAAGAAAAAAATCATTAGGTAAATAAAGAAACAACATACAGAATGGAAGAAAACTTTTGGGTAAGTATATATCTGACAGAAGACTGACATCTACAATACGCAAAAGAATAAAGACTAAACAACAATCAAACAACACAAATAATAAATTTGTTAATGAAATAAAGAGACAGTTCTCAAGAAATGGCCATTAAACCCCTGTCATAATTTCCACCTTTACTATCAATTAGACAAAATGAAAATTAATGCTTTGTTGTATTTTCATATCATTCCTACCATAATGTCTGTTATCAAGAACACAGAAGAGATTCTCACAAGAAAACCAGGATAAGAACCATAACATGTATACAGGGAACCTGGTAAAGATCCATGTAGATCCCATGCTTGCATTTTCAGTCTCTGTAAGCCCATTTCTTAGAAGAAATATATATGAGTGCATTTCTTTATTTTATTTTGCTCAGATTTCATGGTCTTCAGGTGAGCCCAGAAACTCACACCAAATGAATCATAAGTATGAATAAGAATTTCTCTTATACACACAGTTCTACTTGACGGCAAGAAAACCTAAACCAGTGTCTGGCATTTTTCCTCAAAACTTTATTACTTACACAGAAATTCCCTAAATAGACATCATTATAACCTCAGCAAATGTTCTCTGAAAAAAATCTTAGCATTAAAATAACTTTACCAAGTAAATTATCTGTAAAAATGCACTGAGTAAAATTCACTGCTACATCACAGAAAGTGACTGTAAAAGAAACTGAAGAAAAAAGTTGACATTAAAACAAGTAGGAAATATTTGCTAAACAAAACCAACTGTAAAGGTTATTAAATATCACATAATTATGATCAACAATGAAACAAAGACGTTTTGGAGAATTGTACCCATTTGTTTTCGCACACATGAATATGAATTAGTTTCATGTAACATGGTTTACAACCAGATTATGGAGGGTCTTCTGCCGATAGAGAATATGAAACATGTTCTGAAGAGTTTGAGAAAAGCAACCTTTAAAGCATTTCGTCTACTAGATATTACTGACAACACAATTTACCATATCGAGAACTCTGAGTTTAAGACAAGGAAAGAAAAAGGCATGAAGAAGGATGAAAGATATGAATGCATTCATTTTACATTGTCATGCTTCAGAAATTTCACTCAGAGATTTTCAAATGTCCTCATGCACATTACCATTTAACATGGCCTCCAATATGTCTCTAAGACAGCTAATGTTATAATTACCCCTGGAAAAGGAGTCATCGAGAATGTCTAAACAGAAATTTTGTCTAAGTCTGACCTTGACATTCTTCTTTGTACTACACTGACACTCTGAAGACAAAACTATGATAGAATAAGTGTTACCTCTTACTGATGACAGGAGAAATGATCACTTGTGGGGATCTGAAAATACTCCAAGTAATTGTAAAAAACTGACCTGTTTTAGACTTGCTAGTGGTGAAGACACAGGAAACCATTGATAAAAAGGAATGTTGATGAATTAAAGCCAAGGTAAACAAACTGGATCAAAAGTTTAAATGTCATTTAAAAACAATTTTCATATCTGGCCATCTAATAATCTACAATGCATTTTAACACCATTCATTTAATAACATCAGTAGAGTATCAGATTACAAAGAAGTAATGACAATAATGAATTGAAAGCATAGATACTTATTAATTTCATAAATATAAAATAATCTCACTCTTACAATTTTGTTTCTAAGTAGCTCATTCTTTATGATTGTTCCTCTGTTTGCTTGTTTGGTTTGGTTTGGTTTGTTTGTTTGAGGCAGGATTTCTCTGTGTAACAGCTTTGGCTGTCCTGCAGTACACGCTATAAATCAGGCTGCCCTCAAAATCATAGAGATGCACTTACCTCTGCATCCGTAGTGCTGGGATTAAAGGTGTCAACTAACACCTTTAATCCAGGCTTCTAGGAAGTTCATTCCAAGGCACTACTTCTAAACAAACAAACAAACAAACAAACAAACCTTTTTTCTGCATCACAGGTTCTTCTCTAAAACATTTCCTTTGGAAGGCAGACTAATTTTCTTATCAGAGGGAGTATTTACCTTAGTATGACCTAAATGCTCATATAGTGGCAAAGAGACTAATCAAACTGCATCAGTTTGAAACCCTCTAAATTTGTTTTACATCAGAAAAGTGTATTTGTGTTTGTAAATGTAACTAATGTCAATAAGTCCATGTGTGATCCTACATCTCATTGAAATTTTTAAAAGTTATAGGAGACATTTTTCTAACCATATTTTATACCATGTAAATTTTTAATAAAACCTATATGTTTTTAAGAAATATGTAATCAAAACAAGAAATGTATAAACATTGTATGAATCCTTAAAGTTTTAAGAATGCCTTGCATATGAACTCAACACATTTTGGTATCCAAAAGAAACAAGTAAACAAAACCATATTCAAAGAATTTTTAAGTGTGGCAATAGCATGGTACTGCAATGAACTCAGAGGAGATATAAATGCATCTATGATTATATTTCCAAACCAAAAGCACTATCCAGAGATTGAGCTTGTCACCAATGCTAACGAACTCCTTCAAAATTATTTCATTATGAATCAAAAGACTAGATGGTCTTAATCATATCATACGCTAGCAATATTTTGACTTTGCTATACGACCATGGAAAAGTATTACCTGTCAGTGATAAATGCAGGCAGAATATTCATATTCATGAATATAATATATATGAATGGCAATTAAAGAAGCCACTAATTTGAGAGGCAGTGAGCAGTGGAGAAGAGGAAGAGAAGAAGAGCAGGAAGAGAAGTTGAGATGGTGTGAATACAATACTGGTATATGAAATTCTCAAAATAATAAATTATGTTAAATTAATAGAAAACTATATGCTCCAAGTTAAGCATTCCTTGCCTAAAATGTTTTAGACCAGAAGTGTTTCATATTTATTTCATTTTCATTGAAAAGAATTTTATGTGCATACAACAATCAGTATAAAACCAAAATCTAGACCTCAAATTTACAAATTTGTTACACATACACACACATGTATATACACATGTGTGTATTTTACAACAAATATTTATTTATTTTTTTGCATTTCAGAACTTCACAATAAAAATGTTCAGCCTATAGTGGTGACTGATATCTTCCCATCCTCTATGAATGAAGACTATTGCAGTTGCAACCTCTAAAGATAAGAATCTTTGCACCAGTAGATACTATGTGATTATTTGCCCTAGTGAGTATTTTAAGACAGAATTTAGTATTTGCCTTTGAAAATATATATGTGCTTAGTAATGAATTATATGAATACCTCATAGACTCTATAAAGAAGTAGAAACAGAATAATTGTTGTTGGGGTAGGGGTGTGAGAGAATAAAGAAAGGGAAAATGATTAAATAAATACAGATGGACTTCGTGCGTCCAGGGCACAGGGAGGGATGCTCTCTCAGCCCGTACTCTGGGGGGGGGGGCTGGACCCTGCCCTGAGCTAGGTGACAGACTCTGGATATCCTCTGTGTGGAGGGAGGTGGGAATGGGGTGGGAAGCTGGGAGGGGGATGGTGGGGTTTACAGGAGGAGGGGAGAGAGAGGAAGCTGGGATTGACATGTGAAGCAAGATCTTTTCTAAAAAAATGTAATAAAATTTTTTTCTTGAAAAAAAAAAATAAAAAGGAAACATGCTTACAAAGCACTGAGCTGAACTCCTGGGATCCAGTTGTAGAAAGGGAGGAGTGATGAGCACAAGGGTCAAGATCACACTAGGGAAACCCACAGAAACAGCTGACCTGAGTAAGTGTAAGTTTACGAACCCCAGACGGACAGCTGGGGAACCAGAGTAAGACCGAACCAGGCCTCCTAAACGTGGGTGTCAGTTGGGAGACCTGGGCAGTCTATGGGACCTCTTCGCAGTGGAACCTGTATTTATCCCTAGTGCACGAATGGGCTTTGGGAATACTGGAGGGATACTCTCTCAATCTAAATATACCGGGGAGGCCTAGGTCCTGCCCCAAATGATGTGACAGACTTTGATGATTTCCCCATGGGAGGCCTCACCCTCCCTGGGGAGATTGATATGTAAAATAAGATTATTTTTAATTTAAATAAAAATTAATTTCTAAAAAGAAAAAAGTACCTTTTCTAATATGCTACACAGAATACTAATTGTAATTATTAATAGCAATAATGCATACTTCAAAAATGTAATTCCTTCTTTTTCTGACTGGGTATTCTCTGTGTGTGTGTGTGTGTTGATGGAGATTTGGATTGATTCTTTATCATTTATATTGATAATTTTTGAACCAAAAAATGAGAAGGATGATACTTATTTAACTTATTTATGTATGTGTCCAAATAATGGAGTTGCAAAACCTTACCTTATTGATTTTTAAGTTCTCTTAGGTAGTGGCTGTATTAATTTATAACACGGGACGACTGGGAATGATTGGGAGAGATATCAGATCAAGAGATAATTTCAAGATAACTATTGTATAAAAGGGGCGTGTACTGACAAAATATTATGTTCTTGGAAACTGGTAAAAATTGATTATATTTTCTTTAACGTACACATTCAAACGTCAAGTGGTTAAGCTAACAAATGATGCCAGTTCTTCATTGTATAATGTATATATACTTCAACACATGAGCCTTGTGTGTACACTAAACAATTCCCCTTGTTAATGACCAGGGATCATTGTGGAAGAGGGAGTATAAAGATTATACATGCTAGAGCATCAAGGAGTTTTGTTGTGGGATGATCTTTTTGTACACTGTGAAGATGTGTCTCTGTCAAGGCACCTTCCTATTGATTTAGTACAGAGCTAAGTGGCCTATAGCTAGGAATGAGAAGATAAGCAGGACTTCCAGGGAGAGATAAGACATCAGAAAAGATTCTGAGGCATTCAGGATTCACCAGACAAACATGGCGGAAGTGCGATGCTAGGCACTGAGCATAAGTAACCAGCTACGCAGCAGAATGTAGATTAACATAAATGGGTTAAGTTGAGCCAGCTAGCTGAGACCAAGCCTAAGCTAAGGCTAAGCTTTTATAATTAATAAGAAGTCTCCATTTCATTAATTGGGAGCTGGATGTCCAAAGAAAGTCTGACTATAGAGTGTACTGTGAGATTATGTGTACTAGTAATGTTAGAAGAAACACTCTTAAAATCTCACCAACATAACTGCCAAAACATGAACTCTGTATGGACACCAATAGACAGGCTCAAGTGGAAAGCGTAAAAAGTCCTTGGCCTACATAAAAAATTGTAGGCAACTAGGGAATGCTTAGAGCAGGAGAAACACTCTTCCTCAAGGAAGAAGACACCAATTGGCCACCCAGTACCAAATAGTTAGTTCTGAAAACATACATATGTTTTATAATAAATAATGTTTTATATATATATATATATATACTGCACATAGTAATTGAGATTGAACAGTTTTATTTATGTATAAGTACTATATTTGTATAATTATATAGACATTTGCATACATATATAGGTACATGCATGTAAAAATAATTAATGAAAAAGAGGCCACCAGGAGGTGGTGGTACACTCCTTTAATCCCAGCACTCTGAAGGCAGAGGCAGGTGCATCTCTGTGAGTTCGAGGCCAGTTTGGTCTAGAGCAAGTTCCAGGACAGCCTCCAAAAGTTACAGAGAAACCCTGTCTCAAAAAAACTGAAAAAAAGAGGCCATTAAATTGAAAATTTACAAGATAGCAAGGAGGGAATATAAGGAAGGGTTTGAATGAATAAATAATTATGATCTGAAAAACTAAAAGAAGTAATAAAAAACATAACATTGGACACAACAAATGCATACAACCAATTTATATATACCAATTTGTAAAAGATTAAGTAATAAAAATTAATGCTAACAGGTTTTTATTGACATCTTATGCCAACAAAATTAAGTAGGTGAAGTAATAATTGAGGTAACTAGCTTATTTTACTTATTATAAAATGCAAACATACCTCAACATATGATATCATGTTCCAGAAATCTGTAAAATCCTATGTTAACTAGAAATAAAATAAATCTAATGATAACATTTTAATAAAATCAAAATAGAAGGATGTCTCCTTTTTGGTTGATTTACAAATATTTCATGGATGTGTAGTAGTGCATGTTTTTAAATGTAGCACTGGGGAGGCAGAGCCAGATGGAGCTCTGTAAGTTTGAGCTAGGACTACACAGTGAGATCCTATCTCAAAAATTTGTTCTTTGTATAAAAGTCCTAGCTACCTTGATGAACTAGATGCAAGCCTTCTATTGCAACTCGCTTCATTCAAAAGGAACTTGATTGTATTACATAGATTTGAAACCATTATATGAATAGATTTATTGAATCTATTATTATTATCTATATTATTGATTGATGAATGAAGCTGTTTTGTTCAATGGCTTAAGAGAATAAAATTAGACAGGAAATCCAAACGGGGATAGAGAGAGGTAGTAGGCAGGTTTGAGAAGACCCCTTTTAGCCATAGGGGAGTCAAGATGCAGAGCATCACCACCAGCAAGTCACAGCCACATGGTTATACACAGATTGATAGAAATAGGTTAATAATTTAGAGAGAACTAGCCAGTAAGAAGCCTAAGCCATTGACCAAACAATTGTAACAGATACTAAGCCTCAGAATGGTTATTTAATAGCAGCTGCAGGGACCCAGTGGGTAGAAAGAAACTAGTCCAGTAGAACCAAACTAGTCAGAGAAAGTCTCCATTCTACAGGTGGTAGTCACTGAAGCATGGCAGGCTTTCTACATTCTAACATTTTTAAGTATTTGTTTAGAGTTTCAATGTACTGTGTGCTAGTGTAATCTTGCAAAAAAAATTGGAGTGTTCAGACCTTGATAGTGGCATCTTATATATCCAACTTGAGAGATTTAACACTGGAGACATGATGAGGTTTAACTGAAAAACAGTATTTGGAGTCTGAATTCTGAACCAGCATTTATTTGTGGTTTCCTATTCCTTTCCTCAAATGTAGGGAGCAGCTAAGAACATGAGGTCTTGAAGGCTAATCTAGTCCTTGGTCCCTCCTGAGGACACACTCGCACCTATACCTACTTCATCTCTACACCTACTTCAACTCCCTCCCCCTGAGAAAATTCTTTGTTTTAAAACATTTATGGGATCAGGCTAGAGGCAGTGGGCAATTCTCTATTTTCCAGTCAAGCATGCTATCTACATAACTTAGCAAGGACATCATACTCACTGATCCAAGGATTACATAGGGTGAATGCATTGAGTTGGGAAACACTGATGGAAATCGTAGAATCTCAACTACGGTTGGTACCTGAGGGAAGATAATGAATTTCTCCCAGACTACATTGTTGTGGGGATTCTTTCTGCCAGTAGCTTTGGGATACCAGCCCTCCAGTATGGCCCGGTACCACGTGAGAACTGAAAGCAGGAGGAGAAAGCATGCTTGCTCCCCCTTGCTCTGACTCATGCTTGGTGTGGTGGGAGACCCAAGCAGCAGAGAGGTGGCATGGGGTCAGAAGCAGCCTCAGTCTTGCTCTGCATCTGTGAGTTTGTCCTTTTCATTGCACCCTTCATGAATCCATTTTTATACCTTTGTTAATTCATGCTTCATGACATAGTGTGCAAATTCAAAATCTAAAAGAGTTTTTCATGCCAACAACCTCCCAACCTCAGAATAAAAATTTCTAAATGCATAACACACTGAAATACTCACTTAAAAAACCTAGTTTGATTACTAAATTTCTTAAATCTGTTTTTGAGAAGAAATGTTTGGCAAAGAATGGTTAAATGTATGAAAATTATATATGCAATATATTTTAGAAGGCACTTTATATTATGTTTCAATAATACAATATTTATGATTATGATTTAATATCAGATTACTGAATTAAAGCTGTATCAGGCACATATATGTTCAGTGAACACATAAAAATGATGAAGAAAATAATTGTTTTAGGGATTATTTTGAAAAAGGAAGAGTCTACAAACCCTATGTGTCATTCATTTAAAATAATGATTATATTAAGTTTAAAGCACTTAAAACATAGATGTGGGAAGGGCACTGTGACCTTGCCTTCTCTTACTGAAGCATGTGAAGAAATTCTGAAGTGAAAGATATCCTCACAGTATCAGAAAGACATTCTTAACCATCCATAATGAAGAGCTGAAACAGAGGGCCAGCTTGGACCAACTACCCTTTTATCTTCCTCCTCCCCTGTCTATGATTCCCTGCTTAAGCCCAAGCCCCGTTCCTGTGCCACGTTTTTACAGTTTACTTCTTTCCCCAATTTCACATGCACACAAGCATCCAACTCTACCTGCCCCTTCAGGTCATCATTTACCTACGGGGTCCCCATGGACATATAAAATTCTGTACATTTTGACAGATTTTCTCTGGAGAGTTTGTCTTCTGTTCATCTGTTTTGTATCCACTTGAGTCTCAGGCCCAGCTGGAGATTCTGCATGGTTGCAGGTGAAATGTTATCTTTTCTACAATTCCAATTCCATAATGATCCTATATCACACACACACACACACACACACACACACACACACACACACACACGCATTTGCCACAAACACTGTCAAAATAGAGGACAACTGGAGCTCCACTACACTGCAGATGAGGAAATGAAAACCATGAGCACTTTTGAAAGTGATCAGCAGATTTTTATTAAAACTATATGCCTACAGAGTAATAAACAACACTATTTCTATGCATCTACCCAATACAAATGTGCACAAAGATGTCCATATTAAGTATGAGCTTTGTTCATAGTTGCTCAAACAGTGCACCCTATATGTTCAATGAAGGTGAGTGGAGATGTTTGTTTTCTGTTGATGCATAATACACTGACACACCCTCAGTGACTTAAAACAGCTCTCATTTGGAAATTAGTAGTCTGTACCCGAGCAGTCCTGACAGCTCACTGGATTTTGCATAGAGCTTCCCAAGGCAAGAACCAAGATCATGACCAGAATAGGTTCTTTACTCAAGGCTCTGTGGGAGAGCCAACACAGTTTATTCAGGTGATTGACAAAACTCAGCTCCTTGGAATTTTATTATAGGACAGTAGTTTCCCTTCCTAATATTCACTTGATGTTGCCCTCAATTGTTATCAGTTGCTGTAGTTCAGAGCATAGTCCCACTGCAGTTTTGAAGACAACAAAGGCAAGTAAATGCCCTGAGCATTTTAAATCTCTGCTTTCTCTTTTGTGGATCAGCTATTTAAAAGTACTCTTTTTTTGCAAAAGGGCTCACATATTTTAATTGGTATCCCTAGGTTAACTTTCTTTTGTCACAGTGTGTAATAGAACCCTAGGACTGATCCTTATCACACACAGATGCTCTTCCTACACTCAACCACCATTCTTTGCTTCTTTTATAAGGATGAAAGTCATTGAGTGATACCTTATGAATCCATCAATCGAGATGGGTAAGCCAGTGATCAAACCATCCTTATCACACACAGAAGCTCTTCCTACACTCAAGCACCATTGTTTGCTTCTTTTGTAAGGATGAGAGTCGTTGAGCAATACCTTAAAAGTCCATCAATCGTGATGGGTAAGCCAGTGATCAAACCATACTATGGGTTCTGATATACACAACACATAGAAGTTGTACTGCTGCTGAGACTGAGGGGTGATATATAATACAAACAAACAAACAAAACATGGTGCTTGACGAACAGACACAAAAAAGGGCATATATGATTATATTTACATGAAATTCTACACAGGAAAATTAAGTCTGTAGTGAGACTTTGTTTACAAATGTTAAAAAGCACTAAATGTAAGCATGTCTGTGTGAGCATGTCTGTATGTGATGGAGTGGCCTGTACTCAACTAGGACTCAGCACAGTTATATTTAATTAACCTGTTAATGTCTTTATTTCATGATGCATTTAGTAATGTGCCATGTTTACGAAAGGATTCTTTACTGACAGTCACTATTATTTGCCTCAATATTTTCTCAGGAGGGTTTTACTGTTCACATTTAAGGCTTCATTGGTGTTCATTTGGACCATCGAACTCCACACAGCAGCTTTGCCGGTGGTTGCTACTGTGTCCTAGAATACAAGCATGTTATTTTCAGTAACATGTGATCTCACTTCCTTCTCTCTTTCTGTTCTCACTACATTTTACAGAACTTTCAGAGAACTTACCTTTATGTTACTGAATGTACTGAAAATATTTGACTGCATAGGATGCATTTGTTATTTATGCATTTATACACATGTATCGATAACAAAAAAAAGAGGCCATGAATTTGAGAGGGAGCAAGAGGAGAAATGGGAAAGGTGGGTGGAGGAAAGCAAAGGAGATGGTTTAATCACATTGTAACTTCAAAAAAATGTAAGTGTCCAAATATTTGAACATTGGAACTATGAACATATTTAATAATTTTTATTAAATAAATATTGTCTTTCTATTGGTTGAGAACATGTAAAACACAGTATTGATTCCTTCTAAATATAATTCTTGAGCTTATTAACACATTGTTATGGAATAATGAATTCTTTTTATCTTAGTGTCAGCTGTAATTGAGGAGCAATCTTTATCAATATTCTGTTATCCCTACTTTCTGCTCCTACTGAGGCACAATACCTATCTTATGTTCTATTGTCATAAATCAGTAGTTCAATGGCTTCCATGTGACCTCTGCTCAGAATGCCTTCCTTGTCTGGTCCTAGATTGTTTTCAACTATGCGTAAACATGTCGATCCATTATTGAATAAAGACCATGTCTCTCTTCTTTTATTCTGGGAACATCTTTTCCTCAGGATCCAAGTTATACCTCACATGGCTCTGCAACATTTGTTGTTATGTGAGTTACTCTGGGAACCAAGCATACTCTGGTCTTGTTTTTCATCTCCCTTAACTACTGTAGTATTTCTGTCACTGTGATTTGAAAATCTAGTTTCATTGGCTCTGTATTTCCTGCCTCGACAATGAACAAAGTCAGCTTTTCATTGTTCCTGTTTCTCTCACTCTCTCCCTTCCTTCCCTTTCTCCCCATTTCCCTTCTTTTTCTTCACCGTGTTCTCATTTTCTTTCCTTTTTGCTTCCCAATTTTCTTTTGATTATAAAAGAAATGGTTCACCAACATATATTTTTCTCTGCCTCAAGGCTATATGACTATTTTTGTCCTGTTTCTTCCATGTGTTATTTGAAATCGTTACTGGTAACATCAACATAATGCAAATAAAGATTGAAAGCTTCTATATTAAATAATATGAGAAATGAGAAACTTCTTGTTAAGCTACAAGGCTACACAAATGTTAGTTTATATCAGTTTTATCCCACGCTAACTATGCTGGCAGAATTGTATATTACCAGAGTTTGCTTAATAACTCAAAGACTTCAATCACTTAAAAGAGATTCCAGCCGGGCTGTGCGAACTCAAAGGCCCTTTTCTGGCTGTCCCTGAAGCTTATATTATAGATCACCTTCTCTGCGGTGTCCTAGACCACAGGTCAGCATTGAACAGCAGGTGGTATGAGACATGGGACAGAAAACAATTCAAAGGAGCCAAGGGGAGTAACAGGCAACAGTACTGCTAGGATACAGGTCACATTGCTTCATAAAATAAAGATTTGGGAAGGAGCTTGAATGCATTTATTTTGCATGGAGGGGACAATACTTCCTCAAGAACATAGGAATTGTGTGGAAATCTCATTTCTGTGCATGGGATATCTCCCTACAAGTTATGAACCAGGAAGTCTTTAGACACCACCTCCCACAAAACTACCCAACCTATTTCCTTTGCTCTTGATTTCCCATCAGAACTAGATAGCAAGACCCTGCTGCTGAACACACCACATTTTGATTGGAGACAGGAGAAAATGAATCAGAAATGACCTGAAAACTTTCTCCCTGCTGGTTAAATTTAATAAGGCTAGAAAGTGCCACGCAGGCCTCATGAGGAGGAAAGCCACCAATGACACTATCCAGTGGTAAACCCTGTATGCTAAAGTACTTTTGTTCCAGACCAGATGTACCCACTGTTTGAATATTGTCATGAAGGTTCTTGGGTAACTAATCATTTTTGGATTGATTGAGGTCAATAGGCCTAGAGGAGAACCTAACACTATTTTCTTAACAAGGCATGTTGCTAAATTTCCTTCTAAATATTTATGCTTATACATATAGGCTAATGTTACTCCCAAACTTGGCTAGAGAAGTTTCTCTGTGTAGTGTTAGCAATTAATTCAGAAACTCAACTGGTAAGTGTGCTGAAAATAATGACATAGTGCACAACCATAAATGGGATATCTGTATCAAACTTCATATCCACAGCCCTACAATGCTCAGAGAAATATAGGAAGAAGGAGTGGAAAGAATATGAAAGTTGGAAAATGGTAAATAATGCTGTTAGCTGTAGTCTTCTTGACATTACAAGGGCATTCCACTCAAGGACTCCCTGCAGCTATGGTTACCTGCACCAAACATGCACAAGATTGAATCAACAAGATCAGGCAACATTCCAACAGACATCACTGATTGAACTCAGTGGGTTACTTCTATCCTTACCAAAAAAACTAGGAAATAGAGATATAGTTGAGGATCCTGTGGGGAGCAAGACGGAGGAAGTAGGGGAGAGTATGAACAAGATACTTTGCTTCTGAGTTTGAAATTGTCATAGAAAAGAAAAGATATTCCTTTAAAAAATAAGGTGGGACACAATTAATAAAGATATCTAAACTTAAACACTTGGCCTCTGGTCTCCGCATGCACTGGCACATATATATGCCCCCCCCAGAGAGAGAGAGAGAGAGAGAGAGAGAGAGAGAGAAAGACAGAGACACAGACACAGACACAGAGAGACAGAGACAGAGAGACAGAGACAGAGACAGAGATAGAGGACAGAGACAGAGACAGGAGAGAAACAGACAAGCAGACAGCCACAGAGAGACATTAGGGTCCAGGGTCATAATCTATGTTTAAACACAGTGAAAATGCAGCTCAGAACATGAGTGCCATGCTGTTGTAAACTTAGAGACTGACTGCCCACACTCTGTACTATCCATGATGCATTGTCACTTTACTACCCATGAGACACTCTGTAGCAGGGATGCTGAGAGAGAGCTAACCTCACCAGGTTATGTGGCCTCAGACTTTACTACTCTCTGTTTTGAGCAGCCTCCTGAACAGGAAAGACTGAACAATGCTAGCTGACATCATGTTTATACCAAAAGCAATGAAAGCAAATTTTAAAGTGAATGAATCAAGAATGAAACTGGGCTCACACAACAAGAATAATTTGTGAAGAGCTTAACTATTTGTCCTAACAAAGCATGCGGTTAGGAGTAGCTGATTCACATACAGTGTGAAGTAACATGGAAATGAAATGTGATTATGTTTCCTGCTATTCTGGTAACGGAATCATTAAGAATTATTTTTTAAGTGTTCCATATAGGGTACCCACTATATATGAAATCATCTCCCTCAAGTCATCTGCTTTTAAGATGGGATTAAATGCAGTATCTGTTCTCACCACCCTCTATGTTCTATTATCAGGAAACTCAAAGTTCATTTCAATCCACTCATATAAAACACCAGAGGGTAATTATGAAACTCACAATGCCTGATACAGCTTAAGGCTTCTTAAGAACTGATGAAGACCCTAAAAAGCTATTTTCCTTACTAAAAATCAACAAATGATGGCCTCAAAATCATAACTAAAGGTCAAAGTAAAACAGCAATAATAGCAACACACCCCCCTGTATTTTTCATTAAATGACATCAAACATGCTGTTATCACAAAAGTGAATGCAAATTAAAATTTCTAAGTCATTGGACCTGTGGAAGCAATATTTTATATACCCCTCAACTGAAGAGTGGGTAGAGAAAATGTGGTACGTTTACACAATTGAATACTACTCAGTGGATAAAAAAACAATAGAATCCTGAAATTTTCAGGCAAATGGATGGCACTAGAAGAAACCATTCTGAGTGAGGTAACCCAGTCACAAAAAGATAACATGGTATGTACTCACTCATGTATGGATTTTAGATATGGAGCAGGGGATTGCCAACCTACAATCCACACTGCCAGAGAGGCTGGGAAACAGTGAGAATCCTAAGAGTGATATGCATGATACCCCAGAGAAAGTGAAATGAGGCAAGATTTCCTGAGCAGATTGGGAGCATGGCGGGGCGGGGAGAGGGAGATGGAAGAAGGAGAGTGGGAGAAGAGGAGGAAGTTTGAGTCAGGGAAAGAATAGAGAACAGGATGAGAGATACCATTATAGAGGGAGCCATTATAGATTTGAGGAGAGATCTGGCTCTAGGGAGATTTCCAGAGATCTACAAGAGTGACACCAACTGGCAATCTAAACAATAGTGAAGAGGCTACCTTAAATGCCCTTCCCCAATAATGAAATTGGTAACTACCTTATATGTCTTCCTAGAGCCTTCATCCAGTGCCTGAAGGAAACAGAGGCAGATAGCCACAACTAAACACTGAACTGAACTCCTGCAACCCAGCTGCAGAGAGGGAGGAGTGATGAGCAAAAAGGATCAAGACCAGGCTGGTGAAGCCCACAGAAGCAGCTGACCTGAACAAGGGGGACCCCAGATTGATGAGGCCAGCATGGGATTGATCCAGACCCCTGGAATGTGGATTTCAGTGAGGTAGCCTTGGCAAACTATGGGGGCTCTGGTAGTGGATCAATATTTATCCCTGGTGTATGAATCGACTTGGGTACCCATCCCACATGGAGGGATGTGCTCTCGGCCTGGACACATGAGGGAAGGCCTGGGTCCTGCCCTGGATGATATGATAGATTTTGGGGATACCCCATAGCGGGCCTCACCCTCTGTGGAGAGCCAAGGGAAGATGGGATAGGGGGCTGGTGGGGGAGGGGAAGGAGAGGGATCTGGGATTGACATATGAAGTAGGCTTGTTTCTAATTTAGATATTTTTTAAATGGAGATATTCCTTCCCTCCTATGGTTAGTTAGAAGGCAATGCTCATCTGATACATCCGCTAAATATACATCAGTTTACTTCACTATCTCCCAACAATTTTTATTGTTCAAAAATGTTCTCAGATGTTAAGAACTATACTAAAATGTGCAATGTCATAGGAAAAATGAAATCATATAAGTACAAATGATTCATTTCCTTACATTCAGTCAAGTTTAACTGAACATTTTATGAGTGTACATATATTTTGTGAGTATAGAAAGAAACAGTCTGACAGAAAGAAACAAAAACAGGGAGAAAAAAAACAAGAGAAAGGAAATGTATCAAAACTAATTCCATGTGTTAAGTGGCCAGAAAGAATGAAACTCAAAGGCCAGTGGTGACTATGTATGTGTATTCATCATTAAGAAAAACTAGATGAGAATATAAAGTCATCATACGCATTTTATATTGGACTTGGTGACTTACAACATTAGGAAAATGTGTACAACCAGATTAGTGCATCCTTTCTCAACTGTCTGGTTTCTCAAGTCTTACAAGATCCTAATCTTGTCCCACTAGAAATGTGGCAATCCTCTCTAGCCCTAATAAGTTATTTTGTCTAAAAGGTTACTACCCTCTCCATTGAGGATAGTATAAAAGTATAATATTTAAAAGGAAACGGACTCACCATGGCCATAAAATCATATCAAATTACTTTCAACATCAGTTGAGTAACTTTTAATACCTATTAAACTTTTGCTAACATAAGAGAATGAAAATAAAATCTTTCATAATTGTCTGTGAATATAAATGACTGAATAAGGAGTGTTCCACATTTCATCAGTGTTTGTTACATTAGAGTGTCCAAAAATCTTTGTAGATTAGGTTGTAGGGGAGATATCTAATTTCAAGTATCTTTTTGTTGTTTCTGTAAACCATTAAAACATCCTGAAAATTCCATCACCCTATCATGAAAACCACCTCTCCCAGATGGCTTCTCATTCCCAATGATGGAACAAAACTAATTTTTGGAATGTGAGTCTTGATTTTGGTTTTGTAACATATGGTCTTACATTTATACTACACAATAAAGCACTTAAAATAGATGGAACTTGTGAAATTTGCATAAACTCCCTTGCATGTGTGCCAATATATTTGGGCTCTTTTGTCTTATCACCTGTGTCAAGTGAAACTGCAATGTTCCTGAATCATACCTAGCATTTAGCTGCTTTGGACAAGCCCTTAGCACTTGCTTAATGATACTTGATCTTTTACCTGAGTGGAGAGGAAAAAAACAGAAAGAGATTTCCATGAAAGAAAAGACTTTTAAAGTCCATAATTTGATTAGTATATATATATATACATATATATAATACCCTTAACAATATTGAAATACTAATAAAAAGATGAATCTTGCATTCCTAATGTAAATATTTGTTACATTGAACAGAGGCCATCTGGGATATCCAAGCATCATACTAAACTTAAAATGCACCAACCCTTATCCAAAAAAAGATTCTTGTTTAGATGGCTACATTTGACATATTGCTTTCTCATTTCAAACACAGTGAAAATATGACCTAGAAAACTTCTCTAGAGGTGAAACGGCAAGACCTCTGCTTATGAAGAAAGAGACCAATTGTGTAATCCTATTGCCTTGCCCTGGGCCAGACATGCTTATGTGTTGAAAGGGATGAATCTTCTTGTTGTAGCTCTGTGCATGTGTCCTTTTGAATATCCCCTTGGGTTAGAGCTGCCTCCAGCAGCTCATGGTGATGGTTTTCACTCTGTTTCCCATTATTTATATTTCCAAAAGTCAAACTTTTTGGTGCATAGTGTTAAAATTAACATGCAGCATCAATTCTTTATGTACCTCCATAAATTGCTTGCCAATTTCTGCTATACTAATATACTTCTCACCCCCCCCACACACAAAATAATTCTCTAAAGTTGAGGAGACAATTGTCTTTCATTTTAAAACTGAACAGCATTGTTTTTAGCTGAGTCCAATCTCAGAGTTAAGATATGTAAAGGGGAAATACTTTAAGAAATTAGCTTGGCAATTTTTCTAGGAAGGATAATTCTAATGGCTTTGCCTTTTAAGACTTGCAGCAATGCTTGCCGTTTATTTACATTAGCATAAGGATTGCTTGGTCCAGGGAAGCTGAAATCATGTTTATTAAGTTCATGTTTCATATAAATATTTAAATGTATATTGTCTCCATGTGGAGTTTAATAAGAGCTTTTTGATTAATACAACTATAGAAATTCAGTTGTAAACACCATTAGTCAATTAAATTGAATCAACTTATTATAAAAATTTTGGTGACCTCTTTTATTCCTGTTGAGAAACAGAAAAAAGAAACTTGTAGAAACTCTATATTGAGAACAAAGGGTTCTGTGTCCTGTCTAGAGTACACAGAATTTTTCCAAATAGCAGATCCCAGAAAAGCTCTTATGTCACACACCTGCATATTAATCTTAGCATAAAAATATAGATACATGGCTTAAATGTTACCCTAATCTTACCTAATTGATTAAAAATTTAAACTCAAAACCTTAGTAGATTAGAAAGAGAATCCCTTGTATTTTATTTTTCAGAAGTCAGGAGTGTCTGAATTATCTCCATATCTAAAGTAGGCAAGCTCTGATTTGATGCAAAATTCTTGCCTCTACTGAAGACAAACAGTAAAAAACAAAGGGAAGAGTAAATTCATCATGATCCCCCCCCCCCAGTAACAGGAAGGGAAGCCACTTCAAGAAACCTAAGAAATAAACCACATTATTTGAAAGGCTTAAAAATAAACTGACAATATAATACACAAGTTCAAAGTCAAAGTCAAATCATAGCATTGTGGGTAGTGGCTGAAGCAGGAGTATATCTCTGAGTCTCCAGATTGTACTATGAATTCAAAGCCATACCAAGCTACAGATGAGAAGCTCTTATAAGGGAATAAAGCAAGACAATAAATATGTATCAAAATATGTGTGATATTATATGTAAAAACATATACATCATGAGTCTCACAGCAGGTGTGTTAGTCTTGAACAGGGGAGCTATTGGCAATTGAAGGATTCCATGGAAGACCAAATAACTGTCTTCAGTTATATAGCCATTGATGAGTTGCTCCTGACTTGTGGATAGCTTAACACTCATACCCAAGCCAGTAGCCCTTGCTCAACCAAGTGAGTCACAAAGAAAATTAATAAAAAGAACCTAAAAGTCATAACTGTAGGAGAGGGACTTGGTAGAAGGATGAGAATGGGAGGTAAGTGTGGAAAGAGAACGAGGGGTAAGTGAAGCAAAAATATGAGTGAGTGTGTATACGTATACATAAAACTTTCAAATAAATTAATTTGATAATAAAAGAAAAACAAACAAAAGCTTCTGTAAGGCAAAGGACACAGTCAGCAAGACAAAAAGTCACCCACAGACTGGGAAAAGATATTCATTAACCCCACATCTGACAGAGGGCTGATCTCCAAAATTTACAAAGAACTCAAGAAGCAAGTCTCCAAAACACCAAAGGATCCAATCAAAAAATGGGGTACAGAATTAAATAGAGAATTCTCAAGAGTGGAGACTAAAATGGCTTGAGAGACACTTGAGAAAGTGCTCAACATCCCTAGCCATCCGAAAAATGGAAATCAAAACAACCCTGAGATACCATCTCACTTCTCTCAGAATGGCTAAAATTAAAAAACTCCAATGACGGTTTATGCTGGAGAGGATGTGAAGAAAGGGGAACACTCCTACACTGCTGGAGGGAGTGCTGACTTGTACAGCCACTTTGGAAATCAGTATGGAAGATTCCTCAGGAAAATGGGAGTCAGTCTACCACAAGACCCAGCAATTCCACTCTTAGGCATATACCCAAAAGATGTACATTCATACAACAAGGATGTCTGTTCCATTATGTTCATAGCAGCATTATTTGTAATAGCCAGAACCTGGAAGCAACCTAGATGCCCCTCTACTGAAGAGTGGATAGAGAAAATATGGTACATTTACACAATGGAGTACTATTCAGCGGGAAAAAAACAAAGGAATCTTGAAATTTGCAGGCAAATGGAAGGCACTAGAAGAAACCATAATGAGTGAGGTAATCCAGTCACAAAAAAGAGAAACATAGTATGTACTCACTCATTTATGGATTTTAGATATGAATCATGGGAGTGTCAGCATACAATCCCACTGCCAGAGAGTCTAGGAAGCAGAACCTTCATCTGACGACTGATGAAAGCAGAGGTAGATACCCACAGACAAACACTGAACTGAACTCCTAGAATCCAGTGTCAGAAAGAGAGAACTAATGAGCAAAGGAGTTAAGACTGGGCTGGTTTATCACACAGAACCAGCTGACCTGAACAAGGGTTAGCTCTTGGACCCCAGATTGACGGCTGTGTGGAAAGCATGGGACTGACCCAGACCCCCTGAATGTGGGTGTCAGGGAGGAGGCCTAGGTAATCTATGGGGCCTTGGGTAGAATTTATCCCTGGAGCACAAATAAACTTTGAGTGTCTATGCCACAATATGGGAGGCTCTCTCAGCCAGGACTCTAGGGGAAGGGTCTAGGCCCTGCCCTGGATGAAATGACAGTTACTGGAGATCCACCATGGAGGGCCTCACCCTCCCTGGGGATCGGAGTGGAGATTGTGGGGGGGGACTGGGGGACCTGGTGGGGAGGTTGGGGTAAGAGGGGGAGGGAGATGAAGCTGGGATTGACATGTGAAACAAGATTGTTTCTAACCTAAATTAAAAAAAATATAAATGACATAAGCTTCCTCTGTATTTACACCTTTTGCTCTCACTCAAACGTGGAAAGATGAATACTCATAGCTTTTTCTTGCCAAGGAGATAATAATTAGAGCCATGTTCAAGGGAGGAAAACAAAAGAAAAGATGAATAGAAAGAAAGGAGGTTTACAATGATCCCACTCTTTTCTTCTTGTCATAAGAGCTTTAGGATTTGAACAAAAATGTCAATCTACACTAGTATCAGTCAACATTACTAAGGATACTACCATGTTCACCCCCAGGATAGCAGACTGACAATCTTTTTCATAGGTTTATAAATACAATAATCCTCTTTTGAATCAGAATGTGGACAATCATAATAAGAGAAATATATTGGTTTTGTACAAGCTATGTATCCTGATTAATCCCGACTCCAAAATTATAAAAACATTGTCAAATAGCAAATTTGCGTCACTGGATTTATTTAAATCTTTCAATGTGACAAGATTAAAGTTTGTGAGCTCATGATTCATCAGAGATTTAGTATTCCAGGGCTCCAATTGAACTCCAATTAGGAAAGCACTACTCGGAATATTAATAGTCACAATGGGCTTGTCTATACCTTCCTCTCACATGACTGCTCTTCACCAGTGACATGTTTTCCTGTATTACCCCTGCACAATCTTCTCTGGGGCTCACTGGATTGATACTTTCTCTTGGTTTCCCTCTCCCTTCTTGGACTCTTCTGCGAAGGTTTATTCTCTTCCACTTTGTTTTTTAGCACTGAGGTCCCTCTTTCTGCCTGCCATTTGTAACTACTGTAAAGCCCATTGAATTTTTAGGAAGAGAATCAGCTAGTGCATCATCATGCAAAAGCTTGTAGTGGGGAAGAAGAACAAAATGCTTATAAATATTTAGCAAGGTAATCACCTAACATTCTGCTAAATTTCAGAGTAGACAGTAAAAACAGTTCTCTCAAGAGAAATAGGCTATTTTTATGTTTTAATAGCAATTTGTTTAAAATTTTATCAAGAGGATGGTAGGGACAGTATGATTCAAAAGGAATTTGGAAAGAACACTTTCAGGTTCAAGGGCATATAAGGGACCAACTGAAAACATTTTAATCCTCTTTCAATTTAATTAGCATAATCCTGCTAAGTACCAATATTTATTACTTCCATTATCTTTGTTTTCAGCTACTTGTGCTTATAATTGCTTATTAAATTAACAGAATATTAAAATTTAGGAAGAATGCTTAACTTCTTATTGGACTTTACTGTGCAATGTATTATCACCATATGAACAAAACACCAAAACTACATATTTTTAAAATCAATATGGGCAAAATTTTTGTGCACTTTGCACATGTCCTGAGCACCAGAAAGCCATAATAGTAGATGTGATAAAGTTAATCTTCATTTTCAACTTGACTAATGAGGTCTGTGGAGGTGAGAAGATGCACCCTAAATGGAGGCTCTGATCCCCAACTGAATTAAAGTCAGGGAAATCACAAGAAAGCATGAGGCTAACCAGCATCCATCTCTGTAGCCATCCTAACTATAGATACAGCATTACCAACTGCCTCACATTGCTGCATGCCTTTCCACCCTCACAGGCTAGCCAAAGTATGTCTCTCCTCAAATGCTTTTTTGGCAAGTATTTTGTCACAGCATGGAGAAAAGTGACTCACAGAGTATATATTTTTAAATATTCAGCCAACACAAACAAATTAAAGTCATGGGTACAGAAATCAAAACGTCCCTTCTTGCTCCCCTATGTCCTCCTCTCCAATCCTCTTCTCCCCCTTTATTTCTCCCTGCTTCCTCCTCCCTCTCCTCCTCCCATGTTCCCAATCCAGGGTGTCAGTGAGGAGGTCTAGGCAATCTTTGGGGCCTCAGATAGTGGATAGTAGATCACTATTTATCCCTGGCTTATAAATGGATTTGGGAGCCCATTCTACATGGAGGGATGCTCTCTCAGCCTGGACACACGGGGGAGGGCCTAGGCCTGGGATGATATGACAGACTTTGAAGATCCCCCCATGGAAGGCCTCACCCTGCCTGGAAATTGAAGGGGGATGGGGTGAAGGGTTGGGGGGCTTGTGGTGAGCAGCGGAGGAGGGGAGGGAGAGGGAGCTGAGATTGATGTGTGAAGCAAGCTTGTTTCTAATTTAAATTTTAAAAAATGTCAAAAAAAAGTGAGTATCTTTTCCCATTCTGTGGGGTGCCTTTTTGTCTTGTTGACTGTGTCTTCTGCCTTACAGAAGCTTCTTAGTTTCAGGAGGTCCAATTTATTAATTGTCAATCTCAGTGTCTGTGCTACTGGTGTTATGTTCAGGAAGCGGTCTCTTGTAACAATTCGTTCAAGGGTAATCTCCTACTTTCTCTTCTAAGAGTTCCAGTGTGGTTGGATTTATGTTGTGGTCTTTGATCCATTTGGACTTAAGTTTTGTGCATGGCAATAGACATGGATCTATCTGCAGTCTTCTACATGCCAATATCCAGTTATGCTAGCACCATTTGTTGAAGATGCTATCTTTTTTCCATTACATAATTTTATCTTCTTTGTTGAAAATCAGGTGTTCTTTTGGTGTGTGGGTTAATCTCAGGGCTTTCAATTCAATTCCATTGGTCTACCTGTCTATTTTTGTTCCAATACCAAGCTGTTTTCAGGACTGTAGTCTGGGAATCAGGGAGGTTCCCAAGAGAGATATACAAGATACCCCACAGAAGGGGGATGAAGCAAGATCTCATGAGCAGATTGGGAGCATGCGGGGAGGGAAGAGGGAACCGGGAAAATGAAAGGAGGAGAAGAGGAGAGGAGAGGAAGATATGGGGGAGCAGGAAGGTTGAATCGGGGGAAGAATGGAGGAGACCGGATGAGAGATACTATAAGAGAGGGAGTCATTACAGGTTTGAGGAGAGAGCTAACACTAGTGGGATTCCCAGAGGTCTACAAGGATGACACCAACTGGCAAACAATAGTGGATATGCTACATTAATTCCTCCTCCTTGATAATGAGATTGACGACTACCTTGTGTGCCATCCTAGAACCTTCATCCAGTGACTGATGGAAGCAGAGGTAGATACCCACAGCTGAACACTGAACTGAACTCCTGCAACCCAGTGGCAGAGAAGGAGGAGTGATGATCCAATGGGTCAGGACAGTGCTGGGAAACCCACAGAGACAGTGATCCTGACAAGGGGGAGCTCTTGAATCCAGGACTGATGGCTGAGAGGCCAGCATGGGACTGATCCAGATCCCCCTGAACGTGGTGTCAGTGAGGAGGCCTCGGCAATCTCTGGGGCCTTGGGTAGTAGATCAGTGTTTACCATGGCGTATGAATTTATTTAGGAGCCCATTCCACATGGAGGGAACCTCTCTCAGCCTGGGAACATTGGGGAGGGCCTAGGCCCTGCCTCAAATGAAGTGACAGACTCCGAAGATCCCCCATGGAGGGCCTCATCCTCCATGGGGAATGGTGTGGAGGATTGGGTGGGGGTTTGGGGGCCTGGTAGAGGAGCAAGGGAGGAGGGGTGGGAGAGGGATCTGGGATCAACATGTGAAGCAAGCATGTTCCTAATTTAAATAAAATATATATTGAGAAAAAAAGTCTACAAAAAATGTTAAAAAAAGAAATCGAAATGTAAAGACTTTTAAAACAGATGAGTGAGGAGTTGAGGAGAACAAATATGGATATGAATGTAAAGAAACCTGACAGGGAAAGAAGTAAAAATGTGGAGCTAACCCTAAGGAAAGAAAAAGGAATGTATTATAGATGAGTGTGTACCTATTGCCAGGCAAAGGAGAAAAAAACCAAAGAATGAAATACTAGATGAAGAGATGTCTCAGGATGCACCAGTTGATAACGTTGGGAATGTAGACTGAACACCTCACCATTGATGCCAGGTGAGGCTCACCTGTTCATTCATGGCTACATAAATTCATTTACTTAAAGTGAGAGGTGGGAAAAGGGAATAAATTTCAGGAAATTGAGTAGAATGGAGATTAGCAACATATGGCCCTATGAAGCCCCTCGGGAGTCTGACTGACTGGAGCTGCAGGCTGACTGCCAGCCCCTATTAAATGGGGACTTGATTAGAGGAGACAACGAGAGCCTTTGCACGATTTAGGAAAATGGATTTCCAAACAAATTAATGACACTTTAAACATGAAGTCCTCAAATTTATAAATTTATGCTCAGACAAACAAAGCAACTGACAGTGGTTGTGTGTCCCGTTCATTGTTCTTTCATCATTGTTGTTGCTTTGTTGTTTTCTTTCATTACAGGTTTCAAAATCTGTGCATGATCTTTAAGATCTAAAAGTTCCCCTTTCCTGCATTTCTCTAAGTCATAAATATATTCGAAAAGATACTTCTTGGAGGCTCAACTTCTTCTACAAGTCACTATGCCCTATTATTTACCTCCCAAACTCATCTTGAATTTCATCCAGTGAGCTAAAAGGTTGCCACCTGCTACCTTATAACTTACCAGCATATATGCATATTAATTCACCAGAACATGTTGAGTAAAATTCTACCAGTTAACGCAGAGACATTACATATATAAATATATCAGTGCTTTTTAATTTTGTTTTTCTCTCATACAACACAGCCTCCCCTCCCTACAGTCCTCCCAGTTCCATCCTCCACATCCCTTCTCCCCCAGATTCACTGCCTCTAGGTCATTAGATAATTTTCAGCAGCAGTGAGTTGTTGGCCACTGAGGTCCTATAAACCCCCAGACATCACAGGCTATTTTGCCATTGTTCTCGGTTAGCCTCTAGAACCTGGTGGTAAGATTCTAGTATGGTATGGTTTCTTACCATGAATTTCCTCTGCTAATCCTGCTGAAGCTGGTTTCCCATACTTGTAAACCAGAGTCTCAACTAATGGAGGGAGAACTAACAATTTAGAATAGAACATCTCATCCAAGTAGAAATTGGCTTTTCAGATGAACATCTCCATATTCAAATACAATCAAAGAAAGAAAAGTTCTAGGTGGCTTTGATATGGTGCACACAGATAAAATGCAGTCTGTTGTACCCAAAGCTATAGTGAATATACAAGCCTACTAAGTATACAACTGGCTGTTCTATGAGGAAGTAGATGAACCTTAACAATGCTGAATTATTCAAAATCAGAGTTTTGAACATGTTTGCACCTGTGTGTGAACACACAAAAATGCATATATATATATATGCATACATACATGCATACATACAGCTACTCTGAATAAATGCTTTCACCAGTAAATATGAAAGAATGGGTCTCACTGGAATGTTTTAGGAGTTGATCCAATTCCTTGACAATATCATCACCATTTATTGCTTCCACCAAATGTCAAATTGTAGAGACACAGCCCCAGCAGGATGAAACACCAAAATAGGCTTCAAATGAATTTCTGACATTTCTCTCCTTGCATGCTGTTGGGGGAACTGACAAGTACTTACTTTTGAAAGAACTACTCAACTCTTATGAATAATCAGGGAATTGGATGAGCCAGAGTTTGGATCATATAAATGTACTTTAAAATATTTCTACCATTCCTTCAGTGTTGTGAATGGTAACTTTTTCAATATAACTTCTACTTATTCTAATTTACCACCACCAATTGGACAATTCAAAATTAGATTTTTTTATTTCTAGCATGACAATTGTTTGGTCATGTCATAAATAAAGGGTAAAGGAAAAACATTTGGTAAGAACGTGATGTACTCAGTCCAGAGAATTTCTCATATCTTTTCTTTTACGTTGATAATTTATTTGATTCTCATTCTTTCAAAAGAAATAAGTAGACACTTGAGAAATAGCACTCAGATTATGTAAATTTCCCGTTCAATGACTGAGCCAGAGTTGGGATTTAAAGAAGTTAAGCTGTAACTGCTAAGGCTACACTCTTAACTACTCCATTGTGTTACAATTATTCAGCTCATATCCTAAAAATTAGAAGTCAGAGTTTGGATATATACATAACAACCCAATGAAGTATAACAAAACCAGTTTACCTATGTCCTGTTTTATGTAAAACTTTTGGCTTTTGGGATCTTAGGTTTGGTTGCTTTCTCTTATGGTAGTATAACAGCTTCTCATCTTCATATACTTGCCAACAACTGTGAAATCAATCTTTCTAGGGCCATGCTACAAAGGGACCATTGGAAGATATGATACAGAAAAATGCACTTAAGGCATATGACATTCTCTAGTCCTTCTTTAACTTCTTAGATAGCACCCAGCATAGAATTTTCACTTAGAAACAAAATCCATTCTGACCCAGATAATTCAAAGGGAAATATTCTAAAATATACAGTTACCTTTTCTAAAATATGACTTAGAAATTCTGGCTCATAATTCTCAGATAGCATAAACTGCCTTAAGAATCAAAGAGAAATTAGTAGTCCTTGTGTGAACAGCTCATTCCATGTATGCTCTTTCTGCTTTGGTTCTAGATATAGGAACCAGAGTGTTCTACTTGTTTCCTCCCTATTATTTGATGTGGTGTGTCTGAGGGCATGAATCTTCTCTTTTTTGGACAGAGTCAATGTCTGGGGGTTGGTGGCAGTGACTGCATTGTCAAGGACTATGAAGTTAGGAACTTTGTGGAACTCATAGGAACCCTTCCCCTTTTTATCTTTCCAATGACATCTTCATAATACAGTATAAATGTATAAATAAGTTCTTCCACACAAAAGCCAGGCCATTCGGTTGCTTCAGGCAACAAAGTAAGGCCTCCAGCTGGCCCGGAATGCAAGCATCGCCCTCCCCCCACCACACCTTGGCCCTGGTTTTAAAATGCTTCCAGCTTTACATCAACAATTTCTACATCATCCTTTAGTGGCAGATCATTGTAGTAGTTGTCGTTTATTTGAACCATTGGTCCATTTATACAAGCTGCTAATCATTACGATATGATTGCCTATTAATTAGCTTATTTCATCCTAAGGGATTCTGAGTCTTAAACTTTATGACCCTGAACCTCTAATCAAGGAGGGGAAATAATGCTAAGCCAGTTTTTTTTTTTTTTTTGGTTTTTACGAGACAGGGTTTCTCTGTATTGTTTTGGAGGCTATTGGTCCAGCCCGGCCTCGAACTCACAGAGATCTGCTTGCCTCTGCCTCCTGAGTGCTGGGATTAAAGGCGTGCGCCACCAACGCCCGGCGTAAGCCAGTTTTAAACTATACACAAAGCCCATCAGCCAAGACTGAGAAAATTATCACCTATAGCAATTTATGATCAATAAGTAGATGGCCTCTAAATAAGCTGATTGATGTTAGTGGTACTTCCTGGGGAAAAGCGAAAGCTCTCCCGAATTCATCACAATGGTCTCAGAGATGATGACCAGTGATGACTGTTCTGTCTTTATCAGCAGCTGCTCTCCTCTTGTTGCAGTTCCAGGGACTAATCCCATTCTGCTCTCCTCTTGTTGCAGTTCCAGGGACTAAACCCACAGTCCTACATGTGCTACTCAAGTGCTCTACTACTGAGCAACATCTGTAGAACTTTCTACTTAATTTGTTCATTTAAGTTCTATGAAGTGTCTACATTTGCTTCCACACACTGACCTGAGACCTTTACTCCACTTCTCTTTCTTAATGTCCATGACCTTCCCAGAGGTAATTTTTTTCAATATCAGTGCCTGAAACTGAGTGTTAGAGAAGTCTTTCACTCAGAGGATGGTCTTGTTTATTTAATGAGAAGAAAACTAGGCATTAAAATCGCTTATATGACAATAGTCCAGCAAATGCTATGGAAAACTAAACAAAAAATTCGATCACAGCAATTTGCTGAGTTCTTCCTTACTTCTCTCTGGAGAAAGACACCTGACAATTAACAACAAATAATCCGGTATAGAATATATAGAGGAAGTGGCTTATTTATCACCAACAGGTGCATCTGACATTTCCATGCTGTGACATGATGTTGTCATTCACAAAGTTCACACTCAAGAACTGCACAATTGAGATAAAATTTGTGAAAACAAAAACCCCATAATGCTTTTCACATGTATACTATTTTGTTTCAGGTTGTGTTCCTTGTTGTCCTGGACTGTGGGCTGTAGCCCCTGGAACTTTAATCAAAGGTGGAAGCTAAAGGTAAGCAATGAGTGATGCAACAAACAGGTGTGTTGTGCATCCAGAAGGACAAATTTGGTGTGATTTTGTCCCAGTGAGAGGAGCAAAGTCATGAAAAGGAGAGCAGCAGGTCATGGTGATGGTAATGATGACAATGATGACAAACAGCTGAACTGAGCATGTTTCACTTTTGTCACAGGCTTTTAACTTGAATGAGAACTCAAGAATATGCAGCCACTCTACAAGTGAAATGCTCCAGATAATATTCCTTGCCATTCTCTCCACTGCCTTTTCTATAGCTCCAATTCAGAAAGAATTCTGAAAACAGAATCAAACTTGTTACTTGCAGGTCACTGTTCTTAATTACTTGCCAAATAGAAGATGTTTTTGCTCAAAATACGTGTATGCCACTTTTATATTTTACTGATTGAAGAAGCTAAACACGGAGAAATAATGAAATGTAAAAGCAAGAGGGAAGAGAGAAGCATGAAAAAGCCTGTTCTACACATAAAAGTACTGTTAAATTCATTGGAGACATCTTTGACCTCCAGGTCCCCTTCTTCAGTTTCCTGGCTCTGCTACCTCAAATTTCTCTGTGTCTCTCTCTCTGTCTGCCTCTGTCTCTCTGTGCCTCTGTCTGTCTCTGCCTCTCTCTCCTGCTACTCTAAGATTTCATAAACTTCTATGCAAAGCAAGCATGATTTAACATTTAAAACCTTATACTAGATCAATTCAAACCAACTATTTAACTCCTTACAAGAGCCAAGCAGGGTCTATGTCAAAAGCAAAGTTCCTGAGAAACACCTTCAATCACAGTTAAATGTTTTCATTATCAAAAGGGCAATTCAAGGTCTTTATTGATTGATGCTGTAATCTTTTTATTGACTGTCATAAAAGAATATCCAGCAGCATTTTCATGTTGAATAACCTTTTCATTTGGAGATGATGTACTCACTTACCAGAAATAGTTACAATTCTGATCTGGTTGGATAAAAAGGAGAGATTCATGGGCAGGGGAATAAAACAGGAAAATAAATATGTTCCTATTTTAATTAAATTAGATGGGGTTTGGGCACATTTGTGGGTTAAGAGAAAGAGATTATATTACCTCAACCTGAGTTTTAGCTATAAAGTAACCTTACAGCCAGGCCAAACACTATTTCTCTAACTATTTAGTTAAAAAAAGTACTAATTTTTGGAAAATGCAGGCAATGTGATTGAAAGCTATACTAAATAGGATAAATTTTGGATTAAGGCTGGCTTTATTTGCAATTTACAGGTTTTCTTAGTAAATGTGTACCACAAATCAATAATCCTAGTGTCATAAAGGACTGTGTGTGACTTTGTTAAAGGATCACACTTTTCAATTTACACTTTTATCAAAAATTCATTTTAAAATCATTTAAGTGGCTAGAATTGCACCTGTTAGTGGAAGTAAACTCAGGTGTGAGATCAATTTACCTGAAACACATTTGTTTCTTCTTTCAGGAGTTTGTTTAGCATGCTCCTAGATTCAGATTTGTGGTTTTACTAAGTCATTACACACATTTCGCCACCTTTTGTTACTAACAGTACAACTTAACTGCCTTGAATTCAAGCTATTCATTCCTTCAAAGTCTTACTGAAGTGAAACTTTTATAGCTTTGGGAAGAATGTTTTTACCATTCCTTATACCATGAATATCATTTTAATATTCCTCTCGTGTAGAGTTCCATAAATTTGAAAGCATACATTTGCTTCTGTCAACATTTCTGAGCTATGTTCAGGCAAATTCAGAAACAATTTTGATGATAAAACAGATAAACATAAATAAAAATTAAAGGAAAAAATACCCTTTTCAAATAAGAGTTAATGTCAATACTCCTCAAATTATTGCACAAAATAGAAACAAAGGGAAATTATCCAATTCATTTTAAAGACACAACAATGAAAGAGAATTACAGACCAACTTCCCTTCTGAGCACAGGTATAAAAATATTCAATAAAATGCTATCAAACCAAATCTAAGAGCCCACCAAAAAGATCATCCACCATGATCAACTAGGCATCATCCCTGAGATGCAGGAATGGTTTAACATATGTAAATCAAAGAATGCAATCCACCACATAAACAAACTGAAAGACAAACAACAACAACAAAAACAAGATCATTTTATTACATACAGAAAAGGCCTTTGACAAAATGTAACACTCTTTCATGTTAAAATTCTGAAGAGATTAGTGATACAAGGGACATACCTAAATACAATAAAGACAGTTTACAGCAAGCTCATCGCCAACACCAACTTAAATGGAGAACACTCAAAGAAATTCCAATAAAATCAGGAACAAGACAAAGTTGTCCACTCCTTCAATATCTATTCAATATAGTACTTTAAGTATTAGCCAGAGCAATAAGACAATGGAAGGAGATCAAGGAGATACAAATCAGAAAAGAAGTCAAAGATTCTTCATTTGTACATGATATGGTACTATACAAGAGTGGCCTCAATAATTTTACTAGGAAATTTCTACAGTTGCTAAACACTTTCAGGAAAGTAGCTAAATGCAAAATTAACACACACACACACACACACACACACACACACACACACACACACACACACACTGCTGGAGGTGCAGAGTTCCTGATTTCCAGTGTACTACAAAGCTATAGGAATAAAAATAGAATGGTATTAGCAAAAAAAAAAAAAACAATCAAACCAGACATATTAACAAGCCAGATATATTAACAAATGAAATCAAACTGAAGACACAAGTATACATCCACTCCTATGGACACCTGAGTTTTGATTTTAAAAAAAAGCCAAAACACATTGAAAAATACAGCATCTTCAACGAATGGTGCTGGTCAAACCAAATGACAACATGCTGAATAATCCAAATAGATGACAACATGCTGAATAATCCAAATAGTTCCATACTTATCACAAAACTCAACTCCAAGTGGATCAAAGTCCTGAACCTAATACCAGATTCACTGAATCTGATGTAAGAGAAAGTGGAGATTAGGCTTGAACTCATTGGCACAGGAAAAGACTTTCTGAACAAAATGATACTAGTACAGGAACTCTGGACACCAGTTAACAAATGGGACCTCATGACCAACAATTAACAAATGGGACCTCATAAAACTATAAAGCTTGCACATGGCAAAGGACAATTTCCTTTGAAAAAGGCAGCAGCCTACAGAATGGCAAAAGATTTTTACCAACTCCGCATTCAAAAGAGGACTAGTTTCCTTTTTTGTTTTTTGTTTTTTGTTTTGTTTTGTTTTTCGAGACAGGGTTTCTCTGTATTGTTTTGGAGGCTGTCCTGGAACTCGCTCCATAGACCAGGCTGGCTTCAAACTCACAGAGATCCGCCTGCCTCTGCCTCCCGAGTGCTGGGATTAAAGGCATGCACCACCATTGCCTGGCAAGAGGACTAGTTTCTAAAATACATAAAGAACTCAAGAAGAAAAGAAATTACCCATTTTAAAAATGTGATATAGATCATACAGAATTCCCAAAAGAGGAAAGTTAAATGGCTGAGAAATGATCAATACCTTAGCCATGAAGGAAATACAAATCAGAACTTCTTTGAGATTTGTCTTACATGTGTCTAAATGGCTAAGATCACCAAAACAAGTGATAGCTCATGCTGGTGAGGATGTGGAGTGTCATAGGAACATTAATACATTGCTGGCAGAAGTGAAAACTCATGATAGTCACTACCTTAAATTCCATACCACTCTTGGGCATAAACCCAAAGGATGCTTCATCCTACCAGAAGGACACTTGCTCAACGCTGTTCATTGCTGCTCTGTTTATAATAACCAGAAATAATTGGAAAAAATTTATATATCCCTCAGCAGTAGAATGGATAATGACATCATGAAAGTTGCAGGCAAATGGATGGAACTAGAGATAATCACCTTGAGTGAAGTAACCCAGATTCAGAAAAACAAATATGGTACATTCTGTATTATATGTGACTATTACCTGAGAGTCAATGATAACTAGGTTGCAATCCTTAGAACCACAGAGGGTACCTATAAAAGACTAAAGGGAACAGATAAATCTCATTAGTGAAAGGGAAATAGAGTAAATAGTTATAGATAGATGGAGATCCTGGAATTGGAGAATTAAGCTGATAAGGGAGAATGGGTTATGGGAGGGAATACAGGTAGAGGCTGCAAAATTAAGGAGAATTTGTGGGGTAGTATGATCGCTTCACGGCCTTTTGGCTAAGATCAAGTGGAGAATGCAATACAGCAGAAACTTCCTAAAATGTAAACAGAAATGAAAGTAATTTAATTAAAATTTCTGAATATTTAGAGAGACAGAGTTCCAACTGGCTATTTCTTGTCACTAACAAAGCTACTAGTTCCATGATTGGGACAACATAGATTTGATTGCTGGACAAAGGGTCCCATACAGGAATCCCCAAACAACCCCTGCTGTGATCAAGTCTGTGGGTTGCTTTTCACTGACTGACAATAGGATTCCATTGTTAAAGACAATACCTACACAACTCATTAAAAATTAAAAAGATGTCAAGCTGGTGCCTACATAGATATTTATTTCATCCCTATATATTCCAGCAATTTTGGTATAGAAAAGTACACTCTTAAAAGAGAAATGTAAACACCAGGCCAACCACAAACCCTCTACCTACAGCGGTGCACTGCCTCAAGGTATGCTAGGGGAATAGTGACACAAAGTGTGTAGGAGTAACCAACTAAAAACTGATTTGGTTTGACTTAAGGCCCATTCCATGAGATGAAACACATACCCAATGTTGCTTGGATAACCAGGAACCTGAGACCAGATAGTCCAGTGACTTATGGTAAAACCAAAATATATTTGTGTACAAAAAGAAAAAAAGTAGTAATAAAATGACTCCTAATTGTATTCTGCAAAACTCATAGATCACTGCCTTGTTCATTTATCATCAGAGAAGCTTCTTCGTGCAGTAGATGAGAACACATACAGAGATACAAGGCAAGATATTATGCAGAGTAAGAGTTGAAGTAAATTACAGGACAAATTGCCAACGTAGAGGCCCCACCTCTCCTCCTTTCTACAGACTATATTTGGTGTCAGAAGTATTATGAGAGTGATTGCAGAGCAGGCTGCTTTCCCTTTATTTATACAATAATATGAACATGAGCAAAAAACATTCAGGAATTGAAAGCAGAGAGCATGTAATCCTTGCTGGTAGATAAAGTGACACCGTAAGATGGAATATCATGAAGAACGAATTAGTGTAGGATATCAAGCTCATATGGCTCCATTAGAGGGATGGGGTTCAGAGGAGAATGACTAAAGGCTCCATTGTTTAAATTAATGTTTTAATTAATTATCTGAAAATTTCATATTCTCCCCTCTACCAACTCCTCACATATCCACCATCCAAAATGCCAATAACAATCCACCCAACTTTCAGATTTCTTCTCTCCCGCCCTATTTAGTTTACTACTCTTGGGAATGGAGCCTACACTGGTGAGTGGCTGACCTATGCATCATTAAAAAAACTGACTCTCCTCTCAACAACTAGGAAAATGCCAACAGTTCCTCAGCTAATGTGCCTGCCTCCCCATCTATGCTGTCACTTTGCCTGACTTGAGTTTTCTCAGATCTCATGCATACTAGCATGACTGCTGAGCGTTCATATGTGTAACTGCTTTTGGTCTTTACACTATTTCTATATTCACTTCTACTGTGATTCCTAAGCTTAGGTTTTGGGGTGAGTTGTGTGATATATATGTGCCCTTTAAAGTTGAGAACTCCAAATTCTCTTACTTCCCAACTGAGTCTGTGTGCTAAGTGCCACCTACTTCAAGAAGCCTCTCTGATAAGGGTTGAAAGATGCACTCAGCAATAAATAAGTCATTAGAAGTCATTTTAATATTATTTCCATTTAACAGAATAACAGTATTGAGTTTCCCCTAGGACCTATCTAGTCACAAGTTCTTGACCTCATTACTAGCCCTTAGAGACAATTATAAACTGTTTGGCTACTCTCATAATATTCATGCCAGTTGCACCAATGGGAATAATATTGCCAACCAAGGTAATGTCATTGCCTGCAGGGTTCAAAGGTGAGTGAGATTGGTGACTAATTTTCTCATCTTGTAGTATGAAAGCTACATTCCAGTACCACGAAGGCTAGCCAATAAGGTTAGAGCACCCAGCTAAAAGCTGTTCTATGAAACTGGATTCAAATTGTGTCTTCAAACTCATACTGTCTGACCTCTGCTTTTCTGCATGATGACTTATTTCAGACTATAACTGGAGCCAAAAGAGGTACTAGGCTGCACAGACTAAGGCCATTTTAGAGGTTCTGATTCAGTGGAAAATGGTCAATGTCCACAATTTTTTAAAGATGTCAAACAGATACAAGCTGCTCCAAGGCCACCTTCTTCTAAGGACTCTGCTCTCTGCAGGCTGAATGATGCTTCTCTGTCTCTATGCTACATCTTCCAAGCTTAATATCATTATAATAACTTCAGTGATAGCTCTATCCTGGGGGAGGGGGTGGAAATACTTGTGACCGAATATGGGAAACAGAAACCTCAAGCACAGGGATATTAGTGGTCAAGGGTGGCAACAGTTAACTGGAGTTAAAGGACTTTGCAAAAAAAAAGCAAAAATATTAAATAAATGGTGAGTGTCAGAAATTAAGGAAATACATTTTCAATTAGTATAATCCTAGTAGCAAAGTGAAGGAGTGGGATCAGAAACATTCAAGGCAAAGTCAAAACATACAGTAGGTTGGTTTAAATGGATCCAGTTAAAGACGAGCAACAAACTATGGAACCACTTATTTAGTAGAATCTTTTGGGCCAATGAATGAGCTTAGTGGGAGAATGAGGGAGATGGGTCGATGCTAACTTCCTGCTCAACAGGCACTGAGGCGTGAGATATTTTCAGGATATAACACAGCCTCCTCCAGGTAGTGGCCCTAATGAATAGATGCCAAATCTCTGAAATATTAAAGCCACTATTAAACCTGCACTAATATATACTGATACATTGGTACACATTTCCTTGGGTTCTCGTCTCTCTGCTGTCAAACTGGGAGTTTGTGATACTGTTGTAGCCATTTGTGATGCTGCTGTTGAATTTTCCATTGAATTTTTAACAAGGGTAAGTTTTGCCAAGGAAAATAGTTCTCTAAATGGAAAATATTTCTGTTACTTAATTTTTAGTTGTTAAAAAATATCACTAATTAAAAATTTAAGGCTAGTGTCAATAAACCAAATAATGCAGGCTACAACTGTTGGACTGTTCCTCCTTCCCTTCTGCCCTCTAAACCTTGCCATACACTCTTTCTTAGTGTCTTTCAAATGCTTGGCCTCTTTTTTCACTAATTGTTGTTACATACATACATGTTTGTACATACACATATGTATCTCTAAATACATAAACACAACTTGCTCCGTCTAAGTACTGCTGTTTATAAACATGCATCCAGAGCTGATTATTTCATGTTGGATAACCAATCAGTGAGCTCTTCCATGGGGAACACTATTTTTCAGCATTCCTTATTTGATTTTAGCTCTTGGATTTTCCCCCTCCCACTTTATCATTCTCAAAAAAACTAAAAATAGCTCTATTGTTGGTAGGATCAAGCTATGCTACTATTTGGCATATGCTCAAAGGAATTGACATCCAATTCCACAGATACTTGCTCAGTCATGTTCACTGCTCCTCTATTTATGATAGCTAACAACATAGTTGTCCTACATCCAAAAATGAAAATGTAGCAAATATACACTATAGAATACTATTCAGCTGCAAAGGAAAGCAAGGATGTAGGTTATTAATCAAATTCTTTAGAACCAAGGACTTTGTGGCTTATATGCAGGACTAGACCAACTAGATCCACAAGGGCTTATCATTTTTACCTTGTTGCTTTCGTTGACTGCTCTTTTTCAATGCAAAATACTGACTCCAAGACATCTTGTTCTTCTAAACAGCAACATTTGCAGAAAAGACCTTCTATTGTATGAAGGCCTAAAATGTTTCTGACCAATTCCAAGCACTACAGGAAAAAAATAATTTGTTGGCTGCTAGAAACTGGAGTACTTCAAACATCCACCATTACTCTAACTTCTCTCTATGGATGCTCTTTGAAAATTACTGTGATGATCAGGTAATTCTAACCTTCCTTCAGCCAAATATCTCCTATCAGAGCACTTCATGTACTATATAGTCTTTCCTGTAGTCAACAAAATATACACATTTAGCAACATCTATGGAAGGTCTCTGTTAAGCATTGGTTATTCAGTAGTGTCCAAGACAACTGCCTCTACAAGAATATGCCACTTGCTCCTTACCATTCACTAAAAGCAGTTCATTTTCCTAACTCAGTAAGTAGCACAAATCAGTTGTCAACACCAGTTTCATCTGATACACTTTTTTGCTATTTTGTACCACTCCCACTCTCCAGGAGCTGAGGATCAAACCCAGGGCCTCGTACTTGCTATGCAAGTTGTCTACTGCTGAACTAAATCCCCAGCCCCATCGTCTGATGTACTTAATTCTTCCCACTTCTTGTCTAATACTGATCTTCAAATCAGTCCCATCAATTACAAAACTTGATTCTCCAAATAGAATAGTCTTTAAGCAACACTTAAGTCCATATTACTTAATAGGAAATGGATTATTTTGCTCTCTATTCCCTGTTTAGTATTTTCTCTTTTAATTTATTGCAATATTCAAGTAGTGTGCTTTGTATTTAGAGGCTAAAATGAAAAGGCATATTTACCTGCTTGATGGGAAATTTTTCCATTCTAGCTTTTCTCAGAGTCCCAAAACATTATTTTTCTGACCCTCAGTGTTCTCCAGAGCACCTATAATGATCACCTGGTATTGATTCCTCCTTGAGATCCGTGCTACGGCAATTGTGACCTCTGACTCTACATTTTCCCATTGAAATGTCTGCTTGGCTCCTGCTAAGCAGCAGCCCACGTGTTTTGTCCTTTGAAGCTCAAGTCTCAGTCTAAAATTTCATTTGCTATTACACTTTCTATTCTTCTGCAAAAGGAAAGGTTCAACGACTGAGCACCACTCTTTCAGTGGCGTTATATTCTATTGGAGACGGCACAACATCTGAAATTGCAGGCTCAAACAGTGGGTCAAACACACAGCAGCATGTGCTGGGCTTTCAAAGCCTTTTTTCCCCCACACTTTGCTCAAAAAAATTCTATGAGCTCCACATTGTTCTAGCACAGTGAGACTTTCCTAAATAACTTATATTCAGACTTTTGCTTTGTCATATCCCCAGAATTTCACTTATGAAGTAAGGTTCACAGGGGTCAAAGAAATACAGAAGTATCTGAAAGCTCTAAGACTGCTATTATAAAGCCAGAACAGTATAAATGCTGGCATTTGCCTCAGGAGAACAGCTGTGTTTTTAAAACCTATTATCATGCTACAACTTTTGTATATCTCAGAGCTTTAAATCAATACATAGTCCTATCAGAATGTTTTGTTCATTTAATAAATATTTACTAAGAGTATCCCGTGACTATGCACCAGGCCTTTCTCATGTAAAGGGGATACAGAGATGAGGAAGTCAGGTTCATGGTGCTAATTAGACATTTATTTGAAGAATGCAAATGAGAGTATCCACAGTTCTCACAATAGATTTTCTCTCTGTTTTCTTCTAGTCATTCAACTGTATATGACAGGAAACTATGAGAAAGGAACTATATTGTGGATTTCTTGTGTGAGGAAGAATGATACAAAGAAGGCAATGCTATACTGCCTTAAGGATTTTGCCATAGTCTTTTGTTCATTCACTAAATCACATGGTAAATATCACCTATGTTGCAAAAGTACATCCGATACCATTGTACATGCTGGGATTATCAAATCTCAGAGAAACTCAGTTTTCATGGGAGAGATAAAATATCAAGAAATATCACAATTATCCAGTTATAAAGCCAGAGGAGTTCTATGCAGAGACCATGAACCTAATGTCAAACATCACATGTCATTCATAATTGCCGTATTCTTAAAATACAAGTCAAGGCTGTTAGGAAGTTGGGTGGTTTCACAGAGAATAAAAATCACTGAGGGAGACACCTTTATCACCATGCATAGACTGATAATCTGAGTATGCTCTCACAAAATGGAACAAATCCCATAAAACCTATAAGCTTATGTGTTCTGGTCTTTGCTTTATTGCCAGGTGATAAATCAAGACTGCTTCCTTCTTTCATTGTTGAAGACCTAACTCTGTATCATAACAGAAGCATAATTTAGAGTAACAGATCTCCCACTAGAGAGTCTTTAATCTAGACCTACATCAGATTTTTCTCATCTATGATATAGGATACTATTGTCTCCTGTGGAATTATCATGAGAAATGAATAATACAATTTAATTATCCAATCTACTCTTGTAACTGATAGACACAAAATATATTATTTTTCTGGTGTCTGTGTGTGTGTGTGTGACAGAGACAGAGACAGAGAGACAGAGAGACAGAGACAGAGAGACAGAGACAGAGAGACAGAGACAGGGACAGTTTTTTCATGAACACCCTGTAATTTGATTTGTTTTTTTCATGGTTTAATCTCCAAGACAAGTCACAGACATCTTCAAAGATGAATTCTTGGCCATGTCACCTAACAAACATTTCAGTCTGAACATTTCAAAACCCAAGCCATCAGCCTCTGCCTTTATCATATTGCCACAGTATTTCTCAGGGCAGCAACAGAGTTCACAGGACTGCCCAAGCTTTGAAGTCATATTTGTATTTTCTTTGTCCATGAAGCTCCGTATTTAGCAATCTAAGAAAAGGTATGTTGACTTTCAAATCCTAATGTGAGCCATATTATTTCTCTGCTTCTTAAGTCTATATGGCAGGCAGAGTGGCACTCCTTAAATGGATAACAGGTGTCAGTCACCCACTCATAGTACAACTTTGATGACTTCATATTATACTAGTAATGAAAGTCAAAGTTTCCCCCAGAAAGTATGTGCCCCTTTGTGGTCTACTTTGTGGACTACATCCATAATTGTGATATGCCTTAATCTCACTTCCTTCTTTACATTCCAGCCACTTTCTCTTATTGACATGTAAAACAAGCTATTTAAAATTAAAATAAAAAATGATTAAAAAAATATGCTCACTGTTCCTTCTGCTTGAACTAAATTTCCTCTGAGGTCACTGACTCAACTATAGAACTGCATCTCCTAATTATGTTCCTTTATTAACAAGAGAACATCATTCTCCCATTCAAAATTGTCCGTGGACTCCTCTAACTTCAGAGTGCAGGTGATCATTCTAACCCTCTATAGGGCAGGTCTCACATTCTTTCTGGGGAGTTACAATGGGCTCATTCTCCATCCTGCTATTACACTAATACTTCTTTCGACCAAAATTTTGCCCCTGAAGATGGGGAAACATTCTTTGACATTGTAAGAATAATGCTTGGCTTCAGAGCAATTCTCTCTTCAGTTCTGACTCTCTTTACCCACAGTTATATCCTTTGGAAAAAAAAAGAACAGAAGCAAACAGTGAAATAAATATGAGAAATTTTCCCTCTCTGTGGTTATGTACTATGCTCTGATTTTCACTGTAAAGTTCTGTGCTTCACAACATATCTTACAACTGTGGTCTGGCATCTGAAGTTAAGCTTCAGGCTTCCCTATGGCCATTTGAAAATGAAAACCATTTTCCTTCTCATGCATTTAACTTCATAGGTACCTTGCTGTCATCAGCCTTTTGCCCATCTCCAGCCAAGGGGAGATGAGGAACAGTGGGTCTGACCACTGCCATCAGACAATGGCACCCAGTAATCGACCACTTCTCTTCCATCTGCCCACTTACAGCTCGTCTAGAAGCCTAAGGCAAGTCTTTGGCAGAGAGATAGAAGATCAATGGCCACTGATAAAAATCATAGTGGCTAAATACATTCCTCTCCTTTAGGTTCATTCTTTCACCCATAGCCCCTACTGATTAGGATTTACTCTGACATGTTTATATTCCTCTTTATTTTATCCATTTGGCTTCAAGCCTACAAAATATTTATTTATTACCTCTTTCGAGTCATTCAATTATTATGATGGGGATAAAAGAGTAAATAAAGAACATTGGCTGGCATACAGCAGGCACTCAAATGTACCCTTAAGTGGTAAATTGATGACCTGGAAACTCAGTATGTATCCTAGATAATATTAGGACATTATGCATAATACAAATTGGGCGATGAAGTAAAACTGTAATTTATTGCTTCCCACTTGAATTAAATGATTTTAGAAGAGTGTAACTGGTAAATAATAAGCACAATGTCAAACACTGCACTAATTATTATGACTTTATGGAAAACCAAGAACATTTTTTCAGAGTAAATATGGAAGTAATAAAAGATACTTAATCTGAAGTACAGCTAAAGTTTGATAAGCTATGTGTCAAGAGGCCCAAGGAATATAGGCTTGCTGACTACAGTACAATGTGTGCCAGGCAGATCCAGTTACTTCATCAGAGGACCAAAAATGAAACGACAATGATGGACTGGATCTGATGCTTGACAAGTGTGTGGAAAGTCCTACTAAATGAAAGTACAAGGCTTTTCCTTTATTTCCCAGTTTTTCACTTTTGACATTGTGCTTGGAATTTACCAGTTAATAACATTCTTGCATGGGGGAGAGGAGAGGGAGTTAGGAGAAAGAGAGGAGGCAAAGAGGATGGGGGAAGAAGACTTGAGAGAGCGCAAAGATTGAGTCAGGAGAAGAGCAAAGAAGAGCAAGAAAAGAGATACCATAATAGAGGAAGCCATTATAGGGTTGAAGAGAAATCTGGCACGAGGGAAATGTTCAGAGATCTACAAGGATGACCCCAACTAACAATCTAAGCAATAGTGGAGAGGCTAACTTAAATGCCCTTCTCCAATAATGAGATTGATGACTACCTTATATGCCATCCTAGAGCCTTCATCCAGTGGCTGATGGAAGTAGAAGCAGACACCCACAGCTAAACTACAAGAATAGGAAACACACGGTAACCCCACAGTTCCTTTTTCTTTCAGTTTTATGTGGCTTTTCAATAAGAAAGCATTGCAGTAATCTTAAATATGTATTACTAAGTGAAATAAAAACAGTTTGCATGTTCTTAAAAATGAACCCTGACTCTAAAACACAGAACAAGAACCAGAGATGCGTCTAGGAAATAAACACGTAAGAAGAATTCACACATCACCAAAGAAGGGGCAAAGTGTGCCAAAGCGCGTCTAGATAGGTAGACAAGGACAAGTTTCCTTTTGTCCTCATAAACTAAAGGACAGCAAACATTCACCTTCCAGACTGGGACACAGGTAGAGGACCTAACCTTGTAAGCTGTCTGGCATAACACCAGAGCTACACAACCTCCGCATCTGTTTGCTAGAAAATTTCTATTTTCATCGTCTCGGTTTCCTCATCTACTCAAAAGATAAATTCAGAACAATTCCTCTATTGGGTTGTTGGACTCTTCACAGGCACATGCTACATGCCAGTGATGATCACACAGCCTCTGAACTCTCCACTCCGGTATTAACTAAGCATGCCTTATTAAAGCACTGGCTGCAAGGTAAGGACTTAGTAGAAAACTGTATAGCTGCTGAGGGAGATTGTTGACATAAGTCAGAAAGTGAAGTCCTACAGGAAAGTTTAAAAGTCAAAATTCATCATGACAACACATGCCACTGGAGATGAATCATGCCTTAAGCTGGCTGGCTTAAGGATTTCTTCGTCAACAAAGGAAGCTGGATGTTCTGAACTCATATAAATATAAGTAAGAATAGACAGACGAAGCAAGTTGTGTTTATATATTTAGCGGTATGTTTGTGTGTGTGTGTATGTGTTTAATAGGAGTAAATAAAGAAAGAACATTTGTTGGCATATAGCAGGCAATAATTTGTACCATTAAGTGTTAAATTGATGACGTGGAAACACGTAGCTATCCTAGACAATATTAGGAATATATATATATATATATATTTCATATATATACGAAAAGAGGCCACGATTTTGAGAATATACGGTATGTGGTATATGTACACACAAACACACACACACACACACGGATATATGAAAAGAGGTCATTATTGAAAATGTGCATGATACAGGGGCATGAAGGAGCTGGAGGGAGGAAGCGGAAATGATGTATTTTAACGTAAAAAGAAAGATTCAAAAAGGAACTTGTGAACTTGTGTATGAGCCAATTTCATTGTCATATGTGTTACAGAAAGCCCATGAAAACATAATTGTGTATGATGGGATCCCTATGAAATAGAATATACAGTGATTATACAATATACAGTTTCACATTCCTCCTTGCCATATAATAAAATGGTCTGTCCAGAGTTGGCGAGATAATTCTCCTATTCTTCAAGAGCACCTGAGTTTGATGCCTAACACCCATAACATGCCCCTTACAACTGTATGTAACTCCAGGTCTGGGAGAGTGTGGTAAATTTGGCCTCTATAGGCACAGGCATTCCTACTCATATGCCTACACACACACACACACACACACACTACATAATTAGAATTAAAAATAAAATAGGTCTTTCTTTAAAAGATTCACAACAAATAAGTTAAAATCAGAAATTAACTAGGAGTTTAAAAAGACATTTCAATAGCCAATTTTATGAGGTTTATGTTATTACAGATATATGCTTATCTTTTCATAAACTGTAAAGTTGGTGGTGTATGCCTTTAATCCCAGCACTCGGGAGGCAGAGGCAGGTGGATCTCTGTGAGTTTGAGACCCGCCTGGTCTACAGAGCGAGCTCCAGAACAGGCTCCAAAACAATACAGAGAAACCCTGTCTCAAACCTCCCCCCCAAAAAAATCCCATATATACACATTGGCTCATTTGTTATTAAAACATTTATTTGTGTGTTTGAAAGTCTCTCCATAAGTAAAGTTCATGAAAACATTTAGGATGGTTTTAAAGCAGAAAAAAAATTAAATGTTACTATTCCAATTCAGAAAATTAGTTCGACATGTACCCACTCACAACAGGAATCAATAGTCACCTATGATAGACTTCCATTTGTGCTCAGCCACATTTCATTTTACCATTCAGCAGCAGACTTTCCAAATTACAAATCTGTTAACATATCACTGTACTGTGTGAAACCTTCAACAGTATCCCAGTGCAATTAGAACAAAATCAGAGCCACTCAAGATAATAGTAGACATTAGTATTAGTATTATCTTCCACCTTGGTTTTGAAACAGTTCAGAAAAAAATTCCACTAAGCATGTCTTTTTCTTTTTCTAGAAGATACTACATAGCTATCTGCCCAGAGCTGACTTATTCTTTTTTAGAGATATAATTTTCTTTTTTAATCTTTAATCATGTGTATGTGTATATCTGTGTGTGTGGGTATATGCACATAAGAACAGGTGCCTGTAGAGGCCAGAAGAGGCCACCCAATCTCCTGAAGCTGGAGTTTCAGGTGGCTGTGGGCTGCTTGATGTAGATACTGGAAGCTAAAAGAAAACAGGATATGACTTTAATAACTGAGTCATCTCTCCAGCCCAACTTCTTTTGGGATTACATTATATATTTACTAATTATCTATTTATTTATTTAATGTGGATTGTGGGTGTGTGTTCTTGTGTGCCACTACTTGGATGTGGAAGTCAGCAGACTGCCTACGGGAGTCAGTTCTTTCCCATGACTGTATGTATCATCTCCAGGGATCAAACTCAGTCATCTGGCTTGGCAGCATGTATCTTTCTTTCCCTGCTGAGCTGTCTTGTCAGTCCTCATTTGCGTAAGTTGCAGGTAAAAGTATTTTCCCAGAAAAAGGTCCTCTTCTCCTTGTTTGTTTTGTGTTATTGCTGCTAGTGTTTTAATTAACAGATTAGCTTATATGCTTTGTGTTCATATATTAGGTTCGTGTGTTTATTGGTTTTTATCTTAGAATGTAATTTGGAAAAATATCTAGTTACAGTACATCCTCATCATCCAAAACCAAGTAAGTATTTGACTAACAACTGGTTGAATGAAGAAATTACAGTTGAGCTTTCATTTTTGGATGCCTTCACTTTTCCATTATATAGTTCAGTGTTTTTCAGATTGTAGGCAATTACTCGCCTGATTTATAACTGACTAATGTCAGAATGAGTTAACACTTGATTTGGAAAACTTTCTGTAGTTTGTCTTCCTTAGGCAGGGAAAAAAAACAGCTTATTTTCTAAAATGCACACCAAGATAAGAACCCGCTTGTTGTCGGTAAATTAAAAGGTACATCATAGCCAAGAGCACTGCCTTCACAGTAAATTCAAACAAACCCACCTAGAGCTCAGCCATCATTCATTCATATTCCCATCCTCTCAGGTTCTGCTCATCTACATCTACTCATATCTGCCACTAGAGTGTATAATTTATTTAACTCTTCCAATATCTGGGTCTTCTATAGACTGAATCATCCATTTGATCTCAATTGCCTTCATTGCTGTTGTACAGTAGTAATCAAAATTTTTAATGAATTTTATGCTTTTAAGCTAAACATAAAACATCCTTTTCAGACTCAGTTTAAACATATATGGGCACCCATCATTAGTCTGGGCACCTGTCAATCATAATTTTAATACTATGGTCAATCATCTAAGTCCTATGTTCACAAACTAGGAATTATTTGTACATTTGTGAATAGTTTTTTGTGATTACACACTATACAAAAATGATATTTTATGATATGCAAGAAAAATGGTTCAACATCCATAACAAAGTTCTACTGAAACTTGTGTTTTTATCTTTTTACTATTTAACTCTTTTTAAACTGTTTTGGCCTTTGGGGGAGCTTGCCACCCAGCTTCCAAATAAATCACACAGAGGCTTATTATGAATGTCCTGCCTTAGCTTAGCTTGTTTCTAGCCAGCTTTCCTTAATTTATATTATCCCATCTACCTTTTACCTCTGGGCTTTCCTGTTCTCTTCTGTAAATCTTACTCTGTGGGTTGCTTTGTAGAAGGATGGCGGGGTGGCTGGTCCCTGATGTCCTCCTCCTCTTCCTCATGTTTCTTCTGTTTAGACTGTACCTGCCAGCCAGGCCTTTCCCTGCTCCTGCCTCACTATTGGCGATATTCAGCTCTTTATTAGGACCACCAGGTTTTTAGACAGGCACAGTAGCACAGCTTTGCAGAGTTAAACAGACGCAGCATAAATAAAAGTCACACACCTTAAAATAATATTCTACCACAGGGGTCAATACACACTACTCCAAAAAGAGGCATGTAGGCACCCGAGAAGACAAACCAGAAAGGGTAAGCCTATTGCCAGCTTCTTTGGTATTCTGAAGTCAATACAATAGAAGCTAGAAAAGGTTTCCTGTTCACCTCTTTTAACGGTTGCTATTGCCATCATAAGACCATAATTCTCTATCTGTAGGAAGGAGGGAGGAACTCTAAAAGTGTGAAACAGGGAAGATCGAATCTGAGCACACTCCTTCCTAAGGTGTCTGCCTCCTCTTTTGGTCAGACCTTTTGTTCAAGCCTGTTATTCTGTAGATTCCTAATGTTTCATCAAACCTGGTACAAGGTTTTATTAAGCTTAACTGTTTCTCTGGTTCACAATTTCCTAATGAAGGCTCCTTGGTCAAGCAGAATTTGTACTAAATACATCCATATACTTTATTTTGTTAATGCGCCTCTTATTATTAGAGCCAACTACCTTTGACATAAGAGAATTGTTTTCTTCGAAAAACCCATCCACACAGCATAATAGTGATAGAGTCGGACAATGACATTTTAGAAATTATAACCAATTGAACTAAATTTCCTACTTGGTCCTACAGAAAACCATCAATGAAGGAGTTGCTATATTATCCAGGGATATCTAACTGAAAAATAGAGACATAAATGTTTATGTTTCCATGAATATTCAGAAAAAAAGCTCTCTTCAAAACTTCTCCATATGCCCTATCCCCTACTCTACAGTGTTCACAGATACTTGTAGGAAAGTGTACTTGGTATGCAACTCTACTAGTGTTTTCTAAAGCAATGTCATGGTTTATGGGAGCAAAACCAACATCTTTTCTAATTGATTGACACTTAGAAAAATACTTCATGCAACTACAAATTGACCTAAAACTGAGGAAATTCTTCTCAGGCAGGCCTTTTTACTAATTTACCTGAGTTACATGAAAATGGGTTATGTGGTGAAATGGATTGAAGAGCACTAATATTTTTTCTCAAGTAGTATACTGTCACTCCACTTGATACAACTTGAAACAGAGTCAATATTCTTCTTATTTTCCAGGACAAAAATAAAGAAAAGGAGTGAGGAAGGGAGGGAGAACAAGGAGTAGGTTCGTTCTTAGACTTCATAAACTACTGGAATACATAAGTTGACATTTTATTCATTTGATAATAAATTCCAGGGTAATTAAAATGAAATGCTGAGAGAAAATTAACATGTCATTTTTTAATCAAATAGCCTTCCTCAGATATGTCTGTGCTATATGTGCGTTCTTTTTATTTATTGACTTCCTCTCCTCCATTTTCAATGCCCTACACAAGATCAGAAAAGTTAAGTGCCTGTCTACAAATGCACCTTCCCATTTCTCATTTTCCAAGTAAACAATAAGTTTGAACAGCTGACACTGTCTGTGAATTGATACTCAGCTCTACTGCCCTCAGTCACATCTCCTGTGGGTGAAGCCACACTGAATGAAGTTACATTTGTCTCTAGACAAAATCTTAAGGAAACAAGATATACACTGATGAAAGAATCAGAGAGTTCTCTGTGCCTGTCCAGATCACATTTAAGCAGACATTTTGGGGTCTCTTCAACACTTATAAAAACAAAACAAACAAAAAATGCAAAACCAGCCAAGTGGCCTTAAAATATTTTCCAAAGTAATCCCTTTCCAGAGTAATTGAAAACGATGTTCAATAGTGAGCAGTAGGCTATAAATATTATACCCTGGATCTGAAGTGAAAGACCACCTCTATGAATAGCTTGTTGCATCTCCTCAAGTTAAAAAGAATCGAGTCACTCTCTTACAGGCCCTGACAGTCTAAATAAAAAATTTACCATATGTGGACACATACAACCTGAAATGCATGACGACATGTCTAATTGGAGAATTCTGGTTATTTAAACATTGGCCCCATGGATTCTTTTCTACTTAGTGGTAAAATTAAAATAAAAAAGCACTGCAAGTGTTGTTTCTAACTCATCCACTTCTCCTTACAAAGAAATAGCATTCAGATACTCTCTGCCTTGGCGGTGTAGCCAGAGAAAAGAATTCTACAATTTTAGAGCTGAAGAGAAGAGCTACAGCATAGAGATATAACAGCTGATGAAAGTATGCTGACCAGGAAGCTTTTAAATTCCTTTCAAAATCTTTTATCCAGCTATATTCTATTATAGAATACGGTAGGTTTTTAAATTGGATTTTCCTCTAGCTGTAAAAGCAAGTTTGTTGCCTGTTCCCTTTGTAGAAGCCCCAGGGCTATTAAACCACTACCTTAGCAAAGACAAAAAATGGCCCAAAGCCTAAGGGAGGGCTTGAAACTTTGGGTGATCAGAGAAAACAGTGGAGTATGTCTGTTAATTCATTTGGTATCTATTATGTTAATCTGTACTAACAAAATTGATAAAAAAAATTCCAGCCATTTTAGTGCTCACTATCTAGTGAGAGAAGCAAATAACAGATAATAATCACACCACCTATTAAGTGACTTATTAATCATATAGTCAAGATTATTGCTGTGGAGAAAAAAAGTAAGGGAAAAAGAATTGAAGATGGAGAGCATTTTACATTTTTCAATTAATTGTCAGACTGCAAAATTAATTAAGAAAATGGTATTTATGTCTCTGAAGAGTGAATATTCAGGAAAAAGATTAAAACAAAAGAAACAACAAGTATAATAGTCTTGAGTTGGACAATGCCCAGCATGTTTACACAAAGACTTGAGTTGCAATAAATGAATGAAGCTAAATTTCATTTACGGGTGAAGGGATGATCATGAAAAGATTTTTTTTCTGTTTTTCGAGACAGGGTTTCTCTGTATTGTTTTAGAGGCTGTCCTGGAACTCACTCTGTATACCAGGCTGGCCTCAAATTCACAGAGATCTGCCTGCCTCTGCCTCCCGAGTGTTGGGATTGCGCCACCAATGCCAGGCTTTATAAAAAGATTTAGAGTCATAATTTGAAACATACTTAGGGACAAACCAGCAGATTTGTGGAACAGCATGGAGATGTTACACTCAAGTTGTATGCTATGTACTTGGAGATAGTATGAACATTTTAGAAACTAAAATATATTCTTTTATAAAGCATTCCTTGCCTCATATTAAATGGGGTAGCATAAAAGTAGTGTAGTTAACCTTGTCTAGAACACAAGAGAACTGACTATATCTAAGGTTGGTGATATGATTAGTCTACTTCTGTACCTGTAAGAGTTTGTGGGCAATGGTGTTACTTTCTAGTCCTAACTCGTATGAGGGATTGAGAACTCTGAAGACAGTTTTAGATCAGTGTGTCTTGTGTCATAGCCCTCATAGCCCTGCTTATGATAGTCTTTGTACATTCCAGTTGTCACGGTGAGTATACTTCATTCTATCCGAGCCAAAGTGTCTCTCCTGAAGCTGCACAGTCAAATTGCAGAAGGCTGTTCTAACTGTGAGAATGATAGGACAGAAGTGTATATAAAATCTGTAAGTATAAGTGTGTGGGGGGTGCTGACAAGAGGTCTCTATGACAGATGTCAGATAGATGTAAATGATGAGAGCTCAGGAGTGCTGTTCAAAATATGGGAGGAGAGGCTCAGTCTCAAATCACATATGCCACCAATGTTAAATGACATTACCAGCTGCTATAAATGCTTAGCAAGAGAATAAGATGTATCATAAAAATACTGGGATACCAGAACTTATTCCTACAATCTAACATTATGCCCATTTCATGGAACAATAGGGTAAATGTACATAATAAAGATGGTTTGGGGAACTCACAGTAGTTAGAAAACAGGATTTTGAATTGTGATAGTTTGAATGCAATTGCCTCATCCCAAGATCATGGGGGGTGTCACGATTAGGGGCTGTGGCTTTGGTGGAGTAGTTGTGGCTCTGCTGGAGGAAGTGTGTCACTATGGAGGCAGGTTTTGAGGTGTCATATGTGCTCAAGCCACACCTAGTGTCTCAGACCACTTCCCGTCACCTGTAGATCAAGATGTTGCTTCTCCATTCTCATTTTCTTCTCCAGCACCATGTCTGCCTACAGGCCACCATGTCCCACCATGATGATAATGGATCAAATCTCTGAAACTGTAAGCACTCAATTAAAAGTTTTCCTTCATAAGTGTTGCTGTGGTCATGGTGTTTCTTCACGGCAATAGAGACTGTTAGTATTTAGGCATTTCTACTGGCCTGACTTTGGAGTTCTGACAGGATACACCCTCAGCTACTGCCACTAAGAGCACCTCCTGTGCCCATTCACTATGTTGACTTTGAAAAGGGCCCTGCCTACCTCCAATCCCCCTCTCTCCCTCTCTCTGTCTGTTCCTCTCTCCTCTCTCTCTCCCCCCTTTCTCTCTGTCTCTCTCTCTCCTCTCTCTCTCTCTTTTCTCTCTCCCACTGCTCCTGCCCCAGAGGTAGTCTCCCCATTTTTCCCCTTTTTATGATCTTTTTCCCCTCCACTTGAATCAAAACCCCACATTGTACTTAATAAGAACATACAAAATACCATCTAGTACGGATCCGTCACTGGCAAAGGCAAGAAGATGGGTTCTCATTAGCTGAAAGCTTATCAGAACCATGCTTGCTAAATGTCAGAAAATGAAAGGGAAATATTTTCTAAGATTATAACTATATAGCAAAATAACAATGTGCAATAAACAAAAATGGTAGCATAATATACATCTACAAGCAATTCATGTATGAGAAGAAAACCAAAGCTTATCCAAACCCTGACTATTGCATTCCCAATCAACAATTAAAGACAAATTTAAGCCATTAGGAAGATGTCCTCTATAAAGCATAAGGTTAAAAAAGTAAACAATTAATTAATTAATTAAGAACACATAGCAGCATTTCAGCCTCTAGACTGGAATAAAAGGAATAGGCATAGAAAATACTTTCTGCAAAAGGAGGCCTAGTGGGATAGAGTTATAAAACAAAGATTTGATGAAAGAAAATAATACCCATTGGCCTCCAATAATTTATGAAAAAGATATGTAATCAAATCTGAGAAATTCTTATTATCTTGAAAAAAAGGAAGTAAGAAACCAAGAGAGGAGATTCGTTAAAAAATGACAAAATGCAAAAAGATGCTTCCTACTTTTGCTGTTTTACGGATTAACCTGCCATATACTGTATAAAAATTATTATGTGTTTGTGTTTACAGTTTTGCTTTGTTTTTTAAGTTGGAAGGGTCCCCTAAAGCCTTTGATTTTCATTTTAGCAACTATTCTACCTGACAGCCCAAAAAATTTAGTCTCAAATACATGAATTCAATCAAAATAATATTATTTGTCTTCAGAACATCTAAATATCAAAAGAAGGAAAATCCTTTAAATACCTTATGGTTGTCTTAGTACTTTTTTTAGTGAATCGCTTCTGATGGTTTTTGCCATAAGAATAAAATTGTTTTTTGTAAAAGAATCTCTAATTCTTAGCAGACAAAAAAAAAACACCCAGTGTTCTTTTCAAGTGCTCTAAAAATACAACGTGTTAAAGAGTTTATCTCCATTGCCTGATTGCCTCCTGTCATCTTACCAACAATGAATTCTTCATTAGCACTTTCAGAACTAAAGCAACTACAGAGATGATATCATGAAGGCAATATTCATTAGATAAAGTGGTATATACTCTGGGAGTCAAGATAGGATAAAAAATTTCAAGATAGCTATCTTAACAATTCTAAAGGAAAATGATACACACACACACATACACACATACACCTGTACAGAAACAGAGCAAATTATTTTAAATCAGGCATTGGACCCAGGCATCAAATCTAGGTTCCTGTCCTAAGATCAGGATCAGTGATCTATAGGATCAGAACCTTCTATTTGTCCAACATAAAACAAAAAAATCAATGGAGTTGAAGCAGTTTGGAAAATTGCTATCAGAAGCAGCAAGTGACAGGAACCCTTCAATCCTTCAGTCCGTTCTTACAACTGCCTATTATAATTAAAAGAGACTTGATTCGCACTAACAAAATAGTTCAAAAGGCAGAAGCAGGACTTTTTTTCACGTTGTTATTTTCATATTTTACTTTTAATGTAGCTGTAACAGGGGACATAGTTTGTGCCCGTATTATGTATTCCATGCGGACAGAATTATACATTTGCCAGGGAAAGGCATTTCTATTAACTTCTCTCCCCTTGCTTTTGTCTTTGCCTCCTGAATAAATCACTTCCTTGCCTCCTGAACATAGCAGTGGCTATATTTACCATATTAAGTTCCATCCTTTTCCAAATTCCACAGGTTTTTGACACCTTGTAAAAGCATGTGAGATGTCATTGATTTTTGTTGTTATTGTTGTTTTCAGACAGGGTTTCTTTGTGTAGCCTTGGCTGTCCTGGAACTCACTCTGTAGACCAGGTTGGCCTGGAACTCACAGAGATCCACCTGCTTCTGCCTCCCGAGTGCTCAGATGCTCTTTTGTGTTCTTGGAAAGCCTGTCTTTTGTGTTACAATCAAACTAATAGTCACAACACCTCATCTTTATGTAGGTCATTTTAATGGTGAAGGAACATGAATACTCTATTTTAAGAAATATATCGTTTGTCTCTTTGGAAATAGTGCATCCCCATTTGGTCCTATCTGTAAAGTCACCTGTCTCAGAATTGTTCAGTTTGGATTAGAACACTGCAGATAATACAACAAATCTATCTGAACCTGCATCTCCTTACATTCAATAGCCTGACTGTGTGACAAAGCCACGTGCCTATTAAATGCTGTCAAGAAACATTCAACAATAAAGTCAGTTTATCTGAGTTCATTTCCATCAGCAACTGCATAAATCATTACATTCTGGGCTCTTCTGTTCTGCATGCTTACTGACCAATATGTAAATAAGATTAGGTAGCCAGTATCTTGACAAGCAGCTAAGGTGTTATTCTTTATTACAGAACAAAAATCCCTCCAGGAAAAGATTTTTTTAAAATCACCCAGTATCAAGCATGTCAGAAAGTATTAGTTCATAATACACCTTTCGAAATGCTTAAACATTAAAGATGGTAAGATACAAAGGAAACAGAAAACTCAGCACAGAGAATAAGGTAGGACCTTAAGAGGATACAAGGGAAAGAATAGTCAGCACCTGGTTCCCTCTATCAACCTATCTGTTATCTATCTGTCTGTCTGTCTGTCTGTCTATCTATCCATACCTGTCCACCCATCTACCCATCCATCCATCTTCCTCTCTCCCTTATTTCTCTTACCTAATTATTCCTTTTTAATTTTTTTGGTTTTTTACGAGACAGGGTTTCTCTGTATTGTTTTGGAGACTGTCGGTCCAGCCCGGCCTCGAACTCACAGAGATCTGCCTGCCTCTGCCTCCCAAGTGCTGGGATTAAAGGCATGCGCCACCACCACCCGGCTCCTTTTTTAATTTTTATCTTTACTTTCACTTCTCCATTTACTCTCCCCTATTCTTCCTTTTTTACTTACATTTTACTCATAGTAATAGACAAAGTCATAATTTGCTTTAGATATCTGACTGTACCTATGAGACTCAGAAACAAACCTGTGTGACTCAGGGTGGGTGGATGGTCCTTCACAGCTATAAAAACAGGATGATGCGAGTAAGAGACTTTCTTCATTCTTTTATGCACTCACTATCAAATGTCTAGAGTTACTGCGCACCAAACAGCATCTCAGACAATAGGGACTGAAGTGGAAACAATGCCTAGGAAATACAGGTCATATGAGAACTCAGACAATGAAGAAAAAAAAACAAACAAATTTCCGAAGTATCAGGTCAAGTTATGATTAGTGAGGTCACAATTAGCTGTCTTATAGAGAACAGCAAGCTTAAATAGGATGGCTTCATTTGGAACTGCACTAAAACACAGTAAAATATAATTTTATACTGTTTCATATAAAAGAATAATTCGTCAGAGAAAGTCAAATATATTTGTTGATAGCATAGTTTTTAAGTCTCAGATAATATCACAACAACTTGTTCAAAGAAATATTAAACAATATACTCTCATAAATATTACTATCACTTGTATGCATGATACTATTTATCCACTATAGAAGACACAGGGCTGAGTTAGACCTCAACTTGGACCTTTGTCAATTTATAATTGGATACTTATACACAAGCAACTACAGTGCAAAAATTAGACTATAATGAAAACAAATGAGCATTTAAAAAATCTACAGATTATCACAAGAATTATATTTCATATCATAAGATGACTTATGGCCAGCCTCAGCTTCAACCTCGTAGTAGCTTTCTGCCTCACTCAATATAAATGTAAAAGGCCTAGCAATGACCTTCAAGGCCCTACATGATTTGGCTGCTATTACATTTTTGACCTTCTTTCTCACTGCTTGTCTCGATAGTTCACTGTGTTCAGTCATACCCAATTACTTGCTGTTTTCTAAAGTGAAAAATACTGTCCAAGATGAAGGCTTTCAAACTGGCTTTAAATATCCATGTGGATCATTACTTCTTTCAAGACTTTGCTCAAATTTTACCTTCTCAATGCAGGGGAGGTAATATGACATTTTTACCCTCCGGTAATGGCTTCCTTATTCCACTGTACTTAGCCTCTATCATATGGAGAAAGTCACTTGGGTGCTATATATGTTATCATTAATTTCTGCTAATTAAAACACAAACTAGAGATAGCTAGGAAGTTTCATATTTTAATTCTATACATATTCTAAGAATTATGACAATTTCTGAAATACAATAGTTTTCTGTATTAGTTAGGGGTCTCTAGAGGGGTAGATCTAGAATGGGGATATATGCATATATATGGAATTTATTATATATAATGGGGACATACATATGTACGTACATACATACATGCATACATACATACGGGATTTATTAGAATGGCTTACAGGCTTACAGCCTACAGTCCAGTAAGTCTAACAATTGCTATCTACCAGTAAAAAGTCCAAAACATCTAGTAGTTGTTCAGTCCATAAGACTGGATGTCTCAGCTGTTTTTCAAAAACCCAACACATAGACTTCTAAATCAGTGAAAGAATGGGCTTGCCATGGAGGGTAAGAGGTAGAAGGCAAAGAGAGAACAAGCTTCCTTCTTTCATGTCCTTTATATAGGCTGCCAGCACAGGGTGTGGTCCAAATTAAAAATGGATCTCTTATTTCAAAAGATCTTGATTAAAGGTTAATCTCCCCACCTCAAAAGATTACAACTTGGTCTTCCAACTTCAATGACTGAACTAATAAAAATAATTCTCTGAGCTGTACCCAGCCACTTGGATTTTAGTTAATTCCAGATGTAGACAAGTTCCTATGGAAAATGAATGAGTGATGGTCTTCTAGAGGAGGGTAGACATAGTAAAAGAATCAGATGCCTTAGTATGTGAGTGACTACCATGAAGATATAAACAGGGAAGGCGCTCATGTCCAAACATTTAAGATAAGTTTCAAACAGAGTTAAGTTCATGAATTTTCTTAGGTAACTTTATAGTGAGTACGTATGAGTCATGGGATGTAATGGGACAGCACACTTATTTTAGTGTCACATTGTCCTTTACATGTAGCTTCCTTTCTACTGGATAAAATCTCAGAGAATATCAAGACTCTTTGACCATTCTCAGAAATTGGTTTCTTTGACTCAAAGTTACAGTTTAAGCTTTTCAAGTGGAGTTTCAAGTCCATTTTTTTCAACACCAGAACTTAATCCCTTTCTTCTATCTATCAGATGCAGGGGAAGGTGGAGTGAGGATAAGGGAATAGGAACTAACAGTAAAGGAAAGGGGGTAATTAAACTTCTCTTTCTCTTCCCAGCACTTTAAGCACAGACCCCTCTAGAGCTGGAGCCAGGAAGGGCAAGAGAGAATGGAGAACAGAGCAGAATTTAATCAAGAGTGTCTCAAGTTGATGCTTATTGGTTCTGATGGCATTTTGCAGCAGAACCCTTTTCTTGTTGGTGTTTCCATGGTTTCTCAATAACCTCTGATCTCTTGTCTACTGTTCCTTAAGCACCTATAGGGTCTCTATAATGAGTGGTCAGTTTCTCCTCAGCTCACATAATCCACAGACTGCAGGCAGTCTCTGACATGGGACCCAAGATACACAAAACTCTGAGAGTTTTTCCAGTTCCTCACTTTCACTGGCCCATGGAAAACACTAAACAATAACAATTTCTCCTTGTTTTAACTATTGTCATAGATATACAGCCACTTTTATCTTTTGAAAATGTTCAAAATATGTGCTGTCTGCCTAGTCTATCTGCCCAACTCCAATTTTAAAGTATCCATTATAGTATAGAATGCTCTTTAGGAAACTTTCCTTTGAAATTGTAATGAAGGAAAATGCATACCCAATTTTACTCCAACAGAATTAGGGCTGACATTCACACAACCTATCTCAATGTTGGCTCAATCTACACTTAGGAAACTGTACATTCTCACAGTAATACTGAATGAGCCTAAGATCTACGTCTTGAAACACTGTTTATAAAAAACAAGAAAACAGTCTATTTCACTACTGAATTCCTACTTGGGATGGTATCAATTTACTTAGAAATTGGGGTCTAAATTTTATTGATGACATCCAATTCTCTGATTCTCAATTGCCATAAAGCCAATTCTACATTTCTAAGCTTTGCTTGCAAAATACTAATATGATCTCTTTCTTGCTTCCCAACCTTCTTTTCCATTGTGCACATATAGTATTTCCAATTATCTCATTCATTCTTCTGCGAAACTCCTATTGTCCAAGTGCTTTCCTCCAGTCTATGCGCTACACCTTAGTATGAATACATCTAAGATGAACGTGACAGAGAATTTTCTTTTTGTTCATACATATTATAAATTTTTACTTTTTTCCTTATTATCCATGTTTTAGAATAATATTTTATTCTTCTCTGGACAAGAAACTCAAATTTATGTTTTACTCGTATTATGCCCTAAAATCTTCTTCTCCATCAAACCTCTCCTGAATTCCATGGACATAATTCATTTTTTTTCATTCTATGTTGCTGTCACACTGCATTGCTTTCAGCCAACACACTAAATCGTTGTGGTGTGAGCTGTGCATATCAGAGCCGCCTACGCAGCATAGAGATGCACCATGTTCACATTTAATCTATAATGATCATTTTGTCTCAATAGAAAAAACAGAATTTTGCCTATATCTATATATAGATGTTTGTATTATTAGAAATAAATGTAAAGATAGTATCTTATTGAGGGATATAATTAGGTAGCAAAATGCTTGTGGACTAATGGGTCCTTTCTAGATACCAATAACATGCATTGGAGAATGAAAGACTATAAAAGCAGGTGGGGGCAGAGCTTGAGAAACAGGCCAGTCAGTGCTTGCTGCTCAAACTTAAATGTACCAAGGCAGCAGAAATGAAGATATTCTAAAGAGACACTGTGTCTTTCAACCTCTTTTCGACTATGGAAGCAATGGATCCCAAAGAAATGGGAACTTCCCCAGAAATCTCATACTGAGAGATAGGCTTCAGTCAGAAAGGGAATCTGTCTTTCTGAAAGCAATTTCACACAGTTCTATAGGATGACAATAACCCTCAAATAACAATGGGTCAATGGTGAGTGGGAATACATCTTGGCCAGAACTGCTTAGATGTAGAAATCTTTGGCCTTCTATTTAAACTTGGCTCCCTTCAGGACCTGTAAGGTAAACTTGAGGAGTTTGATGATCTACTGATTCCTCTTCCCAATGTGGCCACATTAAATAAATCTCCTTTATCTCCTCTCAACTTTCAATTTGTCCCATTTAAAAGGCCAAATTGTAAGGACTTGAGTTCTGATCCCTAACACATACATGAAAGCTAAGACTTGTGCTGGGGGCTGAGGGTGGAGACAGGCAGATCCCTAGAGCTCAGAATCCAGTCAGTTTGGTGACATCCTTGTTCAAAAAGATCTTGTTTGAAAAAACATAACAGAAAGAACTATGGACGACACCTATCAACCTAATGTTTCCATACATCTATGCACATGCACATGAACATGTACATATATACACACGGAGATAGTTTCCATATTAAGTGAAAATGAGACAGTATAAATGACATCGAGATGAGTGTGTGCTTAATTGAAGAAGCAAAAGAAATCTAACCATAATTCTAAAGAAATACATTAACAGAGTAGAGTTTTAAGAAAAATATTCTGACAGTATTATACAGTATGCTTTGAAACAAAACAATTCCCAGAGAGGCATTATTAGAGCAGTAAATGCACAGCAAGAGAAGGAACTTCACAAATGGCACATGAATCACAGAGGAGCTAGGAATGCTTTCATCAAAAGACAAAAAAAAAGGAGAAGCAAAAGATGCTCTGAGTGACAGAAGATGATTGGCGGAATGATAATACAATTGCTGTGGGAGTTCAGAAGGGGATGAAGATGATTCTTATTCTAGTTTGGACATGGTAATTTTATGGGCAAGTGAGAGGCTCTATTAAGATCTACAGGAGACAGACTGAATGAAGCACTGGAAAGTTGTTGATAGGATCCACTAGGAAGGATGTGAGCCGAGAATTGCAATAGTTTGTGACAAAGCCCAGATTCATTTATAATAATAAGACTCTATGAAGTATATGCTGCGTATTTTAAGGGGTCACTAACTCAAAGAGAGACAAGAAGCATAATAGTATTATATTTATTCCAAGACAAGAACACCTTGTGCAATTCTCCTTAAGAAACAAAAAGGAAAAAAGACACAGCCTCTATGAACCAAGAACTGAAAACAAAGAGAAGGAAAACCTTTTGATCAGTAGCAGTTACTGGATTTCAAAACAAATACTTTAGTCCGAATCAACAATTAGCAGACCTGACATTGCAGAAAATTTAATTAGCAATTTACACGACAAATCGGAGAAGACAACAGAAACTCCACAAGCTAAGGTCAAACAGTCACTGACAGTGAAAACAAGTAAAATGGCAAACTTAAGACCCAGTTCATGTGAGAGAGACTCTACCAGGGAAAGCAGGGCAAGTGGAATTTAAATAAGAACCACATGAAAAATTCTAGACAATTATCTGATTAAAAAAATAGAGAGAAAAATTATTTTCCAGACAAACGAACCAAAGGCATACCCCAATATATTACTGGCAGATAACACTGAGTTTTAAGCAAAACAAATGCATCAAACAGAAATAAAAAATGCAAGAGAGCTTGACACTCCTTTCAAACACCAAATGCCAGAACCCAGGGGAACCCCATCCATGGAGGCAGAAAGGAACGAACACAACCAATTTCCACATTCAGCCACGTTGCTGGTCAAATGAAAGGCAAATACCTGGATACGGTCTCATCAAAGAGTCCACTTTCCTGAGAATACTTTTCAAAAATGAATCCGAGGTGACAGGTAGACACAAGATGAGGAACAATAAATCAGGAAGGAAAGGACTATGAAACAGTGCTAGAGAGTTCAAGAGAAAAAATATGTAAGAATATCTAAAATGTGGAGTCTTAGTTAGGGTTACTATTGCTGTGAAACACTAGGATATGACCAGGACAACATGGAAAGGAAAGGGTTTGTTTTAGCTTATACTTCCATCACTGAGAGAAGTCAAGGCAGGAAAGCAAACAGGGCAGGATCCTGGAGGCAGGAGCTGATGCAGAGGCCATGAAGTGGTGCTGCTTACTGGCTTGCTCCTAGTGGCTTGCTCAGTCCTTATTTTCTTTCTTTCTTAAATTAATTTATGTATTATGCATACAACATTGTGCCTCCATGTATGTTTGCATGCCAGAAGAGGGCATCAGATCTCATTATAGATTTCTGTAAGCCACCATGTGGTTACTAGGAATTGAACTCAGGACTCTGGAAGAACAGCTAGTGCTCTTAACTTCAGAGTCATCTCTCCAGCCCTAGACACCATGAATTCGATGTATTCTAATTCAGTACCATCTTCATTCACTCAACATAGAGAAATAAGATATGGTAGACAGATTGTTTAACAGAATTGTGTCTATATTTTTATTTGAAGTAGATATGAAGTAAGTTCCTGAAAATTTGAATTATAAAAAACTAAGTAGTCACCACAAAATAAATAAAATGTATAAAGGAAATGAAAATAAGTAAAAATAGAAATATAAGATGTATAAAAATAAAAACTTTTATAACATGGAGAATATTATTTATTGAAAATATTTTTCATACCATATATTCTGATCACAGCTTCTCATCCCAGATAAATTATAATTAAATTTTGAAAAATGGACCAAAAAATCCTCACAGAAGAAAAATATAGGCTGGCTAAGTCAGATGAAATTTATAGATACCATACATGGTGAAGAAGGCATTGTGGTAACTTGGGTAAGATGACTTTCTGTGCATTCCAGATACCTCTGGCCAAGATTCCTCTTATGTTTAGTGCTTAAACACCTATCTAAACACCTATCTACCTCCTCTAGTTAATATGTAGTTTTCACTCATTCTTATTTTTAAGAAAAAAAGTTATTTAAAATTTAAAACAATGTGAAATATGGCTAAAATAAGAACCAAAGTAAAGGAATAATACAGATTTGTATTTGTTTTTCTATTTGGTTAAAATGCTGGGAGACAATTTGTGTTTCAACTTTCTATTCTCCCTCACTTTCTGGGCAATCCCTTATCTATGAGAATGTCCACCTATATCACCATCCCCATTACTACACATTCATTGAAAGTTACTGTCTTAAACCTTTGAATATTGCTACTTCCTGGAATTACTTCCAAAGACTCACAGTCTTCCTATTCTCCCTGAGTATGATCCATCCCCATAGTCCAACTACTATATATTATACCTGCATATGACAACAGTTTAATCTCTAGCCAGACTCCTTTCTGAGCTCCAGACTCCTATTTCACTACTGTCAGAATCTCCATTTGGATGGAATTCTTCCTCCTGGCTCACTCCCAAAGCTCAGGCCTCTCCATTCCCACTGATAGCACTGAGCTGGTTACCCAAAACTCCTCCTTTAGGTTTTTTCCTACCTCCTGACTTGTATCTCATCTAATTGTCAATATTAGGATGAGAATATTTTTCTTGGATGATATTTTCATCACTCAATTATTTTGTTAGTAACTTTGTGCTTTCCTCCTGCCCGTGGGAAGAAGCCTATCTTGGTTAACGCTGTTATTAAAAAAGCATGATAAGAAATGCCTAGAGTTCACTCTTCTCTTCATTGTCTGCTGCAATGAGTTCTTTCCAGGGTCCCTATTCTTTTCTCCACTTGACTTTGTAGTTCAGACATGCATGGCTTGCTTTTACAGTATGCACCATTTCCCACTGCTTTACTTATGGATTTGGTATATCCATCTATATTAGTCAGGGTTCTCCAGAGTCACAGAACTTATGGAATGAATTGTGTGTGTGTGTGTGTGTGTGTGTGTGTGTGTGTGTGTGTGTGTGTGTGATTTATTGGAATGACTTACAGGCTGCAGTACAACTAATCCAACAATGGGAAGTCCAAGAATCTAGTAGTTTCTCCATCTCATGAGTCTGGGTATCTGAGCTTGTCTTCTGTATATGCTGGAACCCCAAAGAAGCAGGCTTCAATGCCAGTAAAGGAATGCATGTGCTGATAGGGCGAGGGCAACCAGGCAAAGAGAGAGGAAACTTTCCTCCTTCCGTTGTCATTGTATAGGTGTGGCCCAGACTAAAGTTGTGGCTTTCTGCCTTAAGATCTGGATCAAAAGCCTGTGTCTTCCAGCCTCGAGAACCAGAGCATAGGTGAGCCAGATATAGTCTTCCTTTTTATCTTACCCATTAGACCACAAGTTCTGTACAGGTATATGTTGGGCCTTAAATACCAGTCTACTCTTAGCTCAAGACAAAAGACTAAGTGTCCTTTCATGTTATGGATAAAGAAGTAAATGAAAGAATATAATTTTAAAATTAACTAGAAAAGCTACAATTAAAATATGGTGAATATTCCAACGACAATTTATGCTGGAGAGGATGTGGTGAAAGGGGGACACTCCTCCATTGCTGGTGGGAATGCCAACTGGTTCAGCCACTTTGGAAATCAGTATTGAGATTCCTCAGAAAAATGGGAATAAACCTACCACAAGACCCAGCAACTCCACTCTTAAGCATATATCCAAAAGATGCCCATTCATACAACAAGGATGTCTGTTCCACTATGTTCATAGCAGCATTATTTGTAATAACCAGAACTTGGAATCAACCTAGATGTCCCTCAACCGAAGAGTGGATAGAGAAAATGTGGTACATTTACACAATGGAGTACTATTCAGCAGAAAAAAAAATGGAATCCTGAGATTCGCAGGCAAATGGATGACACTAGAAGAAACCATCCTGAGTGAGGTAACCCAGTCACAAAAAGAGAAACATGGCATGTACTCTCTCATATATGGATTTTAGACATAGATCTGGGGAGTGCCAGCCTACAATCCCATGGCCAGAGAGTCTGGGAAACAGAAACTTCATTCAGTGGCTGATGGAAGAAGAGGCAGACTCTCTCGGTTAAGTAATGAGCTGAACTCAAGAAAGCCAGTAACAGAGAGGGAGGACTGATGACCAAAGGGATTAAGACTGGGCTGGTTTAACCCCCAGAAACAGCTGACCTGACAAAGGTTAACTCTTGAATCCCAGGCATCAGCCTGGGAATTCAGCATGGGACTGATCCCTGAATGTGAGTGTCAGTGAGGAGGCCTAGGTAATCTATTGAGCCTTGGGCAGCAGATCAGTACCCATCCCGAGTATACACACGGACTTTGGACTCCCATCCAACAATGTGAGGTGCACTCTCACCCTGAACTCTTGGGGAAGGGTCTAGGCCCTGCCCTATATGAAATGACAGACTATGGACACCCCCATGGAGGGCCTCACCCTCCCTGGAGAAATGAGGGGGTAATGGGGGGGTTGGGGGAGGGCACGGGAGGAGGGGAGGGAAAGGGGGAGGGACCTGGAACGGATTTGTGAAGCAACCTTGTTTCTTATGTAAATTTAAACTGAAAAATAAATTTTAAAAAAGATGATACCAAATTGCCCTTTGGAAATAAAAAAAATGTTTAAAAAAAAACAAGTAGTTGAAAATCAACATGAATGAAATAAATAAAAAAAGCAAATAATGAAATAAGTAAAATTTTCTCCCTAAATAGAAAAATGGACAGAAGAAAGACAATTGACCTATTAGCAGTGCATAATAGTATCACTAATCAAAGAATCTGAAGTTAAAATAAAATGGTTCCATATTTTGAAAAAAATTATGGTGAATATCAAGCACAGCCTAACTAGCTCGGTTGAGAGAGTGTTAGACTAAAATATGGCAAATTTTACAGGTAAACACGATTTTAAAACATCAAAACTAGTAGCAGTAATAACAATTTGTAATTTGACATAAGATCTATTAAATTTCAAAGCAATAGATAATGGAAGAAAAGCTTAATAATTGGAAAGTATCAAAGATATTATACTATATAAATATAAAATCAGAATGGATACACACAATATTGGTATACATACAAGGGCAATTGATAGCTATACAGTGGCATTGGTAAACTTAACCTAATAGTCACTATTACCTACTTTTTAAGTGAAATAACTAATTGATTTACTGCATATTTTCTAAAATAACATTTTAGAAACATTTTTAATTTAAAATAATATTCATAGTGAAAGTAAATCTTTAAAAAAGGATTATATGAGATGAAATAAATTATCCCAGTTCTATCTAGAGTATCTTTTAATCTTTCATTTCACTTACATGTAGCTTTCACCAAATTTCAGAATTTTATCAGGAATAAGTATCACATCTATCAATTGAGAAATTATAATTAAAATTTGAAAATGGTACCAAAAAACTCACAGAAAAAGACTATATGATAGCTAAGTCAGATGAAGGTTATAGGACCATAATATTCGGTGAATAGGCCATTGTGATGACTTGGATAAGATGGCTCCATAGGTTCATATATTTTCAAGCCTGATTCCCAGCTGGGAGGCTGTTTAGGAAAGATTAGGAGGTATGACCTTTCCATAAGAGGTGTGTCACTGAGGGTAGGCTTTGAGATTTCAAAGGCCTGTTTGTTACTCAGTTTCACTCTCTTTCTGCCCTTTGCTTGTGGATAAGATATAAGCTCTCAGCTACCGCCCCAGCACCGTGTGTGCTGACCTGCCACCGTGCTTCCATCACAATGATCATGCACTCTCTGAAACTGTGAGCAAATCCCTCAAAATTAAATGCTTTTTAAAAAATAAGCTGCCTTAGTGATGTCATCTCTTCACAGGAATAAAACAGTAACTAACACACCATTTGCGAGAGACTGTTCAGAAAGGTGGCCCATCACGTGGCTTTATTCAAGAGTAAGAACCTATTACCACCCCTTTACTAAACCAGTGTAATTCCTAACTTTACTTTGAGTACTTATTTATCCTTGTCATCACAGGTAAGAGTCATCCTCATCTTTCATCAAAGAAGCTTCTCTTTACAGTAGGAGAAACTAAGCATGGGGTGTCCAGCTCCCGCTGATACATCTGCAACACAAGCCCTACACCTGAGGCTCAGGGAAGATCCCAAGAAAGGGGCAAGAAGCAAGAGTCAGAAGACCATCAAGTGTGCTGTGATACTGTATCTTCTAGCTATGCCAGGGAAGCTATACAATACGGCTACCTAAGCAAGACCTGAAAAACTCCATCATTAGTTGACATGGCAAGATGGATGGGCGAAGTCTCATAGTGTCCCGTGTCTAGATGAAGACATACAGGAAAGTATTGATTACCGAGATGGTGACAATTAGTCCTTTCCAGGGATGAGCCCTTGTGGCAATAGATTGTTTAGAATTTAATAAAACTTGCATGAGGATCAGAATACAAAACTATCTGCACTCTTTAGCCTTAGACACCAGGTAGTGGTGGTAAACATGTTTATCCAAGACTCAGGTGACAGAGGCAGATGGATCTCTCTGAGTTCAAGGTCACCCAGGGTTCGATGAGAGTTGAATCATTCTAAGAGTAACAGAGCTCATGACTTTAATCCCAGCACTAAAGAGGTACATAAGGAAGAAGCAAAGGGTCTCATGTGAGATTCAGTTTCCAGTCAGGGAAGACAGGATCTCCATTTCAGCCTTATAGAGGTATGAGCTACTGACTGGCTTCTTTGCTTCTCTGATCTTCAGCTTGAACACCAATATCTGTATCTGGATTTATATTATTCATTCTATAAGCCCCCTTACTGGTTTTCTAATACCAACTGATCTGTCCTTAAAAAATACACACTAAATAAACTCAATAGGCTGTCCTTACATTCTCATGTGCACTCATACATATGGGTGTGTCTGTGTTTGTATCTGTGTGTGTGTGTGTGTGTGTGTGTAAAACAATAATAAAGAAAACGAGACCATGAATTTAAGAGGGTACCACAGGGACATATGAACAGTTGTGGGTGGAATTATATTTAATTTAAAATAGAATTTTAAACATAAAAAACTAGGGACTAGGACTATCATTCTGTGGTATGGTGTATTTGCCTAACTTGCTCAAGTACCTTGGGTTCATGCTCATATGAAAAAGTACACAAACAAGAACATTACTAAATAAACAAACCATTTTCCATTGGAAAGAGTGAGCAGGAAAGCAGCAGCAAATGGAGGCTCTCATGAAAAGTTCACTAATTAAAAGAAGGTGGCTGCAGGGCGTAGTGAGAAGGCAGTCAAGGGAGAAACAGCCATTGCATTTAGAACAAGAAGACATGGGTTTATTATTACTGACAAGTTGCCTACAGATGAAAGAGGGATAACTGCTCAAGGGTGTGGACCGGGACAAACTACGATGGCACATGTGGATGGCAGAGCTGAAATTGGAGATGTCTCTCTGGTGGAAAGGAAATGAAGACCATACACAGACAAAAAAGTACAGGTGAAGAAGGCGAAAATAGAAAATGGCCAATCTCACTATGCATTTTCAGTTTTTACAGCAAGGCAACAGACAAAGTCATAAGTGGGAAATAAAAACTGTAGAAAACACCAGGAAACAGGAATGCAGTTATAGAGTTGCAGTGAGGAGAGCTGGAAAGATGGATCAACAGGTAAAAGAGTTTGCTACATAAGCATAAGACCTGTTTTTAATCCTCCTGGGACCCATGTAAGGGCCAGATATGTAAAATGAGCACCTATAATCAAAGCTCCACACAGGCTGACAGGAGGCAGTGGTACAGGGTGATGGGAGACAGGAGACAGTGGTTCAGAGTAATGGAAAACTGTGGTACAGAGCAATGGGAGACAGTGATACAGGGCTATGGAAGACATTGGTACAGACTGATGGGATGCTGTGATACAGGGTGATGGGAGATAGTGGTGCAAGGTGATGGGAGTCAGTGGTATAGGGTGATGGGAGTCAGTGGTACAGAGCAATCAGAGATAGTGATACAGGGCTATGGAAGGCAGTGGTACAGAGTGATGGGATGCTACGGTACAGAGTGATGGGAGTCAGTGGTGCAGGGTGATGGGAAGCAGTAACAGGAGAATACTGGAAGCTCTCAGGCCTTCTAACCTGCCCTAGGCAGCAGAAAGACAACAGTGATTCTATCTCAAACAGGGTAGAAGGTAAGAGATCCAACACCAGGGATTATTCATCACAACACTGGGTATTTTCCACATGCTATCTATCTTCCTCTGAAAAGTTAATTTCTTCTTCTTTGACTTTTCCTTGGCATGTGGTATTGGTAAGAGTTTCCTGGCAGAAGGGAATTTGGAGAGAGAGCTCAGTCTATAAGTATTGTTCTTAGAGGAGAAGTGGATGTGTACATGGTTCATATACAGAGATCGTAAGTAGAGAGAGGAGTTTAGAATGTGATTTTCTGTAGAATAGAGATCATAGAAATATAGTGTACAGAAAGAAAAGAACAAAATGAGAGAAGAGGAGAAGATAAGGGAAATGAATGATAATCTATGGGTGTAGGAAGATGTGCTTGGAAATCTAAACAGTGTTGATTAGGTTGGTAAATCTGCCTTTGCAAGTACATGTATTCGAACAGGCACATCACTCCCTAATCTTACAGTACACAGCTGGGTAGGTACCAGTAGCACCTCTGTTTCACAAAGTAGCCCAGAACTCCAGTCTTTCCCATCTCTGAACTCTGTTACCCCCTGACATCCTTTCCCATGCAAATAATTCAAACCCCCCTTCCATTACCACATCATGGACTAGTCTACAGGAAAGGCAATGGGAAACCTTAAGGCTAAACATGAAACAGGTTACAACTTAGTCATGTGACACATGTGAGGAAAATAAAAGAAAGCAACAATTGCAAGGGCAGGGGAAATACATGTTTTCTGACAAGTGGTCTTGTTCTCCTAAAGAAGATTACAAGCAATGAGTTTGAATGACTGGATGATAGCTTCAGACACAAAGCCAGACTACAGGTTATAGCAAGACAGAGAATAGAAACAGGTGAAAATCGTGTGAAAAGAAAAACTGAAACATTTCCTAACACATAGATAAGGAACTTCAAAATAGATTTTAGAGCAGTGGCTCTCAATCTTCCTAATGCTGCGACCCTTTAACACAGTCCTTCATGCTGTGCTGACCGCAACCATGAAATTATTTCCATTGTTATCTCATAACTGTAATTTTGCTAAGGTGTTGGGGAATAGTATTTTAAAGTATGTTGCATTTTTTTTCCTATGGCTTTTGTTAACAATGCAAACATATGTTACATTTTTATGTTGTATTTATTTAACTCGGTGAATCTGTGCTGCTTTACCTGCTTAAAACACCTAACAGGGAGTGGAACAGCAAATCATGAGGCAGGACAAAGAATAGGTGGGGCTGGCAGGCAGAGAGAACAAATATAAATGGAAGGCAAAATCTAGGAAGAGAGGAGGAGGAGCAAAATAGAACAAGGAGAGGATATCGGGACCCAGCCACCTGGCCACCCAGGCACCCAGCCACCCAGGCACCCAGGCACCCAGGCACCCAGGCACCCAGGCACCCAGCCACCCAGCTACCCAGCCACCCAACCACCCAGACACTCAGCCACCCAACCAGCCAAGGAATAAGAGTGAAAGTAAAATACACGGAAGTAAGAAAAGGAAAAAGCCCAGAGGCAAAAGGTAGATGGGATCATTTAAGTTAGAAAGACCAAGTTACGACTGGACGTTTATAAGTAATAATAAATCTCCATGTGTGATATATTTGGGAGCTAGGTGGCAGGCCCCCAAAAGCTCAAAGAGCCAATGAGTGAAAAACACAGCAGCACTACTATTATAAATTGTAATGCACATATCTGTTTTCTGATGGTCACAGTAGACTCCTGTAAAAGGGTTCCTTGATCTTACAACTCACATGTTGAGAACTGCTGTTTTAGAAGACTACAGAATTACTAAATATTGCTATCAAAGGTATAACTTTTATCTTTTGCTAGAGTGCTTGGAAAAGCAACAACACTACCTATCCTTATTCAACAACGTGGAGAACTGCGGTAGCAGCAATGAGCTCACCGGATTGTATCTGTTGGTCTCATTTCTGTTGGAAAAGCTTCGGTACTATGCTTTTTGAAACGTAGTGCCCTGGTATGTCCCATCAAATCTTGCATCAGAACCCTTGAAAAGTCTTATGCCTGCTATCCAGTGACCTCTTGGCTATTCACTAATAGATTTCCAATCCACTGAGAGGCAAACCTTCACAGACACTTTTCAAACTTCCAAAGCTATGATTAAATGTGCCTTTACATCAAAAATCAATCTTTTCTAAGGTATTCGGGGGATTTGCTCTGTGGAGCAGAGACTAACATGCCAGACAGGCTTTCCTAGACTTTAAAAATATCTTTCATTTTCCCTTTCAGGAAGTCATTATTTGAGGGGCTGTTTACACAAGTCCCCAAATCACATTTAAGATCACATTAACCTAAGTGCATGCTCCCATTTATTGCTCAGTATTCTTAAAGGATACAAAAATTGCTTGCTTATTAACGTAACGATCATTAATTGGTAGCTGGGCCTTTTCTGATCCTTGACTGATTATCCTAACAGCAGACTGTTTTCACTTTAGGAAACATCAAGCGATATTTCTACATGCCAGCTACTATTTTTTAACTATTTGTAGCGGTTCTAGGAAGAAAAGAATATTCATTTTCTTGAATTGTCATATTGAAACCAAATAGGACAGACACATTTAACTAGCATTGATGGAGTTCTTATGTTCAGGATAACTTGTTCACATAGACAATAGCTCTTATTTAGTCTCTGTAGCTTTAATCGTTTCTTGTGCAGGTGAATATTAATTTTCATAATAGATGTATCCACTGTGAGGACAGAAACCCCAACTTGGTTTTGCTTAATTTTGTCAATGTGCTTAGCACAGCACTAGAAATCCTCAATAAACATTAATGATAAACCTCTAACAATAGAGAAGCCCAATTGCAGTTCTAAAGCTTTTATGTGGAAACAATAGCACCACTCGGTTCAGGGCATGAACAGCAGATTGAGATCAAAAGGTGCTATCTCCATTGATCCAATGCCATGCTTATTTCTCACATCTCTGTTGTGGTAAGGCTGTAATATTGAAGCAGTCAATGAAACCTTTTCGCCAATTGTCCTAAATGTCACATTGACCTCTCTTGGGTTACTTGGTGTCATTCTCTATTACATGAGCTTTGCTGCCATTTCCCAAACTTTCATTCAGGCTGCTCTTCAATCAAACAGAATCTCCAGATAATTTCCCAGAGTCCTCAAGGCTTTCATGTTCATTCTGTTCATTTCCTAGCAAACCCTTTAAGTGGACTTAAATTAATGGAGGAGGTCTACATATGACCACAGATTGCTTGGCGGAGGCTGGGATAACAGAAGCCAAGAGAAGGCTGAGATCATTTATCAGCTTCAAGAAGCAGGTCCTGAAAACCAGTGGCAGATGTCCGACAGGAACACAGGAGGAAACAACAATGCCTTGTATTTCTGACTGAAGGATGCAATCATTAAAACAACCTAATACCAAGACAACCAGTGCTGTCTCAAATGCATTGCACTCCTCAGATTACTGAGCCAGGACTCTTGATGTCCTAGACTGCAAGAGTCTTTTTTCTTATATTCTATACTTGATGACATTTTTATTCTATTTTTTATATCTTTCAAATTTGTCTCATTCTTCCTTCTCAAAGGACCAGCATTATACATAGCTTCTGTTATCCATCCTCAAGCAAACTATGTAGCCTCTCAACTCATTCCCTCAATCATACATAGGCTTGCTACACAATTCTATTCACCATGTTGTTCACCTGTTTACTTCCCAACCACGTGATCATTCCTCTCCCGTGAACTGTCCTTCAGAGACATATTCATTCAAAAGTCTAAAGATAACAACCCCAAGTCTCTACCAGGACAAACACACCTCTTAATGATGCACTTATTGAACACCTCCAATCTCATTTCCCTTCATTGCTTTACTGACACGGCCTGTCCCAGAAATCTTCCACTTGGAGCACCCAGTGTGCTGGTCCCTTAGTGTTATCCTGTCCTCAAATCCCCTCTGTTTGTCAGGACAACTTCCAACTACAAAACACCCACACCATTTTTGCTTCACCACCTCCTTCAGATTTCGATGCTCATTTTATTTTTTTAAGTCCCATATTCTTTGTCATCTGAGTGTCTATACTTTGTTGAAGACAAAAGAAAACAGGCACAACCACAGGGCATTCTGGGGAATCATGTGAATCACTAAGTTTTAGGAACATAAATGACAAAGACAAGAGCTAAAATAAATAATAACAAACAGTGACATATTCCAGAGTTGAGATGAAATGAGACTGCAAAATTTGCTACTGAGACGTAAGAAAGGCAAGAGGTAGGAAGGACTGCACTAGTTCCACGTGCCAATAGTGTTCTAACCTTTTCTGTCCTCCTCAGTTGAGACAGTGAAATGAAAGAACAGAAATAAAAAGAGGTGTGCTGGTTTCTATTGATGCTGTAACAAATGACCACAGATTCAATGTTGCAAGCAATGCAAATTCATTAGCTTATAGCTCTGGAGGTCAAAAGTCAAACGTATAGTGTCTCCCCTGGCTGTAGCCTACTACAGCACCACAGCTGCCTTCCTTCATGAGATTACATTTGCTCACATTTTCTCCCTCTTCACAGCAATTTTATATTACCTGACCAGTGCTCACTGTCTAGTAATGGCCAGTGAAGTCTTTCTCACATAGAATTGCTCTATCCTTGATTCTCTTCTTTTCCTCTTTTAGAATAATAATAGTTAATTAGCAAGTTTAATACAATCCATTTTCTTAATCCAGTTTCTCCCTGTAGTCCACAGTATTCACAAATCCTCTTAATCCAGGAAGACCAAAGAGCTATGAACAATACAGAAAAACCCATGTGAACATCCCCCAGACTATTGTAGGAGGCAGGTTTTGTGGTTGGCTGGTGTTATGAGGTCAGAGAAGACTACAGGAATGGGGAAGGCACAGAGATCACTACAAAAAGCAGAATAGAGGGGCTGGAGAGATGTCTCAGAGGTTAAGAGCACTGCCTGCTCTTCCAGAGGTCCTGAGTTCAATTCCTAGCAACCACACGGTGGCTCACAATCATCTGTAATGAGATCTGGTGCCCCCTCTGGCCTGCAGGGGCACCTGCAGGCACAACAATGTATTCATAATAAATAAATAAATCTTTTTTAAAAAAAGCAGAATAGAATATTGCTAATCAATGGATTATTAACCTTCCAACACAAAGCCGGTAAAGAAACTTTGTCCCTTTTTTTTTTTAGCACTGTTCTAAAACATCCCTTTCACTAAGCTAAATCCTAAAAACTCTAACCTTGAATATTTAAAACACCTTGTTTCAGTAGATGATAGGTCACATAGGTAGTCTTGTTCTAGTGGTATCATGGGGTGTGATGAAAGGAACTATGCAGAGCATAGCAGCCTGGGCAGCTGCCTGGTTAGCTATCAGTCAGCAAACAGATGCAGGGCCATATGGGGAGTGAGTCAGCAGAGGCATGAGAAAAGGTCTCCAAATAGCCCACAGGAAGAAGAACGTAGTTTTATGGAGGAGGGTGAAGGTAGGAGAAGCTGTTAATTCCTGACCTCATAAAAATGATGTTACAGAAATTAGAGCTATTCAGATAGTTGATTGAGCGATGTGTTGATGACTGCTGTTATTATTGTCACTTATGAGATGATCTACATTACCAGAGCACTGAGAGATTCTTGGGAGGCAAAACTAGATAATGGGAAGTGAATCCCAGCAGTGGTCATCTCTGCCCAGAAACTACACATTAAATAGTCATGCAAATAACTGCTTTCACAAGTGCTAAGGAAGCCAACTGAAAGATTATAACAGCTGGTTTTTATCATAATAATAAAAGATACGGTATATTGAAGAAGGAGGAGGGAAGAATTTGGGTAGCATCTCCTTCCACAAGTTCAAACAAGATTACATAGAAAGATGAGTTCTTTGGCAGTGAGAAATAAGTTTAAGCCACAGAATTTTAATCCATTAGCAGTAAAACCAAGTACCAGGAAATGCCCCACTGCCTCTACTACCTGGTCCATGACAACCCATAGAGATTCTGGACCTTGACCTGAAAACCAAGGAATTGCCTTCTATCTCTATCACAACCTTGAGTACATAGTATTGAAAAGCCAAACATCTCCTGAGGCATTAACTAGGAAGTAAAGCTACAGCATGACCTTGGAACACTGTTCCAGGTTGATTAGACCAAACACTGAAAAGATCATTATGACCCCATTCCTAGGTTAAGGTCAGCAGAAAGAGCTTCTGAAACCTCAGTGTCAGACAGCAGTAGGGTGGACTTCTATTCTGTCAGCAATATCTGCAACTGTGTACAATGATGTTGAACTACTTGATAAAAATCACAACAAGCCAACTGTAGACCTCTACCCCAGCCCAAACTGCATACTTCAGTCTCCTCAGCATTTATGATCATAGATATACCCCCATTCCTTCCAACAGGAAACACAACATAGAGTGTCATTGTTTGCCACAAGGAGAAGAACTCAAAATAATACGTGGAAACTAAAGCCTGTTCTTCCATGCTAAGGCCCAGTGTTTGACAGAATCCTACTGTTTGTCCACTGATCAGTGACCGTGGACTGGTATTCTGAAGATTCTCTTCATCCAGGTGAAAGAAGGCTTGTAGGGATGAACTATCTCTGTCAGAGGGCCTCCTACTACATCCAAACAATGCGCCAACTAGAAATGTGGAATAAACTTTAACCTAGGGCACCCTCAAGTGACTAAAACATGACAAAACACCATTATTGACTTGTGGCAAAGCTGGACTTCATGTACCCTCTCATGGTAAGATAGCAATAGTTACCACCAACATACAGAACATAAGAAGTAGGTCTTGGATGTCTAAAAAAACAAAAAGCAAATCCATAACAATTAGAGAGGCAGTAACAAATACCTAACTCTTCAATTCCATATGTTAGACATTAAAAATATTCCCGATAGGCAGCAGACACTGATGACAAAAAATCAACAAGTATGAACTCAAGGACAAAGGATTAAAAGTGGATACGAAAGGAACTAGCAATGAACTTGAAGAAAAAGTAAACCAGACAAAACACTCAGATGGTTATCATAGGAGCTTTGCAGAGATACTGATGTAATTAAAATATATAAACAGGAATCTTGGCACTTCATATATTCAGAGAGTCTGATTTCTCTTCAGATTCTATCAATCTTTTGTCCTTAAAATATATTAAGTGACATTAGAAGCACAATAGGAAACACCAAACACAGAGCAGACCATACAAAAGAATCGGCAATCTTAAAGATGAGAGCCTGAAAGTAATACTTCTAGGAGAAGAGAAACCAGAATTAAGGCCCAGAGGTGATAGCTTTAACCCCGTAGCCCTTAAATGTGGGGTTAAAGGTGGAAGCACTTGCCTTTAGTCCCAGGACTTGGGAGGCAGAGGCAGGGGATATCCAAGTTCTAGAATAGTCATGAATACACCGAGAAGCCCTGTCTCAAAAAAAAAACCAACATAAATGAATAATAAATATATCTAGCTGAGTAATGGCAATGCATGCCTTTAATACCCCCCCTCCAGGAGGTAGAAGCAAGTGGATCTCTGTAAGGGCTACATGAAGAAACCCTGTCTCAAAATTTTTTTGAAAAAGAAGAAAATCCCAACATGGTGGCCCACAACTGCCTGTAGTCTAATTCCAGGGTATTTTATATACTCTTCTGGCCTTTGCAGGCACCAGAATTCACAAAGTGCAAGTATTCTCATGCAAGCTCACACACATGCACATAGACTTAAAAAACAATAATTTTTCCAGAGCAGGAAAAAATGATACTTTTAAGACCAACATTAAAAGAGTGAATATTTGTATTGTCAGTTGCGAAAGTGCTTGAGAAAGCCAAAGGGCTAAAAGCATAATACACGTGATAATAGCAGAAAATTTCACCTGCCCTTGAGAAGTATCCTGATTCAGGAAGGCTACCAATCAAATCAGTCAAAAACTCTATTATTCAGAAATGAAAGTTGAAGCTATTCCAAAACCCCCAAACAGAGACCCACTTTAAAAGAAATACCAAAGAAAGCTCTTAAAAAACAATACAAAATAAAACAAAAAGTATCCTATGTTAATGAGTGACGTAAAAGCATGGGAAAGTAGGAAACTCACTGGTAAGAATGACCATGCAGACAATTTCACTATGCTCACCATGACAAAGCAATCATTTTACCTATTTAACATGAGAGCTAAAAGCATAAGACAATGACCATATTATTGTGTCAAGAGAGAGAAAATATAAAGACATAAAATGGGGCATTAATATTCAAACATAAGGAAAGAATAGAAGGGAACCTTCGGGGTTTGTTGACGTGGTTTTCATTGGTTCTTATTTCAGTAGTAGTATTCTTTCTCCTTATTTTTTTCAGTTTCTGCTTTGTTATCTTTACAGAGATAAATTGATGCTATTTCAAAATAGTATACACAAGAAGAGAGACTGCAATCCAGTAACAGTGGGGTACCTTGGCACCCACTTTTAGTAATAGGCAGATTATTCAGGAATGGAAATCAAGATCAATAGAAGTCAAAGTCAGACCTCATGGCACAAACCCAGGCTACTTGGTGAGAGGATGGGGGAAGTCTACCTAGTCTGTAGAGCAAGATCAAGGCCAGACTTGTAAACTTATTAAGACTCTATTCCAAAAATATAAAAGAACAAACAAACAAGAAATAAGTGCCTCAGTGGTAGAGCATGTGAAACCTTAGGTTAAATTCTTAGTAGGTGCCAACTCCCACAACAAAGTTAAACTGGATCCTAGGCCAAGCAGATACCCACAGAACACTCAACAACTACAAAACAATAGTCTAATCGATGCATAGAGTATTATTGGGAAAATATTATGTATTCTAATAAAGATATCCCAATTAATATTAAAGGGAAAAAGGGAGAGCTGGGAGGAGTAAGGAAGGGAAATAGATAAGTGCTCACTTTAGCACAGCAAACACTAAAAACCGGAACAACACAATGACTAACATGAACCCTGTCCAAGGGTGTCATGCAAATTTGTATCACTGCCCATGTTATATCTGATAGAAGAAATAAACTCTGGCATTCTGTGGCACAGCAAGATGACTGGAATTAACAGCCTTATATCATGCCTCAGTATATTAGAAGAGACACCATAAAGAAGAATGGTTAACCTGTCAAGGAGCACGTATATATTAGCAAAGTGAAAATACTTGGGCTTAGTTTTCAACAAGTGAATATTTCAACATGTTAAAAAGATAAAAATGAATAAGTTACACAATTATTCACAAAAATCTAGAAGTCGTTTCTATACTGAATAATTTGAATATACTCAGTAGGTTACCCAGAACTTGAACAGATTAACTAACAGAAAAATGACATGTGAGATGCTTTTTCTAATTTGAGAACAGTTCTAACATTTTCAGGGCAACTGAGAAGTGTTCTGAAAAGATAATTTTTAATATAAATAAGCTGCTATTAGAAAAAAGTATCTTCCAAAGTACAGTATTTTTCCAAATATTTTAGACTATTATATGAACTTCTTTATGTAACTAATTTATAACCATAGCAATATAACCAGTTCTTTAAGGAACTAAAAACATTTTGCATATAGTCCAAAAACAGATGATGTATTTATGATCCAGTATCTTCCACTCTCCTTGAATACATCTTATTTCCTGTGGTACAGATGTTTCAATAACCTTTAGTTCTAAGATCTATTATAGATGTAGAATTTAGTTTATAATCCTTTAAATCGTGTTGTACCACTGCCAAGTATCTAAATAGTTGTAAACACATTCACAACTAAATAAAACCTAAGTATTTCAAAGCCCAATTAAGTGTCAATTCAATAAAGCATCTCTGAAAGGGATGTGTACAAACACATGGGGAGCACAAGCACACGTGCAAGCACTCCAAGAACCCCACTCATCCCTGACTTGGGATATTTAAGCATCCACGTAATCCCTTTCCAAGTATGAAACCATGTGATTTGCTGCTGATTATTAGAATCCAGCAATAGTGATGACAGGTCATCTCCAGAATTCTACTTGAAAAGATTATGACATATGACCAGATGGGAAACCCCTTAAGCATGCTAATATTAGTTAAGCAAGTGATCATGTTGGGAAAGTCCATAAAGCAAGGTTCTGGGGCTGGCAGAAAGAGGTTGAAGAGAAGAATCTGTCCATCCATAACAAGCTTGTGTTGATGGGACTGCAGGAGTCTGCAAGCAGATTCTTGTCAAGATAATACCCAGGCCTGCTTCCCATTGGCTTTGAGACAGGGTCTTGCTATATAGCTCAGGCTGGCATCAGCTTTCTCAAGTGCTAGGATGAATGCATATCATATCATCACTGATCCTTGGCTGACAATTTGATGGCAGCTTCTTACAAGATCTACCTAAGCTATGGCTGAGTTTCTAATCCTTGATAAAGACACAAAACCATGAGAAGATAAATACAGGCCAGAGAGAACTCAAGACAGAGCTGAGGTGGAAATCAACCTCCTGCTAGTTAGAGCACTTACAGAGAGGTGCTGGACAGTCTAAAGGGGAGGAAACTCATCAATGGTCTCATCCAGCTATAGACCATGTTATCTGCAAAGCCAACATACCAAGCAAGATATGCGTACTAGTGCAATAGCGGTACAGTTACTTTGGGGATAACCAACCACCTGGTGGCTGTATTTGTGGCATGCTCAATGGGAGCGAATATCCACATATCTCTCTTCATAGCTTCTCTACTTACCTCTTCTAATCCACTCTCCACCTTATCCTTGACAACTAACCATATCTGTCACTTCATCATTTCAAGATTGAGAGGACTGAATCCCAGCCTGGCAGCCACATTCCAAAGCCTGAGCTTCGGGTCTGGAGCAGCATCAAGCAAGCCACAAGTCTCAGAACCGGAAGCAGGGTCAGAGGGAGGTCCCAGCCTCAAACCCGGGAGCAGCATTGGAGGTAGAATCTAACTACAGGCCCTGAGAAGCATTCCAAATCCCAGCCCAGAAGCAGCATCAGAGCCTGGAAGCAGCATCAGTGAGAGGACCGAAGCCCAGCCTTGAAGCAGCGTCAGAAGAGGGCCTGAGCATCAGGTCTAGAGAAACATCATGGGAGATACGATTCTCAGAACCAGAAGCAGTGTCAGAGGGAGGTCCCAGACTCAAACCCCCTGGAGTAGCAGTGTTGGAGCAGGAGCATTTACCAGAAGCTATGCTATACTTGTGCCTGAAGGAGTGGTCAAGGGAGCCACAGCTCCCAACTCTACCAACTGGAGAAAGGGAGACTCCCTGAAGAACAATCTCCACCTAAACCAATTAGAGGAAGAGATGCGTAGACAAACAAGGTAAGAACACACCCGTATAAAGAGCAATACGGCACCGCTAGAAACTAGTGGTGCTACAAGAAGACCTGAACATCCCAACACAGATGAAGTAGAAGAAAACGACTTAAAAATAACTATGAGGATGATTGAGACCCTTAAAGAAGAAATGAAAAACTCTCTTAAAGAAATGGAGGAAAAGACAAACTAAAATTAGAAGATATTATCATTTCAAGAATACCATAAAAATGAAACATGTACAATATAACTTTTTATAATGGATTTTTCCAACCATCATGATTTTCTCAGTCATGCATGTTTTTTATTGCTCTTGTCTTCTCATAACATGATTAATTTCATGACATCATTTCATGGGACCATAGAGAGTTTATTCAGATCTGAAGTATAACTGAGTTGTTTCCATTTTGGAGATATTATATAGGAGGAGACCATAAATCATAAATATGTAGAATATATTCTAGTAACTGGATGTTTATAGTTCTCTAGAATACATATCTACAATGTAATCACTAGATGAGTGTTAGTGTTCCCCATTCTCAAAGTGGATAAAATGTGTATAATTCTCAACAACAAATGGTGGAGAAGTGGTTCAGTTTCCCTGCATCCCCTACAGAAATTGGCATTCCCCTCCACCTTCTTCCCTCGCCCTCCTTCCTTTCTCTTTCTTCTTTCTTTCTTTCTTTCTTTCTTTCTTTCTTTCTTTCTTCCTTCCTTCCTTCCTTTCTCTCTCTCTTCCTCTCTCTCTCTCTCTTACACACACACACACACACACAGATTCACACAGAGTAATCATATTGTGCCTTTATTTCTCTAATGTCTAATGCCATCACACATCCTGTCATGAGTTTACTCTATATATCACATCAATGAAATGTCTCTCCATTGTCTCTCTGTCTACACTTAATCTTCTATTCTATTACCAATGTATTTCATTTTAACTTTGATAATTCTTTATATATTATATATGCTATTCCTTTTGTTAGATAGGTGGTGTGCCAATCTTTTCTTCCAGATCAAAGCTTGTATTCAGTTCTCTTATCAAGACGTTTTCCAGAATGATAATTAATTTTGTTATAAACTAAATTACTACTTCTAAATTTTATATAATGAGCTCTTTTGTTATTCAGCCTAAGAATGATGTGTCCAACCCTAACGGTTTTCTCAGAGCTTTAAGTATTAGAGTTAGATCCATGATTCATTTCTAATTAGAATCTCTGCTTTTCCAACCATTAAAATTGTCTACTAATCATTATTTCTGTATGCTTATAGCACATTAGAACCACTCAAAAAGACTTTAGAAAAGTAAAAGTCTCCGGGCTTCAGGCCAGATTAATTATATAAAAAGAGCTCAGCATGAGTCCCTTAAGTTAGTAATTTTTAAAACGTGGTGTGCAGGTGATCAGTGAGCCTTGGAACCCTTTTAAAATTTTATATTAGTTGTAAAAGATGACCAATAATAAGACAATGACATCTTTGACACAGCTTTCTATATGATGTAGTGGGATGCAGGTCAAGTACTGCACAAACTACCCCAATACTGGAGCACTATGTATGTTTTATGCTTGCGTTCATGGTCCAGCTGCACCACTGCTTAGACCTATCACAGAAAGCACAAGACTTGACAGTTTGTTTCCCCTTTGATTAGCTAGAAAAAAATGATTCTTAACTCATAATTAGTGAAGGCGGAAACTTGAAAATAAAGAGGCACCTGTGATAGGTATGTTTGATATCATTCTTCCTACATTTTCTCTGCAAAACACACATTTAGTTACCCTTGCCATGAAGCAGTTTCATATGGAGTTATAACTTGGAGGAAGAAGCAAGACATCTTTAACTAAGTCAGAATCTAGATGCTGCTGATACTATTTTGTATGTGTGTTTACTTTTTTGCCATTGATACACTGTGCTTTACAGCAAGAGTTGTATGTATTTCCTCATTCAGACATAAGGTGGTTTGTCTTTCAGTTGGTCATGATTGGACTTTGACCATTCCTAATTCCGTACAAATATTTCAGTTGCTGTACAAGATAACTCCTGTATCTCAGGAATTATTGAGTTTCCAAAGCTAAGATATCACCACCAATGTATTTTTCTTGATATTCTAGAAGGAGTTCTAGCATATATCTGTATCTGGAATGCCTGCCCCAAATTATGAGTCTTGTAAATTCCTGTGGAATGAAAAGAGTTTGTTTTTAAATGTATTTCTACATCATCTAACCAGTCTCATCCTGATGACATTTGTTCGGCATCCATCCAGGAGAGTTATAGAATGTGTGAAAAAGAACTCAGAGATTTCAAAGATGGAATGCAAATCCCAGAATTGTGCCATTCCAGAAAAAATATAGCCACCCACCTAACCCTGTAGCTGCACAAATTACTGTACGTGGGATTGGGATGAAGTAAGTTAATTTTATTGAATAGAAAATCACTTACATGAGAAACCGGTATCTCAAGGTCAGCGCTCCAAGCACGCAGTATCAGCTCTCTCTGATACCGGATCAGAACCCCCAGAGACAGCAGCCAGCCTCTCCTCAGGTCTATATCCCACCCCAGGTATGCACCTGTGACCACGCCCAAACAGGCATGGTCAGTGTCACAGGCACCTAGTAAGATCTCTCCCTATAAATCCCCTTTCAGTCTAAAGAAAAGATTCAGACTTTATACAAAACTATATCCAAAGATGGCAAAATTCAAGTACACCCTAGGAAAAGGAAAAGCACAAACATACTCCCTCAATATCTAAAGCCAGTAAACTACAAGAGCAAATGGCAAGAATAACATATCCAGTTCTAGGGTAAATGCAAACAGAGATTACTATAGAGCTGTACTAACCTGGAAAGTTTAAGTCTAGTGCCTAATATTTCTATCTAGGGAGAGAAAATAATAATTGTAATAGTCTAATCATTGACTTCATCAAAGACTTGAGAAGGAAGATAACAATACTAGGGTAGACAGGAAATGCAGGTGAGCAACTTCCAAAGGTGCAGCAAAGACAGAAACAGCAGGCTACCTGGACAGTCACCCAAAGTCTCACAGTAGCATAGGGGCAACCAGCTTTGGCTAAGGCCTAGAGCATCAGACTGACCAACACAAAAAGCAAGGAGGTAGAAAGGCTGTCTTACCCTGACTTGGCAAGGTTCACACTCTTCTAAACTATCTCCTGCAAGCACAGTAGAACAGCATGTCTGAAGTCAGCAGTTAAAATGGGGGAAGTTCTTTGCCCAAGAGACCATAAGCTGAGGATAGAATGGACTCCAGAAGGAGTGACATTGGTGCCCAACATTTTCTTGGGAAGCTTGGTACTGTCAGGAGCAATTGTGTCTCATTTCAACAAAGTACTAATATTAAAACATTTAAATGCCATTTTCTGCAGGTCTATGAAGTGTTTGAAGATCAAAATCTTTGTCTGACTCATCTCATAGATATAAGAATGTAAGTGGAAAAATATCTAATTCTTGGAAGCCTAGTTGTACAGTGACTTAATCTTCCCAAAATAATTTAGCAAAGACCAAGATTACAGCAATATAACCATATATATATATATATATATATATATATATATATATATATATATATATATGACACCAGAATGTAGCTACACAAATTACAGTACATGGGATTGGGATGAAGTAAATTAATTTTATTGAAGAGAAAATCACTTTCATGAGAAACTGATATCCCAGGGTCATTGCTCTGAGCATGCAGTATCAGCTCTCTCTGAGACCTGACCTGAACCCCAAGAGACGATGGCCAGCCTCTCCTCAGGTCTATATCCCACCCCATGTATTCACCTGTGGCCACGCCCAAAGGGGCATGGTCAGTACCACAGGGACCTAGTAAGATCTCTCCCTACACAACCCCAACAAGCCCCCCATTCTGGTTGAGTGAAATAAGCAGAAATATGGGTAATATCATTCTGTTTACTGAATCAGAATGTCAGTTCTAAGAGTTCTGAGATTGTATATGTATGGGAGCATGTACGTGTGTGTGTGTGTGTGTGTGTGTGTGTATGTGTGTGTGTTTGTGTTCACATATTTCTCAACCAGAAAGTGAGGCTTACCTAATACTCACCTAATGGTTACATTGGAGACATGTATCCTAGAGAAATAAAACCATCCAGTCACTAGAATATACCTAAATATTTGTATTCTTTTTATGTGCAATAATCCCAAATTTCACATGACCCAGACATCCTTCAGCTCTGAATAAACTGCCCACAATTTGTTCATAATCACAAAATTAATTATCTTCTTGGTGTAGCTAATAAACCAAAAAATTAGTACTAGATCTATTGTCTTATCTTCAGACATACTTTATGTTTAGTGGGTGTAGTATTGACATCTAGAGTCTTGCATATGGAATTATATTGTTACATTAGAATAGAAGTTGAGGGGCTAGAGAAAAGGCTCAGGGAGGAAGAGAATTTACTTCTCCCACAGAGGACCTACATCCAGATTCCAGCACCCTAGTTGTGGGGTTCATAATCACCTGTAACTCTAGATCTAGTGGAGTAGCCAACGTCTTCTGGCTGTGCTGGGCATCTGCACACGCATCACACACACATCACACACACACACACAAACACAGCACACACATGCATCACACACACACACACAAATAAATACATGCATGCATACATACATACATACATACATACGTAAAAATGATAAATCTTTTTTTAATTTATTTTTCAGTTTAAATTTAGATTAGAAACAAGGTTGCTTCACAAATCAGTTCCAGGTCCCTCTCCCTTTCCCTCCCCTCCTCCCGTGCCTCCCCCCCTCCCCCCATTACCCCCTTATTTCCCCAAGGAGGGTGAGGCCCTCCATGGGGGTGTCCATAGTCTGTCATTTCATCCAGGGCAGGGCCTAGACCCTCCCCCAAGAGTTCAGGGTGAGAGTGCATCTCACATTGTTGGATGGGAGTCCAAAGTCTGTGTATATACTCGGGATGAGTACTGATCTACTGTCCAAGGCTCAATAGATTACCTAGGCCTCCTCACTGACAAATCAAAATTTGAAGTAATCAATTACAGAAACCCTACTGGTAAAATCATTCCATCTCAAATAAAGACAACATAAAAACACACAGTGGCAACAGAAAACTATTACACTTTCTATTCACTAGCAATGAAATTATAACAAAAAAGTGGCTTGTTTTAAGGAGGTTTCACCAAGGTATTTCAGGAAAGAAGTTTCATCTACAACAGAACTGAGTCATGTTTAAAGATAGATTTTATTTTCTAAACACAATCTTCTGATGTGAAGCTGGGTTTAATTTTTGGGCAGTTTTTCGAAGCCTCTTTCAAAAGAGTTATTTTTACCTCAGTCATGATATTCTCTTCCTTCTCAGAAACAGTTTTGTGGAATCAGGGATGAGGAGGCTGAAAATAGACAGATCACAGAGCAACTGACATAAGCACATAGCAGCAGGGTGAAGATGGGGAGGGTTCAGCTCAGTGATTTGGGGGTCCTGGGCTTCTGCTTTCTAAAGTTTAAGCCTTTTCATTTTCTTGAATCTAAAGAGGAGCAAAGCAGCTCTTAACTATTTCAATCTATACCAAGCTCCCATTTTCTTACTAGAAAAATACTATTATCGTCCCTCTGAGAAAGATAGCTTATATAAGAGCCAAATAAATACGACTCCATTTAGGCGACCTTGAGAGTGCATACAATAAGCCCAGAAATCAATGGCAGTCCCTTTGACGGCTGAAATTAGATGGCTTCTAATGTTTTGCCAGCTGCATAGAGCATTGTGCGTTTTCAAGATGCCCTCTTTTCCTTGTGAGGTCTTATCTCGCTTTGCCTTTCTTGTTATGAGTACAATTCTGCCCTTTTGATAGCATTCCATGGACTTAGGGGCGTACTTATAAGACCAGGCCACAAAGGCTTGAATTGGTGGCACACACGCTGCTAACAGTAAATTAACCTGGAAAAAATATATGAGGCTTGGGGCTATTCCATTGCACATTACCTTTGTCAATTTGTTTTCAGGTTAGTGCCTTCCCTTCCTTTCATGACCCATGATACCTAGACAAAAACAAAGAAAGGCTGCCCTGAAGAAAATGAGTGCCTGTCCTGTGACTGCATATCAGTGACAGTCTCTTGCCTGAAAACATGGAAATGCATTGCAATGGTATAGGTTTCAAATTAGGAGAAGGAGATGGAAAATTAAATATCCAGCTAGCTTCAAGTTGTTTACTTGGGGACTGGGAAAACTATCCATTAAAAACGATTGGCAAAGCCAAGTTATTAACTAAAGGCTGTGTATATTTTTGTAAACTCTTGACCTGATCTCTAAATGTAATTTTATTTTTATGAAAAAGGTAAGAAAATGATTCATTCCAGACAATATTTTTTATTAAAAAAAATCATAGTCCAAACAGGCCTTGGAGCCTACGAGATCTTTTGTTTAAAATTCCCCAACTTGTTCCCAGAACAAATTCTCTACCTTAACTTGCTTTGCCTCTCCTTATTTGCATACGCTAAAAGAACTATAGAATCTAATATCTGTGTGTTTTCTGTTTATCATAAATCTTGTTTTACTGAATTACAAAATCTTAAGGTTCTATTCACTGATATATCCCAGGAATTCAGATTAATGCCTGACACAACAAAATTGATGAATACTGTGGCATGAATGTAGTTTAACTCTCAAACTTGGGCAAAAGTTTGATAGTAGAATAACTAACAAAGTGTAAACCAAAAGGTACATGATTATGTAGTTTAGAGTTTGGTTCTCAAGACTGAATCCTGTCAGCTTTATGAGTAGATGAAGACGTAGCCATAGCCTCTACCTTACTCTCCCCCTTTCCTATTTGCCCCCAGTCTCGCCTCCCAATAGCCCATTCATTAGTAGTCTAACCCATTGGTTAAGTTAGCCCTCCCATCACCCGCCCAACTACCTTTCAACAGTACCATCTCATGATCATGGAGTCTTTGGCACACGAATATTTGTACAAATACTTCATATTCAAACTGTGACAACCACTGTGAAATCTACTCTTCAGCACTTATCTAAAGCAGAATACTTACATCATACACACACACCATCTCCATATTTCTATTTCTGTGTAGGTATTTCATTTTTCCTTCAAATGATGTGAACTAAAATGTTAATATCAAATAATTCATAATATCCACAATCCAGCGACAGCCCAAATAGTTTTCTACAGTCAAGTGAAGAAAGGGGCTGTCATCTGGTTACCTAGCTGAGTATATGTAATATAACATATGTAGTATAAGTGAGCAATCTACAGCTATATTCAACACCATGGATGCCACAAAAATAATGTTAAATTATGTAATACAGCCACGCATGCTATGTGGTTCTATTTAAACCAAGTACAAAGGTCAGCAAAATTAATGAAAATGGTTAGAAGCCAGGAGAGTTATTGTCCTTGGAGATCAGAGCCTGTAAGAGAGATGCAAGGATTTCTGGAGGCCAATTTTATCACTTGTTCTGAGAATTCATTGACCTGCTTTGATGGCTTATGCTCCTTACATGCGTGCATTATTTTCAAGAAAAAATTTTAAAGTTGTAAAGTAGAGGGAGAAAGATACATAGAACCTAACATATATGATTCCCCTATTTCTATAGGATAATTTGTGCTATGCTGAAACTGCTTAGAAAAAAAAATCACCAGATCTGTCATCTAGAGAGTGGGCCTGAAACCCTAAATAAACCACTTTCTTGATAAAGTATGCTGCCTCACATATATCTTTTGCAGTAATGATAAATGGGTTAATAGAGTGAATAAATGAATAATGAAATGAATGAATAAATGGAAAGAAACATGCATGTATTTATCAAGATGTTTTGTGTGCTGTACAGAGAAAACCCACTGGAGACTGACTTAGATTTGGCTTTGACATTTAAGACCTGTATTAGTCATTTTCCATAATGCACTTTTTTAAAAGATTGCTTTTACTTATGTGAGTGTGTGTGTGTGTGTGTGTGTGTGTGTGTGTGTGTGTGTATACTTTGTCTGTGTCAGGGTGTGTTTATCCCTCATCCATATGTGTCCCCCATGGAGGCCAGAACAGGTGTTGTATCCTCTGAAACTAGTGGTACAGGCAATTGTGAACCACCCAACGTGGGTGATGTGAACCAAACTCAGATCATCTGGAAAACAGAAAACACTTCTGAGCTATCTCTCCAAGCCTCCTAATTCATTCTTAATAATAAGAACAATGATAAAAATGGGAGAGGCAGTTTTAGGGACATAGAGCCCCTAGGTGAACAGTTCTGATTCTTGTCATTGGCCAAAAGATAGAAATGTCCTTGGTTATGTCCTAGCATGTCTGGATTCTGAAGACACTCTGATTTCTTTTTATCTCTTTCTCCTAAATGAGCACCTCTGCCTGGAAGCTATATATGAAAGGATAACCAAAATTCCACTACAAATGCTAACCCTTCTGTGGACTGCTTTGAAATGCAATCTCTAGAGCTTATATCTGTGGGGGTTTGGATGAGAATTGTTCCTCATAGGCTCATATACTTGGTTTCCTGATCCCCAGTTGCTGGAATTGTTTGAGAATAAGAGGTGAGGTCTGCAGAGAAAGAGCTGACCTGAAGGGAGGAACAGTGGCCGGTTCTCTGTTTGGAAAGTGATTCTGACATTTTAATGCATTGTCAAATCTATAGGCTTTCTTTTTGAGCTGATGCAGCAATTGAGCTGTCTGGATGGTATTCTACCTGCAAGAGGTATAAGGATTCCATGCTAACTCTCCTGCACAATGGCAGGAAGGAAAGCTATGGCTACTAACACTCAGCATCTCCGGCAGGTCTACCTTGGCAGCCATTGCCTGCTGGTTTGTTTGTTCTTTGAATGAATGCCCTTCTCTTAGCCCATTGAAAACATAAACAGTTTCTAGATCTTACCTAAGACCATTTGCTGACAGCTAGATGACTATGTCATAGGAGCTGTCAAAAGCTTCATTAAGTCCTTACCACCCTGTCTGTCAAATTCTTGTGTTGAAGTCCCAATCCCCTTTATTTAAGAGTGCCACGCTGTGTGGAGATAGTATCTTCAAAGAGGTAATTAAAATACTACTTAAAGATTTATTTATTTGTGTTTATATGTGTGTGTGTGTGTGTGTGTGTGTGTGTGTGTGTGTGTATACAACCCTGTGTGTACAGGTATCTGTGGAGACCAGAAAAGGGTAATGAATTCCCTGGATCCTCAGTGACATTTGATCACTTAGCCATCTCTCCAGTCCTGGCAATGAGAGTGAGGTCATTTTGGCCTGCCCTAAACTACTTTGAATGGTGTTCTTACAAGAATAAACCTAAACTCAGAGAGAGAGAGATGGAAGTAAAATGAAGATATGTGAGGACAGAGAGAAGGCCATCATTTGCCAGCCTGCTAGAAGGAAACATGGACAATACACTCATCCACAGCCTTGAGAAGGAAACATCCCTGCTCATTGATTACTTCAACTTCTTGCCTCCAAAACTTCCAGAAAATAACTGTTCAGGTGTAAACACCAGTTTGTGCTAATTTCTTAGAGTAGCCACAGAGAACTAATGCAATATATGTAGATCTACAACTTATCTTACCTAGCATCAATAAGCCTAACCATCAAACTGACAGAGGGTATTTTATAAAAATGACCATTATCAAAGAACATCACTGTATCATTGGGTACTTGGGAGATGGTTCAATGAATAAAGTGTTGCTACTCAAGGATGAGAACCTGAGTTCAGATTCCTAGAACCTACACAAAAGCTAGGCTTGGAGGAGTCTGCAGCCACATTCTGGGATAGGGAAGATAGACCTATTTCTGGAGTTAATTGGTAACCAGTAGAGCTCAACCAGGTAACTTATGGCTAATGAGAAACCCTGCCTCATAAAATGAGGTAGAGACCATATTGAAGATGTTTTAACTTTAATCTCTGTTCTCCACATAACAAACACACACACACGCATACACACACACACACACACACTATCACAACAATAAGTTAAGATGAAACTCAAATGATTAATGTTTACAATGTATTTTTCGTTTATTTTGTTTTAATAGAGTCTTGCTCTGCAACCTGTAAATCCCTTGCTGACCTTGAACTTGTAACAATTCTGCCTTGCTAAATATTGGGGTTTCTGGCTGGAGCTGACATTTTTATTTCATGTTAACAACAGTGGAAAGCAAGTTTTCAGCTTTCAATCTTTAAACTTTGATTTGTCCCATTCCACAGATCCTCTAACTTCAAATTGTGACCTATTATAAAGTCACCTCTGTGTCCTGATTTCATTTGGGTTTCATTTCTTCCATGCTAGTTTGCCTTAGGAAAGAGAATATTCTTTTCTTTAAAGCTTAGGTTAAGTTAATGATATTACTTATAGCAATTTTAATGGTATACTGGTATTTATTAGAATTAAGTTGAAGTTACTAATAACTCTCATGATGAGATTTCAGCTCAAGACTCAAAATTACTCAGATGTGTAGGTTTGTTACCTGCTAGAATGTGTTATTTGTTATTTTAGCATGACCATGATTACAATACAGAAATACTTCATAATCTAGCATAATCTAGTTGATCATCACATTACTACTGAACATTTACTGTCATTAGGTCACAACTGATTAATTTCATTTTGCATGTCTTTATTTACTGTGGTGTAATTAGTCTTTAGAATGAGGAAATGGTATGTGTCTTAATATTATCTAGTCAATTATATGTAGTACACTTTATATACATGTCAAGAGAATAGAGACAAACATTTTCATTAAATTTGAGACCCACAATCACAGAACTAAATGGTACTGTTCATTGACATGTTGACATGTTTCATTTATTACTTTGTATGCAAAGTAGTATTCTCCTTATTTGGAAGTTTACTCTCTGTAATTTTCTTGGCCCATGGATGATTAATGCCTCATGATATTATTGGAAAATTTCAGAAGCAAATACACTCATTAAATTTTAAATTGTTGTCTTTTCGATCAATGTAGTGAAATCGCATGTCCTGTTTCATCTCATCTGCCATAAGAATCACTGCTTTGTCCAGAACATTCATAGTCTGTATGCTATCTTCCTGATTGGTCACTTAGCCATCATATCAACTGTGGCAATATAGCAAATATTGTGTTCAAATAACCCTCTCATTGCTTGGCAATAGCAACGGAGCACAAGAGTAGTGATGCAAAAGCAGTTCTATGACAGGAAACACGGAGAAACCAGTTGAATCTGCTACTATGTGAAAACCCTGCTGTTGCTGTAGTATCCTGTCCCACCAGGTCCTGCCACTGCAGCCCCAAATGAACACACAGAGACACTATATTAATTTTAAAGCTGTTGGCTGATGGCTAGGACTTCTTATTGGCTACCTCTGTCTTAATTATTAACCCATTTCTATTAATCCATTTATTTCCACGTGGTCTTATCTTACCAGAGATAGGTCCAGACCTGTTACTCCTTCCTCCACTATATGGCATCCCTTCTTACCTACCTTTCCCAGAATTCTCCTAATCTCCTAGTCCCACCTATCTTCCTGCCTGTATTGGCCAAACAGTGTTTTATTCATCATCCAATAAGAGAAACATATATACAGAAGGACATCCCCCATCATCCTGCAGGCTATATATGAACAACCCATAAATATTTGAGAACTACACACAGTTCCAGACATTTACTAGGGTTATTAGGACCCACCCACTATCATGGATGTGGAGGAAATGTGCATCTTTTATCTTCTGTTAATTCTGTACAATCAAGTTTTCACTTCATTCATGTTTGAAACCCAACCTCTATCAAATTTATAATAGATGCTCAACAAATATTTATTTCATGAATGAATGAATTAACAATAACTATATTTTCTATTCATTTATCACTTATTAAAATAGGCACTAAATGAGAATAACTCAGTAAAATAATATTTCATATCAAAGAAATCTTGTGTACCAAAATAATGGTATTTAAGCTTTTGTCAGATTTTAAACAAATGAAGCACTAAAAGCAGATGGTGGCTCTTTCATCTGTGATAAATAAATGCTGTATTAATTTATAAATGGTATTTATCAAATTCTTGTGGCAGACAAGCATTATCTTTCTTAAATTTTCTGTCTTTGTATGGACACCCCCATGGAGGACCTAACCCTCCCTGGGGAAATGAAGGGATATTGGGGGAGGGTTGGGAGGAGGGCATGGGAGGAGGGGAGGGAAATAGAGAGGGACCTGGAACTGACTTGTGAAGCAACCTTGTTTCTAATTTAAATTTAAATTTAAAAATAAATTTAAAAATTCTGTCTTTGGTTTCATACTTTAGGAATTTTAAGTTCATTATTTTATTTATACCATTGTCTTAGGACTTTGGACTCCTTGGGACTATGCCTTCTTGCTGTTTCAATTAACACTATAGAACACTCACTATCTTCCCTAGAAATTCCCTTTGAAGCCTTAGTCCCCTTCATCTAGAAATATGCTTTGTCTGTGGTTGTTCTTTGTTTGTTTTTCACTAGAAGGCACAGGATTTTTATTAAAGGACTCGCTGGGTAGTGAGAAAATTAGAAGTGAAGATCCCGCTTAGACAAGACTCTGAAAAAGTGATCACCATGTCCCTCGCATGGATTAGCAGATTAGAGGTGTCCTTATATCCGTGCACAGCTGAGGTTAAAATGCAGGAAACCTATGTGGCCAGATCTCCAAAGCACAGGACTTCCCTTTGGAACTACGTGCAGTAGCAGGGTGACAAGGACTGCCTTCTCACTCTATGCCTGAGAGTGCTTACAGTACACACAGCTCTTAATTTTTCCCAATTGGATTGTGTGACTCCAGGCTCTAGTCAATAGGGTTTATTGAACCCTTTCCTATGTAAATCTTGCAGCTAAGCTGTATATCAGCACAAGAAACATGCCACAGTAACTCTTGCCTCCCAAGATCCCTGTATAGGAGAAACTCAGAGATGATGTTAATTCCAGCATCTCCTAATTCTCTCATTGAACTACACAGAAAGGGACACAGATCAATACAAGTGGTGCTGCCGGAATCATTTCTTCTGCCTGACAATACTGTAATGAGCAAGACACACAGGATAAAATGAGGATCCTGAGCGCACACAAATTGTCTTTATTTCTAGGCAAGTACCCCACATGAATTTGAAAACACATGCCATTTGCTGAACGGTGACCTTATTAGGAAAATTAGCACCTACATGCTGCAAAGGCATTAAAAGTATGAGAAAACGTTTCTAAAAATACCCTGGTGCAGCCTTGCATTTCCAGGCAGGAGGCTTGATTAACACCGGTGAAGTCATAGTTTATCAAGAGCACAGCCTATTTCCAAAAACCATTGTCTTTCCGTGAATAGCTGTAGGACGTCCCACAAAATGTTTTATTACCATGAAGGCTGGTATTCTGCTTTAACATATGTTATGTCTTTTTCTTGCTGTTTCCTGAAATCACATCCCAGTGTTGGAAATACAGCCTTCGCAAAAAAAAAAAAAGAAAAAGAAAAAGAAAAAGGCAACCTAACAAAACAAGGAGCAAGTCACTGGGACAAGGACATCAATTTCCAGAACCATGTATGACAGCAATGAATTTCTCCTAATATCGTTTCCTGTGCAATGCGCTTTATAACCAATCAATAAACTTGCTCAGTATTCTTGGAATTGATTGTTTTCATCGAAGGCAAGGAATGCATTCAGCTCTAGTTCATTGTTTGCTATCTTCAATACATTTTTGCTCTGTTCCCCCCACTTATATTTTAGAATAAAAGAAAATCAAAATTATGAAAATGGTGACTAGTGGCAGGAGAGAGATCTTAGTCAGGAAAGTGCTTTCCTTACAAGAATGAGGAATCATTTTGATTCATCTTTTTAGAATCATATGGCTAGGTTTACATTTTAAGGCAGGAATTTCCCCCTATCAAGTGAGCACAAAGTCTGATTATACAGTTGTTGGTTATCCCCAAAACAAAAGTACCATTATTGCATCACTGGGGAGATCTTATTGGGAGGACACTGTTATGATGATTCTCAGACTTTGTAGCTGGGTAGAACTACTGATTGCTTTTCTAATTTGGCTGCTCACACAGCACTGTCCAACACAATGAAAGCTAGTCCTCAGGGAGGAGGCTTTTCAGGTTGGTTCCAGCTTGATTCTGCCAAGTCCTATGTTTAAAATGTGTGGTGTCTTTTGTAATAGAATCTATCTTCAAGCTCCAGGAGGTGGCCAAATACAATTACAACAGCTTATATCATTTGGGGACTTTCTTGGACACCCCCAAATGACATCTTTAAGGGAGGTTTGCCATATCTGGTGCTGGGATTTATGTTAGATAGTCTATGGTCCTTGTGGGTAAACATTATCACCCCTTGTGGCATAATTCAACATAAACTATCACGTGTAATATATGATTTTAAAGAAAACTTAATAAGCTTCCTTACAGCTTATTCAAACATCCTTGGGATATTTGTCTCCCTTCCCTATTTCCCTCTGGATTACTCACCCACCCAGCTACAATATTTACCCCTGCCCCCCCCCATTGCACCCATGTCCTACTCTCCTCTCTCCACAGCTCCTTCTTTCCCCTCCCATAATGGTCCCTTTATGCTTTCCTTTCTTCTGTGGTTACTCCAGGTTACATACCGAAATCTAAAGGTTAGGAACCTGGATCCACAAATAAGAGGGAACATGTGGCATGGATCTTTCTGGGTTACTGTACTCAGGGTAAAATTTCCCAGTTCTAGTCATTCACCTCCAACTATGACCATTTCATTTTCCTTTACAGCTAAACAGAATTCTGCTGTGTATGTCGTTCACATTTTCACCATTCATTTATCACTTGCGTATGTCCAGGTTGTTTTCTTTCCCGTCTGTTGTGAATAGAGTGCTCCTCAACATGGCTGTGTACATCTCTCTATAGTAGGATATCCAGTCCTTTGCGTATGTGTCAAGGAGTGGTATAACTACGTAATGTGATAGATCTATGTTTAGAATTCTGAGCATTCTCCACAATGATTTCCAGAGTGCTTGTAGCAGTCGGAAATCCCACCCCTGTCCCTGCATTAGCTTGCCAGCATTAGCTTGGAGATACTTTCTTGATTTTAGCCACAGTAAAACAAAACCACAACATATTTTTGATTTGTGTTTCCCAACTGCAAACTGTTGAACATTTTAAAAGACTTTCTTGGCCATTTTTATTTCTACTTTCAATCACAGCACATTTTAAAATTTGGGTCATTTGTTTTCTCTATACTTTGCTTATTTTTTCATATTCTGGATATTAATCTTCTATTGGATGCACTGAAAAGGTCATAAACTCAAGAGGAGAATCATTCACTGCCAGTTTTCCTTAACCAATTTAATTTTTTCCCAGTTCTAAATACGAATCTTTAGATAAGAATAACTATCAACGCTAGTCAAAGAAACCTCTCTGTGCAGCAGGCAGGGGCTACTACAGAGGTCAACGTGCAGAGAATAAGTAACCATGGGATGCCCAGCTCCAAATGGTATATCTACAGTCGTAAACATTAAGACTCAGAGCACATCACAAAAGAGGGGTAGAAAAATCCTAAGAGGATTGGGTTGCCTACTTCTACATAGTATCTTCTAGACATAACAAGGATACTGCAGCCATGAAATTTCACAAGTATTGTTGTCTAAACAAGACCTGCACAATGACACTACGAGTTGACATGCCAATGTAGATAGGGGAAATTTCACAAGGCTCCTAACCCTAGATGAAGAGCAGTATACAATCCATGACTTCTCACAGGGTGACAATCAGTGTTTTCCATGGAGACCTCCTGAAAGTAGTCAATCCCAGGTAGTCAGCCCCAAAGATGTATACATATGAGTAACAGAAAATGAGTTCACTAGAAAACATATGCATATATTTACATTGAAAGCTGCCAGATGTGGTGGCATCCTGGGAGGCAGAAACAGCTGAATCCCTAGGACTAGCTGGTTACATAGCCAAATATTCTCAGTGAGCACCAGGCCACTGAGAGATCCTGCCTCAAAAAAAGGCAGAAGACAATTAAAGAATGACATTTGACACACACACACACAAGTATATATGCACAGTGCATAGACACGCATACATGAATGCAAACACACACACACACACACATACACAAAGAAAAATTGTAATTAAAAATGATAGTGATCTACTACTCAAGGCTCAATAGATTACCTAGGCCTCCTCACTGACACCCGCATTCAGTATTAATTCTGGGTATACAAATGGACTTCGGACTCCCATTCAACAATGAGAGATGCACACTCACCCTGGACTCTTGGGGGAGGGTCTAGGCCCTGCCATGGATGAAATGACAGACTATGGACACCCCCATGGAGGACCTCACCCTCCCTGGGGAAATGAAGGGATATTGGTGGGAGGGCACGGGAGGAGGGGAAGGAAATGGAGGGGGACCTGGAATTGACATGTGAAGCAACCTTGTTTCTAATTTAAATTTAAATTTAAAAATAATATATATATATACATAAATGATAGTGAATATTTCTTTGCCAAACAGGCTCTGAGCAAAAAGAAGTATGTAGTTAAAGCTGTGCTTCTGGCTACAGAAGATCTAAAATTTTTATGTTAATAAAAGGACACCTAACTTGAGACAACTTGAAAACATCAAATAACGAGTGCACAATGTTAAAAGCAATGATTAACTGGTTATGTTTGGGCAGACCTTTACTGCCAGGAAAGAAAAATTTCAAACTTTTGTGCCTTTTGAAAACATGGTATTTTCAGAGGTTAGAATAGCAAAGACTTCCCACTGACAAGATGTTTCGTCTTAATATTCTATAACAGAACACTTCCAGGGAAAATTTCTCTTGATCTGTTAAGCTCCTGCAAAGCCTAGCAGTTGAGCAAAGTAGAGAATCTGGGGTTTTCCAAGAAGGGAGTGGGTGGGAATTTCATTAGGAAGTCTTAGTAGCCTTCTCTAAGGAAAAAGTTAGTTCAAAAAGAAGCATTTTAGTGAACCAAAGGTAAATTAATGAAAATAATTCCAAGTTCTCTAAAATTAATGTCATTTGGAATCCTATTATTTTGGAGGTAAGATGAACTGAACTTTATAGAATACACTGTGATATCTTTTGTATTATTGTAATTATTTAAGGCATTTTAAAATTTGACACTGACATCTATGTTATATGGGTACCACTGTATGTATTTCTGAAAGGGCGGAAACTATTATGTTGTTTAAGTTTTAATTTCATTAGGTTTCATGTATGAGAGCTATTGTAAATATGAAGTACAAAATGAAACAAGTGTACCTGTGAATATTTACAATGTTATATATTTATTTTTGCTCTGATTCTGACTTTTCATAGGTTTTAGGAATGTTCACAGTTGAGGGAAATATGGTTTGTTTGTTTGTTTAACTCACAGTGTTTGTAACTAGAGAGAAATTGCAGGATGCATGGATATCCTTATTGTTAAACAAAATATATTAAAGATTATTATATTCTAAACATTTATGAACTTGAGAAGAGTGAAAGCATGGTAATTCTGCATGGAAAGGCTATGAAAACTTTCATTAACATAGGAGCCCATGACTTGGACTTCAACATCTGAGCAAGAATTAAAAGGTATAAAGGCACTAAATCAAGAGGAAAACCATTAATAGGAGTCTATAGGGATTTGGGCATGAACACAGTCTTTGAAAATGAATAATTCTATCTATCTGGACAGTGCAGTGTGAACAGAAGATAGAAAAGTAAGCCTAAAAAGAATCTCCTGTAATCTTGAGTGACAAGTTATAAAAGTGGGACAAAATCCTCAGACAATGAAGAATTTTTTAAAAATGACTATATTTTGCATAATTTTATATATCATTGAATTTCCACAAAGGCCTCACAAAGAAAACAATTTGCATTCAGGAGCTCGTAAATGTGCTATACATGGTCTTTTTGTAGTCATGTAGACTAACTTGAAAAGTCCCATGAAACCTATGAGATTACGTCTTCCCCTCAAGTGTTTGTGGACAAAGATATACAAAACGGTCTCTACACCCCATTAAAAGCTCTTGCTACACCGAGAGTCTCCCCAAAGTATGCAAACATGTGTCTTTCCAGTTTTAGAATTCAGTACCATTTCAAACAGGAAGTACATTAGAAATGCTAAAAAGTCAATTATTTAGTACAATCCTATTGCTTCACACTATCAATAAGGACAAATACACAAATAACCTAATTAACTAAACCCATATAACTAGTTCACCCCAAATTTTAGAATGTTCCTGCTCTACAAAAACAAATATAGAAAACCAACAACGAAAATCAGATTAGTTTAGCTCAGAACCACCTCACAAATCAACCCCATCCCTCCAGTGGTTCACTGGCTTTCCTTCCCTCCTGTATTTTATCTACTTAAAATCAAATCTCCTTTTGAAAAGAATGCAAATACCATGTTAGGTTTATTCAGATCTTCTGATTCAAATATGACCACTTTCCTCAATTAAAATTTACTGTATTACAGTTGCTTAAGAGAGATGGTCTAATGCAGTGGTTCTCAACCTGTGGGGAGCTCATGGCTGTCTCCAAAAGTATTTATATTATGATTCACAGCAGTAGCGAAATTACAGTATTGAAGTGGCAATGAAAATAATTTTATGGTTGGGGGTCTCTACCATATGAGGAACTCTGTCAATTGGTTGCAGCATTAGGAAAGTTGAGCATCACTGGCCTGATGAAAAAAAATGCTACATCTGAGTCCTGCATTTGTTCTTATGAGCTTCTACATGTCATGCTGTATTTAAGAAAATAAAAATCTGTCATAGTCTTCTTCAATGAAATAGAGGTAGAACAATAATGTATCCCCTTAAAGTACTGTTCCATGTAAAAAGTGCAGAAAGAAATTCTGTAATCCATAGTTCTACACAGTCACCGTTCCTGAACATCTAGTTGCCATAACAGTATTAGGTTCAGGAACTAACTAATTCCAGAAAGCAAAAATATAAGTTAATGAAGCCACAGAATAGTAAAGAGACACATAAGTAAAAGGCAGTTAGATGGAGTAATGAAGGCACATAAGATCCAAGGAGAACACAGATAAGGAATTACAGCAAGATTCCTGGGGTACCACAAGATTTGAGGAGTACCACAAACAACTGACAACCAAGTGGAACCTGACAAAAGGGAATTTCTAGGTTGACTTAGTTCATTATAGAAGTGAATTTCACATAAACAACAGCTTTTCCTTCTTATATATCAGCCATGCAAGAGTGCTTATGCTTCGGAATATAATATTTTGTAAGGGAGGATTTTTATAGTGTGGTATAAATGCGGCATTTAGGTACTTATTTAAAGTATTTGTGTGAAGATAAAAGTGCAATGTCTGTTTGGTTTTATAGGGAAATTTGGTTTATCCTTTTGTAATTCAGATATCACAAATAAACAATGCAAATTTGTAATTTTAGTTTTGAGGGAGATTGTGATTTGCCATTATTTATAATCTAAAATTCTAGTCATTGAATTTTGACAATTCATTTATTCATGTTAATTACATTTTTTCTGTTGTTTGAAATCACTTTTATAGATTTTTTTGTTTTTATTATCCAAGGGAAAACTTTTTTTTCAGGTGTGTTGGGGTGGATCTGGGGGAGAAAGGAGGTTGGGGAGGCACTATGAGTAGTAGAGGAAGGAAAGCTGTGGTTGGGTATATTGTATGAAAGAAGAATCTATTTTCAATTTTTAAAAAAGAAGAATGAGACAGGTGGAGGGAGGGAGGGAGGGAGGGAGAGAGGGAGGGAGAGAGGGAGGGAGGGAGAGATCACAAAACCCAGGTAGATTGTCACAGACCTTCTATACTCTCACTGTTCTCCCAGATCAGAGTCTTCTCTAGCTCTGCAAAACAACACCAGCTTCAGCCTCCCCTCCCTCCTGTCCAAGCCTCATATGGATCCCACAGTCCATCCCCACCGGCCCCCACCCATGGTCTCCCTTTCCCCCTCATCGCTGTGTCCAGCCCCAACTTCGGTGGACATCCCCTTCTCAACTACAGGCCATGAGCTGCCAGAAGACCAGGCGGGCTGCCTATGGACCTTCTCTACTCTCTCTGTTCCCCAAAACCCAATCATCCAGGTCATCCCTAGTGCTGCAACAGAACACCAGCTGCAGCCTCCCCTCATCCTTGCCCAAGTCTCCTGTGGATCTCACAGACCACAATCTCCTACTGTCCCCACCACCCCCAATCTGATCCCATCTGCCACCATGGCCTTCAACACCAGCAAGCATTCCCTATGAACACACCAGTCAAGCAGACAAGTAAACAGGCAACACACAGATATCACATTCTCTAAAAATCAAGAGAGGAAACAGAAACCAAAGAACAAAACACTCATGCAACAATATCAAAGCCAGAATCAGTACCCAGCCCTAGACCTATGATCACCACAAACCCAGATGCCTAGACGTCAGTGTAGTAGCATAATCAACAACAGCCAACTCAATAAATTTCTACCAGAGCTCAGCAATCCTATCACATGAAGCTCTGAATATTCCAATCTACCTGAAACACAAGAAAAAGACCTTAAAACTAACTATAGGAAGATGATAAAGATTCTTCAAGAGGAAATGAATAAAGAATTCCAGAAAAAAACGAACAAAGAAAATGGATAAATCCCATTTTAAAAGCATAGAGAATGCAAATAATTGAAGAAAATGAATAAAACTGTTCAAGATCTGAAAATGAAAACAGAAGCAATAAAGAATATAAAAACAGAGGGAATCTTGGAAGTGGAAAATCTGGGTAAGCAAACAGGAATGACAGGGGCAAGCTTCACCAACAGAATACAAGACATGGAAGAGAAAATCTCAGACACTGAAAATATGATAGAAGAAATGGATATGTTGATCAAAGAAAATATTAAATCTAAAAATTTCCTGACACAAAACATGAAGGAAATCTGGGACACTATAACAAGACCAGACATAAGAATACTAGGAATATAAGAAGGAGAATCCCAGCTCAAAGGCCCAGAAAATATTTTTAACAAGATCATAGAAGAAAATTTTCCTAACCTAAAGAAGGAGATGTCTATGAAGGTACAAGAAGCATACAGAACACCAAAGAAATCAGACCAGAAAAGAAAGTTCCCTTGCCACATAGTTATCAAAACAGTAACATACAGAATAAAGAAAGAATATTTCAAAATCCACAAGGGAAAAAGACCAAGTAACATACAATGCCAGCCCAGACTACTATACCCAGAAAAATTTTCAATTACCATAGATGAAGAAAATAAGATATTCCAAGTTCAAGTCAAATCTAAATAACATGATGTAGCGAGGGAGCTACAGAGCATTGCCTCTATCTTAAATTCCAGAGAGTCAGCATCTAGGATTTGAACAGCATTTTTTCTTTTATTTATTTTTCAGTTTAAATTTAGATAAGAAACAAGGTTGCTTCACAAGTCCGTTCCAGGTCCCTCTCCCTTTCCCACCCCTCCTCCCGTGCCCTCTCCCCAACCCCCCCATTATCCCCTCATTTTCCCAGGGAGGGTGAGGCCCTCCATGGGGGTGTCCATAGTCTGTCATTTCATATAGGGTAGGGCCAAGACCCTTCCCCAAGAGTTCAGGGTGAGAGTGCACCTCACATTGTTGGATGGGAGTCCTAAGTCCTTGTGTATACTCGGGATGGGTACTGATCTGCTGCCCAAGGTTCCATAGATTACCTAGGCCTCCTCACTGACACCCACATTCTGGGGGTCTTGATCAGTCCCATGCTGAATTCCCAGGCTGATGCCTGGGATTCAAGAGTTAACCTTTGTCAGGTCAGCTGTTTCTGGGGGTTAAACCAGCCCAGTCTTAATCCCTTTGGTCATCAGTCCTCCCTCTCTGTTACTGGCTTTCTTGAGTTCAGCTCAGTACTTAACCGAGGGAGTCAGCCACTGAATGAAGTTTCTGTTTCCCAGACTCTCTGGCCATGGGATTGTAGGCTGGCACTCCCCAGATCTATGTCTAAAAATCCATATATGAGAGAGTATATGCCATGTTTCTCTTTTTGTGACAGGGAACAACATTTTTTTGATTGTTAATTTTTATGATTGCCGACCTTTTAGTCATCCATTGCTACCTTTTGTTTGAAGTGTTTAATTATTATCTGAGTCTTTCCTGAAGGACCCTAGGTATTTTTAGGTCTTAGTTACAAGAGAACCTGAGAAACCAGGATGTCTCATGCCTGAGAATTGCTTAGGCAAATGGTTCCATCAAACAACTCCAGATAAGAGGTTTTGGTAATCAGAAATTGACTTGTTAAGAAGTATAAGTTGTGTAACAATAAAAGGGCTTTTTGCAAGGCCATGAGCAGTCAATTCACCAGAAGCCATTTCCCCTGCTGTTTTGGCTAAACCTAAATCATTCCAGAGTGACCCTTTTTCCTTCCAAGGAACCATATCAAACAGAACACCAACAATATTTATCAGCAAATCCAGGCCTACAGAAGGGGTTAAAAGGAAAACTCCAACCCCAAGAGGTTAACTACAACCATAATCTAAGGTTAGCAAAATCAAAAGAAAGGAAGCACACACACACACACACACACACACACACACACACACACACACACACTACCACCACCAGTTGGATGCCTGCAAGACATAGTGGGGAAGTGATAGTACAGAAGTTGTAACAGTGGTCAATTAATGTCAGGTTTAAGTTGAGGCCCATAACCATAAGAGGCCCTACTTGCCCAGATGGCCAAGAATTGGAGACTTGATAACACAGAGACCTAGGATAGAATCTAACATGACTGGACAAAACAAACAAGCAAATAAATAAATAATAATGATATTCTGCTATACTTATAGATCAGTACCTTCATTAGAGAGGCTTTCTCTGGCAGCAGATGGGAGTTGTATAAATTGGTGGTCTTTGTTGGGTCCTTACCTTCAGAGTTCAGGGAAGCCTGTGGAAGAAGGGGAAGAAAGATTTTTAGAGTCAGAGGGGATGGAGAACACCAAGTGACCCTGGCCCACTGATTCAACTAAGTAAGCCCTGTACAGGCTCACAGAGACTGAAATAGTAAGCGTGCAGCCTGCATGGGTCCTCTGGATATACGTTATGGTTTTTACTTGGTGTTTTTGTGGAACTCCTAACAGTGGGAGTGCAGGGTGTCTCTGACTCCTTTTGCATGTTCTTGGGACCCTTTTTCTTCTAATAGTTTACCTTGTCCAGCCTTGACATGAAGGTTTGTGCCTAGTCATACTGTTATTTTATTATTTCCTGTTTGATTGGTATCCCTAGGAGGCCTGCTCTTTTCTGTCAGGAAATGGAAAGGGAGTAGATCTGGGGAGAGACAAGGATGGGTAGAGCTAGGAAGTGTGTTGGGAGAGGAAACTGTTATTGGGATGCATTATAGGAGGGAAAAATAAGAAAGTGATGACATTTTTTAAATTGTATTTATGAAAGAAATTCCTATGCATTCAAATTGAGATATAAAATGTAATACACACATTCTCATAACTGGATATTTCTGTGGTAGAGAAAATATTTGAGGTTTCAGAAACTAATATCTTTGCCAGTAATACATTCCAGAATTAATCAAAAATTACTGTGAATTTCCACAGATCAGGGTGGGATTAACCAATACATTAATTCCTCTGATACATACTGGCACAGTCAGGGTTTAATAGATAAACACCCAGGCTGAGAATTACCAAATACAAATACAAAAGGGTACCATTTGCTGGAATAAACACATGATTTTCTTAGCTTTTATGAAGGATGTCGGTGTGCAAATAGCTGCTCAACAATTACAGGTAGATATTTTTCCAGATGCCATCTGATGTGTATGTGAGAGGTGGATATTAGTATTCCACTTCAGTAAATGCAAAAACAAACATGAAAATGTGGAAGAGTGTATCCAAGGTCATACAGCTAGGATAGTCTCCTTACTATGTCCTTGTTGCTCATGTGATGGAGAAAATTTGGACCTCAAAACTAGGTAAGTTTCCATGCTTCATTACTCTTCATGTATTTATCTAATGAGACTTATTTTATTTCCCCAAGCTTGGTATTAAGTGTTTTCCTTCAAAAATATAAAGAAAGTAGTAACAACTGTAAGACAAAAATTAACGAATCTCATCTACAGCTCATTCCTGTAAGGATAATCGAACACCTGGGAAGAGGGAATAGAACGAATATAAGAGCTGGAGAATGGGGAGGAATGCTATGAAAGGTTGACTTCTGTTCACACATGGCTGCTAACATTCCTTCAAGGACTGGAGACACTCATGAAGTCCCATCCCTAACTGAGGAGCTATTATCCGAGTGAAAGTAATTTTTCCCAGTCTTGTAGACACTGGTAAACTACCTATGATCTAGTAAACAATCCCCACCCATGCCCAAGCAACTCCAGTTAAACTCAGTGTGTTATTAAAAATGGAAAAAGGTATAAGTAGGATTGGTGGCTTATTGGGAAGAAGGAGTTCAGAAAGAGTAGGAAAGGAAATGAGAGGGTAATGCTGATGAATATAATCAAATGCATTATTATGAATGTGTGAACTCATCAAAAGCTAAATAAGACATATTTTTAAGATCCATGCCTTTTATATGAAGACTCATTACAGTATTTAAGAAGTGTACTAGACCTTATAATCTAAAATGGTCACTCTCACCTGTAAAATCTATTTAGACTACTTTGAATGGCAAGCTCAAACCACAACTGCAATGTCATGTGACTTGATTCCGTTTATAAATCAAACACTGAAGCACAATTCACACCCAGATATTCCAGGTAGTAGAACACTAATCAATTATATTAAATACAAATTGATTTAAATGGATCATCTGTACAGTTTGGGAATTAGAGTTGCATTTCATGTATAGTAAGAAAAGCAATTTCTAAATCTAGAGTTGTGGCTAAGAAGGCAATGCCTGCTGTGATAACCATTTCTTTTCTCCAAATCGTCCAAGGCTATCTGTCACTGTCACAACTCTGTAACAAAGGTAAGTCAGAAAGAACGTATTTAGTCTGCATGAGAGGACTTAGTAGAAACTTAAAAACTTAGAAGTAAGCAAAAGGAATGCTCTCTTCCTCCCATTGCACTGTATATCTGTAGGTCTCTGTCTCCTCGTGCCTTATGAGCTCTAGAAGGTAGTGATTTGTGTTTCTATATGTTGTTACACATCCCCCAGCACACGAGCAATGAAATAAATATACAATAAGATGAACAGGAATGCAAACCTCAGAACTAGAAACTTAAGCCCATGGTGATCAACCCCAGGATAGGAGTGGGTCCATTCCCTGTCTTTGATGAAGTTATCAGCACTCTGCACTTCTTCCTGATTAGAAACTCTTCCCCATACCTAAGGAAGAACTGAACTTGACCAATACATCAGCAGCTCATAAAGGGTGGTCAGTTCTTACCAACCAATCATGAAGTGACATGTCACCGGAGAATTGATGAAGTTCAACCAAGATCATCACTCATAAGTAAGTTCAACAATTACCTGAATTCCATCCAACAAAGGAATGGATGAAGAACTAGGAGTCCATTGTGGTAGAAGTTTCCTACTTGACTATTCATATGAATTCTTTCCAAATAGTATATTAAGGCCAAAATACATACAGTAACTTCTACCCAAAGAAAGATTTTCCCCCAATGTGTACTTTCAGAATGTCCCAGAATGAGGTATAACTGTATAAGAAAATATTGCAGAAGGAAAAATGGAAGAGCTACTTTTAAAAACTACAAAAACTTCAGCTATATGAAGAAGATATCAGTTCTTTTCAGTTATCTCTCCTTCCAAGGAAGGTGTATAATTTCTGAAGGAGAGGCTTCTATGTAAATACATGTGGTATCTTTACTTCAGAGTGCCTTCTTGGGGGAAGATAAATACATCTTGTTTAGTAAATCTGGTCACATGACTCCCTAGGGCTAAGGAAAGGTGAACAGAATAGTGTATATAATTTCTGAGCCTGTGAGTCCATGACTTTCACGGTCTAGGTTACCCTGTCACTCACCTGGCTAATCAGTGTGTGGCTACTGGGTTACAGTTATGCTTGAGGATACATCACCCTCCACAGGATCCTATATTGGAGGCTTGGTCCTCAGCTAGTAAGCGCTGTTATGAAAAGTAGTACAAAGTAGGAGACAGCAGCTAGAAGGAAGTGGTTTCCTGAGGGCAGTGCCTCAGAAGTACACATCTCTTCCTCAGGTCCAGCCCCTACCTGACTCCTCCTTTCTCTGTATGTGTGTTTTCTAGCTGCCATGAGCTGGGTTGCTTTGCCCCTCTGCACACTCTATCTATATTCTCACCCTCATCATGTCCCAGGCACAATAGAGGCAGCCAGCCATAGACTTGGAAATCTCTAAAACCTATGAGGCAAAGCAGTGTTTTCCCACTAAGCTGTTTCTCTGGGGAATTTGTCAGAGTAACAAGAAGAAAGTGATGAACACTGTCATGGACCTCAGAACAAAGAGAATGTGGAGAAGAGCAACAATTGCCCCACAATGGACATTTAGCCACCAAATATTTTTTCACTGTTACCATAGAATTTCATAGCACATCCAATCTGCTTGTAGAAGGGGCATTGTTTAAAAAATCTAAATATCAGAATTAGTTCAATAGGATGGTTTGTGGTAGATCATTAACTGTCAACAACATAATAAACCATTGTAATTATACTCATTTAAAAGGACATAGAGGTACAAACACAGCCTCCTTCATAATCTGATTTTATTTAAATCTTTTTTTTAAAAAACATACTCAAATTTAATCCTTGGTGTTGTAATAATGTGATATTTTGCTTTTAGGAATTTTTTTATTATGAAACAAGAGTGAAGTAAGCCTCTGGTGAGATCATATCTAATTATTCCAATTTCTGTTAAAATGTGCATTGTTCAGTGCACAATACAAAATGTAAAGAAAACGTGGTTGAGTTAAAAGCCAAAATTTTCCCACTTCACCTCTCATTTTGTTTAGGTGCTGGTACTAAGTAGTGACTTTACAGTGTAAGTATCTCAGTATCCCATATGATTCTAGTAGTTTCTAATGGCTTTTTGTCATGATTTATAGAAACTGTTTCACTTACATGACTGATAGATTGTTTGAGCTGATAGGAAAAAGGAAGTGACTGGGTATCACAATATCAATAGCCTTAAATTCTTAACCAAATCCATTCACATGCACAAAGATGCAGAGTCACATATACGTGTATATGGATGTATGCTCATACATATATACAAATATACATAGATATGTATACACACACATGCACACATATATATGTATGTATGAGAGAGAGATTATAGTCATAGAAATGAGCAGCCCAGAAAACTGAGAAAGGAATTGACATGTTTTAGTTTATCACATTTCCTTTAAAGAACATCATAGAATACACAGCAGCAGCAACAAAAACCCTGAAAACTCTCCAGAATACCCATTCTGCGGATGCTACACAATCACAGAAGTCTTCTATTACATCAGATAGAATTCCCAGCTTCCCAGGTTTTATAAAATGTCAAGCAACAATCAGTTCATTGAACCAGAATGATAACATTTCTAAAATTCAAGATACTTCTCCCAGTTGATTGTCTATGTGGCTTTAATTATAAACCATGTTTGCATATGGAGTATAATCCACCAACATGATCCCTAACTTTAGCTTTAGGTGTCTAATAGTTGACCTATAAGAACACCAGGAGATGCCATGAGACCCTAAATACCTAACGTTTGACCTAGGACATGGTGTCCTTCTGTGTCTGGAGTGACACAATGCTCCAATTAGCAAGGCCTATCACTTGATTTCCCCATGAGAAATGAGTTCCAGTCTTTGTTCTCCTTCCTTAGACACATCAGAAACAGCAACAAATTAAAGGAAATGAATGACCGGAATATACAAACTTCTTATTCTAGAAAAAGACATTTTTAATGAATAGTACCCTAAGAAAAGGGGAGATTAGTTCCCTGAACTTTTTCAGGAAGAATAGAATACACATGAGTGAAATATCCCAAAGCAGCCGGTTTATCAGTGCAGTTTTACTGTCAAGTGGTTAGTCTTTAGAAGTTCTTTGAAGGCAAGAAGAGGGAAGGAAAACTTCTTGTTCTTTGAGAGGATTAGCTGGAATTACAAAGATAAGAATGGAGAAATATATGCAGGGAAGAGGGGATGGGCCTTCTCTCATTTAAAAACCAGAAGAGACACAAAACACAGGATTTTACTGTGTCTAATGAGACACCATTTGGGAACTGCCATGGAAACCCAAGAAACCCAGCTTTTGCTAGCATGCAAGACAGCAGAGAAACCTAAGGCATTTGTCTCATTCTCAAAAACACAGTATCCTGCTTTGAAATTAGTTCCCAACTTGGATGATCAGTTATAAGTTTAGCATAAAGATGGGTTCCAAGGCAAAGGAATAGCCAATTAAGAATATGTTTTAATTCATTGTTATTGTATTTACTTTATTTGCATTATTATTTATAGTTGTATAGGAATTAAGAATCTTAATGCCTTCTCGATAAACACTCCTCACCACAGCAATCATCAGTGTCAATCAAGGCCATTCAGGAAACATATAGACCCTACAATCCATGTTTCTGAGCGCATCTTTTGTGTGATCTTTACAGTCTGCTTTTCTCAGCCCCCAACCATGAACTTGGCATCTGGCAAGGCTGCCCGATGAAACTTTGAACCTTCATTTTCACCTCTGGGAGGGGCTTGATTGCCCTGGCCTTTAAATGTCAGGGACTGTGAAGGAAGGAAAGGTCAGGACACTGCTCTTGGAGAGCTAGCAGCACCGAGGTCCTCCCTGCCAGTGGAGACAAGACAAATATTTCATTTCTTTCAAAATCTGGAGAGTTTACCTTCCTCAAATTAAACACCCTGGGCAAACACCTCTCTCTTTTGTCCTTTAACTAACAGAGAGCGATTAGACCTAAGCAACTTTCTTAAAGGCAGCCTTTAATCTCCAAAATAGGTGTCTAGAAGGAAAGGGTGAAATAGAAGCGACAAAGTCCTCTCTGGAGGCACAGAGGAGGAATTAATGAGAAGGAAGAGCTTGGGTTCCTAATAAACACAAGGTTTAGATTTTATTCACTCAGGTGCATCCCCTCTTGTGACTGCATCTTTAATGTTTATAGAAGGAAAGTAAGAACTATATAAGGGATGACAGAGAACAACCCATTCTTCTGCTGAACTTTCAAAGTCATTTGTATAAACATCCATACATACACAAGGTTAATAAATGGAAATTATTTCTTTCAACTATCCCTGCCCAAATATAGATAATAAAAGTTAACAGATAATTTATATCTTTCTGTAAGTCATACTGCATAAAAGTAAAAGGAAACAAGATAATTTAATGAGTTGACTTCTAAAATAATCAAATCAAACCAAAGATATACTGCCTTGGTTTGTAACTTGACTTTGAATGATTTAAAATCAAAGTGTTTGTCCCTTGCTGGAAATAACTATTTCAAGAATCTAGAAATCACATATGCCTGGTGTTCCCAGACCAGATGGTAAACTCTGGAAGTATCTTACAAAACTTGAAGCAAGGAACCTCAGGCTACCCAAGCTGGAAAGAAATGTATCTTAGTTACTGTTATACTGAGGTAAAGAGACACTATGACCAGAACAATCCTATAAAAGGAAGTGTTTGATTGAGAATTTGTTCACAGTTTCAGAGTGTTAGGTTGTTTTCACCACGGTGGCAGGCAGGAAGGTAAGATGGTACAGTGGTAGCTGAGAGTTCTACAATCCATTCCACACGCATTAAGGGAGAGCAGGCAAGGAAGAGAGGGAGAGAGAGAGATTGGGCCTAGCATGACTTTTGAATCCTCAAAGCTCACCCTAGTGCCACACCTCCTCCAACAAGACACAACTCTGTCTTAGGGTTTCTATTGCTGGGAAGAGACACCATGACCAGAGCAACTCTTACAAAAGAAAACATTTATTTGAGGTGGCAGCTGACAGTTTCAGAGGTTTAGTCCATTATTTTCATGGCTGGGAGCACGGCAATGTTTAGGCAGACATGGTGCTGGAGAAGGAGCTACTATATGTTGATGTGTCTCTCTGGCCATGACTTGAGCATATTGGAGATCTCAAAGCCTGCTTCCTTTATAACACTTTTCCTCCAAGAAGACCACACCTCCTAATAGTGCCACTCCCTTTCCAGGCCATTTCCTTTGAAACCCCAACTTTAACCCTTCCCAACAGTTCCTTCACTGGGGACCAAGCATGCAAATATGGGGGTTTAGGGGGCCACTCTCACCCAAACCCCCCCAGACAGCAATCCCAACATTCCTTCACTAAGTTGATATTTCTCATAAGTAAAACTTATTCAACTGAAATGTTGAAAGTTTAAATTGTATTTGCCAGAAAGAGCACAGGAAAGGCTTTCCCTAGCTCAGATTAATAATGCAGATCTATGAAGATGAATTTATTGATTATGCTGTAAGAATCTTTTCCAAGTAGGATTCTCCCTGGCACATTTACAGCCTAAATGTGAAAAGCAGGCTCTCTAATGGGCCTTATATTTTATTATTAATTTTTTTATTCTAGAATCAGTTTAACATCTAAGTAGATGCAGATTTTCTGGCCCCCATTTTAGTCTTCATCCTGTTCACTGGCCACTGGGCTAGCAATTTTATTGAATGCTCTAGAAATCCCATCCACGCAGCGCCATATCTAGATTCTTTTTTAACATTTCCTTCCAGACAACTGGCCACAGGCTGAGTCACTTCAGTTATCTCAACCTATAACAGATGACAGATCTTCTTTACTGTGGGAGTGCTCATTCATCAGAGAGCACACTGTGCCCTTGGTGCAAATAATACATCATTATAGGGCTCGGAGCCACAAGACAGACGAATCAAACAAAACTACACCAAGTTTTCTGTTGGGATGAGATAGGACACTGCCAAGCAAGCAAACAGAAACTTAAAACTTTCTTCAAGTGTGAATATATTTTCCTTTCAAAGGCCTGTTTGATACACACTTCTGTCTGCTGTGGACAGACATCCTTTGTTGCTGCACAAAAGTGAAAGTCGTCATTGGCTTTCAGACCTGCTATCTCTGTCATTGAATTAGTTCCTAATGCCCTGGACTGAGCTGGGAACCATCCCAGCACCTTGTCAACTCTTTTTATTTTTGTTATGAAGCAGGTTTTACCTGAAGAAGCGGCTCATTTGTTGCCAAAATTAATTAGAGAAAGTTGGATCTTTCAGGACAAGGACAGACATTTCAAACAGCCAAAAACATTCTCTGTGTTTTCCTGTGCTGCAAAGACAACATCTTGTTATTCCCATCTAAATAAACAGATGAAAGAGAATAGTCTCAACTGATGCTTACATGGTGCCCATTATTCGATAGTCATTATCCCCATTTAACAGGTGGAGAGATTGAGATAGTGAGAGATAATTGGAGTTACCTAGGGCTACAAAATAGAATGCAGTGCTAGAAGTCATTAACTCTGTCTGCTTTCCCAGCACAGCTGAGGCCCTGTGGTTTTGAAGAAGAACAGATGGTAAGTGAAGGCAAGGACTAAAGACAGAGGCCTTCCTTCAGTACTTGGAAAGCTGCACAGTGCTATTCTGCATGCTAAATAGAACAGAGATTCCAGACACTGAAAGCCAGTCCCACTGCTTTCCATAAAGTTATAAAAGGTATTTCTTTTTGGAAAGAGCTTTCTAAAATTAAAATATCTCTCACTGTTCTATTTTTGGGGAGTCAAACTCTAACAGGCCTTCTAAAAAAATTGCAGGTGGTCTTAACAGTGATCTACTTTAAATGGGTTACCCTACATAATATGCCACAGTTGCACCTTTCAGATGAAATTTCACTAGATTTTTTTTAGTCAGTTGTAGATCAAGTTCACAAATAATTTAATCCACAGAGTCTAGTCCTTTCCCCAATAACTATATCTTAAACTATTAAGATTTTCCTTTTGTCCCTGAAACCTGAAGAACACTTTCTTTTTCTGGATTGCAAAATGTCTTAAAGCCTAGATAATTTGCTTTTATGGTATTATTTTTCATGTGCTAATGCTATTTTTTTCTCCTTCCTATACCAAAATTGGAACAAATATTTCTTGTGAAGGCCAGAGAGTCATTTTATATGATTTCTTTTTATATATTCTTATATATTATTACTATTGTTAACTTTTATATTAAATACCTTTTTATAACATACCTGCAGTTGTTAAATTATTCATGTTATGTATTGTGTTAAAGCTTAACAGCTTTGCTTGATTATCTTGTGAAGTATGACTAATATCAACTGAGTAATGCCAACAAAAAAATGTATTCTGAATAGTGGTTCAGTACATGTAAAATATATTATTTTTAATGTTTAATACATACTGAAATATTAACTAGAGTACATTTGGCTTGGTAATATATACTCTGAACATTAATCTTAACTGCTTGGCTTAATTTTTTTATTTACTTAATATAGTTATCAGGAAATTTAAGCCTATATTTGTGATTCATTATAGCTCTATGGAACACTATGGTAGAGCATCAGTGGTAAAATATTCCTTGTAAAGACCTGGAGAGTATTATTTTAAGATTTCTACACATCTAGTCTTTAGTTCAATTATTCACTCTGCTATTATAGCATGAAGTGTGCAGAGACAATAGATTCACAAATGAATTAACATTTTTATGCCAATAAAACTATTTATGGCTAGGAAATTTGAATGTCTTCTAATGTTTAATATGTTAATATGAAACGTTCTGATTTTTCAATAATATACACACTCATGTGTTAATATTATCCTTATTATGAGGTATTGATATGGGGCCTGTAAAAGATGATCAGGTTATGATTACCTGCCTTCATGAGTCAATTAATCTATTTACAGGTTTGTAAATTAATGAGGGAATAATGTTCTATTCAATCACATGATGCTCTCCTTCCATGAGAGGGTCAGCAGAGAGACATTAGGCAGATATCAATCAGATGTTTTCGGATGCCCAGATCCAGATCTGAATTAAGATTCTGTGCATTAGCTAGTCTCTAGTATTTAGTTACAGCAATAGAAAATGTACTAAAATAACAGGTTAAATAAAGGTGAGGGGTTGGCCAATAAGTTTTGGATCATGAGATGTACTTGCCAACTCCTACCTTAAAAAGGGAATTACAAAGACACACTCAATAGGAGAGATACCTAGTTAACTACTTAGTTCCAGTGACATCATATTTATTGGAAGAAAATCTACAATCACTACTTTACTAAACCAGCATGATCTCTAATGATATATGTAGACATTTGTCCTTACATCCACAGATAAGTGTAGTCTTCACCCCTCATCAAGGAAACTTTTCTTTGCAACAGACAGAGATGACACCTATTCAAAATGCAGAGTTGTGGAGTCTAGTCCAAGTGTATACAGTCACAAAACACTCATCTTCTGACTCTCTTTAAGTCGACTTGTCGATTTACCTGCTGCATAAGAAAAGAAAAACTGAAACACAAGTGGAAAAAAATGAACATCTGTAGATCTTCCACCTTTGGCTTCATCATCCCTTTTATTTTAAAACACTTACAATGAAAATTACCAGCTTAAGAATAATTTGAAACAATCAATAGCATTAGTTCTTGATTCAAAATATAAAACAAAACAAAAACAGGCCTGGTTTGCTATCCAGCTTCCAGGTGATATTCTAGAACCAAATCACTAAAACTCAAAGTTCATGGAGGCAGACTTTAGTCTCTGGTTCACTGACTATTCCAGGCACTCATAGAAACTTGGTGAACATAACTTGAGTGAAGGAAAGTTGATATTAGAGGAAATCAGACGGGACCGCTTATCTTAGATTGAAGTATCTCCTAATACTCTGTTTTGGAAAAGCATTTCCACTGAGCCCTAGAGCTCCCTTATCTTTGGAATGCTACTACTCTATTTCTGTTGCTCTGTAATTCACTCACAACAAGAATGGGCCCTCAACAAAAACCTCTAAGGCAAAGACTATTCATACTAGTCAAATATGTATCTCTTTGGTGACATTTGCACTTCTAGTATTGATAGCTCCACAAAGAACTTTTTAAAAGAAATTACTTTCTGGGTAGTGGAGTTTAAGGAATAGTGACAACCAAATAGATAGAAATTTGGGGTTTGTGTCCTTGTAGACATCAAAGAATAAAACTTCTTATTTACTAATCTGTGCATAAAATTAATAATTTTCTACTAATTCAAACTGGCATTTATGATGAAGACTATTTCTCCTGACAACAGAACCTGTGAAACCGTGGACTCACAGATCTGCAAAAGATTCAAAATATAGCTTGAATCATTTTTAAGAGAGAATTTTAACCTTCTACCTCTTAACCTTAAATGGTCATAAAATGTGAACTTCCTCACAAAACAACCCAATGCATTGTGTGCTCCCAGGAAATAAGACTAAATTATTTCTGTACCGATTTCTCTCTTCCTCAAATTTTCATTTGCTGGTTCTGCACTTGATCTTCTCAGAAGATATTTTAGTGCTACCTATATGCTGGGATATCATAGTGAGTCTGGCTGTATCGTGCTGTCATTGGGAGCCCATCAAAAGTCTGTTTCATCTTCCCTTTGACACTGCTCCACAGTTTTGAAAGACAGCTATCTTTAAAGATGGGAAACACAGTTCATTTGTCTTTCTGAAGGGTTGGTTATTTCATTTGGTCACTCTGTCATAACTGCTATGTGCTAGCTGCTAACCCAAGCACTACAGATAATCTCTTTACACAAGACAGACATTGTTTTTTTGCTAATGCATTTCTATCTTACTAAGAAGTTCATGCATTGAAGAAGTTGATATGACATCATGTATTATGCTAGGGCAAGAAATGACAGTAGGAAATCTAGACAGAGGGTAATGTTGTAAACACATTAGTCTTTAAACACATGGAAAAGGCTCGAGATGGATATTGTGACAAAAAGAATATATATATATGAGGGAATTACAGGAACTCAGACCACACCAAATAAACAGAATATTACTTGTGGAACAAAAACAGTGTTTGGAAGAGAACATATTGGAAGGGAACTTTTTATGGACAGAACTGGGGGGAGTCATCAGGACCCATGTTTTCAAAGCCCTGTAACTATAATTTGATGTTGTTTTACCTTCTGGAGCCAAAAGCCAAGGATACATGGTTGAGTTTTAAGCATCACTGTGATATGATCAGTTTTGACTTGTATAATGATCACTTTGCTTTTCTGTTCCAAGTAAAGCAGAAGTGAATAACACTGGAGGCAAGGAAATATGTCAGCACTGCTTAGGAAGTAACATACTGACAGTGCATCTACAGGTTTTCTCAAAATGCAAATGAGCATGTTTGGTAGGGTATGAGATGTCATGTCAAGATTTCTGGCAAGCTCTCAAGGGATGTCAGTGTAGATGAACAGAGATTCTTATATGCAACCCAGGAGTCTGTGAGGTGAGATATGAAAGAAATAAAGGGTGTGAAGCAGTTGGAGCAGTGAAAATGAAGGGAAGGGTGACACCTACATGAACTTTAGAAAGTAGACTCAACAGGTCTTCACAAATGATTGGATGAGGGGCGAACACAAGATGTTCCTCCACCCAGCATTTGACACACAAAAGAATTAGAGGTTATGATTTTTTTGCAACATATGATGTTACCAACCAAAGCAAAGCTGAAGTCCCAAATTATTTTCAGCTTCTCATAAACAGAACAATTTATTCTATAGTTGGTTGTCTCTGGTCCATGAAATCCCATGTATTTATTCTAGGATGTGTTAAGTGGCTTAGAAAATGTATGAGCTCAGACATATTGCTTTGATAGGGTGTTTGGATTCTTCAATAACAAACAACCCAGGGATTAGTTTTCTGTATACATAGCAGCACGCACATCCAGTATCTGTACCTTTGCAGGCATACAGATCTATACTCACTCCCATGGCACACTAAGGACTTCTTCACTGGCTTGCATACCAATGGGCTTCATTCAGCTTCAAAGGCAGGTATAGGTAACTCGAGATGAAAAGGCTCATTTCCTAAATTTTTACTACTGATGCGGCAGTCATAGTGGCAATCACATTTCCATAATGAACTGACATGCTTTTTAACAGCATGGATTCTTTCTCCACATCCACTGCACACTCCCTGGAATAGTCCTGTTAAACAGAAGACGTAATTTGAAGGTTTAGGTTTTATTATTATGGATTTTTGAAAGTTTGGCCCACATAGCAATTACAGCCAGCCTTGCCAGAACATTTGAGGAGAGAGAGAAAGAGAAAGGATGATGTGTCGAAACAATGCGTCCTCATGTTGAGAGACAGCTCTGTTCTCCCATGTCTGAAACATCATTAAACATTCCATGTTTCATGAACAAAGCATTTGTTTGTACAACTATTCAGGCAGAGGAATGACTAACTGGTCATAGCTTGTAAGACGACCTAGAGAGCAAAAACATTCCTGGTCGCTAGGCTTTTAAATGATGGTTGCTTATGGCATGTATTCTATAGTTCTCCATCTGCTTAAACTGAAGCTGACAGAAATTCAAAGTCACTGTCTTCTGTATAAAGTGATGCTCTATGATGTATCTGTGGATTGGAAAAGTCTTGACTGAAACAGGATTTTATCATGAAGAGAGAGATGTATTCAAAAGATGAAGAGATTTCCCGTAAACAATTCGAGGAGCTAAGTGGGTAACGGTGAAAGGAAGTCATTTTTTGTAGATCTCTTGAATGCTGCCAGCAAATAATATCGTTCGGATGAAACAAGCAATTCAATCTAAGCTTGCAGGAGGAACAATCAAAGCAATGCACTGTTCCATCCCAGGAATAGACAAGGTGAGCTTGTCTCCCATATCAGATATTATTATGCTATCTGCCCAGCATGCAACTCTGTTCTTTTAGCAACGTCCCTGCTGACCAATCAGAATGGGGTCCTGTGACAAAGAACACTCCATTTATTTTCCTCTTGAGCTTCTAGATAGAGCAAATTTCACAGTCTCTCTTATAGTCAGATAGGCCCTGTGAGATGATGAGTGATAGAATGTACATCAAAGTGCTGAATGCCACCAAGCCAAGTCCTGAAGCACCTTCCACAGGCTTCTCTATCTTGTCTTCTCTCTCCACTCTATAACCACTGAAGACAATGCACTGAGGAATTCTGACACCATAAAATAAGCCCAAACTCCAAAGTTATACTTAAAAATTTTTTCATCTAGTTATTCTATGATCAATAGTCCTTAGAACCATGTCATGGTAGGGCCCAAGTTAATTATATGAAGTTAATTATTCATTTTTGCTAGGCCATATGCTAAAGGCCTGAATAAAAGCACCTATTGCCCCCAATCTCTGCAACTGTGGATGACAGTTTATGTGTTTGGAGCATATCTGGTTATATGCAAGCAGAAGGGGATAAAATGTCAGAGAAGTAAAAACCCAGCCAGTATTCCCAGAAAGAAATCACAAAAATATAGACGAATAAAAATAAATTCAGTCTAATTTCTTTTAAGTTGTCTGTTTTGCTTGTTGGTTTGTTTTTAGCTTTTAACCTTTCCCTCCTTCCCCTTTTCCTTTGGTTTTTCCTCTCACTTTCCATTTTCTTTTTCCAGCAGTTCCACTAAGTAACCCAGAACAAGACTTACAGGCAATTGTGAGTATACAGCCTTATATAGAACATCTGTATCAGCCTGTCCCCATGCCCCTGTCACTTACTAAGCCTCAGGAAGTATCATAGGAAAACATAAGGGCCCAAGGAAGTAGAGTACCACAGTGAAATGCTGTCTTATGGATTATAACAAGGTTATTAAACACATGATCCACAGCAGTGGTGGTTACCTATGCAAGGCCCGCCCATGCAAGACTAAGCCCATTACAAATTCCAGCATGGATGGGGAAAAGCCACTAGGCTGTATTCTAAGCTGAGAAGCTGTTAGTAATTGATGGAAAAGAGTCACTTTTCTTTGCAGGGGTATCTTCTGGTAAGATATTCATCCCCTAGAGGATGACTCCCACACCTCTGTGGATATAAGTATGGCTGGTTGAACTCACTCTACTTAAAAGTAAAGAAAAACAAAAAAATTAAAATAGGACATGAAGATGGAAAGATATATTGGAGGGGAGTTCATGTGAGGAATTAGGAGGGTTGTAGGAGTTAGATATGACCAAATCTATTTGATTTATATTTGAAAGCTTCAAGCAATAAAAAGTATTTTTACAAAAGAAATATATCCTTTGACTGGTGCTTTTAGGATTTGGCTAAGTTCTGAGAATGAATCTTAAACCAAAATCATTTTTTTAACATGGACTTACAATTAAGCTTATTCTAACTAAGCTTGAGGAGGTCCAATGGTACTGTATCTGTTCACTAACTAAAGTTGCTCTCCCAAACGTAATTGGGTGGAATAGTGCTATCCCAAATGCTCAGCATACTGCTTTGTGTTAGAACACACATTCTATAGAACCTATAGCCTTTAGCTAACAACAGACCTCTCTGACAGTGGTAAAGGGAAGGGAGGACAAAAAAGATTGAAGTGTTATGATTCAAACTAGTAAGAAATATGAAAGAAGGAAGAAAGAAACAAGTACTAGCTGACAAACAGCAGATCAGGAGCAGGTAGCAGGAGAAAATATATGACCAAAGGGTGGACCTGCCCAATTTCTTTAGTACTGATATTAGGTAAGTCATATAGAACTAAGTGGAATGCACCTTGCTCTGGCGTCCTCCAGGAACTTATGGTCCTCAATACATGATGTGTCTTTAAGAAAGAGGGAGTTTGTGTCTGAGGCATTGAGGGAAATGGGGAGAGAACATGTGGATTAATGTGGCTAATTTTGTGTAGAAGTTTTCAACTATGTGAAATTATATGTAGCATGGAGATGGACTGGGAATCTGTATGCAGACAGGAAAAGTAAAATTTTGTAGGCTTCTAGAAAGCCTTTTATGTATATAATACATTTTTAAAATGAGTTGGCAAGCCAACTGATCATTTTGAGCAATGATCAAGTACCCTCATTGTTTTGTATTATGTTTCCCTTCTCATCTTTAATATCCATGTCTCTGTTCCTCCTACACTTGATTCTTCTTTCAGAGAGCTACCAGAATAATACGTTTACAACATAAATCTACCCGGTAAGTAAAATATATCCAGTGACTTTCCATATTCCTATTAGGTAATACTTCCATATCAGTACAATGGAAACTCCATTTACATAGATATTTGAACCTATATTCTCTTTTATTTCTATTCTGTTTGCAGCCACAGTGAGATCCTTCCTCTTTCCTTAAAATTTGATGTGTTTTTTTGTGTGAGTCCAAAGTGCCCTTTCTATCTACCTTCCTTTATAAATCATTGATAATCTTTAAAAGGGATCTTCAAAGGATATCTCCAGTGTTTCTCTTTTATTGCCTTTTCCATTTATGAATCGTGGAACCTTCACCTTTTGCTTTATGTGTTAATGAGTTTACAATATGTCAAGTACTTTACTCAATTAGCTAATTCTGTTTAAAAAACTAAAACTAAAACAAAAAAAACCAAACCTGTATGAGGCGTTACCATCTGTTTTTACAAAGAAATTCAGAAAGCGATCTACTCAGAAGCTACAAAAGTATTAGCAACTATTACCATGACTTCTATCATATCCCCTTGACTCCAAAGCCTACTCTCCTTGCCATGAGGCCTTCAATGGCTTTTGTTGTCCATAATTAATTCAGTTGATTTTGTCTACTTATAGTGTAGATGCTGAAACTCACTGAAAACAAATCCATCTTAGTTGTCTTTGTTTCCAAAACAGTGGTTATGCATTCTATTGCACAGATACATTGTAACTGAACTGGCTAAATAATGGTGACACAGCTGCAAATCAGTAACTACAGAAGGATACAGATTTTATGCTACAATTGGGTACTTGTCTGGTTACCTCCAACACAGGTGGTCATCTATTTGGAAGCATCAGATCAAATGCAATAATCCAAATCCTTCATTTTTAATTTGGAAAACTTCTTTTACTAGTATCTCTATGAAATGAATCTTTTTTTTTTCTTTCTCAGTATGAAACTGCAGGGAGGGAGGGGGTGAGAGAAAATATTTCATTAGACCTTAATACAAAGGATTCTTCAGAGCATAAAATGGGCTACATTATAAAACCTGTCAACAAACTTCCAATATGGTTTTTCATAGCCTTTAAAATGTTTTTTCTTGTTTTTACTTCTACTACACTGATTTCACTAAGGATAATTACTATTTCAGTGTAATAAATGTACATTTCCTTTAGTATGTTAAATATATAATTTGTGTAGCATGCAGTGAAAAATTTCCCTCCAATTTCTTTGGCTATCATCCAGCCGAATAGATATTGTTTTAGAGTCAGTGGTCCCCCTGGATTTGTATCAGAGAGTGATTTGCCATCAGTTACTTAAGTTTCTTCTACATGGTAAATATTTTCAAAGTTCAATAAAATCACATATAAATAAGAAGCAAAAACAGAGGTGATGTCTTGCCCTGTTCTTTTAAAAGAACTCCCAAAATTTTGTTAGCTCACTTCAAATGGCTGCATTAATTGCTATTAACTAGCTGCCTTGCTGCACGAGCAAGCAGCAGTGGACTGCTGCTGTGTTCATCTTAGTATGGCCTATTTGTTGCTGATTACACAAGTCTTGTTATATTAGAATTGAAGCATATTTCCTCCAAAAGAAAGAACCATGACACTCAAATGTGCCAGAGACAAGCCTACATCGCCTTTCTCAGAACACTAGACCAGAACATTCTAAACTTGGAATGCTGCACTGCCATCTGGGGGATGAAATTTTTAACAATACATTTGCTGTCAGCTGAAATGGAGGGCAAGATTTTAGGAGTCAGAATGAACTTGATGTCTATAACCATCCTGGAGCCTTCATCCAGTGACTGATGGAAGCAGAGGCAAACACCCACAGTTAAAACTAAACTGAACCCAAGGAACCCAGTGACAGAGAGAGAGGAGAAATGAGCAAATTGGCAAAGAATGAGCTGGCAAAACCAGCAGAGACAGCTGATCTGAACAAGGGAGAGCTCTTGGACCCCAGACCAACAGCTGGGAGGCCAGCATGGGACTGATCCAGACCCCCTGAGTGTGAGAGTCAGTGAGGAGGCCTGGGCAAACTATGGGGCCCTGGGCAGTGGATCAGTGTTTATCCCTGGCATACAAATGGACTTCATGTGTCCATAACACAAAGAGGGATGCTCTCTCAGCCTGGACTTTTAGGGGAGTGCCTGGACCCTGCCCTGAGTAAGATGACAGACTCTAGATATCCTATGTGGAAGGAAGTGGCGTGGCGATATGGTGGGAAGATGGGGGGGATGGCGAGGGGGGAGGAGGGGAGGGAGAGGGAACTGGGATTGACATGTAAAACAAGCTATTTAAAATTAAAATAATAAAAAAAGAAAATGGTGAGGGATGGGCATGATATTGTGAGAGACTGGATATTAGGAAAGACTGAAATAAAACCAGAAAGGCAGACTTAAAAAAAAAAAAAAGGAAAGAAACCACACGCAACAGGACTGTTTATAAGATTATAGTGTGTAAAATCCTGCACAAGACCTTGGGTCATTACAGCAAGTCAAAACACACAGAAACACACACACACACACACACACACACACACACACACATTTTTCTTTCCAAATAGAATTCTGCTGTTAAGACACATCACTTCCTTTTATTGTTGACTGTTTATTTCCTATGATCTAAATCTAGGAATTTCAGAGTTCATTTACCATCAGGCCTCATTGTGAAAAGGCAAAATGGACAATCAGATATTTCTACAATCTTCACTATTAGAAAAGCTGTTAGCAGTTCAGGAACAGTCACAAGTTTTTCATTTTGAACAGAGTATATTCTCTTCTGCAAAGCCCAATTTCCATCAATACAACAGCAAAAGTGCATCCCAACCTTATAACACCAATTCGGTCAGGCTGGAGAAAAACACACATACAAGTGAGTCAACAGCAGCACAGGTTTTCAGATTCTATTGCACACATTCTTTTGGTAGAAGACAAGTAAATAAGATATTAAGGTGGAAAAGTAAGTGGAACCAGTTGATTTTTGTTCGTACTTTGGAGTTCAGTGCATTTGTTTAGTCTTTTAATATTTCTCTCACGAAGTCCAGAAAGAAGTTGGAAAAATAGCCAATAAGTAAATATCACTGTAAGGCATGAAATCTAATTCACATTAATTTGACCTCACATTAATTTAACTGTGTTATTTGGGAAACAGAAGTAAGTCACAATATACCAAGACAAGAAGCAGCATATAGACAAGCACTTACGGGGTTGATTTTCTGATTATTTTAATATATTTGCTGCAAGCAAACAGAAACATCTTATTTTTGTCTGGTGCTAGGAATCAAACCCAGAGATTTGTGCTTGTGTGTGCTCTACCACTGAGCTACATCCCCAGCCAGTGGTTGTTGAAGACAGATAGTGTCTTAAGTAGAGTAAGCTGGCCTTGAACTTGCTGTATAGAAAGAATAGGCTTGTACTCATGATTACAATGAACTTCTCAATTCCACCTTATACCCAGCATTTCCATTCTAAAAGGATTGGGCAATTTACTGATATGAACTGGAATGAAACCATCATAACCTACACCAAAATTTAAAAGCCCTAATAGCATCTAAATAATGGAATCACCAAGTGTCTTATCCCCATGTATAGGAAACAGCTAGGGCTCCTAGGTATTTATTTAATTATTTGGGCCCAGTCAACTTTACTTACTAGTCAGTTTTAGGAATCTGCAAGACAGAAGGTCTGAAGTGATTAAATTCAGAGTAAGTAGTTACTGTCAATATTTCCAATAAAGCATGAATAACAGCACAATTATCATACAGAGACATTGAGTTTCTGACCTTTGCACCCACTTAGGCATCATGAAAACTCATCATTGCATCATGACAAATAAAATGCAAAGAAAGAAGTAATAAACATTTGATTTAAATCAAATTACCATAATTAGTGTAAGTGTAGTGGGATAGCTTATTTAAAATTTTAATAGCATCTCACAGCAAAAATAATAAATAAGTTTGCTAATAATATATATGCAATCTCAGACTATGATTTTTTATAAACAGTTAGGCAGCAAATAATGACAATGCTAAAAGAAGAAAGTTCATGTCTCTGTTCATAGGTTCAGAGTAAAAAAAAAAAAGGCCTGGGATACTGAATATATTCCTTCTATCCTGGTATCTTGGTTTCCTCTTCAAGCTACTTTTTTGGTATAAGATGTTTATAGAACCTCTCAACACTTCACCTACACTCAATGAATGAATGAAAAGGAAGAGAAATTCAAACTTTTCTTGAAGCACAGTCAACAGAAACTATTATTTACATCATTTCAGTTCATAACCGATGACCAAGACCTAACATGAAGTCACGTCCAGACACAACACACACTGGAAAGCATAACTGAATAACCTTGTGATGAATTAATACAATATTGTAAATAAAATGCTGTGTAAACCTAGAGTAACAATAGCTATAATTATTTTAGGAATAACCTTGTGATGAATTAATACCATATTGTAAATAAAATGCTGTGTAAACCTAGAGTAACAAGAGCTATAATTATTTTAGGAAGGTCTGCTAAATACAAAATGAGCTAAACACAATAAAAGGTTATATCTGAGAAGTTAGGTATTCATTCAGATACTTGGATGGGTGTTGGCTCTTCTATCTTCATGACATACTTCCCATTGTTATTAAGGGACAGAGACCATCCTTTCCTCAAATGATGTAAAATGAGGAAAAGAGAGTGATACGGTGTCTGTGTTTCTTAAAACATTGGTTAAAGATTGACAGATTTCATGTGTCAGTGTTGTGCACATCATTTGGAAGGAGGTGCCTGATACCACCCAGGGGGAGGAAGGGAATAGAAACTGTAAACCATGCGGTAGCATCCACTCTTCAGGACCACTTTGTGCTGTGAATGCTATGATAAATTTTTTGGAAAGTTAGTATTATCCACATCTGAAAATTAGAATAGACATGGAAACCTTCTTCAGTCATTACATCATTGTCCATTTAAGTCACAGTTTCCTTCTCATTCATAGTCAAGACATAAGCCTGCTCAACTTCACTCTAAGACAGGCACTTTCAAACTTCTTTCAGGTCCTTCATTCTGTTCTGTCTCTTATCTGAATATGCTAGACATTTTGGTCAATAAAAAATGACTCATCTGGGGTTAGAAATTTATAATCAAAGTAAAGTTATTGTCTCGGGTTTCCCAACCTAATACAGAGTGTAAAGAGGGTAGACAAGCACATTAGTAACTGATGTCACTGTCACTGCCCAAGAATAAGTCATTATGTAAAGTGACATGACGGTGCTTGGGTATATTATATGGGATATAATCCTATGGATTTCTGCCTTAGCCTTCAGGAATATTTTTGAACAATCATTATCTCCAAGGCTACAGAAGAAACAGACTTTGGAGACCATTACTAAATAAGAAGTTTCAGAATTTTGGCAGGTTGCTTCCTGGTGTCTGGTTCTAGTTCAAAAGAGTCAACTATGGCTGACTATCAGAAGCCTGGCCCAGAATGTGTTTAACAATATGGTGCCATGACAAACATTTTAATAGGCCCATGGGCTCTAGTTGCATCTGTTTTGTATGCAAACATCTAAAAGCAAAGTTCTCAACTCTATGTCCCCCTTTTAGCCTGAAAATTCTGATCTTTTGTTTACTTTCTTATGTGCTATTTCAATCACCCTCTCACTCAATTTAATAGTGACTCCCTTAAGGAGAAATAAAACAATTGGCTTCAGTAAGAAGGCAACATCCTTAATCTAATGTCTCCCAGCTGGCTGGCTCCCCTTGTCTGGTAGTCTTATTGGCTTTGCCCAGTCTTATCTCCTCCTAAGACTGCTTCTTGATGTAGAGACTCATTTTATCACTGCCTTGGTTGGGGCACAGAGTCTTTGGTTTCTGTCAGGACTGATTTACTGTGGCCTTGAATTATAAGACTCTCAGTCAATTTGGCTCAGAAGCAAAAGAAACAGAAAGCCTGCCACGCCAGAGTAACATTCCCTTCCTAGTCTGCTCTCTGGAAGCTGGTTCTGAGTCAACTGCATATCTTTGGTAAGACTGTGTATGATTCTCATGGTAAATAAATAACAGTAAAAAATAAATCAGCCAATAGGCAACATGGGTATAAGAACATTATTTTGCTTTTAAAATAGGTTTGTGCATATTTTCTTCAAGACAATTTAGGCCAGTATTATACCACAATATACTTAAGGTCAAGAATTTTCCAGTAAAATAAGCAAGCCATCTTCAACCCCTGCCACCTTGTAACTAAGGCAATAGACTGTAGGGGTGTGTTGCTGCTATCACCCAACTCTAATTAACCATCATCATAGAGAATCCAAAATAATAGAACTTTCACCAAGAACGTTGTTTATCTATTAACTGGAAGTCATCTGGATGTCCATGAGTGACACAAAGGTGTTACAGTTAGTAGTCATTCAATAACCTTGTCCTGCCATTTTCAAAAATGTCTCAAAGTGGTACAAATGGCTACCTTGGCTTTCTACAGTATGTCTCAATTCCATCTAGAGCTTCATTTAGGAGAGTAGGGAAGACAAATTTCTTGTTGCCCAAATAGAGCATACCTTCCTCTGTCCACATCCCTCTCTAGAATGAAGTCACATGTACACAAGGCTAGGGAATGCTGGGAAATGTGACAATAGTACACTGCTTAACATTTACAAGTAGAATAGTTTTACAGGGTAAGGGTAACTCTGACATTCTTTTAGTTTATTTCATGGGTGACTTAAAGACAAATACAAGAATAAGAAACATATTCTACAAAGGTTACTTCAATTCTATGCCAATAAAGATGATGAACAAAGTCACACATATAATTGCTTCCCTCTTGAATACATCAACACTATGGGATTGAAATCCTCCATGGGGCTAGAACTTGTGTCCAGAGAAGGATGAAGTCAGATTTGAGCAGCATAACCTTCAGTCTAGCTCTGTCTTGTAGAAGTGAAAAACAAACCTGCATTGAGACATAAGACAAAATTACAACAAAAAGACAAGGAAGGAAAACATGAACCGCTCCTGTAAGTCTTTTACTGGAGAAGAAATACTTGATAATTAGAGATGAAAAGGCTTGAAGGCACAAGTGCTGAGGTGGTTTTGTGTGACTGTCAGTGGGTTTTAGGAGTTGTCACATCCTGAAGGTTAGCGTAATTTACCACACCTGCTATTCAAAATAAATAACATACTTCTATCTCTACACCTCATACACGTGTATATCCCTGAGGCCGCAGCCACAGCCTTTCTGACCTGGACTCATACCCAGCACAAGACAAGGGTCTGGAATTTGGTGTCTGAGAGTGTGCTGCACTTGCTTTCAGAAAAGGGAAGAGAGAGAGAAAGTGTGGGAGGCAGAGAGAGGAAGAGAGGGAGGAAGACACAAAGAGCACAATAGCACTGACAATTTCAAAGAACACATTAGTTCCCTTTCTTGTTTAATTTTTGGGTTTTTTTTTCAAAATTCCAGTATTGGAATTTCTTGGAACCTGAAGAAAAATAACCTGAGATTCTCAGTGGATAAAATTTTCAACAGGCAATAAGGTTTTATAAGTGTTCGCTCAAAAAAACAAGACTCAGAGGTTTATTTTTGAAGAGTATTTGAAGCAATTTCTTAAATCTTTGGAGAAGGTGTTGGGGCTAACCTTTGATGCCTTACAAATATATAAATACATGCATACGTGTATATATGTATGTATGTATATGTAAGTATATGTTTTTCCTATATAATAGCTTATGACCTAAGATATTTTAATTGTAGAAGTAGCTGAGCCTCTCATGTCTCTATAGCAGATATAAAATAGCAAATCCACCCCAGAGTAATAAGCTGGTATTTTTGTATTGTGTCAACTTAACAAAGAGCCTCCATCCATCTCCAGCAGCCTCTTCTGTGACACTGACTTCATCTAACACAGTTGTCACTTTTCATTCCACTTCAGTTCAGCCCCGCTATAACTGATGACTGCCTAGTCCAATATCTCCAGTATTTTCACATAAGAGAATATAATACCCAGAACCAAATTTTCTACTGACCTTTAGAAGACCTTTTTTTTTGTTTTTACATAAAATACAGGTTTTCTACTAAAAGACAAAGGGCACTTGCAAACAGATGGCATGCAGATGATCATCTTTCAGTCATGTTACCCTTTAAGATCCCCTCCTCTTTACTCTGCCCAGGCTTCCCTTTAGCCACCACTGAGAGGAGTCAAGCTGACCTGGCAGTGTTGTTTGGTACGCACATCTGTGGAGTGACCCAGATTAGTCCCACCAATACTCGGGGCTGTTAACTGCAAATCCCATCCCTCTTTATCTTGAGCTACTAACCTGAGCAATGCTCAGTCAAGCTAAATATTATGTGGCTCCAATTCAAGCTTTTGTTCACAGCATCTGCTTTATCTGGAATTAGTCTCCTTGTGTTAGTAGCACAGCGCCATCTCCCTCCTTAAAAATCTCTCAAAAGCTAATGTTTATGCTTAGCCCATGTACTATGATTGCTTATTCATCTACGTGATCCATCCTTTAGAGTATGCATCTCTCAAGACCATGCCTTATTCATCTTGTTTACTCTAGCATGCAGAACAATGCCATCCAAAATGCCTCTTTAATGAAGTCTTCTTAGATGAATGCAAAAAGACATATAGGCTTAGGACAGTCTGAATACAGAGATAGGGAGTGATATCAGAGGGAATAGAGTTCATTGGCTATGAATGGACAGATTCTTAACCAACTGTGCCTCAGGATGGCCCCTGTTAAACATTCACATCTTGTAATTCTGACTCATGGATGTTGTCCAAAGTTTATGTTGATTTGGATGCAACTACAACCATATTTATAAAATATAGAAGTAAAGATCTGGGTAAACATTTTCATTCTCTCAGTTAACAGTCTGTGATCTTGCCTGAGCCAACTAACAGACATCTCTAGCATGAGATTCTTATCCTAAACCAAGTTATTTAATCTCACTTCTGAGGTCTGTATTGGACCATATGTTATAGTTGACCCTAAATGCTCAAATGAATGATTGTCTGCATTCTTAACCATCAAAAAAAATCTTCTAGGCCAAAACAAAATCAATCCTCCAAAAGTGGTATTTAGAATTCATCTGAAAAGTCCCTTCTATTCTGACAAAAATATAACATAAAGCTGGTGAGATGACTCATCGTGTAAGAATGCATATCATGCAAGAATTAAAATTTGAGTTTAAATCCCCAGCACCCACAAATCTGGATATGACCATGTGTTTATGACCCTGGCAATATAGAAGACAATGATATGAGAATTTCTAGAGCTTCCTAGCAAAGAACCTAACTTCAGATTTAGTTAAAGACCTCAAGAAAATGAGGCATAATATGGAAACCTACGAAGGGGAATCTTATTAAAACATATACATATATGAAAGAAATCTAAAAGCAGTCATCAAATAACAATAGAGACAAAGCATCAATCACCCCTCTTATGCCACTAACTGAAACCTCCAGTGTCAAAAATGGGTTACATTTAATTGAGTTGCTGGCCAAAGAATCCAATGGAAACCCCCAAACAACTCAGGCTATTGTTAAGTCTATTAGTTGCTCTCCTCAAACTCATGGTAAGGCACTATTGATAAAGACAGCATCTACATATATCACTGAAGAAGGAGACAGTCATCCAATCCCTAACTAGTTTTCATAGTATTGGAACGTATTTTTCACACTATCAGAAGAGAAAGCTAAACACTAACCCAGTAACAAACTCTACAATGGTGACCTATCAGCATGATGCACTGGTACAATAGGGACACAAAACCTGTGGGAGTAACCAATCCCTATCTGATTGTATTTAAGGCCTACTCCTTGAGATAAAACCCATGCAGGACACTGCTCAGTTGTCAGACAACCTGACTCTAGATAGACCAGGGACCTAATACTATTGTTCTGCTAAAAGGACATAGCAATGAAATGAATACTATTAATATTCTGCTACACCCACAGATGAATGCTTCACTCAGCCATCATCAGAGACGCTTCTTCTTGCAGTGTATTAGAATTAGCACAGAAACCCACAACTGGGCAATATGCAGCAAATGAAAGGTTTTAGAACATTTTTCCTAATAAGTATGTCTTCACCAAACTCCTCCACTAAGGACTCAGGGAACTCTTGAGGAAAAGGAGGAAGAAAGACCGTAGGAGCCAGTGGGGATAGAAGACAGAAAAGAAATTATGGGGAGTGTCCTTCTGTATATATGTCTCTTATTGGTTATGAAGAAAATACTTATTGACCAGTAGCCTAGCAGAAAGTACAGGTGGTGTTATGAGAGGAAGAAGGAGAGAGGGAAGTCAAGAGCGGATGCCATGTAGAGACCAGGAAGATAGGGTACACCAGGCGTTCTCTGGTAAGATAAGGCCATGTAGAAATCCATAGATTAGTGGTTATGTGTTAATAATTGAGAGCTAGTAAGTAAGAAGTCCTAGCCATCAGCCAACAATTTACAAATTAATATGTCTTTGTGTGTTTATTTGAGGCTAATTGGTAGCAGGATCAGGCTGGAATGAAACTCCAGCTACAAGAAAACAAGGGCTTCTAAAGATAGCATGACTGACACACAGGGCATGTATAGGGCCTACACAGGTACAATCCAGATGGAGTCCAGCACTAAAGGGGATATGGATATGAACTCCCATTCCCAATTCAGAAGCTATTATTTTCAATTGACAACTACTTGCAAAGGAAATTTTAGTTTTCTCCAATGGCGTCTTACTGGGTATATAACCACACTTAACAGAAGCCCCATGCTCAGCAGCAGATAGACAATACATAATGAACTCAGTGGTATTTTAGGGGTTTTCTCATACTTTGGGCTTTTTTTAAAATCTTACTAGTGTCTCCTTATCTCACATAGTTTCTGTTTTGTGTTTCTATAGGTTTGTTGTTGTTACTGACTCTCTGTGTATATATGTTTCTCATGCATTTCTTTTCCTTTGGTTGTCTATTTGCTTTGCTTGTTTGTTTGTTTATTGGCCTATAAAAAGACAAGGAAGGCATGGAATTGGATAGGAGGGAAGTAAAGGAAGATCGGGAGACTAAAGAAAGGAAATCATGGTCAGAATATACAAAAACTTATTTTAACTAAAAAATAGCCTTGTTAATCTTTTTGCCTTGGTGTCAAATTAGTCTCAAACTACTAAAATTTATTTTATAGATATCCTATTGCATGTGATTATTTAATAAATATTCCAGCCATTTTGAAAATACAAATAAATAAAAATAAACAGAGAAAAAGAACAAGATACCCAATATCCTACTCTGGCCTCACTCCACATGCTTGTACACTGGTATAAGCTCCCCCAGGCATAGGTGTACAAACACATCACACATATACACACACAAGTAAATAAACACATAATTTATTCAGGTGCTGAATTTATTGAGATATATAACATATAAAGGGGAAGTAACAGATAACTTGCTGTTATTTTAAATGTATACAAAGTTTATCTTATTGAACATTTCCAAAGGATTTTGTGGTGGTTTGGATAAGAAATGACCCCCACAGGCTCACATATTTGAATGCTTAGTCACCAGGGAGTGCCACTACTTAAAAAGGATCAGGTGTGACCTTTATGGAGCAAGCATAGGTTTTAAAAGCCTAACCCAGACCCAGTCCCTCTCCCAGATGCCTATGATGCAGATGTAGAACTCTCAGGTACTTCTGCACCATATCTGTCTGCATGCTGCCATGTTCCCTTTCTTGAAGAAAATGGACTGAAGCTTGGAAACTGTAAGCCAACCCCAATTAAATATGTCTTTGATAAAAGTTGCGATGGTCATGGTGTCTCTTCAAAGCAATAAAACACTGACAAATAAAGATACCACTTATATTTGGCTTTCTTGTATAAAAACTTTAATTCACAAAAAGGCATTTGTATCAAAATTGCATGAGCCATGGGAAGTGGGGGGGGCAGAATTCAAGTAGCTATATATTATTTATCCTACAAAATAAAAAGGATGTACAATGCTAAAGTTATACTTCAATTCCCTGTCTTTAGAATGGTTGGGAATTCAAGAAAACATATTTCCTTCTTGGGTAGCTTTGTGTGGGATGTTCTGAAAGCCAGGCTGTTAAGGTGAGTCACTGCACTCCTGCGAGCATTCTAATAGGTCAGAACAATTTGTCGTTGTTATTGTTTTGTTTTTATTTTGTATGAAAGTTTGTCTTACACCTTGCATTATCCTAAAAAAAATAATTTAACATACAGTGTTTCACTACTATAGGACTGAACAGACAAGACAGAATTTGGCCTCTTGTTCTGAAACAAGTTCCAGAGAGCTTGTGTGTATCCTACAATGAATAGTGGTCTTAAAGGCTACAATACCGACAGGTGCTTTGTGGTCCAGCAGGGGGCAACAAACATGTAATAAGGGATAAATAATGGGTTGTTTACATGCTCAGAGAACAGTGCCTCCTTGGACAATGAAGGGGTGAAAGAAGTTGACCAGCTTGACAGAGTCTTCATAGAACAAATCACAGAGAGAAATGCAGATATCAATCCTATGAAAATGAAGAGAGAGGTAACAGTAGAAATGGATATGTGTAAGACAGACTGACAGGGAGATAAGGCAAGTGACACTGCAGATGCCTTTGCTTCACACATGAGACATTTGCATCTCATTTTGATAAGTGAAGAACATGGGAATGGTTTCTAGTAGGCTAGAGAGGAAGACTGGCCAGGGAACTTCTACAGTAGCAATGGTCAAGAATAAACAGACTGATTGGGTCAGAAATGGCAAGAATGAACAGAAATGGGTAAAACCAAGAGCTGCTACCAAATACACACACACACACACACACACACACACACACACACACGAGTGCACACACAAATGTTTGTGTATTTGTGAGCTCAGGAAAAGCCCCTGCATGTAGAAGGAACAAATGAGAATCTTTTTGCTTCTAGAAAATGATCAACAGTGATAATAGAACTTGATCAGCATGAGAGATGCAGGCCCAATCCTTGATAATCTCCCCTCTAGGCTGGCTCATCTTTGTCGGGTAACAAGCATCAATCCATAAACAGTTATGTTTTGGAGTCTCAACCTCTTTCTTAGCATGTTATTGGTATACATGAGGCTCCATTCCCTATAAATATGACCTTGATCCATTCCAAGGCTGGCTTGTACCTTTTTCCCTGATTGGTTGTTGGAAGGCAGTGTGAGACACTGATTTTTATAAATCTAGGCTAAAGGGGTGACTAGGAACAACATTTTATAGGCAAAGATGACACTAGATTGAATGGAGTTAATACCAACATACAAGTGAAAGACTCTTTTATATTATGGGGTAGAAACATAGTGAGTAGGGAAAAAATAAGCCAAAACAGGACCCTGGGGCTTAGGGGGATGAGTATTTCTTTGTTTCTCTTTATTTATTCATGCATATATGAAAAGTCCAAGATTTTTACATTTGAACTTAACAGGACCCCAAGGCCTTAGGGAAAGGAGGGCCCAAAGAAGGGTGCATGAATTTCCCTTCTAAGGGGAAATAGAAGAGATCTCCTGGGTAAACTGGAGGCAGGGTTTGGGGGGATGGGGGGATGGGAACTTGGGGTAGCAGGTTGGGCAGGTTGGGTGCTGTAGGAGGGTTGGAAGCAGGATGGAGGGAGAGAGTAACAAAAGAGATGTCATGATGGGAGGCCATCTGTTGTTTCCAACTGAAAGGGTCAACATTATTCTAGAATATGTTTCCATAAACAATACAGTATTTCCACCAGAGACTGCTACTCAATTTTAATCATACAATGAATTTTATTCAGTCATAACTAAGAACAGAAATATATTCTTTCCAGGAAAGTGTGTATGACTGATAAGATCAAACCTATGCAAACTTTGTTTTCTCTCATTTGTGGCTCCTCATTACAAAGGTCTTAATATCTGTGAATTAAAATTTAACATGGCTCAATACCACATTGAACTGAGGCATTCAAAATTCAAAATTAGATCTCTGGGAGAAAATGTTGACAGCAGGCTTGTCAATGGGCAGCTGCACTGATTTCTAGTCAGGCTATTCCAAAGACAGGCAATGTATATAAAATATAATTGTTATCAATTCTGCTTTGACAAATGTTTAAGAGTTCTGTGCACTCAAGGGTCCAAACTGATGTTGTAGCAGACATAACTACACATTAGAAGTAATCTTCTTTGAATACATTTTATTGAGAAATGACGAGTAAAAGCTAATATGCTGCGAGACGAGAAGACTGAGGCAGTTTCTGGGTTCCAGTGAAGAAACCCAAGTCAATATAGGGAGCAAAGCAGAGATTCAACCAATCAGGAACTGCTAGCTCCTTTGGAAGCAGGGACTTTACTCTGGGTTGGTTGAAATAAAGACTACTGCAGCTTCTTAACCAACTGAAGTTTTTCTTCACCTTGCTTCAGTGAAAACCACACCTCTTTGGACATCCAAATTGTCTGATATCGGGAACTGCCTGATGTGTAAGTCAATTACTGCTTAAATCAGCTTATTATTAATGTGACTTAGTTTTTCTTTTGACCCAAATGAAACAATCAAAACAAGAATATTTAGGTGTTATTGGAATGTAATAGATAAAACCATTATGGAAAATTAATTTCAAAAGGCAGTTTAGAAAGACTTCATGAAGCAGGTAGCAAATTAAAAAGAAAAGCAAAACAGGCTTTAGTCCATCCAAGCATAGAAAATACCAAAAACACAATAGAAGCCTACAGCTAAAGAAGTGGAAGACACCATTGAGTTGCCCCATAGACAGCTTCAGGAACAGAATGTCAAATATCATCCCTCTGAGAAAACCAAAAACAAACAAACAAACAAAAGCCTAAGAGACATGCAAGAATGGAGAAGTTGAAAATGGAAGATAAATCCATTCCAACAGATAAACAAAACATGAAGAATACAAAACAGCTACTGACAATGATGAATCCTCAACTTCCAACTCTCCTATAATGGGAGCCACGTGATGGCTTGGTTGAACTGTATGAAAGATAATCTGATTCATTCTTTATAAAGGATTAATGATTATACAGAAAACTCAATCTGAGTGAATCAACCAATGAAATTGATACAAGACTTTAACAAGACAGTCCTCTAAAGTGGATGAAAACAGCAAAATGCAGACAAAACCCCAAAATATGAAGGAAGACAGTAAACAAACCAAACAGAAATACTAAAAATAAAATAAATGGTCAGGCAAATACAGACAGATTCAGAAAGCTCACTACCAATAGATAAACACACAGGAGAATGAATTTCAAGTGTGAAGGACAAAACTGACACAATAATATGCCCACACACACACTACACACTACACACTACACACACACACACACACACACACACACACACACACACACTTATACACCTATGGAAAACAAGTTAGTAAACATGACCAAAGATCTCAATCACTATAGATGGAGAAAACAACATATTCCATGACAAAACTAGATTCAAGCAATACGTATCCACTAACCCAGCCCTACACAAAGTATTAGAAGGAAAACTCCAACCCAAGGAAGTGAACTACAACCAGAAAAAGATAGGCATTAGAGAATCCCTCTCTACCAACAGCCAAAAGAACAAAGGGGTGAAATTCCACACATAATTCCACGAACAACAACCATTGCAAATCGAAGAAGAATGAGCAATCAATGGTCATTAATATCACTCAACATTAATGGCCTTAACTCACCCATAAAAAGACACAGGCTAGCAGAATGGATTTGCAGACAGAACCCTTCCTTCTGCTGCCTACAAGAAACACACCTCACCCTCAAAGACAGACATTACCTGAGAGTTAAAGGTTGGGAAAAATTTTTCCAATCAAATGGACCCAAGAAACAAGCAGGGGTAGCAATCCTAATATCTAACAAACTAGACTTTAAAACAAAAATCAAAAGAGATGAAGGAGGTCATTACATACTCATCACAGGTGAAATCCACCAAGATGAAGTGTCTATCCTGAACATCTATGCTCCAAATACAAAGGCATCCACATTCGTAAAAGAAACATTACTAAACTTAAATCACATATAAAGCCCCACATAGTTATAGTGGGAGATTTCAACACACCACTCTCACCACTAGACAGGAATACCAGACAGAAACTCAAAGAAGCAAAGGGTCTAAGAGAAGTAATGACACAACTGGGATTAACAGATATCTATAGAACATTTCATCCACATAAAAAAGAATATACTTTCTTCTCACGACATGGAAACTTCTCAAAAATCGACCACATACTTGGCAACATATCAAACCTCAGCAGCTTCAAAAACATTGGAACAACTCCATGCATTTTATCAGACCACCATGCTTTAAAATTAGAATTCAACAACAACACAAGTTGCAGAAAACCTACAAACTCGTGGAAATTGAATGATGCACAACTGCACCATTCCTGGGTCAAAGAAGAAATAAAAAAGAAATTAAAGACTTCCTAGAATTCAATGAGAATGAAGACACAACATACCCAAACCTATGGGACACTTTGAAAGCAGTGCTACAGGGGAAGTTCGTAGCACTAAGTGCCCACATGAAGAAACTGGAGAATAGTTATACTAGAGAATTAACAGCAGAGCTGAAAGCTCTAGAACATAAAGAAGCAAACTCCCCCCAGGAGGAGTAGATGCCAGGAAATAATCAAATTGAGGGCTGAAATCAATAAAGTAGAAACTAGGAAAACAATACAAAGAATCAATGCAACGAAGAGTTGGTTCTTTGAGAAAATCAACAAGACAGACAAACCCTTGTCCAAACTTAACAGCAGAGAGTGAACATGCAAATTAACAAAATCAGAAATGAAAAGGGGACATAACAACGGACTCTGAGGAAATCCAGAGAATCATCAGGTCATACTTTGAAAACCTGTACTCCACAAAATTTGAAAATTTAAAAGAAATGGATGACTTCCTGGATAGCTATCACTTGCCAAAACTAAATTAAGAACAGATAAGCAATTTAAATAGACCTACAACCCCTATGGAAATAGAAGCAGTCATCAAAAGTCTCTCAACCAAAAAAGTCCAGGTCCAGATGGCCTCAGTGCAGAATTCTACCAGACATTCAAAGAACAGCTTATACCAATTCTTCTCAAAATATTCCACACAATAGAAGCAGAAGGGTCTTTGCCAAACTCTTTCTATGAGGCTTCAATAACCTTGATCCCCAAGCCATACAAAGACACAAGAAAGAACTTCAGACCAATATCCCTCATGAGCATTGATGCAAAAATACTCAATAAAATACTGGCAAATCGGATCCAAGAACACATCAAAACAATCCTTCACCACGATCAAGTAGGTTTCATCCCAGGAATGCAAGGATGGTTCAACATACAAAAATCCATCAACATAATCCACCATATAAACAAGCTGAAAAACAAAAATCACATGATCATCTCTCTAGATGCTGAAAAAGCCTTTGACAAAATCCAACACCCTTTCATGATAAAGGTCTTGGAGAGATCTGGGATAACAGGGACATACTTAAACATAATAAAAGCTATTTACAGTAAACCAACAGCCAACATCAAACTAAATGGACAGAAACTCAACGCAATTCCTCTAAAATCAGGAACAAAACAAGGCTGTCCACTCTCTCCATACCTTTTCAACATGGTACTTGAAGTTCTAGCAATTGCCATACAACAACAAAGGGGGATCAAGGGGATACAAATTGGGAAGGAAGAGGTCAAACTTTCACTGTTTGCAGATGATATGATAGTTTACATCAATGACCCAAAGAACTCTCTCAGCGAACTCTTACAGCTGATTAACACCTTCGGCAAAGTGGCAGGCTACAAGATCAACTCAAGAAAATCAGTAGCCCTACTATATACAGATGATAAAAGGGCTGAAAGAGAAATCAGAGAAACATCACCCTTTACAATTGCCACAAACATAAAATACCTTGGGGTAACGCTAACCAAACAAGTGAAAGACCTGTATCGCAAGAACTTTGAATCTTTAAAGAAAGAAATTAAAGAAGCCCTCAGAAAATGGAAAGATCTCCCTTGCTCTTGGATAGTAAGATCAATGTAGTAAAAATGGCAATCTGCCAAAAAGCAATCTACAGATTCAATGCAATCCCCATTAAAATTCCAGCACAATTCTTCACAGATCTTGAAAGAATAATCAATTTTTTATGGAAAAACAAAAGACCCAGGATAGCCAAAACAACCTTATTCAACAAGGCAACATCCGGAGGCATCACCATCCCTGACCTCAAGCTCTATTATAGAGCTATAGTCCTGAAAACAGCTTGGTATTGGCACAAAAATAGACAGGTAGACCAATGGAATCGAATTGAAAACCTGGATATTAACCCACACAGGTACGAACATCTGATATTTGACAAAGAGGCTAAAAATATACAATGGAGTATAGAAAGCCTCTTCAACAAATGGTGCTGGCATAACTGGAGGCTGGCATGTAGAAGAACGTGGATCAATCCATGTTTATCACCATGCACAAAACTTAAGTCCAAATGGATCAAAGACCTCAACATAAATCCAGCCACACTGAACCTCTTAGAAGAGAAAGTGGGTGGTACCCTTGAACTAATTGGTACAGGAGACAGCTTCCTGAACATAACATCACTAGCACAGACAGTGAGAACAATTAATAAATGGGACCTCCTGAAACTGAGAAGCTTCTGTAAGGCAAAGGACACAGTCAGCAAGACAAAAAGGCAGCCCACAGAATGGGAAAAAATATTCACTAATCCCACATCTGACAGAGGGTTGATCTCCAAAATTTACAAAGAACTCAAGAAGCAAGTCTCCAAAACATCAAAGGGCCCAATTAAAAAGTGGGCTGCAGAACTAGAGAATTTTCAACAGAGGAGTCTAAAATGGCTGAGAGGCACTTGAGAAAGTGCTCAACATCCTTAGCCATCCGGGAAATGCAAATCAAAACAACTCTGAGATACCATCTCACTCCTGTCAGAATGGCTAAAATCAAAAACACCAATGACAATTTATGCTGGAGAGGATGTGGTGAAAGGGGGGCACTCCTCCATTGCTGGTAGGAGTGCCAACTTGTTCAGCCACTTTGGAAATCAGTATGGAGATTCCTCAAAAAAATAGGAATAAACCTACCACAAGACCCAGCAACTCCACTCTTAAGCATATATCCAAAAGATGCCCATTCATACAACAAGGATGTCTGTTCCACTATGTTCATAGCAACATTATTTGTAATAGCCAGAACTTGGAAGTAACCTATATGCCCCTCAACCGAAGAGTGGATAGAGAAAATGTATATTTACACACTGGATTACTATTCGGCAGAAAAAAACAATGGAATCCTGAGATCTGCAGGCAAATGGATGACACTAGAAGAAACCATCCTGAGGTAACACAGTCACAAAAAGAAACATGGCATGTACTCTCTCATATATGGATTTTAGACATAGATCTGGGGAATGCCAGCCTACAATCCCATGGCCAGAGAGTCTGGGAAACAGAACTTTCATTCAGTGGCTGATGGAAGCAGAGGCAGACTCCCACGGCTAAGAACTGAGCTGAACTCAGGAAATCCAGTGACAGAGAGGGAGGACTGATGACCAAAGGCATTAAGAAGGGCTGGTTTAACCCCCAGAAACAGCTGACCTGACAAAGGTTAACTCTTGAATCCCAGGCATCAGCCTGGGAATCCAGCATGGGACTGATCAAGACCCCCTGAATGTGAGTGCCAGTGAGGAGGCCTAGGTAATGTATTGAGCCTTGGGCAGTAGATCAGTACTCATCCTGAGTATACACACGGACTTTGGACTCGCATCCAACAATGTGAGATGCACTCTCACCCTGAACTCTTGGGGGAGGGTCTAGGCCCTGCCCTGGTTGAAATGACAGACTATGGACACCCCCATGGAGGAACTCACCCTCCCTGGGGAAGTGAGGGGATAAAGGGGTGGTTGGGGGGAGGGCATAGGAGGAGGAGAGGGAAAGTGAGAGGGACCAGGATCTGACCTGTGAAGCAACCTTGTTTCTAATCTAAATTTAAACTTAGAAAATAAAAAGATAAAAAAATGACCATTGTTCCAAGAAGTGCTTGGTATATTCCACAAGCCCAGTTTGAGAATCCATGGGATAGAAGATGTAGAGATAATAGCAAAAGGAAGACAGACTATTTAGTGAAATTATAGCAGAAAGTTTCTCAAACATGGAGAAGGAGGCAGACATCCAAACTCTAGAGGCACCCCAAATAGACAGGATAAAAGAACCTCTCTAAAACACATAATAGTGTGTCCAAAATATGAAGTAATTAAACAATAATAAAAGCAGAATGAGAAGGAAAGTCAACTCATAAAGATGGAAATGTTAGAAAAACCTCAGCCTTTTGATTAGCAACTCCTCAAACCAGAAAACCACGAAATGATACATTTCAAGCTCTGAAAGTAAATAACTATGTATCAAGGAAGCTATGTCCAGTAAAATTATCTTTCAAAGTAGACAGATAAAGACATTTAAGGCAAACAAAATGCAAGGCAATTTACAATAATTGAGCAATCACATAAAAATAATCTTTCTTCATCATTCTTTATTTTACATAGCAACTACAGTCTCCCTTCCCTCCTCTCCTTCCACTCCGCCTCCCTTCTGTCCTCCCCCCATCCACTCCTCCTCTCCACTCAAAATACCAAACTACACAATTGTCTCACAGATGCAGAAGGCCTAGGTCAGTACCATGCCCCCTTCATAGTTGTCTGTTCAGAGTCTGTGAACTCCCACAAGCTCAGGTCAGCTATCTCTGGGTTCCCCAATTGTCACGCCCACCTCAACCAGCAAGGAAGATGCAACACCCAGACTCTTCTTTAAGCATTTTATTCAGGAAACTTGAACAATCTTCTCCCGGGGAGTGCCAGGGAGCCCCAACCCACAGCTTAAAAGCCCTTGGATGGCCAACCTCAGTATGCCACGTGGAACATGCAGATAGGTCCACGTAAGCGGAAGCAAGCCTGATATCCAGCCTTAACCAAATACAGGTGTTGTTTATCATAGAGAGCACCTGCTGTCGGGCTAGCAGAAGGCAGAAGCCAGTGCCATCTTAAGGGTGCGGCACTTCGCAGCTCTCTACACCCAATCAAGATCTTGATGCCTCCCCTTGCTCATACAATTCCTCTACCCTCTCTTAAACTGGAATCCCAGAGTCCTGCCTGTGAATCTCTGTGTCTGCTTCCATCAGGTACAGGATGAAGGCTCTGTGATGACAACTAGGGCAGTCACCAATATGATTACAGGGGAAGGCCAGTGCAGACACCATCTTCACTACCGCTAGGAGTCTTAGTTGGGGTCATCTTTGAGGGTCTCCAGAACCCTGCCTGGCACCAGGTTTTTCCCATGCCCAGTTTACCCAGAACAACCCATCTCCTTCCCAGGGAGACCCACATGTTCCTCTTAGGGTCCTCTTTGTTACCAAGTTTCTCTGGTGCTGAAGACAGGGTAGTCACCAAACTGGTTACAAGGGAAGGCCAGTTCAGGTACTCTCACCACTACTGCTAGGAGTCTTAGAAGGGGTCATCCTTGTGGAGTCCTGAGAATTTCTCTAGCACCAGGTTTCTCCCTAACCGCATAATAGTTCCCTCTATCAAGATATCTATTTCATTGCTCTCTCCATCCTCCCCTCCCACAACTAGAACTTCTTGATCGCTCATGTTCCCATCCCCCATTCCCTCCCTTCTACCTTCCCTGCCAGTTTACCCAGGAGATTTTAATTATTTTCCCTTCCTGGGGCCCTCCATATGTGTCCTTCTTATGGTCTCCCTTTTTACCTAGTTTCTCTGCGGTTGTGAATTGTAGCCTGGTTATCCTTTGCTTAATAGCCAATATCCATTTATGAGTGAATACATACCATGTTTGTCTTTCTGTGTCTGGTTTACCTCACTCAGGATGGTTGTTTTCTAGTTTCATCCATATGCCTGCAAATTTCATGATGTCATTACGTTTTCTCTGCTGAGTAATGCTCCATCGTGTAGATACACCACATTATTTTATGCATTCTTTGGTTGAGGGACATCTAGGTTGTTTCCAGGTTTCAGCATTTTGAATAATGAGCATAGTTGAGCAAGTATGGTGAGCATCCTTTAGAGAGGAAATGCACTGGCACATGAGACTACTTCCTGAATATAACACTAGTAGCACAGACACTGAGATCAGCAATTAATAAATGGAACTTCCTGAAACTGAAAGGCTTCTGTAAGGTGAAGGACACTGTCAATGAGACAAAACAGCAGCCTACAGAATGGGAAAAGATCTTCACCAACTCCACATCTGACAGAGGACTGACACCCAAAATATATAAACAACTCAAGGAAACTAGACATCAAAATACCACATAATCCCATAAAAAATGGGGTACAGATTTAAACATAATTATCAGCAGAAGTATCTGGAATTGCTGAGATATACTTAAAGAAGTCTTCAACATTCTTTGCTATCCGGGTGAAATCAAAACAGTTCTGAGATACCATCTTATACCTGTCAGAATGTTCAAGTTTGAATGGCAAATGACAGCAATGTTGGGGAGAATGTGGAGTAAGGGGAGCACTCCTCCACTGCTGGTGGGAGTGCAAACTTGTACAGCCACTGTGGAAATAAGTATGATGGTTTCTCAGAAGATTGGGAATCAATCAACATCAATACCCAGCAATCCCACTCTTGCATATATACTCAAAGGATGCTCACCCACAACCCAAGGATATTTGTTCAACTATGTTTGTAAAAACATTTTCAAAGGAATGAAATGTGGTGCTGGAGAAGAAAGACAGCTACGCTAAGGATACTCCATGAAAGGAACAGATCAACAAGCAAGAGCTGGGAAGGAAGCAACCAAGTCTGCTACAACAAAGAAACCCTTAAAACTAACAGGGAAGAAGAGAATAAATGCCAACCTGACCATCACCGAACAAATTCTTATAAAATAGAAAACCCTTTCAATAACCTTGAACATACATGGCTTCAACTCCCTAGTAAAAAAATATAGACAAATTGATTGGATTAATGCCCTCAAACCAACTCTATGTTATCTAAGAAACAAATCTAGCAAAGATATTGAAAAACTGAGTATGAAAGGGTACAAATTAACACCAAGCAAACTGAGGCTATAAACAAGCAGTCATAGCTTGTCTTTTATCTGATAAATTATACTTCAAAACAAAACAAGTAAGAAGAATAAAGAAAGTTATCACATTTAAATTAGTGGAATAATACAGAAAGAAGATATAATAGCTGAAAATATTTACTTTACTTGGGCCCCCAATTTTACAAAAATGAACACTGAAAGTAATGAAAGCATATAATAGTGGGAAATTTCAATACTCCCTTCTATATTTACATAGTCCATCTAACTTAAAAATAAGAAAAAATCAGAACTGAAATATATCATAGATCAATTGGACTTAATAGATGCATGTAGAATATTCTACCCCCACAGACAGGGAATACACATTTTTCTCATTTGCACATGAAAAGTTCCCCAATATTGATCTTATTATAAGCCACAAAGAAAGCTTAAAAGACAAAATTATATATTAAAAAAAGAAATGAGAAGATTACTCATATCTTGCCTGATCAAAGTGGAAAACAATTAGAAACCAACAACTGAAAAAACTTTAAAAAACTACAAAATACTTGGAGGAATGAGCAAACATATTTTTGAAAGAATAATGAGTCATTGGAGAAATTAGAAAAGAAATAAAAAAAATTCCCAGAATCATATGAAAATGAGAATACCGTCTACTAGAACCAATGTGCCACAGGCAACTCAAACTGAAAAGATCTGGATCTCCAAGAAGTTTGTACCTCTAAACATGCACATGAAAATTAAAGGTATCAAGTAAGCAACCTATTAATGCTCCTTGAGGGTCTAGTAAAATAACAACAAGTCAATCCTAGAAGAAGTAGGTGCCAAAAAAATAATAGATTGGGGAAAAAAATCAGTGAACTAGAGAATAATAGAATAATAGTTGTTTCTCTGAAAAAGTTAGCAAATTTGACATATTCTTAGCTAACCTGGCAAAAGGAGAAAGGAGACTCAAATTAACAAAGTTAGAAACAAACCATTGATACAACAGATTTCAATGGCATTAAGAACATTATTTGAGACTACTTTAAAATTTTTCACTCCAAAATCTGGAAATCCTAGAAGAAATGATGGGTCTTTTAAATGCCCAAGATCTACCAAACTTAAAGGCAGAACACATATAATTTAAATAGATACATAATAAGCAAACAAAACAAATCTGCAATCAAAAGCTCCACATAATAAAAGCCCAAGAGTAGATGAATTTATGGATAAATTTTATCATTTACTTTTAAAGAATAATTTTACTTTTCATTAATTTTATTTTTAATTCTGTGATTACACACATGGGTATGGGTTGCCAAGGAGGCCAAAAAGGGTGAAGGATTCATTAGTGCTAGATTTAGAGGTGATTGTGAACCACCTGATGTGGGAGCTGGGAACAGAATAATGGGTCTTTTCCAAAAGCACTAATTGCCCTTAACTGCTGAATCATCTCTCTAGACATCCTTGCCACACTTTCAAGGAATGTCTAATTTGAACATTTACCAAATTGTTCCACAAAAAAAAGGGAAAGAACACTATCAAATTCATTCTTTGAAGCCAGAATCATTCCAATATCAAAGCCTGGTAAGGACACACAAAGAGGGGAGGGAAGAAAAATTAAGTCCTATTTCACTGATGAACACTGATACAAAACTTCACAACAAAATATTAGCAAACTGAGTTTAGGAACACACCAAGACAATCATATATCACAACTAACTGGGCTTCATTTCAGAGGAGCAACATATGCAAATCAATTAAATATAAAACATATACATAAGCAGATTAATCACATAATCATCTAAATTAATACTGAAAATTATTTGAAAAAATACAATATGTCTTCATGATAAAAGTCTTAAAGGCATTAAGAACAAAGTGAACACACATCAAAAAAATAAAGTATATACTCAACAAAGTTAGAGGCAACATCATACTATATGGGAAATATGAGAGCATTTCCTCTTAAATCAAGAATGAGATAAGAATGCTTACTCCCACATCTTTTATTCAATATAATTACTGGAACAAGAGAAGGACATAAAGGGGGTAAAAGAAACAAAACTATCCATATTTAGAGACAACACAGTTCTATACTAAAAGACCCTACAGAATCTACCAGAATAAGAACTTAATAGAAACTTAATACAAAGATCACAAATAGCCAAAGTATCCCAAAGAGAAAGATCAGAACAGCAAACATAACAATACCTGACCTCAGATTATACTGCAGAGCTATAGTGACAAAGACAGCCTTGTACTGACACACACACACACACACACACACACACACACACACACACACACACATAAATGGAAGGTACATCAATGTGATACAAAAGAGGATTCAAGAATAACTGGCAAAACTAGGACCACCTGGTTTTTCGCAAGAAGTTAAACACGGGCAGTGGAAAGGAGACAGACTGTTCAAGAAAGGAATCGGGTGAAACTGGATATTCACCTACAGAAAAATGAAATTAGACTCACACCTTTCACATTGTGCAAAAATCAGCCCAAGGAGGATCAAAACAGAGATGCTGAAACTGCTAGAGAAAATCAAGGAATGAACTTTAAGGTATAACTAAGTATAGGTAAAAATGTTGCAAAATAATCAACTGTGTGTATATGTGTGTGTGTGTGTGTGTGTGTAGTAGGTCCTCTCCTTCCACTATGTAGGCCCTGAACACTGAACTCAGGTCATTTGTCTTTGTCTTAGTGGCCAGAATCATATCCTGCAGGAGCATCTCACCGGCCCTGACCGCAACTCTCTGAAAAGGAAATACCCCCCAAAAACTCAACAAAAGAAATTACACAAAATTAAGAAGTTGAGACACAGAGAAAAAAACTATAAACAGAGTAAACAGACATCTCACACCATGGCACAAAATCTTTATTACCTATACTTCAGACAGGAGGTCAATACCCCGAATATACAAAGAACTTCAATGATTAAATGCCAAAACTAAACTGCCTGTTAACAACAGGGTTAAGAAAATAGTTCTCAAAAGAGGAAACACATATGGCCAGTATTTTTAACCAGAGATCAACATGCCTATTCATGAGGGAAATGAAAATTAATTACTTAGAAATGTGGCTCCCCCAAGTCAGAATAGTTGTCATCAATGAGTCTAACAGTAAATACTGGCAAAGATGCGGGTAAAAAGGAATCCTTTCCCACTGCCGGTAGGAGTGAAAACTTGAACAGCTATTATGGAAATCAGCTTGGAGGGTTCTAAAATATTAAAAATAGAACTACCATCTGATCCAGCTACATCACTCCCAGGCTCATACCCAAAGGATTCTTTATCTTACCACAGAGACACTTGCACATCCGTGATTGTTATTATATTAATCACATTATCAAGAAAATAGAACCAGCATAGATGTCCTTCAGCAGATAAATGGGTAATGATAATGTGCTAGATATACACTATGAGATCTTATTTATCTGTAAGGAAAAATTAAATTTGCAAGAGAACAGATATTCAGCTACAGTGTTCAGGGAAGTGATACAAACAGCAAAAGGGAAAAGGAGTATTTTCTATCTTCTAGACAGATTCTAGTTTATAATATATAATGTATACCATGGGGAAAAGTATACATATGTGCACATTTGAGTAAGGCCTAAAATACCACAAAGGATAGCAAGAGAGGTAAAAATCAGATGCTGAGGTGATATATGGACACAAGAACACACGGAACGTGAAAAAAGGGAGGAAAGGGTAAAAGAAAGTTATGGGGTGGATCAGGATAAAAGGGTCTGAGATGGGGTAGATGAGGGTCAAAGAGAATCTACCAGCATAGGCACTTTGTTCAATAGCACCATTGTGGTATCTGATACCTTACTGGCTAAGAAAAACGAAAACAAACAAAAGCAAAGGTCTAAAAAGAGCTTAGCTGGATATGTTGGCACCTGCCTCTAATCCTAGCACCCAGGAAACTGAACCAGAAAGATTCTGAGTTCAAATACAACCATGGCTACATATTGAGCTGCAGGCTTGACCTACGTTATGAAACTGTGTCTCTGAATAAACAAAAGTGAGATCATCTTGAAAGAATGCTGTTTTTGTAATGTGAAGAATGAGTTCCACAGGGGAAGGACAGTGACAAGAGATATAAGCCCCAGTGATATCCAGACAGAGCACTTTGGATTCTGTGCTGGGGAATGAGGCTTTATTTTCCTTAACAATAGGATGCTCACTAAGGATATTTACTTGTTATACAAATGATCTTTGATCTGTGATGGGGTGATGTTCCAACAAGCCCATTGTAAATAGACAAATATGGTCTATTAAAATTATTTATTATGACATGTTCTGCTGTAGCAACAGGATGCTGTACACATTTGCTTATTTACCCCCATAGTGCTAGCTTAAAGAGCTAAATCTTACTGCCCTTGCCTTGAATCACAAATGATTGTTCTACAGCTTCAAAATGCAAACTTTGTAGTAAGGTGTGGTACACACTTGCAACTCTAGCACTTGCAAGTTACACAAGGATTGCCCTGAATATGAAGCTAGTCTAAGCTTACATAGGAAGACCATAACTAAAAATAAAAATAAAAGTGTGTATAGGCACTGGAGATGTACCCCATCAGGTAAGGGCACTAGGTTTTCTTTCAGAGAGTCTGTGCTCAGTTACCAGAACATCCACCATACAGAACAATCATACATATAAAATGAAAATAAATATTTTTAAAACAGCAAATAATTGAAGTGTGGATCCTACAGAGCATGTATCACATCTGCAACATTATAAATTTGGAAAATCATTAGTCAAACTACTGCCTAGGACTGTGTATGTTTGCTACAGTCAGATAGGAAGGTTCTTCTGGCATCTATTAAAGCCAGTTAGAAGAGGAAGATGATGGTATGCACAGAGAGAGCCAACAAAGCTTTAAAAGTGGAAATGAAAACATAGCAGGACAAATGACATGAAGAGACAACTAAGGAACAGATCACAAAGGCCAATGTCACCCATTTCAACCCTTCCCTGTTTAATTTCTTCAGGTCACTGAGTTTTTATCCTTCCACATATATTCATTTCATAATGATAAATACCTCAAATCACATCACCTGGATAAGAAGATAGATAACAGTTTCTTCTTACCTGCCATACAGTGTGCCTAACTGTACCTATAACAACATGACCTGTCACAAATGTTTTAGGATTTTTCTTTGTGTATCTAAAATATTGTAGATTTTTTAAAATAGCATAAAACCTAAGGAGGGCCATGTCCCCTTTGGTGTTGAGTGACTCATTTACAAGAATCCCTAAAGTTCATCAGAAAACAAAGATATTTACATTATAACTCATGACAGTAGCAAAATTACAGTTATGAAGTGGCAATGAAAATAATTGTATGTTTGGGAGTCACCACAACATGAGGAAGTGTATTAAACTGTTGCATCACTAGGGAGGTTGAGAAGCACTGGCTTAGAAGCTGAAGGCTCTTTCCTTAAAGCCTAAGGGACCTGGGTTTGCTACCTAGATTTTAGGGACATGACTAAAAATCAATGTACACAATTACCATCAAACGTGAATGCGGTATATATGAATGTGTCTCTGTGTGTTTCCATGTGTGCATATGGGTACCATAGATCACTGAGATCTAGGCCATATTGTAAGAGCAAGATATTTGAGGAGGTGCAGATACATATGGATCTTCAAAGTTGATGTCAAGTATTTTCAGTGATCATTATTCCCTTTAGTTATGGAGACAATGTCTCTCAATTGAACTTATCAGTTAGTTAAGATGGCTGGGAAGACTTACAGGAATTCTCTGTCTTTGCTTCCTAAAGCATGGGATTACAGGCTGTCATTATGCCCACCTGACTGTTTTATGTAGATCCTAGGGATCTGAATTCTGATCCTCACATCTGAACAAAAAGTGTGCATTACCTATTGAACCAACTTCCTAGTACCCTAAAATGCATGATTTTTGAGCCCAAACATGACAGGATTTCTGTCATGAACAAAAGGGAATAACCTAGAAATTAGAGTTCCTATGAGGGTGAAATATGGCAAGAATCACGTTATCAATTTGCTACCATCTGGAAAGAATACAGAACCATAATATGTATCAGCACATAAATATTTGAAAGAATAGAGTATTTTGCATTTCTTCATATAATTTGTGAAACAGGCATTGTTGCCGAGAGAAAAGTACTCAATGTGTTACATAGTGCTGAGAGCTTAGTCAGGCTTTTGTTTCTATGTGTATGCTGTTTCAGAAAACAATATGACTCATCAGCCTAGTGAGAGATGCTAGATCAAATGCAAGGTTGTTGAATACCAGTGCCTTGGTCCCATGGGCCACCCTGGAATGCTTCTAAGGGTAGCACCAGGGTGACTTTTCTTTCTCCCATTTCTGCTATTTTTCATAGTCCTTAACTTTTCCAATATATTTTACATGGTGTAGCTTTTGTTTATATCTTTCATGTTTAGATGCACTCCACACCTTTTCAAAGCTGACTGAAGTGTCTTTCTATCAGCTTGTGATGAGGGACGTGGTCCAGGTAAAATTCTTATAGAGGAATATGAAAAGACAAAGGTTAACACTGACTCATTGACCACCTCTTGCACAGCCTCTACACCAACACTGGGGTAGCCACATCCATTAATTTGCCTACCCACCTATCTCTCCATACATCAAATAAACATCTGGTGTGTAACTATTTGTTACAAGTAATAGACTACCCTGGTAATACACTGAATGATTTCCCTCTTAGAACTTACACTATAGTTGTTTCTACAAAAACAAATTATGGGGAGTAACATGCAGTTTCCTAGCATACATGAAGCCCTGGATTTAATCAAGTCCTGGTACCACACAAACTGGGCATAGAGCTACATACCCATGCCCCTAACATTTACAAGGTCCAAAAAGTAGTAATAGTAGTAGTAGGACGAGGAGGACGAGGAGGAGGAGGAGGAGGAGGAGGAGGAGGAGGAGGAGGAGGAGGAGGAGGAGGAAAATCAAAAGGACAAGGTCATCCTAATAATGAGATGGAGGCCAACCAGGATCACACAATCCTAGCTTTAAAAAGAAAGTGGAGGAACAACAGCGACGCAAGATGGCAGCCACCAGAGGCTCGGGAGTGAAAGTCCCTCGAAATTTCCGACTGTTGGAAGAGCTGGAAGAAGGCCAGAAAGGAGTAGGCAACGGCACAGTTAGCTAGGGTCTAGAGGACGTTGAAGACATGACACTTACGAGATGGACAGGGATGATAATTGGGTCTCCAAGAACAATTTATGAAACCCGAATATACAGCCTTAAAATAGAATGTGGACCTAAATATCCAGAAGCGCTCCCATCTGTAAGATTTGTAACAAAAGTCAATATGAGCGGCATGAGTAGTTCCAGGGGAGTGATGGATCCAAGGGCTACGGCAGTGCTGGCAAAGTGGCAGAATTCCCACAGCGTCAAAGTCATCCTGCAGGAGCTTCGGCGCCTGATGATGTCAAAAGAGAACATAAAGCTGCCACAACCGCCAGAAAGACAGTGTTACAGCAATTAGTCACCAAGGCCCCGGTTTCCCCTCCCCAATCCAACCTAAGTCTTATTTTCCACAGTAGTGAATTTTCTAGATTCATCTTTGTAGAGCTCAGAGTACTCGAGAGGATGCTCCACTCGGACTTCATCCTGAGACACTGTTCTGATCCTAATTAATTGCCCATTTGAAATACCCAAGTTGCGCTGTGTAATATCTGTCGAGTGTAACCTCTGGCGGCCTGGTTGAACTTCTGGGATCAAGAAGGTGTGTTGAAATCGGTTTCCTTTTGGAGTGATGGGCACAGCTAACACAACTGTGAACAGACACGTCACACAGTCACCTGCTGCTGACACATGGCCTGGGTTTGCCTTTGCCCGTCCCCCGCTCCTGCCACAGCTGTGTGGTAGCCCTTAGAATAGATGGGAAGGCTTCAGGTAGCAGCCTTGGGACTACTGCTAGTTTTGGGGGTGCTTTGGCTTCACCCCTGCATTCATAAGTCTTGTGATGTCCCTTCCAAGCCATTGTCCCCCCCTTCAGCTCTCCTGCTCCTGCCCTTGGCCAAAGCTTAGATTGTAACCCTCCCCTCCCTCTGAAATTGGCCGTGGGTGAGGAATTCAGTGTTTCTCGTCTCTCCACCTTTATCAAGGGGTGCTGCTCTCCCCTTTCACAACTCCCTAGTTGCCCATCACCACCTGTGGCCAGAGCCACGAGATGGGCTTGGAACAGCCTGGCCTCCTCACTTAGCTCTTGGCCGCAGGTTCACTTGCCACCAGTCTGGGAAGGGGGTTCCAGGTCCTCGCCCCTGCTGCCACCATCATCTGATGGGCTTTGAGCTCAGGTCTCCAGGTGAACAGAGCAGTCAGTCACGAGGCGACAAACCCGCCAGCGCTCAGGGTCCTTGGTGGTTGTGCCTAAAGAAAGGCCGTGCGGAGAGTCCTCAGAGCACAGGGTACTGAGTCGGTTCCTTTTTCGTAGTCGCTTTGCTTTTACACACTGAAGTGGTTTGGACAGGACTCCCTGGCCACCCATCAGGTCTTTCGTGGAACCTGACAACTGGAACAGAAGCCCTGACCCTGTGGGCTCAGGTTTCAGGGTTGCTGCTCCTCAGATCTTTGGCAGGACCTGGAGGAGCTCTGTGTCATGAGTTTTCAGATCGGTGGGCCTGGCCTCCTGGCTCGTTGCCACGTTCCCCACTCTGTTCAGTATTACTAATTGTTGAGATGTGGATGCATACCGAAATAAAGGCAATTTGTTTGTTGCAAAAAAACAAAAACAAAGAAAGAAAGAGAGGAGGAAAGAAAGGAAGAAAGAAACAAAGAAAGAAAGGAGGAAGAAAGCAATACTGTTTTCTAATTTAGGTGTTGACAATTTTAGGAATGTGAATGAGGAAAACAGAGAACATCCACAAAGATTGACAGAACATGGTGGAAGGCAAGCTCTATTAAAATACAGTAGGAAAAGACCTTGTCTACAGATAATATGGCTCTTGAGCAACTCTGGAAAGAGAGTAAGGAGTCATCTATGCCTCCTTTCTCCCACTGGGATATTTTTCTGGTGATCCACTGACTATACCTAATGAGTTATTGTTGCAGGACCTCCAGCCGTTGACCATAGAGCTGGAGGCACAAGACTACCAAATGTGTCCAGGTGGTGCTGTCGTGATGGGAAAAGATCAGGTGCTTTAAGTCTTAGGGAAGCAACTCGGATCCACCAAGAACAGCATTTTGCCAGGTCCAGGCAGCACCTGATGGTTCCACAGAGCCTGGACAGTGAAATGAAATATCCAGCTACTTCAGGACATGGCCAGCACCCCAGATCTCCTAGGTCCCCCAAAGATGAATGATGCCCCCCAGGTGAGCAGGAAGTAGTGTTTGAGAACACAGTGTCCTCATCCCCGTCTTACCTGCTACCCCTTTCTAACTCCTCACCTTTTTATAATAAATTAAAAGGAAAGAGTTTTAGTATTCAAGCATCTGTACTGGATTGGGATTTCTGACAGAATACATCCTCAGGTGTAGCCACTAAGAACACCAACTGTGCACATTCACTACGTTCCCTTTTTAAGGGCCCTACCCACCTCCCACCTTTCTCTCTCCCTCCTTTCCTCTCTCTCTCTCTCTCTCTCTCTCTCTCTCTCTCTCTCTCTCTCTCTCTCTCTCTCTCTCTCTCTCTCCTCTCTGCCTCTCTGCCTCTCTGCCTCTCTGCCTCTCTGCCTCTCTGTTCTCTTCTGCTGCTCTGTCCCCAGAGGCCAGTTTCCCAGTTTCCCAGCTCCTGGCACCTATCTATGAGAAGAGAGTTCCACACAGAGAAACTGGAAAGCCAGAAACCCCTATGAGAGGACATGTGAGTTCAGGACAAATAAGGAGATTTTTGACTGAGGTAGAGAGGAGTTATCTTCATCCATAATGATACACAGTGAGAGTAGAGAGCATGTTAATTAAATAACGCATTGCATCCTGCTGCCAAGAGAAGGGAGGATGCTTCACCAAGCAGGGCCATATATGCAAGCTTGAACTTCTGCAGTTGGCAGAGGTTGGAGCAGAGGAAGGCAGTCGTCACATAAAGCAAGACAGATCACATGAGCAAGGGGGTACAGGCAAGTTTGTGGAGTTCTATAGGGTGTCAGGGCATATGGTTCTCCATAGCTGCCTTGGGTTGATATAGGACAATAGAAGCATGGCTGTGGTGAGGGAGGCTGAGATGAGGTGGTAGGGATATGAACTCGGGATTCACTAGAGAGTTAGTAACATGATTCTATTTGCTTGGAAAATTGGATCATGGGAGAGGGACAAATAGCTTCTATCCCTCATTTCTTCTTGTCATTAATGAACAAAAACAAAATCCACGAGAAGAGTAAAACGCAAGGAGTACTACATGAACCTTAGAAAAGATGGGGTGCAAATGATTGATATGTGCATCAGCAGGCTTTTGCATTTTGAGTTTTGCTCTTGGTGACAAAAATGACAGACTAACTAGAGAGAACTGAAGAGAAAATAGTATGGATTTGAGACAGAATATCATCAACCTTTTCAAAATGTTTTCTTGTACAGGTGAGTGGAGAACCGGGAGCATCACGAAATAAACAATTGATGGAAAGTGACTTTTAACACCAACATAACAGTGAGGTTTTATGTCCGGTTGAATCAGCAAAGTGGAAAACATAAGTATCCTGGACAGACAAGGGGAATTAATGGAACAGTGTTTACAAGTAAGAAAGAGTAAGTTCAAGTGAACAGGATGAGAGGTTAGTATTAGGGAAGAATGGGAGAATTTAATCTTGGAACAGCAAAATATATATATCTGCTCATACTTAACTACAAAGTAGATAGCTAAAGATGGGTATGATTAAAGTCATTTCCAGATTTCTTTCTTTCAAAGTTATGTTTATTTTTTATTATATATATATATATATATATATATATAGTGTGTGGTGTGTGTGTCTGTCTGTCTGTCTCTTGTGGGTTTACACATACAAGGACAGTATGTAAGAGTCTTTGGAGCTGGAGTTACAGGTGGTTGTGAGCTTCCTGATGTAGGTCCTGGGAAGTCAGCTAGGAACCAAACTGGGTCTTCTGGAAAGGCAGCAGTCTACCACTGAACCATCCCTTCTGCCCCTGAGACAAGAAGTTGGGATTTCAAAAAGTGGAGAAGTTACCGTGTGCTCTCTACTTCATACAAGAGTAAGTTACTAGTCTCTCCTGGATAGACAACTGCTATGCCGACCATAGTGTCTACATCTGTTAGGATGTGTCTTTGGAGGATGGTACCAATGGCAGTCTCTCTCCACATTATTCAGATACTTCAGATGTCCCTCACCACAAATGAGATGATGTATGTCTCAACAGGAATACTCCATTTAGACTTTATTTATTCAACAGAGATATTCTTTGATACTTGGAAACACTTTTGTTGGACTTGCCCTCTTTGTTTGTTAGACACGTCTAAGCATTGTGAATTTTTGGAAGCAATACAGCTCTGCTTCCAACTACTGCAGATATTAAGTCACAATTGCATAGTTACAATTCTGATAAATACAATGAAAAAAAAGATATGAAATTTGAGCAGACATCCCAAGGAGATTTGAGACAGGCTAATAGGAATCAAGGGGTATTTCACCAAGACTTCAAGGTTGATGGTTGACAAAATAAGAAAGAGCATAGAAAGTGAAGAAAACAAAAGGAGAGAGGCTGGAGGTCAGCTTGCAGAGAGAGGTCAGAATTAGGGGACCAAACACATTCTAGGCCATGTTTTAAAGTTTCATCTTTAGCTAAGACCAATGAAGAGCCCTGACGCCTTTTAAGGGAGCATGTGATCTAATTACATTTATAATACAAAACTGTTGGGCCTAAAAAGGCTCAGACGTGAGGCCCAGTGTAACCTCCTGAGTCTGACTCAAATTTGACGACCTGTCTTTGGCCATAACTTCCACACATAGATGACTCAGCACAGACCAACCTAGAACTACCTCTGCCTGGCTAACTGTTAGCATGGTAGACTATTATTGGCCTTTACTCCTCATGTCACCTTACCCCATCCTAAGATTCCCATCCCCTACCTCGAGCCTATATAAGCTCCTGCCTGTCGCATTAAAATGAGATCCTGCTTCGACAAGTCTCCCAACTCAGTGTGTTTCTCTCCGGTAACTGGTAGGGGAGTCTGGGTTGTCGACTCTCATCATCTCACTCAACCCTGGGAAGAGACTGGCTGGATGGGATCTCCTACAGTCCTACCTGCTGGAAGATCTGGCACAAAACCACCTCAGAATTAAGGCAGTTAATGGCTCTTACCTGGAAGCCCACACTGTGAGAAGATTGATCTATCTTTATGTGGTGAACTTCATAAAAGAGCCAAAAGTCCCAACGTGTATCATGAAAGTGCTATGGACATTTATAGATCAAACACATGAACAGCTGGAAAGATAGCAGACAGATTCAGTACATCAACTAATTTTTTCCTCATTGCAGTTCTACACACGGGCTCCATGACATATTCTGTTCTTAAATGCCGCTTTCTAAATCCAGTGCTGTTTTCTTCTACTTTCTGCTTAATCTTAATTCTTATCATCTCTTCAGTGTCCCAAGTATTTCACATGCTCACAACTCCACACCTTTCACTCACCTTGACACATCTTACCTATTTCATCTGAAATCTTAATGAACTCTAATGAGATGAATTTTGTGAATGGGATCTGGCAACTCAGCTCGGGGAGTTGTATCACACAATCCTTTCAGACTTCCATTTTCTAAGATGAAATAAGAAATGATGTCTCAAGCAGAATAATATGTTGCGATGTCTAAAAAACAAGATCTAATACCTTCTTCCTTCTGATTAACTTTGTACAGGTTGTTGCCAAAGCTTTGAGGCTGGCCATGATATTAAAATATAACTTAAAACTTTAATAACTTTAATGTGAACTCTGAAGAGGAGGACTGTCTATTATCTACAAATCCTAGATTTTCAGCTCGATTTCATTAATGGCCGTCTTGTTTGAGAACAAACAGGCATATTGTTAAAAGGAATAATATGTACTTGAATATTTAAATGTCTTATTGAGGAGATAGATATTTTAGTCTCCCTAGCTCCCTTCTTTCATGTTTACATAGTAAGATTATTTTATTTCATTTCCTGGCAAAAGGATTGTTTAAGTCTTAACATTTCCTAACTTCTCTTGAAGATAGCTATGGCACTGTTTTGGCCAATGGGAAATGGTTGAGACTACCAGGTCTAGTTTATTATTCATGGCCTTAAGGGACAAAAATGTACCTTTTGTTTTCTATTTCTATTCTTGTTTCATTTGACTGCCAAAACCACCTTAAACCCCCAGAAAGAGCTGGGAGGTGTTAAGATTAAAAGAAACAAAATAGGAAAACCTTATTTTCTATCATTATGGAAGCATCATACTAATTTGGACCAAACCCATTGGCTTTCATGTGCAAGAGAATAATGTTAGATTGCTCCAGCCAATGGTATCATTGCCTACTAGACAGTTGAGAAATACACAAGGCTAGTATTTACTCAATTCCATAATGATTTAGTAATCACCCCCTTCTCATGTGATACCTGGTCCTGTAAATGCCTTGGTTGCATTTTAGTTTTGTTTCTATGCAAGGTCTTGAAATGTAACCCTGGCTGGCCTTGAACTCACAAAGATTGCTTGCATCTGCCTCACAAATACTTGAACAGAGCATTGCCACCAGTCTGCCATCCTTAAATACGTTAATATGTTCAAATAAATATGGCATGGCATTATTTTGCATTGGATATAGGCACTACATAGCACTCCAAGTAATATTCGATTATCTTGGTAAAGGAGCAAAATAAAATTTCAGTAGACACATGAGTTTAAAATATTACTTAACAAATTGCTTTTCTTCATTGTCAAAACCTACAGGTTTTCCTCACCTGTTATTTTAAGAAAATGTTAGCATTTGCCTAAAGTTCCTAATATAACTTTTTTTTAACACTACAAACTTTCCCAAAATAACTGAAGAGTTTTAAGTTTGTTCTTAGAAAATCATGTCTGCTGGAAGGCAATCGGCACAAAGTCTCCAACCTTTATGAACATTTAAGGGATGTTTAGTTGCAACAGTGTACCAGGCTGTGCTTCTGACCATCCCTGAGTGCTACTACCTTCTCAAGCAGTGGAAGAAGAGCAGGAGATGGTCATTGTATTTTTTTTGTCATTGCATGGTTCTTCTGAGATTTGGAGGCTGGGAGTATTTTTTCCCTGTTGTTGGTTTTGTGGTATTTTACAAATATGTGTGACCATCACATGACAACTGCAAGACAATGAGAATGAGAAACATGAAAGCAATGAAGATGAGAACAGATGATGTAATTTGGGATTAAGAGACTGAGGCAGCATGCACAGTTCCTGCAAGGTCTAAACCAGAAGGTGGTATGTTAGCTGTTAATTGGAGGGTGGTGTGTTATGTTACTGTCCAACTGTGATGCCTGTGAACCACAACAATGACCTGCATGACAAGGCATCCTAAAAGATACAATAATGACATTCACATCTTGGTAGTAACCACAGATGTTTGAACATGAGACATGCTCAGAAGAGGAAAATAATCCCTGGTATTGTAAACCTACCCAACTACCTGGAGCTAGTTTGGTCATGAATCTTTGACTAGCGCCTACTTTCAACACTCTACAAGACTATCATAATTGCTAACTGTATTCTAAAAATTTATTCTTAAACTCAGTGATAAGTATAGATCTCAGCCCTCTCAAAGACCTCTCCCTTGGCAGAAGAGAGACACTGTAGAAAACCATGATGGTCAAACTACAATACAACTCCTGCACACAAGGCTTAGGGAACATTGTAGAAGATGAGGAGGAAACACGAATTGGGAAATATGAGATTGTATCTCCTAAAGATGACAGGGAAGCCATACCCACAGTACCAAAGCTTTGTGTCTATCTAAACAGACCTTAACAATGGTAACACTAATAGACATGCAAATATGGAAGGAAAATTTTAAGGAGCCCCACCCCTAGACACCAACCTGTAAGAAACTAACAGCTGCCAAGATAATAACTTTAACCCTAATGATGAGCTAGGTTATCCAATATCAAATGGTCAGTCATAAAATCATGTACATACTAGCAACACTAAATAGAATCAGAAGGTTGTATGTATATGTTTATGCACTGTGTGTGTGTGTGTGTGTGCGTGTATGTACATGTGTTACAATAATAATCAAAGAAGGGGGGATTAGGAGGAATTAGAGAGGGAAGTCACAGGAAGAGTAGAAGGTAGAGAGACAAAGTGGAAAATGTGTAATTATATTTTAACTGAATCTAAAGAAAGTTATCAACTGAATCATTCAAACCTTAAACTTAATTGTAACACAGATTTTACTATAAAACTATTTCAAGCTTCAGAGGTATCTCAGTTACCTTCATTGCTATGACATTTAACAGATGGTCTAATTTAATGGGTTTTGAGGGGTACAGCTCACTACAAAAGGCACAGTGATGTGATGGGAACTCACAGCTAGAGTGGTCCCATCATACCGGCAACAAGGAAGTATCAAACTCTAGCTGTCAATGCCCACATCCACAGAGACTCACTTTTGTGAGCTAGGCCCTTCTCTTAAAGGATGGATAACTACCAGAAACAGCACTGCCATCTGGGGACCAAGCATTCAAATACATGAGCTGTGAGGTCTTTTTGTATTCACACCAAGACAGTGGGTCAGAGTGAAATACTCCTCAAGAAAAAGGGTGGTTCCTAGGATCCTGTAAGACAGTACTGGTCAAGAGAACATACTGTGATGATGAAGATACCCTATGGCTGCTGTCCAGCAGCACAACCTGTCTCCCTATGTGGTGCTGGTAGACTGAGTATCAGCAACAATAGTAGAGCAAGTCATTTTCTGGTAAGAGTCTTTAATACGTGATGCTAGCTTACATTACCATGATAATAATTTTTAATTAATTTGTACTATTTACATTTTAAAAGCTAATCTTCTTGGATAATGCAGTCTTGCAAATTAATAGCAGAAAAGAAATTAGATCATTACCTGATCCACAGATTTTCAAACTCAAAAAAAGGGAATTGCTTATTTTAGAAATTCATGCCAGCTACAGCATAATATATTCAAGACAGAAAGTATATGACTTCTTAAAAGTGCCAAAAATACATATACACATATTCTTGAGTTTACAGAAAACTAAATCTTAAACTTAAATCATAATTTGTAGATTTGGAAATCATGCAAGTTTTATAATCAGACTTTTAGAGCAAGACTATGTCACAAATATGAGTTTACATGTCTTATATGATATTGGTGAAATCATCCCTAATCTATCTATATATAAAAATGTCATTAAGTTTCATGTCTAATTCATGAGGAAGTATGTCAGATATCTCATCTTTGCTACCTAGAATCATATGTTTTTCATGGGCTAAGCATGTGTTAATTGCTTTATACACACTTTCTTATTTACCCTCATAATTCTCTTTTAAGGTACGGGCTAACATCTGTAGTTGGCACATATTAGGCAACTTAAGATATAACTATTCCTTTTTTCTATTTTACCCAATTTGTACATTTTAAAGCTTAATGTTACATCCTGTCATTACTATTAATAACAACTGACTGTCACATTGTTTTATGTTGAAATGTTTAGAATCAATTTTATTGATATTCAGTATTTTAGTTCTTCCATTGAAATAAAGTTTCAATCAAGAATAAAACGACTGTACAAGGTGTTAAAGAATGCATTTTTACTTCCTAGTACTATCTGTAGTGATATATTATTTATGATTCATTAAAGCTTGCCTGAGGATTCAGAAAGCAAAGCCAGCCACAAGACATAGAAGGCAGGCACATATCTTTAATCCCAGGAGACAGAAGCTAGAAATTGGTGGCGCTAAACACCTTTAATCCTACATCTCAGGATTAAGAGATAGGCAGATCTCTGTTGAGTCCAAGGCTACCCAGATCTACACAAGATTATCCAGTCTAGAAGATAATTATAGATCACACTTTTAATCCCAACAGTAGGGAAGTATATAAGACAGAAGCAAGGTCTCAGTAGACGCATTTTGCTTTCCATTCACACTGAGTGTGAGACTTGGTGAAGAGCTGGTGCATGGATCAACCCTTTCAGCCTGAGCAAGATGTGTGAGCTAGTGACTGGATGCTTTGCCTTTCTGATATTCAGCTTGAAGTTTTGTAAGGAGAAGTCTTCCCACCAGCCTGGTTCCAGAGCTACATCAGTCCCAAATAAACACACAGGAGTCTATATTAATTATGAAGTTGTTGGCCTTGCTCATTTCTTACTGGCTAGCTCTGACTTAAGTATTTATCCCATAATTGTTAATCTAAGTATTTCTCTTACCAGAGAACTTTCCGGGCTTCTTATCCCTATGGCAGTTACATCTTGACTCCCTGTGTTTCTCCTACCCAGTGTCCTCCTGGACTCCTAGTCCCACCTATCTTGGTTCCCTATTGGCCAACAGTGCTTTATTGACATATACACAGGACTTCCCCCATCATCTCCTCTTTTCTGTCTAAACAAAAAGAAAGGTCTTAACTTTAACATAATCAAATTATATATAACAGAACAGTTATCAAGTAAGAACACAGTCACAATATTTTGTCTATCAACATTTAGCAAGATTTAAAGAAAATATCATCCATTCCATCCTTGTGAGTTTAAAGTTCTATATGCAGCTTATCTTTTACCATAACTAAGGAAAACTATAATTATAACTATCTGTCTTCAACTCTATCAAAGACCACAGAAGGATAATGTATAAACACTAGAATTGACAGAGACATCTTACTGCCTGGGCAGTTACCTGAAGTTTCTCTGTAATGTTGGGGCATCCATCTTCAGCCCATAGGCCACAATGTGTCTGGAAGACTTCTCAGCAAAGTAGGAAATTTTAAACTGTCCCAAATAAACACACAGGAGTCTATATTAATTATGAAGCTGTTGGCCTTGCTCGTTTCTTACTGGCTAGCTCTGACTTAAGTATTTATCCCATAATTGTTAATCTAAGTATTTCTCTTACCGGAGAACTTTCCGGGCATCTTATCCCTATGGCAGCTACATCTTGATTCCCTGTGTTTCTCCTACCCAGCGTCCTCCTGGACTCCTAATCCCACCTATCTTGGTTCCTATTGGCCAACAGTGCTTTATTGACATATATACAGGACTTCCCCCATCCAAGTTTGAACCCCAATATCAGTCTCTGGGTCATTTTATTTATTTATGTTACATGTATAATATTCTGTATCTCTCTCTCCAACAGTAACTTGAGAGAAGCCAAATTCTGGAAGCCACACAAAAATAGATTACTATTCATAGACAGGAGCAATTGATTGGTTTCTATCATCTCCTGCAATTTTACTAAGGTGAAATTGAGGGAAGCTGGATAATGATGTCACCCTTGCCATTTGATTTTCTAACTAGTCATTAAGTAAGGATAACTTAACCATTACACACTTGCAAAGGAACTTGCTGACTTGTATAATCCTCCCAAATGCATTCACAGAGTGACAATGGCATTTCATGCCTAAATTTGCTATTAAGAAATATCAGAGCACTTAGAAACAGCAGAGCCCTTCCAAGTTACAAGAATGAAAAGACAAAATAATGAGAGTGCAGGATCCACAACTGTGGCATCACATGCTGATTGTCAATCTCAACTTCTCTGATATATGTATTGAAATGCACGGTACAGCCATACCAGGCCCCAAAATGTATCAGTTGAGTTTTCCGTATTTTACTTTATTTGCCTTTAGTAACTCCTTCTCTGTCATCAGCCAATGAATTTTACAAGGCTATTCTTCAAATGTTTTGAAAAATGAACATTCCCCAGAGACTCATTTCCCTGGTCAAAGTTGTTTTTATCCTATCAGTTAAATGAGACCATACATTAAAAGATTTTTATTATCCAGTTTCCAGGCTATCATTTATTTTATAATATAAATGCATATATTCTTACATGTTTCAATCTTTTCAAACCTAAGAAATCACATAAATAAGATCAAACTTCAGTAACCAAAATAATTGCTTTATTGAGTTCAGCCATATGATAGCCAATGTGATTTAAATTTTACCCCAGTTAGCATTTCTCTACTGTAAAGGGGGCATTATTTTCATAATTTATCATGAAGAAACAAACTGAGGCCTCCCAAAATAACCCAGAAAGTGGGAAGAGATGTCTTGCAGGAATGTCATGACTCAACCATTCTCAGTGTGGAAAGAGGCATATGCCTAGACACAGCTAAAAACATTCTTCTCATTTGAAAATAGACTTCTGTAACTTTCATGGGAAATGGCTATTTGGAAGACATCAGAGGGGGGCTATCAGTTTCTAAACTATCCCGGATTTCATCTAAATTATCCAGAAATTATTTTCTAGAAGCAGTTTACATCATTTATACCATGACGGAGCGTTGTTTCCTCACTATTATTAATTAATTTAAAATCAAATCACAGATCTGAAATGGCTCAGCTGGTGAAGTGTAAACATTTACCCAGGAATCAAGGGTAAAACCAAATATTACTGTTCTACTAAAAGAAAGTAGCAATAAAATGACTCCTAATGGCATTCTTCTGTATTCATAGATCAGTGCCTTGCTCTGCCATCATCAGGGAAGTTACCTCCTGCTGCAGATGGGAAGAAATTCAGTGACTCATAGGCAGATAATAAGCAGAGCAAGAGACTTTGGAACACTCAGCTCTACATGGGATGTCTCCATCAATTCCTTCTCTTTAGGGCACAGAAAACCCCAGGGAAGAGCATGCAGAAGGAGTGTAAGAGCTACAAATGACACACTGAAGACACCAAGGAAACAAGGCGCTCAAAACCAACAGGATTGAAACACACATAAACTCACAGAGACTGTGGCAGCATACTCAGGGCCTGCAGAATTCCTAGAGCTGAAAGGTGAAGCAGACACATGCCTCCATCCTTTACCCAAAAGCTAGCTTTGATTTATAACCACTTACCAATGAACATTTAGGTTAGCCAAGGACATCTCACTGGGAGACACAAACTACTCTTAAAGGTAGGTCTCATGCCCAGCAGAAGATGGCCCACAGAAAAAAGGACCTTTGTTTCCCTGCTATATCAGGGATTTCTCTAAATTTTTTATCTTAATTTTTATTTTTATTTTTTGATATATTTTCTCTCATTTTACCTTACAGGTCCTTTGTGTATCTATTATGTCTTCCTCTTTACTGTTTTTATGTGATTCCTGACTGTGTCAATAAGTTGGTCTCTGCCTACATATGTTTCCTGTGCCTTCTCTTAGGCTCTTTACCTTCTATTCCAACATGGTTTTATTTTACCTTATTATATGCTATTTGTAAAATTCTATTTTTATCCCTTGGAAGCCTGTTTGTTTTCTAATGAGAGACAAAAAGGTGTGGTTTTGGATGGGAAGGAAGGTGGGGAGGAACTGGGAGGAGGAAAGGGAGGGAAAGAATAATCAAGATATACTGAGACAAAAATCTATTTTCACTAAAAGGAAAGCAAAGGGATAGTCTAAGTTGAAAAAAGAAATCTTTTACAGATCAAAGAATACTACTATTTGTAGATTAAAATGGAAACATACATTAAATATATGAAAGTAAGTAAAAGAATATTATGTTAAGTACCAATCACTACCCAATGACATGAACACTTAACCTCTTATACATACATATGTTATGCATATGTTAAAGTTCTAAAATATACAACAAAATTTTCTTGGCATGTTTGTAAAAAACAAACTATTTTATTATTTTATGTGCAGTGCTTAAGGGTGGGAAATGTGTAACTCTGCAGAGGTAACCTATCAATGGGTCTTCAAAAGAAAATGCATTGACTTTCCATAAGATTAGTCCCTATTTAGTCTGAAAACTTGCAAATGTGTGGAGAAGTTAACATATGTAAAAAGCTATCCATCACTACATTTTATTATAAAAGCAAAAGACTGAAAATGACACGCAAAAATAATCCCACATTTATCAATAAAGATATATTTGAAATTTGAGTTAATTACTTCTCTGTGGATGAGTATCTTTCATATTTTAACTTTGTCCTCACATTTATACTTCTTAGCTTTGCTATAAAAGAGGAGTGATAGCTGTCCTGTAACCATGTGGAAATTTGAGAGTGAGACCTAGGGGATACAAAAGGTCATCTAAGACTATCAAAAAGAGAACTCACATGACCCCATTACTCTGAAAATATCCAGCACCTGACCTAGGACCCAAGCAATAATTAATGTTCAAGGGGATAGAACTGGAGGGAAGAGGATTGAGGTCACAGATTAGGAGAAGAAACAGATGGAGGAAGCAGTTGACTCATATCCAGGTCTTCAAGAAATAGTGAGAGAAGCAACAGAAACAGTTGTTTCACAGAGTTCTACTGAGAAATTTGCCTCTGATGATTTGGGGAGTAATGTCAGAAATCTGAGGAGGCAAGAGACAGTTTTGGCAGAAGCTGATGAGAAAGCAAGGAAGCCAATGTGTCCTCCATAAGTGTTTAACCTTCACAATGAACATTTAATATGTTGATAGCTTACAGAACTGACAAGCTTTAGGTTTTCTTCTAGGCACTTGTCATCCATCCATGTAGCAGCTATATAGGAACATGTCAGAACTTGGTGCTTAGTTAGTATGTAAATCAGATGAAGAGGCAAAGCTCCCAGTGGCTAGCAGTTCGGTACAAACCCAGGTTGACCATTACATCAAGTGAGAAAGAATGAAAAATGCCATAAGACAAAGTAATTGTCTTCCACTTATTGATTCTAAGACTGAATTCCCATGAGATGGATTTCTCAGAGGGGAAAAAATAAGAGAGAATGTGAAAGGTAAGCATCTCTTGCATTGCATACAGCCTGCAAAGTAATAGCTCATTACTGACCTTTTCCCTACTTGGCCTTATGAACATTACAATCTGTGCATTATTTTCTTCCATCATAAAGATGAGGAAATGAACTCAGAACACTTTCACTACTAACCTAGCTAGAATCACAGAGAGGAGGAGATGAAGTTGATCAAATGATTTGATTCTAAAATCTCTATTCCTGCAAGATACAAATGTCCACAGTCAATATTACCTTTCCACAGAATTGAGCTGTGTCTTCTGCTACTTCATAGATAGTGGCAGAGGGAGGACCTATGTGCCTTTCAATGACCAGGATGTTGCTCAGGCAATCACAACAGCCATAGAGCATTACATTCAAATTACACAGGCAACAGTGAAGAGGATTCCTGTATAGACTGTGAGCTGCAATATGAGATAGGAACCTTGATATTAGGAGTCCATGCTCTCTAACTGGCAGTAATTATGTAATACTTTTGACTTGAAAAGAGACATATTATACACAGAATTTCTATGTCTCAAGACCACTTGCTATAAAATATTCTTAGAAAGACTTATCTAGATTAAAATCTATCAGAGCTTTTCTTGTTAAAAGGTGTAAACAGAAGAAAGAAGTTTAAAGAAAAATGCTTGCCAAACCAACCCAATAATAACAGTATTGCTAAAAATTCACACCAATGTTTTTAAGAGAGTATACTATTCCTTCAAGTAGCATATGTATGTAATTTCCAAGGAAACACACATGTAACTGAGGCAAGACCATTTTATAATATTTTTAATTTATTAGGCACATAAATAGTCTAAAATTGGTTTAATATGAATTTATTTAATTTCCAGAAAGCAATCTTATCCACACAATTATTTTTGTATTTTAAAAATTCCTTATGTATTGACGTGTAAGGATTCAAAAGTATGTCTTGTAGCATTCTATAGGCACTCTATATAATAATATAGATTTATGCTTGCATGCAGTGTAAATGCTTTTGTATTTATTATTTTCATTTAATTGCATATCATTAAAAGAATGTAGCTAATTCATGAAGTATACAATACATATACAACACTTTCAAGATTGTATTCTAGTAGAAAACTAAGAAAGTTGCCTCACAAAGTTGAGAGACACTGAACTCAAATTTCATCTCTTTGTCCTAAAATTTATCTTTATAGTACATTGTTTCTATGCAATCTAGCTAAGTGATTAAACTTAGAGTTGTACATAGAGTGACAATAAATATGGATGAGAAAGCATCTTGTCTAGGGAATGCATGTATACCCAGGACGGTGATAGCTGTGTCATAGCCCACCTAATGAATGGGCATGAAAATTTGATACAAATAAACAAGGGAAATTTTTTCAGAAAAAAATTGTAAAATTTTTAGGTAAATGGAAATTATTTTGATGAAGTAACCAGGCATAATAAAACAAAAAAAGACATGTTCTCCCACTTATGTGGATCCTATCTTTGAAAGGTCAACTTGGAGTTCTCATAGAGGCCATAAAGAGATCATTAGGAGACTATCTTAAAGGAGGGATATGGTGGAACATAGGTAATATCAAAGTAGAAGAACAGTTGAGATGGAAGGGTTTAACAACAGAGGTGGTGAGTAAGGGGAAGAGAATGTGGAAAAGTTACTTTAAAAGGACTGAATATTCAAAGCCCCATATGGAAACCTACTAGCTTGTAACCAAAATAAAAGAGACACACACACAAACACACACATCCTATCCAGAGCTTGTGGAGCCATGCATAAGGGGAAGAAGGAATGCAAGATTCAGCAGATAGGGAGAACTGCAAAACAAGGAGACATTCTGTGAGCAATGCATAGCCATGGCTACCATGAACTTTTCATAGCTGTGGATGACAACACCGAGTCTTTTGAGAACAGGTACATAAACATCTGCTTATGAATGGAAGATGTTCTGAAGGACTCTACCCACCACTGGTAAACTAATTCCTTTTGATGGATTCAGGAAAGGATGTATCACTGTCGTAGTTGGTGTATCCATTGGTAGTTACATTTGGTTTCAATAGATAGTCCCAATTCAGTGGTCATACCTAAAATAGTCTGCAACCTACACAACATGTGTTCTTCAAGGTATATCTGTGTGTATTATCTGAGTTAATGTCCAGGAGAGTCCTATAAAATATACAGGAAAGATGCTAGAGAGTGAGAAAGGCTAGCATTCCTCACATTGCTTGATTGCCTTTTTAGTGGCTAAACCCCTGAATTAATACATTTGCCTTGACTCAACCTTCCTGCTCCCTCATACCTTCTTCTCACGTCCTCTTATTCCCCTCTCTTTTTCCTGGCTCCCTCTCTCCTCCCCTGAATGAGGCGAGGTAAGAATAGAGGAGAGCAGGATGAGAGATACCATAATAGATTGAGTCACTATAGGCATGAGGAGAGAGCTGACACTAGTGAGATCTCCAGAGATAGACAAGGATAACACCAACTGGCAAACTAAGCAATAGCAGAGAGACTACTTTAATTGCCCCTCCTTGATGATAAGGTTGATGACTACCTTATATGCCATCCTAGAACCTTCATCCAGTGACTGATGGAAACAGATACCCACAGCTAAACACTGAACTGCACTCCTGGAACCTAGTGACAGAAATGGTGGAGTGATGAGCAAAGGGGTCAAGACCATGATGGTGAAACCCACAAAGACAGCTGACCGGAAAAGGGGGAGCTCTTGAATCCCAGACTGATGGCTGAGAGACCAACAGGGGCTTGATCCAGACTCCATGAATGTAGTCTCAGTGAGGAGGCTACAGAAATCACTGGGGCCTTGAGTAGTAGATCAGTGTTTATCATGGTTTATGAATGATCTTTGGGAGCCCATTCCAAATACAGGGATGCTCTCTCAGCCTGGACACATGGGGAAGGGCCTAGGTCCTGCCCTGAATGAAATGACAGACTTTGGAGATCCCCCCAAGGAGGGCCTCACCCTCCCTGGGGAATGATGTGGGGATTGGGTGGGGGATTGGAGGGCTGGTGGAGGGACAAGGAAAGAGGGGTGGGAGAGGGAGCAGTGATTGACATGTGAAGCATTCATGTTTCTAATTTAAATAAAAAAATTTTTAAAATGCATTTGCCCAATGATTATCAAGCTTGTCCTTGAAAGACCAAGATGATATTTTTAGTGGCTCATTCTACACTGAGACAGGAGAGTTAGGCCACAAAATTCTCCATTAAATTGAGGTCAATTATCTTGCTTTAGTTTCCAGTTTATGCTCTCAGAGCATGTAAAGTAGGCTGTAAGACAGAAGGAAACCACCTTTCCTGCCTTTCTGCCAGATTGTCATTTTGGAACACAAACATGCCTAATTTATTCTATGCTTAATCATATGAAAATCAAATATCCAGCCATACATTGCCCAGTGAAAGTAGAAAATGACTCTGTCCACCCTGGACTGATATACTGTACTTCCATTAATTTGGAATTCAATTTGCATTTCAGGACTTCTTGTTTGTTTTTTGTCAACGATTCATTCTGAGCCATATCTCAGTATCTCTTTGTTCTTTCTGTGGGATGGCAGAAGAGTGAAACTAGTAGAAAAACCTAAGTCTTGGGCTTGCATTAATGAATTCAGCCCCTTATCTCCTAAGCTATTTGGATATTTTACTGCTAAAATATATTGGATTTTTAAATTGACACATTATATCACCTTGAATTTTGTGGATATTCTTATACAAATACCCTTACGTTATAGTGCTTTCTAAGTACAAGACCAGATACTTCTCTTCTAAATAACAATGGTTATAATTTTTTTATTTAAGTTAGAAACAAGCTTGTTTCACATGTCAATCCCAGCTTCCTCTCCCTCCCCCTCCTCCCTTGCCCTCCCCACCAGGTCCCCCAGTCTCCCACCCAATCTTAACTTTGATCCCCAGGGAGGGTGAGGCCCTCCATGGTGGATCACCAGTGACTGCCATTTCATCCAGGGCTGGGCCTAGGCCCTCCCCCCAAGAGTCCTGGCTGAGACAGCATCCCATATTGTGGCATGGGCACTCAAGGTCTATTTGTACGCCAGGGATAAATACTACCCAAGGCCCCATAGATTACCTAGGCCTCCTCACTGACACCCACATTCAGGGGGTCTGGGTCAGTCCCATGCTTTCCACACAGCCATCAATCTGGGGTCCAAGAACACGCTCTTGTTCAGGTCAACTATATCTGTGGGTTAAACAAGCCCAGTCTTAACTCCTTTGCCCATCAGTTCTCCTGTTCTGACACTGGATTCCAGGAGTTCAGTTCAGTGTTTGTCTGTGGGTATCTGCCTCTGCTTTCATCAGTTACTGGATGAAGGTTCTTTTTCCCAGATTCTCTGTCAGTGGGATTGTATGCTGACACTCCCCTGATATATGTCTAAAATCCATAAATGAGTGAGTACATTTTCTCTTTTTGTGACTAGCTTACCTCACTCAGGATGGTTTCTTCTAATGCCATCAATTTGCCTGCAAATTTCAAGATTCCATTGCTTTTTTCTGCTGAATAGTACTCCATTGTGTAAATGTACCACATTTTCTCTATCTACTCTTCAGTTGAGGAGCATCTAGGTTGCTTCCAGATTCTGGCTATTAATTTTTAAATTAATTTTTAATTATGCTAGCTTTTACTTAGGCTGATGTTGAGCTGATCATCAAGTTTTATGATAAACAGCTTCCTACATAACCTACTCTAGTTCAGATGTGGTAGCTGCTTCAAATGTATGTTAGAATATGAAAAATGCAGAAAAGCAGCCACTTATAAAGTTAACAGTGCATTGAAATGCTGACTCTAACTCCAGTCTTACCAGCATTAATTTAAGCAATTATGAGGATATCAGAACAATGAGTGAACACTGAACTGCAATCATAAAGTCTGGATATTTAGTGACAAATCTGAAGCAGTTGTTTAGAAATTTGTTATACATGCCATTAAAAATAGCTAAACAGATTGGTCAAGATTCATATCAATTATGTATACTAGTACAGGTTGGATTTTTTGGATTTTTCTATAGTCAGAATTTTAGCTGTATCAGGAATATTAAATTTTCTTCTCTGTGATTTTGTCAAAAAGTCTTGTAAGTGCTAAGACTGTAATTAATGAACATTTAAATTTGAAGGAGGCCATATTTTAGCCATAGAAATCTGATTGACTAAATTATCTTGTACTATGTAATTTAAATCTTAAAACAGTAAGACTATATAAGTTATGACAATAGAACAAATGGACCTAGGACATCAAGAAACACAAGCTTTATTATACAAATGGTCAGGATGAACACCTTTGCTTAAATGAATCAGCAAGTTAATCAGTACCAAACTCAGCCAACATGATTTTGTGTGAACATACTGGAAGTTTGCAATTTAAAAACAAGCAATGTTTGGCTACATTAATTGATCATTCCATGCAAAAGAGTTTATTATGTGAATATAATTACTTTCTAAATATCCATATCTTAGAGATGGACAAAATTAGATTTGCTAATTATATCTAAATGATCTAGTAGTATTTATTTATTTAATGTAACAATGAGTATTTGTGGTATTTTTCAAAGAATTCTTAACTCAAGTCATTACTATACAAAGGAGTTACTTGAAGGACACATATATCAACTAGCAAAAAAATTAAGCCTCTCAGAATAATACAGCATGTGATTTGTTCTGTTTGAAATTATATTTACTCATGAATAAATTACAAACAATTTCATTAGAAGGGCTTTTGAGAGTCTGTTTTTTAGATTGATTATTTTAATAGTCTTGTCATGTATTATAAAGTTGTTTGTTACAATGCTTATGGAATTTGAACTGTAAGATTGAACTAAATTCATTCCGAGCCTGACAACATTATTTAATTAGATGAGACCTTGCCAATGGATTGCTTAGGATGTCAGACTTAGATAGAATGCTGCAGGAAATACTCATTTAAACTAAATATAAAAATGGTCCATGAAGAATAGTCATCATAGGGAGATTTCAACTGAATTCAATAAAACTTCTTTGCTTAAGTTTCGTTCAATGTCATAACAGCATAGTATTCAGTTGTTTTGCTTGTAAGAAGATTAACATAATCACACATTGGGGAGCCTTCTATGGTAGAGTGAAAATGTTTTCCTAGGATAAGAAGACTTGGTGTTAAGAGAGGAAGAAGACAGAGACCCAAGATCAACTTCATTCTTAAATTCCCCCACAGAACTTCAGAACTCTGGGAACTCTCTGCATTTCTGGAGGTAAAAATACTGAGAAGTCAAAATGATTCTAAATAAAGGTGCTAGAAATGGATAAATCAATCCCAACATGCTTAATCACAGTGGATGCAAATCCCTAGCCTCATGTGTGTCATCAGCTGCTCTGCTTAAGAATTTTTCAAGAATGGAAATATTGATATGCTAATATCTGTGCTGATGTAGTTCATTGAGATGAGAAGTTGCTAGTCTTATCCTGATGTCTTTTCTTTAATAACATGATTACAGTTGAGAATCATCCTGCCTAGATAGAGGTAACATTTTCAAGCCTACCCAAAACCAAGCTGTGGTTACATGGTTGAATTCACAACAGTGAAAGAGCAGCCTAAACACAATGTCCTCCTCTATGTAAAATGAAACCAACTTTCCAAATAGTATGCATCCTTACCAGTTTCCATGGTGACAGGTAGCTCCATTTAAAAGACAATAACAAACACGTGATACTTGAAGGCACAAGATTCTGAAGGAAGAAGTCCCTAACACTACTGAGAGCAGGTTTACCTCATCAGTTGTGATGGGCTTGATTATTAAGTGACATTTAAACAGAAGTCAATTGTACTATATGTGTATAACATTAAATCAGCAAATACAGCTTATATTTAACACTAAAGATTCTAGCCATCTTTATCCTGTGCCAATTCTAAAATTCTCAAGCAAATGATAATTAGTCTAGTCTAGGGAATGACTCCAAATAGTATGAAAAGGTACGCTTATATTGTACTCATTTTGTTTTCTGCAAAAACTTGCCAGGTTTTTTTTTTAAGTCTTTCATAGTCTCACACCATCAAAAGAACTTCAGATATTTAAGGAAAACAGTTGCATTGCTCAACCAGAAACTAAATGCCAATTCTCTTAACCTTTCCTAGGCAGACAGACTTTTCAGCCCTTTAATCATTATATCACTGTCATTCTTGTCTAGATGTGCAGTTTCTCAACATTTCTTTAGACTATAATGATCATATATGAACAGAAAGTGTTCAATCTCGACACAAGGAGCACAAGCATCTGTAATCTAAAAGCTTGGTAAAGTTGGCTAGTTGTAACCCTCAGAGTCACTATAACATTTCTCTCATAGTCTACACAAAATGCTTTATTCTTTGTCTAATTATTTTGGGCTACTGTAAACAAACAACTTTACTCTTAGTATGTTGCTCACTGGTATATCATCTAATTTTGAATTGTATTATGCACATGTGACTATATTGTTCTTATAACTATGTATGTATATGCATATGATACTTGGATCTTAATTCATTGTACTGAAGACCAGCTAGCAATAAAATTTCTAAGTGAATAGAAAAATGTTCATTGAACAAGCATCTCCATGCTGTCCAGGTTGATTCAGGGCCCTAATTATTAATACCTTATCTTGAGCAACTATACCATCTAAAGTTGCCTGCAATAATTTCTACCCTCATCAAATGAGTTATATTTTTCTCTCCTGATAACAATGTTTTGTCTTAGTCTTGTTTCTCCAGGCTGATTTCTTTGGCTAATGGACTACTTGAGACTGGATGGTCCATAAGCAAAGAAGTGTATATTCAACTCACATGTTTTGGAGGCAGAGTTGAAGAGAGGAAAAGCACATATGACAAGGGTCTTCTGATGAGTCACAAAATTGCAGATGCAATTATGTGACAAAAAGATCTGTAAGTGCAATGATCAGAAGCCAGCAGAAGAGATAAATTGTTTAATTACAGCAACAACAAAATCCTTCCTATAAGATCAAGTGCTTACTTACTTACTTCCTGTATGATAGAACATTGATCTTTGCATTAAGGGTTAACCTCTGAGTCTCCAGACATCTCCCTAGAACAACGCTCCTATTGATGAATTGGGAAACCAAGACTCAATATGAGTTCCAGTTCGGACACACCATATTCAACCACAGAATCTTTACTTTTTTTCTCACTAATGGATTTTTTTAATTTTATAAAAAATTTAATAGGAATTATTTTATATATAGTAATTTCCCCTATAAGGTAATGTAAATTATTAACTAATAACTTCTATAAACACATCTGTTTCACAAAGCACAGTATTACTTTTTTATTCATTAATTACATTTTTTTATTTATTTTTACATCCCAACTGCAGTCTGTCCTCCCTCCTATCCTCCCAGTCCCTCTTCCTACCCTCCCACCCCCTCTCCTCTCTGCCAGTTCCCTAACCACTCCTCCTTTGCTTTTATCTGCTTTTATTCAGAAAGGACAGGCCTCCCATGGGTGTCGGCAAAGCACGGCATATCAAGTTGAGGTAGCACTAATTCTCTGCCCTTGAATTAAGGCTGCGCAAGGTAACCCAGCAAAGGGAATAGGTCCCCAAAAGCCTGCTCAAGTGTTAGGGACAGACCCTGATCCCACTGCTAAAAGTCCCACAAATAGATAAAGATATACAACTGTCATACATACAAAGAGGGCCTAAGTCAGCCCCATTCAGGATCCCTACTATTGGTACAGCATCTGTGAGCTCCTAAGAACCCAGGTTAGTTGTTTTTGTGGGTTCCCTTGTGATGACCTTGATCATATAATCCTTCTTACTTCACTTCAGCAGGATTCCTGGAGCTTGAACCAGTGCTTGGCTGTAGATCTCTGCATGTGCTTCCATCATTTACTGGACAAATGCTGTCTGATGACAATTAGGATACTCATCAGTCTGATGACTAAAGGATATAGCCAGTTCAGGAACCCTCTCCACTATTGCTAGGAATCTTAGCTGGGGTCATCCTTGAAGATTGCTGGGAGTTTTCCCTGGCACCAGGTTTCTCCCTAACCTGAAATGCACTCCCAAAATCAAGGTATCTCTTTCATTACTCTCCCCTTCCAGCTTGCCTCCAACCCACCTAATCCCAATCCTTCATGCCCACACCCTTGAGCCCTAAATGAACATGTGGAGACTTATGTTAATTATACTTCTATTGACTGATGACGAGGGCTTCTTATTGCCTAGCTCTGTCTTAATTACTAACTCATTTCTATTACTGTAAATATTTCCATGTGGTCTTATCTTACCGGAGAAAAGTCCAGGGACCTGCTATTCCTCTGGCATCCTACATGGCAACTGCTCTCTGCCTAAACCTCCCAGAATCAGCCTCATCTCCTAGACCTGCCTATCTTGCTGCCCTATTGTCCTCAGTGTTTTATTCATCAATCAATAAAACAAATATATTTATAGAATGATATCTCCCATCATAGAAGCAATAAAGGAAACACAAACTGAGGTAATTCTGGAAATGGAATATCTGGGTACGCAAACAGGAACTATAGATTCAAGCATCAGCAACAGAATGCAAGAGATGGAAGAAAAAAATCTATGGCATTCAAGATATGATAGAGGAAATAGATTCATTGGTGAAAGGAAATGTTAAATCCAAATTATTCCTAATACAAAACATCCAGAAAAACTGGGACACCATGAAAGATGAAGAATAATAGGGATAGAAGAATTCCAGACAAAGGCACAGAAAATATATTCAACAAAATCTTAAAAGAGTACTTTCACAACCTAAAGAATGACATGCCTATAAAAGTACAAGAGGTTTACAGAATGCCAAATACACTGGACCAAAAAAAGTTCCCTTGCCACATAATAATCAAAACACTAAACATACATAATAAAAAAAGAATATTGAGAGTTGCAACAGAAAAAGTCAAGCCAATCACAATTATACCCAACTTCTTGATGGAGATTCTAAAAGCCAGAAGGTACTGGAGAGAAGTATTGTAGACACTAAGAGACCATGGATACCAGCTCAGACTGCCATACCCAGGAAAACCTTCAACCATAAAATCTCAGGAGGAAAATTAAGGTACAAATTATGGTTAGCAGAGGCACAGCACAATGCCAGATGGTTTGTTTTCTCATCCATAGTGTGTGTTATCACCCTAGTAGTTGCCAGTAGCTGACATGTCCTAGGAACGGATAAATGGTACCCATCAGTTACATCCTTGTCATCAGAAAAACTATGCCACTTCTCATAAACCCTACCTAATAAGCATCTTCTTTACTTTAATGGCTAAAAATACATCATATGGCCTCACACATTACAAAGGAAGGCCTGGCAGCTGTAAAGATGGATCAGAGGTTAAGAGGGCATACTGCTCTTGAAAAGTCCAAATTATAATTCTACTATTATCCCAAAGGACATATATAGATTCATAAAGCTAAATTTTTGTCTTAGTGCACTTTCAGCATGCCAGGCAAATGTGCTGATGTTTTCCCTAGTTGGTTTACAGTGACCACACTGTCACCACTCATGCTTTCCTTGTCTCCTTTTGTGTTTCTGGTTAATTCTCTCTAACATCTTAATCTAGCAGACTAAGAACCAAATTCATTACTTGTGTGTATGTTCTACTCAGGAGTTCTCTGATGACTTAATTCCACCCATTAAACCTACAAATATCCTGGGCATGTTGCAGTGTGTATGCGGTTGTGTCATTCTTATTTCTTTATAAACATGATAACTGGATTATAATCTGCATGGGGAAATTAGAAACAGTCCAACGGGTCTTGCTTTAGACTAAGACAGAGATAGGTAGGATTGTGGTCTTTATTTCTCATTGCTAGGTGACTATTATCAAGGCCAGTGACACTCTGATTCCCTTTCTTATCTGAAAATTGGTTTAGGATATCTCCTTGCAAGACAATGTTCACAATAAAATCTATCACATCCTGTTATCTCCAACCCCATGCTTCTTATTAGAATTGTTTGCCAGAACTAGAAATTCATAATAATAATTTCCAACTTTTGTAAACCTTTATTGCAGCAAACTTATGGAAGGACATCTTTTGCCGCGTCAGCTGCTTTAGCATGCATCATGCCTCTGAAAGTTGACAAGCATTAGTGAAAGCACACAAAAGTTATAATTTTTCATCCTACTAGTCTCTAGAATTATATATCTATAGGCAAATTGTGGCTTTTGTAGATTTTTTAAAATTTTTGCTCTGTGTGTTTTCGTAAAAATAATACATTAAATGTTGAAACACTGACAGCTACAGCTCTAATCTCTGCTGTAACTGTGAGTGTTTAGCTCTTGCTTTTGTCCTTTGCATAACATGTTTTTATTGCCTTTACTTTCATTATATAACCCTGAGCACTGTGCATGATTTTGAAGGATATTGAGAGAACTTGCTTTAAAAATGCTCTAAAATTCCTATTAGAAGGTGACTTCTGGGGAAAGTTTTAAATTTATTATTACTATTATTGATTACCATAAAAATGTTGGTGCCAAAACTTAAGTCCAATGGATCAAAGACCTCAACATAAAGCCAGCCACACTGAACCTCTTAGAAGAGAAAGTGGGTGGTACCCTTGAATGAACTGATGCAGGAGACAGCTTCCTGAACACAACACCCGTAGCACAGACACTGAGGTCATCAATTAATACATTGGACCTCCTGAAACTGAGAAACTTCTGTAAGGTAAAGGACACAGTCAACAAGACAAAAAAGGCAGCCCACAGAATGAGAAAAAATATTCACTAACCCCACATCTGATAGAGGGCTGATCTCCAAAATTTATGAAGAACTCAAGAAGCAAGTCTCCAAAACACCAAAGGATCCAATTAAAAAGTGGGGTACAGAACTAAATAGAGAATTCTCAATAGAGGAGTCTAAAATGGCTGAGAAGCACTTGAGAAAGTGCTCAACATCCCTAGCCATCAGGAAAATGAAAATCAAAACAACTGTGAGATACCCTCTTTACTCCTGTCAGAATGGCTAAAATCAAAAACACCCATGACAGTTTATGCTGGAGAGGTTGTGGAGAAAGGGGAACACTCCTCCACTGCTGCTGGGAGTGGCAACTCATACAGACACTTTGGAAATAATTCCACCCTTAGGATGCCCATATATCCAAAAGATGCCCATTCATACAACAAGAACATCTGTTCCACTATGTTCATAGCAACATTATTTGTAATATCCAGAACTTGGAAGCAACCTATATGCCACTCAACTGAAGAGTGGATAGAGAAAATGAGGTACATTTATACAATGGAGTACTATTCAGCAGAAAAAAAAAAAACAGTGGAATCCTGAAATTTGCAGGTAAATTGGATGGCACTAGAAGAAACCATCCTGAGTGAGGTAACCTAGTCAGAAAAAGAAAAACATGGTATGTACTCTCTCATATATGGATTTTAGACATAGATCTGGGGAGTGCCAGCCTACAATCCCATGGCCAGAGAGTCTGGGAAACAGAACCTTCATTCAGTGGCTGATCGAAGCACAGGCAGACTCCCACAGCTAAACACTGAACTGAACTCAAGAAACCAGTGACAGAGAAGGAGAACTGATGAGCAAAGGGGTTAACACTGGGCTGGTTTAACACCCAGAAAAGCTGACCTGACAAGGGGTAACTCTTGGATCCCAGACTGATGGCTGGAAATCCAGGAAAGAACTGATCAAGACCCCCTGAATGTGGGTGTCAGTGAGGAGGCTTAGGCAATCTATTGGGCCTTGGGTAGTAGATCAGTATTTATCCATGGCATACAAATGGACTTTGGTTTCCCATACCACAATGAGAGATGCACTCTCACCCTGGACGCTTAGGGGAGGGTCTAGGCCCTGCCCTGGATAAAATGACAGACTATGGACATCCCCATGGATGGCCTCACCCTCCCTGGGGAAATGAGGAGGTACAGGGGGGGTTGGTGGGAGGGCATGGGAGGAGGGGAGGGAAAGGGAGAGGGACCTGGGATTGATATGTGAAGCAACCTTGTTTCTACTTTAAATTTAAATTTAAAAATAAAAAAATAGAACCCCCCCCAAAAATGTTGGTGCTGTAATTAAAAATAAAATTAAAGCAGTGTCTCAGTGTGAGGGATTAAATACAATTTCTCAAAGTTATGCATTAAATATACTTGAGCAAAAACATACTCTAGATATACATTATCTAACCCTGTATAATAAAACACATTTTAAATAATTAGCATTCCTTATAATGGAATCCTTTTAAGTCACATGAAACAACAGAACCTTAGAGAGGAAAATATGTGATCTTTCTGGTTTTAAACACAAGGACTATTTCAATTCTGTCTGCAGGCTAAAGGATGAGACTACATCCTCAATATTTCCACAGATATGGGCAGATGAGGCATCCTCCAGTGTCTTTGGATATAGTGCTACATGTCTCTGATAAACTCTTGGGTAGTTGTTTATCCTTTTCTCTGGCTACCAGCACAGAACACCACAGAAGGTACTTACAAAGGACTTTATGCTAATCACAGTCCTGGGGGGAGTTCAAGTTCTAAGTATTAGAAGGCTTAGTGTCTCCACAGACTTCTTTCCTTGACTTAGAGATGGCTGTCATCCGAGGCTGTCCTTCCATGGCACTCTGTACCCACATCACACAGGAGATGGTGTCTCATCTCTCTCTCCTAAGAGAACTAACCATGTTGGATCAGGACCAAATCCTCAGAACTTCAAGTGTCATTTGATGTTTCTGGTTCTTAGCTTCAAAAAGTCAATTGGTGTTTACTCTTTCAACATATACCTTTTTTTTCTGGGAGTGGGGCAAATCATTGTCATTACATCTGTAACAAAGACTGTGATTATAATGCTCTAGACTTCATCTGCTGTCTAGTTCACAACCCCAATATCTCCACATAACCTTACCCATAAAGGAAGAAGAAAGTTTTACTGATGATATAGCTATTTATACCTGTGGCATGGGGAGTGCATTGGTGGTTTAAAAGGTCCCAGTATACATCACAAGAGCAAAGCCCTCTTTTCAACTGGACATTCAGCAGATGTTCTTATTCTAGAAAATTATAAACATCTGATATATTAGACAGAGGCTACCTATAGCAAGCACAAATACAAATTAATAATATTCAGTATGCATATTGAAGTGACCTAATACACTAACAGATCTTAAATCATTTTGCTATTTTAAGGAAAAGTGAGAAAATAACACTTTCATTGCTTTTTTTTTCCAGTGTAAAATGAAAGTTAAAGGTGAAACAGGAAATGGAAAGTAATGATTAATACATATGCACCTTCTTTGGGATGATGAACGTTTTGAGATTATATTGTCATGATAGATACACCTTTTCCAAATATTTTCCTCTAAAAAAATACATTGAATAGTATACTTTCAAAGGGTGAGTTTTCTAGTATCTCAATAGAGCTGTTAGAGGATAAGAATAGGGGAGAGTAGAGGATTCCTTCTCTTTGTACAGTGAATGGTCTAAACACTTCCCAGCAGTACTCTAGGAATTTCTGATTTATGTGTCTGATCTCACAGTTGAATGATGGCATTTAGAAAATATTCTTAAAATTGTAGAGTATATTTGGTGCTTTGTTTTGTTTGTTTTTTAAGAAGGAAGTGATAAGAGATAGTTTATTCTGGGGCCATTTTGAGTGATTATGGTATCCCAGGAACACACAGTTTGTTTTTCCCCAATTTTATGTTCCAGTGTAGAAGCAGTTTCATGAGTTTTATGGTTTTGCAGAACAAAGAAAGTCATAAATCAAAAGAAGTCTAGAATACCTTAGAGGGGCAGGCACAGACAGAATCTTATAGGTTTTAGGAAGCAATAATGTGCAGTGTTTAGGAGCTTACATTTACAGAGGAAAATGTTGTATGTTCAATTTCTGCCTGTGCCATATGCTAGTTGTATAATGTAGGGCAAATCACTTACCTTTACACAAGCACACAAACGTGCACACATGAATATATTCAAATTTATATGCTAATGATGCTTATTTGAATCTCACTGATAACGATGAGACTTGATCAATGCATACAGCAAGTGCCTGATATGTTTAAAGTGGGAAGAAAAAAAGATATAGATGCGTCTGGTTATCTGTTGGTAAATAACGAGCCATTCCCAAGCTTGTGGTGGGTAAAGTGAATAATTGTACATTTCTTGCTCCATAGGCTGCTTGGCCATAGCTGCTCACTTCCCATGTGACTTCAGGCAAATAGCCACTGGGATAGCATCTAGTCTCTATGGGTTAGACATGATGATGACACACATGGTCGACAGTATTTTCTGAGTACATAAAGTCAGAAATAAAGCCTTATATTCCCATAGAGAATGTATGACCATGCTTCACTCACTGATTTTCTTCATGAGTGTATTTTCTCCTTTGGAAAGCGGGGGGGAGGACTCAGCTTAGAGCACCAGCCCCTGGGCTAGTTCTATTCAACCCTATTTTGTTGCTTCTTCTGTGACATTGTGCATCCCGTCACCAACACTGTGTTATTCCTCTCAGACGCTACAATGAGTCAGCATTGATTTCACAGAGCCCTGTTCCCTGATGGGAGCTGATTGATCGAAATAAGAATGCTTCAAACAACATTTTCTCAGAGCAATGGAAAATGAGGCTCAGGTGCATATCCACAGTAGGCAAACTGACACAGAAATAGTTGAAGACAATCATGGACAAACAATATTGACATTGATCAGCAGATAGCATCCAACTCATGTCAGGACTGGAAGGCAGGTCCAGGAGTATTACCTGGCAGTAATTGGGACTTTTAGACTGAAACCCAGGACAAGCATCAAGCCCTGAAGTTCCCAGGATTTGTTACTGATTACATTTGATGAAAGTATAGACACATCTTTTTGTTTCTATATTTATATGGGTGTGTTTCATCTGAGTTTATCTGTAATGAGTGTCTGAGGAGACAATGTCTACCTGTGGAGCTCTAATTTTGTTTCTAAGTCAACTTCTAAATGTGTTTTTAAAAGTGACATTCTTCTGGTTTGTTTTCAGTGCTTGCAAGGGAAAATTAACTCCTGTACTAAACTGTCCAGGTGTCTGCCTTATCATTTCCTTTATTTAACCTATTTTTTTAATGTAACTCTTCTAAACTCAAGGCATCTGTTCATTCTGTACTCTTTCATACCATCAGTTTGCTTTAGCATGTCATTTCATTTATTACAGCTTCAATAAGGTATTCCTAAATGAAAATGTTTTTTTCTTTGTGTACTAATTCCCAATACTAAATGTGTGGCTTATCAAAATTATCACAATCTTGGTGACACAGGCAGCATTATGCTTAACTCATATACTAAGCTACATGCTCTAATTCATCCTCTAGGAGTTTATTCTGAAATATATACTGAGTATCTCTAGAGCCAAATAGTAACAATGCACATTAACTGAAGAGCTACTATCTAACAGGCATGGTTCTGTTTGTCATTTGTTGCTTCCTTAAATTTTCATAATTGTTTGAGGTAGGCAATAATATTAATGAGTCACATATATGATATATGTATATGTACATATAAACCTATGTTTGCAAATATGGTTTTAACCCTATTTATTTAATCATGAACACAATTACTATGCAGAATCATATTAAATTTATGCTGCATTTTGAACTTTTAACACTATTTCCCATGACTACACATGAAAGCAGCTTTAAGAGTCTAACGTCAGTGCTAAGTGATGTTTGTGCCTGGTATTACCAAAGCAGCCATAGCAAAGAAATATTCTCATTATTATAAGGTATGCAATCACCTTTATTTTCTCAACTTTTTGTTCCATCCTCTTGAGAAAGTTCCATTTTCTGTTGCACAATAAAAAGACTATGAAGTCGCCTGGTCCCTATTAAGGACTAAACTCTATCACTGTCCCTTTCTGTATTGCATCACAGCAAAGCATGAGGCTGTGACTGTTTACAGCTCTGCCTCACCTTCCAGCACTGTGAAGTCTCTGGCTGGAAACAAACACAAGTAAGTAATTCATTCACTCTAAGTCATACAATGATTTGTTAGTTATGTTTGTTGTTATTAAGACAAGCCACACACTTCTATTTTCCATAATGAAAATCTCTCTTAACAAATTTTGGCTTGTTATTTTAAAAAAACTGAAACAAATCCTTCAGTCATCATTCAGTCAGGCTGCCATGATGTTTTGGAGGATAGCAATTATATTCTTAAAAGTATCGGCAATTGTATTAGGATACACAGATCACTAGAAAAGCTAAAAAAAAAAAAGAGAGAATGTTAAATAGTTAGCCCTTAAACTAAAAATCCTATTTGACTGGAATTACTCTATTATTTGTTCCTTACAAAACTCAGAATTTGATAAGAAGCCAGGCATTGCAAAATATTAAACTTATTTTAAAAGTGCCAGAATTATTACTGTATACAAACAATGCTTTGAGGGAGATAAAGTAAATGTCATCCTTATTAAAATAGAGGACTAATGGACTAATTATGAGGTCAAAGATGGGAAGACAGGAATATAGGATATAAAAGAAAAAATTTTTTAAAAGCTCTGGCAAGCCTGGGTGAAGACCCCGTGTTTTATCCTAAGCACTACAAAAACAAACAAGTAAACAAACTATGTGAATGAAGAAGGGGAGACATGAACGAGAAGCAGAGTTCACAGATGCTGTAGTCTGAGCAAGAGGAGGGATAAAATCCAGGGAAGATTATCTAAATAGAAAGCAAAAATGAGTTAGAGTGATCATGGTGACTCCCTAAATGCCCAACTATTTCTTATCTCCTGTGACTCTGGATGGGCTGTGATAAAGAACCTCAGATATCCGTGTGGGTCTGAATCTGCTCTCTCGTGCATTAGTTCCTTCGGTCTGTTGTAACAAGTATTTCTGCCAAAAAGGGAAATGTATCATCTGACAGTAATGAAGGTCACACATCTGAAATTAAGATGATAGGCTGGGTGTGCTCACTCCAGAGACTCTAGGAGACACGTTTCTTCCAGGTTCTGGTAGGAGTTGGCACTTCCCTATTAGTTTGTCTGCCTCAGATCTCCCTCTGTTTCTCGTGGACAGTTATTTAGACTTTGATTTCACCCGCACAATTCAGGACAATGACACCTTTGAATCCTTCATTCAATAACATTTGCAAAGACTTCCTTTATTTTTAACCAAATATGGCAATATTAATAACTTCCAGAGATCTTACTGCTAGTTAATATCTGGTTGTTTCACTGAAAAACAATATAAATGAACATAGAAACTTGAGAACTTCATTTAAGCAAAAGCAAATGCAACAGGACATTTGTGAAAAATGGTGTCACTCTTGACAGCTGGCCACGTGAGTCAGTGAATACTCAAGTGCCCCAGTTACCATTTGAGGCATTCTTTTATGAGATTCAAGAGAAAGAAGAGTTCAGATGTTAAGAGGTATGATGGGAGTGGTTCTTGACTTTGATTGACAGACTTGGATTATTTAAGCCTTTGCTCACTGTATATGTGTCTTCCCTTAGTGAGCTTTGATTTTGTTCATATCAATGTCTAGCTATGCACTGGCAGAACATGGTGAAAAGAGGCTGCTGTTCTCCCTTCCCCCAAAATCTCACTGAGAAGTCTCAGTTTGGCTTGTGGCACAGACACCCAAAACCACTTGAGCCAGTATCACTCCACCTTCCTCAGTTTTAGGGTTTTCTCTGGGACATATTTAATAATGTAGTATCATCAAAGGGATGCTAAACAGAGTCACTGATTTGCCATCAGGTTCACAAGCACCCTAATGACAGGATCAGTGGTGTCCTAGGTCACCAATGGGTTGCTAGTTACATTACTATGAGACGCATATGTATATAGTCCAAAACAAATAAAGTCTTAGATTCCTAAGCTTCCCTTTACTGTTTGCCTTCCTTAGATGAATGGACATTCCTTGTGAGGGTCTGCAAGTCAACTTTCTGAGTCACAGCTTGATTCTTACAAGGCTGCTTTTGATTCAGTGAAACAATCTCATTTCAGGTTGTGATCTTCCCTCCTTCAAATGAGACTGAACTGGTCTTACTGCAGAATAAACAGGGGGTGGGACAAAAGGAAAGGTAAGAAAGCTGTACTCTACCGAGATGTCATCTTTTCTCTCGTGTGACAGGGCATTACTCCTCAGGCCCTTTCAGGTTTTAACTAGAATCTGATCTTTTTTGCTGGAGAATCTCATGGAAACTTACCTAGCTCTACTGTAGGAACCCAAACTAAAGATGCCCAAGCTTACTTTGCTTCTGTTAAATTGACTGCTTGTGCAGACCCTCTCCCCCTCCAGTTAAGTGCTTATCTTAGCTTCTGTTAAATGGCTTGCTTTTGGAAACCTTCCCCTGCAGCTGCTGAGTGAGATAACAAAAATGTTTTCTGTGCCTTTAAAAGTCCCTTGCACTAAACACCAGGATTACAAGTTTGTCCCCCAAATACTTCAGTGTAGTCCCACCTGACTGGAATAAAGACTTTCAATTGCCTATAAACTGTTGAGAGTGGTCATCTCTAGGGGGCTCCCCATAACACTAGCTCATCCTCAATATAATCCTGGCCCACTGACTGATATTATAATTTATATTCTCAGTAGCATGATATTTAATACCAATAGAAACATATACATAAAATTTCTATTACCATGAAAGATTTTCTAGGGATAAATTTGTTGTTCAAAGAAAAATTCACATTCTCAGACTACTGGGGATATAGTGATTGTTTCTAGTTCATAAATGCTGCCATGCTTGAACACACTGAAAGAAAATATGCTTAGTCTACTCCCGGAACCTGAACAAATTGTTTGCTAGAATACCTGACTTGAAGGGACACTAAAACACCTTTGTCTATATTTCTGCAGTAAGCACTGTCAGGTCCAAAAGGTACCCCACTATCCAAGGGCAGAACCACTGACATTGGTCCTGGTTTATCTTACGCTAGACTATAGGATTGCTGACAAATAGTTGCAGCATCCCTCAGGAACCTGCAATAGGGGTTTCTGTCTGCTAGGAAGAGCCACTCCCTATCTTCCTTTCTCCACATGAGGCATCTGGCTCCCTATTGATCCGTACCTATGGTATGCACCAAAGACAATGCTAGCCCCCAGACTCCTCCTCTGGTCCATAGTCACATGCACTTTTTATACAGGTCAGAGCACACAAAGCTTGCATGTGGGCTCTTCTCCTCCCCTCCTCTACCCTAAACTCCCCGGCTGCCGTTCAGTGGCTCTGCTCCTCTCAGCCACTCTCCCTCCTGATAAGCCATGTGATTTTTTTCCATGCCATGCTTCCTTAGCACTGGCCATGTCTGGTCTGCTTCCTTTTCTCTCTGTTCTGGATTCTTCCAAGTGCCTCTGGATGTTCTTTCTTTTTAGTCCCAGTAAAAACCTTCCAACTGATCATGGAGCAACCACTTAGCTGGCACACTGTGTCATCCCTAGAGGATACATGGCTTGCTTCATTTACCTTTTATAGGCAAGAAGAACTAACTTTTGCTGACCCAACATATAATTGAATTTCTATGGTTCTCCTAACAGAACAACTCATTGACTTTCTTAAGTGTACACAACTAAGAAATTCAGAAACAGTTTCAAACACTAATCCTAGTCAGACCCACGAAGCTGAGTCTTCGAAAGTCAAATAATACATATGAAAGCCAATGCTTCTGAGAAAGCAAAAAACCGATAAATGAGCAAGCAAACTCCAAGATTAACTCTCATAATCTGCATCATACCCTTTGTAGGCACAGAAACAAGAAAATACATCTCTTATCACAAAGGATATAAGACAGCATTTATTCTTGGGACATTTTGTGGGACCATGATCTGGGAACATAGATTTAGATTACCCCCAATTCCATGTTCCATTGCGAAACAGTTTCATGTACAGAGAAAGCCAAAAATCAAGGCAAATTTAAAATATACTGCTAAGTGCATCAGACAGGCAAGGCTTATAGCAAGGCAGAGGAAGCATTTCTTGAGGTCTAAGACGCTATCTGATGACATTCTTAGCTTTTGGGATTGGTAGAAGCTAGAGGTCTACTAAGCTCATAGATTCCAAGAGGATTTTATCTATTAGTCACAGGATGTTAGTTCTGGCACAGAAGCAGGCAAGGGATAACTGTTCCCAGTACTAAAGTTAGCCCAAGATGAGGTAATTAGCCTCTGAACCTGCAACCTTCCAATCTCTACTGTAGGCTGCTCTAATCAGTCAGTCAGTCTCTGCAGACACAGCTTCTCTCCAGGAATTCTCTTCACACCCCAGAGAAGCAGAAGAACAGAAGCAAATGGCACAAACAGTCACACAATAAGGACACTGAAGCCGCTCCAAAGTCTAACAAATGTCTTACCCCTAGTCAGTTTTTAGTCACCCAAGCCTGTTGGCAGTGAGACCATTAATTGGCCAGAGAAGAGTTTGGGTATGAAAATTAAGTTCTACCTTAGTTACATCATGTATGCTTTTAATTTCCAGGCACTCATCTGCTTAATTCAGAGCTAGCACCATCAAAATGCCTTCTTTGTTTCATAAATGCTCCGTAACCCCCATCTATTGTTCACTTTAAAAACATAGCTAACTCACACAAATATTTTGTGTCACTGGATGGATTAAGATGGTTCATGATAATGTAGGGAATTTCTGTCCATCTTTAATATTAAGGGGTCAAACACTGCAACTTCACAACAAATGGCTCTTTGTCTCTCCAAGTCTCCTTCTTCTTTCCCATCCTCCCTTCTTATTCTCCTCTCTCCTCATTCTCCCTGGTTCCCATTCCCCTGGCTCTCTCCTCTCTGCTTCCAAACGAGAACCCAGCTGTCAGCACAGAGCTACAATGAGAGAGGTGTCAAGGACATTCTGCTAGGCAATGAACAAGGACCATTGATCATTGCTTTTCTGCCCTGTTTACAAAGACTTTCTGGGCAAAAGGAAGTGTCTTTATCATGCAGAAAGGATTGAAAATGCTGCAAGGTTTTGCCTTTGCAGAACAACATGTTAGGCTTATTAAGTTCTGAATATTTAGCCTGCCGAAATGACTCAGTATATTTCATTCTTACTGCCTCGGTGAAAGAATGTATATATTTATACCCTAAAATATAAACCCATGGTTTCCATACAGTGAATATGGGGAAAGCAATTTTTACCTCTGCAGTTCTATATTGAAGCTAAACAAGTGACAAACAAAACACTCAGGCACAACAATTTCAGTCTTATAACTGCTCACTTTGTAGACAGAAAAGAACAAAAGCGAAGAACATTCAAATTACCATTTGCAAAATAGCCGTGAATTTTTAGCATACAGCCTGCGCCTAGGAATCAACACAAGTTGTTCTCTAAAAGCACTGGATAAGCTTTTAAAGTTATGGATCTGCAACACAAACAAATTTAAAACTAAGAAGCCATCCTGTTGCCATGACAATATGATCCACCAGTTCCCTGTCAGGATGAATCATGGGCTTCAGGGATAGGATCACACCACTATTGTATATCAGGTTCTGTGATAATGGCAAGTTCCTTTTAAATCATGTTACTTAGACATTTTATTTTAGCCTTTAATTTAGATAAGTCTTGGGCAAATAATGCAATAAACTTTTAAATGCATGTCTTTGAAAATAGGTTTTCATAAAGTGTCGATAGTAACAATGAACTCAACAAAATAATCTTTAGGGTAGAGAGATGAGTGTTCTATTGTTTAAAAATAAGAATTACCACTTGTCAGGCCACTAGGTTTCAATAATTCCACAGACAAGGAAACGATTTACTAATCTGACATTTTCACCAGGTGATACTCTTTATTCATCACACTGCAATGACCACAAATATGCTGTAAAAACAACAGAAAAAAAGAGAAAGAAAAAAAGCAGAGGACAAGTCTTAACTTGTCACAGATCACAGGGGTCAAAGGAAGCTCTTTGAAGTACAAACCAAAGAGAGTCAGAGGTTTCTATCAGGGCAGGAGGGTGGCAGCTTATTACGAATAGTCTGAGCTCCTTTCCCATTTGAAGAGAGACCCTGCCAACTACTCCTCTTGTGATCTGGGTAAGAATGGAAAGCTAACAGGAATCACCGTAATTTAGTCTAGCACACTGTTTGTCTAGAAGGAAAAAAAATAGAAACATAAGCTCATCTAGTAATGAAGGCAAAGATGAGAAAAGTTACCACCACAGAACCTTAAAGTCTGCAGTCCTGGGATGTAAAGGATTCTCTAAAATCACAGACCAGTGTGAACATCACACAGGTCCGGGCACCTTGAATCTCCAGAGAAGTTACAATTGTGAGAGCATTTTCTAGGCAGTGAGGAATGAAAGGGGGGAAGGGGGCACAAATATAGCCAGGAAGGGATGTGTACAAAGGCATGGATCTTTAGATTTCAGGTTCTATTTTGGGAAATCCCACCAAGCCTGTGTATGAGGTGCATCTGGGAAAGCAGCATGAAAACCATTTGCTATAATGTGGAGTTTGTACTCTGTTCTGTAAAGTACAGGAAGCCATCAAAAATTCCAAGCCATAGGAAAACAGAGTTAGAAACATGGTGTTTCAGAAGGATTGCTTTAACAATAAAAACGAAGGGAGTATTGGGTGGAACGGAGAGTGAGGGAGTTACATAGATAATAAAATAGTGCAAATAGAGAGAAATAATGTGTAACTATCAGCAGGGAGGCAGGAAATGGGGGAGGTGATCTCCAAAACCATGTGCAAGTTGGGTACACAAACTGAACAAACAATGCTTTTGATATAACTGAATGCTATTGAGTTTCCACAACTAGGAAATTCATGAAACAGCCATGGAGAGATGATAAACTAGGATATTGTGTTGGAAAGTACCAATTCTAAGCCGACAAAGACTAGAAAGAGAAAAATAAAAGACCGAAAGATGTTGGCAGATATATTGAAAAAGCATACAGAAGAGATATAGAGAAAATTATTTTGACTAAAGCATTTCAAGAATGATGAAGTCTGCCATACTGAAATGTATTAAAGTGGTGGTTCTAATGCCCACATTCCTGTGTACTTAACATGTAATATTGAACAGCTTGTGATTTTCCTTTACACAATAAATAAGCATCATGTTATTCTTACCACACATGCCTGTACTTTCTGACATGCTATTTTCACTCTTCTGGAAAAGAGCACCAAGGATCAGATGTAAATCCCTGGAATAATCAGATGGCAACCCTATTTGGCTTTTTCTTCAGATATTTAACCATATTATCAAATTATGCCTGAACCACAGTTTAGATTTATTAAAACATAGAAAACTATTTCAACTTGTCTTGAGTTTACATATCTAAATAAGTCACACAGAGAGAAATGTGTCTGAGAAGTGATTCATCCTTTTCATCATGAATTTGTAGAATGAAAATATGGCAACTATAAAGAAAAAAAAGAACAAGGAAAATCTCATCGTGACTTCATGTAGAAAATATTCAAGTTCATACAAGAAAGCCAATGAAATTTTGTTTTACTTGACTATTAGCTTCAGCATGGTAATTACTATGCATTATTTGTTGCTAATATACAAGCAGGGCACTCAATATTAAGCTTACTAAATAATGTTGTAATCCTTTAGTTGAAACAATCAATAGCAAAATCAAAACTACTCTAAAGATTTCTTTTAAAACACTAACCTAACCGCAAATCTTTGAATAGATGTATAAAGGTGATGCTAGAATGCTTGTGTAATCTGCGAGAACTGAAAAGGTAGTGTAAAAAAGTTACTGAAAATGGGTCCAGATCGCTGCTAAAAGCAGTGGCTGCTCTTCAAGACGGCCTGAGTCCAATTCGCAGCAGCCACGTGTAGGCTCACAACCATCTATAATGAGATCTGGTGCCTTCTTCTGGTGTGCATGCACCCATGCAGGCAGAATACTGTATACATAATAAATAAATAAATTTTCAAAAAACAATTTAGTTTAGAAAAAGACATTGAAAATATCAGATTAAGGATTGACATTAGGGAAGATGCAAACAAATGTTTCTCCATTTACAACAGGCATCAATGGAAAACCAAAGGGCAGTTCCACCAATGGCCCTTGTGCCAACAACAATAATGCATTTTATGTTCTTCCTGAATCTTAATGCTTTATTTTATTCTAAAATCCTTCTTTGGATTGCATATGTCGATGCTTTCACTGTTTAAAGATGAAGAAATAACAGTCCAGAAAGATTAATACTCACCTCCTTTTTGCAGGAAAAGGCAGAAAAACAGAGGGGTATCCATGTGTTCCGTCTCTGAATTCTGTTTTTGAGCTCTCATTCCACAAGCTTTGCTTTTCCATTAACACTGTCATGGTGGAGCTCTATGAAATATGCTTTTTTTTAGATAGATGAAATCAAAACAGCCCAGTGCAGTAGCAAAATTTAGTAATCCCAACACTTGGGAGTCAAAAAGATCATTAGTTCATGAACAGCCTGGACTATATATCAAAATACTGTCTAATATTCAATATTTATCAAGTATAATATATATATACACATACATCACACACCCTGTGATGAGATATCCATTGTATTTTGAAATTCCTTATATGTATAGACAGCCAATTTCATTTTTTTCTTCTCTGAACATGAACATGTTCACAAATAAACAAGGTGTGTTTTAGCTTGTTTTATCTCAATGTGTTACAATCGGGCTCAGAGACTTTGAATTTTAATTATATGCAGTGATTTCTTAACTCAGTCTCATGGCAAATCATTTTAATAAACACTTCAAAAAAACCTCATTTCTCTATGCATAATACAAGTATCAAATACAATGACCTTTCCCATATTCACACATTGTTTATTTTAGTGCGGATAATGAATTCCTTTGCTTCTCAGTTTATTCTTTGTTTTGTGAAATATTAATCATCTGGTATTCAGACTCCTTCTTTATAAGTCAAATTTTTAAAGATTTTTGCTACCACCAAAAATATAAACAGGATTCTTAGATAATAATTATGAATGCTGTAAGCTGCTTAGCAGTTTTTCAAGTTGACCAGCTAAAGCATGCCTACAAACAGGCAAACAAAAGAGAGAAATCACAAAGGCTTTCTCCCTAGGATATTCATAAGGATTGATATGATTGTCTGACTGGAGTTGGGTCTCTTGGAGTCTATAGATATGTGTATGGCAACATCAATACTAGGAACCCAGAAAAGGTATTTAACTTCTTGATAATTAGGTTCCATGGGCATTTGTAGAGTGAAAATTGTCTTCCTTCTCCTGAAACTTCAATAAAATATTCTGACAAATGAAACTTATAGGATACAGGGCTCATTTTTGGCTCATGATCCAAGAGAACAATATGTCATGGCAGGAATGTCAAGGTGGTAGGGGCCAACACAGGTAATTGTATCCCAGCGATAATTAAGAAGCAAAAAGAGATTAATGCATACACATTGCTTGACTCCCTTTCTCTATATCATTTGTTCCCATTTTGGCTTTCTTCTGACCTTTAACCATCTTGACAATACCACAAACATCCAAAAGTAACATATGGTTTGCTGGGTGCATCTGAATAACTTACTTTGCTCTCTACCTTGTAACTCCCTATCTCCGATGTGCATATAACAAAAGGGAGCATACCAAAATATCACTGTGAAAGTTCGATAACACAAGACTGTGGCTCCCTGTTATAATGCTTACTGAGCATATGTGAGGTAGCCCAGCACTACAACGAGTTTTTTAATAAAAAAAAGTTCTCATTAAAATAATCTTTTTTATAAATGGAATAAAAATAAATATGCAATGAATAAATTAAAAGAATATTGACCACCACCATCCCATTTTACAAGGCTGATTGGGTATCAATATTGAACATTAGGATTCAAAGAGTTTCATACTGAATTGGAAAATATTTTAGAATGCACCAGGATCAATATTGGCTTAAGCAGCTTTTTCTATATGAGGATGGATTTCGTAAAAGCTACTTTAGAAGCATTTAGAACATTACCCCTGTACCAAGTGAACCATGTTTAAGGTAATTAGACAAACAGACATGATGCTGTACATATTTGACATTACTTGTGCATGCCGAAGGGCCTCTCTCTATATATATCGTGGCCTACACAATTCATGCCCATTCATTCCAAAGGAAGTACTAAAGCGAGCTAAAACACACATGGCACAGCATATGGGTATAACACACACACACACACTATTACATATGTTAGGTATATGTCTAGCAACTATCACACACATAATAGGGACACAATATGTTGCGAAAATAATGAATAATATCCCCCCCTTTAAACTTCTTTTAGTTGCCTTCTCCGTTCTGCTCCTCCTTCACACACCTCCTGTGTGTTCTATACAGTGGGCAGCTAGGCACATGGAGGTCAGTCACCTTGAATTTATAAAACCATTAGCCATCTTAGGAATAGAAAAAGCAGAAAAATTAAAGGATCAAGAAACACCAACACGACCCCACCAGAATCCAGGGATCCAACACCAGCAAGACCTGAAAAGCACTACATAGATGAAGAAGAGGAGACAGACCTTAAAAATTATTTCATGAAGATGATGGAGAGCCTCAAGGAAGAAACGAGGAAATCCCTTAAAGAAATAGAAGAAAAAACAAACAAAAAAATCCATGAAATGGGGGGAAAAATTCAAGAAATAAACAAATCTCTCAAAGAATCTAAAGAGCACCAAGAAAAAACAACCAAGAAAATTAAGGAAACAGCTCAAACAGTTGAAGGATTGAAAGCTGAAATAGAAACGATAAAGAAAACACAGAATGAAGGGATGCTGGAAATAGAAAAGCTCGGTAAACGGTCTGGAATCACAGATGCAAGCATCACCAATAGAATACAAGAGATAGAAGAGAGAATCTCAGGTGTTGAAGACTCATTAGAGGACATAGCATCGTCAACCAAAGAAAATCTCAAAACCAACAAATCCTTAACACAAAATATCCAGGAAATATGGGACACCGTGAAGAAGCCAAACCTGAGAATAATAGGTATAGAAGAAGGTGAAGAACTTCAACTTAAAGGTACAGAAAACATATTCAACAAAATCATAGAAGAAAACTTCCCTAACCTAAAGAAAGATATGCCTATGAAAGTACAAGAATCTTACAGAACACCAAATAGGCTTGACCAGAAGAAGAAGTCACCTCGCCATATAATAATCAAAACATCAAACCTACAGAGCAAAGAGAAAATATTAAGAGCAGCTAAAGAAAAAGGCCAAATAACATACAAAGGCAGACCTATCCGAATTACACCTGACTTCTCAATGGAAACGATGAAAGCCAGAAGATCCTGGTCAGATGTCCTACAAACGCTAAGGGAACAAGGATGCCAGCCCAGACTACTATATCCAGCAAAGCTCTCAATTACTATAGATGGAGAAAACAAAATATTCCATGACAAAGCCAGATTTAAACAATACGTATCCATGAATCCAGCTCTACAGAAAATGCTAGAAGGAAAACCTAGAGCCAAGGAAGATAACTACATTCACAAAGACACAGGCAATATAGAATCATACTTTACAAAACACTAAAAGAAAAAGGGAGGAGAAACTACACAAAATAACTTCACTAACAATAAATCAAGCGCAAACAAGGATCACCAATCAATGGTCATTAATATCCCTCAATGTCAATGGCCTCAACTCACCTATAAAAAGACACAGACTAGCAGAATGGATACGAAGACAGAACCCTTCCTTCTGCTGCATACAAGAAACACATCTCAACACCAAAGACAGACGTTATCTCAGAGTAAAGGGCTGGGAAAAGATCTTCCAATCAAACGGCCCCAAGAAACAAGCGGGCGTAGCAATCCTAATATCTAACAAATTAGACTTCAAATTAAAATCAATCAAAAGAGATGAAGAAGGGCACTTCATATTCATCAAAGGAAAAATACATCAAGACGAAGTCTCGATTTTAAATATCTACGCCCAAATACAAAGGCACCTACATTCGTGAAAGAAACATTACTAAAGCTCAAAATGCACATAAAATCTCACACACTAATAGTAGGAGACTTCAACACTCCGCTCTCACCGCTAGATAGGACCTCCAGACAGAAACTTAACAAAGAAACAAAAGAATTAATAGAAGTTATGACCCAACTGGGTTTAACAGACATCTATAGAACATTCCACCCAAATACAAAGGGATATACCTTCTTCTCGGCACCACATGGAACCTTCTCTAAAATTGACCACATAATAGGAAACATAGCAAATCTCCACAGATACAAAAAAATTGGAATAACCCCCTGCATCTTATCAGACCACCATGCATTAACATTAGAATTCAACAATAACACAAATCGCAGAAACCCTACAAACTCATGGAGATTGAACAATGCACAATTGCACCATCCCTGGGTAAAGGAACAAATAAAAAAAGAAATTAAAGACTTCCTCGATTTCAATGAGAATGAAGACACAACATACACAAACTTATGGGACACTTTGAAAGCAGTGCTGAGAGGAAAGTTTATAGCACTAAGTGCCCACATGAAAAAACTGGAGAACAGTCATACTAGAGAATTAATAGCACAGCTGAATGTTCTAGAACAAAAGAAGCAAACTCCCCCAGGAGGAGCAGACGCCAGGAAATAATCAAATTGAGGGCTGAAATCAATCAAGTAGAAACCAGGAAAACATTGAGAAGAATCAATGAAACAAAGAGTTGGTTCTTTGAGAAAATCAACAAAATAGACAAACCTCTGTCCAAACTAACCAAAAGACAGAGAGAGAACATGCTAATTAACAAAATCAGGGATGAGAAAGGGGACATAACAACGGACTCTGAGGAAATCAAGAGAATCATCAGGGCATACTTTGAAAATCTGTACTCCACAAAATTTGAAAATTTAAAGGAAATGGACAATTTCCTGGATAGATATCACTTGCCAAAACTAAATCAAGAACAGATAAATAATCTAAACAGACCTATAACCCCTAATGAAATAGAAGCAGTCATCAAAAGTCTCCCAAACAAAAAAAGCCCAGGCCCAGATGGCTTCAGTGCAGAATTCTACCAGAAATTCAAAGAAGAGCTCATTCCAATACTCGTCAAAGTATTCCACACTATAGAAGCAGGAGGCTCACTGCCAAACTCTTTCTACGAGGCTACAATTACCTTGATACCCAAGCCACACAAAGACACAACTAAGAAAGAGAACTATAGACCAATTTCCCTCATGAACATTGATGCAAAAATACTCAATAAAATACTTGCAAACCGGATTCAAGAACACATCAGAAAAATCATCCACCATGATCAAGTAGGCTTCATTCCAGGAATGCAGGGATGGTTCAACATTAGAAAATCTATCAATGTAATCCACCATATTAACAATCTGCGAAAGAAAAACCACATGATCATCTCACTAGATGCTGAAAAAGCCTTTGACAAAATCCAGCACCCCTTCATGATAAAGGTCCTAGAGAGATCAGGGATAACAGGAACGTACCTGAACATAATAAAAGCAATATACAGTAAACCAACAGCTAACATCAAACTAAATGGAGAGAAACTCAAAGCAATTCCTCTAAAATCAGGAACAAGACAAGGCTGTCCACTCTCTCCATATCTCTTCAATATTGTACTTGAAGTTCTAGCTACAGCAATAAGACAACAAAAGGAGATAAAGGGGATACAAATAGGAAAAGAAGAAGTCAAGCTTTCATTATTTGCAGATGATATGATAGTTTACATATGTGACCCAAAAAACTCCGCAAGGTTACTCCTAGAGCTGATAAACAGCTTCAGCAAAGTGGCAGGATACAAGGTAAACTCAAAAAAATCAGTGGCCCTATTATATACAGATGATGAAGTGACTGAGAAAGAAATCAGAGAAACATCACCTTTTACAATAGCCAAAAACAGCATCAAATATCTGGGGATAATGTTAACCAAGGAAGTGAAAGACCTGTATATCAAAAACTTTGTGTCTTTGAAGAAAGAAATCAAAGAAGATACCAGAAAATGGAAAGATCTCCCATGCTCTTGGATTGGTAGGATCAACATAATAAAAATGGCAATCTTGCCAAAAGCAGTCTATAGATTCAATGCAATCCCTATCAAAATTCCATCACAATTCTTCAAGGACCTGGAAAGATCATTAATCAACTTTATATGGAAAAACAAAAGGCCCAGGATAGCCAAAACATCCCTATACAATAAAGGAACTTCAGGAGGCATCACCATACCTGATTTCAAGCTCTATTATAGAGCTATAGTCCTGAAAACAGCTTGGTATTGGCACAAAAATAGGCAGGTAGACCAATGGAACCGAATCGAAAGCCCTAATTTTAACCCACACACCTATGAACACCTGATTTTTGACAAAGAAGCTAAAACTGTACAGTGGAAAAAAGAAAGCATCTTCAACAAATGGTGCTGGCATAACTGGGTAATGGTATGCAGAAGACTGCAGATAGATCCATGTTTATCGCCTTGTACAAAACTTAAGTCCAAATGGATCAAAGATCTCAACATACATCCAGCCACACTGAAACTTTTAGAAGAGAAAGTGGGAGATACTCTTCAACGAGTTGGTACAGGAGACCACTTCCTAAACATAACACCAGTGGCACAGGCACTGAGATCAACAATTAACAAATGGGACCTTCTGAAACTAAAAAGCTTTTGTAAGGCAAAGGACACAATCAAAAAGACAAAAAGGCAGGCCACAGAATGGGAAAAGATATTCACTAACCCTACATCTGACAGAGGGCTAATCTCCAAAATTTACAAAGAACTCAAGAAACAAGTCTCCAAAACACCAAAGGATCCACTTGAAAGGTGGGGTACAGAGCTAAATAGAGAATTCTCAGTAGAGGAGGCTAAAATGGCCAAGAGACACTTAAGAAAGTGCTCAACATCCTTAGCCATCAGGGAAATGCAAATCAAAACAACTCTGAGATACCATCTTACTCCTGTCAGAATGGCTAGAATCAAAAACACCGAAGACAATTTATGCTGGAGAGGATGTGGAGAGAGAGGATCACTCCTCCATTGCTGGTGGGAATGCCGACTCATACAGCCTCTTTGGAAATCAGTATGGAGATTCCTCAGGAAAATGGGAATTAATCTACCACTAGACCCAGCAATTCCACTCTTAGGCATTTATCCAAATGAGGCAGGTTCATACAACAAGGGCATCTGCTCCACTATGTTCATAGCAGCATTGTTTGTAATAGCCAGAACCTGGAAGCAACCTAGATGCCCCTCAACTGAAGAGTGGATAGAGAAAATGTGGTACATTTACACAATGGAGTATTACTCAGCAGAAAAAAACAATGGAATCTTGAAATTCGCAGGGAAATGGATAGCACTGGAAGAAACCATCCTGAGTGAGGTAACCCAGTCGCAAAAAGACAAACATGGTATGTACTCACTCATATATGGATTTTAAATATGGATCAGGATAGTGCCAGTCTGCACTTCCACAGATAGAGAGTCTGGGAAACAGGAAAGAACCTAAAAGATATGCATATATGCATAGTACCCAAGAGAAGAGGATGGAGACAAGATCCTCTGAATGGATGGGGAACAGGGCGAGGGGGGTAGTGGGACCTGGGAAGAGTAGAGGGGGTAAAGAGGAAGGGAGTGGGTCATGGGGGAACAGGAAGTTGAGGGGGTGGGGGTAAAATAGGGGGAAGAGGGAATCATAGGATCGAAGACAGATCAGGCACCAGAGTGACCTCGAGTGATCTAAAGGTATAACATCAATTGGCAAGCTAAGCAATAGTGGAAGGACCACCTCGAATGCCCATTCCTGATAATGAACTTGATGTCTATAACTATCCGGGAGCCTTCATCCTGGGACTGATGGAAGCAGAGGCAAACACACAACTAAGCACTGAACTGAACCCAAGGAACCCAGTGACAGAGAGAGAGGAGTGATGAGCAAATTGGCAAGGAATGGGCTGGCAAAACCAGCAGAGACGGCTGATCTGAACAGGGGAGTGCTCTTGGACCCCAGACCGACAGTGGGGAGGCCAGAATGGGACTGATCTGGTCCCCCCAAATGTGAGTGTCAGTGAGAAGGCCTGGGCAACCTATGGGGCTCTGAGCTGCGGATCAGTGTCTATCCCTGGTATACAATCTGTCTTCATGTGCCTATGGCACAAAGAGAGATGCTCTCTCAGCCTGGACTCTTAGGGGAGTGCCTTGACCCTACCAAGAGTGAAATGATAGACTCTAGACATCCCCTATGTGGAGGGATTTGGCAATAGGGTGGGAGGGAGGGTGGAAGGGGAGTGCGGGAGGAGGGGAGGGAGAGGGAACTGGGATTGACATGCGAAACAAGCTATTTAAAATTAAAATAAAAAATGATTAAAAAAAAAAAAAAAAAAAGAAAATGTTGGAGACAATGTGAGATGAACTCTCATCCTGAACTCTTGTGGGGAAGGGTCTAGGCCCTGCCCTGGATGAAATGACAGACTATGGACACCCCCATGGAGGGCCTCACCCTCCCTGGGGAAATGAGGGGATAATGGGGGGGGTTGGGGGGAGGGCACGGGAGGAGGGGAGGGAAAGGGAGAGGGAGCTGGAACTGACTTGTGAACCAACCATGTTTCTAATCTAAATTTATACATAAAAATAAAAAAATTAATAAAAAAAGAAAATGTTGGAGAAATATAGGTTCAAGAGAGAAAGCATGCCCTAGAATTATGAGTAACAAACAAAAACTCAGAATGCTGCCTGGTAGATAAAAATGAAACATGCGTTTTGGCCAGAGACCTGTGTTGACCAGACAAGATGCCAGTCACTTAGCAAAGGCCAGTACACCTAGGGCAACACACAGGCCATCTGCACCCCCTCCACAGGGATGTGTGTGAGCTGCCAGAATATAGCCACAACATGAATAAAAGGGGAAAGAGTCCAAATTATTAGCTCATTTGTGTTATGTGACTATAATGAAAGCACAGATTGAAAATCACATTTTTATATGAAACAAAATTGTATTTTCCATACCAATTAGCAACCTAGGTTTACAGCTACACATTCAAGCTCTATCTCTATGAATGCCTAATATGTATGTCACATATAGAAATTACATCTGTTTGGCCATTAAGTTATTCATTTAATTGCTAGTAAACTCTCTGTGTAGATAATACATAATTCTTCCTTCAGGAAACTACAAATGGGTCAAGGCCTGTTTTATTTCTTTTTATATCAGCAGCAGCAAAAACAAAACAAATTTCTAGAAATTAGTGAATATATGTTTCCAAATACTTTGTAGTTGGCAGGGATGCTTCTGTGTATGAGTCAAATTATGAGGTCCTCCATTTAGATCCTCAGAATCCATGTAAAAAATCAAGAGTGTCTGTGTACAATCGTAGAGGACATGGAGATGGTAAGATCACTGGGGATGATTGATTGCCAAGCTAGCCGGAAAACGATGTGCTTCGTGTTCTGTGAAAGACCCTGAGTCAGGTGACTAAGGCAGAATAAAGGAGTCTCCCCCCCCCCACCATGTCTTCCTTTAGTCCCTACAGACACCACCATTGATAGGCACACCTGCATGCATGCACACACACAAACACCACACATACACACACTGTAGTTGATTCATGTATATATATATGTAAGAAGGACACATGATCAGTAAGTATGTCTGAAGTAAGTAGGTTTGGGCAGCTCAGCTGGAAGGCCATTAAAACACTCGAGGGGAAAGCGTGCTTGGTGGCCCCAGGGAACAAAGAGGATGAGATCATGAAGTGCAAATGGGAACAACTGGGCACCTTGCCTATTTTGGAACCAGGGGTCTTATGGACTGGAGCCTGGACAATATTTCTATCCCTAGCCAAGTGCTTAGGGGTATGAAGTAAAGATTAACTGTCAGCAATAATAAGGAACTAGTTTAACAGCTTCTCTGGAAGCAGAGTGTTCAAGTAGCTCACCCCTTTAAATTCACCACACTTAAATCTTCTGTGTAGTCAAAGCACAAAAGAATATCTGGTAAGACTTTTCAAATAATCTTTTTATGTTCTAACCCACATTACTAGCACTTCTGTTAAGTGCCCATTTTTAAAATTATACTACTGAAATCAATGATCCATTGTAATCAATGTCATCTGAACAAATGCATGTACTGCAGCCTGCCCTTTAAGAAAGATCCTATATACAAATGAAATCATACAACACACACACACACACACACACACACACACACTTACACTTCATACTGGTATTTAAAATGTTGCCTATTCCACACTGACAGAAATAGGTTAGTAAGTTCTGAAATGCCTGGGGTTACTGAAATAGAGTCTTACTTAGAGGAAAAACAAAGAGATTTATGTCTCCATAAACAGATTATGGCATACAAAATTACACTGTACCTTGTAAATAAAAATATATACATGTATGTTCTTGGAATTAGAATTTTAACAACAAAAACCAACAGTGAGAGCTGCAGAAATAGCTCAATGGTTAGGAGCACATATTGTTCATACAGAGGACCTGGGTTTGGTTACCAGTACCTGTGTTGAATAGCATACAGTTCCCTGCAACCCATGCTGCAGGATATCCGATGTCCCCCTTTTTTGCCTCCATGGGGAACTAAACTTAAGCCACATACCAACACACACACACACACACACACACACACACACACACACACACAATCTTTTTTTTTAGAAAATCAACTACTCCTCCTCAAACCTTGAAAAAAAACTATAATATTTTATCCCATTGTGGTTGAATTTGATGCCTTTTTCTTCAGAGAAAGTGCTGGAATTGGCAAAGAATCACAAAGTCTCTCTATTCTTTTATGAGCTCCTTTCAAATTTAAGATTTTGTGTTCTTTACTATAAACTATAGGGTAAACCAGACTACATTTGAGGGAACGTCTTTAGAAAATAAATTTGATAATAGAGTTGAACATAACCTCAATGTCTATAACTATGCAATGGAGTGGAAATCATCTTGGTGGTTCCTATATTTTTAATTAAAATATCAAGAAACCCAATAATGCAAACCAAATAGCATTAGTCACACATTTAGCCCGAAGCACTCAAACGTGTACAGAAGGAAGGGCATGAAAGAAAAAAGTTGCCATTAAAAAAATGGTGGTATAATTATTACCAAATTCAAATGATAAAAATAAAGTGCAATAATACTTTTAGAAGGCAGAAAAATTGTTGAAGATCCGGGATGTAGTTAATGGAGATGAGTAATGAATTACAATGATATACAAGAATGGAGATGAAAAAAAAAAAAAACACAAGAAAGAGAAGTAACTGAGGAGTAGAAACAAGGCCTGTTGAGGAAAAGCAAGAAAATAACCTTGTGTTTCTTCCTGGCTGCAGATGTTGTCAGTCTACCAGCCCTCCTGTCCTTTTGCTGCCACCATTTTCCAAGGACTTGTGACTGCAAAACCTCCATATACATTGTGATATACACTGTATACATTCCATTATTATATTAATGAGTTATTTCTACTTTATAAAAGGACAATTAAGGATAGGGCAACAATAAATAGTCCAAATTTCTGCCACAACACAAGCAATTTAGATAAAAATGTTTAGTCCAACACTGCGTTCTACTGAGGACAGTGGCGATGGTATCTAAGAGTTTAGATTTCTATTTCTCCCCCGACCCCCTTGGCTGGAGATGATGGTACCTAAAAACCTCCTTCAATTTCTCATTCACAGCTATCTCTAAGTCTTTTTTATGTGGGGGCTGAAATCTACCTGAAGTTCCACCATTGTCGTATTTTGCATAACCAGTCTTCACTCTGCAGATTTCCACAGCTGCAGGCTGTGCCCACTGACATAAGAGGAGGGTTACTGTGCATGGTGGCCCCATAGATGTAAAAGTTAATCAAATTAACCAAATCAGGCTGAGTGTTTGTAGTACTAGTGATAGAACAACAGCAACAAGAAGACTCAGAAAAACAATACAAGCTAGTTCTGAGCAGTGAGCCAGAATTTGCAATTTGAAGGAGCCATAGAGGATAACAGAGGTCACCCAAAGTATAGAATGCTAGAGCTAAAATCTCAGGTCCTTGGGCAGTAGTAATAACCAAGAATAACATTCCTCCTTCTGGGTGATTGTCCAGTGTGCAGAAGGCCTGGCTAGAAGGTGTTTCTGAGTTTCCCTTCTGCAGCTGCCCTTTTTTTACTATCATCATAATAAGCCTTCATTATGTGTGTATTGTTTTTCTCTGCAGCCTAAAGGAATAAAGCACAGAAGGGCCACCTAGGTCTCTAAGTGAGAGAGAGAGGAGATTCAACCACTTACTAAAAGTTGAACATCGTAGCTCTTTGTCTGCACAGCTTCCCTCCATGCCCCCGCTGGGCTAGGTCACTGCCCGAGAACCCCACTGTCCTGTTGCCTGGCTTCCCACCCTTCCAAGGGTATGTTGTCCTTGTGCATGCAGAGTGAGCTCTGGGTCAGTGCTGTTTCTCTAACAATCATCTCCAAACCTGATGCTGATGTCTTCTGCATATGTTTATCTTATTAGTTGATGAATAAAACACTGTTGGTCAATAGGGCAGGGAGACAGGTGGGACAGTGGTAAAGACGCGCTTCAGTTTAGAGGGGCAAGGTTCTGCCTGAGGTGGTAACAAAAGGCAGCAAGGTGCGTGCTACCTTTCCTCCCAGAGAGCTAGAAATTGTTTGAGAGACCTTCTCTTCACTGACCCTTAAGATGTCACTGATTATAAACAGAGGAGTGAGAGTCAAACTTGCAAGTGTTCAGTTACATTGTTTTAGTACCGTACCTCACTGCCCAGCAATGCCAACGGATGCCCATCATGTGAATATGTTCATGGATAGAGTTGCTGTTTCTAAAGGCACTCCCATTCTTATTCTTTTCTGGGCCATGATAAAGTTGCTGCAGGTCTTCACTTAAGAACATGTGTGTGGCGAGGATCATGGAAAGATGGCTCAGCAGTTAAGAGAACTGGCACCTCTTCCAGAAGTCCTGAATACAATTTCCAGCAGCCACACAGTGGCTCACATCATCTATAAAGGGATCTGATGCCATATTCTTGCATACAGATAGAGCACGTATACATAAAAAAAAAGAACTTAGGCAGTGTCTTAGTTATTTTTCTATCACTGTGCTAATACACCGTGACCAAGACAACTGTAGAAGAGTGTATTAGCTTACAGTTCCATGGGGTGAGTACATGACCATCATAACAGGAAGCACGGCAGCAGGAAGGTAGGCTTGGCACTAAGCAGTAGCTGATATATTGCTTGTGATGCACAAACAGAAGGCAGAACTAAACTGGGAATGGGTAGGCTTCTGAAACCTCAAAGCTCACCCCAGTGACACAGCTCCTCCAACAAGGCCACACCTGCTAATTCTTCCCAAACAATTCCAGCAACTGTGGTCCAAGTGTTCAAGCAGTTCAACCTATGGGGTCCATTCCCATCCAAACCTGATGGGGATGTCTTCTGCATATGTTTATCTTATTGGTTGATGAATAAAAACACTATTGGCCAATAGGGCAGCGAGATAGGTGGGACTAGGAGATGAGGAGGCTTCTGGGAAATGTAGGCAGAGTCAGTGACCAGGTAGGCTGCCTGAGGAGTAACACGATGCTGGGCATTATCAGGTAAGCCACAGCCTCACGGCAATACATAGATTGATAGAAATGGGTTAATAATTAAGGCAGAGCTAGCTAATAAGAAGCCGGAGCCAATGGCCAACAGTTTTATAACTAATATAGCGTCCAAGTGTTTATTTGGGGGCTCTGAGGCAGCTGAGGAACTGGGCAGGAAATTCTGTTATACAAACCACCACCCGGTAGGTATTCTTAGCTTTGGGAACTTTTATTAAGTAGAGTAAATTGCATACTGGGCAGACTTCTCTATTTAGGTGGGTATCCTGTGGCATTGTTTATATATGGGTTTTCTTATTCTGCTCTATCCTTACTTGCCAAAGTTTTCATTACTGCTTCCCTCTTGCGTATACATAGGCCATTCCTTAAAACCAAAGAAAAAAGTCAGTCTCAGTGATCAGTGCCTTAAATTATTTCAACTTTAAATACTTGTTTATTTTATTTGTTATTTATTTAAATATCGCTACTAATTTCAGCCTGTCCAAAAGTTTAGAGTAGCTGTTTTCTTTCCAGTATTTCCTAATCTGTAAGCAAAGGAAGTGAATTCCTCTCTGGTTTGCCACTTGGTTCTAACTGGTATTCCAAGGCAGTGGTTCTCTACCTTTCTAATGCTGTGTGACCATTTAGTACAGTTCTTCATGATGTGGTAACCTTCAACCATAAAATTGTTTTCATTGTTACTTCATAGCTATAGTTTTGATACTGTTATGAATCATAACATAAATATCTGATATCTCCGATGGTCTCAGGTGACCCCAGTGAAAGAGTCGTTTAAAAGCTGAGAACCGTATTCTATGGAGTCATAAATAGCACACAGCTTACCACCTGAGAAATAATTTGCAGTGAAGAACCCTCTTAAATACTAAGATGGCATAGGAGTTCTTCCTATTGTTACTACTTCTAATAAGTTTGCATGTTTGATGAGTTCCAAGTCCCAGAAAACTTTCAGAGAGAGCACCCATGAAATATGCTACTTCCCTATTGATACTTTTCATTAATATGATACACTTTAATAATTAGTGAACCAACAGTGCTACATTTATTATCATCTAAAGCCCAGAGTTGACTCATTTTTCTTCAGTTTCCCCTGAAGAATCATTTTCTGCTCCAGGATCACAAAGCATACATTCCATGTAACTACCACAGCTCTTGCAGTCCCTCTTTGCCCCAGACTTCATCTTTAATGATCTTGGTGGTTTTGAAGAGTTATGACTGGTATCTTTTCTTTTCAGTGAGGCTGGTCCAATGTCTGTTAGAGAAGACCGAAGAGACAAGACTGAGTCCTTGGTTTTTAAAAATCATGGTACCCTCTTATCTCAGAATGACATATCCACAGCTGAGCTTGATCTGGCTGAGGTGTCATTTGTCCGGACTATGAAACCACTCTTTTCTCCCCCTTTCTCCAGTTCAGTTAGGATGGAATTAATGATTGACACTCAAGAGACTTGACATGCTTGTTTCATGGCCTTGAGGACACAGTATCCACATAAATTATTTAAGATGCCTCTACATGAATAATTTGTCAACTCCATTCCATTTATTCATCTATTTGCCCATTTATATCAATCTAGAATTACAGATATAAATTCTATATCTTGTGTAAAAAGAATCCTCATCATATTTGATCAAATGGGCCTGTCAACAGCACTAGAGATCTCTTCCAGCTGGTGCATGAGTTACTCTGACATGCCTCTAATACATTGTGTGTGAGTGTGCACCATGCTCTGCTTTCTAAATTACAACGTACTTCAGGCTTATTCTCAATAGCTACTGACCCAGTCCTAGAACTTTTCATTTATTCAAAGAGCTCTAGTGACCAAGGTCTTCATCCTATTTGTTTTCTTTGTTGTTAACATGGTAATATCAATGTAACTTTGATCAAACATAAAAAGGGTTTATAATGTGGGCTTTGAGAAAAAAGAAACTCATCTGCCTCTCTTCCTATGCTGGTATTTCCTACTGACAATGAAATTTAATGTGCAGCCAGGTGCTTGTCTCAGAGCCAAAGGTTGCAAATAGTCTCAGAGCCATTGTCTAAGGAAAGACATGGAGCATCCCATTTTACCAACCAAGAAACAAAATCACAGAGAACTAGAACACTGTGTTCAGGTCTCAGTGAAGAGAAAGACCCAAGGTTGAGTCTTATCCTTTTATTAACACACAGCCTATTGTTCCTTTGCCCTGAGAATAAAATTTTCATCCATAGTTTATTTATTGGGGCTGTATCTTACAATGCTGCTGAAGAAACCTGGTTCATTTTCCTTTCCCAAAGGTAAGTTAGCAGTGTTTATAGAAAGGGCAAGTGGGTTACCTTAACACCAGTATGGTGGACATGGCAGATGTCACTGAAGAGGTTCAGTATTTTGCTAATGTGTCTCCATGGCCCTTGGAAGTTTCTTTATCATGGCTCCAGCAGTTACTGTCAACAAGCCAATGTCACCATCTCTTTGTAGAATTATTTGGCAATATCGTTGCTAACCCAAGGAACATATGTGTATGTCAGATTAAACAGTTGTGATAAGGGCAAGAATGATTGTCAAATCCCATTTAAAGCATATATAATGAGTGAAGGAGTCAGTCTCCAGACAGAGATCTTCTGGGCCCAGGCATGTAGTTCTCGGAGTACTTGCCAACATGTCTGAAGCCCTTGGCTCAATCCCTAGAAGTCTATAATCAGGGCATGGTGGCATATGTCTGCACAACCACTAGGGATGTAGAGGGCAGGAGGACTAAGAATTTAAGGTCATCCTGAGTTAATTCATGAGTTAGGGGCATGACTGAGCTATATGAGAACTATCTTTAAAGCACACACACACACACACACACACACACACACACACCAACCAATCAATCAAACACACAATCGAACAAACAAATCAAACAGAAATGCTTCAGACTAAGTCAACACACCATAAACATGACCCCCCGATCCATACATCTATTTTCCCATCGTCAATATCATGCTTCTCCTTCACCTCAGAGTTTGGAGACCGGTAGGTCAAATTTATGATTTTCCTCAATTTATTTATGTCTCCCATTTCCAGCCCTTGGTTTTGATCTAATAGACAGTCTTTGGTGATATATCTTACTAGGTCAGTGTAAGGCATTTTCTCACTTACAATGGGAATGGTGCAGCCTTCACCTTTGACAAGTGAACAACCACACATGATGGAACAGAATTTAGTGTTTCTTTCCTGAACTAGATTCTCAAGAAGAGAATAAAATGTTCGGGCAACATGAAGGACATGCGCCAAACAAATTGTCTTCTCTCCTATTTTTGCCTTGGACAGGTAACAGCTGCAATTTGTTTTTTGTTGTCTACATTAAGATAGGACCTCGGAAGTTAGAGAAAAATATTGTACCTTACTGAAATTTAAGAGTAATTGCCTGACCGACGAAAAAGTCCAGTTGCAAAGGAATATGAACTTCCTTAAACTCAAACTCAAAAGACACCACAGTAGCCTTCCTGTGATCTATGGTAGGAGTGGATGAAGTTACTTTCTTTGTTCCTTTTATAAAATTCTATTTATTATAAGCCAACTGTCAGAAGAGAAGAGAATTTGGTCCGTAGGAAAATGAAGTTCACGGAAAAAACTGATAACCACATAGATGTCTAACAAACGAAATAATTCCACCACCAAACAGACTTCAAATAGCACAGTTCACTTCTCATCTGGGAAAGCAGTGGTCTTGTATGTTTAACTCATAATGATACATCCCCAAATTTCCCTAACAACATGCTTCATCACAACTGTGGATGTGCTTTAGAACTGATCTCTAATGAACAATTTTAATGTAAAATGGTCTCTTTAGGCATAACATCCAAAGCAATCATAGCAAAGCCAATACAAAAAATATTGAAAAGCTGGTTAAATCTAATCTCCAAACAACATAGCCAACATTTTACTATATTTTTACATAACTACCATCACTACTTGTAGACTAATGTGATAATAGAGGTGAATCTAATAATTAAAGAATATGTTCTTTGCCAGGGGAGATAGTTAGTGGTTATAGGCATATACCATGAAAGCAAAAGGACCTAGGTTCAAATTCTAAGTATACTCATAAAGCCAGGCATGACCGTACGTGCCTACAATCCCAGTATTGCAGGTGAGACACAAGAGGAACACAGAAGCTCACGAACCAGCCAGCTTAGCCAAAGGAAAACTTTCAGGTTCCCTGAGAAGCCTCGTCTCCAAAATGAAGGTACAAATGATAGAGGAAATTCCGTATTCTCAACGGCACAGCTATAACTGCCATGCTGTCATCTCCCAGTAAATATTAGTTGAGGAAATTAATATTGGTGACAAAGAATTTAAAGGACTTAATTTGCACGTAATTAATTGCATACTTAAATCAACTTGGGGGCTAGAGAGGGAGCACAGCATTTAAGAGCATGTTCTACTGTTGCAGAGGACAAAAGTTAGATTCCTAGTACCCACAAGAGGTGGTTCACAATTGCTTGTAACTCCAGCTTTATGGGCTGGCCCCTTCTCTGTTTGACCTTGGACTCACTGGTTAATATTTTTGAGTGTCCAATTTTTTTATTATCTGTAGGATGAGTATTAAAAAAAACACTTTGCCTGTTAGGATTGTCAATATTTAAATAACATAATGGGAGGCAAAAGCTCTTTGTACACAATAAAATAGTCTACAAATAAAAGAGATTAACAATTAAAGACAGGTTTAATGTTCTGAAATATATTATATTCAACTTGCATTAACCTAAAAAGATATCTGCAAACAGCACCAAGCTCCAGGCTTAGAGGCTAGGTGTCTCATGTCCAATCACAAAGGATACATCAGAATGACAATTTTTATAAGATGGGAAAATGGCATGTGTTTTCACTTTTATCTGTCATTCTTAGCTGAACAATATTTCCTATTGATTTGTGGCATCAAAGTCACTTCCTTTTTTTCCAAGCATGACATACGCTATTATCTCTTTGAAAGCTCAGAAATCTAAAAGCAACACCATAAAAAAAATCAAAACCTCAGTATCTTAAGTATTGATTAAAAACAAACTTGGTTCATTAAAAACACTGCTGGGATTTGAAGCACTTAGAGGCAATCTTTTCTTTTCTTCAGTGTTTAAAAACTACAGTGATTTATAGATCCTCTTGGCACTAAGGAGTTCCTGGTTCTTTAAATGTGCTTTTCATTGAAAAAAAAGGGTTTAAATACTCATCCTCCCCTTACTCTACTTGATGCTTCCATAGAAATAATGTTTTGCTTAAAATGTTGATACCTGTTTATGCCATGTGTAACTGCGTAACACCTTTCTTATAATAAATATCCTCAGCCTTACAGATAAAATTTGTTAGTCATTTTCCAAAAAGGGACAAGGTCACTGAACTGTTGGAGGAGATCCTGAGCTGGCTGAAGTGACTGTCTTTAGATATCCCAGGGAGAAAAAAAACCATGCTCCTGTCAGAAGAAAATATATGTCTACATCTCCAACTACTGTACCACGTTCCTCTTCTTGCCAGGTGTCTCGGTGGCTAGAGGGAAGAATAGTGACTCACAGGATGACCCAGACCTTGTGCCCTCCTAGAAGGGCATTCAGCTAAGTTAATTCACAGCTTCCTGTAAACACAGTAGAGTCAAAAGGCAATGTATACTGGAAAAGTTTCTTAAATGTGTTTAAATCTTCACACATTTCTACAGCAGATTTGTGTACTTAGCTTTTTATATTCTTTTTAAACTAATTATTTGGTAAATCAGTGATGCTACACTTCAGCATTAGAATGTATCTCTCACTGGATTTTTTCCTATGAGTATGGATCAATCATATTATTATTCTCTTGGTTCCTTTATTTACTTTATCTTATAATGTAGGGTGATAAGAATGTGACAGTAAGTGCTCAGCCCTAAACCAGACATAATATACCACCCCACTAAGGCAGAGAGACAGCCACAGAAGAGGGAACAGAAAGAAAGAGCTTGAAAATGAAAAAGGATTGCAAAATTCTACCTTGTGAGCATGGCTCAGCCAATGCCGTCAAGATCTCACAGCAGCTGCTGTAACCTACAATAGGAAGTACAAGACTGAATCTGAACTGTGAAGCAAGGACTGGGGAGGGTTATCACTGCTCCATGCTAAGCTTTTAGCCACTGATGCATTATAGTGCAAAGGATGTTTTCATCACTGTTTAATTATGTAGCCACTGGTGAGCCCACCAGGCTGCAATGGATAGTTCCACCCCCGTGGTCAAGCAGATGGTCATAGAACACAACAAAAAGACATGCTTGTAGGGAAGGGGGAGAAATACAGAGGGCTATTGGTGAGAGTCATCAGAATGCATTATATACACGAATGAAGTTATCAAAGAACAAGATTTTAAAAATGAAATGTAGGGTGGTTTGGGTTTTTTGTTTGTTTGTTTGTTTTGTTATGGTTTGGTTTTGGTTTTTCAAGACAGGATTTCTCTGTGCAACCCTGGCTGTCCTGAACTTGGTCTGCAGACCAGGTTGGCCTCAACACTGAGATCTGCCTGCCTTTGCCTCCCAAGTGCTAGGATTAGGTTTAATGCATGTGCCACCACCAACCACTCTGCTATAATTTATCACATTGCACAAAACTAGACAAACTAAAATGCAACACAAGCAAAGCAAACCAGTAGTAAAATTTGGTTACTGTTGGCTGTCACAAAGCTGTTTTTTGTTTTAAATGTGGAGATGGAAAGTGTTAAAGAAATCAAGAAGAATACAGTCATATAATATGCCTGCCTTGGTTGGTCAGAAGACTGGGGAAGAGCTGATATGAAAGCTCTATTCTCAGTCATTGCTTTGTGATGGTGTGAATGGCCTTGCTCCAACCCAGCGACAGTTATCATTAGGAAACACTGCTGTATTGTGTCCCCCATGGTGCACTGTGTCAGGCTGGTCAGCATCCACCTTTCATGCACCTATTTGAAAGGACAAAATACACAATAAGCACTCTGCCATGCAGACAAAATGCAAAGTGAATTGTCTCATTTTCACCTGAATTAACTGAATATATATATGTATATATATATATGTATATGTAAATGATCTCTGCCAACCATGACTGAAACACTACCAGCAAGATCAGAGAACAGAAACTATGCTGTCTAGACTTTTAATCCAGAATAAATCTCACCAAAAACTTTGGCTGTATTGGCTGTTGTTATTTGTCTTCAGTTACGGCTGTTATAAACTACAAAGCTCAACAAATCCACGAGGAATTTATTGGAGGGATAGATGTTGGCTAGCCAGAGAACAAAGATGGAGGAGGGGGAGGGGTGGGGAACAAAGGGAAAGGGAGGAGAAAGAGAAGAAGAAGGGGAAAACAGGTAGGAGGTGCTCGCTTAAAGGGGGATACTTGCATGAGTACAGAGTCCTCACACAGCCACATAACGCATGATGCAGCACAGGGCCCTTTGAGCTGCTAAGTATCTGCCTGAAAGCCGGTGTGCATGCCCTGCCAATTGTCAGCTGGCGGTGTCAGCATAATTCCAGGATTCCAAACTCAGCCATGTGCAGAAACACTTATACTTACTTGTACCTATTAATCACCCCAGAAGACGTTAAAACTCAGGGTTGGATGGATGGATTCTGAAATTTTACATACTTGCAGATGTTGATGCCTCTATTTAGTGGCTTCTCCTTGAGTAGCAAGATTTCACTAAGTGCCTAGGTTGATCCTGTCTCTTGGTGTACCTACTTAATGGCATCTGCTTACTTCCCTGATTATGTTAATGGGGACAAATTATTCAAACTCTCACCTCCTATTTCCTCATCTGTTAAGCAGAATTAGAAGTCCTTACTACGTTGTGATAGAGAACACAAGAGTTAGCTAAGCAAAACTCCATCATCAGTGGATATTTACCTCCAAGAGAGAACCAATATACTTTCAACATAATATTCCTATCTTGTTCTTTTCACCATGCCTTTTATTATCTACTTTTAATAGCATATTTGCTTCTATGGTCCCTTCATTAGCATGTGGAAACACGTGGAAAGCAAGACTAATGACGTTATATACCATCAGTGCTAGGAAGTGTAAAATGATCTCTAATTAGAGTGTTCACTATGCTAATGCCATGGTGATGCTAAATATTTGTTGGATTAATTAAACTTGAAAATTTGTGTCCTCTCCTAATTCACATAAATTTCCTCTTGTCATAAAAATATCATTTAACTAGGCAGCATTCAGTCTACTTTAAAGAATTTGTGTAATATGCCAAATACCCATTATTTATCATTATTCATAAATGTAACAAATGAACTTTTGGTGTGTTTTGTTACTTGTGTGCATAGCTACACAATATGAACTCCTGAAGATGCATCAAAATACAATTTCATATTACCATGAAAATTTTAGTTTCTGAGCTATTACATTTTTTCAGTATGTCTAAAAGCTCCATAAATATGACCAAATTAAGAAATACACATTTATTGGATTATTGTGATACAGATCTACTTTCTGACATTATGATATTATAGGACTTTTCCTGGAAATACATAAAAGAAATATCTATGCACTATTGATAGGTGAAGGTACCAGAAAACCAAATAAAGAAATCTAAAGTCCAGTTGGTAAGTACATGGATTTATCATGAATTAGTTGCAAACCATTGTCAACTTATGGTTTGCCACAACACTTAGGAATTCTCTGGAAACTCTCAGGCAGCCACACTCTAAAAAGACCCACATCCTTGTACCACCAAAAGCCCTTATTCCAAGTGAACATTCATATATTTTCTGGTGACAACTGGACATTCACAAAGGGAAGGGTTTCATGAGACTCTCCTGAGAGCCTCATGACATTTTCAGATCCTTCTTCTTCATTCTACAGCAGATTGTTAAGGATCCCTATCTCCTGATGGTCTCATGTGGGTGATAATAACGTTTTTTTGTCAAAAGAGCAATAGCTATGTCCATTCCAGAGGAAGTGTATACAAAAGATTTAGGATGTCCAATGTAATTTCAAACTACTCCATGGAATTTTACTCTATATGGTTTCATATTTCACATATTAAGTTATTATTAAATATTGGCATGCTGTATGTATTCTGTTAATGACCTTGCTCATGCTAACCAACAACTCTAGTAGTGAGCTATACTCTTACCCATAATTATTGCCCTTGTTAAAAAATAAGACTCTACCTGAAATTATAACTACATTTTTCTTTATTTTGAATTAAATAACACATTACGTGCCTTAAAATCAAAATCATCTTTGAAATGATTTTAGTATATTGAGAAATCAGGAGATTTGTACCATTTGACAAGCAAGTTGAGAGGCTAACAAGGAGACATGCTCAGAAATCTGTCAGAAAACTTGATGCAACACATGTAAACTGATTAAGAAATTTTGATGTTTTCTCAAGAAGTGAAACTGGTAAGAATGCCTAAGATCTGTTGGTTACTAATATTGACTGCCTTGTATAAATACTACTTGAAAGATTTTACAAGTAAAGAAATAAGAGTGTCACTTCTAATTCTGGCTATAATGAGCTAGTTTCTAGGAAATCAACTTTTTCACCAAACAACTTAAAAAGATGATATATGTGGGGGTGGATGGATGGATGGATGGATGGATGGATGGATGGATGGATGGATGGATGGATGGGCAGACACACAGAATCAGTTTGTGGATGATCAAACTTATAGCCAAGATCTCAAAGTAAGATATTAAGACTTAGTGTGACAATTAGTACTTGTTTTTGTCCTTGCAGTATTTGATAGTGAACTGCAGAATAGATTTGAGCAGTTTCAAGGAGCAACAGAGAAAAGAAACAGAGGAAGAGTTGATCTGAGAGAGGGAAGAGACTGGGAAGAATGGAGGGAGGAGAAACTGCTGTCAGGGATGTAATGTGTGAGAGAAGAATAAAAGTTAAAAGAAAGAAAGAAAAAGAGAAAAGAAAAAGTCTTCACTGTGACAGGGACCTAAAAAGTCAACCTGTGAGGCTGGAGAGATGGCTCAGCAGCCAACTGGATACTCTACTCTTCCAGAGGTCCTGAGTTCAATTCCCAGCAATCACATGGTGGGTTACAACCATCCATAATGGGATTTGATGCCCTTTTCTGATGTACAGGCCTACATTCAGACAAAGCACTCATACATAAAATACATAAACAACAAAGCCAACCTACCATGCGAAAAATCATTGGTTCTAACTCTTCTAAGAGGCAAGATAACCCCACCAAAAAAATGATAGCATCTTCAATAGACTCAAATTACATATCTGATATCTTATATTCAGCATTTAGCATTCAGTCAAAAATTACCAGCCATATTGGTAGAAAAGACCAAGCTGGATTAAATTGATTGAAGAACAGATGAGAAAAGAGGAAATATGATTTTATGTGAGCTAGCTAACATTAAAGGTCTTTTTGGGGGGAAAAGGCACATGGAAGCCTATTACTGTAGAAGTGTCCTAAAATATATACACATATACATATACATATGAATATACAAAAGAATTAAAATTGAGTTACACTATGATGGGATGACAATATACCAACTAGGAACCACATGCTAGCAAACAAAAAACACAGTACCAGAACTTTAGTTGTTAGCCAGTTTTATTCCATATACCCAAAATATGGCAGGTTTGCCAATGTTCTGGGTTATCCTCCAGAACTCAGCAGTAAATCTCTACTACTGAAGCCACCATTCATATACTTGTGTTACAGAACATATAGAAATCAAACTGGACCTTGTCTGAAAGTCTCATGCCTACTGGCTACCTCTCCCAGTGCCGGAAGGTACTATGCATGCTACCAGAGGAGAAAAATAATCAATCTTATCCAAATGTGAACTCTGAAACAGAGAGCAATGATTAGCCCAACAAGATGCCCACTTTTGCAATAATGGCACAACCGTTATCAGAGTAATCAGCCATTTTCTGATTGGATCTAAGTCCTGAGATGGAACCTATACTTGGTACTGCTAAAGAGCCAAGAAGCCATGGCTAGATAAGTCATCAGTCCTAGGTAAGAACTTACTATGATTTTGTTCAATGGACATATAACTACTAATGACTTACTTTATACACATAGATTAACACATTGCTCAACCCTTATGAAGAATCCAAAAGAGTGGAAGGGAATCTTTCACAGCTATACATCTGGTAGAAAGTTAGTATCCAGACGATGTATGGAACTCAAAACACAAAAACACCCGATTTTAAAATGGGCTATGGATCTTAACACATGTTCTTCAAAGAAGAAGTAAAAATGACTAAAGAATATCTCAGAGGGTGTTCCACATCCTTAGCAATTGGAAAAAAAGGTAAATTTTAAAAGCTTTAGATTTCTTCTCATCCCAGTCAGAATGACTAAGGCCAAAAACAACTAACAACATGCTGGTAAGGTTGCATGGAAAGAGGAGTTCTCATTCACTATGGGTGGGATTGCAAACCGGTGAAGCCACTCTGGAAATGAGTGTAGGGGATATCAAAAGCTAAAAATAAATCTATCTTAAGACCCAGTTACATCACAGCTTAGCACATGCTCAAAGGACTTGTTCAACAGCCTACTCCACAGACATTGCTCAACATATTCATTGCTGTCCTAGTCACAATCAACAGGTGAATGAATAATGAAAATGAAGTACATACGCACAATGCAATTCTACTCAGATGTAAAGAGAAGTGAAATCATGAAAACGTCAAGGAAATGGAGAGAACTAAAACATACTACATACTGAGTGAGGTAAAACAGACCCAGAAAGGACAAATATTACATGTTCTCTCTCCAGTGGCTCTTAGCCCGGATTCAATAGTCACGAGCTCTAGAGTGGGAATGCCTGAAATTTGGTGCTGGGAATCAAACCTGGATCCTGAAGAGGATAAATTAATGCTCCTAATTGCTGAGCCATCTCTCTGTTCCCTCACCTTCAAAATTCTACTATAGAATACGTAATTTTTGATTTACTTGTTTTGTTTTTTTGAGACAGGATTTCTCTATGTAGCCTTCATTGGCTTGGAACTTAGCCATTTGGCCAGAATGGCCTCCTACTGAGAGAGATTCCAGCTCTTCGGAGCCCAGGCATGACAGTCCATGCCTCTAACCCCAACAGGAAAAGATCATGTCTGGCTGGTTAAAAGCCAGCCTGGGCTAGAGATTGTCTCAAAGAAAAAAATCAGAATAAAACTCACAAGACATCAAAGTGAATCATTTTTCTTTGTAAATTGATTATCTTAAATAATTTGTTATAGTAGTACAAACTTGACTGGCATATTCACCTAAAAAGGAAATCCCAAAAGCCATTCCTATGCAGAAGCTTCTGAACTCACTAAAATGTATTTGGTTTGTCACTTACATAAGTTAAATACATAAAGATGGAACTTGACTTCAGTTTAATATACTTAAAGGCATTTAATTTATCAAATCTATGACGGGGACCAAATGCTAATCAAAATTTGCATCCAAATGAATGTTTTTGTTTAATATACAATCAGATAATATTAATAAGCTGGGTTTAAAATATTAAAAATCAAACTAATATTTTAAATCAACTACAAATTTTATAAATGAAAGTTGATCTTACCAACTTTAATGCAGCTAATTAAAGGTCAATGCTCCCATGCTTCTGCAAATGCCATTTTGGAGGTCAACAAAAACTCACTTAAACAACACAAAATTTAGAAGCTGGTGAGCTTTTTATCATAATTGTAATTCACAATACAGAGCGATAACTTGAAACAAAAGTAATTAATTATGATGAGGTTCTTACTGCTTCCTCTCTTGAGAAATAATTTTTCATGTACGATTGATCACCAGCTAATCTTCAGTAGATATGGCACAACCTATTAAACTGCCATAGTTGTAGTGACAAAAGAACATACTCAACAAGAGAAATTTACTCATTTTACTGATGAATGTAGACCAGACATTTTCAATGATCTCTTTGTCACTCTATGTAAATTTCAAACTTTGCATAGCACATACTTTTTCCTTATCTCTTCACTGAGACTTGAATATGAACCAAGTGTGTAAGATTCAAACATCTGAGAACTGCTCAATCCTAGAGAAGGCCTTTCATGAGGTACAGGCTGGAGGAGCCATACCACAGAAGATGGGCTAGCTGCAATTGCCCCGGATTTTTGGAGAGCTTATACACACTTTATAAAACACTCCAAGTTATTGTTTTAACTGTCTCTTTGTTCCTGTCTTTCATGTGAGGTGTTAATTCATTCACCTAGCACATTTTAACTTACAATATTTCATTTTTCATGTCTCAAGAGCATGTGGTTGTAATATCCTTTTTCACAGAAAAGTGAATTTAGGATTATCTAATATAGCTTGTTAATATTGTGGTAGGAATTACAGACATAGAGGCAATGTACATTGCCCCCACATCTTTCACCTCATGTGCAGTCAGCCAAATTATGTATTTATTAATTTTGTTAAGCTGGCCTCATGAGTCAATAGATTGAATAGAGTCTCTGTTAATTAAGTTTGCTGATGAAATGACTAGAAGCTTGGAGAATAGCTTTGGAATTAAAAATGAGTTTAACCAGCTGGAGGGGATTTATGCATTGGATAAGTATTGGAACAGATGACCTCTGTGATCTTTTTGAACTCTGAAATCCTATGAAACATTGAGAAATCAATATGACAAGAACTTATGTTAAATGAATTTAATTTAGCAAAAAGTTAGGTGGAAGACACTTATTAAAATATTCATATGTAATCTAAGTTAAAAAGAAATGTTACAGTTGTAGATTCCACTAGAGACAAGGTCTACTAAGTATATGTCAGCATGGCAGGCAGATTTCATTAGGACACTGAGATGTTTTGTGATCCAAAACCCTTTTCTAAATAGGAATTTTATGGTATGACTAGGTATTATAACAGACCTCTCTTCTCTACTTCCTTATTAATCAGCAACAAGGCATTTTCCTATAGCTAATGACACTCCTGTAGCTAATTAACTTTTAACCAGTAGACTGTGATTAGAAGTCATGTACATCAATTTCAGACCTTCCTCATGAGTCTATCCTCAAAGAATTCTCCATTTAATTTCTTTACCAGAGAAGGGTGTATAAGGAAATGACCTGAAGCCATCTCTAATGTTTCCTATCGAAGAAGAACATATTTGAATTACTTGCACACAAATGGCTATGATTTTCTTAATGGGCATTTTTAAATAGTTTTAGAAACATGCTTGCTTCACATGTCAATCCCAGCTCCCTCTCCCACCCCTCCTCCTTTGGCCCCCACCACACCCCCAGACCCCAACCCAGTCCCTAAACCATTCCGCAGGGAGGGTGAAGCCCTCCTTGGAGGTTCTCCAGAGTAATAGTCAAAGTCAGAATAAGCATTTCAGAAAAAAGGGTTGTCAAAATATCCAATAAGTATATGTGAAATGGTATTCAGCTTTATTAATTGTCAAGAAAATTCAAGTTCAAACTTTAATGGAAGCCTGTTCCATGACTTTTAGAATGATGGTGGCTTTGGAATCAACAATTGTGAGACTTTAAATCAACAGACATTCTTCCACTCTGAAATTGACAATTATGATTTGAAAGAATTGATGAAGGGAGATGATCTCTAGAGAGAACCATATACATTGCTATGCTCTAGCAATTCCACTGGAGATATCTCCCTAAACAAGAACAATATCTTTTATAAAATCACAATGAACAGTGAACTGGAATAAGCACCATTATTCTAGGCCAAATTAAATAATAATGGACAAAGAACCCCCCAGAAGGCCATCAACTGATGTCATTAAAGTATTTATCAAACTAGAGAAAGCAAGCAGGTATAGAAATAAGAACAATGGTTATCTTCAGTGTGTACCATGGGACATGGGAGTGGAGGATTACTTACAGAGAACTGAGGGAAGGTTCTGAATCTCTGGGAGTGATATGTATTTCATTTATGTTATAATTATAATACAAAGATTTGATTATGTCTACAAAAAACACCATAGTTTCAAGATCATTTATCTTTAGGTTAAACATCCAAGTATGTATTGGAAGGCAAGAATTGTGGTTCAGTTGGTTAATTATTGTCTAACATACACTTAAACCCTTGGTTCAGTCCCTACTACTGTACAAAAGTAGGCATGGTGGTACATGTTGGGTATTACGGCGTTCTGATAGAAGAGGCCATCCTCAGATGTGTACAGGTTAGTTCAAGGAAAGCCTGGGCAACAGAGATTCTATGTCCCAAAACTAAAACACACACACACACAGTAATACAGTAGAAACACTGTACAATGCCTTTCTCCAAATAGTGGCTCAAAGCAATCATGTCTAGAAACAGGTTAGGAGATTAAATGACCCCTTCCAGACACTCCCTGACCTGTGAGCCTATATTATTTCCTACAGAGTGTTGTTTTTGTAAAAACCCTTTCAGTCTTCCTCCTCCTTTGCTATTGTGTTGAGCAAGTATGGATTTAATACTCCAGGGATGTTCTCACAAGGGCAATGTAAGTAGAAAGTCTGCCACCTCCCTAATAGGTAATATGATAGAGTTGTATCCAGTGGGAAATCTCGGTGGCCTTTTATGCAGTTCAGCTGCAGTTGGGTGGATAATGCAAGGTCACACACAATTCTCTCTCTGCTTTCACCTCAGGATATTTTAGCATCATTTCTTCACAAGTTTCCCTTCATCTCACATGCTTTGCACTGGATTTACTTTTTTCCCAGGGGGGTACTACATTGACTTCCCTTTTGTCAACTTTAGAATGATTTTAAGCACTCTCAGTCTAACACAAATGGGATGTAGAGTAAAGGTGATTCTAAGAACAATTTTTGACATATATGCCAATGGGATTACTACTAAATTAACCAGGAGGGTTAGCTGACCAATTGAATTATTTTTTCATTTTTAATATGTATAATTATCAAATGAATGAAGTATAAAAGACAGTACAATAAGAGAAAACTGAGAATTATTTAAATGATAGGAGATTTGAGATTTTTACTCTGAATTTTAATTCAGGGGAATTATAGAAATTGTTTGCTACTACTACAGTGTCCCTTATTGACTAAGATTTAGATGTTATAAAATAAACCATTTCATACTGACAAGCACTGTAAAATGGGTTAAATTATTACCGTTGATATAACTGAATGAATAAAAAGGTGATACTAATATCTTTAGTTTTACAAAATGGGCCACATGTGTTGTGATCCACCATAGCTAATATCTCAGAAAGCACAGCACTGACTCACTCATTCTCAGCCCAGACAGCATGGGGACATTTTATGTATGGGGAGAGTTCAGTAGCTCTGTGCAGCCTATTATTTCTGGAAGTTCCCTGAGCAAAACATTTACTCTGGAGAAATAAGCTCTCAGATTTAAAGACATCACCATTAACTGACACTGTAACATTTATTCCCAGACTTTTAAGGCTCTCCAAAGGCTGTGGTTTTGGGCCATGCTTTCAAAGTTTATGTCACTGAATGGTTCAGAGAAACTAGAGATAAGGGCGATCCATGGGATCTCTGCATCTGTGTAGACAACAACCCTAAAATGCAGCTAATGGAATCTCAGTGTGAAGCCAGAAAAGATTTTCTCTCCCAAAAACTCATTATAGTCATAGGTTACTCTAGTTTAAAAATTGATTTTACACTAGCAATGGAAAAAAGTCTAACTTCACAATGTCATCAATCATTTGAAAAATATAACTATGTCTATGCATTGAGGCTGGATATCTAGATATAAAGCTTATCCATTTACAATTCATAGAAAATTTCCATGTCGTTCAAATGCTACTAGAATGTCACTATAAACTCGAAAACATTTAACTGGAATAAAAATAAAAGTTATTTATTGAGGCCAAAACTATTTTTAAAATACAGAGGTAATCAATCATAAGACAGTCAGGTCAATGGAATATCTAGTAAAGTATATTATCATGTATTAACCAGGAATAGTTTTCTTTTAAAGACTATTCTCTCTCAGATATCTAATGCCAAAGATAAAATGTCTACATAATATATACATACACATCTAAAATGCAAATGAGCAAGATTTCATTCATTATTCCAATGAATAAACATTTTAATTAGACTATCTGAAAGCCCACAATTTCATTTATCATGAGAATTTTCTGCTTTTCAGTACCACATGACCCGATTTCTCAGTTGCAGTAGAACATCTATCTTCATGTTTCTAAAAGCTAGGGACTCCAACAGTATTTAATATCACAGGATTGTTTTAAACCTTCTACGGTAAAGTACTAATCTAAGTGCTTAAAGATAACCACATTCTTTTACAAACACTTCGTAAATACAATCAAATACCCAGGCATGGGCCAGGTTCCACATGTCCACCACACAGTCCTTATTAAGTCAGAAAAATCTCACCCATTTCACGTCTTCACTGTACTGTCTTTGACATCCTCCACTTTAAAGTTGTTTCTCACCTGTGGAAGCTAGCCTGCAAGATAGCTGCCAACTTCCTGCTTCCTGGCACACACGTGCTTATATTCCTTGCCTCAGTGTGGGAAAGGCTTAGGGAGTCACTCTAACAAGTAGAGCACAGCGAAAACACAGAGAGAATGCTTCTGGTACCCAGCTCTGAAGAAGCCTTCGATCTATGCTTTGGAAGCTCATTCTATCTTGTGCTTTCTCTCATTTGTACAGAGGCAAGTCGTTGCTGCCTCCTCAAATTCCCTATGGAAAGAACCACATGGCAAGAAAATAGGGAGGCTCTCTGGCCAACAAAGCAGAGAACCACATCCTGCTACCTAAATTGAGGTTATCTTCCTATCAAAGCAACCATAAGACACCTGAAGCCTATGAGGAAGATGGCTGAGTTTCTTTGAAAACTTATAAAATTTCAATGGGATGACAGATGGTTCTGAAGCGGTGTCTGTAATTACTCACTTATTTTAGGATAATGTTATAGGGTGTGTTACAGGTACTCATGAGTAAATACCATGATGGTCTGATTTCTGCAGGTAGAGAAAAATGGTATTTTTCACCAATGTTTCATGTCATCTCTCTATTACTAGGGGAAGACATGGGGATGTTTTTGTGTTTCAATTGTCCCTTCTTAATATATATCCTTGAGTATCAAAGGCACAGATTACCTGTTTTCTCCTTGTCCTGGAGAAACTCCCTACTTATACTTACATTTTATGTGTAGTTTTGTTTAGCATCAATGATATATGTTGATGGGGGAAGTCCTTCTGTGTATATGTTGTCTTATTGGTTTAGTAAATAAAGCAATGTTGGCCAATAGGGAAGCAAGTCTAGGAGGATTCTGGGAAAGAGAGGCACAGGAATCACAATGTAGGACAAGAGAGAAGTAAGAGGTCTGGACCTTTTCTCCGGTAAGAGAAGACCATGTGGAAATACTCAGATTAGCAGTTATGGGTTAATAATTAAGGCAGAGCTATCCAATAAGAAATCAAGCAAACAGCCAACAGCTTCATAATTAATATAACCTCCTGTGTGTTCATTTGGGACTGATGAGGCTCTGGGACTAGGCTGGCAGGGAAGAGTACACATTACATATGGTGCCCAGACTTGGGGCACAAATTTCCACTTAACAAAAGCTTAAGAAGGGATTTTTAGAAACATAAGAACAGAGAGAAGCATGGCTTCTTGGTGGCAGCATTTTCTCGGGTGGGCTCTGTTTTGCAAGAGACAAGCAGAGACTTGCGAGGCCAGTGCTGGTGGTAAACTTACGCCCACCATCTTGGAAAGACAGCAGTTAAAACAACCACAGTTTTTAGCAGATAAAAGACACATGGCCAGAAAAACATAAAGACTTACAATTAAGTCAGATTCAGATGAAGTAAAACTTCTAAAAGATTTATAGTGTGTTTAAAAATATACATAGGTTTGAGAGAGAAAAAGAAACAGGATAGTGGTAAAAGAAATAGAGAGCTGGGCATTGGTGGCTACATGCCTTTAATTCCACCACTCCAGAGACAGTGGCAGGTAGATTTTCACAGAGAAACCCTGTCTCAGAGATAAATAAATAAATAGAGTGACAATAAATAATAAATAAATAAATAAGCCACGTAAAGATGGAAAATACACAGAGAGCCTGGATACTGTATGCTATTGTGTTTTTCAGTTGCTCAATTGCTAAGAAGGGACAACTGCTGAAATGTGCTTGAATATAAATGCTGCTGAATGAATCCAACTTACATCTTTTGAAAATGCCTTGACTTCAAAATTTAAGTATAAGGATATATTACTTTGGAAAAGAGATTTTATTGGTATTTCCATAGAAAATGAAAAGTTGTGGATTCCTTCCAGACTTCTATGGTTTGATTAAGCAAGAACTCCTGAAGCAGTGTCCTAGGTGATCCAACATCCAAGATAGCAGAGATGATGCAGCCTTGCAGACTACAAAACTAAGGACTTAGCCAGGTTTCTGTGTTTTGTCATTATCCCCATGGTATGGACAGCACCCCCAACCAGCAAGAAGCAGTTTGGAATGAAAAATGCCCACATTCCCAAATATTGTTTATTTGTTTGTTTTCAATTCACAGGTTGGTTATAAATGGTAATGATTACAGTCAATCTGTTTCTAAAGGGAAAAACTTGAATACTTGAATAGTGTATAGAAATGAATACTTTGTATTGGTATGGATTTTCATTTATTGATACAAATTTAAGGTCGATTTTGTGATATGTATATTTCTCCTCTTAAGTATTGTGTTTATACTGATCTTGTAAAATATAATGCATAATTAAATACAGATTATAGTTTCTTATAATAGCCAGAATGTATAGTTAGGTAAGTTAGATTTTCAAGATATATAGAGATATATTTAAGATAGATAGATATTCTTCGAACTTTTCAAAGACCTACAGAATGTATGTCATTTAAATGGTTTGGGTTTTTCATGATAGTGAGTCACAACTGCTCCTGATATACCAGTTATGTCTAAGAGGAAGATGGGCATAGAAGAAACTCATTATGGAGTTTGCTTTCAACATGGCAAGATTAGCCATTTGGGCAAGAAACTGCCCTTGCCTGGACTGTTTGACTGTTGCTATATAAATTGCACATGCAGAACCTACAGGAAAGTGACTTCTGAACTTAGACAGTCCTACAGGGTTCCTGCTTCATGGAAGAGTCTGCCAGACATTTTGCAGGACACGAAAAATGACTGACAAACTGCCAATGCAGGAAGACAGTTTAAAATTTCCTGCTTTGCTGAGAAGTCCAGACACACTGTGACCTATGGGCTGAAAATGGATGCCCCAACTTTACAGAGGAACTTTGGGTGTCTGTCCAGGTAGGGAGAAGTCTCTGTCAACTCCAGAGTTTATGTATTTTCTTTCTGTGGTCTTTGATGCAGTTTAAGACAGAGAGTTATAGTTTTCCTTAGTTAGGATAAAAGATAAATTATGTATAAGACGTTAGATTTACACAGATAGGATAGATAAAATTCTTTCTTTAAATCTTACTAAATGTTAATGGACTAAATATTGTAACTATAGTTCTTACCTGATAACTGTTCTGCTATATATAATTTGACTATGTTAAAGTTAATACCTTTCTTTTTATTTAGACATAAAGGAGGAAATGATGGGGTAAGTCCTTTTGTGTATATTGTCTTATTGGTTTATTAAATAAAGCACTAGCCAGGCGTTGATGGCACACACCTTTAATCCCAGCACTCGGGAGGCAGAGGCAGGCGGATCTCTGTGAGTTCAAGGCCAGCCTGCTCTACAGAGCGAGTTCCAGGACAGCCTCCAAAACAATACAGAGAAATCCTGTCTCGAAAAACAAAAAATAAAAAATAAATAAAGCACTGTTGGCCAATAGGGAAGCAAGATAGGTGGGAATAGGTGTTGAGGAGGATTCTGGAAAACAGAGACACAGTCAGTCACACAATGTATGATGCAGGAGAAGTAAGAAGTCCGGACCCTTCTCCAGTAAGAGAAGACCACATGGAAATACTCAGTTTAGCAGTTATGGGTTAGTAATTAAGTCAGGGCTAGCAATAAGAAACCAAGCAAAAGGTCAACAGCTTAATAATTAATATAGTGTTTCATGTGCTATTTGGAGGCAGAGACAGCTCAGGACCCAGGCAGCTGGCAGAATGACTACACATTACAATACATACCTACTTACCTTCAAAGTGGAGATTGGGTTTTATTCCTGTTATCACTCTAGATCCTAAGACCTAATAGCTATCCAATATAAATATTCCAAGTCAAAGTTGGCTGAATTATATGAATTTTAGCCTAGAGCAGTGGTTCTCAACCTATGGATCATGACTGCTTTGGAAGTAGCATGTTAGATATCCTGCAAATTAGATATTTACATTATAATTCATAACAGTAGCAAAGTTATAGTTATGAGTTAGCAACAAAATAATTTTATTTATTGGATTAATATATTTATTATTTCATTTTTAATGGTTGGGGGGTCACCACAACATGAGGAAATATATTTAAGGGTTGTAGGAGTAGGAAGATTGAGAAACACTGAGTGGGAGCCTTCTATTCAATGTTATAAACTTATATGCAAAGATAGATTTTGAGTTTTTAAAAACTCTCAACCCATTTACCAACAAGAATTTATAACTTGAACATGACACAATAAAAAAAAAGAATGCATTACTCATAAACTTATTAGGCAAGAAAAGGAACTGGTACACGGCATGACACCTCCTAAGTAGCATAGAATGAACACTGATCCCCAAGAATGAAGACTGTAGTTTTAAATAAAATATTAATTATCCCAGAAGTGATGGCTAGTTTTTAACTGTCAACTTGAGAAAATCTAGAATCAGTCTTAATAAAGGAATTGTCTGCATTGTCTTGGCCTGTATGCATATCTATGGGGGATTTTGATTGGTTGGTTGGTTAATTGATGTGAAAAGACCATGCCCACCATGGGTCACACCATTTCCTAGGCAAGGGGTCCTGGATTTTTACAAGAGAAAGCATGCAGGACTGCGTGCCTTTATTCCTCACTGAACCTAATTATGGATGTAATGTAACTACCTGCTTCAAGCTGCTGCCAGTGTGACTTCTCCGCTAGGAAGAACTACATCCTAGAATAACCCATCTGCCAAAAGTTGCTATTCATTCAGGTATTTCATCACCACATCAGAGTTGCTATTCATTCAGGTATTTCATCACCACATCAGAAATGAAAGTAGAACATCAGCTAAAACCAAGGCCCACATCAGAGTTTCTGTAAAGGAAGTGAAAACCTAAGAGTCATTACAGAGAGTGATTCATTATTGTGGAAAAAGATGGGTCATTATAAAAGAATATGTGGGGGCTGGAGAGATGGCTCAGAGGTTAAGAGCACTGACTGCTCTTCCGGAGGCCCTGAGTTCAATTCCTAGCAACCACATGGTGGCTCACAACCATCTATGATTCAATCTGGTGCCCTCTTCTGGCATGTAGGCAGAATACCATATATGTAATAAATAAATCTTAAAAAAAAAAAAGAGTTGCTGTGGTCATGGTGTCTCTTCACAGCAACAGAACAATAAAAGAATATGTACACCCTATCCCTCATGTACCTCCCATACTTCAGAAATCATTCCTCATCAACTGACTGAAAATAAAACTCTACTTTAGCAGAAGAGGTAAAAAGAGAAGAAAAGATGGCAATGAATTTCAGAGCTATTTTTTTAAAAGAATTATCAGTGATTTTTCACACATTACTTTTTTTCTCTAGTACATGTTTATTGGGCATCTTCTTGATGGCATGCATCATTTATATACTAGGAATAAAACAAAGCAGACATACAATAGAATTTGTTCAGTGAAGGAAATTGAGTTATAAATAAAATGCTAACAATGGAAGTGCAGTTTCTCCTATGAAAACGCAGAAGAATATCTAATATGGATATGAGGTAGAGAGGGCGTCTCTAAGAGGAGTGAACTCTAAGCTTGAAATGGGTAGGCAAGTGAGATTTAGACAGTACAACAATGTAAGAGGAAGAAAAGCATGGGCATTTTGATGTCCTTTTGAAAGTTAGCCATTCTGCATGAATTTGTGCAGATATTAATTTTCCATCTTGACAAGGTCTTTTATGACAAGTAACAAGATGCCCCCTCTCCAAATCCTGAAGCTTGGCTCTTACAAGGGGTAAAAATTCCATCAGGCAGACTTAGTCACACAGTGTTTTCCTTGTTTTTCCTAGTGTGAACTGCACACGCCCTCCCAATAAATAATAATTCTGCTGAAGTCAGCTGGTGTAAATTTCTCTTACTTACAACCAAAGCTCCTGACAAATCAGCCTTTAAATACTTTAGCAGAAAATATCTAGGTAGAAATACACATCTTACAACAACTAATAACAGCTTTAAATGTTATAATGAATGGAAACGTGGCTTTCCTAGAATCAGGGACTGAAATCTGTGGGATAACGAACACCCTCACCGTAGAACATGATGAGCTGTTCTGATAAATCTGTGGCTTCAAGAGATGCTGAAGCAGAATTTATAGATACCATATCTGTACCGAGGGTGAGGGAGGTAGAAAATGGTGATTGTTTTGTTCATTCCCATGGAAACTATCTAATGATCAAGCTGTGGCTATTACATTTGCTTCATAAGTAGCCATGTGCAACTTCACCACAGAAAGTAGAGGAAGAAGTAAAGAATAAACCTAAAAGACATGGAGGAGAGGAGATAATAAAAACATAACCAACAGGAAATAAATATGGAACAACCTGTGTCAAATGTTTCAGAAAATGAACTTTTTGTTCCATCCCTACAAAAGTTGAGTGGTAGATTTGTCTTAATCCAAGCTTAGATTTAATCCCATTGCACTGACATTAAATCTTTCTCTTTGGTGGTGTTTTCCCTCACTAGGAGGCTGTGAATAATATATTTGGGTTGATGAGTCTAGACTCAAAAACAATAAGAGAAAGAAGGTCATCTCTTTTTGTGTCTCTTATTGTAAATTAAGAGACTTAATCACAAAGAATTCTGGAAACTTCTACCCTTTTGTTATACACTGTGTTATGTCTTTATTTCTGAAATAATTGTAGAAGCCTGATTCCTCCAGATAAAAAAGTATTCCTTCAACAAAAAATATTATGATACTAACAATTCCAAAATATTTTTATTAGTAGAAAATTATCTAGGGCACTCTCTTTACCCTATTTAATCTGATGCTAGACTTTATGAATGTAGCATATCACATATGAGAAATTAGGTAACACTCATATGAAATTAAATTATTGTGAACTCTGACCTTTAAAAGGATGAAAATATAAAAATCAATACATAAAGGAGCATATTCAAGCAAATATTTTTAATAAACCCAAAAATTCAAAAATAAGATTCAATAATATATTTTGAGTTAGCAACTCAATATAAAACATTCATCTGCTAAACTAATAGGTTATATGACAAAGGTACAGCACATCAATTGGGAAACAAACCTGCTACTTATAAAAATAGCCCATAGAAATCAAATATATTAGCCTAATTTGATGCTGTCAACACTATATGCAATTATTTCTACTAGTAAAACATGATCATTCTCTATAATATAAAAAATGAAGCAAGTGTTTACATGTCACTAAATTATTGAAGTTTCAATAAATGCAATATTCTGTAAGATTTTCAAAAATTTATCGGATGTTAATAGAATATACACATGTTAAAGAGGGTAAGAAGTGCCGGGTGGTGGTGGGACACGCCTTTAATCCCAGCACTCAGGAGGCAGAGGCAGGCGGATCTCTGTGAGTTCGAGACCAGCCTGGTCTACCAAGTGAGTTCCAGGACATGGTCCAAAAAACAATACAGAGAAACCCTGTCTCGAAAAACCAAAAAAAAAAAAAAAAAAAAGGGTAAGAAGTTATACCAGAATCATGTTTCTTTAGCATTTTGATATTGGAAAATTTGATATAGTAGGTATACTAATTATTGTTAAGCTATTTACTATTTCCTGCTATATTTTTTAACTTTTCAAAAATGAAGACAAATCAATAAAAAAAATGTTTCTGCAGAAAGAAACATGTTCCACTCTGTGAATCAGTGAAACTAAATTTTCCACTAAGGTTATGTCATGAGTAACGGTTTCTCACAAATCTTTCACTTCTTGAGATGAAGTCTGTCACGGACGTAACATGTCAACTTAAAAGTATTTTCAGCTTGAGATCAGAAAAATACTAAAATCTACTTAAAAGTACACAAGGGGACCCTCCTAGGAATAAAATCTAAACTGCACAGGATACACACACAAAAAAATATCAAAATAATTTTGTCTCCCTTTCTCTGACATGGATATATATATATATATATAAAGTTCTTTGTGATAAAATTATGATCAGTAATTTTTTCTACTTATTCACGAGCTGGGAGCCAACATGACTCAACAGAGTGTGAACCATGAAGTTTAAATTTAGATAAGAAACAAGGTTGCTTCACAAGTCAGTTCCAGGTCCCTCTCCCTTTCCCTCCCCCTCCTCCCATGCCCTCCCCCCAACCCCCCCCATTATCCCCTCATTTCCCCAGGGAGGGTGAGGCCCTCTATGGGGGTGTCCATAGTCTGTCGTTTCATATAGGGCAGGGCCTAGACCCTTCCCCAAGAGCTCAGGGTGAGAGTGCACCTCACATTGTTGGATGGGAGTCCAAAGTCCGTGTGTATACTCGGGATGGGTACTGATCTGCTGCCCAAGGCTCAATAGATTACCTAGGCCTCCTCACTGACTCCCACATTCAGGGGGTCTTGATCAGTCCCATGCTGGATTCCCAGGCTAATGCCTGGGATTCAAGAGTTAACCTTTTTAACAACCTGTTGGAAAAACATGTTCAGTAATTTAATGTAAGTATTTGCTGAAAATCAACATTAATCTTTTTTCTTGCTTGTTACATAACTGAGTAAGAACTTACATTTATAGCTTCTAATTCTGCAGGGTCTTAGCCCAACCAAGGAAGCCTGCCTCCCAGGATACCAGAGACAATCAGATGCAACAGGGAATCTAGTCAAGCAGGAACTCACTTACTGTCCCACAGCAAGCATCTTTAAAAAAACAAAAACAAAAACAAAAAACAAAAAAAAAACTGCAGAGTGGGAAAATAGACAATAATGGTTTTAAAAGGTCAGACTGTCATGCGTCTAGGCACCCTATACTTACCTAGTGAATATGAGCTGTTCATGCAGTGACCTCATCTGGCTTGATCTACGTAACCAGTCATCTTTTTTGTAAACAACTCAAAACTTGCCTATCTGACTTTCCTTCAGTACCATCTTTGACTAGCTCATGTGCCCTACACCTTCCAAGGTGCTGGGGTTACAGGCACGTGCCATAAGGCCAAAACACCATGTTTTATGAAGTTCAGAGTATCCAATCAAAGCCTCATTCTAGGCAAGCACTCTACCAATGGGGTTACATACCTAATTCTAATTTATAACCCTTAAATAAACATAAAACCCCACTTGCACTTTTGCGTGCGTGCGTGTGTGCGTGCGTGCGTGCGTGTGTGCGTGTGTGTGTGTGTGTGTGTGTGTGTGTGTGTGTCGGGGAGCAGAAGTCTATGTGTGTGAGATATATGAAAATGTGTGTGGGGAGGGTGTGCACATGCATGTGAGTATACAAGTGGGGGCCAGAAACTGACAGCAAGCATCCTCCTCAACTCCTTACTGACTTATTAAGAGAGAGTGTCTCACTGAACCAGTAGCTCACTGGTTTAGCTAGACTGCCTGGTCAGAGAGACGGAGGCACCTGTCTATGCCCACCCACAAGCACCCCACCACTACACCCCTAGCTAGAAGTGTAAGTTCTTACTCAGCTATGTAACAAGCAAGAAAAAAGATTAATGTTGATTTTCAGCAAATACTTAGATTAAATTACTGAACATGTTTTTCCAAGAAGTTGTTAAAACAGCTATAAGAGAGTGCCTGATGGCTCAACAGTTAACAACACTTGCAGGTGTGCTTCACCACGCTTTGCTTTTTACATGAGAGTTCGGAGACTGGAATTCATGTTCTCATGCTTGTATGGGAGGCACTCTACCAAGGGAGCTGCGGCCGCTCCAGTCCAGTGCTTGGCTCAAGAAATGCTTTTTTTTTCCTAGTACTTGCTCATCTTTGATTGTTTGTATTTCCACTGGTTTGTTTATTGGTATACAAAAGTAAATTGTTGTTAATTATTCTCATCTTTCTAATTCCAGGATATCTCTTTTTTGTGTCAAGTATCATTTGCCTTCCAGTTACTCTGATTATTGACAAGCCAAATTATTGAATATGGATATAATATTTAATTGTGAAATACTACGCAGATGTTAACTATTTGGGTATATTTTCTTATTTTCAATTGCCTTTCACTTTGTAGAATGCTTATTTTGGAGGACTTGCTTAGAATTTCCTCACCCTGAAAGATAATAAACATTGCAAGAACTTGGATAGCTCTCATTCAATTTTAACAGCATTTCAAAACATTACCACTGTGCTAATAACTACATGACAAGAATTAATTAAAACTAAATAGGGATATTTTTTCTGAAAGTCTTTTGTAAGTTAATTGAATCATTTCAACTGCATTAGAGAAGTAAAATATTTAAAGACAGTCATGGTGAAGCCTTTTACCAGTACAGTGAGTCTTCCTTTATTAACCAATAATTTATCTGCTGGATTTTGGGTTGCTCTAGGTAGAATCTGTAAGACACTAGCACTCTCACTAGTGAATTATATAAGTTTTGCCCAGCATTTCAGCTAGCAGTATGAATAGTTGTCATGGAAACTGGAAGAAAGACAAAGGGTGCCTCTGAAAAAAACCAGCCAAAACTCTTGCAGTAAAGTATTCTAGTAAAAGATTTTTTATCTGGAATTAATTTGCTGATACAGACCAGCTTTAAACCTTGGTGATTCCAAGGTGACCCATGGATTAAGTGATGCTTCACACCATGAAACCCACCCACGCCTCTTCTACTCGGTTAACATTCTCACTGAACCTAGAAAGTTTTAGATGTTGAGGTCAGTGGTTCTCCTCTGTCATCTCCTTCCTTCTTGTGGAATCACACATGAGCATAGCTCCAGAAATGGTGAGTTCTGACTTACAGGACAGAACTACCTAGCCTCAATTTCCTGGAGCTACAGAGTATTATGTAATGTGAGATTTCCTATACGAGAAATCAAGGTAAGCCTACACTGACAGCTTTTGTTTGGGGTTTTCATCTGAACCTCATTGTTCTGACAAATTTTCAAAACAAATATGAAGTATGGTTTTAAATGTACTTTCTGATGAAATATTCAGTGATGAAGATTAATACAGAAGAAACACTGAGTTTTCAGCATCTATCAAAAACTTCCTTTCAAACATATTGAAGGACAAAAAAACTGATTTCTCTATTATAGGCAATGAGAAGTACTTACAATAACAGAGAAAGACCTTATAATTAGGAAGTTAATTACTCAAAAGTAAATGGATGCTTCTAAATTTTATAAGTGAATCTGAAAACATCTTTTATTATATTTAATTTTTTAGGATATTTTATGGCAACACATGTTACATAATTCATTTTATGTAGCATGGTATCTAATCATGGAATTCATAAGGAAGTATCATAGCAGGCACTATAAAAAGAAATTCTAAATCAAGGAGATTCCAAATATATCCAATCCTAAATTATCAGTATGTTCTTCTGATTTTATGTAAGGGTAAGAGAAATAATTGGAAGGGTGAGTTTGGGGTCTATCCAGTGGGTACCCTCAGTCCCATCAGCAGCACTGCACACATGGTGACATTCCTGGAATAGAGACATTGCTGTTATCTCAGAACTAGGGAAATGGAGGTAGGAGGATCAGAAGTTAAGGTCATTTTTGGATACATAGTAAGTATAAGGGACACTTTAGACACTCTCCCCCTTCAAAGGAGGAAAAAAATACATATCTGGTAAAAAAAAATGTAAAAAGAAACTATCAGCCAAGTCCTTAGAAAAAAACTTTCAAATATCAGAAAATATGTTATTATGTGAAAGGCATTCAATTCTAGACAATCTCCTTGTATTTATAAATAATTTCCATGTGAAAGAAAACATGCGTTTCTTATAAGGCTTTTACAAAAAGAACAGATTTTAAAAGTTGTTTTATTTCTTTTTTTTTTAAGCAATTCTGGACTATTACGTGGATCACATTATCATGCAATTCTCTTCTCTCTTTTCAGTCAGGATTGGTAACAGTAAGTGGTCTGCAAACCAAGTTATATTTCTCCTGGAAGATCGAGTTCAAGGAGGAGTAATAGAGTGGCGAAGACATGGAGGGCATCTTTAAAAGCTGTACAGACCACATAGCAATTGTGAAAGTACAGTTAATTCCGAGTAAATAATAATTACTCTGCCATGTTCCCAACATTGCTGCAGCACTGACTGATAATTACAAGGGAACATTGTGATACAAATTGGATTCAGTCATACTCTCCTCAAACTTGCTTTTCTTTTGTAACTTGGAAAACTCCAGAAAAATAGATGATCTGCATTGCATTCTGTCAGAGAACTTGAAGGTTTCAAAATTGATTCCCTTAAAAGCAGAGTATCTGTCAAGCTAACCTGGTTATGGTGACAAATGGCGTGGGTCTCTGGGCCCGGGCTCACCACCCTCAGTTGAACTCTGTCATACCGTCATTATTATGGGTTGTCTACTGACTGCTATTTTATAGCCCTTTCACACTCGATGTCAAATGAACTGTACAAGGACACCAAACTTAGGGCAAGTTAAAACATTGCCCTACTAAATTGAATAAATACTGATGTAAGTTGTCAAAAATTTTGTGGACCACATTTTCCATTTTTTTCAATTACTATTCCCAGCTCTGTTTCTTTCTTTCTTTCTTTCTTTCTTTCTTTCTTTCTTTCTTTCTTTCTTTCTTTCTTTTAATCAACAAATGAAATCCACTGGTAAAGCTTATCATCAAAAGTATGTCTCTTTTTCTGTATTACCACTAAGTTCTGAGATTCTTTTTCATCAGTTTCTTCCTGATTATGGCAGGATTATGATTCATGATAAGTTCAGGCAGACTGCGTGTTAGAGCTGTACTTTGGCACCCAGAACCTTGTGGAGTTGAAACAACTCCATGAATATCTATAGTTCAAGAGCAAGAACAGGCAGACATCATAAAGCCTGTATAACTGAATCTAGAACACTCAATATGCAAAGAGATGCATTTTCTAATAACACAGTTGCTATTTTATGCAAACATAGAAGAGGGAAGCAAGATGCTAAATGGATTTGGAAACTGAAGAATCCAGGGAAGCATAAAAATCTGAAGGAGAGAGATGAGACCCGGTTTAAAGCTAGCGTACTTTTCATCCCAATTACGTTTCCAGCGAGCCCTCATTGCTTGCAAATTTACAGTTCCAACTGATTCTAGAGGTTATTGTGGATATCAAGCATGAACAATTGAAAGCTGACATTTGTTTTCCATAAGATGAGACTGAGCAACACTCTCTATCTTAGTACTTCTGTGAGTGAAGTAAGTTCCTTTCCTTTTGAACACACGCTTTCTCCACTCTCCCTTTTAATCTAGAAAACAACTAAATAATGAAAGTGCATTTCCTGTTCAATTATAAACTCTTAGGCTTCTATGATTACATCATGATATCATATGTTCAGCAACATATTTTACATCGTTTCTTGTATTGCCTTTGATGACTTTTGAAAAACTTCAAATGTCTTATTCTAATTTACTTATATTTCCAGAACAAATATTTTCATGTTCAAAATTTGATTCATATCCTAACATTGAAATGTTTTATTTTATTCTTTCTAATCTAGCTCCTTCCTATGCACCCATCACACAGAGACATATGATAATGTTTTCTGGGACATATGTTTTTATATCATGGAACATCAGAATAGTTCACCACGTGGGTAGACTTTATGGGAATTTGGTGTAAACATTAACTGTTCAAAGAATTTCCATCAAAAAATCTTTAAAATAATGGTTATTCGCAGACCTCTGAAAAAAAATCCTATATCATACAAGGATTAGGAAATATTGCTTTAAGTTATTATTATACAAGGTAGTCATCAATCTCATTATCGAGGAAGGTCATTTAAGGTAGCCTCTCCACTATTGCTTAGATTGTTAGTTGGCATCATCCTTGTAGATTTCTTGACATTTCCCTGGTGCCAGATTTCTCTTTAAACCTATAATGGCTCCCTCTATATTATCATATCTCTTATCTTGTTTTCCTCTATTCTTCCCCCAACTCAACCTTCCTGCTCCCTTATGTCCTCCTCTCCCCCCCTCTTCTCCACTTGTCTTTCTCCTAGCTCCCTCTCCCCTACCCCCATGCTCCCAATTTGCTCATCAGATGTTGTCTCTTTCCCCTTCTCCAAGGGACCATGTATGTCTCTCTTAGGGTCCTCCTTGTTTCCTAGCTTCTTTGTCAGTGTTGACTGTAGGCTGGTAATCCAGTGCTCTATGTCTAAAATCCATATATGAGTGAGTACATACCATGTTTGTCTTTTTGTGACTGGGTTACTTCACTCAGGATGGTTTCTTCTAGTTCCATCCATTTGCCTGTGAATTCAAGACTCCATTGTTTTTCTTTTTTCCGCTGAGTAGTACTCCATTGTGTAAACGTACCACATTTTCTCTATCCATTCTTCAGTTGGAGGGCATCTAGGTTGCTTCCAGTTTGGCCCCCATGGAAGGCTTCACCCTCCCTGGGGAGAAAAAAGTGGGTAGGATGGGGGCGAGTGGGGGGCAGGGGAGGAGGAGAGGAAGAGAGAACTGGGATTGGCGTGTAAAACAAGGTTGTTTCTAATCTAAATTAAAAAACAGAAAAAAAGTTATTATTATATATTTTTCTAAAAGCAGGATTTTTAATACAGGATTCTTGCATGTTTGCACTGGGACTGTGAATAGATGTTTCTAGATAACATTTGAACTTTTTTCCTGTAGCTGCAGCCACATCATCATTGACTTCAATTTCTCATTTCTCTGTTAGCAGCACCAGGAAACTGACAGTGACTCTGCTTGACCCACTTAGGGACAGTCTGGCTTTTCAAAACAAATGCCTGTGGTACGATACAGAGACTAAAAAAAGAGCCAAAAAGACCAGGTGAGTCAGTGTTTTTAAACCTGTGTGTTCTCATGGTCATGGCATTAACATCATGAAAGTAAAGGGCTTTAAGGCAGATAACACGAGCTTAAATGCATCAGGAAGGTATTATATTATTCCTGCAGTTATTTTGAGAAATGGAATACTAGGATGAAGTTCTTAAGAGCTCAAGGTTTTTCAGGGTTTTTTGTTTGTTTGTTTGTTTCTGTGGCATTGTGATTTTCCTTTATTTTTATCTACATTTTCACCACTGTCTTGACAGATAGAGGAGAAAGTCCTATCTGAAAATACTGAGGGTATCAATTTTCTGATAAAAAATAGGGGAGGTGATGAGCCAAGAGGTCAAAAGGGAAATCTATATATAGATCTATAGAAATGTAGATTATATAGATATGATTTCTTCAAACAGAAAGAAAGGTGCATTTGCATGTTCATTCAGTAAGTGAAACAACAAATGTCTGTTGATAATGTGTTTATGCAAAGGCATCCTTTTGTATGCTGAAAGTGAAGCAGTGTAAGAGAGTTATGATGCCCAAAACCAAAATGCACCCATCTAGAGGAAGAAACAAAATATACACATATGAACAGATAAAGAGAACAACTTCACTGGTACACTGGGGTGGCTGGGAGAGAAGGCACAGTTATTACATATATAAGAAAGAAGAGAAGTTATTGTACTTAAATTATATAGCAGAGATTTTTAAAGAAAGTGTTGTTTTTAATTCATGACACAAAAAGTAGGTAGGAGCTTTTAGGGTAAATTTAATTTCTATATTACTCCATTGTTAAGAACAGAGAGCAGGATTCAGTGGGCTAGGACAATGGGAACAGGATGGAAACGTTTAAGATACTGAAGGAAATTAATACAGTGTCATTTCTCCTCTTTCATTTTGATCAGCCACAACTTAAATGTTTGTGAAGACTTTGATTTTCTTAGAGCTTTTAAAATACTAATATTCTGGGGCTGGAGCAATGTCTCAGTGGTTAAGAGCATTGACTGTTCTTCCTGAGGACCCCGGTTCAGTTACTAGCACCTACATGATGATTCACAGCTGTCTGTAATTCAAGTTCCAGGGGACCCAACACCAATGGCAAAACACCAATGCACACAAAATTTTTAAAAAATGAAATGTATGGCATGAATTATTAACAATGGAATAATATAGAAATAATAACTTATCCCCACATATAATGAAATGGGAGATAAATGAACAGTTGATTTTTATTGTTTTGTTCATTTTAGTTTGTTGTTGCTTCCTAAAGACAGTTGATCTGTGGCTCAGAGTTGCCTGGAACTCACTGGCCTTGACCCTTGACCTTCTTTTTTTACCTTCGAAGTGCTAGGATTAGACATTTACCACCATGTCTCATGATTACTTTTTAATATTTTAAAACTAATTCCTTACTTCTGTATTGTCGCGTCTGCTGCGCGGCCTGTGTCCGAGAACACGTGCGGAGGGTGTCGGGGATTGACAACACAGAGACTTGTTCAATGATGTAAAGAAAACTTTAAGCAGGCCCCAAAAAGGTTCAAGAAAACTTCCTAAGAAAGGCTCCCACCAGAGAAGCTTCTGCTCTCTCTTGTCCCCTGGCTGGTTCTCTCTGACCCCAGAAACTGATCTGGGCATGGCAGAAGAGGTGGTTAGTCTTTGCACAAGGTCGAGGTCAGGGTGGTTTCTGTGGGCAGGCCTTTTCCAGGAACTTAATGCCCCCAGGCATTGTATTGTTTTTAGTAAACATGTTTTTAGTAAACATTGTCTTACAGCTGCCTACTCCCAGGCAGAAGGGGAAGTGGGTCTCTGCTCAAGGTCTGGTGTTCCCACACTGTATCAACTGTTGTTCTGAAGTGAATCCTTTGTTAAGTGTCCTGAAACCATGCTCACACAGTGGGCACCCTCAGCAGGATTCCTGAGTAGTTCTACACAGATAAGCATGTACAGAACTCCAAAAATAAATCTGTAAAATTAAGGTTATTCTATCTAAAATTTGTCATAAATCCTCAAAAGGAAGTCTTTAATATTTGAATTCGGGCATCTTTTTTTAAAGTATTTTATTTTCCTCCATTTTTGCTGTAGAACACACCTTATCTATTTTTCTTCACAAGTATCTAATCCATCTCATTTTCCCTTTAATCCAACTACCATTACTTTCTGATGTTTCAATTGCCCATTTTCTTTTCTGTCCTTAACGCCCTCCCATTTGTCTTCCTAACAAAATCCTATTTAGCCTTAAAAACTCAGCTTATGCCTATGTTTTTCCTCAGTCATGGACTGGAAGGAATTATATATTCTCTCTTTGCTGGCCCTTGACATTGTCTCAAGTCCATTCTACTTAGCATTGCTTTCAGAGAAGAGCTTTCCCAAGTAGGGGAGAGTTTTATGCCTGAACATATCTCCTAGAAAGGAGGGCAAGAAAGAAGAGAGGGGAAGAAGTTTGTTGTGCTATACTTTTCATACTGAGGAAAGGAAACATAATTCCTAAGAAAGAAACCATAGAAGAACATGAAGACGACTATTTGCTTCCCAAAGAAGTAGATGTCTGAAGATGGAGAGGGAGGGCAGGTGATGTTAGTCTGAAGATGCCATCCTGTACTTTTGCAAACCACTGTGATGTCTCAAGGTACACACAACCTCTGACTCTGAAAGTAGGCTCTGTATATGTTCATGTTGCAATAGTAAGAACTCTGGTTCTGAAAATAGGCTTTGTGCAGCATGTGGTATCACATGCTTATGATCCAAACATTTTGGAGACTCAGACAGAATAATACTGAGTTTGAAGGCAACTTGATATAATGTACCTAAGGACAGCCTAGGGTTCTAAGTAAGATCCTATCTCAGATAAAAATGTAGATTATACATAGATGATAAAAGAGAGAGAAAGAGAGAGAGATTTGTATTTGGAAAACAGAAATGTGTATTTTTGAGTATGTTAATTTTATTCTAAATTAAAAGAAGTAATATTGGAAAACTTGACTACAGTTACATATCTGAAATATATTCTATTCAGTTTATTGATAGTAAAGTTGTTGTACTACAGCCTTTAACTCTGCAACTATTTCTTTCTTTAAGAATTCATAATAACCAGCCTGGCAAGATATATCTATAGGTATAAGAGAGACATAAATGACTGTTATGGGAGAGAGTAACCACTTCCCTATTGGAGTTAAGGTTCTTTCCAAAGGAAAGAATTCGTGCTATAATGAATTTCTGGTACAGTAAATCCAACCAACACCATGTGTCCCTAAGGGATAATCTATTATTATCATTATGCTGAGTACAGTCTTTATACAATGGATTAGTGCATTTTCTGGTCCTTCCAGAGAAGCATCTCTGTGCACTGAGTGCTACATAACACAAGAATTAAAAACTGGTCAAATAGGGAGAGTAAGTGACTGTGGAGTGTTCAGCTCTTCATCCTGTTTTCCAAGAGTCAGGGAACATAATAGAAGAGGGCTGGAAAGAGTCTAAGAGCCACATATTTTAAAGATGGCTCCAGAAAAGTGTCTTCTGACCATGTGAGGATCAATCCATTCATGAACTGACATCAGCTGTGGGTGCTTATATAAGACTGGCACAATATCAAGCCAATCAGCATCCCACTGTGGATAGGGAAGGGCTTGCAAAGTCCCCAAGAGGGGATATTGACAGTTGATGACTACTGAGGGAGGGTCATTTTCTGATCAGGAGTGTGACCCTGGTAGGCTGTTCATGGTCCAGGATCTTATATTCATGTTCATTAAACAGCATTAGTTAGATTCTGTGAGCCATTAAAAAAAGATAGAAATGAACTTAGGAAGACATGTAGAAGAATACATAGAAGAAGCTGGAGTAGGTGGACGTCAAAGTAGATACAATTAAAAAATGTTTTATAGATAGGAAATTCTCAAAGAATAAAATTATCATATTAATTTTAAAAAGAAAAAATAATTAAAATCCACCATTAAATGTTCAATGGATGAATGAACACCCTTAACAAAGGGCTTATAATTCACTTGATTATTTCATGCTTCTATTTTAGACCTTAAAAGTCTCTACCCTTAGAAAATTAAATAAATTCGAATAAAACCAGAATGAAAAGTTACCAGTATTCTTTAATTCTATTGCCTCACCTGGCAATTGAAAAATCACATAAATGTGGCAAATTTCTACTTCAGTCTTTCTAAAGCAAAGACTCTCTCAAGCTTTCAGTACTGAAGTCTGAGTGCTAAACATCTTTACCTTTCCTCATTGTGACTCTTTACCTTTCCTCATTGTGACACAAAGTGAACTCCAGAGCTCAAACTCAAGAGCTGTGCCATCAAGTTACAGAAGACAAAAAAATGCAAAGTCCTCATAACATTTTATGATTTTGTGTTGGGCTGCATGCATAGCTATCCTCAGCTACAAGCAGTGTCAGGCCTTGGGCTGCACACGCCTGTAAGTCTAGACACACCGAAGATGCAGGCTTTCTGCAGGCACAGTCATTCTAAGTTTCAAGGCAGCTATTGGCAAGAGCTAGCTCAGGAAAGTTCTTTGCGTTCTAGCTGTCTAAAAAAGAGCATGTTTCTAAAATAAAGACCATGAGTCATACCAAAGAAGGAGAAGCCTGAATTCATCAGCAAAACAAAATGCAAGTGAAAATCAAACTGTCTTTTACAAAAATGACTTTTAATCCTTTCCCACTGGTTCTTTTAAAAGTTTAAATGCATTCTAGTGGTTTCCCTCTGTAATAAATACCAGACAATTTATGGGAAGTAGATTGTACCTATATTATTCTACTTTAATGCAGCAATTACTTACACAGTTTAATCATTACCAAGAAAAATTTTCTCTACACGCAACTCTTATTTCTGTAGAATTTTAATTCAGGTTTTAATTCATGTATGCGACAACTTAGAACATTTCCATTTTTACTTCCCATGAATTTGACATTTATATTTGTGTTCACTGGAGGGGAACTAAAACTTAAGCTGTCAGGGCCAGTGCAGTCCCAGTAGACAGGCTCACTCATCAATGACACCCAAGAATGTCTGAAAGGGAAATCTCCACATCATGGGTTATACTGTCCAACACTGAATCTCTTTCAGCTGGGATCTCACCATCTAATCACATTTTTCACCGGTTAGAAAAAGGACACAGCCTGATACATGAAGGAAGCACTAAGATTTTCTGAGTCTAAAAATGTCAAAGACAAGAGGCATTCTAGTTGCTAGCCATGTATGACTGTCTGAACACCAGACTGTACTGAAATATCACCTCAGCTTTTGTGCAAATTGTTTCTTGTTTTCATTCACAGTCCTGGCCTTTGAGGAAAGGACAACATGGAACTTTCTGAGAAGTAGCTGGCTTAAAATATTATCTCCTGTGTAGATGAAGTTTTCTACAAAGGAATTTGATAACTGAGTCCATGTCTTCCATGCATCCACATATTCTATGGTCAGAGTGATCTTGGTTTGACTTTATACACAGGTCCTTCATGTAGGAGTTTGGTAGAATCTAACATGACTACCTCCCTCATCACCGAGTCCTCTCAGCCCCAAACAGGAAGGATTTGGGTTCTACTTCTTTCATTGTCTCTAAAATTATCTTTCTAAAATCTATTTGGTAAAAGTAGTTCCTTTGTGCCAGACATTTCAGTCTATTATCTCTCTTCCTCTCTACTTCTGTGTTTTATAAAATGCAATATATAATATAATAAAAATTATTATTATTGTATAATAATCTATTTGGCTGCTTACTACCTAGAGGAAATTATGAATAACTGAAAATTTGGGGAAAATTGCTCAAAATTTTGTTGAATTTTTCCTTCAGATTGTCTTGAAAAAAAAAAGAATATCAGTGTGACAATGGTATGGCATATTCTCTCAATTATCCCTTTTTAAATACATGATACTGTGTGTTTGAAATAATTAGAAAATGTAGAAAATGCCTGTTTCAGTATGGATAGTCTAGGGTAGTCTATTAATTTCATGTTTCAGAATAACAAATCATTGATAGTGACAAAAATTATCCTTTATCTCACAGCACTGAGTTAACTCAAGGTACTACTAGCTCACGCAATAGTCAATTTCTGGCTAATAGTTATTGAGCAGCATATGCCTTTAGAGCTGGTCTTATATAATGAGCAGCACCACAGTTCCCCATGAAATTAACTTCAATAGTCCCTCTTGCCCTTAAAATCTAGAGAATTGCCATGCTATGTATTCCCAGTTAACAGATTCCTTTATTGAATTCAATAGGCAGCAAAGGAATGCAACAATTCCACAGGGACTTCCCTGTTTTTCTTTTCCTAGTCGACTCCTGTTTTGCATCTTCTCTCTATATATTTCATGTTTTTTCATGGTTTGGTATAAATGAACCTAACTTACAATATCATTAGCCTTATGACCAGACCAGGGTATTGGAACAGGCTCATAGTGTCCTGTTTCTGTGATTTGGATGTCATCCTGTTCCAATGGTTAGTATTCTAACCAGTTCACTTCCTGAAGTTATGCAGCTTTTCCTTTGCCTATTTGGAAGCTTCTACATGAATACATCGACCTTGTGGTTATTTATTACCTATGACTGATTAAAATTTGCCTAAGGACTCAGAAAGCAAAGTCAGTCACAAGCCATAGAAGCCAGGCTCACATCTTTAATCCTAGAACTCAGGATTAAGAGATAGACAGATCTCTGTGCATCCAAGGCCAATGAGATCTACTCAAGTTTAATCCAGTCCTAAAGAGAAACAGCTCACACAAAGTTGATCTCAGCACCTGGGATCACACACCTTTAACCCCAGCATTAAGAGGTATATGAGACAGGAGCAAGGTCTCTGTATCAGGCATTCATCCTCCAGCCACACTGAAGATAGGAAAGCATGTATTCGCCAGCCATGCTGAGGACAGGCAGCAGTTTCAGGCTTGGTGAACAGCTCTTGGATCAGCCCTTTCAGCCTGAGTTTGAGGTAAGAGTTAGTGGTCAGTTGCTTTGCTTTTCTGATCTTCAGCTTGGAGTTTGAACTCCAGTGTAAGTCTCTGGGCCTTTTATTTGTGTGTGTGTGTGTGTGTGTGTGTGTGTGTGTGTGTGTGTGTGTGTGTGTGTGTTCTATACATGTCATTGATAATATATTTATATGGTTTAGAGACACAGATGTATAAAGATGCAACTGGTACTTACCTATTTAACATGGTCTTTTATTTCATTGGCATCCCATATGCTTTTATTTTGCTTTGTATTATTACTAATGATATGGCCTGTTGCTTGGTATAGCAGCTGTTTGTGTTAACATACACTACAGATACTTGATTGTAAATATACCCAAGATGTCTTTATTGAATTTTAATTCATTCATTAATTTTGGGAGGGTATGTGACCAACCCATATATAGAGGTTAGAAGAATATTTTCAGAAGTCACACACACACACACACACACACACACACAGACAACTGCACATAAATAAAAACAAAATTTTGTTTTCTTATCTGGGAAGTGTCAGTTGAGCTATTTAGCCAAAGTATTATTTCCCTCCTTTGTATTCAGACTGTCTTCCTTTCCCTTTCCTTTCAATAATGTGCCTGCCTTCCCATTCAGAGAGACCTTTAACCATCCTGTCTCTTTCCTCATGGCCACAGAGAATGATTCAGAAACATATTTGTGACCCAAACCAGACCTATCAAAGCTCTTACCTTAATTCCACTTAACTGGGCACTCTCCGTTCCTCTCTAGAAATTTCTCAAGTGATGTGATCCAAAGCACTAAGAAATCGCTATTTTAGCATGATAAAATCCTGTCTGCCACACAAGTAAAGAGTGATGATCAAAGATAGGTTAGAGGGAGGTAGAGTTGAAAGTTCTGGTTTCAACCAAACCACAGTTTTTCCTTAAGATCCAGGAAATGACAAAGTCTGCACTATACCAGGATTATTAAAAGAAAAACCAAAAAAAGGACAAATCCTCTGTTATTATTTAAACTACAACAAGTTGGGCTTCTATCACATGTTAACTAATAAGTAACCTGAAGAAATCCTTCAATCTGTGACATACTGGGTTCCCTGGTTCTGGATAACTTGATCCTAATGAGAGTCTTCTCATTAACTTAGCTGTCAGGTGAAGTTATCAGCAGAGCTGCTTCACTTTACCCCATGCAACGCAGACCCAAACCTTTATCCTCAATTACTTTCTCACTGTGCATGAGGGGAACCATTTCCACAGACCTAAGAGGTAATGGATCTTGCCATAGTATTTCCTTTTTATCCCTTTTTCCTTGTCATTCCTTAAAAACTGTTCACTTGGTAAGGATACAAGATTAACTGAAAAAAATCAGTGGCTACTATATGTGGGCGATAAATGGACTGAAAAAGAAATCAGAGAAACACCACCCTTTACAATAGCCACAAACAACATAAAATATCTTGGGGTAACGCTAACAAAACAAATGAAAGATATATATAACAAGACATTTGAGTCTTTAAAGAAAGAAATTAAAGAAGATACCAGAAAATGGAAAGATCTCCCATTGCTCTTGGATAGGTACCATCAACATAGTAAAAAAAGGGCAATCCTGCCAAAAGCAATCTACAGATCCAATGCAATCACCAACAAAATAGTGACACAATTCTTCACAGACTTTGAAAGAACAATAATCAACTTTATATGGAAAAACAAGAAAAATCCAGGATAGCCAAAACAACCCTGTACAATAAAGGATCTTTCTGAGGCATGCTGAAAACAGCTTGGTGTTGGCACAAAAATAGACAGGTAGACCAATGGAATTGAACCCTGATACTAACCCACACACCTACAAACACCTGAGTTTTGACAAAGAAGCCAAATTAGACAATGGAAAAAAGAAAGCATCTTCAACAAATGGTGGTGGCATAACTGTATGCTGACAAGTAGAAGATTGCAGATAGATCCATATCTATAGCCATGTACAAAAATTAAGTCCAAATGTATCAAAGACCTCAACATAAACCCAGGCACACTGAACCTGAAAGTGGGAAGTACCCTTGAACGAATTGGTACAGGAGACTGCTTCCTGAACATAACACCAGTAGCACAGACACTGAGATAGACAATTAATAAATGGGACCTCCTGAAACTGAGAAACTTCTGTAAGGCAAAGGATACAGTCAACAAGACAAAATGGCAGCCCACAGAATGGCAAACTATCTTCTCCAATCCCACATCTGACAGAGGGTTGATCTCCAAAATATATCAAGAACTCAAGAATCTAGACACCAAAACCCCAAAAGATCCCATTAAAATGTGGGGTACAGAACTAAATAGAGAAATCTCAATAGAGGAATATAAAATGGCTGAAAGACACATACGAAGTGCTCAGCATCCTTAGTCACTTGAGAAATACAAATAAAAACAACTCTGAGATACCATTTTGCTTCTGTCAGATTGGCTAAAGTCAAAAACACCAATGACAGTTTATGCTGGAGAGGATGTGGAGAAAGGGGAACACTTCTCCACTGCTGGTGGGAGTGCCAACTTGTACAGCCACTTTTGAAAATCAGTATGTCAGTTCCTCAGGAAAATGAAAATCAGCCTACCACAAGATCCAGTAATTCCACCCTTAGGCATATACCCAAAGGATGCACATTCATACAACAAGGACATTTGTTCCACTATGTTCGTAGCAGCATTATTTGTAATAACCAGAATCTGGAGGCAACCTAGATGCCCCTCAACTGAAGAATGGATAAAGAAAATGTGGTACATTTACACAATGGAGTACTACTCAGTGGAAGAAAACACAATGGAATCCTGAAATCCACAGGCAAATGGATGGAACTTGAAGAAACCATCCTGAGTGAGGTAACCCAATCACAAAAACACAAACATGGTATGTACTCACTCATATATGGATATTAGACATAGAGCAAAGGATTACCAGCCTGCAATTCACACCGCTGGAAAAGCTAGGAAACAAGGAGTACCTTAAGAGAAAAGATCTCCTGAGCAAATTGGGCACATGGGGGGGGAGTTAGAAGAAAGAGAAGGGGAGAAGAGGATGGGGATGAGGACATGAGAGAGCAGGAAGATTGAGTAAGTAGGTGGGGGGGGGCACCGGGAGGAGAATGAAGGACAGCAAGAAAAGAGATACCTTAATAGAGAGAACCATTATAGGTTTAAAAAGAACTCAGGCACTAGAGATCTACAAGGATAACTCTAAGAGTCTAAGCAATAGTAGCCAGTCTACCTTAAATGCCCTTTCCCGATAATGAGATTGAAGACTACCTTATATGCCATCCTAGAGCCTTCATCCAGTAGCTGATGGAAGCAGAAGCAGATACCCACAGGTAAACACTAAGCTGAACTCTGGAATCCAGTTGTAGAAAGGGAGGAGTGATGAGCACAGAGGTCAAGACCAGGCTGGAGAAACCAACGGAAACAATGAACCAGACTGATAGCTGAGAAAACAGCATAGGACAGACCCAGACTCCCTGAACATGAATGTCAGTTTGGAGGCCTGGACAGTCTATTGGGCCTCTGGTAGTGGATCAGTATTTATCCCTAGTATACAAGTGAAATTATACTAGGGATCCCATTCCCCATAGAGGGATATTCTGTCAGCCTAGACACAAGGGGAAGGTCCTAGGTCCTGTCCCAAATGATGTGACAGACTTTCATGATTCCCATGGAAGGCCTCACCATCCCTGGGGAGCAGAAAGGGAATGGGATGGGGGGGTCAGTGGGGAACATGGGAGGGAGAGGGAACTCGAATTGATATATAAAAAAGATTGTCTCTCATCTAAATAAAAAATAAAATAAATGTTCACTTGTTTCACCTACAAACTCAACTCAGAATTTTACACAAAGCTGTATATACCTACTTTCTATTACACACTGTCTCCAATGTCCTCATAATTCTATCTAAAATATGGTGAGCAATTTCAAATGAGTGTTTGTTTTGTTTTGTTTTTTAAGTAGCAATAAAATGACTTCTATTAACCATCTGCTCTATTCATAGATCAGTGCCAGAAACTATGCAAAGAGTGAGAGACCTTGGAATACTAGGCCCTGAAAGGGAAGTCTCCGTCAAATCCCTCACCTCAGGCCTCAGGGAACTCTGCAGAAGAGAAAGTGGAAAAAGCCTAAGTGCCTGAGGACATGGAGGATACCAAGGAACAAGGCCTCCTGAACAGAGAAGATCCTATGCACATAGGAACGTCAGGGACTGATACATCATGCACAGGCCCACATGGCTCTAAACCAGATAGGCTCCCAGTACTCAGAGAAGAACTGGACACAAGCCCTCATCACTAACCCAGAGGCTATCTCCAATTGATATCCACTAGCAAATTTAAAAGAACAAAAAAGCTTTCTTCAAGGGGATCTCACTGGAGGAACAAACATCTCTTAAGGGGAGGTCTGTGCCCAGCACTAAATGGCCAACACAAAACAAACTCAATAGTACCTATGGAGGGTTCTTTGACTCATAATGCATGATGCTGAGTCAGGGTCTTTGTCTTTTCTCTTCATTTGACCACACAGGTCTGCTGTGTATATATTGTGGGTTGCAGTTTGGCGTTTTTATGGGATTCCTGTGTATGTGAACTTGTATACCTACCTCTGCATCTGTATTCATCTACTTTCTTAGCTTAAAATTCAAGGTATCTTTGTGGCTCATACGTACCATTTCTACCCAACTCTCATTGTTTTCTTTATCCCACAATTGTCTGTATAATATTCCCTCTTCCCAAAGTTATGTTTCTTTCTCTGAAACTTTCATTTTGTTAGAATGCCTTCCCTATTTTCATCTTCTTTTCTAAACTCTGTCAAACTCAAGTACTATTTTCCCTTTGGAGGGTGCATTTGCCTGGAGGCTAGCTAAACTAATCAAGAGGAATTGAAACTAAATGTGAAGAGGAAGGGAAAAGCATCCCAATAAATATGTAAATCAATTTACTATGGAAAACAGAAGATGTGGTGTTCAAGGAAGATAAACATTGTGGGTGGTGCCGGTTACTCATATGAGAAAACACTGGCATCCACAGAGATAATGCTTAAATCCGAATGCAAATGTGTGCCATTGTGCACGTCAAGTAATGTGAAACTTATATATTAGGGGAAAAATAAGAAGACAATTTATGAATTCAGTGAGCTTTTCTAAAACATTACAGCATTTGAAGGCTATGTAGTGGGAGAAGTGTTTACAGTTCCCAAGACTTACTAAAGCTACCTAGGAAGCAAATATTCTCAAAGTTGGAGATGACTGTAGAATATCTAGAGAGTCCTGAAATAAGGAAATAGATAAAGCAAAAAAGACTTCAATAAATGAGCTACATTCCCATTTTGCAGAGTGAGTGCCTCGTATGTATTAAGGCTTGGATGTGGTGGCACAAGCCAATAAACAATAAACACAGCACTCAGGGAAGTAGAGACAAGAGGGTCAGAAGTTCAAGGTTCAAGTCTATCCTATCCTCTAGGCTAGTTCTAAGCAACCCTCTTGGGAGGGAAAGACAAAGGGACAGAAGGAGGGAGGGAGGGAGGGAGATTAAAAAGTCAATCTAAGATTTTATGGAGTTGGATGATGCTGAAGGCTTAGAGAAGAATTAAAACTATCCGTGGGGGTACATACATTTAGTCCTAGCACTCAGGAGACAGAGACAGGAAGATCTCTGTGAGTTCAAGGCCAGCCTGTTCTACAGAGTTGAGTGCCAGGATAGGCTCCAAAGCTACACAGAGAAACCCTGTCTCAAAAAACCAAAAAAAAAACAAAAAAACAAAACAAAAACAAAAACAAAAAAGAATTAAAACTGTCAAATGGACAAATAAGCTGGGAGTGGTGGATCATAACACTTGCTATGAATTTTTGAATATTCTCCTGATATGACTATACAGTCCTTATCGAAAATGTGATTACTAACTATAATGCCTGGATTAGTTTATTACACTTGGTTGTGAAGTCAGTTGGGAGCAAACTGCTTTACAGATCTCATATCTTCATTTAATTTTCACATCTAAGAGAAGCAGAATCATCATGTATGTAGATGGACTGTTTCAATCACTATCACTCTTCAAAACATTAAGGATTGCTGCCATTTTGCTTGATGTAGCAGCAGCTTTTTTTAGAAAATGCTGAGAAAATTTATACTTTCAGTTATGAAATCCAATTTAATACACATATATACATATAATTTAATTTGAAAAGGGTTAGCAGATAAAATCATTTGACGAGACACAAAGCTTCAAAACTAATGAAATACATACCAGAAAAGACAACTTGGTATATCATAGTGAAATAAATTGGTAAATTTGACTATAATGAGATATTCCCCGGAAACCCAATCTTTACTCTCCCTCTTGTCTTCCAATTCCATTCCCCATTCTTATCTCCTGTTTTGTTTTGGTTTTTTTTTATCAGACTACCTGTTGTGGCCTGACCTTCCTCTCTGCTCCCATTTCCAGGGTCTACAGTGATCCTGATAGCACACCCAGCTTTTCTTCTTCCTATGGAATCTCTAGCATTTGTCAACCATCCTCATTCTGTAGTGTTAACTCCAAATACCTAAAAACACCTCTATCCAAGATCCCCAGTATCCACACCTGACAGGATCACAGAAGCATTCTCTACCAAGTAACCTGCAGCCACCATATTCTCCTAAGATCCAAAGAGGGCATCAGAAAACACCACCTACCCAATAAACACAAGACCAGATATCAGCACCTAGAAGCACAATTTTCCAAAATCAGATGCCTAGACACCAGTGTAAAACAAAATCAATTAACAGCCAGCACAACGTGTTTCCATCAAAGCCCACCAACCTACTACAGTAGGCCTTGAGAAATTTGATATAGCTGGAGCACAAGTCAAGGACTTCAAAATGGTAGTTATAATATGCTCAAGTATCTTAAAGATAATATGAATAAATCTATTAATTAAATCTAAGAAAACACAAATAATTAGTAGAATACAATGAAGACAACAGTTCAAAATATGAAAGTGGAAATAGAATGAGTAAAGAAAACACAACTCAAGGGAAAAACAGAAACAAAAAGCTATGGACTCCAACAGGAACCTGAGATGCAAGTCTCACCAACAGGACACAAGACACAGAGGACAGAATCTCAGGCAATGCAGATAAGACAGACAAAATAGATACTTTGATCAAACAAAATGCTAAATCTAAAAGAAAAAAACAAAGCAGGAACAAAACACACAGAACAACTGGGATAGTATGAAACTATCAAATCTATGAATAGTAGGAAGAACCAGAACAAAGGCACATAAAATATCAACAAAATTGCAGAATATTTTCTTAATATGTATAAGGAGATGCTTATGAAGGTTAAAGAACCTTATAGAATAAGTAGACTGGATTAGAAAAGAAATTCCCCACATAGCACAATAATAAAAACACTAAATATACAGAATAAATAAAGACAATTAAACTCTGCAAGGAGAAAAGAGTAAGTAACATACTAAGGTAAATATAATAGAATAATAACTTCTCAATGACAACTCTAAAAGTCAGAGGGGCCTGAACTGATGTTCTACAAATGCCAAGACACCAAAGATGCCAGCCCAGACTACAAAATCCAACAAAACTCACCAAAACAGTATATGGAGAAAAATAAGACCAAATTTATGTATTATCTGCCTGCAAATCCAGCCTTGTAGAAGGTGGTAAAAGAAAACTTCAAACTGAAGAGGTCAACCAAACCCAAGAAAATACAAAGAATAAATAATCCCAGACCAGCAATTCAAGAAAAGGCAAAAAACAAACAGACAAAAAAAAACACCACCACAACAAAATAATAGAAATCAACAAACATTGCTCATTGATAACTTTCAAAATCAATGATCTCAATTCTCAAATAAAAGGACTCTAAAATTTTATTTAAAAACAGAGTCCATTCTTCTGCTGTGTTAAAGAAACATATTTTAACATGTAGGATGGAAATTATCTCAGGGCCAAAGGACAGAAAAACTATCCCAAGCAAATGTACCCAAGAAGCAAGCCTGAATAGCCCTTTTAGTATCTGACAAAATAAACTTCAAACCAAAATTAATCAGAAAGGTTAGGAAGAACATTACATACTCATCTCTATTCAACACTACATACTACATACTCATCAAAGGAAAAATCCAGCCAAGCGGATATTGTAATTCTAAACATCTATGCACAAAACAAAATAGCACTCAAGTTTATGAAAGCAACATTACTACAACTTAAAGCGCACAATGACCCTCATATTGTGAAAGTGGATGACTTCAATACCCCACTCTTGCCAATAGACAATTCAACCAGACAAAAGCTAAACAGAGAAAGGCTGGATTGTGTCATAAACCAAATGGACCTAACAGATATTTATAGATAATTTTATCCAAACACAAAAGAATACACCTCCTTCTTAGAACCTCATGGAACTTTGCCCAAAACTGACCAAATACTTGAACACAAACCCAGTCTTAACAAATACCAGAAAACTGAAAATACTCCCTACACCCTATCTGACCATAATTGAATAATGCTGGATATCAAAAACAGCATAAATAGAAATCTTACAAATTCAGGGAAACTGAACAATTTGCTACTGAATAAAAAATGGATGGAGAGATGGCTCAGTGACTAAGAGCACTGGCTGCTCTTCCAGAGGTCCTGAGTTCAATTCCCAGCAACCAAATGGTGGCTCACAACCATCTATAGTGGGATCTGATGTCCACTTCTGTCATAAAGCTGTACATGCAGCTAGAGAAGTCATATATACTAAATAAATCTAAAAAATAAATCTATCTTTAAAAAAAGAAAGAAAATGGGTCAAGACAGAAATTAAGACAGTAAAGGCTTTCTAGAATTCAATGAAAATGAGTACACAGCATACACAAACATGAAGCAATTTGAGGGATCTCACACTAGTAACTTAACAGCACTCCTGAAAGCTCCAAAACAAAATGAGTAATATACAAAAGGAGTACATGACAGGAAAAACTCAAACTCAAGGCTGAAATCAATAAGTTAAGAACAAATAACAACAAAAATGACAAAATTCAATGAATCAAAGAGTTGGTTCTTTAAGAAAAACAATAAGATTGACAAACCCTTAGCCAAATTAACTAAACAGTGGAGAAAGAAGGTGCAAATCAAAAATAGAAATGCAAAGAGAGTCTGAACAAGAGGCATCAAGGAAATCCAGAAAATCATATGGATATACTTTAAAAACTGGTACTCAATCAAGTTGAAAAGTCTAAAAGAAATGGGAAATTTTCTCAATACATATCACCTACCAAAGTCAATTCAAGATCAGATAAGCAGCTTAAACAGACCTATAACCCCTAGTGAAATAGAAGCACTAATTAAGTCTCCCAAGCAAAAACAGCCCTGTCCAGATTGTGTGTGTGTGTGTGTGTGTGTAGGATTCTAACAGACTTTCAAAGAAGAGTTAATGCCAATATTCCTAAAATTTTTCCACAAAATAAAAAAGAAGTATCACAGCCCAATTTTTTTACAATGTCAGTTACTCTGATACCCAAGCTACACAAAAATTCAAAAAAGAAAAAGAATTACAGATCAATTTTGTTTAAGAACACAGATGCAAAAACACCCAATAATATACTTGCAAACCGAAACTAAGGACACATCAAAAGATCATCCACTATGATCAAGTACCCTTCATCCCAACTATACAGGAATGGTTCAACAAACAACAACTGATTAATATAATCCACCATATAAATGGACTGAAAAACAAAATCCACATGATCATCTCATTATTTATGGAAAAGGCTTTTGACAAAATCCAACATCTCTTCATGATAAAAATTTCTCAAGAGTCTAGGGACTAGAAAGGACACACCTCAAAATAATAGAGGCGGTTTGCAGCTAGCCAACATTAACCTAAACAGAGAGAAACTCAAAGAAATTCCTCTAAAATCGGGAACAAGACACAGTTGTCCACTACTATTCAATAAAGTACTTAAATCTTAGCTAGAACAATTGGAGGAGATCAAGTAGTTATAAATTAGGAAGGAAGAAGTATCCATCAAACTAGATTGTCTAAGTTAGGTTTAATATTACTGCTATGAAATGCCATGACCTAACCCAAGTTGGAGGAGAAACTGGTTTGTTTGACTTATACTTCCACAAGACAGTCCATCACTGAAGGAAGTCGGGGAAGGAACTCAAGTAAGGACAGAGGACTTGAGGTAGAGGCCATGGACTAGTTTTGCTTACTGGCATGTTCCTCATAGCTTGCTCAGTCTCCTTATATGACTATCCACAAAGGGCTGGGCCCTCCCATATGAATCACTAATTAAGAAATGATCCACAGGCCTTCCTGTGGCCTGATAGTTCATAAGGCATTTTCTAAATCAAAGTTCCCTCCTCTCAAATAACCTTTGTCGAGGTGACATAAAACTATCTAACACAAAGATGATATGACTGTATATATAGCTGATCCTAAACTTCTACCAGGAAACAGCTGATAAACACATTCAGCAAAGTAGGATACAACACTATTACAAAAAACTTAGTAGCCTTCATAATGAAGTGAGAAATTGAAGAAGATATGAGAAGATGGAAAGATCTCCCATGCTCATGGATCAGTAGGATTAATACAGCCCACAAAATCTATGACATATTGTTTTTAATAAAGAAATCAGAAATACACACAGGAAAAAAGACAGTCTCTTCAACAAATTGTGCTGGTCAAACAGGAATGCTGCATGTTAGAGAATCCAAATTGATCCATATTTTCACCCTGTATAAAACTACAAATGCTTCAAAGCCCTGAACATAAGGCCAGATATACTGGATCTAATATTTAAAAAAAAGGATGTAGGCAATATCCTTGAATTCATTGGCACAGGAAAAGACTTTCTGAACAGAGCACCATTAGCACAGGCAATAAAAACAGCAATTAATAAACAGGGTCTTATGAAACTGAAAAGCTTCTGTATAGCAAAGGACACTGTCATTCAGACAAAGCAGCAGCCTACAGAATGGGAAAATATTCTTGAAGCTACACATCTAATAGATGTATTATCCAAAATACATTTAAAAACACACTCAAAAACTAGATATCAAGAAAACAAATTACCCAGTTTTAAAATGAGGTACACATCTAAACAGAGAGTTATCAAAAGAGGAGACTCAAATGGTTGGCACACTTTTAAGAAATGTTCAATATCCTTAGCCATCAGGGAAATGCAAGTCAATACTACTTTGAGAATTCGTTTTATATCCATGATAATGGCTAAGATCAATAAAACAAATGACAGCTCATACTGGCACAGATGTGGAGTAAGGGAAACACTCATCCATGACTGACTGGGTACAAACTTGTATAACCACTACGGAATTCGATGCGGCAGTTGCTCAGGAATATGGGAAATGAGGAATTTACCTCAAGATCTATCTATACCTCTCTGGGCATAAACTGATAGGATGCCTTAACCTACAACAGAGGCACTTGCGCAACCCTATTCATAATAGCCAGAAATTGGAAACAACCTAGATGCCCTCCTGTCTGACAGATGAATTGATAAATAAAATATAGTACATTTACACCATGAATTTTACTCAACTATTAAAAAATGAACTTCCCAGGTAAATGGGAGAAAAATGTCACCCTGAGTGAGGTAACCCAGAAAGACAAATGTGGTATATATTCAGACATATGTGTGTGTCAGCTGTTACATCTTTGATAGGCAAGCTACAGTGGAGCAGGACACAAGGTCAGTGTCCCAGAAAAGCTGTCATTTGGTGTCCCATGCTGAAAGTGTAGAAAGAAATGATGAATGGAAGGGTTTAAGCGTTGGTTCTCTAGTCATTCAACACATCCAGGTGAACAGAGCCCCCAAGGTGCTAAGGTAAGCTGGGAAATTTATGGAGCTCATGATCAGATTAACCGATGTGTGAACTCTCCTGAGTAAGATGCTTCTTACTGAGAAGGGACACATTGTTCCTAAGTCATCAGAGCAGGCTTCCGAGAAGAAAAGATACCCCAAAAGGAGCTGATGAAACAAAATTCCATGGCAGAAGAATAAAGTCAGCATAAGTAAATATAATTTTTAAGTAAAGAAGTTAATCATCATTTATATCTAACATTCTGCTTAATAGTGGGCAGTTTTTAAATCCAAAGGCAGTAAAAAGCCAGAATAGCTGTTTGTTACTAATCACTGTTGTAAAAGCCCTAGGCAATCTAGTGAGTCAGGAAAAAATTTATATATATATATATATATATATATATATGAATTTTTAAGTGAAATTTTTTTAAAAAAAGTGTGTTCTTATCTGCTTTTTTTATATTTTATTTTCCAGTTTAAATTTAGATAAGAAACGAGGTTGCTTCACAAGTCAGTTCCAGGTCCCTCTCCCATTCCCTCCCCTCCTCCCGTGCCCTACCCCCAACCCCCCCCGTTATCCCCTCATTCCCCCAGGGAGGGTGAGGCCCTCCATGGGGGTGTCCATAGTCTGTCATTTCATATAGGGCAGGGCCTACACCCTTCCCCAAGAGTTCAGGGTGAGAGTGCACCTCACATTCTTCTATGGGAGTCCAAAGTCCCTGTGTATACTTGGGATGGGTATTGATCTGCTGCCCAAGGCTCAATAGATTCCCTAGGCCTCCTCACTGACACCCAGATTCAGGGGGTCTTGATCAGTCCCATGCTGGATTCCCAGGCTGATGCCTGGGATTCAAGAGTTAACCTTTGTCTGGTCAGCTGTTTCTGGGGGTTAAACCAGCCCAGTCTTAATCCCTTTGATCATCAGTCCTCCCTCTCTGTTACTGGCTTTCTTGAGTTCAGCTCAGTACTTAACCAAGGGAGTCTTATCTGCTTTTTATTTGGTTTGGTCTTTATAAAATCTGAAGTCACCTACAGAGGAATATATACTTGAACAAATAAATGAGTTCAAGAAGATAGAAGGACCTTATTTGTAAGTGAGGAAAAAAAAACAACTACAAAATAAAAATGCCAAGTAATTTAAGAAAATCTATATGCATGATATTCTCTACCATGCTTATGGATTAGAAAAAAATAATATTTGTAAGATATCAGTTTGCTCCACATTGATCCTAGATGAAAAATAAACCTGCTCAAATTTCTCTAAGTATCTTCGAAAGAACTAACAAGTTGTTTATAAAATATATAGGAAAGTATCAAGTATATAGGTCAGCAAAAAGACATATTAGAGTAAGAACAATCTTAGAGAAGTCATGCTTCTAGATTCTAGAATTCTCTGTGTGCTAAGATACTCAAGACTGGGTGGCATTCCCATAAGAGTAAATGTGTACAACATTAGAACACAAATTCAGACACAGAGAAGCATCCACAATCATCTGAAGTCATAAGATTTAGTGGGGAAAGATACTTTGCAATAAATTGAGATATTGTGCTGGAATCAGTATATGCTCATGATAAAAAGATAGTCAACAGTCCACATGTGTCAAATACAAGGCTCAAAGTGGTCTACAGGTCTAAAAGAAGACTATGACTGCTTTTATTAAAACACACAGAAGAAAATTCCTACAATGTAGACAATAAGCAAGCATTTATAGTATTCCTGAGAGTACAAAGAACAGTTTGAATGTAGGAAAAGGAAAGGCATCATAGTAAGCTACCAAAGTTGTGTTCAGACTTACTCGGGCTCCTATAGCAATACCTGTAACATTAGCTTGATTTCTCTCACATTCCTTTCATGATCTTGTTTACAAATCCACATGCATTTTAAGAAATGCTGACACAAAGCAATTCTTGGTCAGAATAAACAATGACAGAACATTACTTGTGCTTCAAAGAGTTCTCTGACATCTATCACTCCCCCTAGGCTCAGGGAATGTCAGAGAAGAGGTGACTGAGAGATTGTAAGAGCCTGATGACAGGGAAAGGGGCTGAGAAACGCTGTCTTCTAGACATAGGACAAATGTTGCAACCAGGAACTCACAGCGGCTAAGGGTGGCTGCATGGACCTGCCAACTGGTAGTCATGGTTAGGGAAAGGACTCACAATGCCTTCTCTGGGGAGGTATTGGCTATTGATGATACTGGGGGAGGCAGTCATTGTCTTCAGCTGTGTAGCTGTTTGTGAGCCTGCCACACTCCAGGGACTCTTTCCACACCCATGATTATACAGACAGTCTTTACTAAACTCAGTGGGACACAAAATGAAGACTATGAATGTGGGACAGGGACTAGTAAGAGGAGCAGGTTGACAGAGATGTGAGAGTGGGATGAGAGTAATTAGAATGAATTCTATATGTGAATGAATTTTCAAAGGCTAAATTTTATTTGGTAAGATATTTCCTCTGATTTCTCTACATTTTTCTAATGCTTTGGGTTGAGTTGAAATAACCTACAGATGGTCCCAGAAATATTGCTAGATATTTTCAGGGGATGTTCAAATACTAGAGGGTAACATATATTAGTACTTATGTACAAACTACACCTGTCAGGATTTCATGTGTATTATGAAGTCTACCAGTGGTCTTAGGAACATCAGCCAAAGGGGTAACTCACCCAAACACTCTGTGCTGATGAAGTCTCTCAAGCACATCTGAACGCAGGCAGTCTGACCTGGAGATTACATTTTTAACCAGCCTCTATGCACAGCTGCTTCTTTTGCAAAGATCATCCCTTTGCAAATTTCAGTCAACTTAAGATTCACCTGGAAGGTTTATGCAACCAGTGTTCCAGCCCAGGGTCAGGAAATCTGTATCTCAAGGACTCCCAGGTGATGCCTATGAAGCTGCTCCCCAAATTGTACACTGCTAGAATCTGTTTGGGAGAGGCGGGGTGGTTCAAAAACAATCTCATGCTAATTATCTTTAAAACACGATGGATTTTATCAGGTCTATGCAGCAGTAATATCTCCCTTCAGAACAGCAGAATGACAGGGACCGTTCAAATCCGCTGACTACCCGAAACCCTTTTCTAAATCAATGTGGTTTAGCACATGGAGACATGATTCATAGACTACTCAAAGTGCTCTTTACCTGTCAAAAGGCAGAGAAAAGGAGTGCCTTCCGTGAAAGCTTTTTCTTGAAAGCATTCTCCAGTGAAAAGGGGGGTGGCATAATAACACCATGCACTCAGCAATCTGCCGGCGTGGAGGGCTGAACCCTGTCTACCATTAGCTTGCAGGTTAAGAAACAAAAGCAGGGATTTCAGCCAGGACCTCCTTCAGCTGCAAACAATACGACATTCTACATGAGGAGTTTTTTCACACAGTTTTGCTTAAAAGAGGTTAATTGAAGGAAACATACAACTCTTACCCCTAGAGAGAAGGCAGCGGAGCTGCTTCCAAGGAATCCTGAGTGCAACATTAGGCAGGTTCTCTGGGGTCCAGCCTAGCTGCACAAAGACAGCTGCTTGAATCTGTGCACCAATTAAAGAGATTGCTGCCTTTCGACACTTTCTTGCACAAGAACCTTCTGGTCATGTACTTTGAAAGTTAGTCAACTGCATATTCAGTTTACGATGACAAAAAATAGAGAGTCACATATCATAGTGCAAATGTTGGAGAAAGTTAACTGTCAAGTGAGTTGTCAGCATAGCATGGGCTGGTAACCTCTTTACCAAATGTCAGCTGCCTGTGCCTCTAAATGACTAACTCATCACCTTCCAACAGAACATGGGAATGCAAAGGTTCACACGTTAAAGACATGCTTTTCTGGCATGTGTTATCATCTTTATATAGTCAAGTCTTAGCACATACAGTTTCTCAGAAGTTAAAGGTTTCTTTGTATTTCTGCTATGTTCATATTGGGAAAAACAAAACTGGGGCCAGTGAGACACCTTAGCAGATAAATATGCTTGTTCTGCAAGCTTGACGACTCAAGTTGAATTTCTAGACCCCAAAAGTCATAACTTTGGTTATTACTGCTGTGACAAAACACAGAAAGTTGCAGAGGGAAGAGTATTTAGGCTAACGTTAATACGTAAGTGTTCATCACTGAAGGAAGTCAGGGCACGCAGAAGCTGGCAGAGATACTATGAAGAATGCTGCTTACTAGCTTGCTCAGCCTGCTTTCTTACAGAATCTAGGTGCCCAGGGTGATACCACCCACAATGGATTGTGTCCTCCTCCATCGATCACTGATTAAGAAATTCTCCACAAGCTTGCCTAAAACCTGATCTTACACATGCAGTTTCTCAACTTAGATTCCCCCCTCCCTCCTCTACCTGTGTCAAGTTTACATAAAATTAGCCAGCTCACCATGTAAAGGGCAAAGGAGACAACAGATTTTGCAAGGTTGACCTCTGCCCTTACAAGGGCACCATGACACATGTACCACGATATAATTAATAATAGTAATAATAGAAATAGTTCTTTTGAAACCTGCATTGGAAAAGTCAGTGAAGATACAATAGAAAACATAGTGTTTCTTGATGTCTCGGATAGTCAAATACAAACCAAAAAATAAGAAGGATATGTGAATATGAGCACTTTAATCCGTGTCATTTGGCATATCAGTTCTATTATTGTCATTGTTTTTAAAAGTATTCAAGCTTCTAACCCCCAGAACTATTAGAGAATAAATTTCTAATGTCTTTCTTGTTTAAAAAACTTTTAGTTGGGGCCTGGAGAGATGGCTCAGTGGCTAAGAGTACCAACTGCTCTTCCAGAGGATCTGGGTTCAATTCCCAGCACCAACATGGCTGCTCACAACTATCTGTAACTCCAGTTACAAAGCATCCAATACCCCCATCTGGCCTCTGGTCTCTGCAGGCACCAGGGAACACACATGGTATACAGAGAAACATGCACACATGCAGACACAGCCAGCTAGATGGATGGATGAATGATAGATGATAAATATTTTAAATGTTGCTTTAGCTAACTGTTCATCATGAGGAAATATCTATGGTTTAGGTGCCAAAATGTAGGCATAGAAAGCATTTATAAACTGCTTCAATGAAGTTTGATCAATGTTACGATAGCCCTTACAGGAAGCACATATTTTTTTAAAAAGTTTCATACTAACGGTAAAGGAGTTTAATATAGCTGCGTATCTAGAAACTCTCATACAAAGCTATTTTCTGCTTGATTCCTCACTCAGTTCCAAATGTTCCCAAGTGGTTGCTTCCACAATCCAGTGGCGGGCCCAGGAGATGCTGGATTCTACTAAGCTAAATCTGTTTTAATTTGTCCCCTATTACTAAGCAGAGAAGCACCATCTGAAGAGAAGATGCCTACTTATACATTATTTGTGCTTACTACTATGTCTTAATTGCTACCAAACTGCTCTTTAAGAGAATTTATTTCACAATAAATGCAATGGTCTAGCTTTACACCAGTGACGTCACTGAATATTTATCTGCTTGAAGAGCCCTCTAATACACAGTTCAACCTCTACAGGGATTTTAGGAAGTGCTTTATATATAAAGTGCAAGAAGTTTCAAGATGAACTGTGAGCTCCTCCTCACCTCTAAAGAAATCATTGCATTTATGCGGGGGGGGAGGGGACACAGTCATATCCAGACATTTTCAAAAGCCAATGGAAGTGATTGTTTTATGTGCCAGAGGAAGGAACCCTAGGAAGCCCACAGTGTAATGGAATGAAGGTACTTGACCTGTCAGGAAAGGAAGGACTGTCTGAGAACCTGACTTTGCATATGATGCTAAGTCAATCTGGACCAGCTAATGATGGGACATGTGAGAAGGGAAGGGAAGGGAAGGGAAGGGAAGGGAAGGGAAGGGAAGGGAAGGGAAGGGAAGGGAAGGGAAGGGAAGGGAAGGGAGGGGAGGGGAGGGGAGGGATGGGAGGGGAGGGAAGACTGTGGCTCAATCACAGCAAGTTATGTGTGTAAACTTGAAAACCCTGTGGAGAGATAAAGTAGAACTAGCCAAGTCCCAACAGCAAGGTGGATAAAGCAAGGATGAGGTAAACCAAAGCCTGGAGCTAGAATGCTGGTCGTGCAGAACTTTGCAAGCAAACCTAATGATTTCTTAATAGCACTCTAAGAGTGACTGAGGGTTTGAAACAGCAGACACATTGAGGACTGGCCTCGAAAGATCCCACTTTGGGGCTTTGCAGAGACATCATTGGAGGGTGGGGGTGGAAACAAACTAACAGGAGTCATTCTTTGCTCTCTTCCCAGTAGAGAGCATCTCTGGACAGCTAAGCTCCTGTAATGGAGATGAGTAAGTACGTTAATTGGCAGAGGAAAACAGACAAAATGGCATGAGAAGGAATAAGGAGCTATCAAGGATGACTTTGGTGCCTCAATCTAGCCATCTTCTTAAGATGAAGAAGAGATAACCTGCAGAAATCTGAGGAAGGACAACATGGACAAAGTTGATGGGCATAAAAACCCAGGATACTTTTGGCCACACGTGAATATATGAGAATGTCCCTTTAAAGTCCACCTTTAAGACCTTATCTCAAATACTGTACAATTCTAGTTAACTTTAGGGAATTTCTGTTTCTCATCTTCACAAGATGTAGGGTCAAGTTTCACAACTAAGGCAGTTCCTAGGAGCCCTGCTGCCAGGGGAGACCGTATAACTTTGCTAGGAGACCCAGTATTTTCTACAGGTTTACCAATAGGAGCTAAATATTCGATTGGCTTTCTCAGTCTGCATGTCGATCCTGTTTGTGCACTGGGTAATTTTTCCCCTAAAATTTAAATATTTATCTCCTCCCACCCACAGGACAAAATGCCAAGTGCTAGTCTCTGATCAGCTATTGATTTTGTGCCATCTGTCACCTGTGAAGCCTGATCTCAATGATGTAGCAATCTCTTAGCTTAAATTTTCCTAGGCAACCACGGCTTCCAAAGCGCTAGACAGGAGTCTGTTTATTCCCTGTCTGTCACTGTGAGTTGTTTATGATTTTTATTGTTTGTAATTTACATCTAAATGAATTCACCAAATGTAGTGGAGATTTGCATTTGAGCTGATGGGTTGAACAGGGGCTTTAAAACCATTATTCTCCTCAGTCAAGAGGTACTAATGGGCATGCCAGTCATCTAAATGGACTTTTCAGTATGGCATAATTTCCTAAGGCTTTCTTTACCTACTTCTCACAAAGCCAGCCCTTAAAGTTCTTGTTTGGGGTAAAAAAAAAAGTGACAGAAAGAAAGGAAGTAAGAAAGAAAGAAAGAAAGAAAGAAAGAAAGAAAGAAAGAAAGAAAGAAGGAAGGAAGAAAGAAAGAAGACAATGTAAAAAATATGTCACTCTTTGGTTTAAACTTCCCTATTTATTAAAAAAAGTAGATTGTGTTCATGGATATTTTTATAATACACCCTGGTCAAAATAATAAGTTGGCTTCAGTGTTATCATAGGAATCACAATTATGTTTAGTTTTAAGATGTAGCAATGAATGAATTGAACATTTATTATTTCACAAAATGCAATTTCCCCTTTCCTAAATCTTTGACCTTTCTTTTCTCTGCTTATCCAACCCACCTAATTCATGCATATTCTAATTATGTTCCCTTTGTTTCCTAGGACCTGGAATATATTCAGCCTAACTAAAAATGAAAAGGTGAGGTTATGATTATAATAATAACTCTACTAATTTATTGGGTACTTAAATGGAAAAATATATCATTGCATCTAACTGTAGCTATGACAGGAAGTTCCCTCAAGGGCTAAGACAACTCGGTCTTTTTGTCAGGTCATAGAATCTACTTACAATGCATTTGTGTAAGGCAGCATGGTGATGCAAGGCACTGTCTGAGCAGCATAAAAGAGAACTAGACTCCGGATTCTGCTCCTATGCTTTCATATAAAATTTCACCAAACCAGCAGGTATCAACAGATTTTGAAAGAAAATAGTAGATGTCTCTCAAAACTGACTCCCAACTTGAAGCACTAAACACAAGGTAGGTATGGGCTGTGACTATGAAAGTGCAATGAATACGACTGTGCACTGTCTAAATCCTTCTAGTTTTGTTCTGCCCACTTCAAACGTTTCCCTTGAAACTGAACTAAGCATATTTCAAATCTGAAGACTGAATTCCCGTTGTCCAACTGTAATGTTGCCTCAGCTGTTAAAGGCAGACTTTGATTGACTCTGCCTGACTGTGAAAGCTTTGGTTTCACTTAGCTGGTGCCATTGGGCCACTCAGCTTGAAAAGGAGGGAAAGTCTGGAAGTGGTTGTGATCCGAAAGCAGAGCAGAAAGGGAAGGGGATTTCAGTATGCGAACTGGTTGGCACATCCAGGATACAGGTACCTTTGTGCACACAGCATAGCACTTACAACATTCTGTCTTGCTTCTCATTGTCGGCAGTGGTGTTTGTGTGCCTAATAAGTTGCCCACGTGGTGGCTGAGCCAAGGAATGGCCAGAGGTATCAAGTGATTATACCTGTAGCAATAAATATGACTCTCTTGAGAAATCCATTCATACCTTGCCTTCTCTCCTTCTCTAACTTCTAAGAATTGTATGGATTACTTGTATCACGATAAATAAAAGATCCAGAGACAGATACTGGGGTTCAAGCCTGAAGCTGAAGATCAGAAAAGCAAAGCAGCCAGCCACTAGCTCTTACCTCTATCTCAACTCAGACGAAAGGGGGGGGGAATCCTCAGGCTGCTCCCTACTTCACTGTTTTACAGATTCACTCAGATTGCTATGCACTCCTCAAGGTGGCTAGAGACTAATTCTCAGACTGAATGCCTCTCAAATCCTGGGATTAAAGGAGTGAGCTCTGATTCACTCTCTGGTAGCCCAGGGTGGTCTTGGACTCAGAGATCCATCTACTTCTTAATCCTGAGTCCTGGGATTAAAGGTGTCTGCCTGTCTTCTATGGCTAACTAGTATGATTTCTTTGCTATTTTCATCTCCAGTGGCTTTAATAAATCGTAAACAATATATCACCACAATTACTATGGCAGTTATTAAAATAATCTGATGAATTTCATGATTAGTATATTCATAATACATCACCATACCATTGTTAATTTCATAGTATGCTGTTGGGTTCTAGAGTCAAAAGAATCCAAATGCCACTGCTAACCACTTACAATATGCTTTATAATATATTTAAGATAAAAGTTCCTTTACAAAGTTTGATGATATTCAAGTTCATGACCTATATATTCATAGTAAAAATCGTTCTCTTGGAGGAAACTTAATAGCCTATTACCCAGTTTGAATGTTCTAGAATTCCTGGCTTGAATCTAAACACTAAGTATTAATAAAAGCAACCTCTCATGGTTGAGCTGCAAGAGTCTCATCTATACAATTCAGCTTCTAACAACTACTCCCAGCTAAGAATTCTGTGGGCAAGCATGTAAGAACCCATCCAAATGCCAATGTAGTTCAAAGTGTAGAACGAAGTGTACTTCAAAACCTGGGGGAAGACTTCAGGAAGTCACAAGGACCCAGGCTACTTTTGTGTTCCTCCTTCACCTGGTCCCACATTGCCTTCTCTCCTTGATGGCCACAGAGTCACCAGGCTTTTATATGCATCCCAGACAAGAAAAAGGAGGAGTTGACAGTGAATCTCCAGTGGCTAGATCTGCAATCATCAAGGAGACAAACCTCTGGACACATCTGTAAGGGTGTTCCCGGGGAGATTTTTATTGGGAAGACACACCCTGGGGGTGGATTATACCATCCTATGGACTGGGCTTCCAAACTGAGAAAAAAAGAGAGATGGCACATGTCTGTACATCAATATTCATTTCTCTCTGCTTCTTCCTGCCTCCTTACCTTCCTTGTCACAAGGGCCTATGTCCTTCAAATCATAAGCTAAAATAATCCCTTTCTTCCTTAGGCAGATTTTGTCATGCATTTTTGGCATAGGCACCAACAAAGTCCTAGAGAGGTGCTAAAACAATTTCACATTTCCAAGCACATGGCTCCATGAAACTGGAAGGTAGGCTTGCACATGTGCTCTTTAGTTGGTATTTGGTCTTATTGGACAAACAGCCATCTTGACACAAAATTTTTCACAGAATTATTGGGAAGATTAAATGAATTGCTACATCCTAAAATAAACTCTAACACCTTTAATCTCCCAACTTGGGAGGTAGAGGTTTATATAGCAACCTCCAGGCCAGCCAATTCTGCATAGTAAAACTCTGTCTTAAAGGGGGAAAGAAAAGAAAACAGGATTACATTTTGGAGAGAATTATGTATTATTCTGAGCTATGTAAATTCTTTTTATTTGATTCTGATCATTTTATTTTATTTTGTTTTGTGGCCAAAGTCTCTTATATCCCAGGATGTCCACCAACTCTCCATGTAGCTGAGGATGACATCGAACCCCTGATTCTCCTGTCTCCTCCAGGAAAGTGCCCAACTGTAGGTGTACATCATCATGACTAGCTGTGAACACACTTTAAAGGTGACCAGTCAGAAATGGGAACGATAAAGTACGTAAGATTCAAAAACTCAAGGCTGTATTTCCAAATTATATTTGGGAAAATTCATGAATAAATGAAGATTTTCATTTGTAGGAAATAAAAATCCAGAGGGGAAAAAACTGCAAACAAGTATGCAGAAGGAAAAGGATTTTCTTGCATTTTGGAACAATTCTGAATAAACGGCTTGGAAGAGATGATTAGGAGACGTGGGCACACTCTCAGCACTTCACAGATTTTCACATCGTTCTGTTCAAGTGTGGACGTAGGTGGAGGGTGACAGGGAGAAGGCTTGCTGTTCTGTGGATCATTTAGTCTGTTCTCTGACTTGCCTCTTTCTACGTTTCTCTGTTTTCCTCTTCATCCTTTTTCCTTTCACTCTCTCCGCCTCTCAATTTCCTGTGCCTTTCCCTATGTCTTTTACTCTTTGGATGGTCTTGTAAGTTTTCCAGATTTGAATAAATCACAATGTTATTTTGAATATTGTTATTCTTTTAATATTTTTAATAGTGAACACTGTCTTAGGGCTTAGGGTGCCTATTGATGTGATGAAATACCATGATCAAAAACCAGTTTGGGGAAGAAAGGGTTAATTAGGCTTACACTTCTGCATTGTCATTCATCACTGAAGGAAGTCAGGACAGGAACTCAAACAGAGCAGGATCCTCGAAGCAGGAGCTGATAGAGAACCAGGAAGGGGTGCTGCTTACCAGTTTGTTCCTCCTGGCTTTCTCATCCTGCTTTTTATAGGACCACCAGCCCAGGGATGGCACCACTCAATGTGGGCTGGGCCCTCCCCCATTGATCACTAATTGGGAAAATGCCTTACAGCTGGACCTCATGGAGGCATTTGCTCAACTGAGGCTCCTTCCTCTCCAATGACTCTACCTTGTGTCAAGTTGACACACAAAACCAGGAAATGCCATGCTCAGCCTTAATGCAGGGGGGAGGAGCTTGGTCCTGCCCCAACTTAATGTGCTAGACTTTCTTGACTCCCTATAGGAGCCCTTACCTGTTGGGAGGGGAGGATGGTAGGATGGGAAACAGGCTGGGGGGATGATGGGGGTCAGGACAATGTTGGTTGGAATATAAAATGAAATAATAATTAATAATAATAATGAAAAAAACTAGCCAGCACAACACCTGAAATGGCTGCTTTCAGGCAAGACACAGTATAGGAGTTCTCTTCAGTCTCTTTCTCTTAGTGCCCCCATCACAACTGAAATGGAAATTCACTCCTAGACACGTGCTAGAATGGGATTCACTTACACACAAAGCTAAGCGGTGCCACATTAGGAAAAAGGCAAGTAAATTAATTCTCTGCAGATTCAATATTTCTTTCCCTAACACTAGCATTCTAGTGGCACATATTACACAGGGGCTTGGCTTAAGATTTGAATTTGCTAATGTATTGCCATTGCATATAAATTCGAATTGTGACGTATATGAACTTCACAACCCAGTGAGGAACATGGAGCTCATGAATATTAGATCTGATAACCACAATAGCCATGATGGACCAGATAGAAAAAATTCACAGTCAGGCTTCCGCTACCTACAGAATACTGTTAAGTAACTAACATTGTTTTCTGATAAATACCAAGTATTTCACCACCCCACGGACCAGTAAGAATTTCCTACATGGAAGAAAGTAAACAAAAGACTATAAAACAAACATGCTATGCTTGGTTCATCTTTTGTGGAAATTTTCTTTCCTGGTAGTAAAATTGTCTAAAGACTATCCTTGTGCCTCTTCTTCAAAAGCTGGCACTGTCAAATACTTTCTGTGATGAACTGTAATATTTATCCTCAGCCCTCCATCATTTGTTCTAACTCAGAACAGGTATATCATCTTTCTAGGTTTGTTTGTTTTTTTGTTGTTGTTGCTGTTGCTTGACGTCATTTCTCTATTATCCATCATTCTCCAGGTAGAATAACCCAGACCTTATCAGGTGATCTATACAATGTTATTTTAGCTAATGCACTTTCAGTCTGATTAGTGTGGCTATGCTTACTATATTCCTGACCATCTGAAATGAATGTTGCCACTCGTTTGGGGGCCTCTCAATGCACATATGGTGTTTTTATGCCTCATAGTCTTTTTCCCAAGGCATTGACATATCCTGACAGACATTTTTATACCTCTCTCAAACACAAAATCATTTCTTAAATGATTTTGCACTGATTGATAATATGAGACTATGTTGCAAAAGTTAATCTTGGGGAAAATGCACACATATGCATTTGTGCAATATTTTTACACACATTCAATAGGTCACAGTTACTTTCTGAGAGTACATTGAAAAACTTTAAGATCTGTATTAATATTATTAAACTTCTGCATTAACTAATGTATGCCATCAAAAGTATAGTAAAGATGAATTACATGGAAATATGAACATAATTTAGCTCTTTTAAAACCTACAATCCAAGATGGCAGTGGATCCAATCAATGTATTTATATGTATTTTTTCTCTTCTTGTATCATCAGTTGAGGTGTCATCTTTTATTTTAGGAGACCATTTACACCCCTTAGTTCCTCAGTCCTGCAAATCATTTACAAATAAATTCAGTGATGATTTTTATCCTGTGAAACTAAAAAGGGGAGAGAAAATGAATCCCTTTTTAAGATTCATGAGCTCAATAAGCGGCTCTCTCCTAACACCAAGAAAGTCAAATCCATAACGATTTCCACCATGAAAAACTCCCTGGTTCTCTTAAAGAAACATAAAAGGATTAGCAAACATAAACAGACTTCTGGGCAGAATTCCTGAGCAATACAGGTATAAATAGCTATGGTTCCCACAGGGGAGACCTAGTATGTGCCAGTCGGTATCTCCAAGATAGTGTTCTTTCCACTTTAGAGCTACTTATATTTAAGAGATTCGAGAGTTCTACTGATCTTAAGTGATGGGAAACCTGAGGCTGCACTCCATGTCTATAAAAACAGTCAAAACTGCAGGTTTTCTACTGTGTATTTCTACAAGTGAACTGATCCATGTTCATCCATCGATCTATTTATGTCTTTTCCTTGAACCTTTGCTGAATACCCATTTCAACGGAAATGTTATGATCTTGCCTGGTTTTATTTTATGTATGTTATATGTTTGGAAGTGTGTGTGTGTGTGTGTGTGTGTGTGTGTGTGTGTGTGTGTCCAAATACACGCAGGCATGTCACAGCACATGTGTGGCCATCAGAGGACAACTTGCAGGAGTCAATTCTCTCCTTCTACCATCTGGCTACCAAGGATGAAACTCAGGTCATGAGCCTGCAATAAGAGCCTTACTCTCTGATCCATCTCTCAAGGCCCATGGATGCCCTTTTAAATCTGGTTTTAACATAGATCCACCTATAAATAAATGTATCAGTGATATAGCTCAGTGATGGCTTGAGTTGGACACCATTGAAAAAAAAAGGGAGGAGAGAACTGAGTCTGCAAAGTTGTCCTCTGTCCTCTACATAATTACCATGGTACACCCATCCCCACACCATGAACATACAATAATAAAAAACTTAAAAATGAAAATGAAATAATGAAATTTATTCCACCTTTATTATGCATTTTTGATGTTGGGCCTTGGAACTCTGTTTTAATTGATTTAGTTTTACATCACTTTATTTTTGCTTTGTCCAATAGGATTTCATAAGGAGACTCAGTTTACTTGCGACACCAGGGACATCTAATCTGATTAGGGAGTTCTAAAACATAACTCTGGGGCTTCCAAGGAAGAATAAGACCATGCAATATGGTAAGCTCACAGATGTTTCCTGTTTGAGGCAACCTGATTTTTGCAATAACACTATTCAAAGATTCTCCTCCTGTGGGGTGGGTGTGTATGTGTGTATGAGAGAGAGAGACAGAGACAGATACAGAGAGACAGACAGAGACAGATAGAAAGATTCTCTTTATCCACTCATTAGTGCTGATTATAAAATTTCACTATTAATGTCATGATCAATAGATGTTCTATATGGCATGGTGATTCTTTTGAGTCTGTATCCATGAGTGATATAGTTAAATAACATGGTACTTATATTTTTAGATATTGAAAAACACAATGGAGGTTGCAGCAACAATAAAGTCAAATACTATGAAGAAATTATTACTATTGTAGAACAGTGACACTGAGCAACAGAATGAAGCAAAGGTAGCTGCTTTTTCTTTCTTCCTTTCTTCCTTTTTCCTTTTCTTTTTTTTTTTTTTGTTTGCTTTGAGTCACTGCTTGTCACTATGAAAACACACTCTGAGACAAATAAAATAGTGTGTACTAATTAAGGAAGATGGGGAATGTATGTTGTAAGTAGTCAGTAAGTACAACGAGTTCAGAAATATGACTATAGTATAGGTAGGAAATATTCAAGAGGTCTTGTTTACTGGGAATTTAGGTATAGAACTCACAAAATATTGGGTCTAAGACAGAGATCTGGGAACCAATAACAAATATCTGAGAGAGTAAATGGTTCTTATGTGAAATTTTCCCAGGAAAAAAGGTGTTTAATAGAACAAATAAGATGAAACAGTACTTGTGGAGACGGGCGCTAGTGGTATGCACGTGGGTGGGAACACCCGTGAAGAGACAGCAATCAGCAAGATGGGGAAGAGGTAGGAAAAGCTCACCTAATGGGTAAGACTGGAGATTTCCTTCTTTGATTTTCTTATTCTACTTATTTTTGAGGTAGGATATGTTTTCCTATCTCATCATAGACTTAAACTCAAGGTCATCCTGCCTCACCCTCCTGAATGTTGGGATTACGGATTTGTACCATCACCCACCGCTTTAAATAACTGTACAGAACACAGTGGGAGAAACAAAGGGAGATGGCAGGGACACCTTGCTTCCAAGACTGAAATATCTATTGAGCATTTTCTCCTTTTGATGCCTTCAGTGATGTTTCCAAAGGAGTGAGCAACAGACTTCAGGGGGTTAAAGAGTAAGAGGTGAAGATTTGGAAATAAGACTAGTCTCATCTATCACAGCCACTAAAGAACAAGGACAGAAAATGAAGCAGTTAAAAAAAATACTGACTATAATAGTCTCACAACATTGTCTTAGTTTGAATCCAAATGCAGACATATGATTTTTGCCCCTGCTAAACTGAAGGTTCCTTTATAGGAGGATATGTACCTTTATCATATATGTATTGTGTTATAGTATGTTCCTCCCAGGAATTTGTTGGACAAATGAATGAACCGGTGGAACACTCAGAGAACTAAGATCACCTGTCCCACATCTCAGGGGTAGTTTAAAAAAATGGTCTGCAATTTGAAATAAAGAAGAGCTGCTGAGACTTAGCTTGACCTATGGCTGTGGAGTGACAGCCTCTGTCCACCACAGGAGAAGAGCCACTAGGATGTACAGGAGACATTGGCAAACAACAGAGGTATGGAAATGACCACTCAGAAAGCACTTTTCTAAGATAGGTTCTCAACCCTGATGTGTTTTTCCATTTATCTGTCATCTTACAAGGAAAGAAACCCGTTTTCCCTGTGTAACTCCACACAGGCATTTATTTAATTTTATTATTGCTCTCTTCACTGCTCCCAGGCAAATCTCCTTTGAGCCTACTCTGATTAACAAATATGGTCTGTAGTCGTTTGATTCCCCAGCCCCACTCAAATTGGAGATGCAGTGTGGACCAGTGGAGCTTCTCCACTTGGGCTCTGCTTTGAAAGGACATTTCTGGCTGACATAGGTGTCAGGAAGAATACCACCAGTATGAAAAGAAAAATAATCGTGGGTACCCATAGCTGCAGAAAGGAAGAATAAAAGAAATATCTGAGAGCAAACGTGCCAGAACTGAGTTCATAAGCAAAAAGATCCAAAGGACAAATGGGGACAAGAGTAGTGATGAAAGACATCATAAGCATTTTATCACCCTGCTTGTGCCTTCCTATATAGGCTTTTTTTCTTCTTTAAAGGTTGAAAAATGTAATAGAAATGTTTCTAGTTAAGCTTGTAATCCAAACATCTGCTTCTTTGACGTTCCCAGTCTCTCCAGCTGGGCATGGTGGTTATATCCACAATACTTGCATGGATTTGGCTTGAATTTGTTAAATATTATATGACTATTTGAGTCAAGATGTGATCAGCACGTTTACAATTCTTTAGTTTCTTCTCCCCATGCCATGTCCCACTCCTGAGCTCTTCTGCAACCTGAGTGGTCTCCAAGACTCATACTCAGGGGTCTTAAGCCTCTGTAATTCCTCCATCCCAAGGCTATATATACATGTTTCATATTTTACTTAATCATATGGAGACCAGAGGTGAACAGGGTCTGAATCTGTTGGGGTCTGAATATGCTATTTCGGATATAGGCCTCAGCTCAATTCCAGGAACTCGAATCTCTCCTATTGTCTTTTAGATATCAGCTCATTACCTCTGGTCAGAGTGGAAAATGGCTTCTAGTTTGTGTAACAATAGATGTAGGCCCCAAACCCATCATGAGAGCTAGTGGGACATGCCTGGGGACTAGTGGGAAGTGTCTGAGGGCTTGTGTATATGCATTCTAGGACCATCTCTAGGGTTAAAGGAAGTGTTTACAAGTCCCATCCCATGTTCCTCGGCCCCCAACCTTAGCTTTTGAAAGCTATTTAAGAGGATGTTGAATAAACCATAAAACTCGTCTCCAGTATTGACTGAGAGCCCTCCTGAAATGACAAGATGATGTCTCGTTCTTAAAGTCGCTGGGTAGCTAGGACTTCCATGATCCATATTCCCCCTCTAAGGGTTGGACCCAGGGCTGTTTGGCTGGTTCCAAACACAGCCCTAAAGACATCAGTCCAGAATAGATGGCTCGTGAAGCCTAGGACTGATACTGGCCAGATGCTAGCACCTATCTGCCCAACAGGAAAAATAATCTTATATTGTCAGCTAGGTATCCTTGGTTTTAAAACTTCTCTTGATTTTCTTTTGAAATCTACTACAATTCTAGCTTTGTAACATGCTGCTCGCTGCCTTTCTCAATAGACTGAGCTCACGTATGGCAGCTCCTACCCAAGGTTTTCCATCACTTGTGCTGCACTGCTAGCTAGTCCTTTGTTTGATCACCAACCATCTGTTCATGCCCAAAGGGCCTCATTCTTATATTTATGACCAAACATGACTCTTCTCTCCCTAGGAGGAATTCGGTGCCAGCTCTTAAAGTAATATATTTTTTCTTCCTTCTGCTACTTCACAATAAAGCTTGTGTGCTTGGCCCTCCATGCGGGAAATTATGTGTTTATGTTGTTACATTCTCATGGAGAGAAATCAGTGAAGACATTAAGATTTGTCTTTTTTTTTCCCTTTCAGGGCATCTGGCCCCAAAGGAGTCATCCTAATCTCCCTTGTCCATGAACTCTTTTTCTTTTCAGAAGTCCCAACAAAAATAGATTAAAGAGGGCAGCAGAAATTTTCAGTTCAGAGCTGTTGGTATCTGCTCACATCCCACTACAACTAACCACACCCTGAAGGCTCGTTTCTTCCTCTTCCAAACATACCCATTCATTCCAGGATATTCAAAACTCACAAGCTCTTCAGTTAGTATCAGAACCACTTCCTTTTCCATACTTTGCATGTGAAGGTATCCATTTGTTCAACTTGTCACTGAATCATATGTCCTACAATTCACTAAGCAATCAGACATAGCCTCACTCAACAAGCTGTTTTGCGAAGACAGAGATGAGCGAAAGTCAGCACTTTGTGTGACTGAAGATTGAATGACTAAGAAGAAAGTTAGAAGTGGGACGGAGAGTGGCTAGGGTTGTGATTTTACATGTGGTGGGAGAGATGAGGTCACCAAGTCAACCTTTAAGCTAATATGGCTGTGCTTATTTCCTATGGAGGCTTTAACCAATGGTCAGAGTTTGTTGACTTCAAACAACAAATGTTTACTCCCTTAGAGCCCAGTAATCCAGAAGCCTAGAGAGTTTCACTAGGAGTGTGTGCAGATGGAGGTTGGGCTGCCCTTGCTCTGAAGAATTTAGGGAGATGAAGTTTTCATGGCAACTGCCGTCTCTCTCTGGTTACTTCCTCCATTTTCTTTTCTGTTTTTTGTTTGTTTGTTTGTTTGTTTGCTTGCTTGCTTGCTTTGGTTTAGTTGTTTTTTGTTTGTTTGTTTTTTGAGACAGGGTTTCTCTGTAGGTTTGGAGACTGTACTGAACTTTCTTTGAAGACCAGGCTGGCCTCGAACTCACATAGATCCACCTGCCTCTGCCTCCTGTGTGCAGGGGTTAAAGGCCTGCACCACCACCACCCAGCCCTTCTCCATTTTCAAAGGCAGCAGTGTACCATGTGGATCTTTGATCCCACTGCTACCTTCTGCAACAAATCTTCTCTGTCTTCCAGTTAAAGGGACACTAAGGCTATCCTTTGCACCCACCTGGGAAATCTGTGACGTTTCCTTTTCTTAGAATCTTAAACTTAGTTACATCTTGCAAATGTCTTTTGTGGTATTGAATAATAACAGGTTCTAATGACTAGCACCTGGATGTGTTTGCAGGCTGCTGCTGAGTCTAACATCGATAGTAGAAGAATAAGCTATACAGGTGTGCATGAGTGTGTGTGTATGGAATCATTTTCCTTATTCATGGCATGGCAGCTTGAACAGTCCTGAGACAAGTGATGGAGTCTGAGAGAGCACATCTGGAATGAAGATAGGGAGCATGGAGGAGCATATGATGAGGTCAGACATATAAAGATGAAGACCCACTGTTAGAGTAGTTTAGCCATACAGTTTATAGCTTCAAAGACAGGTATAAAGATTGTAGCTTCTAGTCTGAGTTGAAAGACTGCTAATATAGAATAAATACACTAGAGATGGTGACTGCCCCTCTTTGATCCATCCATGCAGCTTTATGAGAAGTTAAACATGTTTTTACACTTTCTGTCCATCGTGTATCTGCATTCAAACATGTTGTTCTTCATTGTTTGCAAGGTCCTTTCCCCAAAAAGTATTAAAAATCCCTCCAATATAAAAGGTGAGGGTTTTGTCACTGTTTAGGTTCCCCTAAGCTATGTACTGTCAGGTAGTACTTTGGGTGATGGCTCTGAAGTTTATTGTAAAGGTTTTGATTTCTATTTTGAAAAGCAGTGAATGTGAAGAGGGACTTGAGTGAATGAATAAAAATAATGACAAGTCTGGGGATACAGCTTAATCAGTAAGGTGCCTACCATGAACACATGATCTGAGTTCTAGTATGTGATATTCTTGCAAAAGCCAGGTTGGGTGGTATGCATCTGTATCCCTCACACTGGGGAGACACAGATCCCTAAAGTTCATTGTCTAGCCAATCTAGCCAATCAGTGAGACCCAGGGTCAGTGAGAGACCCAGTCTTAATAGTAATAAATTACTACTACTACTACAAATAATAATAATAATAGCAATAATGATGATAATGATGATGAGGTGGAGAATGATCAAATAGGACCTGATATTGGTCTCTAACTTCTACACACTTGTGCATACATATACACATGCACTTACACGCATGTGCATAGCGGAGCATATGCATATACTACACTCCACACACACTTAAACACTCAAAACCTATTACACAGAGTGCACAAAATAAAAATAATATAATCCTGAGTGCCTTTAAATCTCTTTGCATGATTAACTCTTTCAACTTCCTTGCACTCAGCTTTCTGTTTTGAGTATTTTCCTTTAAAGATCGAAAAAGGGGAGTGAGGGGGGAGGGGAGAGAAGCTCAGTAGAGGAGCAAATAAATAGGTGTCAGCATGGACTCTAAGCACAGGTGGGTCTTACCTGGGCAAGTTCAGGCAAGTTTTAAGAGGGAAATTACCTGGCATTAACAAGAGCTGCTAATGAGACTCTCTAGCATGAGAAACACAATGAGCTCGCTCAAATGGCATGGATGGTCTGCAGGCTTGGCTTGGCTCCCGTGCCTTTCCCTGGCAGAGAGTCTGACAACATTCAACAGTCTCCTGGCACTGGCCATTGTTTCTGCTGTAGGCTTGCAGAGCCAATTTGGAAGGCAAAAAATGAACCTTGTCTCTTTCTCTTTGCATTTCTGCTCCAACAGTCTAATTCTCCAGGTAGTGTGCATCCTCTGACTCTCTGGGGGGATGGGAGGGGCGGGAGGACCACATGCAAGTGAGTTCGGGTTCAATATTGCAATGCATTATCTCGGTGCACAGAGCAGCTACACATCCAGAAACATTATTTCTCAGTAAGCAGTGGATAAAGTAAGCAAGCAATTTGGAGGACAAAAATTTATGACTGGAAAATGGTTATACTTTTAAGGAAACAAAGTAGAAAATTTTAGACTTCAAAACTCCCAGTGATTTGGTTATTCCTTCCCTTTCTCCTGAGATATATGTTGCCCTTTCTTTGGGGTATAAATAAATCTATAGGAAATCCCACACTGTAGTCATTAGCTTCTAATGAGATTTTACCTGTGTGTGATGGATCGTCAACACATTCCAGGTGGGCTAAACACAAATCACTTATTTGCTTAGCAGTCTTGGTCTTCGCCTTAGATTTTAGCTACACAGCTTTAGTTGCCATTTGCAAGGGGTAGATTTGTCTTTGGGGACAAAGCATTGGCAATGAACGGAAATAAGAAAGAGGAATGGGTGGGTGGCAAATCCTGGAAGTGCTTGTTATGGCTGCATCCCTCCGCCACCACAGTAGCAACTGGCCTGGCGTCTCTGTTCTTTGGTTTCCTGAAGGTAAGATGTTTTTCAGTTGCAGCTTGTGCAAGAGCCATTTATTACTAAATTGAGGATATTTTTCCTCACCTACTACAATGTTCACCTCTGCCAGGTTGACTGCTACATTCTAGTGCTTCTGTGCCCATGGGCACTCATTGTAGTATGCTTCTCTTTTTATATAAACATGAAGGATGGCAGGTCGGTATGTAGTTTTGCTGTTCTCCAGGACTGAGAAATCTTATATTCTACTTTCCAAATCTCTTTCAGGAAAGCCTCCTCAAAACTTGGATTCTCAGTTTCTGCTTATGTAAAATGTGGTTAGGTTAATAGCCAAGACACACCAGTATTGACTGTAGAGACATGTTGAAGAAGGAAAAAAAGTCACATGAAAGGATCATAAGGGTCCCTCAGGAAAGGCAGGAGAATGGCTAGGAGGAAGAAAGTGACAAAGAAGTAGAGCATACCCCCTACACACGCACACAATTGCATGGACACAGGCAGACTCGGAGGTTCACTGTTTTAGCTACAGCAGCCACACTGATGTGTCACAGATTATGAATTAACAGTCTAGGCTAGAAATCTAAGATCAAGGCATCAGTCAGGAGTCTTCTGTGTTTTCCAAGGCTTCTCTGTGCGGCTCATAGATCTGCTTTTCCTCTCTCTCCAGTCACACTGGCTTTCTTACACACACACACACACACACACACACACACACACAAGCGCGTGCAGAGAGAGAGAGAGAGAGAGAGAGAGAGAGAGAGACTCACAGTGTGTCCAGATCTCCTCTTCTAAGTATGCTATTCAGATTGGTTGAAACTCACATTTCTGCCCATGAAAGGATGCAGCAAAGTGGACTTTTCTCCAGATACAGTCGCTGTCTAAGTTCTATGGGGGATGGGTGGGCAGGGGACTCAATGGTGGTGGGGTTCAGTGGGGGGGGGTGGTAGAGTTTTAACACAATTGTGAGAAAACACAATTCAGCCACAGCATCCATCTATTACCAGTACTATTTTGATTTAGTTTACTAAACAATTCCCAACCCTACTTATGACAAATGTCTCTAAAAGACAGAAAAAAATATTTTTAAACATATGTGTTTCAGGCAGGCTTTTGCCAGGCAGCCATAGTTGATCTAGAACTTGTGGCACTCCTACTGCCTCTGCCTTCTGAATACTAGGTACAAGAAAGCCCAATCAATCACACCTAAAAAAATTATGGTGCCAAGGACTAGGTGTGATGGAGCATGCCCTCAGTCCCAGCACTCAGTGGGAAGAGGATTTCTCTGAGTTCAGACCCAGTCTGCTCCACGTAGTGAGATCAAGGCCAGCCAAGGCTACCTAGTGAGGCTTGGTCTAAAAAATTAGAAAGACAAGAGCTACCAGATGCATATGTTTTCACAACAAAATCCTACTAACTGCCAAATACCGAATAATCCCAGTGACATATAAAGTATTTCAGAATCCTGGAAAGAAAAAAAATCCTAATTAAAATTACAACAAGGATTATCATAAAGATAAGAAATCAAAAATTGAGTGGTTTCCATGTTGAAATTCAAGGGAGACACTTAAAATAGTTTTCATTATAGGAAATAGATTTACTAGTTATTAACTTTGTAGACAGGTAAAGAGACAGCAGCATGACAGGGGCTCTGATGAGAGTCCAAGCTCAAAAGTCAGAGTGGCACTTTCAAAGAAGGGGAAAGTCTAATCTGCTTTGTTAATGAGCAGTCCACCGCACTGGATTGCAATCAGACTATCCTTCCCCATTCCTGGGGAGGTAGGAGGAGGTCCTGCATCCTAAAACCGGAGCATGAGACTCCAAGATATGGGGCACATGATTATAGTGGATCACATCCAAAGAAGGCAGACCTTTTTGTAACAGGTTGTTTTGGGACCATCAGCTAGCTCCCAAATCATGACGCTGAGATGTATTATTAATTATGAATGCTTGGCCTTACTTAGGCTTCTCCCACTAGCTCTTATAACTTAAACTAACCTGTTTCTCTTCATCTACGTCTTGCCTCAGGGCTTCTTACCTTTTTTTCATTGTGTATGTTCCTCTACTCCATGTCTGTCTGGTTAGAGGCTGCCTGGCTGGCTGGTTCTGACGCTCTCCTCAATCCCTTTCTCCCTTGTTTTCCTCTCCTGAGCCTAATAGATTCCTGCTACTACTTATTCTCTCTGTTGGCGATCCCTCTACTGCCTACCTATTGACCCTTCAGCTTTTTATTAGACCAATCAGGCATCTCAGACAAAGTGAAACAAATGTAACACATCTTTACATGGTTAAACAAATGCAGCATGAACAACTGCAACACACCTTAACATAATTAAAGTGACATTCTGCAACATAAACAAATATAACACATCTTTACATAGTTAAGATAACATTCACAACAACTTTTCTACCGGAATGTTTCTAATGTCTTAAATCTGGAGACCTGAGTCCATAAACACCCTTGGGAAATCTGAGGAATCTAGGCCTCGCTGGAGTCTGTTAGAAGGGGCTTTGTCATTTCCTTTACCATGGCTATAAGGAAGATGCTGCCACAGGTAGGCGTGGCCTGACTGACCTGTACCCCGAACCTAACAAGGTCAATACACTCATAAAAGTGGGATCAATACAATGACATCCCAGTAGCATTGAGCACAGACAGCAGCCAGATATTGGATTTGAAGCGCTGTTCTCCAATAAAGAAGAGGAAGGATCCTTAGGGAAATAACTGATTGCAGGGCTGGAGCAGTTAAAGTGTAATCTAAACTTGACCATTATATGGTATCAGGCACAAAAATATAAAAATTAAATGCAAAAGGCTTTGTCAAAACTCATAGGCACTAGCATAGAGGACTTCCCAATGACAAGAGCTAGAATTATTTGAAAGGAAAAAAAATAGCATTAGGTTGTAATCCATGAACAAGTGACTAAGGAAGAAGAAACAGCCCTGCTGTACAAGATTCTGATTAACAAGGGAGAGGAAAACTCCAAATCACCATTAGCCTACTGCACAGAATCCTTGTTGCAGAAAAAAGCAACAAAGAGATGCTGAATTCAAGAGATGAAAGCTTCCAGAAAACGTGGGTCCACACGGCCTCACAAGTTACTCCCAACACTGTGTACCAATTACAAAGGGACTGAAATCAAATTAGCAGTAGGGAAACCAGAGTAAACTACTTGAAGCAATTGACCCAGGCCAACCTCACCCGTAACAAAGCATATGAGGGTCCTTAATGGGACACATCGAAGGGAACTCATGATGAGATATACAGCATCATTTCTGTGAACTTCTTAATCAGAAACTCCTGGTATAGTCCAGTTACTCACAAGTTAAAGAACACTGGGCGAAACAACTGATTGGTAATATTAAAAATTATCAACGTCATATGTTACGGAAACAGTACCATGAGGTACACAAGACTGAGAAAGAGTGTCACATATGGACAGACACTGAGGATAAATGGCTATTAAATTAAAAGTGAAATACCAGGTGGGATTTGGAACAAAATATATTACTGGTAAAATCTGAGCTAGGACCAAAGTGGGAATAATTTGCACGGGGGGGAAAAAATCATTGAGTTATACCACATGTCTTGCACAGCCATATCCAAGAGAAATACTATATTGGTATTTTCATTTCTAGGTTTTGATAATTACCATATGGCTATGGGCTATAAATAAAGGATACAAACAGATTCTCTATGCTACCTATAAAAATTTTCTGGATATTTGCAAGTACTTCAGATTGCAAAAGGAAAAAAATGATTAGTCTTCATTTGTAAAGGCAGCAATGTCTTGCATACTCAAACCATTTCTTCTTGGAACCCCCCCTCCCCTACCATCTACCCTGTAAGAATTCTTGTTCACATTTTCCTTTGTGTTGCTTAATCTCTCCCCTGTTGCTATCCAATAACTAGCTTTTTTGTTCCGAGGACCGAAAGTTAAACATTGGGTGGAAGCAATCAAAGAAACACGGTTGCTTCTGGCTGGCTCACAAGTTATACTTCTCAACTGTGTTCAAGGTTTTGTGTTTCCTGCAGCTTGTATTTAAGTGGAAAAATTACTGTAAGAAAATAACACTAAGTGGGTTTTGTATAATCTGTGTTCTGTAATTTGAAGTTGAAAATAAAGGTGAAATTTAGGCAAATTCTTAACCACAAATACAAGGATATAGATAGAAGTGGCCATAGTTACAAGAGAGTTAACCCATAATCAACCTTTCTGCATTCAATTTTAATATGCTATAAATCACCTTTTTGTGTGTACTATGCTATCTAAACCTGAGTGACTTCCTATAGAGTAGGTAGAGTAGGAGGTATGTACTCACTAGCTAATATCTAGTTTCTCCTGTGAATCTTTCGCTTGAGCTTCCAAATTTATTTCTCTCTTCTACTCCTTTTCTATACTGCTTATAATATAATATGGTCCTGTAAATCTTTCTCTCTGCATCCAAGAGATGCAAGAGTATTAACCTAAAACATAAAATTAATATACCTTACTTTTGGAGTAATGTCTAATTAACATTCCCTGATTCTAATGTTGTATTTGGTGGGTTTTTAGGGTAGTTTAAGAATGGGACAAAATTATTAAGGTATGAAATTTGTTGAAACTTCATTCATTTATTCATTCATTCAATTTCTTAACACTTTTTCAAGCTTAATCATATGATCAGAGAAATATGATAAATACAAACATTTGGAGTCCCTAACTGGGTAGGAGGACAGAAACACAAAATCACCAGAAATATCACACAAGGACTATAGCAGTCAAAGAAGCTTTCCTTTGGAGACAAAGTCTCACACCAAAGTTCACACTGGTCTGAAAGCACAAACACACACTAAGACATCTGAACAAACATCTGTTCAGACAGCACAGCAATGACGAAACAAAGAAACAATCCAACTATCCCACTGTGACCTGCAGACCTCCGAGCTTCCTGTTCTTACCTACAGAGCCCAGGTGAGGAGATGCTTACTGGGACATGGGCACTCAAAGCAGTTACATCACGAGGACTTCTTACCCGATCATGGATGGTGGCTTCCCCATAGCTGCATTGATGGAGAATCACCTTCCATTAACTCCTGCCCCCTCTCTGCCTGTCTCCTTCCAACCCCTCCCGCCCTCATGTGCACCTTGGGAAAATTACATATAACTGGAGGTGAAGAATGCTTTGGCTTAGATCTTAGTCGACGGGCTAATGATCAATCTTGAGGGTCACATGTGAGCAGTGGTAAATAGCTGTTATGTTTGGAGGATAACATTCTTAGCACCTGCCCAGGCTGAGAATGTGTGGTGTTCCTGGTGGCCTTATGGCATGAGCTACCAGCCTGACTGCACGAACCTTCTTTGATCCAAGCAAACAACACCTGAAAGAACAATCTTTCATTGAAAGCAAACAAACCAGTAACAACTAGAGAAAGGAAGATAGACTCAGACACCACTGATTTGAAGTCTTTAAGAGCCCACTTACAAGTAATGCATCTACTCATAGCTTCATGTTTATTTTTATCCAGTCTTGTGCTAATGATTACAGTTTATTTTGTCGGAAAAGATCTCTTCATGCATACAGGCCTTTAATAAACAAGGTGTCTTGAGTAGTGTCTATAACTTCATGTATCTAGCACTTAACATTTTGATTACCAAACAAAATTTTCAATTAATAAACAGCAGTATGTAACATGTATTCTTTTCTGCCAGCCTGGTCCCAGAGCCGCATCAATCCCAAATGGACATGGAGGATGCTATATTAATTATAAAGCTGTTGGCCATTTGCTATGGTATCTTAATGGCTAGCTCTGAGTTAATTATTAACCCATAATTACTAAATATATTTTCATAAGGTCTTATCTTACCGAGAATGCCAGACTTGTGCCCTCTCCTCCAGGGATCACACAGTGATTCTCCATTCTTGACTACATTTCCCAGAATCCTCCTCGACTTCTAGTCCTACCTATCTTGCTTCCCTATTGGCTAACACATCAACCAATCAGACAAACATATACACAGAAGGACTTCCATCATCTCTTCTTTTCTGTCTAAATAAAAAGAAAGGTTTTAATTTTAACATAGTTAAAGTTACAAAGTAAGAACTATAGTTACAGTATTTAGCCCATTAACATTTAGTAATATTTAAAGAAAGTATTTTATCATCTATCCTATCTGTGTGGGTCTAAAGTCTTATATGTAACTTACCTTTAATCATAACTAAGGAAAACTATAATTATAACTGTGTGTCTTTAACTCCATCAAAGACCACAGAAGGATACTATATAAACCTATAATTGACAGAGACATCTCACTACCTGTACAGTCACCGAAGTTCCTCTGTAACATTGAGGCATCCATCTTCAACCCTTACGCCACAGTGTGTCTGGCCAACTTCTCAGCAAAGCAGGAAATTTTAAACTATCTGCCTGTGTTGGTAGTTTGTCAGTTATTTTTCTGTGTCCTGGAGAACATCTGGCAGATTCCTCCATGAAGCACTAACCATTTAGGACTAGCCATCTTGTTTTGTAAGTTCAGCAGTCACTTTCCTGTAGGTCCTGCATGTCCAGTTTATACAGCAACAGTCAAACAGTTCAGGCAAGAGCAGTTCCTTGCCCAAATAGCTAATCTTGCCATGTTGAAAGCAAACTCCACAATGAGTTTCTTTGATGCCCGTCTTCCTCTCAGACGTAGTTGGTGTGCCAGGAGTAGTTGTGTCTCACTATCATGAAAATCCCTAAACCATTTAAATGCCATATATTCTGCAGGTGTTTGAAAGGTTTGGAGAAAATCTATCCATCTCAAATGCATCTCTGTATATCTAGAAAACCTAACTAACCTAACTGTAAGTTTTGACTATTATAGGTAACTATCTATAATCTGTATTTAATTATACATTACATTTTAAATGAGTTATACAAACACAATACCTAAACAAGAGGAGAAATATATACATATCATAAAATTGGCCTTAAATTTGAATCAATAAATGAAAATCTATACCAATACAAAGTATTCATTTCTATATTATAGTCCCTGTTTTTCCCTTTAGAAAGAGATTGACTGTGATCATTGCCATTTATAAGCAACTCCATTTAAATGAAAATAAAGATTTATAAGCAATATTTGGGAATTTAGGTGTTGTTCATTCCAAACTGCTTCCTGCTGGTTGGAGGCACTGTCCATGCCATCGGGATCATGACAAAACACAGAAGCCTGGCCAGGCATTTGTTTTTGTAGTCTGTACAGCTGTATCATTTCAGCTGTTTTAGATGTTGAATCACCTGGGACACCGTCTCAGGGGGTCTTGCTTTATCAAAGCATACTAGTATGGAAGGAATCCATAGCTTTACATTTTTTGTGGAAACACAAGCAAAACCTCTTTTCTCAAGTAACCTGTCCTTATATTTAAATTTAGAAGTCAAAGCATTTTTAAATATATAAAATATATAAATTGGATTAATTCAGCAGCATTTCTTTTAGCAGTTGTTGGTATTTCCTTAGCAGTCAAACAATTCAAAGACAACACAATCACATATACTATCTAGACTCTCTTTGTACTTTTTTATCTTTATATGGATTTTTCTACTCTATTTATTTTACTTTTATTTATTTATTTTTTTCTCTGAGACAGGGTTTCTCTGTGGAAATCCACCTGCCTCTGCCGCTGGAGTGCTGGGATTAAAGGCTTATGCCACCACATCTAGCCATTATCCTGTTTGTTTTTCTCTTCCAAACCTACATATATTTTTTAAACACACTATAAACCTTTTAGAGGTTTTACTTCATCTGAATCTGACCTTATTGCAAATCTTTATGTTTTTCTGACCATGTGTCTTTATCTGCTAAACAACATTGCTGAAATCAAAGCCACAACTATTGTAACTGCTGTCTTGACAGCAGGCATAAGTTTACCACCAGCACTGGCTATGCAAGGCTCTGCTTGTCTCTAGCAAAACAGAGCCCACCTGAGAAAATGCTGCTACCAAGAAATCGTGCCTCTCTGTTCTTCTGTTTCTAAAATCCCTTTTAATCTTTTGTCATTCTACATAGAAATTTATGCAACCAATGTTGGGCACCATATGTAAGATGTATTCTTTTCACCAGCTGCTTGGGTCCCACCACTGTCTCAGCCCCCAAATAACACATGAGACACTATATTAATTATGAAGTTGTTGACAGTTTGCTATAGTTTCTTAATGGCTAGCTCTGACTTAATTATTAACCCATAATTACTAATATATATTTTTATAAGGTCTTATCTTACCGAGAACACCACCGTACTCATGCCCTCTCCTCCCAGGATCACATGGTAAATCTCAGCACTTGACTACATTTCCCAGAATCCTCCTTGATTCCTAGTCCCACATATCTTGCTTCCTTTTTGGCCAAGTGCTTTATTTATTAACTGATCAGACAAACATATACACAGAAAGAATTTCCCCAACAAATATTCTTACTTGAAAGAGTCATTTTGGTTGGGTTCTGGGGAATATAGTTCAACAACATTATGGGGATGTAATTTCTAATTTTCTGTTTCCCAAGATGACACATTATTTTGTAGTAAAGAACAGAGGAACAAAGATGAGTCTTTGTGTATTTTAATTCATTCTTTCATGTATAAAAGGAAGCTATGAGATGAGGTTAAAGGCAGAGGTAAAAAGAGAGTAAAATAAAAGATCATTTTCTCACTTGACATTATCTCCCTTTTGAAAGTTGGCTTTATGGATCCCCTTGACAGAGAGTTTGACTTTATGATGTCCAGATGAGACCTTACCCTAGTATATCAGGTTGCTTATGCCATCTGTCCATTTGAATATTTCAAACTGAACATCACAAATTTCTCTCCAGACTGAACCTATTCTATGACTTCTGTTATTTTTGGCACTGTAATCTACTCTAAAATAAAAATAAAAATTATTCTTTTTCCAGATACTTTAACCCTTATTCTTAGGAACTAGTGACTGGATGAAAACCACTCATATAATACAAAAAGTATTTTTATGGGATTGTAAATGTTGGTCTTGTCTTAAACACATATATATATACACATACATTTATAACATTCAGGATAGTATTTGATCAAACAATTAATCATCACAGTTCAGTAAGTTAATATAAAATTAACAGTTACAAGAGTCATTGGCCCTCCTCACCCACTGTTTATGAACCTGGTCCTAACTTCAGTATCTTCCCTGGACAGCTTCTTTAACTTTCTAGCAAGTTTCCCAACCTTTACCTTTGCATATTCTACCCAGGCTCCCAACTTTCATTCCTTTGTCCTGTTCTTCTTTGTGCATGACAATATTTTACTCCAAGCATTCAGATGAACATCCAAATATTTTCCTTCTGACATTTCAGTGTCCCCATGTTTGTCACCTTTCTGCTACTCCAGCAAATGTTCAAGATAAACAATTTATAAGGATGAAGGATTTATTTTGCCTCAGAGTTTCAGAAATTTCAGGCTTTGGCTGGTTGGCCCCATTGCAATTCCTTCTTTGATGGTCAGGGAATATATGAAGGCCAGAGCACATGAGAGAAGAAACTGCTCATGTTTTAAGACTGGAAGTCAAGAGAGAAGGAGGACTGGGTCCCAGTGTCTCTGCTAAAGGTACTTTCCAAGTGGCTAACTTCCTTGCACTAGGCCATTGGTGCAAAACCACAGGCTAGCGAGCAAAGCCTTCAGTCAATGGGCCTAGAAGACATTTGAAATCTCAACTAAAGCAGTGAGCATTCCAAGCAGACTCTCTGTGGCTTCCTCTGACTCCTATAATGACATATGTCCTACTTCTCTATTTTCTAAATTTTTTGGATCATATGCTAATTGCTTGTGGGATAACCTTTCCCTCTATAAAATGTAAGAATTCTATTATGTGTGTGTGGTGTATGTATGTGTGTGAACAAGTATGAGCTGTGGGAATATTATCACTGTATTCTAGATCCTCATAAATTGCATGGCATATAGTAGGTACTCAACAATACTAGTTGAATGGTGGAAGGAACATCTGGATAGTCACTATAATTAAAGTTGTGTGATTTGGGTTGTAAATACATTAAATATTATCCAAAGTAGAGAGAGAACAACAGTATGTACACATTAACCTTAGACAAGACATTAAGAGGACAATGGACATTTTTACTGTGACTGAAATATTAAGTTCGTGCTGAGGGCAATTTGTATACAATGAATTTGGGTTAGTTAGCAGTTGGTTATAAACACCTTGTATAAACTTTATAGCATATAATGATAAGATATTAAAAGGTTATCAGAGAGGGAGTGACAAGATCAGTCCTGTTTTCACAGGAATAGATCAAGGATATTAACATAGATAATGTATTTGGAACAGATCATCAGGAAGAGTGACTGCGATAACACCGTCTTACAGTAACAGGATCCCATGTCTTAGGGAGAAAAAGTGGTAACATTATTAAAGATGGGAATCTACCCCCGACATTAAACACAAACAAAAACTATTGGAAAAGAAGTGACTGTGCTCTACTGAAATAAGTCATTTTGAAGTAATAAACAAACACGATTATAACAATGGTTTGTGTTTCACAGGAGGGGAGAGAGGAGGAACTAATTATTTTCACCCTCTAATGTACCTCCTGCTGTTCATCAGGCTTGCAAGATAAGTGCTTTACCACATTACATTTACAGAAATTCTCTCGCAGCACCTTTGTCTCTTATCACAGCACAAACAAAATGAATTGATCTTCTAAGTCTTTCTAACTTTTTTTTGCAATTAGTATACTTACATTTATACTTTTATTAAATTCAGTTTTGCAACATGTAAAATATCTTATCAACTTAATGGCGTAAGTATAGATTTGAGAATCAATTAAAGTTTGAAAATTTAATTTCCTCTCTTATGAATATAATCTGCCTCTTCTCACCTTCTGCAGGATATCTACTGCTTTTATTAAATCAAAGCAATCATCTGTCCTCAGCAGGTTGAGGTGCTGAGCCTTAGAAGGACCTGAAAAATAATACAGAAAGTGTATGAGAAGATTGCAAACTGCTTTTTAAAAATAAATGCCTGACATGTATTTCCTTTCATGTGAATTGTTCAGTCTCAGTAAGAACATGTGGCTTGCAAGCTGACATGTAACATTGCATTACAATACAGAGCAATCCCCACCCTTCATTATACTCATTAAGTAAATCAGAATAACAAATATCTGTGCACAGTCTCTGCCTACTGTCTTGAGTGTTGGGGGGTGTGGGGAGAAAGATGGAGTGTTTTGCTCTTCCTCTCTTCCATTGTCTGAAAGGTGAAAACTTAACTTTAGGACAAATTATCAAATGCAAATGGCTTGACCCCACGCCCAGCCTTTGTTTTTCAGTATCTTTTTAGGAGCTCACTGGAGTATCTTTAAAAGTGGTCCTGCTATTGGACAACTGGTTTGGGAGAGGGTGGCTCTTCCCTATTTTTCCTGCTCTCAATATTTGTTAGCTGTCTGTAGTTCTTTGTCTAGGGTTGAGGAGGCCCTCTGAGATTACTTCCTTACATCTTAGCATGTCTACTGATGTCATCCTTGCTCAGGTTTAGGCAGCCATGCCAAGCAGTCAGCCCTGAAATCATATATATATATATATATGTGACATTGTATGAGCTGAGAAGACTGTATTTATATACTTAGGAATACATATTTATAACAATGATTAAAAAAATAGAGACCATGAATTGGAAAGAGAACAAGGAGATGTGCATGGCTGGGAAGGCTGGGAGGGAGGAAAACGAAGAGGGAAAATTCTGTAATTTTATTTAAATTTCAAAAATAAAACAATAATCCTCCTTTTTGGGAGCTAATGTAGTCTCTTTGCTATATTATTTATTCTTGACTGTTGTAACAGCAGAAGACTAGGATAACTCTTCTTTGACTGATTGCATCTGTGGAAGGTTTTCTCCAACACCTTCCAGACTGATGTCACAACCCTGTGCAGATTACAGTTTTGATGACTTAGTTCAAAGGGCAAAAAGATGGTAAAACTGGGGAAAGGGATAGGCAGGAGTTTGTGTTTGAAGCAGGAAATTCAAGGACATCCTTCCTTTGGCTTTTTTCTTCAGAGTTGCCAGAAGATCATTGCTGTGTTCCAATTCTCTAGGTAGAAACAAACAAAGTATCTGGTAGCTCTCTGAAGAAATCTGCTTGATTGAGTGAGCAGCTCACCTGGAAGGAGGAAACATGCAAGCTGTAAGCTCTCTGTAGCTGTCCAGAAGAGGAGTGGAATGGAGGAGAGAAGGAAAAGGGACCAAGTGATATAGGGTGACATGGAGGTCAGACATCTGGCAGACAAGCAGCCCCATAGTGGGGAGGGAGCCTTGGAGAAAGAGCAAGGAAGCTAAAATGTTGGGGAGGGGTGAGGAAGACCAGTGTTAAGAAAATCATGCTTAGAAAAGAGAAAAGGAAAAGTTACATTTTTTTCTGAATAACTCAGAAAAAAATTTAGATTTCAAAGGTGTGTGGTCTGCTGAACTACTCCACCAGTGACAGAAACTCTCAAAAAGAAAAAGTACAGTGAATATCTCACTAAGGACAAATTACTCCACCTACCTCTTTAGCACAGCTTAAAACTGAGCCTGGATCCTAGGGACTGTCCCTTGGCCAAGTGAATGACCAGGAATACTAGATCACCACCCAGGCCAGAGATGGTCTTCCTCCTCCTCCCCTCTTCTTTTCTTTCCTCTTTGGTTGAAAATATATTTTTTTCCTCACATAATACATCCTGATTACCTTTCCCCTCCCTCTACTCCTCCTACTTCCTCCTAACTTCCCCTCCTGACCAGATCCACTTCCTTTGTGTCTCTCATTAGAAAACAGTCAGGCTTCTAGGGGATAATAATAAAACATAATAAGACATGATAAAAACTGACACATTGGAGTTGGATAAGACAAACAAAGAGAAGGAAAAGAAACCAAGAGACCCACTCATTTGCACAAGTAGGAATCCCTTAAAAAGCTCTAAGCTGGAAGCCATTTTATATATATGCAGAGGACCTGGTGTAGATCCGTGCCATCCTGTGCATACTCCCTCAGTCTCTGTGAGTTCAGATGAGCTTAGATTATGCTGATTTACAGTGCCACTTGGTGACCTGCACTCCTCTGGCTCTTATACTCTTTCTGCCTCCTCTTCTATAGTGTTCCCTGATCCCAGAGGGGAAGAATTGATGGAGACATCCCATTTAGGGTTGAGTGTTCAAGGTCTCCTACTCCCTACTTAATGTCTGCCTATAGGGCTATGGATCTGTTCCCATCTGCTGCAGGGGGAAGCTCAGTGACTCTACTTGAATAGGAGTTTTTGTCTATTGTAGCAAGGCAAACACTTGGCTAACTGAGCTATCACCAGCCCCAAATTTACTTTTCATTGATGTTTTCTCAACTTACTTATGTAACTTAGGGTAGTCTTTCATGACCCAAAGATTCAATACTCTACATAGGTATGATTTAATTTATTAGTGTTTTTTTGTTTTTTGTTTTTTGTTTTTGTTTTTGTTTTTCAAGACAGGGTTTCTCTGTAGCTTTGGAGGCTGTCCTGGAACTCACTTTGTAGACCAGGCTGGCCTCGAACTCACAGAGATCTGCCTGCCTCTGCCTCCCAAGTGCTGGGATTAAAGGCGTGCACCACCAACGCCCGGCAATTTATTAGTGTTTTAAGGGATATGAAAGAGTCACACAAAATTGTACAAAACCCAGCATGATACAACTGCGCCCATTCAGACCACTGACACCTAATGTTACTGTAGTGACCAGTAGTCCCCCATTTTAGCAGCCATTGCACAGGCTAACATGTGCTTGCATGACCTTGTCACTCCTGGCCTGGTCACTAGGAGGTCAGATGCTCACCTCCTGACAAGGAGCCAATCAGAAGTTAGCTGGTGGGGCTGTGATTTAGGGCTGTGAGTGTGCTTTATGGACAAGTGCACAATAGTGACGTGCAGAGCATAGCAACTGCCCTGGGCCATAACAACCTGGAAATGCACCAATCCTGAGACTGTTTCATACGCCTAGACACTCCCCTTATGCTGCCCTTTAAGATCCCTGCCTTGATGTTGCTTGGGGTCTTTCTCCAGCCATCTGCCATGGTGGTGAGATGAAGAGCCTGAGCTAATGGCTTTAGCTTGTTGAATAACTTCAATAAAAGACTGTTTGCTTTTGCATCGAAATGGGCCTCTTGGTGATTTGGGGGTTCAGAATTTGAGCACAACAGTCCCTATTTGATTAACAGATTTTATAGACATGGAAGCAATGTGTCACATGCCTTAATCTAATCCACTGCATTTCTGCTGGCATTATCAACGTTGACACACACATATTAAACAAATTTTCTTTTAAACAACTGAAATAAGATCGTCTATATAAAACATGGGAACCTCATTTCTTTTTTCCTTTTTTTTTGTGTGTGTGTGTGTGTGTGTGTGTGTGTGTGTGTGTGTGTGTCCGTCCTCAGTGTCTAACTCTGGCAAGGATGAGCATGTGACAGTGCAGGTAATGCAAATGTGCTTTACACAGAACTAAATGCCCATGATTTGAGTGATTTGATGTTACTTCTCTGTCATAAAATAGTTTCCATTGCAAATACATCACGCTTCAAAGCCATCTCATTTAGTCTGTGAGCTTCAGGAAGGAAGGTGTGAAGACAGCCACTCTCTCGAAGCCCATAAGGGAAGGCGGAACCCGTTTTGTTTCTGAACAAATGTTTCTTGAAGATAACAATTAAGTTACAACATAGTCAAGAAAAACCTGGAGAGCCGTCTCTCAACAGGCTGAGGACAGAATAGTTACAGCTAAGTGTAATTAAAGAAATAGGAACCAAGCAAGGTAAAGAAAGGAAGTAATGCGAGCCAGTGATGAGAAAGCAGGCGAAGATGACAGATGTTTGCAAATTGGATGTAGGAAAGTCCCAGGTAAGAGCATTTGCTCTTCTGACTAAGAGCATTTTCTTTTTCTTTTGTTCTTATCAAGCAACGAGTGACATCTTTAAGGACACTGTGTGACACAGGAAAAAGAGGACACTAAAGTAAATTGCAGGTCTTAGGCCTGAGCTGTTTTTACCCGGAAGGGGTTGATGTAGCTCTGAGAACTGCTGAAAAGAATTGCATGCTCATTGTTGAGGGAGACATTCAGACCCTTTAAGTTTCCACCCAATTCAAACAAAAACCAGGACACAATCAACATAACAAAAGACGTGCCGGTCACCTAATACAATTCTACTGCATCCATCAAAAGCCTTTCTCAGTGTAGAAGCCAGGGCTCTACAAGCAGTGAGAGGTCTCACAGAGCTAATGAAGCCGATCACTGAAGAAGTGTTTACGCCTTCATTCATCTCCTGGAAGTGTAGGCTAGGCCACCTGCTGGATATGCTAAGCAGCGCAAGGAAATGTCCCTTGTAAAATAGCTTCCTCATGGGCCTGCTGCTGTGTAAGACATTCGCCACAGCTCCACGCGCCAGACTTGCAGAGGGACAGAGAGAGCGAAAGAACACACCAGTCCCCCGTATCTTTTTCTTCTGAGGTTGATGCAGAGAAGAGGAGCTCCTATGTGAGCATCCTCATTGCCACCCGGAATGCAGCCACCTAGGTCAGGAACTGTTGTCTACCTACAGGCTGGACAAGAACCTGAGAAGTGGCCAAACAGAAAAGCAACCTCGACTGGCAGATCTACATTTAAGGGGAAACAATCATACTTACTTTTTCAGGACCTTAACAGAGATAATTCGAGAAAGTATGACCTGAGCTGTCCAGCTTCAAGAAAGGTGTGACACCATGGACAAACATGAACTCCAACCTGTGGGTCATGACTCCTTTTGGGGGGATGGCTAATGACTATTTTGCAGGGGCTGTCTAAGACCATCAGAAAACACAGATGTTTACAGTATGATTCATAACTGCAGCAAAACCAGAATTATAAATAATTTTATGTTTGGGGGGTCACCACAATATGAGGGTTGCAGCATTAGGAAGGTTGAGGACCGCTGCTATGAAGTCGGAGTAACTGAGGCAGATGAACTGTCCCTTTTCCTTAGGAAAGTAGATGAGTCTAACACACTTGTTTAAAAAGATAAAAATGATCTTTCCTATCTACCAGCAACTTCTATTTAGGGTGTATTTGTTACTTTTTAGAAACCTCAGTATCGGCTATAGCCTGGATTTTTGCAGTAAGTGACTAATATTTGCTGCCCAGCTTCATCAGGCACTATTCTGATTGAGTATGAATATATTAACCCATCACTGTCACTTTATAGGTTGTTAGAAAACAGGATTTACAAATAACTTGCCTAAAGTCAGATGTATTGGCTGTTTTTCTTTTGTTTAAATCATAGGCGCGATGGAACACGAACCTAGAGATTCATTAACCACCAGGGATTTATTAAAGGGAGGGGTGGAGAGAGAAAGAAGTGGACAAAAGGGATGGAGAAGGGAGGGCGAGGTGGGGCGAAGAGAGAGACGAAGGGAGAGAGTGGACATGCAGATGTACTCGCTTAAAAGGGGAAGCTTGCGCGTGGGTACTGAGTCCTTAGGCAGTCCTTAAGTGACTAACCATGACATGGCCACTCCACTATGCCTGTCAGGGGCGGGGCCGGCATAAGGAGGAGGTTCCAACACTGGCAACGGAGAGAGGGGGGTGTCTTAGGACTCTTCTGATACTGTAACAAAGTACTGATTGACACGTACATTTTTGTTCAGAGCCATACCAGCTGAAGACATTCTGGGGGCATGAAGATGCCCCCATGAAAAGTCTATGGGAATGTCAGCTCTGTGTCCTTGCAGGGGCAAGATCCAGGCTGAGGCTGGGCCTGAACTGGTTACACTTTTGGTTCCTGGAAAACATAGCTTCCTCCCCTGCAGGGTTATGGCTACCGGTTCTAAGGCAGCTGTATCTGATGCATCCCAGGTTCCTTTTGCCAACTTTGGCTAATTAAATCTCTGTTAACCTTTGTCCATCCTCCCCCTACAAAAAACATATGATGAAGTACTTAGCAATCTTGCTTGCACAATTGATCAGCTTGTAAATGACTACCGGGTCGGTCCAGCTATAGTCGTCTTTATTTCTCATCCCTGGACTTCTCCCCTACACCTCGTCTTTTGGGATCCATATTTCTGTGAGTATTGGTCACATTTCATAGTTCTGGAGGGTAAACAGTTCAAGATCAAGTTGCCAGCATTGCTCTTTGCTTCCAGGATGGGACCTATTTTGCTGCCTCTTCCACAGGAGATGTCGTTATCTGTGTCCTCCCATCCCCAACAGGTAGAAGAACAGGACAAGGCACTTGGCTAAACCATTCAAGAAGGCTCACGACTTATCATTTCTAAATGCCTTATTACTTATAATATTGACTGTAAGTTATAATGCAAATTTTGATGGTTCTATAAATATCAAAATTATAATTGGTAGGATTTGAACCCATACAGACTTGCTCTAAAGGCTATGCTTTTAATATATTAGTGAAAGCCTATCCTAAACTAATCATTTCCTTGCACTATACATAATTCCTTAACATCTTGCTATGAAAGTGTTCAATCAGCTAACTCATAATAGCCTGTATGGATTCCACGACTTTAATCATTTATAACCTTGGTCTCCATCACATGCCCTCTCTGTAGGACAAGGCCCATTTCCCCTATGCAGGCCCCTCCCTCTCTGTGGCTCTCTCTCTGTCCTCTCTATTACTTCCTCTTTATCATTTCTTCCTCTGTCTCTATCCTTCCCCATCCTGAAATTGGAAACACTTACTGGATGAGTTGGGGGCTCCCTGAACAAACTGTATACAAAGAGCCCCCCATCTGTCTTGGTCTCATATATCTGAATTCCCTGCAGCGTCCAGCACGGATGAACAATGCGATTCCTTCAGCCTGTATTATAAGTGCTTATTTAGTCTCCGGCCGAAGAACAAGGCAAAGGAAATTTAGTTCCGGGCTCAGTGAGCATGGTCTGACTCTCGGATAATTTATATTTTTTTATGACAGATTCCATTTTCTGCTGCTGGCATGATTACAAGGGAACACATTTTTCCACCGAGAGTACATTTGTGTCATTTGCATGGGCTAACTCAGTGGTAGCATTTAATTTCTGCAATATCATTCACTTATCAGACCAAAAGCAGTACATGTTCAGAATGACTAAGTACACTGAAATGTTATTATAAGATTGGGCCTTGAGAGGCAGGAGGAGTGCCAATGCTTAGCTGGAGATTGCCTCATTATCGTTGAAGCACAGCTCTCATTGAGACATTCATTTTCTGGGGAAATTTGGGTTTGCAGAGGTGAGAATATGTGCTCTATCAGAAACGATGTGTTTCAGCCTTGGTTACTGCTGTGATGGAAAACTGAAATTCTTGCACAGAGAAGCTGTTTAGGAATATGCTAAGAAGGAGTGGGGAGTCGATTAGAAAAGCCCCTCAAAGCAGGGTTGCACCTTGGAGGTATAATTAGTTGTTGGAATGGTACAATCTAGGCTGAGAGATCTGAGACTAGTTTTTAAGAGAAAAGGTATTCCTGGATATGTATATGACTGGGTTACAGTAAATGTAAGACAAATTCAGAATACTTGTAAGATAATGCTCCCCTTTTTCTGTAAAGAAAATTTGCAAGATTATTTCTATGAACTTGGAGGATAAATTTTTTCTCAATCTGGCCCTGATAATAGCACACTTTGGCTAATGTAATTTTAAAAATTAAAGATGATTAATTAGCAACCATCAATCCCAGAAGCCCTCACAAGCCTCTTCTTATATAGTCAGCATCATTAATTGAACATCTATTATGTCCAAGTCACTGTCTTATAAATAGAATGCTAAGAACAGAAATGGCCCAAAACGTCAAAATATCTAGTATCTCCTATATCTCCAGTTTTCTTGCTACCCCTGCTTTCTAATTGTGGTATGGTGGAGAAACGAGCATGCACAGGTTCTTTTTAAAATGCCAACTAGGATTCCCTAGCCACCCTCCACCTTCACCCTGTATACAAACACAGCACACATAATACCTGAATTTGCTAGCAGTTGGAGAAGCTGAGGCTGCCCAGCTTCCTATCTGCTTCTGATGCTTGAAAAGGCCACTCAGAACTCCTGAACTGGATTTGAACACACAAACATGGAAGGGGCAACTTCCTTCCTGTGTGATGGTGCTATGTGCCATACTCTTCACACGAAGGATTGCAAATGCATACTTTCTTTCTTAGAGAACATGTATGTCAGCTCACTGCCTCAGAGTTCTACAATCATGTATGTGCTGGCATCTAGTGTGGCCCTGCTGATTATGTAATAACATGGTAGAAAGCTTCATGTGGAGAACAAGGAAGACAAAGCTGTCTCCAATAACCTGTAAACCCATTAATCTAAGAACAAATTAAGCCACTGATCAGGGCAAAGCCACCTTGAATCTAAGATCTCTAAAATGTCTAACCTCCAAATACTATCAGTATGTGAATTCATAGATTCAACTTCAAGTACATGCATGTTTGGAGACTTGCCAGACCGTAGGCAATGGCTAACAGTCTTCCCAAGAGGAATTTCTCAGATGTGAAATGTTTGGGCCATGAGGCTCTCTGCTTTTACCAGTCATCTTCAGATTTCCCAGTCCATTATCCATCATTTTTGGGGAAGACATTTTTGGTGGTGAAATACCTTTTCCTTGCAACCCCAAAGAGTTTGCCTTTCATTAGCAATTAATTGGTCTTGAGACTACTAATTAACTTGATACAGTTATAGAATATGTATCAACAAACCAAACATCTCATTTTTAGAGTCAAAGAAATTTACTAAAATCTATTTTTAAAGGCTGAAACTTATGTGAAAACATAGCCCTCAATGCTGTTACTTTCAGATTTTTCTAATCTATGTTCTATACAGATTAAAGGAGACATGCATTTTGCTAACCACTTATCCCTTGTCCAGCAGTATTTGTTTTGGGGTTCTACTAACTTTTCCTTAGGTTTAGACACCATATTCTAAATGAGTCATTTAACATAAGTTATTTAATAGAAAAATGTCTAAAAATTAGTTCCAATGCTTACTTTGTATTACTAAAGCATCATAACACACTTCAAGCTATATTTTCCCTATGATCTCATTTCCCCCACTAAATAAACACTGGTGGTGTAAAACTGCTTTCAATCTTTATTTCAAGTTCCCCTTTTTATCTGTGCCTTACAGATGTTGCTGAGATCTGCAACTTGACCTTTCTTTGAAATTAATGGTAACATACTGACTGTGGGTCTAATTCTAGCCATATCAATATTTGCTTGGCTGGAGAAATGTTTTCATCTGTTTGCACATGATCTATTTTCTAGTTCGCTAGAGGTCTTACATATTCTTTGCAATTCATTCTATGAGAAGGAAATTTCCAGAGCAGACTGCAAATCCACAGTGTCCTCCAGGAGTGAGGCAGGAGGCCACTGTCATAGTGAGGACACCAGCTGGCCACACAGAACTTGCTGCCATTATTTTCCACTCTAATGGTGTATAGACACAGTATTTTCAAGTTGACAATTAAAACAAAGTTAATACTAATCCTAATTTTGATGCTAAAATTAACTCATTTGACTTGAGTCTTAATGCTGTTATATACTGGTGATATTAATAATATTGTATTTCTGAGCAATTACTCAGCATGAAAGGCACGTTTTACTCAAGGTAGTTAATAAAATTCTCAGTTGATGCCAAGGAAAACAAATAGCTAAAGGGCACATCAGAAAAAAAAGGCTAATTGCTGAGTTGCACTCAAAGAGGAGCTACATACACATAGAGCGTTTTCTACAGCCAGTCGGTCCCTTAGCTTCTACAGATGAACATTTCTAGTTTCAGATGTTAAGAAAAAATATAAATACAGCAAAGAAATGTCACAACAAAACTCACAATCCTAATTATACTTATACAATTAATTTATACTAGTAAGAAAGCATACCTAGTCAGGAAGTCTGATACTGAAAATAACCACTGAACATCAATGTATAAAGACAAAAATGTCCACATACAGGGAAAATACTCTAAGACCCCGAATTTATAGAAATAAAATATAAGCTTAAACAGGGAGGGCACCCCACTAGAGAACTTGGGAAGTTAACAAAGGACCCCATCCCACGAACCGGCCATACCACAGAATGGAATGTATGGTTTAGAGACCTTAATTGCAGAAGGGCTGTAAATCCACAAAAAGCCAATTATGGGCTGCCATCTGTGAAGAACTGACCAGGGCAAACAAGACTAGTGGGAAACAAGGAGATAACACTATTTACTTAGGGAGAGATAATTAACTCATGCCAAGGTTTGATATGAAGGACATCTACTTCCCCGGGACAGGAGTCACGTACCCCCTTCCCCCCCGTCACGAGATAAGGACCCCTCCCAAAAGCTTGCGGTTTTTGTCTTTAAAAGCTGATTGTAACTGAACCTCAGGGCCAATCAGTCTAAAAGCTGACCGAGAGGCCCATCTGCAGATGCCTAATTAAAGCCTCTTGCGTGTTGCATCAATTGGCGCATGGACTCTTGATTCTTGGGGTGACAAATCCAGCCTGGGGACCCTCCTCAATTCGGGGTACCCCAACAATACAATTTATTTTAGAAGTATTTCTATATTCTTGAGTTGAATTCTCAAGCACAAGGTTGACTGAGAAACAGTGAACATGGGCATAAAAGGTAAAAAATTCAGAGGGAAATTTTATACCAGCTAGTGAAAGTGTTGCTTTAGTCTGTTTCCTCCATCTTATTTTGACTACAAGAATAGTTTAAGTGTGTTTGTAGATTCTTTTTCTTGCTAATTCTGGTATCCCCATCTCGCCAAATCTCCCTCATTTGTATTTGTAAATGTTAAGGTGATGTTTACCTGCTCTGAGATTTTGATCTTGCTTTCACAGCCATGCTACTCATTAAAATACCTTTGGAGATCTAGGCTTTTTTCCTTGTTCTTTAAAAAAATGTACAGAATCTGCCCTGAGAATTAAAATAATAATAATTAGTGATAGTAGTAATAATAATAATGAAGGTACTGTTACTACCCAAATACAGGAGTAAGATGTTACCATCTGCCTTTTGTGTCTCCATAAAAGTACATGAGCTGAAATCCTAACCTCTCACTATGAATATGTCGGAAGAGGAGATTTTTGTAGTGACTGCTCATAAGTGTAAAGTTATCATCAACAGTATTACTGCCTTTATAAAAGAGATAGTAGACAGTGTGTTCACCTCCCATCACATGAGGATGAAGAGAAGACTTTGTCTTTAAAGGAGAAAGAGCACACCAGGCAGAATCTGCCAACTCTTTAATCTTGGACCTGCCATCATCAAGAAGCATGAAAAACACATTGTTATCATGTATAAAAGACACAGTTCATGGTAATTTTTTTATAGTTGCCCCAAGGAAGTTAGAGAGCAAGGAATCATTTTTCTGTGACTGTTATAAAAAATAACTGACAACAGAGAGAGATGGCAAAGAGATATGATAGATGACAAAGAGACAATCAATAAGTTAGACATATGACAGATTAGATGAATACATTGATACAGAATTTTAAGTTACTTTAAAAGTGTAGTCACATTTATTATCTTCACAATTAAGTTAATGGCTTTATATTACATGGTGGAAAAAATATTAGAAAAGACACATTTGGATGGTTGTTACCTGTAATGGTTAGTGTTAATTGTCAACTTAACAGATCAAGAATTACCTAGGGAATGGGACTCTGGGAGTGCCTATGGGTGTGGGAACACCAGACCTTGAGCAGAGACCCACTTCTCCATCGGCCTGCGAGTAGGCAGCTGTAAGACAATGTTTACTAAAAACATGTTTACTAAAAACAATACAACGCCCGGGGCAATAAGTTCCTGGAAAAGGCTTGCCCATGGGAAGCGCCCTGACCTCCACCTTGTCCAAAGACTAACCGCCTCTTCTGACACGCCCAGATCAGTTTTTGGTGTCAGAGCAGAACCAGCCAGGGTAGAGGAGAGAGCAGAAGCTTCTCTGGAGGGAGCCTTTCTTGGGAAGTTTTCTTGAACCTTTTTGGGGCCTGCTTAAAGTTTTCCTTACATCGTTGAACAAGTCTCTGTGTTGTCAATCCCCGACACCCTCCGCACGTTCTCAGAAACAGGCTGTGCAGCTGGCGTGACATATGGGGCCATTGTGGGCAACATCATTTCCTGTCTGGTATCCTGAACTATTAAAATAGAGGAAGGGAACTATTAAAATAGAGGAATGCCCCATGCATTCTTGCTTCTCTGTTCCCAACTGTGCATATGACCTGAGCAGCTGTTTTGAGTTCTTGCTACTTTGACTTCATCATCAGGATGCACTATACCCTTGAACTATAGGACAGAATAAACCATTTCTTCCTTAAGTGCTCTGCTAACACAGCGACTGGAGACAGAAACTAAGACATTGCCAAAATGTGAGGTTAAACAAGTGTTGCTTCTGCATAGTGGCCCAAATGTAGAGTGACAGTATAACTACCATGGAGCTGATTGGTTCTTCAAATAGAGGCAGTGCCCTATGGGGAGCCTGGGCTGGGCATCAAGGGTCTCTCAGTCAAACACTTTGGATACATTTCAGCTGAAAGACCCCAGCATCTGACCTTGTGATTAAGAGCAGCCAGAACTCTTTTGTCCTATTCAGTACCAGCCATCAAGCACAAAAATCTTTTCAGTACTTGAGAGCAGTACAATTTAGGAATTCAACATTTAGTTTTTTTATGTTAATTACTAAAATTTAAGTTCAAAACTAATACTGACTTTCAGTATATTTGAATAATTTATATCAATCTTTTTCTTTCTTTATTTTTTCTTTTCATATCTAAATACAGGCAAAATTATCCTGATGGAATTTTGACATCTAAACTGTAAGCATACAGTACATGAATTTTGAGGATTTAAAAAAATTTATGCAGAAAACAAAGGATAAAAACAGGCAAAAGATATTATTTAGAATATTTAGTTTTAGTATTCATTGAAATAATATTTTTATATATTAGTAATTATTTCTATTAATGTGGTTGTGAGAGAAATCTAAAATTGCCAACATGGCTCATATATTTCTCCTGAGAGTTACATGAAGCCTCCCAAGTGAACACAGCAGATGAATTTCCCTCCCCTCTGAACCCACTGATAATGGGTTTTCCTCTGGCCTCTACACAGCAGCCAGATTATACAGTGACATTGTAACTACAGGAAGCTGACTTTGGTTCTGCATAGTTCTTGTTTTAAGCCTCCTAAGTTCAATCACAGCCAGGTTTCTGTTTAGCAATGCTCCATCACTAAGTCTCCAATGTCATCAGGAAGAAGCTAAAGAGACTACCGAGTCTCTTTAGTAACTACAGGAAATAAATCAGGGAACGCAAAGCACTTACCAGCAAGACCACTTATCTGGGAGCTGGGTAGCCACCTTCAAATCATTGAAAATTCTTAGAAAATGACTCCCTTACTACAGTCTCTACATGGAGTTTGGTCTGAGACCTATAACTCACTTTTATGTAACATGTCCTTGGAATTAACATAGGTTAAATAACATACAGGTGTTATTGCACAGGATATGAGTAGATCTGTAGACATTCTACTGTCCACTGGGTGATATTGAATAGGTATACATTATTTATAAAGAACAACCCCATAACATTGGCTGCATTTTATTATATACCACCATTTTAGGGTAAGAAATCTCATCTCATGAACAATCATACAGAATGGTAGGAAACAGAGATATACTGATTCCTTGTCAAATGTTCCACTAAAGGCATGCAAATATATTTGTGAAACTGAAAAATTAGGGGGAAAAACCCAAATGACCCATGAAGATCAGTGATGTACCCTTCCAGTTCTACTCTTAGTGTTTTCTACTTAGTCAAGGTCTTACTTGAGGGACACCATCCCAAAGGTCTATTCAATCTTCACTCTTCCTTTCTATGCTAAGGACTTTATTTTGGTATCTGCAGTTGCCACTTGCCTTCTAGATGCTAACATTTCATTTCCAACTGCTTAGTGTATCTTCTTTGTTCCAAAAATCAAAAGAAACTAAAAATAAAACGAACACACACACACAAAAAACTCATCTATTTAAATTGCCTTATACATGACTCAGGCAACCAAAGAATATTTGAAGAGCAAAAGAAACAGAAAACTTAAAAAGGAGGTATCATATCATTATATCTAAATGGGGAAAGCAACCTGAATAAGGCAGTAGACTGTCTTCACTGGGTAGAAAGCCCATAGGTTACCTGCTTCCTCTTCTAGTCACCAACCAGCATTCTAATTAATTAGTAATCAGGCTTTCTAATTAGCAGTCAGGCTTTCAAATTAGCAATCTGGCTTCTCAGGAAATGCCATACTCAAAGGTGGTCACTCTTCTATTTAACACAATTGTTTAATGGTTGGTAAGTTCAGTTGATGTCTCCATACTCAAAAAATACTTATATTCAGTACATAATTATTAGAATGAGATACATTCTAGGCCCTGCAAGTGCAGTATCATAAGCAGGTCTCTCTCTTTCTCTTTCTCCACCCACACATTCACATCCCAGTTCTAGAAAAGTAGATGAGTCAGATCCTTGACCTAGTTTGAGAAATGAGGAAGGCTCATCTAAAACATTACAAGTTTGACATGGCATGAGAATGTATAAGGAATAAAAGAAAGACTATTTCCTGAAAAAAAAAATAGTACTCTTAACCTGGACATGGTGGCACACCTCTATAATCCCAGGGACTTGGTTGAGGCAGAAGGATAGACACAGATACAATGTCAAGCATATGATTTGCGATTTTCTTTTTGAATACATTAAGCAATTTCATTAATGATTTAATGACACTTGAGATTAATATTTATCCTACAGAATCACTCACTCATTCTTCTACTTGACTGCCAATGGTTTGAAATCTTTAAATAAATGATCTTTTTGTTTTGGCCTACCTACACTTTCTAAAAATAGGTACTAAGAAAGAAACTTTCAGCTTCTCCGTCTAAAATTTTCAACATATCGAGATTAAAGTAGAACACGGATACATGCTCACTGTTTAAAAAGCTATTGTACTGACTTTGGTCCAATAATTGTATTTAGAGTCTACATTGGACTATCGTTATAGTGAGTAGAACCAAAATAGTGAGCATGGTGAAAATGGAAGCTGAGGGATGGGCAAAATCCACAGAGCAAAGAACAGTAACTATTTGGTATATACAAGTGATGATGGAGAAGATCACATTTAGTGACTGTCTTCAGACATCCGTAGTCATGCTATCTAGCAGAAGTATACCTGTCAAGTAATCTACACATGATGTGGGATAATGCTCTTGTACATTGTAAAGATTTGTCACTCATATAGGTTTAATAAAATGCTGATTGGCCAGAAGCCAGGCAGACAGTATAGGTGGGGCCACCGGACTAGGAGAATTCTGGGAAGAGGAGAGACACAGTGGCCAACCGGATGCAGAGGAAGCAAGATGAGAATGCCTTACTGAGAAAAGGTACCAATCCAAGTGACTAAACATAGATAAGAATTAGAGGTTAATTTAAGTTCTTAGAGCTTGTTAGTAATAAGCCTGAGCAATAGATCAAACAGGTTATAATTAATATAAGCCTCTGTGTGTTTATTTGGGACTAAATGGCTGCAGGACCAGGTCTGTCTACACAGATACACATGAGCATAATTTGTTTTAAATATACTAGCAGCCAAATCAAAGGATTCAGATGAATTCCAGCATTATAGTTAATATACTGACAATAAAATCATTTTAGCATCACTAAAATGACCCAGATAATGGATACTTCACATGGAAGGGAGATCTGAATGATGATTTACCCGCATCATTTTCGCTGTGGAAAAAAATGGTTTGCATCTCATTGCATCTGATTCCAGAAGAAGCCTGGCATATGTCAGGTATATAATAAATATTCATTAAATAATAATAATAATAATAGCTAACACTTGGGTAGAATTTAAGATGTGCCAGCTACTTTTCTTGAGGCTTTTTGCATTTAAAAATATCCAGTTTTCAAAACAACCTGGTGAGTAAATATGTAATAATACTATTTTTATAGATGAGCAATTGAGCAAGATACTTTTTAAAATGATTTATTTAGTGTCTGTGTCTATGTGTGCATGCCTGTGTGAGATTGTGTGTATGGGTGTGAGTGCCTGCACAGGCCAGAGTCATCAGGTCCCCCAAGGACTGGAATTATTATGGGTAGTTGTGAGCTCACTGATCTGGGTTCTGGGACTAACTGTGATCCATTTTAAGTAGTCACTGAGCCCTTTGTTTAGACCCCGGAAAGATGCACTGTTACTAGCAGCCTTCATATTACACTGAGTATACTTACAAGTTGAACTCCAAGAATATTTTTATTATTGATGGTTTTAATTTACAATAATGCTAATACAACAATAAACAACTATTGAATGGAAGGCATTGTTTAGAGCACTTTAACATCTATTCTTCATTACTCCAAACAAGTGTTATGAATGAGTACAATCACTGACTTCATTGTATACATGGTAAAGCCAAGTTCAAGATATATTCTTTAAAACATATTGGAATGGGGGTATAATTCAGTAGTAGATCATGTGCTCATAGTACATTATTTTCTGTGTTGTTTCTAGCATCCCAAACTGAAAAACTGTTTTAACAATAACTCTTACACATATTTAAAAAAATATTTTTATTTTATTTTTATTTAGATTAGAAACAATCTTATTTTACATATCAATCCCAGTTCCCTCTTCCTCCCATCCTCCCATGCCCATGCCCAGCCCCCTATATCCTCCCCTCCCACCCCCCATCCACTCCCCAGGGAGGGTGAAGACTTCTATGGGGGATATTCAAAGTCTGTCACATCATTTGGGGAAGGGCCTAGGCCCGCTCCCATGTATCTAGGCTGAGAAAGTATCCCTCTATGGGGGAATGGGCCCCCAAAGTCCATTTGTGCACTAGGGATAAATACTGGTTTCACTGTGAGAGGCAGCACAGACTGCCCAGACCTCCTGTCACCCACGTACTAGGGGACCTGGTTCAGTCTTATACTGGTTCCTCAACTTGTCTGACTGGAGTCCATGATCTCCCACTTGCTCAGGTCAGCTGTTTCTGTGGGTTTCACCAGCCTGGTCCTGACTCCTTTGGTCATCACTCCTCCCTCTCTACAATTGGATTCCAGGAGTTCAGCTCAGTGTTTAGCTGTGGATGTCTGCTTCTGCTTCCATCAGCTACTGATGGAGGCTCTCATTTAAGGTAGTCATCAGTCTCATTATAGGGGAAGGGCATTTAAGGTAATCTCTCCACTATTGCTTAGATTGTTAGTTGGGGTCATCCTTGTGAATCTCTGGATATTTCCCTAGTGCCAGATTTCTCTTTAAACCTACACATACTATTTTTAATAGTATTAAAAATAGGGCAACGATTATTTCATATTGCTTTTGGTGACAATAAGATGCCCACATCAGTTTCACATAATAAATAACATTGGATTCTCACAGTGACCTCGAGAGGAAGGTACCTTTCTTATCATTTTATAGTGAGGAAACTGAGGGTTGCAGAGTTTCAGTAGACCCAGAAGAAGAATGGTGGCGCTGGGGTTCCAACTTGTGTAGTCGATGTTTCATTTAAAACACTCATATTCACGTTCTGTTTTCTTCCTCTCAGGAACAAAAAACAATTAAATCCAGTGCTTCCCACATGGTATGTAAGTACTCTACCACTGAGATATACTGCTACCCCTAGGCGCTGGATAAATTCATAAATAATCTGAATAAGAAGAACTGCAGAGGTGTCCTGTATTTCTCAACTGACTATAAAAGTAAAGACACTGATAATAATTCAATATGGATAAGTAACACAAGCACTTTATCTGTTAGAAAAAAAAAAACCAGAAAACAACCAAATACACATCCTGCTGCTAGGGATTCAAGAAATGTCCAAACTATTTTGAAAGAAGAAAGTTTATTCATATTTTATGAACTCTTTCTTCCTCTCTCTCTCTCTCTCTCTCTCTCTCTCTCCTCTCCTTCCCATTCTTTACACACACACACACACACAAACACAAACACACACACACACATACACACACTGAATTACTTTTTCTTTAAAATCATCATTAGGACTAAAAGGTCAAAAGAGAATTTGATGGAATAAAAACAAAGAAACACATAATGAGTTGATTTAACTCAGTGAATATTGACATTTTATTTTTATATTAATTAGTATTTTGTCATCCAGGCATATTTGAATACCACTCAGAATTTTCAAAAATATTCACTGAATAAATAACTTTCACTTTCAGAGCTACATATATACTGCATGTAGTTAGTTTATTTACTTCAAACCTTTGGAGCCCTTCCTATGATGCTTATAAAATATAGATTCACATAGATCCCTAATGATGACATGTTAACAGTGAAGCAGCATTTAAAGCCTGATATGCCCCTACATATAATTATTCAAAATTTCCCCATACATAGACACCACACCTTGTTGTCAATAAATAATTCCACTTTAATGGCAAAGTAATAATTTAAACAGATACAGGGTGCACATTTGCAAAAAAATATATGCAAGCTGGTTTACAAGCTAGAGGAACAATAAACCAATAGAAAATACATCATCCAGTTAGGTCCATTGACACCAAATACTTATTGTTGGGGCTTTACAAAGACTACAAAACTTCTCAGGTGATTTCTTTCACTGATTCTGCCTATTTACATTGATATGTTACACCCAAAAATGTACAAAATATAAAATGTATACAGACAAATGTTTCACAAACTAGTTTACGTTGTAAACTAGGCGTACCTACTGGGATGTATTGCAGGGAGTTGTGTGTATGCTCATGTATCGACTGTGTCTCTCGAAATGGCAGGGAAAGATTAGCAATTTCCTTAGATGACATATCATACAAGGGCAACTAGTCACTCATCCAGCTACATACATCGATGTTACATGACAGATTTGATCCACAGTTGAGGCTCCAAAGTCAAGGTGACAATTCTGTGTGCATAAATTCAGTCTGATTTCCCTCGGGCAATAGCACCTTAGTGACACCCTGAAATCTGCACAGATACCTCATGTTGTGAATATTGTTCTAGAGAAACCAACCCGTAGATGGTCGCAGAAGGTAGCACCAATAACATGTCCCAAAAGGCGCACAGAGCTTCTTTTATACCATGGCATAGACCTTAGGTTTCATAAACTTTGAAACTGTCCTCTGTGGGTGCTGTAACTTTGCCAGTGACTGATTAGTTTTCACGCACTGTCGTTTTAGCCTGCCACAAGAGATGTACTTTCAGACAGTTACTTATTCGAAAATGTACTGGCCTCGTGTATAGTTTGGAAGCATGCTCACTCTAGCACGGATAGCTCCTGCATTGTCACAACAACTTGTAAGTACAGGACAAACACACCAGATAATAACAGCTTCGAGGGGTTGCATTCTGTATTTGTTTGCAACATACAGGAAATCTCAGCAAATGGAACACCTCTTAACACCAACAGGATAAAATACAATTTTGTTTGTGTTTGTTTTGAGTTTTGTGCAAGTCTGAAAAGAAAAATCATTATTTACAATACCTACCCAGTAGACTGTGCAAATCTAACCTTCTTGTACAGTATAAATGCTTCCTCTTCCACAGTGACTGACCGCATTAGTGCTCTTTAATGCTGAATGTCTCATGTACAACAACAGCGATCAAAACAACATGCGTCAAAACTAACGTTTGTCTTTGAAAGATAAAGACGAGGGAAGGAAAGCCAAATGGTTGTGCTCGTGATGAATCCAGCTCTTGGAGTTCAACTGGACCCGCATTAGAAATCTCCCACCTTCTAAAATAGTTTCATTTAGAGCTAGGTGGGAAGAAGCCACATGTCTCTGCTTTTAAGTGACGGTCACAGAGGGGTTCTAGGGTTCTCCAATTGTTTGCAGGATAGGCAAAGAAATCTCTTTATTCATAAGATAAAAATACTGATCTTTTTCCTATCCATCTCTTCAAGAAAAATAAAATAAAAAAACATCTATAGGAATGAGGCTGCTGTATTAACTGGTGTGATGCTTGGTTGTAAATGAAGAGACAGTGGGAATTGGCAATGGTTTAGGACTGAAACCAACTGTTAAAACTGTTGGAGAAATCTGTTTTAAGGCAGTGAGACAGCACCATAGAAAATGTTCCTTCTTTCACTGAAAAGGCGCAAACAAATAAAGCCCTAAAAAAGCCTTTCATCAGTGTTGGCTAATAATCGGTATAAAACTCGGGTTGAGGGAGTGGGCAGGTGGTTTGAAAAGACCACTGTGGTAAAAACAACCTTATAAAACCCATGACTCATACACTAAGAGGAGGGATCGCACACCTCCGGAGGAGAGCACAGCGGCTAGAAGGAACCTGGCCCTTCCCATTTGCCACAGTAGAGTTTTTCTGGTGGCTGCACAATTCCCTTTGTGCTTACAGAGAGGACTGGCCTCGGATTCATTCTGCAGTGGAGCGAGCACACGACACAGACACTACTGGAGCCCTGTCACCAGCACCTTGTGGTACAAAGGCGGTCTCATGGATCAGAACAATGGATCCTGCCTGAGGAGGGCAGCCCCTCAGAGGAAACAAAGGAAAGGCACAAAAAAAAAAAAAAAGAAAGAAAGAAAGAAAGGAGAAAAAAAAGTCCTGCATTGTAAACTTTGAAAGAGGAAGAAAATAAAGTCCCGCCTGCTATCCTGTGTGAAATCTACTCAGTTGCCCGCTGTTAGGGTCCTTCCCAGTCGTATAATAGAGCCCTTGCTAACTCCATGCTTATCAAAATGCCTAGGAATAAAATAAACTAAGCTCCAATTTCAATTTAGCATCCTGACAGTTCAGACTTATTTCTAGTGCCTCCTTGGCGGCTATGACTCTGCACTCTGGGTCAGGACCCTGGACAGGGGACTTTCATACTGGCAGTGGTTTAGTGACAATAACTGTCTTTTAAAACATCTTTGAACAGCATTGTCCTTCACCTAACTCTTTTCATCCATTAGAGGGTGGATTCAAGAGAGGAATCCAAAATGTCTTCGTGGTGGTGAATGCTATCGCTGTCGCAGCTTTGTGTGCCCGAGTAGTTGGCTGCTTCCTGGAGTTTCATTAGCATATTCATCTGAAGAAACAGAAAGAGACATCCTTGTGAGCAACTATGGAGTCAGCCAGCCCCAGAATGAGCAGGGCCCTGAGCCATCTCAGGGAACTGTCATCTCCTTTCATCCCATCCAAATGAAATGCACACGACAGTTACGGGTTTTCTCTCACAGACCTGGCTCCTGGATTGTTTCTCTCAGACATGACTACAGCTCTAAAGCGGAAGAACGAAATAGGGCCGCCAGATAACTCTTTTATTTGGGGCTGTGAATGGATACTGCTCCAGCAGGGAGACTGGAAAGGAAACTATCACAGCTGGACATCTGGGACGCTTGCTGGAGATCAGGCCAAGCTTCCCAGCTTTTTGGCTGGGAGAAGCAGAGAGCAGTGAACAGCAAGTGAAAGTCATGAATGTTCTCTCTCTCTCTCTCTCTCTCTCTCTCTCTCTCTCTCTCTCTCTCTCTCTCTCTCTCACACACACACACACACACACACACACAGAGAGAGAGAGAGAGAGAGAGAGAGAGAGAGAGAGAGAGAGAGAGAGAGAGAGAGACTTGCAAGCACTGTCCCTTGAGAGAAGAGAAGCAGGGGATGGAGTGGAATGAAGCCAGCTGCTGCACACAGCACACCATCTGTTGATTAGGAGCTGACCTCCAGAGGGGTTAACTGGAGGAAGCAGACCACGAGTATTTGAAGAGGGAGAAGGAAAGAATCACTGTCAAGTGTTTGCTGTCACCAAGGTTCTGACTGAAATATGATGGATACATCACTGAGAACAAAATCCACCTTCTGGAACAATAGCAGCCTTCTCAAGCTTCTCAACTTCACAGGAGAACAGTAGCGTTTGTTCCAGTAGAGAGGACTTGTGCCTGAGAGCACCTGGGGAGAGAGGCAGCTCTCCGATGTATTAGAAAATAAAAGGCTTGGATTTCAATAGATCTTCAGTTCCACTATTAGAGATGGGAGCTAGGAAAAAAGGATGTTTAAAAGCAGATTGGGAAAATCGATGGTTCTACAATTTCATAAGGCACAGGGTAATTGGCACCTGTCTTCATGAGGGTCAGACACTTGTTTTCTTATTGAGGATTTCTTACAGTACAATAAACTTTATATTGCTTAGTGCCAAATGCTAACCACAGTACTTTTTGCAACAATAAAAGTTGTCCTTTATCTTTCAACTCAGAGAAATAGACAGGGGAGGGACATCTAAAAGAAGACATCTTGGTCTTCAGTCAAGCTATGACTATTTGTATGTCAGTATAAAATGTATGTTCAATAACAGCTTGTGAAATAAATGATGAACTGGTAATCATCAATTCCAGCAAGCATTCCATTTTGACAAGGAGGCTGTGGTTGTAGAGTATTTTGAAATCATTTTGATAATTTTCAGGGCATTTTTCAATAGCATTTCAGTCTTAACTGCCATAATGTATTAGACCACGCACACAAGGATATTTGATGAAAATGGTTCATGATAATGTCAGGAAACGTAAGCATTTGCCTGAAGCTGGTTTATAAAAGAGAATTATGTCTGAGCACCTTCTTGTCTTAAAAAGAGAAAAATATATTACCCTTTGACCCCAGTGGGCACCAGGCACACATGTGGTTCACACACATGCATGCAGGCAAAATACTCATATACAGAAAACAAAATAAATAAAAGAAAATGGTGCTCTATAGTAGGTACAACCAGCATCAGTTCCCAATCTCAGATCTGTAATAAACACAAACAATGAGATTCACTGCTTCTAGCTGTGTTGTTTCATACTTTGCAATAAAAAGGATGTTAGAAAAAGAAGGTGAGTTTACATATGACACAGTTGCCATTGTGATCAACCGGAATTCTCCGCACGTCATTGTCCCCGGTTTCCCCTGCATCCTCTCTATGCTCACAGCCAAGATAATGCCTATTGCTTTAACATTTAAGATAACTTTTCAGTTTATCTCACTCAGGAGCTGAAGCTCTGCCAGTTACCCCAGCTCCATGACCTGTCTGCTGCTCTGCTACTAGAATGATCTTGAGCAACTACAAATCTAAACAGATGAACACTAGTGAAAAGTACCTACTGACCCTCCACTGACTGTGTGATAAAGTTTTAACTGCCCATAAAAATAAAATGGCTCCATGAGATCTAACAGTTGGATAAGTCTACAGTTTTAATTCTTCTGACCAACTGATACTTACTTAGCCTCTAACTCTTAGTTTTCACTGTGCTGTTTGGCAATGTTTTGTGCGATATTTCCATGACTTGAGAGGTTCTGCATTACACCACATGAATAATGCCAATGCCTGTTTCACCACTCAGCTCAACTATTTCACCTGAGAAGTCCCTTAACAGACTTACAATGTTGCCCACCAAGTCTCCTAAATCTTATGCAGTTTGTACAGGCACAAGTCTTACGTCACTACTGGACTATGTCCTTTTGATATCATAAATGATGACACCTATCATGATCACCAGATCTTAGCATTGGGCATACATGTGCCAACATTAAACATTTCTGATGATGCCTGTACATTTCATTTTGAAAATAATGTTCAGTGTACCAGAATATACATCCTTGTTCAGATTCAAAACCAGGCTCCTGATAGAAATAATCTCCCTACTAGGGTTTCTAATTTAGATTAGACTGCAATACATTTTTTGCTTTCCTTCTGTGATTATACAAATACACAGAAACAAAGACAGAGACAACATATGTATGTTCACAACAGAATATAACTGACCTAAAGATTAGTTTTAGATGATACTTTCTGTCACTAAGAATGCAAGGTAATAACTCCTTCTTGAAGTTCTCAATAGTAGAATGCCATCACAGTACAAAGTAAACACTCTAAAATGTAGTTTTTATTCCTAATCACAATATGTACTTAATGCTCTCGTGATAATATCATATATTAGCCTCTATATGCTTACTTAAACTATTGTGGTGCTTCTAAAACTAAAACTAAAACTATATGCACTAGTACAATGAGGAAAGTGGAGTGACAGAGATGACTCAGCGGTTAAGGGCACTGACAGCTTTTCCAGTAGACCCAGGTTCAATTCCCAGCACTCACATGGCAGCTCACAAACTATCTGTAACTCGAGTCGCAAGGCATCTGGAACCCTCACACAGACATAAATTCAGGAAAATACTGAGGCACGTTAAAATAAATAAATCTTATAAACCAAAGACGTTATTCTTCCTTACTGAAAGCAGCAGAAGGCTAATTGTGCATTTAGTTAGGCTAGTTGATTAGGTTTGTTCTGGGTATATTTGATTATATTTTAATTATAGTAAACTTCACTTTCTTCTTAGTGGATTGTCATGACAATTAAAACACTGATCATTTAAGTATCAACACATTAAATATTATATATACTTAATGTATAATCAGAGAAAAATTATAACTAAACAGCTTGAACCAGTTTTAGGGTTTCTGACTTTTTTTTGACAAATAAGTTGGTTTTTATGTCTTTTTGTGAGGGGGTTTGGTTTGGTTTTTGTTTGTTCGTTTGCTTTTTAAAGAATTTCAATTTAAGGGAAATTGCTGTAAAGGCAACATTTTGAATGATCATCTTGTCAGGCTGGTTTCATACACTGCCTACAGTAACTGGTCTTTGGTACTGATAGCTAAACGCTTATGACTACACTGACATAAAGACAAAACAAGAATAACCGGACATGCTTACCAAGGGGTCCCCTTCCGTGTCGGTCTGGGGAATGTGCTTTGAGGTTGTGGCTTCCTTCATAGTTGTGCAGCCCTCATAGCCAACATCTTCTGGTCTCAACTGCAGTAGAGCGGGGCCCTCCTGAGGCAGGGACATGGGGTTCCACGGGTAGGTTTCAAGAACCCACTTGGACGGATCTTCCCATGGTGCACGTTTTCCGTACATCTAAAAAGGCCACCACATACAAACATCATTTCTATTAAGCAGGGGGAAAAGTGTGACTGCTAATTAGGTGATGGAAAATGAATTTTCACATCCAGTTCCTATGTATCTTCCAGGACAATTTTTCAGATTTTAAACAAATACACATGTACATAGCTCACTTAAGACCTCAAGATTCTACAAGATAGAAGGGGGAAAGCATGAAGGAGTTTTATGATAAGGAAATACAGACATTCTTGCACACATTTGCTTTTAGTAATAACTTCACAAACAGGGGGGACAAACCAACAAGCAAAAATCCTCAAGGTTGATAAACAAGATGTGATTTTACAGTAAAGGGAGTTCTTTACCACAATGTACTTTGGAAAGATGATGAACGAAGGAGGCTTTTTGTCCACTTACTGTACTCCAATAAATATGTCCCTCTAATACCATCCCCTGCCCCCATAATCCCATTGTGTCCCTTTGAATAAGAATACCAAGAATAGAGTGGGAAATGGAAACCCAATTATGAATTCTGTAAGGATCTATGGGAAAAGCAACGAGCACAATACGAAAGAGACCCAAGACAAGGGAGAAAGCAGCGTCAGAAGAATGCAGGGGAGAAAATGACCCGGGAGTTTCTCTGTTAGAAACAAAGCTGAATGAACTGAAGAGGGCACAGTGGGGAGACAGAGACTGGTGAGATTTGTAAACAAGGGGTAAGGCCGAGAGAACATGGAAAGAAATGCTACACTTAGGAGGAGGCCACAGTGCACTTTCTTTTCCCTTGTGACCTGTGCCACCAAGGACCTTTCTGGTCACCAGGCATTTTAGTGACATGACCTCAGAGGGCAGTCTTTGTCTTGTTGGGTGATGCTTCCAGTGGTTCAGTGAGACAAAAGAAAGACAGAGGTATTGTGAATACAAGTCCATGGAATACTTGGAGGTTTCTCCAGAAAGTATAGTAAAATTATATGAATTATATATACATGTATAATTTAAATTTTGAATCCATGATAAAGCAAAAATCATCTAGGTCCCTTCCTTTTGGAGGCAGGGACTGAGGCAGAAATCTGAAGATTATTTGTTTTTCATCATATTTTTTTAAATAGCTCTCATTTTAGAGCAGGAAGTTTTGTCTCAGCTAAAATCTACTTAATAGAGGGTAAAAAATACAGAGATAGGTATACAACCAATTAAAGGAAAAATGTACAATTCTTTTGGAGGGGGAGATTCAAAACAGTGTTTCTCTGTACAGCCCTGGCTGTCCTGGAACTCACTGTGTAGGCCAGGCTAAGCTCGACCTCAGAGATCCATATGCTTCTGCCTCCAAATACTGGGATTAAAGTCATGTGCCACCACTGCCCAGCAATGTACAATTCTTTAAATGGTTGTGTTTATTGGTTTAAGAGATAGTTCAGTGGTTAAGAGCACTGGTTACTCTTCCAGAGGAGCCAGGTTTGATATCTAGCACTGACATGGCAACTTACAACCTTCCTTAACTCTAGGTCTAGGGTAACCGACACTTTCTTTGGCCTCCAAAGACACCAGGCATGTATGTGGTGCATGTACATACATCCAAGTAAAACATTCATCACATAAAATAAAAATATTAAGTACATCTAAAAGAAGAAAAAATTTAAAAAAAATTGCAAGTCTAGAATTGACCTGAAAAGACTTGGATGCGTATAACGAACGGATGCCAGCCATTTTAAAGAGCCGGCTAGGATGGCAAGAGTACGGGAGATTAAAAAAAAAGTGAAGACTATAAGAGGAGAAATTTAAACACCCAGAAAGAGCTTATTTGATCACTGACATTTCAAGAAAGATGGAATCACCAAAAGAAAAACTCAGATTGCGTGTGTCAGCAGCATCCTTTCCAAAGAGAACATGTGTCACAGAGCATCCCCCAGATGGTCCCCAGCAAAGCACTGGCCTTCATCCAAAAATGACTCTCCTTTTCCATTCCTCCAAACTATGAATTTCACAAGGTGTGACGTACCCCGTTCTCTGCCCTAGAGGTCACAGACGGAGCCCTCCAAGATTCCCATGATCTAAATTCTTTCATACAGTAAACGTTTCAACTTCAAGAAGAGCTGTCCATCTATTAAAAGTGTACTCTTTCCATCTTTTTTCACGAGTTGGTTCCCAGCCTGATCCGCTACACCCATCAGGTAACTTATTTACCTCTGCACGCTAACCTAGTACCAAATTATCAGGAGCCACAACAAGAAACTTGAGGTAGATAAATTTTATTGGGGAGATCATTATCACTAAAATGGTTATGACTCTCATCCAAATGGAAGTTTTACACAATTATAATGCTCAAAGAAGAGGTTAACAGATATCATTTACCCTAATATTAAAAAAAATCCATGTTTCTTCAAAAACAGAATCTATGGAAGGTAACCAGTTTCTATCTCACTGCTTTGGAGCTCATAAAGCTTCTGTTACTTTTGATTTGTTAGCAAGCAAATATGAAATATCAATCTACATATAAAGACTGGGATAATAGTTTATTAACATGGAAACTGTATGTGGAGGGCAAATAGTTCACCTAAATGTTAATTCTAAAATATAACTTCTCTAATATAAATGAGTGTTTATAAATGATAATATGATTTTTTTTGAATAAATGAAATTTGAGAGACCAGCTGACATTGTAGGCAGCACAATGGTTTTTTGAAAATTGGTGAAACCCAAAACGTTTTAACTAAAGCCATGTCTTTTTCCTTGGATCTACTTACTAATCTGTGTCCTAAGATGTATAACTGTGTAATTAAATACCCGGTTAACAAGAACATTTTCAACACCCATTGCAATAACCTTGGCCTTCAATGCATAGTGTTGGGAGAGCTCCTTTTGCACAGACATACACAACAGCCTTGTGTACACTGCATACTTGTTATACTTTACTTACTTTGGTTTTCTGCACAAACAGCCAAATAAATGAATGCTCTGGTTTTTAAAAGAATGAGGGTTTGACTTTTTTTGCATTATTTCTCTACACAGTAACAGAAGTCAAATACTCTACCTGCAGGCCTTCTCTTACTGCCTCCAGAATGTAAGGTACCAAGGAATAATTCCAAAGGTCCATGAACCATACCCTAGAACCTTCCACATCCATGGGGCATGGAAGGAAAAGCCGAGGACCTGAGAAGACGCAAATGATAGGATGTTTCAGAAGCATTGCTTTTATCAATCCAAACACGTGCTTAGAGACATTTTGGAGAAACATAACACACACACTCCTAGAAAATTCTACTGTTGGTCAGTCCAATCATCATGAAAACATGTTCATAAAAAGTCAACTTTCTGCCAGGCGGTGGTGGCTCACACCTTTAATCCCAGCACTCGGGAGGCAGAGGCAGGCGGATCTCTGTGAGTTCGAGGCCAGGCTGGACCAACAGCCTCCAAAACAATACAGAGAAACCCTGTCTCGTAAAACCAAAAAAAAAAAAAAAAAAAAGAAAGAAAGTCAACTTTCCAGCCCTCTTGTTTTTCCAACAATGAAACATTAATGGCAGGTAAAACACAGAATGAAGAGAAATAGTGATGTTTACAATCCAGTCCTTTTACAAACAATGTAAATGAAGTGCTAAGCACAACATGCTATTATTTGCAGATTTGAAATCAGTCTAGATACTCGGAGCTGAAGATGGCATTCATGCCTGCAGCCGAGGACTTTTGATGATTCATGGCAGTGGGAAATACACTTCTGCCCATGAAACTTAAGAAGGAATGGAAAAATAAGCACCACTGTGCCCCACCCCTAAGAGGGTAACTCAGTTTTATCTTTTGAGAAAAAGAAATGTGAAACACAAAACTTATTTATAAGAAGTCCATTATTTTGAACTAAAATCTCTCATGGCCACATATGAATGAGCTAATAGATAAAATATGTGACTTACTCTTTTTAGCATAAAAAATTACTCCGAGTACTTTTTCTTTGGACTGGTATTCTGATTTTTTTGGATACTTTCCTATTTCAAACTTAATTTTACTCTCCATAGTTGTCAGATACAATGAAATTGTAGATAAAACACTCAGAAAGACAGTTTTAGAAAGGAAAAGAATGCCTTAACCTTTGGGAGCTTAGAAAAGCCTACTTTTCCTTGCTAATCCGCTATCCAATCTGGCCACCTTTATGCAATACTCTCAGTACCTGGAAAGTGGGACATTTTAATTTTGGAACTCACCAATAGTGACATCAGAAGAACTATGTGTTTCCAAAAAGCTGTTGAGATGATGCCAGGTCTTAGGAATCCAGTCTATGATTTTGACTAAGTCATTATTGCGTATGTTCTTTTCAATTTCCATCTCTATCAGTTTCCTTCGAAGATACCTGCCCAAAAAGCCTTTCACTGGTTCCGTGTGGTTTGCACATAATACCCACCTACAAAAAAGAAAAGAAAAAAAAATCAGTTTTCTTTTTGCAAAATTTATTCCCATGGTAATTTTCATTGGAATATAAAGCACTAATGTTCCCATGTTAATTAATGGCCACAGTTTGATGGTGCAAGCATTAGAAAATCTATTATCATTAGAGTTATAATAAGGTGAATTTTATTTCCAAGCAGCTCATGTTTCTGAGAGTGAGTGGGTACACATGTCGAGAGGGCTTCCGTGGGAGAATGCAGATCCTGAAACAGGAGCTTTCTTCATGGTCCCCACTCAGAAGCAGCGTGCTCTATCTTAGCCAGGCAAGTAGTAAGCAGGAAAAGGAACATGTCTGATTACAGATTAAAGATCACAGAATGTCTGCTTAAAAAAGCATGCCAGGAGAAGTGAGAATTATTCCTACAACACGGTTAGCTGAGGGCAGGATTGCCAACAACCAAATGGAAAGACAGCCATCATTCTCATTAGAAAGAAACAATCACATGTGCACACGAGAGCACAGCCAGGAAGGTACACACACACACACACACACACACACACACACACACACACACACACACACACACACACACAGAGTCTTTCAAGTCCATACCTGAAATTGTGATGTAGCTCTAAATTTGGTGATGAAGAGACTCCCTGATTCATTGTTCCAATAATATAAGGACTAGGAAAAAGAAGAGAATGGGGCATTTAGATGTGCAAGAGATGACAAGTGTCTCTCAGGCATCGACTGCATGGCGATCACTGCTGCTTGACAAAGTTCCAGCATTTTGACATTGCAGACCACATTTCTCCAGCACCTTTTTTACTTTCATTTTTAATGATTCCCAATACTAATGCCTTTCCCTCTGGTAAGTTTTGTACAGGCTTTGGTGAAATAAAAACATTGTGTACAATGGTAACCTCTCTAAACAAAATAGTTCTTTGGAAAAAAAAAACCAAACAATGCCTACCACCACAGAAGCAGGAATGCCATTGGGCTCTCCTAATTACACTAAGGATAGGAAAGTTAAGAAATTCACTAGACATACCTGATCTCAAGGATGAACTGTCTACAATCCAGAGCCTGAGGCCATTAATGGTAAGAGTCCAGTTAATAAGTACAAGTATAGAGAAATCAGAATGGTACAGTATAATGAATGGGAAGAGAGTAAGACTCCAGGACCCTCCCTTTTGAGAGTGTATGAGGGGAACAGGCCCATAGAAGTAAGACTAAGACACAATGGGACACAAGGAGCAAACAGCTCAGGGCAAACTCTGCATCATACCCCTTGGGGAATGAAAATTGCTCTTCAGTTGTAGTGGCATTTCTGTGCCAGAAGAAGTCCTTTTGCCGGGTTAGGCATTTGGATAAAGGTCTCCATTCCCTGAGGGCTTAAGGAAAGTTCCTGCTTGCTAAAGCAGTCATTCTTTTTATCTCTAGCAAGAGGAATTTATGATCCTTCATTAACATATGACGGATGCCTTTTGTCAAGGTCAATGCTAGATTCCTCAGCCCCTGATCTCAAGCACACCCCAGCTCACAGACTCCATGTCTCCCTTTTAGTCCTAGGTGCAACTACACAGCCTAAAAGGCCTTTTCTCAAGTAAATGCTGTTGGTAGTTGTTCTGATTCCCCTCATATCTTGTCCGCCTGCCTTCAGACTACACACTTCCACTTTAGGACTTCAACTGTATCACTCCCCCACCTCTGCCAATATTGGTCTCCGGGATGTCTCAGAATTATAATTAAGACAACCAAACACTATTCTATTTTAACAGCAGGCTTTAAGAGGAAATTTTTATAATGTTAAAGTGAAAAGTAACAAAAATAATAGGAATACACTTTCTATTGGGGAGTCCAATTTGAGATCTAGCATTGAGGCAAAGCTTCTTTTTCCTCCTCAATCTGAACCTTAGTTTATCACAAAAGGAGTCTGTGGTCTTCTCTCTTCTACACTATTTTTTTTTCTTTTTAAGAGAGTATTTTACTATGTAGACCTGGCTGGCCTTGAACTCACAGATATGCATGCCTCTGCCTCTCCAGCACTGGGATTAAAGGAGTGCACCACCACATGCCATTTAGTCTAGTATTTTATAGCTCTTGTGCATATATCCAAACCTTGCTAGTTTCCAGTTATTTGAAGAGTCTTCTAAAATGAGATTTATTTATTTTATTTTAAGTGTATGAGTGTTTTGTTCTCATGTATGTTGGCATACCACAAGTGTGTCTGATGCCCATGGAGGTCAGAAGAGGGTGCCAGATCTAGAGTGATGAACCATTGTGAGCCTTTTTGTGTGTGCTGGGGATCTTATGGGTCTTCTGTAAGAACAATAAGTGTTCCTAGCCATCTCTCCAGCCTCCTTAAAGCTTCTTAATCATACCGTAAGATTTGATTCCCACTTTCACCTTTATTTTATGATAATCAATTTATAGCATTTTATCACTAGCCAAGATTATTTAGAATATCAATACTACTAAGGTTAATGCCATATATATTGTTGTGTTCTCTATGTCTTTCTCTGGAGACAGCGATCCAATGAACATGTGGCTTTTCATATTATTTTATGCCTTGATTTAATCCATCTCTTCACTTTCGCATTATCTGAGTGAACTAACCTCATCTCTCCAGGAAAGTTGAACTGAAACTTTGGTAGGGACTGAATAGAAAGCTTTAAAATATCCTTCTAGTTATCACATTCCCTAGTCCAAGAATCTGACCATCCCACCATTCACACCAGAGTTCCAGCATGTCTATGGAAACTAACATCATCAAAGATGTAATGCTTCCATAAAAGTTCCCATGTGCGGTGGTTTGGGGAAGAGAGAGGCAGTGTGATTACTGTGAAGCTGAGGCCAATTTGGTTAGCATCATGAGACCCTGTCTCAATGTCTCAAAACAAAAAACAAGCCACAAAACAAACAAAGCAAAAAAACCTGGGCGACATAGCTGTGGATAATAGGTATCCTAAAGCACACACACAGATCCTATGGAAATTTAGGATATTATTAGAAGTTCTTTCACTAATAGTAGGCACCACAAGTTTTTTTTTTAAAGATTTATTTATTTTATGTATATACACGTATCCCTGCAGGCCAGAAGAGGGCACGAGATCTCATTACAGATAGTTGTGAGCCTCCATGCAGTTGCTGGGAATTGAACTCAGAACCTCTGGAAGAACAACTAGTGCTCTTAACCACTGAGCCCTCTCTCCATCGCCTGCTATAAGTCTTAAAACACAAAAAGGTACAAAGAAGTAAATGGCATTACCATTTCTAAACGTGGTTGTTCCAATTGTTTTTATGAGCTTACCATTTGTTGTATTTACAGTTGAGGAAACCATTGAAGATATCGCTTAAAGAGCCCACGTGGTGAAGATTATCCAGAATGATGACAACGGGGAGCTCCACACCATTATTGTCAGCACTGCACTGCTCAGCAAGGTTGGCAAGATACTGCTGCAATTCCTTAAAGAGACATAACAAATACAACAGAGATGCATCTCCACCGCGTGCAAGCAATTCACATTTTTTTTTTAGGAACAGCATGCTGTGTGTTGGTATTCTGACATTATACTGACCCTACCCCCTGACAATGGGCAGGATATGCATACAGGCATTCAGGCAGATCCTAAGGACAGCTCAAAGAGACCTGTGTTGCATGGCTACGTCCTTCATGAGTTACGTGGCTGCGCAAGGAATCTGTACGCATGTGCAAGCTTTCCCGTTTAAGTGAGCACCTCCGCCTATTGGTCCCCACTCCTGCTTCTTCCTCCTTCCCCCCTTCCCTTCTTCTTTCTTGCCCCCACCCTTGTTTCCTTCCATGTGGGTGTGTTGAGTCTTGTGGTTCATGTTTCATGGCCCATAAATGAAACAAAGAACAACACTGTGTCCTTCATTCAGGTTCTTTTAATTATTGCCATGCACAAAGCCCGTTTAAAATTGAGAGGCTTGAATTTTTAAACTAAAGAGGGGCAGGAAAGCAGGCTGTCTAGAACTGAAAGCACCAGTGTATTTCAGTGGTTCATCCTCAAAGGGAAAGCCAGATAAGTTCTAGATGGGAATTCTCATGGTAAGCTATAAATCAGATGTCTTTTGTTTTTGATATTTTTTAATAAAGTTGATTTTTACCCAGGTTATTTCAGTTATAGACTAAAGCCAAAATGGCACCTTTTAGCTTCCTTGTAGACTTTCAACATTTTGGTTCCAACTATGTAGATGAGTTGTATATAAAAGCACATCTCTAGTCCTCAAACCAAATAAATAAATAAATAAATAAATAAATAAATAAATAAGTAGATCATTATTTACAACCTACAGATGACTGCTGCAATTGCAAACAGAGAAACCATTTCTTATATTTCACGGGACCATTTAACATCAGCGCTTAGCATTTCTTGAGCTTCCTAGTTATTTTTTATGCATTATTCTTGTCTAATAACTTTGGACCTAAATATGATAACCAGTTCTGATTGACAGTTCTCACAGATGGGTAGGTCAGGAGCAAAATTAGGTTCCTTAGAATTATCCTAATCAGTGAGAACATTTCCATAATATTTGCATATTTATAATGCCATTTTCAATTTGTAAATGTTGCTCAGGGTTAAAACAATTCCATGATCCCAATTTCTGGCAGTCAGGTAAACATATGCCCTCTCCCCCCCCCCACATACTAGATACTTCCTCAGTCTATCTACTAAGCTAAGTTAGAGAACCAACAGGAGAATGGAAAAAGCAATGCAGGGCGTGGCAGAGGCACTGAGTAACAGTCACTCAAGTTTCCTGATGGACTCATAGGGAGGTGTCCTTTGAGTCTTGGATAGTAAGTAAAAACTCTTAACTGTTAAGTTTAAAATCATTCATTGTTTCAACAGGCTTTATCAAGAATTTACTATGTGCCAGATAGTAACTCAAGGACCAGTTTCTTTGTTCCAAGAACGTCCGGCAGATGAGCAGACAACCTGAGCAATGATGAATATCACAATACCATACAGAAAGTACAATGCATGAAACACCACACCGAGATTTAAAATAAGCCCGGCATAGGTTTGAACAACAAAATATAATGAGGAAAAACTGTTTAAAATACTAAGAATAACTCCTCCTCCCCCAAGTTAGGAAGTACAACTGTAAGCTATATTTACAGAAATAATAAGGATGCTGTTGTTGCAGTAGGACACAGGGCATGGTGGTGGTGTGTGACAAGGACTGGGAAGAAAGAAGAGGCTGGATTCATGAAGAGGGAATTGGATGCATCACATAGAGAAATGTAGACCCATGGACCATTGATAACTTTGTGTGACTGTCAGTGGGAGGGAGCAATTTGTTTATCAAAAGAAATATACAATGACTTATAAAACTAAAAGCATTCCAGAAGCTTATTATTTACCAAGAAGTTAGGCTATGCATATATAACTGTAACTAAGATAAAATTACATTACTTTCATATATTTTGTTTTGCAACATGTAAAGATGGCTCACAGCCTCTAGTAAAGACTCAAGTAGCAGAAGTACTTCCCACTATTCTTTTATGGTTAAGGAATATTTTGGTGTTTAAAAATGAGAGAAGAGCTTCCCATGTAGAAAGACAGGAATAGGCAAAGTCAGAAATACAAAAATATGATGTTCAAAAGACAAGTGAAAAGCGTGAGCTTTGTAAAAGAGAAATGTAGGTAAATAACTAAAAAGGAAGATTACAATATGAAATGGTAGGGAAGATCATGCAACATCTCCTGGTGAACACACAGACATATGTAATATTCATGGGATAGAAATAAGGTAGAGTTATGGTTTTGCAGTGTAGAAAGTACATTGTATAAGGAGAAAAGAGATGAGCCAAGAGACACTGAGACTGTTGAAGCTGAGGGACACTACTGTTCTGAACAGGAAAAGTGTGATATGTTGGGTTGAGTATAGAAAGCAATAGAAAATACTGGAAGATTATAATTGAGCTAGATTTTAATTGTGAAGAGAGATTCTATTTTCCATGATGTACATGGATAAAACTGGCAAAAGAGTGAGGGGGGAATTTTAGGAGAAAATTGTAGAATTCTGAGGGGGCAGGAAGGTGCTTGTGGTAGAGTTTAATGGGAGAGGATGGGCCTCTGACATGGGCCTCATCTGCCATTTCTAAATATAATTTGACCAGATGAAGTAGAACACACCTGTAGGTTGAAAGAAAACTTTGAAATTGGAGAGAATGGGCATAGATAATGATGCTCAGTTCATGCCTAGCACGCATGGAAGCAACTAGAATCATTCAAATGGAGCAGGAGAGAGAAGGATACACCATTAGGAATATTTTCATTTGTGAAGGTAGAGGCAAGCAGAAAAAAAAAAAGATCAAGAAAAATCTTAACAGAAAAGTAGGAAGTAAAGGATAATAAAATTATGAAAGCAAGAATTTTTAGGAAGGACATTCTTTTATTATCAACATACTATATACAAGAAATCAAGAGACTTCAGACCAGAAGAACAATTAATGGGTATGTAGTAGGCTCTTGGGAATGTGATGACAGCCATGGGCCACTCATTTTTACAAACCCTGGAAAGTACTTTGTGATTCTCAGGCCAGCTTATGAGATAGAACATCTAGGTGGAGGGAGTGATGGAGTTGTATTAAGCATTTGCCACCTTACCAAGTTATGTCAGAGAGAGCAGTGCCAGCTGCCAGTTGGGATGGCAATGAGATGAATTCACAGCTAGACTTTGAGACCATGGACAGCTCCACTGTTCTATGGAGATCACATCCTTGTGTTCTCATATTTTGACTGTAGACACATTGCAGATGAATGTGCCCAGGCCAGTTTTCTGATCTTTTCCTACGTAACATTCCAAGTGCCTTCAGCTGGCCACGTACTCTTTACTAAATTCATTTCCATCCTTCGGGATCTGTTATATCAAATGTCACAAAGTGTAATTGTTTGTGTGCTCTGCTCTCAATCACAGCATTCCAGCTGGCAGCTTAAGGGGAGGCTTGTAGTGTGGGAAGAAGAGGAACAGAATGTAAAATGAAGAGCTACCAAAAACACGAGGAGGCACGTTTCTCTTTCTCTTTGGTAGCATATTGTTTGATTTTTTTTTCTTTTTTTTGAGTAAGTGCTTTCTGGCCATGTCTCCTCAGTGCTGTCTAATGGCATAGAATAAAACAAAGCAGCAATTACATGGCTCTGTTTTTTTCTGTAGCAAAAGACTTATTATTTCATGCCTCATTAGCATTTTATTTTAGAAAATCTATATTCCTCATTGCTACCCCTAGCACAATCTTAACTTGCCATTCCCTCTTCATTTATATCAATCTCCCACTCACACCCACTCCCCTCCAAAATCCCCCCCCCAAACCTATGGGGTCTCTGTCAACTTGAAAATAATAAGTCATATTCTCTGTCCCTAATTCTGCATCCAGCCCTATCCACACCTCATTCACACATAACACTAAGGTAGAAGAATCAACATCTTTCATTTGCATCTTGATTTTTCTTGATCACTATTATATTATTTGTCCAAGATTTCTTCCTGTTTTATTTAAAGACTCCTAAGAATCCTGTCAGGGCCCATGAAAGTGAATCTGTTCCATCTTGATTTAAGGTCAGAGAGTTTGAGCCCACTATTGCTCCTCCAAGGTTAAATCCGCATTATGTTTGGCCTAAGGTGTGGCTATTGTGTGTCTTGCCTTGATTACAAGCTATCTGGCCTAAAATGTAGCTAATGAATGTCTTATCTTGACAACAAGATATTTGGTTTAGGGGTGTGATTACTTCCTGTTTAGGTATTGAGAAGGTAATTACGCTTGCTTGTTCTTTGCTTCTTGGTCACCCCACCCCCACCCTCCACCAGCCCCCTGCTTTTGATTGAGGTATATAAGAACTATGAGTAATAAATTTAGGGCTGATCCTAGTATTCACTGGGTGCCTTCCTGACTCTATCTCTTGTCTCTTCTATATTTCTTTCCCCAATTCACACTCCCCCTCACAGGTATGGACTGTGTAAGTTGGCTAGACCAGACAGATACTAGGCAAAGTGGGCTATGACAGATGTCCTCCCAAACGTGGGCTATGACAGAATGTCAACCCTGACCACTTAGCAGTAACAAAATCTGAGCTGAGAAGTCTCTTTGCTGATCTGAAAAACGAAAACAAAAACTAAACTATTAAAATCTTTAATTAGAAACAATTTAATGACCATTATTAAGGTTTTCCCCTAGTACTACAATTTTAAAAAGAATTACTGAAACCAAAAAGAATATTTATAAACAAGTGGATTTTCAAAAAAGAGAATGTTTTGTTGACTTTACATTGTTAAATTGTATCCCACTGACTTTTAGAGTTGATATGTTTAATTCCTGCCATCTATAAAATCATCTTCCACTTTATCAAAATGCTTCGGTCTCCTCTTCTAAATCCGTTTTACTTATTTTCTAACCACTTTTTTTATTTTGTTTTATTTTTTTCAAAACTTGTGTAGAGTTCTGGCATGTCAACATTGAAGAAAAGCCAAAGAGAACATAGGGTATGCCCAAGAGACCTCAGAGTTCTTTTATCTTTTGGCTGGAAAGAAAAGCACAGTGAGCTAAAAGGCTTTCATGTGGAGATATAAAGAAACAGGAACACAGGAGACATTAAATATGCAGGTGGGAACAAATGAGCAACTGTCTCCTTCTCATTCAGCTTAAAGAGGAGTCAAGTTGGCCACCTTGGGTTTTCTGTCATCCTTCACTTCCAGTGACAAAGATTGACACAACCACAATCTGAAAAGCCCTGAACTCCAAAGAAATAGTCATAATTCACAGGCTACATATAATTAAGTTTAAGATACCCCATTGCACTTAATGTATACTACTGTTAGGAAAGAAATTTGAACTAAGGTGTGTTGGGGAGGGGAACTAAGTGTGTACTTGTGCAAGGAATCTCCATTGGTGTGCTTGTTACCTTTGATAGTTTATCTCTGTATTTTTCTATTTTTCTATATTTCTTGCAAAAACAGAACAAGACAAACTCACACACATTTTCTTTGAGTTCAGACCATGACCTTCCATTTTCCCTCATTCTGCATTTGAGAGAGAGAGGGGGAAAAAAGGTGCCAAGGAATTCAGCAATGGACCCTAATTCTCTCCCACTACTTAACGAACCATCCCAATGAGATGGTCTGTTCATTTAGTTACACATTTGGTTTATTTGAAGAATCCAGTAGGTTTGGGGATAAGATTACCCTTACTAATCTTCAAATTTTAGATATTATGGATTTTCTATGTCTCCTCAAACACTTGGGTGTTAGGTGGTTACTTGCTAGCTGGCAGGCTTTGAGGAACTGCCTGTATCCAGAGGCTGCTAATATCATCAGGGGAAGAACCTGCTGATGACTTTGGTACTGAATGGGCTGTTCAATGGGAGGGGCGGATGAAAGGGTACAGTTCCCTAGGGCATCTCTTTAAAGGGAATACAGCCCCCTCCCTTTCTCTCTAACTTGTGGTTGCCATGAGATGATCCTCTCTATGTCACCAAGTTCTCCTGTGTCCACGATGTTATGCATTAGCAGGCTGAACAATGGGACCAGCTGATCATGAATTGAACTCCCAGAAACTGTGGGCCACAATGGTCCCTTTCTCTCACTCCCCAAGTTTATCTCAGTGACAAGAAACCAATCAACACATTGAAAGGCTTGGTAAGTTTACACCATCCAACTAGGCCATTTAGAAAATGGTGGCATGTCTCTCTCTCACTGGGACTCCACTAAGATATTCCTTATGGCATCTTCACTTTCCCAAAAGCATCCCAGGTGGCAGACACGGAGATTTTTAACAAAAAACTGGCAAAACTAGTGTAGTATTAGGAACATGCCTACCGTCAGCTACTTCCTATTTTAGCACTCTTTATTTTCTTAAGCACAGAGCCATTAGTGAGCTTTGATAGCCTTACATGCCTGTAATAATGGAGACTGCTAGGCTTATTACTTTGCATATTAGAATGGTGGCCAAGTGCAACATTCCTCACTTTCCCAAACTTCTCATGAAACTTGATCTAGAGATATGACATAAGCAAATTGCTGCTTTACAGGATTTCTGAAATTATTACGGTTATCCCCAAATCAATCCCTATTCCTGCTTTGTCCCCATTAATTTCTCTTCATTTATTGATTCTTAGACCTAATATTGTCTTTTTATGGAGCCTGGCTCAGTCTGTGGAGTTAGCCATTTAACACTCTTGTTTCCATAGCACCATAAACGGCTGCCTTTCTTGTCTAACTCTTTGTAAATGCATATCCAAGGGACATCAGCAATAGAGGCACTGACATTTTATTCCATATAATCCTCGTGACTTTCCAAGTACATGGGAAGTGACTGTTATTAAAAACAGAAGTTTTATGGACATTAATTAAAGCAAAACTTGTTCATCCACTATATTCTAACTGTAGTGAATAACATAGTAGGACTTTCTTTTTCATGTGGTTACATGTAATTTGCACATAATTTTAAATCTTGGTTGATGAAGAAACTTCTGGATACATAACAGTTGTTTTCTTATTTCTCTGTGACTTACCTTACTTGACTTGTGGTCGACATTAAAGGTAGCAATTGCATCCTCTGTTGTTTTCCTCCCAGATTTGGCTATGACATATTCAGCAAGTTTGTTTGCTAAATAGGTCTTTCCAGTACCACTTGGTCCTGAGAGTATAATTCTATGGTGCTCCATCAGCAAGTTAAAATACCTTTGGGTAATTGGTTTAGGGATCAGTGTATCAAAAACAAAACTGTCCAGACTATTTTCTTCTACCCCTGAAGGAGAAAAATCAAAGGAAATAATAAGCATTATCGATGTGAGTTTTTTGGTAGAATTTGAAAAATATTATAAAGCCAAAATAAAGCTTTGTTGTCATAAAAATGTAGGTCTTGCACAATAATTTTCTAGCAATTTCTAGCTTGCAAGCATTGGTTGTCATTTGAACATTGGTAAGAAAGTACAGTGAACATCTAAGCTGCCTCCTGCTTAAGCTGCCCTCTGCTGCCAGCTACATGGTTTCTATTACTGCTTAAAGACAGAAAAAATTAAATTTAAATTTACTAAAATAAATAAATGTGCTAATTTCTCCTAGAGATGCATATATGGTGGTAGAGATGAAATGAGATGTGTAAAATCTAGAGAATCAAGACAAGGAAATGGCTTCATGAGGAGTCATCCAGGCGTAGTGAAAGACAACGTGAGTTCAAGGCCAGTCAAGACTACACAGCGAGACCCTGTTTCATAACTAAAAGGACAATACTTGGTGTTTTTCTCCACCCTGTCCTTTTACCTTCTGTCAGTCATAAAGCACCACAGCTGTATAGCCATGAAAGCTTTCTGAAAAAATGCAAATTACAATGTTTGGGATAGGATTAAGAAGAGTGCAACATTATTTCCTTTGACTAATCCAATTACTTTAATCATAAAACCAAATATTGATGAATCCCTCTATTAACGCACAATTTATGTAGATAACCTCCTCATTCTCAAACACACTTAAACAAAGGGCTAGAGAGGCAAACCTATGTCTGTCAGATGTTACATTAGCTGTAACCATTCACAACACCTGAAGCCCAGGAAGCAGCATGCCTCATCCCTGGTATTGACTTTCACTCTCTACTCCTGTGGATGTTTACTGAGTACACATACTTTCAGTTCCAAAATATGGTGATGAATGAATTAGTCTAAGAAACACAATAACTTTTATTGAAAGCTTGTCTCATAAAGTAGAGTCAGAAAAAAACTCTAGAAGATGAAATACCCCTAGTTGCCTTTCTTCTACAAGTCTTGGGGGCTCTTCAGAACTATAATTCTAGACAAACCAATGTCCATTTCATAGCAAAATTGTCCCAGAGGTTAATACAATTTACAAATGTATGCAAACTTTAACAAACCACAAGTGCAAAAGAAAAAAATGGGGAGGGGATCTGGGTAAAAGTTGTACTCTTCTTTTTACCTTTCAGGTTCACAGTGATGATATTATTATCTCCAACCAGGTATCCACAAGGTAGCAGTTCAGGCACTTCTAGGTTATGAGACCTAATTACATCTCCTATACAGTAGCTAGCAATACAGTCAGAGCTCAGACCAAGACTAGAGGATGTGTCAATTCGGAACACATATTCCTAAAGTGGGCCACACACACAAGGAAAAATAAGTCAAAACAGAGCTTCAACTCATCTGTAACAAATACAAATTCATGAGGATATAAAGCTGCTTGTCAAGAATTTGACTCATAATTTTGTCTAAGGCCAGACCACCCTGAACACACCCAAGGTCCTCTGATCTCAGAAGCTAATCAGAGTTGGGCCTGATTAGTACTTAGATGGGAGACCACTGAAATATTCATTGCTGTAGGTTTTTGGGTAAAGAGATGGTTCAGTGGTTAAGAGCAGTTGCTGCTTTTCCAGAAGTCCTGGGTTCAATTCCTAGTATCCAGATGGCAGCTCTCAACCATCTGTAACTCCAGGTCCAAAGGATCTGATGTCATTCTTTTGGCCATAGACATCAGGCATACATATAGTGCATAAACTTACATGCAGACCACTCAGACACATAAAACAGATACGTTTTTAAAAATCAAAAGAAAAATTGGATCAACTATATAAGAACTGTTACATTAAACATTACAAGGAGAGAAATCTTTCCTTATTGAGATGGGGAGGAGATCAGACATGTATGAGCTATGAAGCTAAGTAAAACATCAAAGGGGTGAAAATATGAAAACTGATGTTAGGCTACCTTCAAAAGCTTACCTTAAAGAGACGCCTAATGACACCATCTAAGACGTCCCATTTGGTTTTGCCACTAACACCAATGGATCCTATTAAATATGCCTGAGACTTCTGGTCCTTAGTGAGAACAAAAGGAAGAGAAGACTCAATCGTTTTATTAATTTATCACTATACTTATCATTAATATGTATTAGTGTAGTTGCTGCTTAAGACTGCATGTGGTAGGTTATATAAAATAAAACATACCCCAGTGAATTAGCCAACCAAGTGAATAAAGTAATAGCAGCAAAAAGAGAGAGAGAGCTTGGATGGCACAGTGAGCAAGGGAAATAGGTGCATAAGCTGTTCAGAAGGAAGGCAAGGTGAAGCTGCCACAGAGAATTGCTTTCCATACTGATGCACTTGACACATCCCTCCTATAAAGAGTTCACATAGAAGGAAGACAGAATGGCTCTTATGAAACAAACACAGAACTTCATCTTACTATTTTATGATTTTTTTGTATTTGATAAAACAGTTTTTGTACAAATTTAATATACAATGTATCATTAACAACTAAGTTATTCACATTGCTATGACATTTACCTATTAGAAAGTCTTTAAGAACCCACAGAGAAACTTACAAGACTTATTATGGAACATATTTTAATTGTAGAAATGGTGGTCTCGTAGCTACATTATTTATAGGATGGATTGTTGATTTTTTCTAGGAATATGAGAAATATAAATATTCTGTCAGCTGTAGTTAAGTTGGAATTTTTTTGGTTGGGTAGAAATAATGATATAAATAATAATTGTGATGCCAATAAGTAGAATTAGTTAACAATTGCAATCCTTGGTTTCCATAGCCTAGTAGTCATTAAAGTATAGTAAACAATCATTGAGCCAAGCCTTTTGAATGCATGGATTCTACAACACATAGTAGCTACCTGTTAAGAATATGTCTACCTATTAGGAAAACATCTATCTATTAAGAAATGTGAACAGAGGTCAATTACTCTGCTGAATCTAAGCCTCAGATTCTTTATCTGTAATACTGAACACTGTCAGTGTAAACTATCAACACCATTTCACCGACATAAAATCTGAGTTAGAAATCAAATCTTTCTTTTTTAGAAAAAGTTCACAAATGCTTATCTCAGTGGGTTTGACATTTACTCTTGTTAGGTATGAAATATTTATGTTCCCCAAATTCATGTGTTGAAGACCCGATCTCCAGTGTAATAATGACTGAGCAATGAGGCCTCTGGGAGGCATTTAGCATCAGTACAGACCAAGAGAGTGAGGACATCAGGGTAAGGGTCATGTCTTTGGCACAACGTCTCTCTTCCTTTCAGAGACACTAAGGAAAGGCACAATGAGAACCAATCAAGAAGTCCAGAGTGTCTACAGAAGCATCTAAACTGGCTAGAAGTTTGGACTTGTCTGTCTCTGGAACTGGTAGAAAATAATCTTTTTAAAGCCATCTCTACCAAATCATTTCATTGTGGCAGTCCTTACATACCTAGACAACGCTCAGGTATTGTACTGGAAAAAGATATTGAAACACGTTGTTATTTAGAGTTGTTCTGGGTGGGAAAATATTTTCTTTTCTAGTATGTTTATAGTGAAGTGAATAAGGGCGCTTACACAGTACAGTAGAACAGATGCTTTTAAATTATATGTAGTTTAGGTTTCCCTCAGACCACAAGACGAGTGGTCCTGTGGGTATAGGAGGCAGAAGTTTGAAGCTCAGGTGGAAAGATTAGGATGATGGATTACTTCCAACATTCTCACAAGCAGTATTTAGCTTTAAAACTCAAGTACTCTATTTTTTAAACTTTGAAATGTGTTACTATTTTTAATCAAAAAGTACAAATACGCATTCGGCGCTACTGAGTAATAGATTGGTTAAAAATTTTGTTTTAGGATACGGAGTCAAGTAGCATTGATTTGAAGATAGCATTTGAACATATTTGTGTTTTAGGATACGGAGTCAAGTAGCATTGATTTGAAGATAGTATTTGAATACAAAAGTTGTATAGCTGTATGATCAGGTAGGACTAAGCTTAAGATGGACATCTTAAGTGGCATTAATGGAGTGTGAGTTACTAATGTCAGTAGACCATCTCTCTGATTCTACAGTGTTCAGTGTCTTTACAGTCTCCTGCTTGCACAATGACCACATAAATAACTTTAGTGACCTGCACATGGTGATGTCCTGTTTCTATCCTTTCAGTTATATTACATATTCATCTGACATCAATGCAAAGAAGCAGGGTAACTAAAAGAACAAACAACACATATACATTGATAAATGTTCTAATTCTTGACTTACAGAGAATATAAGATTAGGGAAATACCTTTGCTCGACCATAGCCCTTGCTTATGGAGACTATAATTTTCACACTGCGGCCATCCTTATGTCCAGTTGCATCACCAGTGTCATCTAGCAAAATATCTACAGAATCCAAAAGAAACAAAATCACTACAGAGCAACACTAGCCCAGGGTTGCTTCCCGTCCATCTTTTCTCACTCCTATATTGTAAATATTATCTAATGGAACCTATTTTCCATGTTAGCCTAGTTGATTAGATGGTAGAACTAAGATTTTGATTTCAGCATTTATTTCTGCTTGCCAAGATTTTTACTTAAGTGTTGGGCTACTGCCTTTGAACGAGGAATAAGTTTTATTCTATTACAGGTAGGTCTAGATAATAAGTGAGTAATACCCAGGTACCATTTAACTGTAACAAACTGAAAAAGCAATCCAGTTTTCATTATGTGAATGCAAAGATGTAGAGATGTGAGTGACTGTCAAGTGAAACATTTCCCAAGCAGTTGGTACATGATGTAGTTGTGACACTACTTTCCTCATATCTATTATTATTAGATATTGCTATTAAGCATGGCATTGCACATACCAGTAGAAGTAAGTTACTCTTCGTTCTCCTTTACCCTTTACATTAACAGCTTCAAAACTAAAATTCTGTTTTTAGCAGTATTCTAATTGTTACTGAGGCATGCTTAATCTCAGTAGCATTTATAATACCAGTTTTAAAAATATATTATAGAAGATAATTGTCCAACTTGAAGAATTGGCATGGAAAACATCCCACATATATTTTTCCTTCATCAATGATGCTATCTATTGTTGTGTCATGCCTAATATGAAGATACTGTTCTGTGGATAAAGATAATTTAGTTATATACTAATGACTGCATGTGCCTGACCAGGCTGCAGTGATAATTTCATACAGACAAGCACTGTGACTATTAGCATCATCAAAACAATTTATTAAGACAACTTCTGGACATGGAATATTTCTATTTTTGTTTGAGACACGGTCTTACTCTCTCACAGGCTAGCCTGGAACTCATGGCAATTCTTGTCTCCTGAGTGCTGGGATTACAGATTTGAGATACCACACCTTCTGCAATGGCTGCTATTATATCAATAATAATTAAATTTCTAATTTTGCAAAGTAAGAGGCAAAATTGCTTAAACATCATATAATTAATAAAGAACTTGTAGAGTTGTGATATATGGAAATTGCATTCAAACTATTAATATTGCAAGCATGTTGAATGCAGGTCTTGGTGAAATTTTCCTTCTGTATGTTTCTTTTATTGGTTGATAAATAAAACACTGATTGGCTGATTGGCCAGGTAGGAAGTATAGGCAGGGCTAGGAGAGGAGAAGAATTCTGGGAAATGTAGGCAGATGGAGTTGCCATGTAAGCCACCAAAGAAGTAACAAGTCTGAACCCTTCTATGGTAAGGTAAGACCACATGGAACTACTTAGATTAATAGAAGTGGGTTAATAATTAAGACAGAACTAGCCAATAAGAAACCCTAGTCAGCAGCCAAAACTTTTATAGCTAATATAGTGTCAGTGTGCTTATTTGGGGCTCAAGGGAGGCAGGACCAGCCGTTACAGAGAGAACCTCTGAAACAATTTTTTTCATTATTTATTTTGTATTTTTGAGACAGAGTTTCTCTGTGTAGCCCTGGCTGTTTTGGAATTTGCTCTGTAGACTAGGCTGACCTTGAACTCACAGAGATCTTCCTGCCTCTGCCTCCCAAGTGCTGAGATTAAAGGAGTGCACCACCACTGCCCAGAAACTTTCTGTATTCTTAGCACATACTCTCTCAAGGAGCTCAATCCCAGTCCTCTCCCTCACTGTCAAGTGTTTAAGTCATCAAAGATGATCTTTACTAGAATTTATTTTTGTATTTACAGAATGTACATATATATTGAATTATAAAACTTATCCTATTGAGACATATAAATATTATTCAAATAAATTTGTTTCTTAAAAATTATTTCAATTATTTTGTTCCAAATTTTGGGAGTTTAGAGCAGAACACCATTGGGTGTTCATATATTTAAACTTCTTATAATTCACGGCCAAACTTCCTCCTCAATTACCCATAAATATCCATAACACTTCGTTATTCATAAATATTTATAAGTATATAAGTATTCAGTAAATACTTAGCAAGCATTGAAAGAGAGAAAGAGAGAGAGAGAGTAACCTGGATATTGAGGTGCATATCAAAGTAGAAACACTAAGCTTCTTGTCTGGATGCATGTTCTCAACAAAGTAATTTCAGAATAGTCTGGAAATAAACAGGGCAGTGAAATAGATAGGAATTGACAGGAGAAGGTCCTAGGTAGATAGGCATTTCCCTAGGAGGTGGGGTTTGGGAAAAGACCAGAAGGCTGAGAAGGCCTACACAAGCAAATTGGGTCAGTCAAAAAACAAAACACAAAAAAACAAACAAAGAAAAGAAAATATGAAAAATTTTTGTTTTATAAGATGGGCATGAGCTTGGCATAGTGGTTCAGTTAACCCTAGCACTTGTGAGAACACGGCAGGGGAATGGGGAGGACAAGGCCATCCTTAACTACATAATGAATTCAGGCTACATGTGGCTATTGGGATACCTACATAAAAGCCTGAGCCTAAATCCACACCCATTAAAAACAAGCAAACAGATTCTGGTAGTTTTAGGAACAGGCTTATGTTAGAGAGAAGACAGAGAACAAGGGAAGGGCATGGGGTCCTCTGCAATGATGGCGAGTTGGTAGCTGTCCTTCAAAGGGGAGATATAACTTGTTTGATAACCTAACATGTCTGTCCTTCACTTCATGTTACATTCTTAAAACTAAAAATGTGAAAATCTCCTGACAACTTGGAGTAAACACAAGTCCCTGGCCTTTACATAGATAGATAATTAAGGAAAAATTAAGCCAAACCTTCAGGGAGTGATTCATCAAGAACAGTGCTTAAATCCTACTTATTCTCCATGATGGGTATATGAACTTGATAAGTATCACAGTTATGCTCCTAAGACTTGGTTTATGCCTACGTATAAAGGGGTGGGGACTACCTACCTTGAGGGACTATTGAGAAGATGAAAGATAATATTTAAAAGATGACCCATTTTATGTGGTTCATAAGTTTTGTTGTCTACAACATTACAACTTTCTCTTTGTGCCCGATATTCAAATTCTCCTCTTGGTAGTGGGGTAATTATGGTATATCTCACTCTGGTGAGACTCCCAGATCACCTGAGGTAACAACTCCTAGGAAAATATAAGCTCTGGTCATGAATTCTCTGCAATTGTTTAGTGGAACAAACTACATTCCCAAATGGTTATAAACATTGTCTGAATTTTTCGATGTTGTTTTTTAGGCTATATAAGGAGGAAATTTTTTTGCATATTTTTTATATTATGAAAGGCCATCAAAATGGAATTTTAAAAATTCTGACTTTTATTTGAAGATGTTCTTCAATAAAAATGAAATCAATTTCAGCACTTAAATGTCATTTCCTTCTCTTCCTCCTTCTCATCCTCTGACCCTGTGCATCTAGGAGAATTTGGTTCAGCATCCCAACTCTACAGTGCTGTCTAGTTACCCAGGAACATGTATAGCATTGGTTTCCAGTGTCATCTGGTGGTTATGCCATGCAATTACCACAGATCCCCATGTAAACAGATCCTAAAGGAAATTTCTATGCCCGTGATTGAATGTCACAGGAAGAGTTATACCTTATAATTGAATTACGCATCAGATATGAAGATGAAATTATGTCATAAGACTCTATTTGAAATCGAATCAGAGCTGTACCCTTGTTCTATCATTATTATGTGGAATACAATAAGAGAATCCAGCATGTTCTCTTCCTTTGTTGAAAATTTAATAGAGCTACAGAATGGGTGATAGAAGACCATTATGACTTGAAGCCAGCATCATGAAGGATAGTGCAGTCATTTAGAAGTTGGCCCTGTACACTGAAAACTCTATTAACTGGCATGGAGTTATTATTGTTATATTCATGAGGACCAATCACCATGGAGAATATTTATTCCTATTCATCTTATTCATAATCATAGAGGAAGTACTTCACTGTGATGTTTTTTGAAATAAAGAAAGCTGTATCTCTAAGATTCTGTATTGTAGTATGATTTTTTTTTAATTTACAAAATAAAGTCCCAGGACTTGAGAGAGAGAGGCAGCTGGAGCTCTATGCATTCAAGGCCAAATGGTCTATATAGCTAGTTCCAGGCCAGATCCAGTCTTCCTAGAACTAATTAAATAAACAAACAAAATAAACAAATCTACTATTTCAGAGGATTTTGAAGAACAAGGAAGGCTTTCCTGACCTCAGGCTGTCCCCAAGCCCCAAGGAGAATAGAGAGTTAGCTTGCTGGGATCTGAGCACACACGGGCGCTGGCTCACCTGAGGTAACTGACTCTGTGATGTTCAGGTTGTTGAGTGAAAGCCCTAAGGACTGGCGCGAGGAGGAGGAGGACGCCGTGCTTGAGGACTCGGATGGAGGCCGAGCAGGTTTACCTGTGTTACCGGTCTCTGCCTTCAACCGGTCGTTTTCAGCTTTTAATATTTCAATTTCATTCTGTTGTGAATATGCAAAAGGTGGGGGAAAAGAAAGAGTTTGAGAAATGACACAATATGTTGTATCAGACTTCATTTGTATGCTTACTAAATACTATGGTCAGATGTCAAACAAACATAAATTATGAAAACGGGATTTTATATCAAAGAAGAAAAGGGAACCTTCCCCCATTGCACATGCGTGAGTTGCTACATTCTTCAAAACAGACATAATTACTAATGTCCTTATTTGGGTACTGGGGAGTAAACCAGGGCCTCACACACAGGAGGCAAATATTCAATCCTAAGCTATATGTTCTATCCTGTCGCTAAAACATACTTTTTAAATAAGTTTTAAAATTAAGAATACATTTACAGTATTCAGTTCTTGGTATGCCCCCCAAAAACCTGGCTAAAGAGATGGCTCAGCAATTAAGAGTAGTTTAAATTCCAGCATGGGTGCAACAAACTGAACAACCTGTATCCTTTAACCCCATTCTTGGTGGGGCAAACTGAGGATAGAGACAGTGGGGATCAATGGAGCTTGCTGATTCCTAGGCTAGCTGTAAGTTCAGGGAGCGATCCTGCCTCAGTAGAATATGCAAAGACTCATAGAGGACATGAGAAGAGAACACGTGATCTTATGGCCTATCTGCATGTACAGATCGACACACATGTGCACACATTCACAAAGACAAACACCAATAAACTAAATCTTAGTAGAATGCAACTGGATGCTTCCTAATATTCTCCTCTTTGATGTTTAGAAACAATTCAATTTTGTATATATGTGTTTGTGTGTGTGCCCGTTTGTGCTTGTGAGGGCAATGCCTCCAGAATTCCAAAGAGGGTGTCAGATTCCCTGCAAGTGAGCTTTCGGGCGCTTGTGAGCCACAATACTTGGGTGCTGGTTGCTGAACTCAGGTCCTCTGGAAGAAAGGTATCTTCATGCTAACCCTTCTCACCAGCCCCAATCCTACTCCTGATAAAAACTGTATTAGGCTTTTACAGGGCAATGATGCCAGTTACATTTCTGTGAATTCATGCCAACCGGACAAACTAGGCAAAGCAAAGATAATGACAAGGTGATTCAAGCTCCCTCTGCATGCCAGCTAACAAATGATAGAGGTTTTGTTTTGTAGAACAGGGAACCACACTCATGCAAACCACAGAGACCAGTCTGTCTCCACAGCAGTACATAAACTGCTTAGCATTTGCTTTTCTTATTTGCTGAGTCTGGGAAAGCAAGTCATCATTGCTTTACAAGGACGGAAAGGAAGGAGTCAGGGCACAGGCCCTTTCTGAACTACAGATGCTTCCAAAAGTGCCGAGGCTTTGCTATCAAAGACAGCATTCAAAATCACTTCTACTCCCATATCCTAAAGCTTGTGATGAATGTCTCTAGTTTTCCTCATTACTTTTGCTTTTCAATAGCAAATGGGTGGAAGTCAGATTTCAAAAGAACATCTTTTAAAAGCCAACAGAAAGGTAACTCATGGGAAAGAAAAGGAGCAAAAAAATCATAGTAGTTTCTTAAAACTCAACTCCCTGCCTGAATCCATTCACTTGTACGTGAATCTTGAATTGCCATTTGCTGGTTTGCCCTCCTGCTGCCAGCCTGGATTTGAGCAAATCCCCCATTTGGTATTAACAACTGAGTTGTGAAGACTCAAAAATAAAAATAGACCGTATTTCCATGGCGGTTTTAAAAGTAGAATTTGTTATCTAGCAGCTACAAGAGGAGAAAAGGCTGGCTTTTATCTTTCCATTTTGTTCCTGAAGGAGGATGCGCAGACCTGCATCCGGTTCATGGCTTCCCGGATCTGATCAAGATGATGGGCTGAGCTGAGGGCCTCCAGCCTTATATCCGTTAATTTTAATTCCTTTTCTCTGAGCTCGCTCTTCAGCTGTAGAATAATCTCCGCTTCAGCCTCAGTGCATTCACAGATCCTAAAGGAAAACCAAGCACAAGACAGGTCGTCAGGGGAAGTTGGAGGATTGTGGAAACGAGTGAGTCCTCTAAAGACAGAACTACAGTAATATCCACCAGGCACAGCAATTCTTTGCTGTTGGCAAAACCTACAGCAAAGGAGAATTTTACCAGCACTCATTCACGGGTTCCAAACTGAAAACAGCTATTCTTCTTTTTATCTTTTTGTCCTGTTTTCTGAAGTTTAAAGTCAGTCTGGTATTATGGAATAAAAAGCAATCCTCAAAACTCCCTGGTGGTGGATGCAGAGAGAAGTCATTGTGACATTTCATCGTGTATTTGTCAGGGGGCTTAGCCCTCCTTTTATAACATGAAATTCTCTGTTTTAAAAGCCAAATTATCATATTCTCAAAATGTTGCTTTCTTCTTTTATATAAAACTGTGCAAACAATAACCTTATTTCCCTCCATGCTGTCATTCAGCTTCCATGAAAATCCAATATAAATATTGTAGAAAGTAAATTACAGAGATTAGTTTTGGACATTTAAATAATGTATGAGTGTTACATAAACTTCCTGTTGGACTCTGAAGTCTTAGGAGATCACAGCTAATGAAGCTAAGCCAACAATTTCAACCCACGCCAGCAAGCTAGCTGAAAACTATCTCAAAGTCACATCCACTATATCCTTAGTGCTTTGTTGAAGTTTTATGGATAGCTTCGTTAGAGACAACCTGTCAAGAGATTCTTTGTATTAAATTATAACTCCATTTCAAATCTGAATGCTTAGGTAGTTGGTCACAAAAATTTTTCTTATATAAGTGATGAAATTATGTTGTCAAAGTATAGTGGTATATTCCCTTTGCAGTTCTATGATGGTCATTGTCACTGAGCATAGAAGAAAATTTGCATTAAATACTTTATTAAACATATGGAATTATCTTTCCTACTATTAACATAAAGAATTTTTCTTCTACTATCAGAATTTGGCTGCTATAGAAATGTCATGTTATTTAATGCAATCGAAGATAAATGGATTTTTAGTTGGTTTTGGAAACTAACGTTTAGTTGAAAAGCAAGGGACTATGTGAGGCTGTTACACATGCAAAGGATTTTAGAAAAGGACAAAAAATCCATGGCTAGGTTAGAACCTGTGTCTTCACAGTTTCATGCAACACACTCTTTTACCGGGATCTATGCTTGTAGATCACAGGGCCATTTTTTCGTTTCTTGGGTGGCCAGACAAGGGGTGACCTGCACATATGCACAGTTAGACAGATGCATAGATAAATGCAAGTAAAAAAAAAGAAAAGAATGATTTAGAAAAGTGTAGAATGAATTGAGAAACACCAGATACTAATAAGAAATAAAAGAGAAACAGATATTGTCCATCATTCCCAGCAAGAACTGAAATGATGGATAGAAACAGATGCTGTGTTTGTGAGAGTGAACCTGACTGCATTTACCATGTAGCCACAGGCCTGGGCTTAGGTCAGTTTTGAAGAGTAGGTCAAAATGCTACAAAGGGAGTCACTTACGCTGAGGCCGACTGGGAGGGCTTCATAGATGTGGTACCACAGTCGCCAGCATTGTGGGGTAGCTTGGGGGATGCTGGCAGAGAGGAATCTGTCAGCTCTTCAATGTCCGAATGTGAGGAAGGTGGCTTGGTGGACTTTTTCTTCCCAAAGGCTTGTTTGAAAGAGCTTCTCAGCTGCAAGAAGGACAGACGTTACGTTTTTGTCCATCTGAACTCGGAGGGATCGGCTGTGGGGCGTTAGTTTGCAGGTGCCATCCTAGCCACTGCCTGGGGTCAGTATATATAAGCAGAGTATTAACAATGGCAGCACAGTACCCTAAGACATCAGTACTGTGCTTTGTGTCTCCCTTTTGTCCTTGTATTAATCCAGCGCAGCGCAAACATGGAGGGCTTTTAAATAGTGCGAGGTCAAGGGCATGGCTGTCAGAGCTCTCATTTAAAACTAAGTACCTTGAAGAGATCTCTGTTCCCAAGGCTTCTCTCTTCAAGGCAATTTGTTTTAAATGGCCACTTTAGTGCTACAGTCAAGTCATATCCTGCTGACAGTACGAACTTAAAAAGCAAAATGAAATCAAATTCACCTAACACTTTATTAATTGCGATCTTTTTTCTATTCAAATTCCCAATTCCAAGACTATTCAAAAACGGAATTGGTATCCCCTACAGCTCTATTCAAAAAGTGGTTTTACTTCTCTTGAAAATTCGAGATTAAAATGAAAAGGCACAAAGAAAAGACATACAAGGTAATCTGTTTTTAAAAGGTATAACAGCCTGCTGCCAAAATGAATAGCATTCATGCCAAGGTAGGGTGTTTTGTATAGGTGCATGCCAAATGTTCACGGTTTATATTCACCTGACTTCCTCTAGAGTTCACCTTGCAGAAACATGAAAGAGTGTGGAATTACAAATCAAGGGAATGAAGGCTGATCAGTATTTTAAATTATTACCTGCATAAACATTGTTTTAAAACAAAAAGATATTTGTTTCCATTACTTACAGAAAAGCACCAGTAAAAGTCTCAACTAGTTTTGAGTGTGCTTAAAAAGTTATATTTATGTGAAGGTTGACTTTTGTCTCGAGGTACTGATACAAATTCTGTTCTTCACTGTCCCACTATTTTCTTGCTGATTAATGTGGTCATAAATAAAGATAAAACATCTTGAGTAAATGTACACATAGTTCTTTTGAAGTTCATTTCTATATTTCTAACTATGGTCCATTTCTGTATTCCTACTATGCTCTGTTGGATATATACATATATGCCAATAGAAACTAACACAGTTGATTGATTGAGAGCTGGTGCTTTCTTCACTACACATTCTGTAGAATCTGAGAGTTTGGGAGGACTTAGGTTTCAAGATTTCTCCTTTCCCTCTTCCACCGTTTCCACCATCCTTCTCCCAATCACATTTTTCCTCCTCATCTCCATCATGTTTACAAAGCCTCGCTCCAGCATGTGCGTCCTTGAGAACCATGTCTGCCTAACATTAGGAGAAGTAAAGAAGTGAAGAACTCCATCTCTGAATGGGGCTCTGTCAATTGCTGGAGATTTCTAACCCCTGACCCCCCACTCCCCCGAAGGAAAAAGCTAAGTCCCTGAGTCATCACAAGTCTGAATTTGACAAGAAGGGGCATCTTACCCAGTTTTTCTTCTTCTTTTTCTTGGAGTCGGCATCATTACCACTGCCAATGCTGGAGTGGCTCGTGGCACTGTTGATACTAGAAACACTTTCGGAGGAATGCTGCCTTCTGATGCGGAGATCTAGCAACAGACAGAGGGTATCAAGTTCACTTTCCATCTCATCTGAAGACACAGAGTGTGTGGATTGAAAACCAAGCAAGCCTTTCTACAGTTCACTGCAGTGCAGGTTTGGTCCAATGCATTTAATAAAGTATAATGGTATTTGTTTTAATTAGCTGAGTTCTATCCATGAAGAGTCAATGGGAATCTCACATGGGCCTGTGGCACCGGTGGTTTTAATAGTTTTGAGTTCAGCCCAAATTTGAGTGGCTTAGCTTGTGATTTTTACCAATATGTAAATTAGACAGCCCTTCCAAAATGGTTTGTTTCCAATGATTACTTCCATGGAGCAAATGGAAATTTACAAGATGTTAAAAATTAATTCTGTCCTTTTAGCATTTGTGCTATGAAAAAAGTTTCCAAGGGCAAACTCATTAGCTTTCCATTTCATGGAATCTACCAGACTAGTGCCAAAACAATTCTTCCTTGCAATTCATGCCATCAAGCACATCATTTCATAACTGAGGGGCGTGACCAACAAAGAAGTTCTGTAACTTGACCAAGGTTAAATAAGGGACAAGGAGAAACATCCAAGTGACACCTGACTGAATTAAACCCCCCATATGCTTGTGTCCTTAATTTCTGTGAAAGAGAAAGTTGAAGTAGGGTATTTGTGAATTAAGCAGAAAATAACTTTAATACAATTCTTACAAACACATGCCTGGTCCCTGACCCAACATAGAATAGTAGCACCCAAAGCAATGGAATGCTGAAATGACCTGATGTACATTATAGTGACAGCAATGAAATTTGTTTAATTACTGAATACAGTCTTCATATGGCTACATATCTGAAAATGGGTGGTTTGACCATTGGAGCTACAATAAATTTTATTATCTATTGCATGGCTATGATACATATTTCAGCTTAGAGAAGATACTGGGAAGAGAACAGTATTTGGTAGTCAATATTTTACAAAGGCAAATACTCATTCCAAGTAATTGGCTTATAGCAATTAGAGATATTAGAATTAAAACTTAAATTGAAATTTTATCTATTTGCAAAAACCTGATATTGTCAATGGGACACTAAGAACATTTATAAAGTAAAACTTGAACTTGCTTTTAGGATATTACTTGTATATTTCATTTGTATCAATATAGATTCGCCTAAAATAAATACTTCAATGGAACTTGTAGGATGTCAAAAATTACTATATAGCATTTAAAAAGTTTCTTTTCTGAAGGGAAACAGTGACAGAGTGGATCTGAGGACGGGGTGACTTGGAGGAGGGAGGGGAAACTTCAGTTGGGATATATTGAGAAAAGAATCAAAAAAAAAAAGAAGAGAAACTAAAACTAAAGTATGATCCATTTTATCAATTTAATAACAAGAATAACAGATGTCAGTGAAGTATAAATTATTTTGAAAGAATAATGGAAGCAAGTGCATGTCTAAAGAGGATACATATGTAGAATGAAATATAATCTTCATAGTAATATACATACAACCAATACTTTAGGATTTCCAGCAAGATAATCATATTGACAAATCTTATAGAAGGATAGAAGTAGTACTATTTCTTCAAAATCCTTGGAGTTTGGTCTCTTATAACTGTTTTTAACAGTAATGATGAACACACTTAGTGTTTTTAAATGCCTAAAATATTATTAGTCTGAAACCTAGATCAATGGATTCACATGTCCTGTTTTTATTTGACATATAGAAGACTGTTATCATTTAATCTACTAATACAGAAGTCATGTGGGGTAACAGGATAATCTTCTTATTTCAGTTTTTTTTGCTGGTAACCATGAGCTGTGCTAACAGACTGGTAATAAACAAAGTATAAAAATTTAGAGAACAACAACCAGGGGCTAACAGGCGGAATCTTGCCAGTTTGACCTGTGCGGAAAAGTGGTGGCTCACTGTATTCATTTATCTTAGGGCGAGATATCAAACATGTAGAGAAAATTGCAGTTTAAAAGTTACAAAGACAGTAATTTAAGCTGGTCAGCTGGATAATCAGTGAAAGCTGCATGGTTTGTACAGTCAACTATTTTCACCATGCAATACCAGATGTCAATAAAATACAAAGAACATGTTTGTAGTCACAGGGCTGGATCTCGTTTTAATATTTTAGAACTATAAATCATTCTGTATAGTCAACTGTCCCATCTTTTGATCATTCTAAAAGTGTAACATTTAAGTATTGTTAATGCTTCTGGATGAATTTAGACCTAACTTCTTACCCACCCCATACTTCCAGGCAAAGAAATCTCTGTGTTTGAATTCTAGCAGATACAGTAAGCTACCTGTTGCCTAAGGTAAAAGGAATCCTTCCAGAAAGTTTCACTTCAGTGACTTGTGTTGTATGGAGGAAGGGATTAAGCCATTTTAAAGCCCTTCTGGACCTATTTGCGACATGAAGATTTAGAACATAAGCTGCTTTATTACGGCTCTGAGATAAGCTTTAAATATGCAGTAATTTTCCATGCAGCATATGAATCAACTTCTCCACATGGAAAGTTGCTGAATTCTTAACAGATGTAGCTCAAGAAAATGAGTCTTTTTTTCACAGACAGTATAGCCCTTTATGTATTTTGTTTTGTAAAATTTAAATTCAACTATATAAATTTTGATTTTATTATTCCTTTCTGTAAACATTGTATGAGCCTCCTCGTGGTGGTTTGAATAGACATGGCCCCCATAGACTCATGGGTTTGAATGCTTGGTCCATAGGGAGTAAGACTGTTAGGAAGTGTTGTCTTGTTGGAGTAGGTGTGGCCTTAATGGAAGAAGTATGCCACTGGTGGGTAGACTTTGAGGTCTCATAAGCTCAAGGCAGACCTAGAGGCTCAGTCTTTTCCAGCTGCCTTTGGATCCAGATGTAGAAGTCTTAGCTCCTTCTCAAATCATCCTACAATGACAATGGACTAAACCTCTGAACTCTACGGAATTAGTCTATAGTAACTGATCAACAATAACAGGTCCATAATAACTACTACAGTACCTATGGAAATGAACATGGAAGTTTCTCACAGAAACTAGTAGTAGAACTATCATGTGACCCAACTATACCACTCTTAGGTATATACTTGAAGGATTCTAAATCATCAGACCTTAGAGACACTCACAAAGCCATATTCATGTGGCAATATCCTAACAACCAAGATAAGGAGGTAGCCTAGATCTTCACTGACAATGATAATAGGTAAAGACATTCTGGCACATGGGATTTTACTTAGCTGCCAAAACAACAAAATCATTACACTTGTAGAAATAGATGGGACTGGAGGTCATTATGCCAAGAGATATAAGCCAAGCTCAAAAGACAAATCAATATTTTCTCTCATGTAAAGTGTAGAATTAAATTTATATGTTTATGTAGGACATGAAAGCAGAGACTGGTTGTGAGAGGGGATGAAAGGACCAGATAGGGTGGTTGAGGAGTAGACACATTAATAGAACATATGAACCATGAAAGCAAAAGATAGAACAATTTTCAGGAAGGTAGGAGACCAGAAAGAGGGGAAGAAGGGTGAGAGAGTGTGTGAGGGGAGCTAGAAAAAAATATAAAGACATATATGTATGAAATGTCATGATGATTAAAAATACGCTTCATAAGAACAATGTATAATAGCATGAATATTATCAAAAAGTAAGCATTTCAGCCGGGCGGTGGTGGCGCACACCTTTAATCCCAGCACTCGGGAGGCAGAGGCAGGCGGATCTCTGTGAGTTCGAGGCCTGGCGGGACCGATAGCCTCTGAAACAATACAGAGAAACCCTGTCTCGTAAAAACCAAAAAAAAAAAAAAAAAAAAGTAAGCATTTCAAGTGTAAGCGTTTGGGCATTAATAGTAGAATCTGTTTTCCTTTCTAATACAAGAATTTTAAAGATTTAATTAATTCCTGGACAAAATAGTTTTGGTGGAAGGATGGAAATAGAGGGTGTCATCCAGTGTGGTTGAAGAGTGGTTAGTAATTGAAGATGCTGAAAGAGTGCAAAAATTATTTTCCAGAATTTACCTGAAACTGAGAAAAGTGGTGATAAGATATCCAGGATTTAGGATAGGATTTTAAATGGAAGGAACCATGGATGTACTCAAACCTGCTGATAATCAGGACATAAATAAACAGAACATATGTAAATAAATTAGGACTTAAAAAACAATGAGCATTTCTTCCATGGCATCCCAAGGCATGGGGATGGGGGCAAAGAATCACATAAGCATGGTGACGGTACATTTATCTGGCTCCTGGTTAAGTTAAAACTCTGCCTATAGGAAATGTTCCTTCTCACTGACCTTGCTCCCAGTGTGCATTGGATCTCAATTAGCATATTCATTGCTAGGCTTGATTTGCTTGGAGTCAGACATATTAAACAATTCTCAAGCTACTAGCTTCAACCTACTAGTTCAAGTAGAAGAAAAATGTGTGTATGAGTGGATATAATTTCATAACTTAAAAATCACTTGATAATGAAAGCTAATTCTCACAGGGGCTACAATTCAGAAGAAACTGAGGTGGCACCATCTAGTCAGTGAAACTTTACTGCAGCTAATGTAGAAAACTAATGTTTATTCTCTGGGATGACACAGGGAACAATTTTAAGTATACCTTTGGGAGGGTGGTCTGGGCCGTTCAGTGCACCCTGAATGGCCGCCTGGGCAGCAGAGTTCTGGGCTTTCAGCATTTCAATGGTTTCCCGCAGTTCTATAAGTTCAGATTCCTGTGGAATGAGCAGAATTTGAAAGTTTAATGTCTAGGAAAAAATAAAACCTCATTGTTCACAGTTTATTGTCAAATGAGTTTGATATTACTTAACCATAAACTCCTGAAGGAGTTGCATTCTTGGCTGACCTTGTCAAATTGTATCTAAATTTTTGTTAGCTAAAGAAGGAATTTAAAGAATTCTATCCTATCAAGGCAGTCTCAATAGTCCATAACTCTTACAAAGGGAGGTACATGGCTGATCCCTTCAATGCAATGCAAGACAAAGTACCACTCATTTTAGCATTACCCATGGGAACAACAGATATTAAAACTCTAATATTTCAATATGACACTATGCTACCTTTGCTGTCCAATGGAAATCCCAATTTTAGATTTTGTTTGAAATGCTTTGTACTTTGGGAACTGACTCTGTCTCCAAGTGTAAATCTTGGCACCCATTCCAAACTTAGTTCTTTGAACTGTCACCTTACTATGTTCAGGCGGCATCTTAAAGTCACCTTAGAATTCTAATATTTTTTTTAATGTATCAGTGAATGGAAACATGAAATACAAAGTCCTTACAGACTAAATTAGTAATAATGTTAGTGTCCTTTCTCAGTGTCACATAGGTTAAGAGGGAAAGCTAGGCGATTTAATTTCCTTGTAGAAAACTGTTGCCCAGTAACAACTCAAATCTTGGCTACACACTACAGTAACTGGAAATGACATGGGAAATTAAACGGATTCATAATCGGTGCCTATTTGCTTCCCTCTTCCTTTTTCCCATTTTCTGAGAAAAGGTTTCACTCTGTTGCTCAGGCAACAATACAATGTCTCAGCCTCCCAAGTGCTGGGTTATAGTCTTGAGCCTCATGCTATATTTTATATATCTGTTTGCTTGAGTATATCACATATTCATGTATAGATACTGATTAGATTTAAAAATAAATGCTTATATTATGGACTTTAGACATTTTGTAAACAAAAACCCCATCATGAAAATTAGAAGAAAATTACTAAATCTATACGTAGGATTTCAAATAATTTACTGTAACCATTCATCTCTCATGAAGGAAACATCACTCTGTAGACAGTCTACAAGCCAGTTCGTCATAAAAACTTAGTCTCCCCAACTCCTACATTTTGTGCCTTGCCCAATAACTATAAGCAATTTTACTAAAACTTAATGTTTCCACTCAAAACCCCCGAGAAATAAAGTATTTACTGGAAATTGATTCACATAATTTAAAAATTAATTTTATAACCAGTGCTTAGGTGAGTGTTAAATTTTAATTAAAGTCAGACTTTCATCCTTGGTTTGGAACCAATGATGCTTATGCTGCAGATTTAAAAATCAGCTTAAATATTTGACTTCGGTTTTTAGGAAGAAATGGAAAAAAGATTTTATGCAAATGTTTAATAATCGAGCTTAATTTTGAACTAGCTGAATTATTTAAGTGTCAAAGCTTTAATCTCTTCTAAAGAAGTTTATTTCATAATTTTTATTTGTTTTGGAGATAGGGTTTCCCTATGTAACCCTGGCTGTCCTGGAACTAACTCTATAGATAAGGCTGGCCTTGATCTCACAGAGATCCTCCTGCCTCTGCCTCCAGAGTGCTAGGATTACAGGTGTGCACCACTACACCTACTTTTTTTCTATAAACTTTTAAAAGCGGAATACTCACAGAATGTTTCTTTTTTATAACATTGTGTTTAGTATACCGTAGAAGAATGATCACTTTGTAAAATTAAGGTTCACTTTGAAAATGGCAGATATCTTTAGATTAGTTGTTTTAGTGGTGGTTTAGTAAAACTAAGTGAAGAATAACTAGAATCATAATTTACCGTATGATGTTTGAAATCATATTTACCATATGATGTTTGAAAATTTCCATCTGTTAAAAAAACTAGTTGGTCTGAATTCATGTTGGTATTTGTTTAGGGGAGCTTTCTAAGCATAACTAACTGCCCATAAGAAATTTCATAAGACATCAATTAAGCTGATAGCTAAATTCCACATGAATTGATATAATTTGTTCAAACCTATACTTCTTATTCCCTACATCTGAAAAAAGTTCTGTTAATGAGACCTACTCTCATTTTGTCATTCAAGATACAACCATGACCTTTCTGAGAATTTCATGTGGTTTTTACCTTTTGACAAATATTCTTTCCCTTACAGTCCAAAATGAAATACCCCTATGTTTGTGAACTCTTCTCCTGTCAGAAAAATAAAACAAAAAAGGTCCCTTCTATACCAGTTAATATAATGTCTTATTTCATTGCTGAGAGATCATTCTTTTGGATCAATTTATGATTCAGCAAATGCTGGACTGATTTTATGAAAAGTTCTGGTCTACACTCAACAGATATATTTCTTCTCCAAAGAATAATACATCAGATTTACTACTCACATCTTTAGTATGCATAATCCTAAAGTTTATATAATAGTATGTAATAGGATGTATTTCAACTAGGGAGTATGGATGCTATATGAAAACATCAAAACCTTCACAGCCTATTACAAATAGAAAGTCTCAGCATGGTTAATAAATAGAACTATCCTCATTGGGTAGTAAGAAAGTCACGGTTCTCTTTCTTTCTTCCTTAGTAGTAGATTAGAAATGAACATAAAGCTTTTTAAATATTTGACTAGGATATAGAAACTACTCTGAGAATATGTCATATAGGTAACTGTGAAGTCTGTCATGCAATATAGTCATTCAGACTTTCTCTGAAACACAAGAGAAAGCACATCTAGCTAATTCCACAAAGATCCTTGAGAATTAAGATGTTGGATCTTATTTTCTTGTCTCTTCCCAATTCCTGTAATAAATTCAAGATAACACAGTCATGACTCCTGTAGACCATGTAAAAGTATACTTTTATGTGTTTTTTGATATTATTGTATAAAACCATTTCGATGAATTTCATCACTGTGGATAGTTGCCATGAGTCTTTTAGGCTAGCCAAGTTATGTTATGAAGGTCATACTTGAAATGCCTTCAAATCAAGTATTTCCTTCATTCTAGCCTTTGATGTTCTTCTCAACCCAGTTTGCTAATTGTACTTGACTTCTTTCAAAACTTCTAATTAATAAAGTTCACTAAAACTCCTACAAGCTTGACAATACATCTTGTGAAACAACTGAACCTTCTAGGCAAGGCTGTTAAATTTTACACTAAATCTGTGTTTACTTTTTAACAATGTCACTCAGTTAATCTCACAGCTTAGTTGTGTTTTTCTTGTCCTCAGTCTGTATGCTTGCCTTGAAATCTTGCTTGTTTTTTTCTTATAAAGGACCCTTGAATGTTTACTGTATCTAAATTCAGATGAAAGGACTTCATCAAATCTTAGTATTTTTAAATTTAAAGATTCATATTCATCTTTTTTGGGGGGAGCATTTCGAGACAGGATTTCTCTGTATTGTTTGGGAGCCTGTCCTGGAACTTGCTCTGTAGACCAGGCAGGCCTCAAACTCACAAAGATTCACCTGCCTCTGCCTCCTGAGTGCTGGGATTAACGGTGTGCACCACCAACGCCCAACTTAAAGATTCATATTCATCTTATGCTGTAAAACATTAATAGGTATATCATCTGATTCTAGAGATAAGGTTTTTTTTAAATACTTCTAGATGGAAAATGTCTGAAGATAAAATATGGAAAGAAACAAGGGGGATCTCATGGACCCATCATAGGATTGATTCAGACCCTCTGAACGTGGATGTCAGTGAGGAGGCCTCAGCAATCTATGGGGCCTCTGGTAGTAAATCAGTATTTATCCCTAGCATATGAATGGACGTTGCGAGCCCACTCCACATAGAGGGATATTCTCTCAGACTAGACACACAGGGGAGGGCCTAGACCCTGCTCAAAAGGATATGACAGACTTTGAAGATCCCTCATGGAATGCCTCACCCTCCCTGGGGAGCAGAAAGGGAATAGGTAGAGGGCTAGTGGGGGTGCAGGGGAAAAGGGGAGGGAGAGGGAACTGGGATTGACATGTAAAACAAGCTTGCTTCTAATTTAAATAAAAAATAGAGAAAAATATGGAAAGATAATTGCCTGAACTCAATATCTATAGGCAACTAGTGTGAGCATCTCTTGAATTTTAAATCCCACATGTTAGTGTCTATTACATTAGCAAATTCAAACAAGATTTTTAGTTCTATTAAACTTTCACATGTCAAGCTGTGCTTGGCCATTTTAATGATTTGTACCACAGCCTTTCCAGTTGATATTTTGTGAAAAAATAAGCCTCCCATCATTCTTTTGGCTACTTTTGCTTAGGCTGTTTTGTCTTCATGAAATACCATCTAATATATCCCCCTGAGTAAGTCTTCTTCATCCCCACTAACATGAGGATCTAAGATGACCTGGTTCCCTTTTAAAATGCTCGTGGCTGTCCAGAGCTCCATCTTTAATGGAGCCATTGTTTTCTGCCTCCTGAGTTATTCATATGTATCTTTCTGCTTTCTGGACTGTAAGTATATAAAAACAGTACTCTGGCATGAACATTTGGCAAAAGAATCAGAGTTACTTGGCATCTGGAAGCAAGAAAAATTATTAAGGATACTATTCAAGGAAGTTATTTTGGTATATAAATTGAAGTAATATTTCCATGTACTTTTAATGCCATGTGATGTTTAGAATCAGTTTGTTCAGTGGAGTTTAACACTATGTGGACTGTGATATTTTCCTAATATTTTTTATCATCATCTGTTACATATCAGAATAAAAAATTCCAGGTAGGATATATACATTTATAAGAACCCACACATATGATGACTATTAAAATAAATTTGAATCATATACATACATGCCCATTTTTATGTATGTGCATTTCACACACAAAACATGAAAACTTCAGGAAAATTCTATCTATGACCTAACTTACTCTTTTTTGAAAAATGTACATATTCTTTCTGGAGTTTTTAATTCCAGCAGATACCTATATCTATATATGAAAACAGGGGTAGGCAAATAATCAATCTACTATTTTTTAATCCACATTATTTTTTTCTTAACCCATAAACCCTAAATATAAACTTGGTGAAAAATTTAATGGGTAAATGAACCTTGGATCTCCAGAGACCGAGCTTAAAGACAAGGCTTTATATTCTTGTTGCTTTTTCTTAGGATTGTTGGATCGCCAGAGAGTAACATACCATTTTTTTATCTTAGTTCCCTTAAGAAATGCCTTTCCTGAAATATGATTAAATGTTATGCCCTCAGCTTTTAGAAAAATGTCTAAGTGAACAATGTGTTTTGTCTTCTATTATTCCATGACCCCAATTTAAGAATCCTTGAGATACATTTATCTTTAAATACAGGGCCAAGATGTTAGTCTGTTCAATCTAAATTACACTCTTCTGGTCAGACAATGAGAAGAAAACCTACCAAGAAATCTCTCTTTGTTCCTCATCTTCCTTGGAAGCTGGTACAATTTAGGGCTTTGTGGCTGAGCCATGCGGTTTAGATACATTGTCATATACATTCATCTGCTGGTTTGAATCAGTTTCTCTTACTGAATTGTGACTCAGTGCAAATTATTTTATAGGAAAATGTGAATTCAAAAACTTGAGGTGCATAAAGAGTCACCAAGGGAGCAAGGGAAATTTCACACATGATATTTCTAGACAATTTCAATAATTTTGGTTATGTTATTTTAAGTATATTATGTATATAATGACAAAGGTTATATAAAGGAGTTATATTTAAATTATTTATAGATTATCCCTAGATACTATAAGTTAACATACTTGTGTATCTTACATAATTCTATCGGAAAATTTACTTGCATACAGATAAAAGAGTTAAAGGAAATATGAAAGGATTGTCAAGAGTCACTATTGAATTTGATTTCTTCCAGATATCAATCACAATGAATGCTAACCACTACTTCCAGAAATAAATACAACATAAGCCAGGTATGAATTAGTTTACATTCTTTACCTTTGCATGTGTAATTGTGCATGGTGTGCATGTATGTATGTGTACAAGCATGGGTGGATTTTGAGTTTGACATTGGGTATCTTTCTAGATTATTCTTTGCCTTATGTTTTTCAGGTCTCTTGATGAACCTGAATCTAGTTGTCTAGCCAGCTGGTTCTTGGAATTGCTTGCGTCTGCCCAACCTACCCACCACAAAACCCACAATGTAGGATTATAAGTGGACCCTCATAACCATTTGGCTTTTACACTGGGTACTAGGTGATCCTTACTCTAGATCTTACATTTCCCTTGCAAAAGATTTACCCAACAAATGCCCCAGTTCATCTAGGGTTTTTATAAGGCAAAAAAAAAAAAAAGAGAAATGCTCAAGAAGTAACATTTCTAGACTGCCTCAACGCATGTGATGCAGTCATAATATTTTTGTTTATTTTTCATGATGATCCTATAAGGTACTTATTTGCTATTATTGTGACTTCTACAGGTATCATTGGTTTAAAGTAATAGTCCAAATGTTAAACCAGTGAATTTGAGGTTACACTCTCTCAAAATTAGATAATTCTATTTTGTTTTGTGTTTGAAGGCAGGGTTTTCTGTGTAAAGCTCTGGCTGTTACGGAACTCACTCTATAGACCAGATTGGTTTTGAATTCACAGAGATCCACCTGCCTCTGCCTCTCAAGTACTGGGATTAAAGGTGTGCACCACCACCACCACCTAGCTATGATTAGGTAACTTAAAAGGCACAACCAGAATTCATGCTCAAGGATTCCAGTTCCAAAGCCATTAGATGTTCTTTCCTGCTTGGCTACTTAAAGGGCCCTAGAATCCTGTTTGCTGGGTTCTTATGCAGCGGTCCATAATAAAGAAGGAAAAGATAATAGGGAAGGACGGAAAGAGAAGAATGAGAGGAGAAGGAGATAAGTTGGGGAAGGAAGGAAGGTAGTAGGAGAGAAGAGAAGAGGAAAGTTGAAGAACTCACAGAGGTTTGTTAGACACCCTTCTATCAGGTTTGATGAAATTGGACACCATATTGTCATGTGCAGAAATCTGGAATCTAGAATAAACTAGAGGTCCCTTTTTTGGTTGTATTAGGCATTTATACAAAAATATTAGATTACCTCCCCTTTAATTTGACTGCTCATGTACTTTCTAAAAACAAATTTTATATACTTAGAAAACTTGGTAATGTAACAACACCTTACTATAGCTGAACTCAAAACTGAAGATATCCCTATAGGTAAATAGAGGCATAAGCTGTAAACATCCAGAACTTCTTAGAATGTAGATCCGTTTGGGAATTAGATGACTACAGGGACTGCTGTTCATGTTTCCTATATGTAGGCTTTCTAAAATATTTCCAGGAACTTCAGAGACTACCCCAGCTTCTGCCAACAATACCAAGAAGGACAGGGGCACTGGACTGACAGCAGGGAAGAAAACTGGTCTTCATGAGAGTGGCCAAAATCTTCCATGATAGATTGGAATATTTAAATATACTTGCATCTGAGAACTAAATTCTGTTCCCTTTGTTTTAGTATTCTTTATTCCTTACTATAAAATGTCTTGCATGAATTTGTTACTTCAAATAAACATAGCATCTCAGATGCCAACTAGTTTTTTGATACAAAAATGCATAGAATTGTCACTATCATAACTGGTACATTCTGATGTCCTTTACTCTGGAATCCTGATATCATTTCCAGGTATCCTTCTTGATGTGTCTGCCTACATCCATGGTTTACTAATGGGCTTATGGACTAAGCATTTGTGAAAATTCTCACTTAAGTACATTTCTTGTTAACTACAAAGCAATTTGGGACTATTTGAATCCTCCTATATAAAGCTTCCTCTTGACATTTAGTTTTCTTTGACATTCAGTTGTAGCTGGAAATCAGGAGACAGACCTGTATGGAAGGACTTTGTGTGCATTTGTTTCTCTGTGTCCCAATATAGACAATCCGATTGTGGCTTTAAATTATAACTGGAAAATAAACGGTACATCTCCTCATTGTTTCAGTGTAGCACAGAATGGATGCTCTGCCTGATATTTAGCACTCTTCAAAGTGTACTATCTCCTTTCAAGCCTCAGTGGCAATTACTGACCATACCTTTTGTTCTGCTGTCATGGTCAGACTCTGCAATCGGCCAGTCATATTCCCTAAACTCTTTTCAAAAGCTGCTACAAGGTGAGCCTGCAAAGAAAAGAGAAGGAAGATAGTTAAAAATGTCAGAGTCTCCTGTGGCTAAGATAAAGCCCTTCATTTTACAAAATGCTTAATTTCAGCTGTTCCAACGTTTTAAGTGCTGTGACTGTCATAGTTAGTTCTCAGTGATGACACCCCTTTAACACATATCTTCATTCGCCATTTCTAAACCTTGGTTTCCTAAAATCAGTGTTTCGGTTATTTGACATTTAATGTGAGCTCGGCCTCTAAAAGGGGGTGGTATTTTTGCAAATAACAACACCTCCTGACTTGCACATCATGCAGTGATCTGACACCCAAAATGCCGAACACATTTCCCAGCTGCCAAGCTTTTAGAAAGAAAGCCCAAAAGGAGGTCACTGAAACAGTCAATGGACAAATGTTCCTCATTTCCCGACTTCTGTGATGACCTTTGAAGATATTGTTAGCGCTTCTATTGTGAGGACATTCTCCTTCAAGTGTCAGACATCTGCCGACAGCTAGAACATTATCTTCTCTCTTTTTCTACTTACAAAGAACGGAGCGGGAAAGAGTTGTCTCCACTTTCAAATCTCTGTAATAAAAGGGCTTCTCTCCCCACTTTTGATTCCCTTGAGCTAAAGAATTCAAGCTAGGCCAGGCAGAAGCAATCCCATGGCCAAATGTAACACTAAACTTCGGGGGAGCTGGGGGGCTTTACTTTCAGTTTTAGGGGATTATAGGTATTCTAGCATACAACAGTCACACTTGTGGTTAGGGATGCCTGAAGGTACAGTTGTAAACAAGGCCATTTCCTACTCACTTACCCGTGTGAGGTACAAATACCAAGCATGAGACGGTTCTTCTCTCAGTGCTATGACGTTAGAAACAACGGCTGGCACACTGTCTGAAACGGATGTAATTTACTGTGCTCCTAAAACAATCTACCAATTTAGTATTTTCTAATTTCAATCTGTAACTATCTAGGTCTTGGTAAAATCTGGTCAATTTTGGCAAAAGCTTGATTTTTTTTTTCCTGAAGGAAGGGTGTGATGGGTCCCTAATACATCGTTTTGGTTGCTGTAGCAGAGAAAGGATGACACACCTCCTATCAAATGGCTAAGAAAATCACCCCTAAGAGTCAGACTCTGATGGCGCATTCCATAATTAGCACCAGTGGCTTGTCTCATCACGGGGTACTCTTCACTGAAACTACACTATGGAGAAAAACAATTTGTAGAGAATACTGCCAAACCTTTGCAACACTCTTCATTCTCTCATTCAGTTACTGGGGTCTCCCTTTCCTGGGTTAGCCATTAGGTCACATGTATGTTGGCTGGGTTTTTTTTGATATTTTTTATATCTAAGCATGTATTCCCAAGCACTATGTATTAATTTGTCTAATTTTCAAAGTAACCATATCATCATGACTTTTTCTTCTTTTTAAATATTACTTTTGAAATAAGCCATTCATATCTTTAAATTTACAATATATTTGCCACAGTGGCTTTCTGTATTGATTACAATTTTATCTTTGCAAAATAACCCCACTATGTCCATGAAACAAGGTGCTAAATCTGGAAACTAAGGTTGCTACCTCCCTCATAGGGAACATGCAAAAAGAAAAAAAAATGTGCTTTGATAAAGGAAATAATTCTGAACACTGATATTTTACTTCTCAAAAGCCAAGAAAACAAATGTTTAGTTATTGAGCTATGGGCCTTTAATGTATGCATTTGAAGAAAATTACTTTGTGTACATTTAGTCAATTTAATAGAAATTTAAATTATGGAAATATTAGGACTATGAAGAACAGGTTATATGCATAAATTATTTTGATTATATCTTATATCTCCAAGTAATAATAAAATATTTAACATTAGAATATTCTGCTGCCTAGTCTTATGTCAATTTGACACAAGCTAGAGTCATCTGATTTTCAGGGTGGTTGCAGAATTACTAGATTTTTGACTTTGTATCAGCTTTTTTCAAAATATTTTTAAAATAGAGTAGAATGTATTTTATTTATATCAGCTAAAACAGAGATGCCTAACTCCTAGTTAAACATGGCTATTTCGCTAGGCTGTGATGGTGCACTCCTTAAATCCCAACACTTGGGAGACAGAGGCAGGCAGATCTCTGTGAGTCCTATAAAAGCTATTTCTTCTAATGGTCATGGAATTACACTATAGAATGTGATACACACAAGGAAAATTACTGTGATTTTTTAACAGCAGGTTCAAAAGTGATTATGTGTAATGCCTACATTGCATATATTGACATAGAATGAAATAACACTTTATTACACTAGCAGAATGACCTTTCTGTGCAGTCGCTTAAGGCTTAATGCAGCTGTTTCAGAGCACATCTGTAAGGAGGGAAGGACTACTGTGCACTGCAGTGACTGGAACTTCTCTGTTAGTCACACGAGAAGAATGCCCACTCAGTACCTTCCTGCTTTATCAATCTGCTCCATTGAACAGTGTTAGAACAAGTTTAAGCAGATTTGTTAATGTCAAGTCCCAGCATGGAACACACAAATCACAAAAATGAACTCACTAGGATCTAATACAATTGCTCATAGGTTAAGGGAAGTGCGTGTTCCTTAAATTATTACTAAATTGAAAAATACGCATCAAAATCTGCCTTTATGAAGTGTACCTACTATACTTTCATATAGCAGTCCTTCCTGTGGAGATCACACATGTAACCAAATACAATGCTTTCTTACAGTCTGCGGAAGTTAATAAATAGGTAAAGACTAAATGTAGCCAGTTCAGCTAATAAACTGTATGACTCCTAATAAAAGACCTATAAATAGAAATTGTTGTCAATTAGAAAAAAAATAACCAATGGGCTGGATGAAACCCAGGTGATAAAATGCTTGCCTGGTACATATGTGTACATAGGTCCAAGCCCAAGTAGTACAAAAGGAGACAAACATACAACAAAAACACTGCGATCATCATGGATGAGCTAGCCACTGAAGCTTCTTCCTTGAAGATAAACACAATCCAATGTATTGGTGGCTTTTATACCGATCCTTGTCTTCTGGATACAAGTTCAGAAATTCAACAGTCTATTAGTACTGTAGATATAGCATAAAATTTACAATTGTCCCAAAAACTATCCCTTTAGTAGTTAAACTTAGAAAATAGTGGATAAAAAGTCTTATTTTCTAGCAATGTTTAAAGAGGAAAAAAAATCTGCTTTTATTGTTAGGCATTTCCTAACAACTTTTCAACTTTATGAACAGTAATAGTCTATATCTCAAATGACTATTATTCCCCTAGAGTTAAAATAGAAAGTCAGCTCAGACACAGAGCTAAAATTAATTCACTGTGAGTGAAACGACATGTTTCCTGTGCATTCATTCATATGGCCATGCCATACACCATGGTCCTGCACCGTGTTCATTCTGCATACACCATGCTTTGTGGAGGAGAAAGAATACTTCTCCATGGAGGAGCAGAGAGGCAATAGTTGTGCAAAAGGGAGAAGCTCAAACCCACATGGCAGAAAGGACTGAGCTAAGCCTACAGAGGGCATATGGCAGCATTGCAGGGGCTCCCGACCCCCCTGCTGTTGCTTCTCACACGATTGCTCCCTGGCACTAGGCATAATGCCACATGCTCTCCTGTGTTACAGTTCATCTGCTTTGAGTCCTCCTAGGAGGGTGGAAAGAAATTCGATAGAAAAGGTTAATGTGTTGATGGTCTTCAGGGTTGTGTTTTCATGAAGGTAAGCTGCTTTAGCACCAGGAAATGCATTCTTCTAAATTGCTTAAAGAAGGGGTCCATTGCATTTTTGAGAGAGCTGCATTTTATAACAGTGGAGCTAAGTTTCATATTTACATTCAAGTTCATTTATTTGAAACTTTATTATATGCTTGATTAATCATTGAAAGAGGCAGGACCCATGAGAATTTTGCCTTCCACAGTCAAATGCTAAGCACCTTTATGTTTTGGCTTGAGAAAAATTCTTACATGTGGAATGACAAAAAGCAGACAACAAGAGGCAACATTTATAATCATGGTTATTGTTTGTAACTCTCTAATGTACATTTTTCCCATTGCTTTGTTTTATCCTGTTGTCACTCATTATTGGGATTTATATTTTATTAGTGAGTGGGCAGAAAACTTCAATTTCATGTGAGTTCTACCTTCCAGTGCCATACACCGTGTAAATGTGGACACGTTAACTTTGTTAATCAATCTATTCCCTCTGATTGGGTATAACTCTGTTCCGAAATCTTCAAACAGTAAAAGGCAACTTACATTGGCTGACAGCTGAGATGTCAGGGTAGCAACTTTCTCCTGGGATGCAACGAGCTCTCTCCGCAGCTTATGGATTTGCTGTGCAATTAAAAAGTCCAGTAAACCAAATGATCTGTTAAAATGAAGACTTCAGTGCAAGAAAGCAAGGATAGAAACCATGGAAAATCAGTAACAAATCCTTTTAGAAAGGTGAACGCCTGCCGGGCGTTGGTGGCACACGCCTTTAATCCCAGCACTTGGGAGGCAGAGGCAGGTGGATCTCTGTGAGTTCGAGGCCAGCCTGGTCTACAAGAGCTAGTTCCAGGACAGCCTCCAAAGCCACAGAGAAACCCTGTCTCGAAAAAACAAAAAAACAAAAAACAAAAACAACAAAAAAAGAAAGGTGAACGCCTGCTACAGTGCAGCTTCCAAATGCCACTTATAAAGAGAGAAATGAATCCCTAGCTTTAATGTTAGCACCCAGATCTGCTTATCAAACTGTACTATTGGCTCTACTTGTAAGTCCTACAGGATGGATGAAATAGTTCACTGTCTCTATAGAGTCTCTTCCTTCTAAAACAACAGTGTGATAAAAACTCAGGCATAAAATAATCTTTAAAAATTCACAAAGACTACATATTTTTCTTGATATTTTTATGTAAATGATATACCACACAATTTCTTTGAAAATCTCACAGATGTTTTTAATATATGTCTTAGTTTTCTATATTTTATATTATTTAAAAATGTATACACTATCTTATAATACACAAAAGCTGGATTTAAATATTTAATGAATCTGTATTAGAGAAAATATTTTTTTTCTTTCTAAAACAGAATATCATCATGTAGTCCAGGCTGTCCTCAAACTTGAGATTCTCCCGCTCAAGTTCTGGAGTGCAGGAATTATGAGTATGAATCACTATGTATAATATAAAGTAATTTTATGGGAAGGAACTTTAATGGTGAATATGTAAAATCTATCTAATGCCTCTTAGAATGTCTTTATCCAGTGACCTACTATTAGCTTCAAGCAGAAGTGTTTGTAGTAATCCAAAGTATAAAATGAGGGAGAAAATAATGAATATAGGACAGTTTACTACAGAAACTAACAAAGTAAATATTCTTAAATTATTTTTTTTTACTGATTTTCACTTTAATAACACAGACACATCAACATTACATCATATTTTGCATTTCAGTCAATCAGATATCATGTTACCAGGAAATGTAAACAGTGATTAAAATGGCAAATAATTTACAAGCATATGAAAACTGCTTCTGCAAATGTATTTCTGGTCTAAAGAGAATCCAGTCCTTCAGATGCCAAGTATTCTACATAGATGCTTCTCTTAAGAAAACAAGTCCCGCCTGGCGTTGGTGGCGCACGCCTTTAATCCCAGCACTCAGGAGGCAGAGGCAGGCGGATCTCTGTGAGTTCGAGGTCAGCCTGGTCTACAGAGCAAGTTCCAGGACAGCCTCCAAAGCCACAGAGAAACCCTGTCTTGAAAAACCAAAAAAAAAAAAAAAAAAAAACAAAGAAAAAAAAGAAAAAAAGAAAAACAAAACAAGTCCCTTGTTCTTGGAGCTGGACAATTTGTATGCTAAGTGTGAAAGGACATTTTGGACATAGGCTATTAAATGTCTTTTCCCTTTGTACATAATACATTTTTATTTTGAAAAAATAAAAATATTGAGAGGAGTGAACAAACGGAGTGTTATTTATCTCAATTGAGAAACAGAAAACAATTACACAATTCCTCTTCATCCTGCCAGCAAAGGAAGGTAAACAGCAATATTATCCAGCTACAAAACTTGTGGACTATAACAGTGATGTGCCTGAATGATACACTGATGTAATAATGGTACATATATTTTGGGGCAACCAACGACTTTTTAAAAAAAATTTAGGCCCATTCAATGAGAATGAAGCCATACCTGACACTGATAAAATGGCCAGGAAGCCAGGAACCTGTGACTAGGTGGACCATGGGCCAAGGGTAGACCTTAGCACTATTATTCTGCAAAAGGATTAAAGCAATAAAATGGCTCCTCATGACATATTCCTATACTCATACATTAGCTCCTCATACAATCCTCATAAGAGAAACTTGAGGTAGATGGGAAGACCCACAACTGGACCATGTGTAGAGTACAAGAGACTTTCAATAACCAGTCCTAAATAGTTGTCTTCATCAAACCACTCCTCTTAAGGATAAGGATCTAAATAGAAGAGGAGGCAGGAAGATTGTAAGAGCCAGAGGTGATGGATGACTCTAAGAAACCTGTGTCTTCCAGACTCAACACGCATGACACACATAAGAACTCAGAGACTACAGTGACATGCACAATTGCCTTGGTTCAAACCAGACAAGATACAAGCACTGAGAAGGAGGTCAACATGGGGTCCTACCCCTATACAGTTTCACTAAGTATGATTTGACTGTTATTTCTATTTTTAAAATGGAGATCTATCTCAGACCCAATGAACATATGTGCTACTCTTATATAATGATTTAATCCCAGAAAGCAAGGCGTCTTTTATCTTTCAGACAAAGAGAAACAGAAAGAGGTTTTCTCAACTTACACCTTTATTATATAATTCTAGTTCCTGTAGCATGTAACACAGACAACTATAAAGCAATTTATGGTTCCCCTTTCAAAGCTCATGACAAAATATATGAGTATAAATGACAAAAGGAGAATTGGGATAGTTACTAAGGCAAGCAGACATGAACGCATTTCTAAACCTCAGTAGCTGTTGCATGATCAACACAAGTCTTGCCATGTCTGCGTGATGTTAGAAAGATTGTTTCAGTTTAAAAAATTTATGTATGTGTACCAGCAATACTCTCTCAGTAGTTCTGAAGATATTTTGGAGCAAGTTTTAAGTCTAAACATTAATGAAATGAGTTCATTGGGAATGACTTTCTCTGCAAGGCCATTTTCAAGACATTTATTTTATCTGCAACAGTGTAAACCTATAAAAGAGTTGTTACTACTCTCCGAATAAAGTTTAAGATTTAAGTCATGTTTTTGTGTGCATGTCCATGTATGCACATATTAATTTGAATTCGGGTTCCCTCGGAAGTCTGAAGAGTCACATCCCTGAGAGCTAGAGCTACACATGTTTGTGAGTCTCTAGACCTGGATCCTTAGGTCTTCTGCAAGTGCAGTGCATACTCTTAAGTGTTGAGTCAGCTCATCAGCCTCCATGAATAAAATCTTAGGTCCCCCTGTAGAAAGGCTACAAACTTTTTCCTTTTTTCAAAGGTAAAAGAAAAATTTCCTTTAGAAGAAGGTTGGTTTTGTACGCAATTGCAAGCAAATATGTAATTCTAGAGGCAGAGCAGTCATGCCACAAATAGGTAGGCAGGGGTTCTGGTACCCCATGCTGCAGACTCTACAGTTTCATTAACCCTAAACAGAGCGTCTTAGGCAGTGAAACAGATGTGTGGCTCTCCTACTTTAAAGATCAATTCACTAATGAACGAATAAGTGCCAGCTACTATAGATAACGTATTGGGTGTTAAGACTCAGGCAGAATAAGAGAGGAAAGCTGGTTGCTAGAACTTTCTTTCATTCTCCCTAAGAGACAAGATCTAAGACCAAAGATTAATTTCTTCTATAAGTCCTACAGTTATGTCAGTGTATCAAGCACCCTCTAGTGCCAATAAAACTGATTTCATCCTAAAGTAAGGCTGGTTTTCAAATATTACCATGGTACAGGAATTTACCTCTGAATGAGCCTTTTCTTCAGCCTGTAAAAAAAATAAACAAAAAGATTTTAATTATAAAATGAAGGATAAATTGTTCTATATGTATAAATGAATAAAATATTTTAACATGTATTTACAACTTTTATGATCTAATGAAAGAGCAACATAAGAGTATATAAGACTAGCTAATATAATAAAGTAATATACTATAGGAATAAAATGGATAGTTATATGACACTAAATATTTCAAACCACAGGTAAGAGATCTATAGAGACCATAAAAATCATTGTAGTCTTGTACTCTAAATATATGGATGTATGGGAAATGAGGTGTCGTTTATGTATGTATCAGATTCCGTGAAATTATGTAAATCTTTAGCTAAGACTCAGAAGAACTTTATCTTCTGGTTTCTATACTATGAAATTGACAAATGGAGTCAAAGGGGAAACATTGGTCACTACTGTTAATAGTAGAAAGTAGAGGTTACCAATTTCCATTTGCTTTATTTTCCTTAATGGTTATTAAGTTCAGTGGTAGGCACATCAGCTAAACAACAAAATACTTTGTTTTAAAGTGGTCATAAAAGAGACAGCCAGATAACTGCGTGGCTTATGGAAATTAGAACAGCTGTACAGAATGGCAGGGTGTTTTGTACTTCTATACAGAAAACTCCTAGTTCTTCTTTCCATCTTCATGCTGTGCTATGAAATACCAGCAAATGAGTTATGTGCACCATTACATTTGGGAACCTGATGCAATCTGAAAAGAACTTGAGAGTGTGTAATGTTGCTGAACAATATAACTCCTGCCTATTGCCACTTGCTGAAAAAAGCTGCAAAGCAGTCTTATCACCTGTGGTTGCTTTGGAGACATTTCATGATTAATTGATATAGAAATGCCTGAATTGGTTTTGGTCTGTTTTCTTGAGAAAACACACACACACACACACACGCACACACACACACACACGTGCACGCACGCATGCACACACGCATGCACATACATACATGGACATACATACAAAATGCAAATAAAACAAATTCCTAGGTACATTTGATTCACAAGCATTCCTTTTAACCTGAATTTCATGTTTTTTTTTCAAAATCTACCTTTGAAAAGTATCAGGATGCATGTTGAGATATTTACAATGTGCTAACTATGAAGGCTTTAATTGTCTTCATAAGAAAGTTCGTATTTAAAAGCAATGTTAACAATTCCTTGGTCGTTTTTAAAACTCATTTTTAGCATTTAGGATTTTTATGTTTTACATTCTAGAAATTTCAAGATATTATATGGGGTTTAGTGTTCTGATACGCAGTACAAGAACATGCAGTCAGTAACTTGATTAAACCTTATTCAAGATTTTCATTGTTTGACTATATAATACTTTTTACATTTATTACCAGTTTATTCTGGTCACATTCTGTTTTTAGTGTTATTTAGATTACATTAAAATTATAAAGACTCAATAATAATTGATGTGTTTTTATGAGATTTACTTTGTTTAGGTGAAACAAAAATGAACATTACATCACATTTTCATTAAAATAACCCCAAGTTACAGGTGTCAGTTCCATCATAATGTACTGAGTTGCATGAATTTTCTCATGGCTGAGTTTTCAAGACTATTGTTTTCTTTAATCTTTGCCTTCTTTCATAGTCCATGGTTATTTTTACCAGTAATACCTATTACCATAAAAATGGAGCAATGAGACAAATATAATACTCTTTTTCCCCCAGTAGCTTAGTCCTGGGATTAATGGTGTTATAGTGGAGTTTGATTACATACATAATATTTTTAGTGAGTGTTGAAACAATACTAACATACCAAAGGATAATCAACAATATAAAATATCCTGCCTAAATAAAAACACCAACTGCTTTCTGCATTTTTAAGCGTTAAGTTCATTATTAATAATCATGTCTTAGCATTGTCTTTGTGTTAAGAAAATTGTGAAGGACATGCACAAGGATGAAGTATGGGCCTTCTTCCCATGAATCAGTGGAAATTAGAATATAAAAAAAAGAATGAGATTAGTAAAAATCTTATATTTCACCAATGGAAGAAAACTACTGCAGTGAAAGCCTAACAGTATCATATAAAAATTAGAAGAACCCAGGTATTAAAAATTGATAATCACACAGCCCTCTAGGTTACCCTTTGTTTTGTAATTTTAGCAGATAAGTATTATGAAATTCAATGACAACCAGCAACTCAAACAACTTCAGTGTAAGGGAGAAAAGAGGAGGTGGCAGAGACTGTGGCTTGTTTGAAAGCATATGTTGCTACTTAAAGAGGACTGCAAATGAGGAAATATTCATCTCAATATCACTGGATACTTCTATTATTATCATTATTATGGAGACAGGGTCTCTCTATGCAGTCCTAGCTATCCTGGAACTCACTCTGTAGACTAGGTTGGCCTCAAACTCACAGAGCTCTGCTTGCCTCTGCCTCCAAATTACTGAAACTAAAGATGTGCATCACCATACCTGGCCTTGATAAAACAAAACCAAAATTCAGAAATTTAAATTTTTAGACAAAAGCCCCAGGGTAGGTGTGGATCTTAAAATAAGTGGACAGATTCCAAGCTTCCAGAGGTGATGACTTCTTAGCTGACAACAAACCTGCGGCTTGCAGCTTCCAAAGACCCCATAGGTGTAGAAGTCAGATCTTAGAGGAACAGTCCATATATAGCCATTTCTAACTGAACCAGGTAAGAATGCAAATCTATTCAGTCTTCCCCTAGCATCCACAGGAAGGTGTAAATGTTGTTTATAAATTGCTGCTGCAGTTCATAGTGTGAAAAGAATGTCGACGAGTAGGTTTTGCCATGGAGGTTAGAAAAGGATGTCAAATCCCATGGAATTGGAATAACAGATGATTTCAAACCACCATGATGGTACTGGGAATTTGACCCATGTCTTCTGCAAGAGCACCAACTGTTCTGAACTACCACGTCATCTTACTGGGTCCCCTAACATTTCTCATGCATGCCTTCTTGTTGTCATAGTTTACCTTCCCATACTATTCTATAATTTAAACCCTTTATTGCTAAACTATTGGGTACTGATAGATTCTGGAGGAAAATTCTCTTTAGTGTGTACACACTGCTAAGCCCACTAGGCTTCACCTGATAGTTCCCAACCCATGGTCACATATATTGCCATGGTTAAACTCAGTGCATCACAAAATAAAATGGATAGACATGAATGTGAAAGAAAGATTGGTGAGGAAGAGAGCTTATGGGCAGGAGACAGTAGGGAGAAATGAAAGAACAGAGAGATAGAGTATATATGTGTGAATAAATATGATAAGTCAAATGAAATAGTTTAAAAATCTGTCCCTTTTTATTTTAATTAGTATGTCCAAACTGTACATGTCAAGGAATTTGAGTATTATGCAGTGTGTGCTAGAACAATCTGCTTTTTTTTTGTCCTAATTCACAGAATTTTAAACACAAAACTTGCACTATCTTATTGAGGACCTACTAAGCAAGTTGTTTATTCAAATGGAGATTGGTATGAGACAATCAGTCTCCAGATGTACTGCAAATGATCAACAGTAACTCAGAATCCACAGTTATGGCATTAAATACTGCAGATAGAGAAGATGGCTATTATTATAGGAAAATCTGTTAGACTCTCGTGTAGAGTGATTAATCATCTGTTTTTTTCCCCTGAAATCCATGATCTGTTTGCTCTTAAATCATAATGGAAGTTTTGTTCAAATATTATAGTGTCTATTTAAAACATGATCATTATTACTAATATATATTAAAGAACAAAATCATGATTATAAGATGTTCCACTTTTTCTTCTGTAGTTCAGCAGTATGTATCAGATACATCTCAAGGGGCAGCAGTCTTGGCACAATAGGAGGACCACCAAACCTTAACATATCTCTATTAGATGTACTTTAATGTTATGTTTACATTCCCTACTTTTTAAAAATCTTTTAGCCTAAAACAGTACATTTACATAAACACTAACACTGATACCTTCATCAGAGAATGTACTGGCCATTTTTACCATTAAACAAGAAGCAGGAAAAATAGCATGTCTCTAATGACAGATCTTGGATATCATATATAAAGCAGGAAATAAGAAAGGTTAACTTATAAGTAAAGGCTGCATTATTTCAGGCTACACATTTATATGTATGTACACATGTAACGATAATAATTAAGGAAAACAAGAGTAACACACAAAAGTAGAAGGAGGGCTTGGAGGTAGAGGAAAGTGACCAACGATAATGGGGTGCAGGGTATGGGGAGAGAGTATTTAAGATGGCTGAAGTGTATCCTACATATGTATAAAATCTCATAATGAAACCCATTATTTGTACAATTCATACATGCAAATAAAATGGGTGTGTGTGAAAACAATCAGTTTTGTCCTTAAAGCTTGGCTGTTGAGTGCAAGCAAAAGGCTGTGAGCTTCTCATGTCCTTTCAACACAAAAGTAAAGATTAGAACTTAAAGCTGCATGAGACTCGCTACCTGCTTTTAACACCTCACTGAAGGAAGCTTCCCTATCATGTCATTTGCTGATGAGGGAACTACCTTCAAGGACAAACATTCTCACTTTTTGCAAAAATTTATCATAGTATCTCACACAGGAAGAAGCTGAAACACTGTCATTCATCGCCTGAGAAAACAAATTTACAAGTAAACTCTTTTCAGAACATATGTCTGTTAGTTTTTCTAGAGGAAATAAACCTAAGATTAAAAAACCATACATCTAGTTCTTCAAGGTCCTTTTGCCACAATCTTCCTCAAAATTAAAGTTAAAACAATTGACTGGTGCTATAAAACAACTATTAACTATGGATGAGAGAGGAGGTCAAGAAGCACCAGGGACAGAGGGTTTAAGGGTCCTACCACACTCCAGCATGTGTTATAACATGGTTTCACACTCATTCACTGCTCACAATGAATGCACCCAAGTCAAGTGAAAGACCAGTAAACAGACAGAAGGGCCATAGTTTACTAGACAAATGCAATACACATATCAGTTTATTTTGTCATCTGTGCACAGCAGAGGCAACAAAACAACAAAACACGGACCATGTTACTTACCGTAGAGTAAAGAGAAGATGTACTAGAGACCAATGACAGGGAAGAACCATGAACTGGAAAAAACAAGAACATGGTCAAAATAATGAAGTTAACTTGGAAGACCAGAACTTCACTGAAAACATAAAGAGCAGGTGGCTTGAGGTAGAAAATAACTATAGATAAGGAGCTGGTTATGGACATAGTTGACTGGAGAACTCTTAGATATCCCACAGTTTAATGTGCCAGAGCCTAATTTACATGCTAGAAGTAAGCTACAGAGAGAAGCAGCGGGCTCGAGGCCCACAGCATGCACATATTGGAAGCTGCAGAAAGTTCCCATCCACAATGAACAGAAGCCATCCTAAATGGCTTCTCATGTTGTGTTTACAAAATTTCATTCTCCTAACATCAATACCCAGGTTAGGAAGTTTTCTCTACACACTTTCAAGGAAATAAGTACTTGATCCAATTTGGTATTTCATTATTGTGATGAATCGATTGTGCTATATGAAACAGGGGAATCAATTCTTTACCAATTTTAGTAATATAAAAACGTTTCCACTTCAAGATAAAGATGAAGATAAAAATTTCATTCGGACTCATTGGATACACATCAAATACAATGTCGTAACAATTGAAGATATGCCATTACTTCTCTATTTACAATGTATTAAAGCTAAAAAGTGGATAAAATTATGCTTAATTATTTTTGTAGATAAGTTCTTCCTTTATCCATGTGGAATAATGCTGTTGTTGCTTTTAATTCATCCTTTAAATAAATAAACATTAGCTGAATACATACAATGCCTGACACCACTGTAAGATCCTGGGAGCATAGGAAAATGATATTCAACCCTGCATACTCAAAAAGTATTCAAAAGCACAACATAAATAAAAACTACAACAGAGCAATCCACAGTCTATTGAGATCAATTGGGTAATTCATGGGCAGAAGGTAACACCTTTAACCTGACTTGCAGAGGGCTGTGGAAACTCCTCAGAATAGTACCAATACAGATGACAACAAGAAGGTGAAGTTTGAAAGACAGCAACAAGAGGAAATCTTTTCATTTATACTTTTGGGGTGTGTGTGTGCGTGTGTTGTGTGGCCTATGTGTATAAGATCAGCTCTTGCTCAAGAATGGATGCTAGTGACCAGTGCAGGATGTCAGATGGCTTCCTCTCTCACTCTCCTCCTCATACCATGAGAAGGGTCCCCTGCTGAAGTGAAGCTTGCCTTTCCTGACTAGGCAGCTTGCTCAGGGAGCTGTGGGAATCTTCCTGTCTCTGGCTGCCAGTGCTCAGCTTACATGTATGCACTACAGTTGGCTTTTACATGGGTGTTGGGATTCAAATTAGGCCTCCGTGCTTGCACAGTCAGCATTCTTACCCTCTGGTCCAACTCCTCAGCTGCAGAAGAGTGACTTTATAAGTGATTATTTGTATACAGATGTTTGTGAAAAGGGGGATGAAAAGTAACTTCTAGGGATTGGGGTAACACTATTACTTCATCAAGTGCGCAAAGGATTATTCTTTGAATCAATCATCTTCTGAAAAGTCCTGTTCTTTCAATGTCTACATAGCTCTTCAGTGATGTTGAAAAAATACAAGAGTTAGCCTGGAGTACCAGAAGGAAGATGGACAATGGCCAGAAGAGCCCATTCTCATCCTCTTCTTGCCTCTTGTTTTTTATAGGCCTATTACTTCATGGCTTATGGCTCAGGCTTCTCATCTGTCAGTGTGAGCACTGGGCAAGAATTCAATCTAGTTCAAGACTGCCTTCACTCTAGATCACAATTTAAGCAGGCCCTAATGGTTTAGCATTCAATGCAAAGCCATGAAAAAATTCATTTCAGGTTAGCTTTCAGAAATTCATATTATTTAAATTTCATGTGCTTGATGCCAAATTTCTCAGCAAAGAAAATCATTCTCCTTGTAAATGAGGCACTCAAGAAAGCCATCCATATGTTTTGCAATGTATAAAAAGTATAGGAGGTTTCTGTGCAGGAGCATGACATGATCACTTCAAAAAGGCAAGCGCCTAACATTTCAGATTAGTTAGAGTTTTTGAATAATGCTGTGGCATCAGCTGACCATCATCTGTCACAGGCAGCTCCGTGGTTTGCTTATTATCCCCCAAGGCAGTGGCAAAGGTGGGAAACTAAGTTAGTGCTAGCAAATTAAATATACAGTGGTGACCTGAAGTCAAAAGATACATTACATAAGAAGATACAACCGGGAAAGAAGGAAGAGCTACATTTTATGTCCATTTCATCCTAGAGAAATCTACAAAGTGAATGGAATAGAAACCAGAGCTCACAATACAAGGAAACTTCCCTGAGTTCAGCCTATAAATAACTCTGCTGTGTTTCAAGTTTAAGGGTTTTGCATTATGCATAGTTATTAAATGGTAGCTTGTATGTTTGATTTTACTCTAATCCCTTGGGTTTCTGTGCTTAGTTTGGTTTTATCCTTAGCCGACATGCTTTATGATGTGCATGCCATATGCTTTCTTCATGGGTAATTAAAAATGTTTCATTAAATTAAAGGACATTTTCTTAAATTAGAATTGAGTTTTATATAATGTGTACACTTGAGAAAATATGTGCACTTGAGCATGAATCTGGCTTCCTGAGATTTTTAGCATAGTTTTCTTTAGAGTATTCACATGCAATTGTACAAAAAAAGATGTTTACTGTGCCAGGTATGAATTTTATTACACTGGATAAAAATATGACTTGTATTGGAAAATGTAGGTCAAATATAAATTAAAAAATGCTACAATAGCTAATAGCACAAAGAATGGAGAACAAAAGTTAGCAACATAAGATAGCTTCATAAAATAATACTTTTATGGCTTATATATCTTTATAGCTCTTTAATAAAGGTTTTGACTACAACATTTGTTCTAATACGTGATGCATATGTCAAGATCTCTAAGGCTCTGTGTCTATCTGTAGGAGAACATTGGATTTCTCTAAACCATAGTCAAGCACCATTTTAAAAAAGAAATGGATGAACTTCATAATATATAAAAAACAATAAAGTATCTTCAAGCTTCAGCAAACCCAAAATAAGAATTACACCTGCTGATTCATTTCCTCCTCAAGGATTGTTATGCTGTGAATAATGAACTAAATTTTCTTTCAAACTTACAAGAAGTAACAGTATTCTTATCCTCTCCCGTTCACATCCTCATTACCTTCCTCCATGCTGTCTCTGAATGAGCCTGAATGGCTGATAGCACGTGGCCTTTCCTCCAGAGAAGTGGCACTACCACAGAGTTGGGCATCATCATACAGGTCGAAGGAGGAGTCTTGGGCAGGAATGCTGTTAGAGCGCATCATACTGGGCCCAGGAAGGTTAAATTGAGAAAGATTTGTGGGACTCACTGGAAAACAAGGAGCAGAGGCTTAGGGACTTAGACAGAGAGGATAACTGGTTAAAACAATGTAAATACAATGACAATTATTATAAAAAAAAGTATGTTAGGATGATGGAGGATGTCCTTCTGTATGCTGTGTATATATGTTTCTTTTATTGGTTGGCGAATAAATTCTGATTGGCCAGTAGCCAGGCAGGAAGTATAGGTGGAGCTACCAGACTAAAAACACTGAGAAGAAAAGATGCAGGGAAGCAATTGCCAAAGGGAGACACCATGTAGCAGCTGAAGAAACAAGTGGTCTGGGCATCACCAGGTAAGCCAAGAGTTCGTGGGAATATACAGATTAATAGAAATGGGTTAATAATTAAGAAAGAGATAGCCAGTAAGAAGCCTGAGTTATTGGCCAAACAATTTATGATTAATATAAGACTGTGTGTTTATTTGGGAAGGAAGGTGGGACCAGGCGGGACAGGGACCTCTGTCTACATCAGGAACTCTCAGTTTCAGGGAGGTGAGGTTTCACCTGAGAAACATCAGTGATGAAGAGCATGAGCCCTTTCTCCTAAGTGCTCTCATAGCAATAATTTAATTTCTATTAATGCCAATTTCTAGAGCAACAGAAATCATCACCGACAAGTCACATTGGCTGTTTGTGTTAGAGGTGCACTGACATGATATTTTCTGGTAAATGATAAAGAAAACACCTTCTCTGCCAAGGCAACAGGCCTCTTTTCTAGAGAATAATCATATTTTATTAGGAAAAGCATAACGGAAAAGACAGCAAACTATGAAAAGAAAAATCTAATTTCCTCAAAAAGAGCTCTGTAGGTATTCCCAGGTGAAGAGTTTAAGTCATTTTGAGCTATATGGATGTGAGTTTATTAGAGCAAGGTCATAAAGAAGAATAAAAAGGCATTTTCTTTAAATAAAGTACATATGGTGTCTAGTCTTTTAAAAAGAGAATCATAAAAAAGCCATTTTCTGCTGAGTCCAAGATGGAAATCTCAGAATGAGGTTGTCAAGACAAGCACATTCCAAAGAAGTATCTCAAGTGCACAATCTCAAATAAGATTCTGTCAGTTGTCTATTGCCTTATATCTCATACATCCCACAGCTTAGACCAAGTGATAATCATCAACATAAAAAGAAGATATGGCTGACTAAGTAAACAATTGCATCAGAAACACATCCCACATTTGGAAACAGTACAGGATTGAGGCAGAAAAATCGAGAAACAGCCATCATGAGTTTGTCGTATTGAAATTCTTCATATTTAAGAAAAGCAAATTTGCTATTGCTATATAAGGAACAAGTCAGAGTCTACAAGGAAGCTGCTGTAGCTATAAAGGAAAGCACTGAGCACTGTTAGAAAGTTGGAGAACCATATCAGCAATGCTGACTTTAATTGGTTTGAGTTTTTAAACTTTATTTTTTGACACATGACATATCTTAATATAATTACTTGTTCTCATGGTAAAGTTACATTGCAAGTTAGACCCTGAAATAAGCCAAAGTGGGTATCTACTGACTACAAGAAACTGTGTTTGATATTTCACAATGATAACTGAAATATGAGACGGAACAGCTCTCTCATAGTTATGCGTTGGAGTTAAATGAAATGTAGACAAGGAATTAAATGTAGAAATATAATGAAAAAATAATAAACTATAAATTTATAAAGTATATAACAAACTAGAAGAAAGAAAGAAATAAAAGATAAAAGAAGAGAAACAGAGACAGAGAAGAAAGAGATCAAGAGACGGAGGGAAAGACAGTGGGAGGGAGGAAGAGAGTGAGATATTTTTTCAGGTGTATTTCTCTAGCCCGTAGCAGTAGCCATTAGTTGTAGATCACTGTGGTTACTGACAAGAGCCATGAGGTTAGCAATAGGACGTTCAGAACTTGTATGCCTATGTTCAAGGTACTAAGGTGAGGTACGTTAACCTGTTCAATATCTACAAAATGAGTTGGCTCTTGTGAACATGTGTTTCACATTAATATTTATGCAATCATTTAAAAGGACTTCTTTTATCTGTTTGGCTACCAAAATAAGCAGACATATCCATCCACACAAATGTTCTTTGTATACTTTCAAATATAACATTTACCCACTCATGGTAAAATAATAATGAAGTATTGCAGAATATTTGTTTGCAGTTTGTGAAGATATGTCACTGTGATTGTTTTAGTGAAGAGCTAGATGGCCAATAGCTAGACAGGAGAGGATAGATGGGGTTTCCGAGGAGAGAACTCTGGAAAGAAGAGAGGTGGGGACATGCCAGCAAGATGTGAAACAAGTTGGACATACAGTACAGTGGAGAGGTAACTGAGCCACGTGGCAGACACAGATTGATGTAAACAGGTAAATAAGTTATAAGAGCTTGTTGGGAAAATCCTAAGCTAAAGCCAAGCTTCCATAATTAATAGTATGTCTCTGTGTCATTATGTGCAGGCTGGCAGTCCAAGATAGTCTGACAAGGAAGTATACTCCAATGAAAGTTATAAAACTTTACAGGAAATAGTTAAATTCACAAGGAATATTGACTATTTTCCGTTGGAAATAAACCAATAGCACTTAGGAATGTTCAATTATAGTATTATTAAAGGTTTGCTGGTGTTCTTGTTTTTGTTTTGTTTTTCAAGACACGGTTTCTCTGTGTTGCTTTGAAGCCTGTCCTGGAACTAGCTCTTGTAGACCATGCTGGGCTCGAATTCTCAGAGATCCACCTGCCTCTGCCTCCCAAGTACTGGGATTAAAGGCATGCGCCATCACCACCCGGCTAAGGTATGCTGTTTTTATAGCTGTACTTGATGAGAAACATAACAAGAAATATCTGGTTTTAAGACTGTCCACCAGGGAAAAGGACTAAAGTGGAGAAAAGCAACACAGACAAAAGTTTTTTGTTTTTGCTTTTTAAATAGAATACAAAAACATAGTTAAACAGTTATACTGATACTTAAAAAAAATTCGAACTCAGTCGTCTAACTTGGTAAAATGTCCGAATATTACTTTTCAGAGTCTGAATAAAATAATGAGAGAATACATAACCTTTAAGGTTCATACCAAGACAGGAGTCATAGAGCAATCTCTGAATAGAATTGAAAAACATGGGCCATTTCCTTAATAAAAGAAGGCAACCTACCTTGCTTCAAGTGGAACACACAGAGCAAAACTTCTGATTTTATTAAGATTATATGTCTGATGACTAGGATAACAGGAATTAATAGGAAACTGACTGGGATTGATCTATTCATTTAATTTCTATTAATGTGTATCCTACTGACTGAGTTATCTGACCAGCTCCTAGTCCAGGCTTTTAAATAACTTTAAGACATTCCACTCCCTTGCTTTCTTAGTGAGGTATTAATCAATGGCTTTATGATATTGTTTTAAATGATGAAATCTTATGTAACCTAAATTTAAAATGTGTGGAATCTGGTCCTATAACTAAGATATAGGGTTGAAAATTCAGAAATAAAAAAAAGAAAAAACCTAAAGGATAAATTTCTAAAATGTGTGTACATATATAGAGAGTTGAAAAACTTTCTGTTATGTTGAGTTTAGAATGTCATGAAACTTTATTTAATAGATAGGTGGCCAAATCATATATGTTTTTACCATGGGAGTCTCTTCTTCGGTACATATATCATGGTTCTCTGTCAATATGCTTAAGGGTGTGGTGAGGGAACTATTATTCTGCTGAAAGGACGAATGGGAGAAGAAGGAAATAATTCTTGTATGAAAGTGCTTAGCAATTACTACATCTGCAAAGCACTGACGTATACTACTGAGAAGCCACAGGTTGACATCAATGATTCTACATGCTGACTCCTTAGGCAAGAAAGAATGTGCACGTAAACACACTCATTTTCTCACATTGACCCTCATTCCTCCTGACCCTGCCTCCTGAAGGTTGAGTACATCAAACACACAAGGCTTACACATTTTTTCAACTGCCTTTTCTTTTCATCTATTAAAAATGTATAAATATATAAAAATGTTTAGATATATTATTTTAAAATTCAAGCGTAACACACATTAAAATGTAAGATCCCTAAATTTTATTTCATTTTCAATATGCTGACACAATCACTACTGAAGTATGGTTTGTATGTAGTTTTTACCTGGTAACTGTCAATAGAAACAATAGATCATTTTCAATATGCTGCTACAATCACTATTGAAATATGGTTTTTATATAGTCTTTGCCTGGTAACTGTCAATAGAAACAATAGATCCCTAAGATTCTGCAGAAATGGTCTGTTTTCTGCAGAAGCACAATTCTTCTCTCATGTTGTATTTTAATACTTTAAAAAGCTATGTAATAAAATATAATCTCAAATCATCAATTTTTGAACATCTATGACCATGGGTATATTGACTCCAGCTAACACATTAATTTCAATTTTGCAAACTTCTAAATATATCTCTGTACAAATGTCTGACATTCTTGGTAGAGAAGGCTGTAAAATCCAAATATCATAGCTGTATTACATATTTATATGATGACACTTTGATTTGCATTTACATTAAATATTATAGCTATCAGTTCAGAATTATACTGAATTAAATGCAGGTAAAACTAACTGATGATATTTCATGGCATGAGATATACTTCCTAACTATAGTGTTTCATTTCAGAGTCTTAAGTCTTCAAGTATTTCATGTCTTCTCAATCATTATACCCAACATTCCTTGTAGTGTAACCTAGTTATGATATATCTGTTCAGCTAAGTTTTAATAGTTTTCCCAAGAATAGACAAAAAAATTAGGGAGGTATTATGTTTCATCCAAGAATAATGGAGTACAAGGATTTATTTAGATTATCAAGTATAGAAAAATCAGCACAAATATTCAGCTAATTAAATTAATATCAATTAATAAAAACTTGATAGGACATAGGTATTTAGGAAATCTACAGTATTTGAGGTGTTTAGGGTTTATATTTGAGATGTTCCATTATATGTGGTTAGCCTTTCTATCCTTAAGGTCCTACAAAAATATTTTCAATTTTTAAAAAAGTTTCAGTGATAAGAGTTTTTGCTGTTTTATAATTATGCATCTTGCTAAAAAGAAGATATACATCTTTTGCAATTATTGGTCAACGATGTATCCTTATGTGAAGCCATAACAGCAAAGCTTTGCTGCTAATAACAGTTCAGTGGCTCATATGGAACTGTGATAAAGATTATTGTCTATGCTTTAAAGCCCTAGCAGTTATAGTAGGAAGAATTGAAATAGGAAAGTCCTTTGGGGTTGAAAGTTGTAAAGTTCAAATTGTTTGATTGCGAATGACCTGTGGTGATATTATTGGAATCATTTTTTTCTAAGCTGACAAAAGACAACATAAGGAGACTACTTTCATATGTGACTTGGCAGAAGATGGATCAGTTTTACAGTATTTATTAATAACAATAATAATGTTTATGTGAGTGTGTCTATGTGTGGCTGTGTGTACCACGAGCACAAATGCATGTGTGTGTGTCTATGTGTAGCTGTATGTACCGTGAACACAGATGCCAGAGGAGGCTGGAAGCATGGTGTCCCTCTGTAGCTATAGTTACAGGAGCTTGTAATCTGCCCTATGTGGGTGCTGGGAACCAAATTTGGACCATTTGGAAAAGCAATACCAGCTCTTAACTGTCAAGCCACCTTTCCAGTCTAAGAACTTAGGTTTTTACATCACCTTGGGTTGTTGAGATGATAATTGAAATGCCCAGAAATGTTTTATTGTTTTCTAGATCTTCTCTGTGATTGTGATATTTACATAAAAGACTACTTCCCATAAATGACACTAATGGTTAAGACAGTCATTTATTTTTCAATATAGTTCTTTAAAAATGTTCACAGAATGTTGTCTTCAGTGACATATTATGCATGTTAAGGGGTATTTTGATTTCAGTAATGTTTCAGAAAATTATCTTACAGTTACATAATTGCATATTATTTTCAACCTAATTATTTCTATATTCTATTTGTCTCCATAAAGACCATTAATTTTGTACAGCAATAACACAAACTAAGATGCTTTACTGAATATAAATAAGGACTTTGAGATGGAATGGAGGGGGTCATGTGCTTGAGGTCAGGTGTTTTGTGATTTGTTCCTGCATCTGATACTTACAGTGGTCTGTTTTATATAGTTCAGTTTAGCTTACAAAACAATAATATTTCTAGTTGTAATAATTATCACAATTAAACATTTGTCATAAATGTAAGTGATACAATATTTGGAAAATATTCTGTATACAGCAAGCACAATGCTGAAGTGCTCTCTGTCTGTCTGTCTGTCTCTGTCTCTTTCTCTGTCTCTCTGTGTCTTTCTGTCTGTCTCTCTCTCTCTCCTGTTCTCTCTCTTTCTCCTTAATGAAAACACACCAACACTCCTACGAGAGTATGTTGTGAAAGGAGTGGAACAGAATATTTTACCCAAGTTGGAAAAGTGATATTTCCCTGTGGCTGAAGATGACATGGCAGAAGGGGAGACCAGAGGCGACTGGTTGCCGGTATCCTGTAGCCCTCCGGTGGAATGGGAACGCAGCCACTCCTTGCCTTCTTCCTGGTTGGCCTGCCGAGATGATGGGGTGTATCTGCAAAACAGCACAGCTGAGACACTTCAGCATATCTACAAGGACAAGGCACTGTCAGGACAAGAAAACAATTGAGGGGAGCTTACTATTCAGACTGAACAGCAATCACAAACAGATTGGATCTAATTACAATTGCTCAGTTCCTCCAGATGATTTGACACCATCTGCTTGATCCCACGGGGAAAATAAATAGAGGCATGTGAGAAGAAAATGATGCTTCTCTGAGATACGGACTCGAAAGTCATAAGCCATGAGCAGGCAGCAAGTTAACTGAGAAGGACCCCAAAGCACAGTGCGGGGCAGGACATGGGAAGGGGAGTATACCGAATCAACATGGCGGACCGTGGTAGGCCAGAAGCCAAGGCAGGCACAGTTACAGTCACAGAGCAGCATAGGAAATGGGACACAGGCTGGTAGTGAGAGCTGTCTTTCAGTTCTTTGGTTAAAACACCACTTTCAGTTCAGCTTATCAGGCTCATAGCCCTGTACCTGTTAGCTGTTTACTCTGCATCTTTGTCTCAGAAAAATAGAAATATGTAAGATAGGTTCATGGCCATGAACCCGATTTTCATTTTACTTTTATTCTGAACTGAACAACTATTTAGAAATTGCTAGGTGACATTAGATTAATTCAGATTTAAACTGATGTGGTAAATAATATGAGCAGGCATGGCAGGCAGAAATTGGGACCGAGTTTTCATAAAACATAATCTGTAAAAAATTCCTTAATTGCCATAGCTGCCCTGTGATGATAATTTTTTTATTTACTCCATTTATAGTATATAGTATACTTCAACCTTTCATTCTTACTTGTCACAGATGTAGACTGTGTAGATTTGGGGGATTGCTTTTCATTTTTTAAAGTATGTTGTGGGCATCTGTACATGTATGATATCTATAATGTATGTATGTGGGTTGTGTGCTGGCATGCATGTAGAGGTCAGAGGAAGCAGTCAGGCATTGGGCTCCACTGCCTTCTGCCTTATTCCTTTGAATTGGATCACTACAGTCTCACCAAACCTGTGCTAAGCTGTGAACCACTGATTCTCCTGTCTCCGGCTCCTGCCAGCGCTGGAGTTGCAGTCCATGGGGCTATGCTCAGCTCAATGTGAGGGTGTTGGGGATTTGAACTCAAGTCCTCATGCTTGCTTACCAAGCATTCGCACCAACGGAGTCACCTTCCTGGTTTCAGTTTTGAGGTTTTTTTTCAAACACACACTCTCAAGGAGAAAAACCTGGAGGAGTAATTTTATCCTAGTAAGATAGAAATGGCTTCGACATCCTACCACTAGCTGCTCCCCACATGAGCAAAGCCTCAGAGAAGCTCCTTTTATTTCATAATCATGATATTCCTACTGGGATTCACCACCTCCATCCTCACTGGCACCTCTTCCTAAGGAGCATCACCTACTCCTAAAGTCAGAGAAAGCATCAAGATCAAAAGAGCCTTCACCTTCCATGCCAGATGCTACACAGAAAACAGATGGGAAGAAGACACAGCACAGAGAGTTCACATAACAACAGAAAGAGGCACCAATTGTGCTGAGAGAAATATATACCTTAGTCCCTTTTTGGGTAGTGTATTTCTGTCAAGCTGCATGCTGTTAAAACAAAGAAAATCCCTAAGGACATAATGCAAACAAAATTTCCAAATCATATATACTCAGCAAAATTCATTCCCCGAACTACACAAAACAGCACTCTGCTAACACATACATCAATACTGAAATGACCGGGAAAGCCAACTAAGTGACAGGGTTTTTGCTGCTGCAATAAATGTGGGATTTCTTTCTATCCTAGTGATATACAAAAATGATCAGAAAATGCATTAAATAATTTCCCTGTGGATGCTGTAGTACCCTCCCTTTCCTGTGCAATGGACTAGACTTCTGCTGTGACTTCATATGCAGGAGAATCATATGGATGACAAGGACACCTCTGCTGTTGAAATGACAAGTCCCAATGATAAGATAGGTTGAAAAACCATGTAATAGTTGTATCTCGTTTAGTTATTTCTAATAAAAGTGAGGGTAAATTTTTGTTTTCCACTTACATAAAGAGAGAATTTAACATATAACATGTGCTTCCTTTAAAAATGTTTCTAGTATAATTGATTTACATATATTAATGAAGTAAAGCTATTTCATCTTTGAGAAATGATTGACTAACTATTTGAAGGGTTATATATTGTATCACCCCATTTTAACTAATTCTCAGTTTATCATACATAGGGCTATAAACATGTTCCTAGATGAGTGGAAAATGACTTACTGGAAATGGGGAGGACTGGGATACATCTAAGGTTCCATTCTAATCTCTAGCATGCAAATCGCCAATGTGGAAAATGAGTATGGACTTACAGAACTATTTCTCTCTTTGTTTAGAGCATCAAATGATCAAAATTAAATATATAGCATGTGCACAATGAGGATGACATAACACAGATGCAAAACAGACTGACTTAAAATTGAGCCACTCAAAATCAAAGCTAAAATGTTTTCTTCTACAGGTACTCCATCTGTTATATTATGCCAATGAGTGATTTGTTCTTGTCATATATTATGATTATAAAATTTCATAGCTAGTGTGAAATATCAAACCAATGGAATCATAATAAGAAACAAATTACAAACAAATAAGAGCTCTCTAAATGCTAGCTATATTGGGCTATACATTTAAATCATATGCCATTATTTCTTTATAATATTGCAAAAATGAGAAAACTGTTATTATTTTGCCAATGTTATCAGCTTGTATAAAATTACATATTTATAAGCTTCAATGAAATAACTCAGAAAACAAGCTTAAATTGAATAATATAGAACATTTCCTAGACTCTAGAACAGTGGTTCTTAACCTGTTGGTTGAGACACCTTTGGAAAACCTCTATCTCCAAAAATTTACATTATGAATTATAACACTAACAAAATTGCAGTTATGAAGTAGCAACAAAAACATGCTATGGTTGGGTTTACAATAACATGAGGAACTGTATTAAAGGGCCACAGCATTAGGAAGGTGGAGAACCACTGGTCTAGACTTTAAGGAAAATACTATGTTGGCTTTTCTGCAAAACTTTAGGAACTGACAACTCCAATGTTGGCAATGGCTAGGGAGGGAGAGACAGTGAGTGAAGTGGAGATTTCAATCCATGCACTGTTTGTGTCAGGCCAACTGTGGTAATGTGCAACACGTTTGCATGGTTGTCAAATTTGACATCTAGTGACAAACCAGAAATTTTCAAGGTTGTCTATAACTTTAAATCACTTTAAAAATATCCTTTGGTCACAGTAAAAAAGAATAAAATGAAATAAATATGGGTTAGTTATAGTCACAGAACCACCAATGACTAGATCAGATGTGCAGGGCAATATGGAAAAATATTTCATCTGTATTCATTCATTTCCTTACTTTTTAATTTTAGTGAATAATTATGTAAAAATTGGAATTAGTATGAAAACACACTAATTTATTAGTCCTAGGACATGAAGATCAAAGTGTTATAAGAGAAGTTAAAAACAGGTATACTTTAACATCAATCATACACATTTCAAATTAACTTTAAAAAACACACTTTGATATACTTTTATACTTTCAATCTAGTAATTAACTGACAAATTATGTCAGGACATGCACATGAGATTTTCTTGAATAGATCACACACTTCTTCATATGTACTTTTATGGGTTAAAAATGAACGTTAGACTTTTGAGTTTCCTTCAAAAGGAAAAGTATATACAATGTTTTAAATAAAAAAAGTTCAATTGAGCTATTTGCTGGAAGGAACTTATTAATATCAGTCTTATATATCATTCTTAATAAGATACTCACATCGACTTTACATGGCTGAATAGGTCACTAATAGATTTAAATAGTATTTCAGAAAGTCTTTATTTGATTATTTTAATATTAGGTTAAAATTATCCTATTCCTAAAATTGTGTTGCTATTAAAATGGTTTGATTAAAACAGTAAACAACTATATATTTATTGTTGTATTTTTATAAAATATGTAGAGCTAACCCTGGATTCTAATCTAGCTACAGAACTTGCTGATTTTAATGTCCAGTTTTGACTGGGTGGTTTCTTGGTTACAATGATGTACTTGACTGTGTTTCTTAGTATTTAATGTTTGAAGGCTAAACAATTGGGTTGAAATCTATATGATCAACTTGATGTTTTCTCATCCTTTTACTTTAAAGACTATCTGAATTCTTTGTGGAGGATGGGTGCAACTAGCAAATTATAGCCTACTTGTTTGATTTAGGTATCAACTTATTTAAAATCCTTCACATATGTTCTTATATAAATCTAGGATACATTTTTTAAAATAAGACTGCCAATACATTTTAAAGTTATTTATTTGGCATAAGTTTTATACATGATATGTGATCATGCCAATTTACCTTATAACTATGGAAATTAGAATCTGAGATGTGATCGGAAGTCTGTTTTTTGATGGACTGTTCAGTAGCAGTTCTTTTTATGTTGTATGTACTAGCAAAACCTAAAGGGAAGTGGATACATTTTACAACCCTGCAGTTAGGGCTCGGGCTTTTTGTGAATGGGAAAACATACATTCTGTCATTACTAGCCCATCACAATAAGCACTGAGCATCAATCATTCATTTAGGTCTCAGGTGTTTTAATATAGTGGAAGTGCCAATTGCATGACTGTCCAGTGCATTGAGGTGATAGCACACCAAGAGGCAGGATTTCATTCCTGGTTTTGTGTTTTACAGTCAAGATAATCCAGAGGAAAATATTTGGAAATAATAGATTAATGGACAATTTAAGCATTGTAGATTATATCTTAATAACTTATATTTTATATTGAGAAGATAGCACTCACTGCACAAATGCCTACTTTATATATTGCTCAAATTGCCTACCGACTAGAAAGGTAGGCACTCATGTTAAGAAAATGATTCAATCACCCTACCTTTAATGGCTTCATTTCTTGATAAATTTGGTAACAAGAGTGAATAATGAGACTGGTCTTATCAATATTAGCCCTAGATTTAAGTTCATTTTTATGTCACTGCACAGTTGTTCTCACAGTGGAATCAAGGAATTTAGTAGGGTGGGGGTCATGGGCACAGTGGGGGAAGAAGAGGTTAAGGACTCATCGATGCCTCCGGTATGGCTCACCTTTCTGAGAGAGTAGATCTCACACTACCCGTTCTCGTGAGCAGGCTCTGCACCTCGTGAGTGCCTGTGGTCAGTCCAGACAGCGAGCCATGATGGCTGAGGGGCAGGTCAATTGACTCAGAGCTCGTATGGAGACTAGTCATGGACTGGTAACTCGGAGTGTCCTTGCTGCCGGCAGAGGAACTGCTCAGATTGGCAGCCCACACAAGACCACCCGATGTGAAAGAGTGAACCGATGCTGGGCTGGAAGCCAAGGAGTGACTTAAGCTTATAACATCTGTAGTTAGGTCTGAGGGCTTATTGAAGAGAGGGCTGCTGTTGCCGCTCAGCCCACCAGCACTGCCCATGCTGCCCGTACCAGACGACGGTGACTCCAGACTGCCTTGTCGCGCTAATGAGGTACTAGGGCTGGGCACTACTGAGGAGGATTTCACACCCTCAGTATTAGGTGCAGAGGCAGATTTGCCACCTGCCTTGGCACCAAACAACCTAAAAGAAAAACAAATAACAACTTCAGTTGTTCCAAGAGACTCATAGCCACATTCCATAGGGTTTCAGTCCACAGAGCCAAGTGTGCTTTGGAGCAGTGAGCCACCAAGCACGTCCAGCCTCTATGTTCCTGAAGGTGATATGATCGGACTTGGTATTATTACTCAACTACTAAAGAGCTCTTAAATCTCTTAAGGGGATGTCAGCACTGGACTGCAACCAAGGGAGGCAGGAGAGGGCAAAAGTCAAACATGATCATGCTTGACTTTTACACTTCTAGCGATCAAAGGACTCAACGTATTTTAGCTATTCTGGCATTGCCTATCTAGAAAACCATTATAATGAAACAACTTCTACGCATTCGGTATATGATGCTTAAATGAAATTTCCTCCTTTTAAAAATAGGTTATTCAAAAATCGAAAGGGGACACTTAAGGCAATGTAATGTCTGGTGGTCTGAGTGACTCAGCTGAGAATATTACATATTGTTGACAATTTAGAGATTTGCTGAAATCCTCCCATGGAAAAACCATAGGGATTTCTGTCAGCTGTCGGAGCTACTTAGATATATATGTATACCAGCAATTTGAAATATCATTGGTTCTAAGGTAGATACTGGAGTTCAGTTCAGAAAACATTTTAGTTTTGTAAATGAAACAAGATGATATAATCTAATTTATGCAAATATGGAAATAAGATGATATGAAGTAATGGCAGAATGGTTCAGCTGCAATGAAATCCATATTTCCTGTAGTGGAAGATCTCTATGACGAATATGAGAAATTGTTTCATAGGTAATGGGCCACAGGGGGGCACTATTGGCTTTCACATAAGCAGTGAAAATATTTACTCTTGCTAAGAAGAATCTACACTTCAAAACATTCTTCACAATTAGTACTTGTAATGAGAAATTTGACTGCTATTTTTCAAACAGTTATGCTTCGAAGGTAACTTAAATGTGAGAGTAAAATTTTAAAGGCTCTAAGAGATCAAAATCCTAGAGTACACCACAGAATAAAAACAAATCTTAAATATTTAACAAGTAATAGATGATAAATGATACTCTATTAATTTGAAGATGAGAAAACAGAGGCAGAGATGTTTAACAATTTGTCCTAAGACACTCACTAATTTCCACCATGCTACTTGGGGTGTCTAAAATATTCCTTGGCAGAACGTCACATATTTAATATAAAAATAATCATGGTGCATATATCATTCACCTGGATTCTGTCAACAAACACTGACAAAACGTTCTAGAAGTCACCCTACTTGTGAATTCTTGCCCTTTGTCAGACATCCAAATGATTTAAAATTCTGACAATCACACCATGCTTTGACTTTATGTTTTGTTTCTCTTTTTACTATTTTAAGGTCCAGCCCTGTATAAACTGGTCTGATATAAACAGCTATCAAGAATACATGTTCTGCATTCATAACCATTAACTCATTATGAGTCAGTAAGATGATGCACATTAGAAATAAATGCAGTGTTTATCAAGATCTATATAGATTTTTTTAATTATGGAAGGGAGAGGTGAAAAATGCTGAATTATTATACAAGCTACCACTTTATTTTTATGACTACTTCTATGAATAGTCGTTTGACTTTAACCCTGTTGCACGAGCTGTTCACATTTCTAACATTACACTGACAGTATACCTGAAAGACTAACAATTTCTCTAAACAGTCATCACTTTCTTTGCACTAGCAGGTCACACAATCAGCTCTGTAGAATTCACTGTATTTTGAAGAAGACTAGCAAACAGAATCTTTGAATACTCAGAATAAATTAAAATACCTTTATGTAGAATAGACACGTGCTATACACTACCTTTTACATTTTCCCAGCATCCCCTTACATACCCTTACCTTCGAAACGTAGGTGAGGCAATATCTGGATATTTGGACCCTGGCTGTCTGAGCCCTTGTGTACCACAGGCACTGGCAGAGGTGGGGCTGGATTTGGGGGAACCTGACAAAGAAACACTCTCTGAATCTGAGACTGCGACTTTCTCCTTCTCTTTGTCTGTTTGGTTGACAGTGACTGGACTCGAGCGCCCTGAGCCGATCTTAGTGGGTTCTCTCAGTTTGGAGGTGGTGGCCCCAGCTGACTTGCTGCTGACATTGGAATCAATGCTGCTGGTACTGGATCTGTGGCCACCTCGCCCAGGGATACCGCTGGTGCTGGACTTGGAAGGGCGAGGCAAGCTGCGGTACTGGAGGGTGGTCTTGGAGCTCACGTGCAGGACAACATCATCTTGATTCTGAGACCCATCTAGGCTGGTTTTCCTTCCTGCATTTGACTTCCCACCAATGGCAGCTGATTTGGGAATCTTCCCCAGTGTAGCTGAGCCGCTGGTTATGGTGGCACCACTGCTGGTAATCACAGTAGAGGATGCTACACCACTTGGCTTCTTATATCCAAAAGAATTGCTGGCTGATGATCTTCCGATGCCCGAGGGTGGCTTTTTCCCTTCATCCCCACTGCTTTTCCCTGCATCCGAAGGGGACCTCTGCAAGGATGACCCTTTCAGGGGTGTTTTCCCTTTCTCTGAAGCTTTGGCATCATCTGTCTTCCCTAATTAACAAGAAACACACCAATGGGTTCATTTGAATGTTTTGACATCGTAATACCTCCAAGAACAAATGTAAGCATGTGAATGCTCTTTAGCTCTTTATATCACTTCAGTACTGTAATATTTCTTCTTTCAGATCTAAATAGGCACACTCCAGTATAATGAGAGGATTGAGTGTTCATAGCTATAAAGAAATAAACATATCTGTCGGAGGAAATGTAATGAGCTTGAGGAGATAAAGTGAAAAGGTTATTTTCTTATTTCTTAATATTTTGTATCTTACAACACTCTTGCTTCAGAAGGGTGTCACTTATGCCTACCAAGTCAAAAATACTAGACCAGTGGTTCTCAACTTTCCTAATTCTGTGACCCTTTAATACAGTTCCTCATGATGTGGTGATCCCCCCATCATAAAATGATTTTCATTGATACTTTAATTGTGCTACTGTTATGAATTGTAATGCAAATAACTGATATACAGGATATTTGATATGTGACTCTAAACGGGGTCTCAACCCATAGGTAGAGAACTGTGGTACCAGAAAAAAAGTGGCTATCCATACCTTTACTATGCTTATATCTGAAGTGCTCTATGACATTTGCATTTCAGGTGACACTATGTATAAAATGAGGGGAGAATCTGTCAGCTCTCAGATATGTAGTAAAAGGTAGCAGCATTTCAATGTGGGTGGTAGTGGCCTTTAATCCCAGCACTCATGAGGCAGAGGCAGGCAGATCTCTGTGAGTTCAAGACCAGCCTGGTCTATAAGAGTGAGTTCCAGGATAGGCTCTAAGGCTATATAGAGAAACCCTGTCTCGAAAAACAGAACAAACAAAAAGTAGTGGCATTTGTAAAATCAATACTGAGAATATTCATTAATAAATCAGGAAAAGCGAGGTATTATTTATCCAGAACCGAGACTGTATATGAAGTTATCACATTGTAATACAGCACATAACCACCCTATGTGACAAGTGTGATCCCCATGGGATTCTCAGATTGTCATACTTATGTGAGCTTACACGAGCAAGTATGTGGATTACAGAGTAAACCAGTTTAACTGTGTGCAGAAGATTATGATTAATAAAGGGAGATAATACATGTGGAAACACAGATGCACAATGGGACCATAGGTTAAGATTCTTCTGTAGTGCAGATCCCAAGTGACAAACCTACCTGGGGTCTTGAGTGCACTCGCATTGGTTTTCTGCCTAGCTGGTGTTCCTCCTTGGGCAGACATGCCTCTCCTCCAGGAGCCTGTCTGAGACACAGACAGGGCCGCTTTCTGCCCTGTCTTCTCCGAGTCTTCAGCAAGTCCGGAACTAGCACCCTTCCACTTGGCACCTCCTTCACTGTGGCTGTCAAAATCCTCCTCGGTCTTCTTGAGTTCCTCTGGACTGTCCCAGGTCTCGTCAGCTGTCGAGCGCTTCTCTGCTTCTGTTTTCAGCTATAAAGAAAAACTTCCCATGAAGAAGAACCCTATAAAGTGTGAATCGGGACCTGGAAGTTTTAGATAAACTTGTAGGAAAAATAACGAAGCACCGATTTATACTTCAGAATTGTGCCAGAAACGATTCTATTTTTAACTACGGCTTCACATAAGTTTCATCAATTTGAGCCACAGAATTTCTCTTTGCAGATATTAGAGAATGTCAGGATAAATAATGTTCAGAAAAGCCTTATTAAATTCCACAAAGGAAGGGGCTTTTCTATGACAAATGTGACAAGAAAGACCAAGACAAGGGAGGATTTAGTTAATGTTCTTTCTTGATTCACTGTGCACAAGTGAGCCTAGTAATTTGTTTTTGACATCATTATAAAGCTAATCAAGAATAATCTCATGTTAGACTGTTTTTTCAACTTGGTCTTTAAGTAAATCAGTATTAGTGGGGGACAAATATCCAGGTGGGTCTTTCTGTGTTAGATCAGCAAGGACATCTGAGTTATTTACAATCTTCAAAAGAGGCCGTTGCTGTAGTTCTGAGGGCTGCAACTGTAGGGGGCCTAAAACAAAACACTTCAGGTTCCAGTGATGGTAATTCATTAGTATCTCTGATTATTCAGCTTATGCAAATATTGCAGATTAAAGAATAAAATCAAGTTTAATAAAATACATATTTTTTAAAGTGAGAAATTGATAGAAGAGAAAGGACAGTTCTCACCTGAGTATTCTTCCTGGAGGGGACAGTGATGTTGGAGTAAGAGCTGATAGAGGATGTGGTATTCAGGTCATCTGTGCTGATATTATCAAGGGTATCACTGAGACCACTGCTTACTGAACTGCTGTCATCCCAGCTAAAGAGAAGAAAGACATGAAACAGCAATGAGCCCGTCTCAGGACAAACAATGTAAATCATTGACATTTCCACACAGTGCTTTCATATATTATAAAGACATTAAAACACTTATTATGAGAACTTGTTCACTATCAATTTAGGGAACATCATATTTATAAGAACGGAACAGTTACTAAATAATAGCCATATCTGGTATTAGGACAAACCAGAACACGTGGGTTACAGGCAAATATTAGAAGCATAAATGAGATAAGAGTAACATGCCATCTGGGTTCCTCATACCACACACACAAAAGAGAATTCATCAGATAAAAAAAATAAAATTACAACCATTCAACTGTGCTTAAATATTGAAATTCATCCAGTAATCTTACCTATCACAATTCCAAACAACATAAGATAGTCTTGTATCTGATGTTCTGCTTTTGGCATTTGCCACACAACTTCAGCTTCGGCATCTCAGTGAGTGATCAAAAAGTAACATTTGGAGCCTAGAGAGATGTCTCAGCTGCAAAGAGCACTTGCTGCTTTCACAAAGGTCCCAGGCTTGGTTCCCAGTACCCCCAAGATAACTTACAGCATCTGTAACTCCAGTTCTGAGGGATCTGATACCCTCTTCAAGTCTCTTGGGTACCAGGTACACATGTGGAACACATACATTCATGAAGGCAAAAAGTATTCATGAACATAATAAGCCAATAAATCTTCCAAAAAAAGCACATCTGGTCATGGCACTACCCTGTTACAATCTCCAAAAAGCTTCTCTTTTTCATATAGTCTGGGTTCCAAAACAAAATGTGTCTCAAGGAATGCATAAGGAAATCCAGTAGAGGAATAAGATGAATACCTGAAATACTTTTTTATAAACACTTTTTATATAAACAAAAATACAGTAGGCTATATTAATAACCATGTGCAGGCTAGCTTGGGTCCCATTATTTAGTCAATGTGTTTGATGTGGTGGCATATAAATCCTTGAGGGTATATGGATATCTTAAATGAGAGTGCGAATTCCACTTTGCAAGAGGAACCACTATCTTCTCATTTGCTGGCTGAATTTCAATCTGTTGATACATTACTTACTACTCACATGTGTTTTGATGTATGAATCAATGCAGCCTAGGTACACATACTGTATAAGGACAAAAACCAAGTCTCATGAAATGAACATTTGGCTTTAAACACCTTCCGCAAATGATCCAAACATTGAAGATACTATTCAAATATTCATCATGAAAACACAAATAAAACATAAAGGAGACAAAATGAATATGCTACAGGAGCCTATGCTTAAGTTCCAAATAATAATGATGTACTTAGATATATATAAATCAAAAGTAATCATCAAGAAGAAAACTGAACTTATTGGAAGCATAGAATATTATTACCAATTGTTACTTATAAATTAGATTATTATCATCATTAACAATTATATCATAATGTTTAGAAAATGTGGTACATTTACAGAATGGAGTACTACTCAGTGGGAAAAAATGGAATCTTGAAATTCACTGGCAAATTGATGGCACTAGAAGAAACCATCCTGAGTGAGGTAACCCAGTCACAAAAAGACAAACATGGTATGTATTCACTTATATATGGATTTTAGACATGGAGCAGGGGATTTTCGGCCTAAAATCCCACTACCAGAGAGTCTGGGAAACAGGGAGGACCCCAAGAAAGATTTGCATGGTACCCCAAAGAACTGTAATGGGACAGGATCTCCTTAGGAGAATGAGAGCATGGAGGGAGGAGACAGGAGAGGAAGCTGGGAGAGTGGGGAAGAAGAGGAGGGGTGAGGAGGACATAGGGGAGCAGGAAGATTGAGTCTGGGAAAGAATAGAGGAGAGCAGGATAAGAGATACCATAACATAGAAAAATCTATTTTATACCACTTGAGAAGTATCTAGCTGAGTGCCTGAATCTGGTATCTTCTTAATATACTCTTTTATGACTTTCCATATTATAAGCCACATCATCAGGAAACACCTACTATATCTAATCCTCCTTACAAACAGCTGTCATGCAGCATAGGTCCCATCTACAGTCTATACCCAAGGGGAGAAAATGATCTTTAGCAAGCAAGTCAGAAAATTTACTTCTCTCCCAGCTAGCAGAGTAACTCAGTTTTCCTTTAAGTATTGGTAACCCGAGTTACCTACTAGAGGTATCATAGTTTGGATGTATGGTTTTCTAAGAGCCAGTAAAGGGGTTATATTTCCCACCTTCTCCTAATTTAAAGAACCTTCCAACGTGCTTTAGTTCCATAAATTGGCAAAAGTAGTTCAAGTAATTTGCAACTAAGATCTTAGTCCCTACAATAATCATTTCTACAACATAATTTATTCCATACTTATTATTTCTTTTAGTATTTGTACTTTACATGTTGAATATGGGAATATAAATTATGAAAAATAATGAATATATACTTTGAATATTACTATACCAATGTAAACCTGAATCTCAAGTTCCTTAACAAGCAATAATTAAAAAGATGAGAAGATATACTGAAGTATTTAGAAATATTGTATTTAATAAAAAGACACTCACATCTATTTATTTGAACACACACATACGTGTGTGTGTGTGTGTGTGTGTGCGTGTGTGTGTGTGTGTGTGTGTATGTGTAGTTTATGTTACCATAGCCTTTATCATTGCTTTGTGTAGGCCCATCTGGAAAAATCTACTTGTCTGGCCTGGGTGGAGACCTAACATTCGAAGTTTCCCAAAGCATAAAGCAGTTAATGCAACTGTATGGCCGATCACCTGAGCAAGGTGCCACTGTAAAACAGGCAAGAGCATCATTATGAATGTGAGCTCACAATAGCTACGCTAAAGAGACGGATGAAGTAACTACTCCTCTAATGACACACTGCACTCTTCCTTCCTGGAATTCCCTCTACACAGTGCAGTTCCTGTGATCTATGGACAAGCTCTGTTGGACCCATCTACTTCTATAAATCCTAACTCAAAAGGCCTATTTCTTTTTTGTTTTGTATGCTTCCAAAGCTTAAATCTGACTTGGGGGGGTACCTTAGGCTTCAATATTATTTTGGAAAGCTCCCTTGCTTCCGTGTAGCTGACCTCCATGCCTCTCAAATTCAATGGCATGGCTTATTTCCCTTCCCTTCTCCATTGTCTTCCATGCAGCTTCCAAGATTTACAGCTTACCTGCCCTGGGGTTTTCTTTTAAACTCTATTAAACTTTTCCTTGAGCTTTTGTTTGAGACTGTTCTTAAATTTTCTTAACAATGAGATTAAAAACCCCAAGAGGGAATCTGAATTCTCTGGTATCAAGTCGCAATCATGGATGGGCTCTCCAAAATTTCTAGTAACAGCCAGAGATCAACTAGGGGAAGAGTGGGTTTACAGCTTCCACTATTTTGGTTCCTTAATGGGATGGAACACACATCTTAAAGCTTGGTGCAAAGGACCATTACCTGCTAAGTCATTTCCTTCTCAGTCTTCAACAATAGCTTCTTCCAAATGAAAATCCTAGTTTCAAATATTATGCTAAAATCACTATCAGCTATTGCGATTACAGCAATCATAGATATTCCTCAATAAAGACAAAACTCTTAGACTTATATAACCTATAGATGCAATAACATCATGAGTTTCAATCTCTCATTGAAAACTGAAATGAAGTAAACTAACAAATATAATGGTCATGCAAAAAAAAATCAAACAAAGCCTGGTAAAGCAGAACTAAAATGCACATGGGAGTTCTCCTTGGGTTTGACCACTCTCACAAATAGTACATAGGTTATTGAATGTACTGTTCTGGTTTAATTAGCATCTGCTAATAGCCTTTGCTTCTGTCTTCTCTCCCCTCCTTTCCTAAAACGTGCTCATGACAAGCATTGCATTCTCTGCCATCTTCACTTCACTCTTCTGATTCTTATTGTATTTCTCTCATAGTTTGGTTGTGAGCCTAGTCTTTAACGACTGAGCCATATCTCAAGCACCTTATAATATTTCTCTATTTTTAGAACTTCTTTGAATTGCTCATATTAACTTTAGAATATCTTCCTTGAGAACAACTATGAAATCAAGGTTATGATTTTTAAACCTTAATCACTTAGCTAAACTACAATTCTCTCCTGACTGTTTTTTAACTTATTTGGAATTTTCCCCCCAAGGGAGTCTGTCAAAATCTCAAATTAACTCTAGGTCGATCGCATTATTCTTTCTCCAAAAATTCTTTCCGACATTCATTGGCATTGTTTGTCAGTCCTTGATCTAATATATTACTTTTACTTCCTTTCCTTTTTAATGAAGTCCAATTCTCTGTGAGTTGTCTTTAATCACTTAAAAACATTCTTTTAGCAGGTACCAGGGATGGCCACTCTTTTATTATACATTTTCCATGTCTATACTATACTCAATATTCATTTAAAAATATTGCTAAGTATGTACTCTCACTCAGGGTGAGAAGTAAATTGCAATTCTTCAAACAACGTAATGTTTACTGAGAACATCATTCAATAGATTCTGGGAAGTGTGGTGGTAGAGGTTAGTGGTATAAATGGATGGTGGGACATAATCAGGATTACTTCTTTCAAGAGCTGGTATCTTCATGGTCTGACTGTGACAACTGTAAGTGAATAAGATAGCTATTCTATGATAGCTAGTCTATTGCTGCATTGTCACTCCTGATAACCACTCATGTGTGTGTGTGTGTGTGTGTGTACCTCTGTTCTCCTTTTCATACTATAAATAATAGACTATGCTTTATCTTATTTTTGTAGCTCTAATAGATAACAGTGTCTGTTGTTAACTATGCCACTAAATTATATTGCTAAATGAAGTTTTGCTTTTGATCATACTGTTTCTATTCATTGATTTTAAACTGGGTTAAGTCTAATAATGAATAAAATATTTTTAAAGATTTATTTTTATTTTATGTGCATCAACATATTTATCTGCACGCATGTGTATGCACCGTGTGTGTGTGTGTGTGTGTGTGTGTGTGTGTGTGTGTAGAGTGGTACCTCAGAGGTCAGAACAGGGTATCAGATCCTCTGGATCTAGAGTTACTGATGTCTGTGAGCTGTTATGTGGGTGCTGGGAACCGAACCCAGATCCCTATAAGAACATCAAATGCCCTTAACCTCTGAGCCACTACTTCAGCTCCATTAAATGAAAGTTTCAAGCAAACTTTTGTTCAACATAATTCTTTGTTAAGGAAACTTTAAGTAATAATTTTTGACAGATAATGGAGTTATTTTTCTAATCTTAAACTTCTATGACATTTGACTTTCTTCTTTGATTTTGTAGACAACAGAATTCTCCATAGCCATAATGCAATTAATTCTGTTGATTGTCACACGTTTAATTAAGTTGAAAAAACTTAATAGAAAATAGTTTTTAATGAAAGAATTATTAGCATAATTAGCTCTGAGTAATAGGTCTCAAATCTCATCAAATATTTTTGCCATCCTTTCATTTTTAATTGCATTAAAATCTAAGGGTTTCTAACTATATTCTGCATAAATAGGACCTCTTTATTTCTGCCAAATTACACATCTAAAATTCTGTTGAGTTTTTCTCATTGGCAAGTTTATAATGAAAAATAAACAACTACATGACTATATGCATGCTGGTTTATTTCAAAGTTTCTATTGCTTCATTTCTATGGGCATTTTAGTGATTATTACCAGCATGATGTAGCTTTACAGTAAGCCTTAAACAGATCATGAGAGTCTACCAGATTCATGCTTCTCTTTAGAAAATCACTGCAGCTATTTTTGTTCTTAGCATTTGCATGTGATTTCAGAAACAGCCACTAAACGTCTACTGAAAAGCTGCTGGTGACTTGATCTGCAGTTTATTAAATCTAAAGACCCATTAGGAAATACTGATATCCTCTCAAGCCTCGCAGGCCACAACCAAGAAATATTTTTCAAAATATTTTTACCTTCTTTAATTTCTTTATGAAATAATGGGTAATTCTTAGAATCACAGAGCTTTAAACAAACAAATTGGGTTATATTAGGGAAGTATATGTTTAAATGTTCATGTTCTATTTTTTCTTCTTGTTGTTGCTTATATATCAAATACAATGAAAATCTTTTTTGGGGGGGGCTTCAAAACAGGGTTTCTCTGTGGCTTTGGAGGCTGTCCTGGAACTAGCTCTTATAGAGCAGACTGGTCTCGAACTCAGAGAGATTCACCTGCATCTGCCTCCCCAGTGATGGGATTAAAAGCATGCGCCACCACCACCTGGAAATTACAATCAAATTTGAAACCTTGGCTTTTTTGGTACTGCAGGATGAAGGTCTGATTTTAAAGTAAATTCCTTTGTTACTTCTTCATATATGTTCAGTTATGTCAACTCTGAATACAGTAAGATTACATTTCCTTTCTATAAGCCTATTCCAATACGCTGAACATGCTAATGACAGGTTTTCACATATAATAGTAACACAAAGATACAACTCTGGCAATATTATTACCCTATTACTTAAGTATAGGAAGAAGGCTAAAGAATAAGCCTACACTAAATCATAATGAAAATGGAAGAATAAATAATTAAAAGGCCCATTAATTTTTAGCAAGTGTCAAGAAAATCTGTCGTATGAAAAATAAGAAACTGAGATTTCATTTCAAATTATAAATTAAATTCCATGTCAGTGCAGCAGTTCAGCATGAAAAGCAGAAGACTATACTGAAAATAGAAAGTTCCATTCTTTAGAGGAGAGACTTTGAAATCACAAACCAATGAAGATGTTCATAATGAAAACTAGACTTTATCAACCAATCGTTCCTACACATTGAAAGTGTGCCCTGATTGTAAAATGGTAAAATACATATTTTCTTTGCTGGAGCATAATAGAAAACATTTATAATTATTAGGTCAACTGAATAATAATAAATATTCACAGAAAAGCAGACAAAGAATCTTAACAAATAATGTAAAAAGAAAAATTTCCAACATCCCAAAAGCATATGAAGAATTTTAACTTTATAAAGTTCTAGCAATCAATCAATTAGTGTGTATAAAATCCTCACTAGTGACTAGATATTCTTTCTTCTTTGCACTCACTAGTAATTCTCTTCTCACAAAAACCCAGAAGTAATGGTTAAATGATCAACTCTATATTATATAGACAAGGAGATTAAGGTACAATCTCATTAAAGAACTCACCCAATTTCTCACATACTAAACAGTGAGTTTTGGTCCAGACCTTTCCAGATGCAGATTTCACGTAATTAACCCAACAAAAAATGATAATAGTGAAATTTCAAATACTGTCATCAAAAGTATTGAGTCTGCTTTATAATTAAGGTTAATAATGTAGTTTATAGCAATCCATCCTAAAAAAAGAATTTGACTTGTGAACAGAGATTTTTTAAAGACGGAATTCATCTCCACATTTCCTTTCTTAACACTTTCAAGGGATGATCAATGACACATAAAGTGATATAGAGTAATTGAAAGCCAATTGTGTGTGTGAAAGCAGATTTAAAAGTTTGTGTGCTGAGTGATCCTGTTTCTTTGATAATTTAGTGATGATCAGTGGTTAGCAGTGAAGGGAGTCCTCTGGCAGTGGGTACATAGCTTCATACAGATGTCAGGAATCAGAAATAATAATCAGAAATAATTAGAAATAATACAACATAGAAAATAAAAGAATGTAACCATTTAACATACAGGCATATTACTCTTCGACTTCCTATTAGAATACCAAATGAGTGAGAAAATACACGGGGATACTTTTTATTGTTTAGCTTTTACATGCTTAGTAATATGGTGAACAATCACCTCTGGGCCTACATTTGAAGGCAAATGTGCTTCAAACTAAATGTATTTTTGTTCACAGTATCAGTGTTTATGGGGACTTCTGAAATATTTACTGAATAGTTCTTAAAATAATTTTGAAGATTTGAAACACATTCCTTTTGGAAAAGGGAAAGTTAGCCCAGTGACCTGCTATTGGTTTCTGGGTCATTTTTCAGTATGGTCCTGTATTGGGCATAGCAGCATTTGGGGCAGACAGTCTTCATTTTGCTATTAGACTGTTCAGAAGGCTGTACTAAGTGCTCAACAAGGGCATGTATTGCAAAAAGACACCGTTCCAATAAAGAATGGATCTTTTTAACCTCAGGTACTAAAAAGTAACCTTAATTTCCAATTTTCACCTTATTTAATTACTATAAGTGAACTAATGGAACATGTCAATTAATTATTTCTCTGGATATACTCCTCTTTTACCCCAATCAGATTATAATCAAAATACTGGCTACTGATTTTAAATTTATTTTAAATTTCTACTGAAATGTTCACTGAGTAGTGACTTTTCAGTTTTTGTTCGTAGTTTGGTTTTATTAAAAGATTAAGGAAAAATACATTTGCAAACTATTTTAGTTCCCAGTTGAATGGTTTGATTACATATGATATAATCATTTAGAAAACATTGCCCTGGATGTTATAATATTTCTCAGTATTGGAGTATTCTTGGGGCAACAGTACTGGGAAACATTTGAAATGAGTGATGAGGCTCATCAGTAACATGATGTTCTTAATCTGGGTGCCTGCAGAATCATGTTTCTTCATTATTCATGATCTTTGCTGGAACTCAGCCTTCTGAAGTAGGTCTGACTTAGCTTGTTTAAAAATTAGCACACTCTTCTCCATACACATGTCTTATGATATTTTTGCCTTTGTTTCCCATTTTCACAACTATTGTCAGTCAATATATTACTCATTCAATTAAATCATCACATTTTTAACTAAAAAACATAATAAAAAATCTGTGAAACCTAGAAAGTTTTATTTTGTCTATGGTTGTTTTTCATGCTGTCAGAGAAAAATATCTTGACTGCAAGAGGCACTCTATCAAGGGCAGCTTTTATAACTCAATCATTAATGGTCACGTCCCATTTAATTATCACTGCTGATAGTAATCACCTAATTGGACTCTAAGTCACTAATTATGAGTAGATTCATATGTGTTGAATTTGATTTCTGAATACCACACCTACTTGTATCTTAGTCTTTGCAAGTTTGATTTACTACACAGGTCTTGAGCCACACCCAGACTATATTTCCATTCAGAATTCTAAACTAAAGCTCAGGCATAGTAGGCTTCATTTTTAAGCAACCCAGAAAGTCTATAAAACTCATTAAAAACATTGAGAATTATATGTGAACCTCACTCAAATGCTACGATGAATTTGTCATTAGTACGCAACTGAGACCTGCATTTAAAATACTCATTCAAGTTCGTGAGATCCGTGAACAATCGGAAATCTATAAGACAAAAGTGGTGTCCTAGTTACACTTCTGTTGCTGTGATAAAATACCCAGACAAAATGCAAACTGTCAGAGAAAGAGTTTATTTTTGCTCACAATTTCAAGTTATACTGCATCAGAGCTGAGAATGTAAGAGGATAAGAGCTGCAAACATTTAGTCATACCACATCTATAGTGAAGAGCAAAGAGACAAATGAATGCATGTAAAATTAATACTTGGATGACATTCTTCATTAGCACAGTCCAAGATCTAAACCTAAGGAATGCTGCTGCCCACAGTGGTCTTGGTCTTCTCCCCTCAATCAACATAATCAAGACAAGCACCTACAGACACACACACAAGTCAACTTAATGTAGACCATCCTTCATTGGGACTCTCTTTCTGGGTGATTTCATAGTGTGTTAAGGTGACACTAAGATTAGCCACCATAAGTATTTATTACAATATTGGAGTTATTCAAGTATACGGGAATTAGCTCACATATAAAGAAAATTTCAATCTGAATACAAGAAGATCCAAACTCCTAAAGTTTCATAGGAATGTCAGAAAATCCAGTGTTAAGATTCTCATGACATAGTAAAACAAGAAAAATGGTATTTTCTATCCAGCCTAAGAGGAGGCAGACTATATAGAATATGATGCTGTAAATATTTTCAAGATTTTACTGTTTCTTAAATATGAAAACAACTGCTTAATAAAAAGGAAAAAAAGTAACCATACTCATCATGAGATTTTTTTTATAAAACTTTCCAGATTTTTCATCCTGAATTAAAGGGAAATTGGATATTTGCACAGTAGAATGGAGTCACTAAAACTCTATCATATTTTAGGATACATTTTTCTATATGATTATTAAAATAATGAGATGCATTTTACTTTCAAAGTATGTTCTAGACACTATGATGTCTAGGCTGTGAGTCTTAGAACCAAACAATTAAGTCCATGACTTTGGCCCTCACAACTATGTGAGCATGCAACTACTTATTCTTTTATTATGCAATTTGTCAACAAACACAATGCACTCCATGCCAGCTATGGGTACTGTAGTCACTCAAGTGTAAATTCGTTATTCCTTCAGGGTCATTGACAGAAAATATATAGAGTTATTCTAAGACTTATTTGTAAATGTTTTATCATTGTAAAGAAAAGAACAAGCCATCAGAGGAGATTTCAGAGTGGGAAAACCCCAAATTAAGATATCAATATTTAAAAATGATACAAGATTAAATACATAAGCTCTCAATGAAAAACCTTGTATGGTTTTATTACAGTTTAAGTAAAGTTCCTTACACCCACCAATGTCTCATTTTGCCACTGCTTATTATCTGTACAATTCAGTATAGAATACAGATGGGCAAGAGAAAAAGACTAATTTGCCCATGTCTTTTATACTGGAGAAAGGGGAAGTCTTCTAGAATAGTTAGAAAAGAAGTCATCAAGATGCCTCAAAACACAATCCCGAGGGTACATTGTGTTTGAACTTGCATCATCTTACCCATGTCAAAAGAATTGGGTTTGTTTGTTACTTAAAAGCTGATTATAATACTTAATAAACTGACAATTCTTATAAAGAGGTTAAAAACCTTCATTTTTATAATCTTAGTGTGTATATAGAATTGAGTTTAATCTACGAAATGTTAGGAGACTAGTATTAATATGCTGTGGATTTGGGACCAGAAAGCAATCCATAAGCTACGTGCTGGCCTTTTCATTTCCTTTTCTTTTTTCTAGAAAACAAATAATGAAGATTTACAGTTGTGCTCTTGAAGCATCAGATAAGGATAGATAAACAGCAAAATGAAAAGCTCTCGTTCCTTATCAAAGCAAGCCCCAGGTAATCTCTGTCAAATTTAATAAGTATTGTTATTTTAAAATGAATTTATGCAGTCAGGCAGATTTTTGTATATTAAGATACTTGAGGCAGAGAAGAAAAATACCTATTTTTTTACTATGTGAGCTGAAATCACCAGAGCAATAAAATAATGTTATTAAAAATTCATTCAAACACATTATTAGAATAATGCCCATAATAGTTTTGAGAGTTTATTCCATCACTCTTTTTTTTTAACAATACGGCCATATGGATGGAAAAAATACATATATTTTATATTTCTTTTTTTTTCTTTTTGATTTTTCGAGGCAGGGTTTCTCTGTATTATTTTGGAGGCTTTCCTGGAACTCACTTTGTAGATCAGGATGGCCTCGAACTCACAGAGGTCCGCCTGCCTATGTCTCCCGAGTGCTGGGATTAAAGGCGTGCGCCACCAACGCCCAGCTTATATTTTATATTTCTAATAAATGTAGAAATTATGGTGAAAATATATAAACTAAAATTATAAAACAAAAGATATGTAACCTATTTATATGAATTCAAGAATTCAAAAAGTGACTATTTTATATCATATACAGATTTAAAAGCCATTAAAGACTTGTAAGGGCTAATTTACATTGTCTACTTGATCAACTTTAGAACCACTCCAACATATATTTCACAGTGTAACCGTGACAGAGATCCCAGAGAGGTTAAACTCATTCCACAGGACATGCATGCAATACCCATGAACCCAGAGAAGGCGCTGAATAGCTTGAAACTGCAGCTAGAGATTGTTGACAGGCTGTGGGTGTGTGTGTGGTGGGAACCCACCATCTGTAGGAGCTGCAAGTCCTCTTGACCATGAAGCCATTTAACCAGGCTCCAATTTCCCTTTTTAACACTTAGAGGAGACCATTTAATGATACCATTTTTTCCTGCTTATTATTATGGCATACTTACACAGTTTTAGCATGTGATATATGGATATTTTACTGATTATCATGTGTATTTTTATAATGTCATCTTTTTAATTTTATTATCATAATATTCTGTCAAATATGACATAGGTGAGGTCTCTATAAACTACAGATTAAAACTTTAAAATAAATATGTATTTAAATAAGTACGTGTTAGAAGAGGCAAAATTTTAAATGTTCTATTATTTTAAACAATGATTACCATATTTATTCATTAGACCATCAAACATTTTTCAAATGGAATCAAATGACATGCACAGAAAATATAGAAATAAGGTGTTATAGAGACCTAACATTGACCTTAACTTTGATAACATATAATTCTCACTTTTGGGGATTCACAGACTGGCTTTTGGACAGCTGAACACTTTGTTACTGGCATTCTATTTAATCACAATCATAGCTATTAGGCCTTAGCTAAATTGTCTCCCTTCTCCAAAACCCCCCTTTCTCATTTGAAATATTCTTGGCATTAGCTATCTGTTTCAGAATAATGGAACTACCCAAATGACTATAATTTCAAGGCTGAGTAAAAAAAGAAAACAGTATATAGAAGAGAGGAGCCTAGGTAATGCCCAGCGAGTTGGCTACAAAGCTGCGAGCAGGATCCGAGACACAATTCCATTTACTTCTTTCTTGCTTAAAAGAGTATGCATTCAGGCAACAGCACAATAACATATTTTTAATTTATGTACACAAACACTATTAACAATGAAGAAATATTTTGCTCCAATATAAAAATGTGCTATAATAAAAAATAGATTTTTTTATATTTTAAAAATCCAGAACATTACTGTAGTAAAGCATATTCCTTTGAAAAGGAGGAAAGAAGGAAGGAAGGAAGGGAGGAAGGAAGGAAGGAGGGTAGGAAGGAAGGAAGGAAGGTAGAGAACTTGAGTGATTGTCTTCCTGTCTTCAAAGGTGAAAGACAGTTCAGCATTAGGGAGCTGTTTGCCAAGAAATCCCCCACCCCCATGAAGGAAAACAGATGGCAGCAGTGACAAGGAAAACTTGCAGCAGATTCTGCCTGGCACATTTTCAAAACATCCACTTGTATTTTTTATCACAAATAGCTAACTGCCCTCTTCCTTATACTGTGCAATAATTTTAGGACACAGGAAAAATATGAGAATGACACTTAAAATAATCTGAAAAGATTGAAGGGATTAAATACAGCACTGGGCTGAGGTGGTGACATGAACCTGGCTGGGCTGGTCTCAACTTTCTGATGCTTACCAGGCAGGATCCCCATGGCTGATATTTTACATGAACTATGCTAAAGTCTCATACATAACCAGCCACCTGCATTGGGCACTATGGTCTCTGTTCCTGAGCTCTATATAGTAACCCTCATTTTATTTGTGCTTTCTTTGCCAAGAACATGTCTGTACAAGGATTGCCCTTGTTCACCTGAGCCATCAGTGACTATGGGATTAAAGGAGCTGCCAGTCCTCAGTACATTAACACATGAAATAGTGGGTGACAACAATGGCCTTTGATAAATGAAGCTACTCTTCACAAATGGAGGGGTTCACATCATGAGAGAAGAATGTTTCACAGGATTTCATGATAGAAAACCAATAGATCTACTGGGGGGAAAGGGATGAAAATTAAAATGTTTTCCCTACAGGAACTGACAACATTGGTGAAGGTACCTCTGATGAGTACTCAGTGGATTCATCTAAGGAGTGAGCCCTTCTTTCTGAATTAGTACCACCATCTTTACTTTAGCCATGTGAGACACGAAGACTTAGGTGGGTAAAAGTCAAAACACAGGAATCAAGAAGTTAATTTTATCAATAAGTGCTAACCCAACCTATATCACCTCTTCTATATTTACTTACTTACATGGACAGTATTAACTAATGAGGTAAGTGCTTCAGCATATAGTTAGCCTTCCAAGTCAGGGATTTCTGCTTATGTACATGAAATTAATCATAGGCTGAAAATACCTTGGGAAAATGAAACTATAGCAAACATGCCCAGAATTTTCCTTCCATTATTACCTAAACAACAGAACATAGCAATTATTCACCTAGTATTTACATGATATTAGTTGCTATAATATAAATATGAGAAGATGAGCAAAGGACATGTGAAAATTATCACTCTTATCCTAATCAGTGGGTGCTGCCCTTGCAGATAAAGAATAATGATTGCAGCAGTGTCATTTCAGCTCTGAGGCCACTTAGTAGTGCATATGTGGCTGGTGTGTAAACCTTCAAAAGCAGTATATGCTGCATACTACTATGAATCTACTTCCCTAAGACAAAAACTCATCTTCAACAACATAATCTCAACATTCATCCAACTGGCACTAAGTATAATTGATCTGTGTTCTTTCCATCTGTATTCCCAGTAATCTTGACATTTCTTAGTAACCTACAGCTGCCGTATTCTAATTAGTCCCTGAGCCTCTGACCTGGGTTTCTAATGCATTTTTCAAAGAGCCAGAATGACTTCTGATAATCATAGCATGGCACGAATACTTCAAAGTCTGCTCTTTGGGTGACTTAGCTTGCTTCTCTACAATTCCCTACACAGAGTCACACTGAACTAATTTGAATTTTTCAGTTGTCCTTTTAATTTCATGAATCTATATTTTCCTATTTCTACACATAACCGTCCCCTGACTCTCGCAGGTCCTCAGCTAAATGACTTTTCCATATAAGACTCACACACACAATTCTCTTAAATGACATTTCTTTGCAGTTTGTGAGTATCTAATTCAGGTATTCATAATCCCCCATTTGAGTGATACATTTATCATTACAACTGATTTTGTTTAATTCACCCAATTTTCAGTCATGCATTGTCTGCTTACAAGTAGTTATGGGCAGATTTCTCATTACACACATATTTTGTAAGTATATTAAAATTCAAGTACATTTAAAGATATATAAGATTACATAGCTATAACATTCCAAGACTCAGAATTAACTACAGTGTTTTTGTGAGATAATTTGAAAGAGGTTGTCTTTTTTGTTAATGTTTTCTATGCCACATGTCAACACAGAAAAGGACTACAGATTCAAAGAAAATACAAGGAAGACACAGAATAAAATTTTGTATTTATAAGTTGGTCTTACCAATAATCGACCCTCCTTCCTGATAGTTATTGTCTAATAACATTCAATCCCTTTTGGCCTATTATAGTTTTGCAATACAGCCCTGTATGAAGTAGCCAGCTTATACTGAGAAGCTAAAATATGAGAAATGCACAAATCTTAAACAGTAGAATGAATATTCATCACACACAATGAAAGGCCAGGGAAACTGAAACCTAAAATTCTCACAAATAGCCCCCTACACACACACACACACACACACACACACACACACACACACACGCACACACACACACACACACACTCAGTTTGGGTCATAGATGTTTAATATAAAGGCAGAAGGGAATGCTACCATGAGCTTGCCTCTTTGTTTAGACTCACTCAGATTCTTTATGTTCCTTTTCTGTCTCTTGCTGTCATAATTTTTTAAAATAGTTGAGCTAGAAATTGAAGGAAGAGTCACCTTCAATAATTAGAATATCTTCATAGAATATTTGTATAATTTATAATACATTCTGTAGCAAGATCTCATATATTGGGCATAGTAGTATATTGACAGAGAAAACATATTGCATGAGACATCAGCTATGTTACCAACGCAGTATACATTTTTAATAGTTTTATGTATAAGTAAATTATGCCAGACATTATTTGCTTCTGATTTATAACCTGATAATTAAAGTTATCTTTACTTTTCTTCATTGTTACATTTTTTAGATTTCCTTTCAGAATAATTAGATAATATATTGATAATTAAATATTTTTAAATAGCATAATTATTACCTAAAACTTAAATGATACAGGATATTCATAATTGTGGGGACACCAGACCTTGAGCAGAGACCCACTTCCCCATCAGCCTGGGAGTAGGCAGCTATAAGACAATGTTTACTAAAAACATGTTTACTAAAAACAATACAATGCCCAGGTGAATAAGTTCCTGAAAAGGGCTTGCCCATGGGAACCACCCTGTCCTCGACCTTTTCCAAAGACTATCTGTCCCTTCAGACTCACCCATCTCCACCTCTGGCGTCAGGGTATATAATAAGCAGCCAGAATAGGAATAAAAGAGAGCCTTCTTGAGGAGACTTCGGTGTTGTCAATCCCTGACACCCTCCGCACATTCTCGGACACAGGCTGCGCAGCAGGCATGGCACATAATAATATAACTGCTAATACTATTGTAATTCATAGTATATAATTTTTTGGTTTAGGAAATTATTTTCATCTTATTAACATATTACACCATCATATATAGTAGAACGTTTCAGCTATCAATCAACAGTCCATTTTTTATAACACGTATATAAAGGTTTACCTCAGGCATTTGAGGTATTTGCCAACATTCACACAGCTCATAGAACATGGAGAGGTCAAGCTGGTGTCTACAAGGAGCCTTTATCCCTAGGTTCTAGTCTCTTTGGTATGAGAGAGTACTCTTTAGACTACAGAAGAGAGAAACTTGGACACCAACTCAGCTACAAAGCCTACCTACAATGTGTCCTGACTGCATAATATACTAGGGCAATGGTGGTACACAATTTGTGGAAGTGGCCAAGCAATGTCAGGTTTCACTTGAGGCCCATACCACAGAGGGAACCCATGTCCTCCACTGCTTGGATAGCTAAGAAGTAGAGACTGGATATCCCAGAGACCTATGGTTGTACCAAACATTACTTGCAAAAAAATCGATTGAAATGATTGCTAATGATATTCTTCTATTCTCATAGATCTGTGACTTGTGAGTCTTCATCAGAGAGGCTTCCTCTGGCAGAAGATGAGAGTGGATGTAGAGACCCACAGCAAGACATTATGCATAAAGAGAGAGATAGAATCTAAAGTGGAATTCTCCATTGGGTCTCTCTCTCCAGAGACTGGGGAGCCCAGTGGAAGAAGAGAAGGAAAAGACTCTAGGAGTCAAAGTGGATGGAGGATATCAGGAAAACATGGCCCACTGAATCAACCAGGCAGAGTTCATATGGGCTCACAGAGACTGAAATGGCAATCACAGGGCCAGTATGGGTCTGGCCTACATCCTCTGTTTATATGCTATGGCTATTTGCTTGGTATTTTTATGGGACTCTAATAATGGAAGTGGGTGTGTCTCTGACTATTTGCCTGCTCTTGGGACTCTTTTCCTCCTGTTGGGTTGCCTTGTCCAGCATTGATATTAGGGCTTTTTGTCTTGTTTTATTTTATCTTGTTTTGCTGTATCTGTTTGTTGTCTCTTGGAGGCTTGCTGTTTTCTGAAGGGAAACAAAGGGCAAATGTGGGGTGATATTTTGTTTATGTTTTAACTACAATTTTCTGTAAAATCAAAATAAAAAATAGATCATATACTTCCAATATATAATGGCATAGGATATGCATTACCATTCCAATTTACAGGGAAGGTAGCATAAGGAGAAAATACTGGTCAAAAAACCAGCTGAGCAAACTCCAAACACTGCATCTCCACGTCTGATGTCAAAATGCTCTCCATGTCTCTAATTTCTCTCCACATCTCCGTTTCCATTTCTTTCAAGTTAGTTCCACTCCCTGTTAGCAGCTCTCCTCCGCAGGTATTCTATGAATCTGGCATCTCTACACCTTGGATTCTCGAAGGCAATCCAGGCTTCAATTTCACAGCTTCATGCAATGGCTTCTGTACTAGGCCTCCATTCAGGGATACACCTGACACGTGCCTGGCCTCAGAGCCTTTATTCTGTATCTCCTTTCTTCTGTCCTCAAGTCTAAACTCAGAACCATGTGGCCAAAGCTGCCAAGTTCTGCTGCTTCTTGGGGCTGTTACATGACCCTTTGTATAACTGCATCTTCACAAACTTTCAGTTTTTCTTCATAGCCTATGCTTGGCTGTCCTTGAACTTGCTTGTAGACCAGGTTGGCCTACAACTCAGATCTGTCAGCCTCTGCCTACCCAGTGATGAGATTAAGGGTGTGCCCCACCATCCCTAGCTGTGTATTCCTTTTCACAGGTTGGTAAGTTAGCAGGGTGGAATCTTGCCCTGAGATCACCACTCCCTTCATTCCATTTCTTCATCCCTTTATCTCCTGAAAGATAGGTCTTAGCTGCATTCTACTTCCTGGTGCTCTTTTTCTCCTTAAATTTACTTTTTGTAATTTACCCTGCTCAGCTTGCTCCATTTAATTATAAATCTTCATTATAGTTACCACTAATACCCGAAGACAGAGTCTATACTAGGCTCTTTGGAGATTTCTTCTGTCAATGGAATTAATATAAAATTCTTCACTTTAGCCTCAGATAGACTCTTTGGACAAGGTCAAAAGCTAGTCAGTTTCTTCATCAAAGAATCACAACAGTGATCTCCAAGAACTGAAATTCTTCTCCTGTGAAAACCCTTGAGTGAATCCTCCGTAGTTCAAATAACTCTTAGAACCACTCTCTTCCATGTTCCTATGAATATGGTCCATCAAGCAGTGTTTTAAACATTCTACTGCTATCCAAACCCAAAGTTCCAAAGTTCAAATTTCTCCAAACAAACACAAACCAGCCTTATTGCAACAATCCCCCAGCCCCTAGCACCAACTTCTGTCCCAGTTAGGGTTTTCCTGCTGCAAAGACACACCATGACCATAGTGACTCTTATAAAGGAAAATATTTAATTGGGGTGGGTCCCTAACAGTTTCAGAGGTTCAATCTATTATCATCATGGTGGTGTGCAGGCAGATGTGTTGCTGGAGCTGAGGGGTGCTATATCTTGCAGGTACCAGGAAGTCAACTGACAGTCACACTGAGGGAAGCTTGAGCACAATAGACCTCAAGGCCCACCCTCACAGTGGAACACTTCCTCCAACAAGGCCACACCTCCTAATAGTGACTCTCTCCCTGGACCACCACAGTCCTCATCCAGGATCTGCCTAAATGAAAACTGTCACAGAAAGTAGACATGGTTTGACAAGTTTCCACGGAGAATTTAACCAACCAACTAGGTAATAACTCATGAGCCAAGTTTATACCTTACTATGTGCTTTGTAACAGGAAGTGCTTGGGCATGCATTGGGAGAGAGAGAGGTGGTGGGTTGTCAACAGAACTTGTGAAGTCATATTATTGATTTATAATACAATAAATTCATCAGTGAAATCTAACTTTGTACCATTTAAAATATAAAACTGTCAACACTCATCATGGCTGTATATTCCAGCCTGGCAGAAGTCAATAATACCTCTTCAAGGAATCCATTATGATTTTATTATGAAGCCAAACTTAAGAACACAGAAGCAAAGTCCTGTTATTGTTACATTTAACTGAGTTTTTACCTTTAGAAGCGAAGTCAGGAGATAAAACATTTATAATCTTCAATACCTCAACCACATATATTAAGTAGACTCTCTACATGTCGGCAGCACAAACAGTGGCATCTCACATAAACTACACCTGACACATGCCTGGCCTCAGAGCCTTTATTCTGTAACACTTTTCTTCAGTCCTTAACTCTAAACATAGAACCACATAAAACATAAACCATTAAAACATAAACTATACATACTGCCAGGAAATGAAATAATTTCTAATATATTTGTTAAGGAAAATCATAAAATTTGTGTCAGTTTGGACATATTCACACATGATATAAAAATAGATCTGACACTCAGAAAAAAATACCACATCTTTTACTTTATTTCTAGAGTCTGGAAGTGAAAGGATAGATCCCATGAAAAGACTGCTATGGAATGTTCACATCTTTTTGACTTTTATCTCTGTTGTCAGTGAATTTTAGAAATATGAAAGCAGCTATTATAGTAGGCTTTAAAAATTGCTTTAAGAAGAGGTCATAAAGACAGTTGTATGATGTTTTAGGCCATTCATCTTTACAGTAAAAGAATTTTGAAAATATGTGTGCTGGCAATTTTAAGCATAACCTGTAAAAATGCCCAGAAGTTATTCTGTTATGGAGTTTAGAATATGTCAACAAAGTTTTCACTCTATTTTATGTTCCACTTTTGCATCAAAAAGAAATATGTAACATAAATAATTCGAGAAAGGATTTAATTTGACTCATGCCTTTAAAAGTAATCTGTCCATCAATGACATAGGGGACGTGGCAGAGAAAGGTCATTCAGAATATGGTGATCAGCTTACATCAGAAAAGGGGTGTAGGAACAGACCCGAGCAAGACAAAGCCCCCAAGGACACACCTTGAGTGATCTACTTCCTTTAATGAAGATTCACTTTTCATACTTTCCTTCATCTCATGTGTCATGTTAGGAATCCACGAGGAGGTCAATGCATTGGTTGCATCAGATTCACCAAGACCAATAGCTTCCCCCAAGCATACCAGTCAACAACCACACTTCTAAAGCATTTCATACTCAAACCAGAACAGGTACCATGAACATGGGAAAATATTCCCCCAAACTCATCAGGCTTCATGTTAAGGTGACAATTTGGAATGATTTATAGTAAAATGTCTATTGTGAACTCTAAGAACTATCTTCAAGCAATGTGGTCAGTGTAGCACAAGTTTCCCTCAGATAACCCTGGATACAGATGCATTTCTTATGACTTCTGGATTTTACCTTGCCCATACTAGAGTTTATAGGTTAATTTGCAGCACTAGCATCAAAGAGTTATCTTTTAAAGTTTTTAAATTTGAATTTAATTTAGCTATACATACAGTGCATAAACTACAGGATGGCATGCCTTACATTTCTCTCTTCTAACAAGGATACAGTTCCCTGTGTGCTTGAATGATTTCATGCTTCAGCAAAAGGTTGCACACCAAAGGATGAAAGTCAAAGGCAATAAACAAAAGTAATGTGATTGCTGAACTTTTCCCTTTGGTCTCTGTAGCTGAAATATTTATAGTAATAATTCTGTGTCATATTCTATAATAACAGTGTTTTTTCTTGGTAGAAAGGCATTTGGAAAGGAAAGACAATGATGGAACAAACCTTATTCTTTAACCTTTTTGCATTTTATATGCCCATTATGGACTCTTTTACACACTATTACAGAATCAACTCATGATGTATAATTTATATACAACATAAGTTATATAATTAAGGCAATAAAGATTAATACTGAAATCTCTAAATTTTTTCATGTATAGTGATAAGAATTAAAGAAAATTTAATAAATTTATGTGGTATTATATTGGTAAGCCCAACAAAGTGTATGGTAAAATATTAGCAAAGAGAAGTAAAGTGTTGCATCAATTTTTTTGAATCATATAAGGATTCTTTTATTGAGCAAAAGCCTTTTGCAATGTTTTATTGCCTTGAGAATAAAAATAATAGTTTTTATTAATTATGTTGATGTATATGTTATTCTGATTTCATTATTAAAGACAACAAATTAATAGAACCTTAACTAAATACAAAGTATCCACAATGCAATAAAGTAATTAACAATGTTTATTTTAACTTTTGCTTCAGATGCACACGTACACACACACATTTTTTAATAGGTATCTGTTTGGGTGGATGCATGTATATGTATACAGATACATGTAAGTGCTTGTACATGTGCATATAGAAGCTAGAGGTGAACACTATGTCTTCCTCAACTGCTCTCCATCATATTTTTAAAGACAGCATCTTTTCTTGAACTTGGAGCTCAATAACTTGACTAGACAGGCTAGTGAGCAAGCCTCAGGATTGGCTTCTATGCACATCCCCAGTGCTGGGACTATAGATCTCACCAGGGTTTTACTTGGATGCCAGGGATCCAAACACAGGTTTACATGCTTGCATGATCAATGCCTCACCAACTCCTATCTTACTTGTCCACCATGTGTTCATTCAAACATCCATTACATATGTATAGGAAATTTTTCAAAAATTGACAAAACTTTTATATATTTTCTATATTATTCTTTGTGCTAAAATGTTTTATAGTAAGGTATTACTTTGTACTGACTCTATTATCATAAAATATTTTGCTTTAAAACTGAGTGCTACTTCTCACTCAGGAAGCCACCACCTCGACAGCCACTTTTCCTTTGCATTGTCATCTCGGGGGCAATGTACTGTTACTCTGACTCTTTGGGCTTTCCTCATAATCTGTCAAACTACAGGGCAACCTCCTCTGTACAGCACCCGGCAGAATACACATATGGACACCAAAACCATCTTTAATGCTCCCCGAGGCTGTCAGTTTTCAGCAAGAACTCTGGTTTCTAGAATTAGCTCATACATGTCAAAGTCTGTTACAAAATCGGCTCTCCTAGAAAATTTATGTATCTTGGCAGCTTAACAAAGAAACCCTCGATTTCAGTGAGATCAACAGAACCATATTTAGAAAATTACTGCCAGACCTGAAGCTAATTTTTTCTAATTCTGCAACATCTGTAAGCCTCCTATAGAAATCTGAGTTTGAATACGCCTCGAGGCCTAACAAACGGATGGTGATGCTTAAAGAAAATAAAAACCAAACACCATTTGAAAGCAAAACCACAAGATAGCATAAAAGAGAATATGGGCTACAGGCTATAGAATACTTGACAGCTTTTAAAACTTTACAGGCAAAAACAGGAGCAAAATTCTGGTACCACACAGGAAATCTTTACTAAATTGTTTTAGTGTTATGAATGATGGCCAGTGATACTCCTGGGGCTACAACACACAGATGATGATGCACCCAGTGCAAAAACGGGAAACATAGCAAAGGACAAATTGTGAAATGGGATGATCACAAGTCAGGTAGATGGAAATGCTGCTGCTAACTGGACAGGTTATTTCTTCCACGGATTTAAATTATAGCCAACTTCCAATTGGCTCTTTCATTACTTCAGACTAAATGGAAGATGCTCAACCAAGAGGGATCCTTCAAAGCCACCATGTTTGTTAACCTCTGACACCTCACTGGATACAAAATACAAAAGGGTGAAGGGAGGCAATATCAACATTGCCCTAGAAGCCTTTCTTGATGTCACCGTGATAAGAGCACTGGTCAGGAGGCCCTGTGATGCCAGCAACAATTATCCAGAAATGAGCATTTGGAAGAATATGTTGTCACTCCAAGTATTGTACATATCTGATAATTAAATTTAATCTTATATTCAGTTTCATGCTATTGGTTAATGATATAAGTTCCAGACTTTCTTAAGCTGTCAATAGAATGTTTAACACTAGTAAATTACTAGCACATGCTTTATCAAAGTCCATGGTTAATGCAAAGGTAAACATAGCTAGAGTGTGTGTTTGCTTTGAGGTAATTCTGTTAGCAAACTCTTTTACAAATTGTATTGCAAATGAGCCAAGGGCTGTTTGAATATTGAATATTTTCCAGGCATCATCTCACGTAATCCTTCAACAGTTCTTCAAGGGCAAATGCTATTACACTACCTTTCAAAGAAATAAAAAGGGTAGTGCCAAAAGCGAAGTAACATTCCTGATCTTGCTAAAAAGTCACCAAGTAAGTGAGCAGAAAGATAAAAATCAATTCCTGAATTTTCAGATTTGTGGATTTGTTATTATTGTTTTTTAAGATTTAAAAGAAAATACGTGTAGAAGTAGTTTTCTTGCATTTGTTTACGTATTTGTATCACTTGCAAGCCTCGTGACCATGGATGTTAGAAGACGGCATCAGAGACCCTGAGACTGGAGTCTCAGATGGTTGCAGCTTGCCATGTGGGTGCTAGGAACCTTACCTGAGTCCTCTGATCGCCAGATCTCCAGTACCCTTTCTTTAAGCTTATGAGTTTCATGCCATCTGAACAAAATGTGGAAGCCATTGTTGAATGACTCTGAAAATTTTAAAAGCAGACTGCCAGTCTACATGGCTTTTGAGCTGCATTTCATCCAACCTCTTATCTTCGAAACTGGCTACTCTATTTTCTGTACTTACACAGCTTTTAGGTCTTCCATTGATATGTATGCAACTCGAAGTAATTGGTTCTTGGACCTCTTCAGATGCTTCATGCTTGACCTTTTCCCCAAGTGCCAATTTCTGTTTCAAACTGCCTGCCTGTCATTTCTGCTTGGATGTTCAGCCCACACACAATATGCTTTTTCCTGACTTCATTTCTCTTCACGGCCCATCCCTTCTAGTAAATCTTCTGTTCCTGTCCATCATTGGCACAGCCCTTTCAGCAGATCAGACCCAGCAAAAATCATGAAAATGAACTGCCTCATTATTCACATAGTACTCATCCTCCTTTTTTAATTGACTAAACCTGTCTATCCCTTTGACTGTGACTCTGTCCCTGAATGTCCGCCCAATGAAATAGGAGCAGATATGACACTTGCCATGCTTTTTCCTCCCAAGAATTAGTACAAGTTCCTGTGCAATATTTTATTCATCTTCTGTCTCAAGAGATATATCCAATAACTCCTTCTCTCTGGATCTAAAAATGACAGGACAGGTAAAGTCAGACTGCAGCGGCTCACTCACAACTGTGCTATGTATCAGGAACCCAGCCCAGATGCTTGGAAGTGCAAGGCATTGGCACTTGGAGAGAGAGCCAGTTGTTGTGATGAAAGTGTAGATCATGATTTATAGTTCTTTAATATAAAAATCTCATATCTATGCTCATATCCTCTATACCATTTTTATTATTAAAGAGTATCTTTGTCATTTTATTGTTACACAACCATTTACACACAACATTGGGGTTCATCTAGAGTGATGTCAATGCCAGGCAAGTATTCCACTACTAAACTATATCATTACCCCTCTTTTTTACTTTTTATTTTGAGACTCAGTCTGATAATGTCCCTATGAGGTGGTGTAACTTTTATTTGTAATCCAAGAAAGCCTAGAACTTGCCATTCTCCTGTGTCAGCCTTGCAAGCAGTTTATAGTATAATACGGGCTCTTGCCACCACATGCAGCCAAACTCATTTATGATGTATTTCTTTTCTCCAGTTTCTTTCTGATCAAGATGATTCTTTCTGAAGACATATCAAATTATTTTCTCCTATTCAAACAACTTATATGATCACTCATTGAAATATTTTTTTAAATTTTAAAATGCTCTCACAAAAATAAATTGTCATCAACTAGTCACCCTCTCCTGATCTGAGTCTTTCCACACCAATTAACACAATTGAGACAGTCTCCCACAGGCATGCATACAGACAAACTAAATCTAGACAATTCTCATTAAGACTCCCTCCTAGGTAACTCCAGACTGCGCCATGCTGACTATCTAGAGGAGTCATCACATCAGGCCACCACTGTATGAGTGAGCTATAGCTACACCCCTTCCATTTGAATGATTTTTAAAAAGGTTTTCTCTAGTCACTTTCTTTTTTTCTAGTAGTTGTTTCATATTTTATTATAGTAGTTGTTGTTTTTTTTAAATTTTTTACTTTTTAAAAATTTTAAATTTAAATTAGAAACAAGGTTGCTTCACATGTCAATTCCCTTTCCCTTTCCCTCCCCTCCCCCCATGCTCTCCCTGCAACCCCAGCAATATCAAGCATGAAGAAGCAGAGTAGTTGAAATTTCAAATTTACTTGGAGTACCAGTTTTGCTAGACAAACAAACAAAAAGATAAGTTCGGTTGAAAACAAGGACTACAAAAAAGTTAAATTTTTTGATGAATTATGGAGTCTATCCTTCGAAACGAAGTAAATAGAAAAATAACAAGGAAATCACGTTTTGTAGGTTAGGGATTAATAGATTGTACCTATTGCTGTAAAATGTGATAATTTCAGGATAATACAGATACTAACTTGGAAAAGGAGTTATAGTTAATACAGAGTATGAAAGTCAAACACTTTTGAATAAAGAACATAAGTTAGTATTAATGACAAATTATAGGGTGTGACTATGACAGCAAGGTGTCATGATCCATTTCAGTTAGGTGGTGTGAATATCAACATCTAATAAATTATGATTACATAGATCTATAAGGCAAGCAATGATTGGCATTCAAAGTTTGGATAATACAGGAAGTAGGACTTAAGGTTCTTGGAATGACCACATAAAGTATAAGGAACTCTAGGATGCATAAAAGAAGGGCTTTTAGTAATAGGAAGATATGAGAAATTGAGCTAATTTCATATGTGTTGCATACACACACATCCATATATTCACATTAATGGCAGCACACCTAGGAGTAGTGCATATGCACCTATGTGCTCATGAAGGGTGCGCCTCAGGCATCTTCCTCCACCACTCTACTGTCTATAGACACAGGTTCTCTTACTTAAATCTAGAGATATAGGATCCAAACGATAGTCAAGGTAGCCAGACTGCTCAGGTGATCTCCTATCTCTGTGTCCAGAGTACTGGGATGACAGTAGGCACACCACATGCACTGGCATTTACATGGGTTCTTGGGATCCAGAGTCCCCTTTTCATCATTGCATGGAAACTGCCTTACATACTGAGCCATATCTTCAGCCCAAAAATGAAATTAAAAGGGGGAATTTATAGAACTATGGATGTATGGAAGTATACACATTTGATATGAATATCAGACACAAATTTGATCTATATATATATATTTGATAGATATTTACTTAGCAAATATTCTTTAATAAATCTTCAGTGTAGAAATATATCACATCTTTTGTTCCACAAATGTAAGCATACATCCGTATTTCTGTTGTATGTTCTGTGTATACATACATATATATTCATATAACAGAAATCACACATGTGTCTAGTAAAGAATCAGAATATCCAAAGCTCAAGTCACTACCCTAAAGTTAGAATTTACCAGAAAAAGTTTAAAGAGAAAGTTTCTTTGAACAGCTTTCTAGAGGTATTTGTAAAAGAGGCCATGATTACATTGAGTAATTAATGTGGAGCAATTGATGGAAGACGATCTTTGTGGTGTGGGCAGAGGTAGCAGTGTATGTGCTGATAACAAAGGAAAAGAAAGGTGATGGTGAAGTTTCAGGATGTAGACCTCCCCTCCTGACATCATGGAGGACAATTAGGAGCACTAGGTCCTTTTTCGAGGAGGAGGAGAAACATTTTACTTCCGGGTATAAGCAATAGCATGCAAGCACTTTCCACAAGCATTTCTTCTGCTTCTACTCCATGTGTCCAATGAGGTAGGCAAGCTTACTTTGAAGTTTTAGAGAAAAGGATGCAAGATGCAAAGGCAAATAATGATGGTGTTCAAGAGAACAAGATGGGCAGCTGACTCGGCTGAGTGGCGCATCAATAACCACGAGCACTTCCCCTGTCGCCCAACAGCCAGGGTGACCAAGGAGGCTGTCAGCACCTTGGCATTCTTGAGCTTTGCTGAGCACAGACATCTGTACCTGCCCTAGTCATACCATGAGTCCCGAGGTGCTGAACTTCCATGTTCACTACCTGTGCCTGTGTGAGAATAATAAAAGGTTTGAAAGTCTTCTCCTTAGAAAAGAATTATTTCACGAGTTTGAATAAAAAAAAGTGTTGCTTTTTCCTATTACAATGGTGCAATAGTTCATGAGGTCTCAGGACATTACTGCAATGTAATTAAATATTTCGCACAAACGTGAAAGACACATATAGTCTAGTATGCTTTCTATAAATTGTCTTTTATAACATTGCTTCTCGCATCTGTTAGCTTGCCATGTGAATACAATCTCTAAAAGCCACCACACTCCACTTTGTGATTCCTAAATGCCTGTTGGTGGGATTTTGAATTAGTCTGTTTGCTCTGTGCAACTAAATGAAGACATAAAATCAACAAGTTTGAGATATGTAGATGCAGCTAACAATACTTGGCATATTTACTTCACCTTTCTGATTAATTCTACTCAGTAGGCTGCACTCAACCCTGTTCTCTGTGAAAAACACAACATCATATTGATAGTAGAAGAAGAGTGTAAGGTTTGATAGCTTGGCAAAACTCCAAAGCAGCAGCCAATCAAGAATTATGATCTACTTTAGAAAGAAACTAGACTATCAAGAGAAAAAATAAGATGTGAACATCATAATCAATACTGACACCCACTGAGTTAATGAGCTGCTGTCATTACAATAACAATGAAAGAAAAATGTGGAGAGAAGAGACTCTCCAGACTGTGGTGATTAAGCCTTTATCCTACAGAACATTTATGCAGGTGAAATTTATTTTAAAAGCATGCCTCAGAATAGAAAACCCTGAAAAGTTAATTTAAGATTCACTCTCTGCATCACACTAACACCTTAATCTTACAAAAGGGTTCTACTGATACCCAGAAACCAAAGATGCCTGCTGCTCCTTCTAAAGAGACATTACACTTCAGTTTTCTAGTTGCTGCTGGCCTGTGTATGTCTATATATTTTATAGCTTGACTTACATTATATGAATACCTATGAGAGAGGTATTTGTTCCTGTGGGCATAATATGAGATTCTACTGCCAGAAGAATGGATGGGGAGAGGGTGCAGGCTCACGAGGCATTAAATTATTATGACAAATATTTTTACTCTCTATGCTTCAGTTGCCTTATTGATAAATTCAGAATAAAGTATTCTGGATTATGATCAAAAAGTACTTGGTCATACAGTATCTGCCATACAGTTAAACAAAAGTCAACATCCTTTTCCTTTGTTGAACTGTGTAGAGAAGAGAGTAGTCATTCCACAGGCATGGGGCTGATGAACCATCCATTTGGTAGACGGGATGACCAGATGTCTCCTTCAGTGTTCTCTTCCACATGGTAGGATCAACACTCCTAGGATTCCTACTCATTCTCCAACTGAAGGAGCTTCAAGTTTTCTCTTCATTCTTATTAATAAAGTGTTTTAAATGAACTCTGGGTAACACTTTCCTCGATGTACAAAGGCAGAATTATGTCTTTTTGTGATACACATTTAGTGTACTGTCTTATGCATTGTGCCTTTTTTAGTGCACACATGATTGATCCCAGGCCCTTGCATGCTAAGCAAAATATCCATTGCTGATTCACACTCCCAGCTCCAAACATAAATATTCATTGCAAACTCCTATGAAAGTAGTTTTGAGATCACCCATGAAGACACCACCAATATCAATAACAAAATGTACTGCCTCGTCTTTCTGATGAAAGATTTTCAGCTACAACAGACAGATCAATGGTAGACTAATAAAAGTTCAGAGACTACTTTGCTTCAACAAGACCTGAACAATGATAACATCAATAGACATGCTACTGAGGGCTGGGGAGGGGAATCCCATGGCACCCGTTCCTAGACAAAGGACTACAAGCAACTAATGACTGCCAAGAGACAGAGAATTATCCTCTCCCTGGGATGATAACCCTAACTGGGTGACCAATACGAAGTGGTTAGCCCTGAAATCATATTCACACAGGCAACACCAAATGGACCTAGCATCACACACACACACACACACACACACACACACACACACACACACACACCCAGAGAGAGAGAGAGAGAGAGAGAGAGAGAGAGAGAGAGAGAGAGAGAGAGAGAGAGAGAGAGAGAGAGAGCCATCAGTTTAAGAGAGTGTTGGGGCACACTAAATGGGTCTAGCATCTCTCTCTCTCTCTCTCTCTCTCTACACACACACACACACACACACACACACACACACACACACACACACACACACAAAGCCAGCAGTTTTAGAGAAAGCTGGGAAAATGGGAGAGGTGGAGGAAGGAAACAGAAGGGGAGAGTGATGTAATTATAATTCAATTAATTTAAAAAATAAGCAAAAAACTTTAGAGAATAGCTATATCAGGCTTTGTTTTAAAACACATTTATATGACCATTTGCATAATGGGCTAACTCTACAAAGGCAGTCCCAAGCAACTAAAGCATAAATCTAAATTCTTGTGTCTAAGAATGCTACTCTGCATTTTTATTTGAAAAAGAGACATGTGGGGTTCTTGTGCTAGCCCACCCTTGTGCTGAATATAAGACTGAATGATTGAATCAACCTTCCATGCTGAGACAGAAAGACACTTCCAACAGCAAATCAGGTTCACAGCTGGGGACTGTGAGTGACAGTTTCATTCTACAGCAATTCCTGAGTGCAGCATGAACACAGGAGTGTGTTTTGTATGGAAGAGTATTTTAGGATCTGTTTACAGAATCAGCATCATGAAGGATAAAGGCTGGCAAAAATACTTGTTAGACATAGGATCAAAAACGTTAATTTGGATTTTCTAAGTATTACTTCTCTGCTGCTCGAATAGCTGAGCATTTATATTCTATAATGTCTTCAGAGTTATTTGAAATATGGGACCAGTGGATCCCAAAGATCACATGGCACTACCTGCATGGAGTTCTGATTATCTGTTCTTATTTGTGAGACAAGTTCTGGCTTTACAATAGATGAAGGGATAGAAGAAGATATAAGTCTCACACTTTAAACTTGATCTTGTAACAAAAACCTGATACAGGGCCCCAGGAGAAAGAATGCCATAGGCCAATTACCAGTTCCTAGAAACTCATATGCTGTGCTTCTCTTTGTAGTAATCTCAGAGGTTGATATAAAAGTCCACAGCATAGCCTCACCAAGATCTCTGGATCCTTTTCAAAGGGGTAACTGCTGCTAAGAAAATGTCTCCACTTCTGCCGTCTCTGTGAACTGAAACCATGGAATCATGATGTCCCAGCATCTCCAAAACTGTGGGCTAACATACTTTCTTTTAATTTTTAAAAATAAATTACAGTGGCATTTCATTTCTATAATAAAAAGGCAATCAACCCATATATTGTATGTATGTATATCTAAACTATGTAACTAGAGACAGTGGGCAAACCCAAGACAAGTACGTTAAAGCAATAACCTTGCTTGTCCTTAGGATGGGGGAGGATATGGGTTATTTTTATATTTCCTTTTGAACTTTTATAAATGCTAATTTCCCTCAATACGCACATGGAAATTTCATAAGAACAAAACTGCCAACTTCTCTCAGAAAAATAAGCACTCATCATTAATGAGAACGTTTTCGTTTACAATTTATGAGAGAAACTACGCAGGAGCTCTGTGAATGTTGGCAATAAGAAACAGCAGCTTATTGCAAATAACTTCAACCGTTTCAGACACAAATTAAGTCAAGCAATGATACAAATGGACGACATATGACACCAATCAATAAATCGTGCCACCCTCTCTGTGTAGCCACAGCGATACAGTGAAGATGCCTTAGGCTTTATTAGGTACTAGCCAGAAGCCCTCAATTTAATGGCCCCAGGTTGGTGACTCACCCCATTAGTTAGCCCATTAAAAAAGGTATTCACCCCCAAGTTCTTAAGAGAAGAAAAGAGTTTCATGTATTCATGGGACTTATTAAATAAAATTATACAATTAAATTACCCAACACAATCTCTCCAGTTTTATTGATTTTCATTTAAAAATCCCTATGGTATCAAAGGTCCAAGTAGCTTTTACATTCTCCTAAGTTCTCTGTAAGGATTTTTCTTTATACACAAGAAGCACACTTCCCTACTCACTTTTCTGTTTCTTCTTTGAACTCTTTAGAGATATTTCCACAAGTGTTCATTGTCAAGGTCATAACAGGTGTACACACATAAGCACAGCAGCACAAACCTGCAATCCCAGTGCTATGGTGGTGAAAATGGGGAGACTGAATGTTTGAGGCTAGCTCAGGCTATATAGGGCAAACCTTGTCTCAAAACAAATCACCAGCATTATGACAAAGGACAGAAATCTGTAACTTGCTTTACTGGCATCATTAGAGTAGCCATCCCTTAGATCAGTGGTTCTTAGATGTTCCTAGTTCTGTGACCCCTGAATATTTACAGTTCCTCATGTTGTGGTGACCCCTCAAGCATAAAATTATTTTCATTTCCACTTCATAGCTGGAATTTTGCTACTGTTATGAATCATAATATAAATACCTGTGTTTTCTGATGATCTCAGGTGATCTCTGTCACAGAGTCATTTGAGCCCAAAGGGATCATGACCCACAGGTTGAGGACCACTACCTTAGACAATCTTTACAAACAAAAATGTGTTGCCTGTGTTTTTACATCTATTGACAGTTTGTAGTGGATGCAGAATATATCCAGATACTAGGCTAACTCACTTTCCCCTCCTTTTTGTGGAGAGGAACTGAAATGTCTGTTCATAGTCTAAGCAGATACATTTAGAATAACAAGGAAGGTTTTTCACAAAAATCAGAAATTTTCATTAAGGCATTATGAGAGTCTTGATCTAATTAGTTAATTTAAATAACAGTAAAAATATAGGGACTGGGTTCAAGATAAGTCCTCAGGGTTCATCAACAAATTCATTAGGTAAATTACTTGATTTAGGAACTCTTCTTTAGTAGTATTTACTCTTACTAGAGTTAATATTTAGTGTTACTAAAAGGTAGTACTAAAAATATCATGGGGCTGTTACAAGATAGAATAATGTATTTAAATAACATATCACATTTGCAGTACAAGCTGAGTCTTCTGTGCTACTTTTAGTATAACAACCTTGACTCCTATGCTTCTTCTATTATCATTACTGTTTTACAAAGGTTCAACAATAAATAATATTGTAAATATATGGTGGATATAAACAAGAGGACTAAGACTATGACTTTTATTGGAAAAACAATTATATAAAGACAAAGTTGTATTTTGCCCAATCTTAATATCAAGACAATTCTGAGATCGGTTTTACTATTTAGTTCAGGAGACCTTAAAATGGGGATATCACAGAGTCTGCTCCCTAATTACAATCCTCCTCCCTCACCCTCCAAAATTACAAATGCCAGAATTACAATTGTATACATTTGCAGTAGCACCCTGGCTCAAACTGATCCTTTAAGATTTTATTTATTTCCTATATATACTTTGCCTGCCAATGGGTTTTTCAAAGAGGTCATGTAGCATTTATAACACTTGTATGCTGGTTCTTTTGTTCTGAAAGATACTGAAGGAATTCCAATTAAAGCACATCTATGAGCCAGGATAGTTGCATTGTCAGTGAATGCTTTGAATCAATAGTATATAAGATATCCACAATCCTCATTCTAATGCCCTTCTGAAGTCAAGATGCTGAGTACAGTATCTCAGTACATGTGTGGTATGATCTAACTTTAGGAGTTATGCCTCACATGAAGTTTATATATTTACTTACTATGGGACCAGCCGGCACTGATAATGGGGTGAGGGGAAGTTCAGCATCAGCACATAAGCCCGAGATGTGAGCATAGTATAAAATGGAGGATAAAAGGACATCAAAAATAATTTTTATATGTCCCTAATGTTTTTCATTTAACACTCTTTATTTAGAGGTAAGATCTATGAGCAAAAAGGCAGGGCGTTAGATATGAAATGAAGTAATGACATTTACCTTATCAATTTTTCACCTCAGCCTATTACTTTTTTATTTGCGTTTAATTACTATTGAAAGCTAATAAGATAATGAAGGAAATACTTAAGGTATGTGACTACACTGATTCTGTGATTAAGCTAGAGCAAACGAACACAGAACAGAGCGAGCCATTATAGTGTACACAGACTAAAGGCAAACATAATGAATCTGACCCATAAAATATTTGCTTGCCATCTTAGGAGAAATATGTTGACTTTTTTTTCTGTGTGGAGCAGGTATGGGAACAGCAAAGGCTTCCCACCCTTTTGCATGTTCTCCCACACAGTTATGACAATGTTCTGTGAGTCTCTTTGTAATGGCAATGTTCTGCCCATTATTATCAATGGTAGATTTAGACACTCAGTGTGACTATATGTTTCCTACTTCACTGTAAGAAGAGGAGTCATCTCATTTCCAGTCTTCATTATACATCCCCATGAACTTAGAAACTCCCACTGTATTTTAGAAACATTTGTCTCATGGTTATCAGCATTTTGTTCTTCACGTCAATCTCAATTCAGCTTATACCCAATCTTAATCATTTAACATCATATAAATATGTACTATTTATATATATTCACAAATATATATATATATTCACAAATGGTGGCATATGACTGCAATCTCCATAAGTCAAATAGCTGAGATGGGCTAAGAGAGTTCAAGGTTAACCTAGGTTATATTCCAAGACCCTGTCTCAAAAGCCAACCAATCAATTACACAAAAAAACCCCAAAAGAATATATATTACTAAACTCAATCAGCCAGTTGTCAATTCTGGGAAAATTTACTTCTGCTCTTCTACTCAGGCCTGAGTAAAGCATCAAAAAGCATGTACACTTTTGACTTTACTATAAACTAATTGTTTCAAGTGTTAACTGCCTAAGTCATGTGAAGAATTCTTAGTACAAAAAAGAATAAAGTGCAAACATCCAAATTTAAGATTTTGTGCTTTATATCATTACAGGAAGGTATAGAAAATCTATTAACTCATGTTATCACTTTTACAAAGGAATTGCATATGAAATATACTTTTAAAATAATTTAAAACTCACTAAATAGAATATATCTAAATTCCAATGCCCAAAATATTGAAATAAACATTTCAAAAAGAAGCCATGTATCCATTAAAAACACTTATAATAGAAAACTGGAATTATCTTAAATTACCAACAGGATTGACACTATGTGGCAAATTGGAAGATAGGAAATTATTTAAAAACTGAAACAAATTTGTCATAAGACCTAGAGATTAAATATCTAGGTATCAATACAGGAGAAATGAAATGCATACCCAACCAAGATTTACCCATGAATGTTTATAGCAGCATTATTCTAAATGGTTGGAGTATGGGAATAATTAAATTATCCACCATCTGGTGAATAAATAACATACTATACCAATGATATCCATTAAATGGTATATCACTTGGCAATAAAGAAAAAATAGTGAGATATACTTCATGCTTGAACCTCAGTAGGAAACTTAGTAAAGGAAACAACAGGTCTAAGACTATGGACTGTAAGAACCCATTTATGTAAAGTGTACAGGAAAGATAATTGTGTAGACTACAGCACAAGTGTAGTTGAGTATCTGAGTAGAGCTTGGGAAAAGACATTAGGGACCTTTATGGGGTAAGGGAATATTCTATAACTGGTTATGGGCATATTTGTGTATATTTACTAAAAGTCACTCAAGTGTACATTCATATTGTGTAATTTTTGCCCCATAATTTTGATCTCAATGAAGTCAGTATCATTTTAACTAAGCTTTTGATATCTCTCTGGAAAGGTTTTATCTTTAATATTTTCATTAACATTCAGCAGTAATTGTAAATTTGAACTGATTTCTTAGTACTCTAACCTCAATTTTCAGTAGCAGTTGAGTTTCTGCAGAGGAACAGAATTAGAAACTCCAGGTATTTTCCTACCCTTCTATACTAATGTCAACAACACCATTTCTATTCAAAACAACTAACTCTCCTTTCAGACAGCTACACCTTGGTTGTCTGTCCAGACTTCTATAACAAAATACCATAGACGTAGTGGCTTTGAAACAGCATTCTTTTGTTTCTCAATTGTAGAGGCTAGAAGAACAGAACTCTTTGAGTCAACAGATATGGTGTCTGCTTAGTTGTTTTTTTTTAAACACAGACAGAGATTTATTTATTTATTACTTCACATTGAAAGTGATAGTTAGCTCTCTGGAGATCTGCTTTTCTAGAGAAATAAATACATTCATAAAGATCCTACTCTCATGATATAATATATTTCTAAGATCCCATATCCAAATATCAAGAGAGGAAGCATAGATATCAAATCTATAGAATGTCTATAATCTCTTTCCAAATTCTTTTAGTATCTTACATATGAAATCTCCCCCTGAGTTCAGTGGATCTCAAACTTACAGTGCTGTGGCCCTTTAGTACAGTTCCTCATGCTTTAGTTATCCACAGCCATGAATTTATTTCCTTGTTACTTCATAATTATAATTTTGCTACTGTTATGAATTGTACTGTAAACATATGATATCAAGGATATCTGATATGCAAGCCTTAAAAGGCCATAACATATAGGTTAAGAAATGCTGCCCCAGTTTTTCCAGGAATTCATTATGCAAGCTCAGATACTTGCATATCTATGATGTTTAATTATCACTGTCAATCTAGATTAAGGAGCAAGGTATCATGAAGCACACTTGTCCAGGTCTTTTCCACGGGAACTCGGATCCTCAGATCTCTGACCTCAGGCATGATTTAATCCATCTGTGGATTTATATGATGCCATTTCTAGGCAGTTGTGAAAAGGATAATATGGTATAAAGAATACATGGTATGTACTCACTCTTATATGGATTTTAGACATGTATCAGGAGAGTGCTAGTCTGCACTTGCACTGATAGAGAGTCTGGGAAACAGGAAAGAACCTAAAAGATATGCATAGTACCCAAGAGAAGAGAAATGAGGCAAGATCCTCTGAACAGATGGGGAACAGGGCGAGGGATGGGGGGAAGTGGGAACTGGGAAGAAGAGGGGGGAGGGGAAGGGAGAGAGAGTAGGTCATGGGAGAACAAGAAGGTTGAGTGGGGGGGTAGAATAGGAGGAAGAGGGAATCATAGGTTAGAAGACAGATCAGGCACCAGAGTGACCTCTAGTGATCTAAAGGGATGGCACCAATTGGCAAGCTAAGCAATAGTGGAGAGACCACCTTGAATGCCCATTCCTGATAATGAACTTGATGTCTATAACCATCGGGGAGCCTTCATCCAGTGACTGATGGAAGCAGAGGCAAACACCCATAGCTAAACACTGAACTGAACCCAAGGAACTCAGTGACAGAGAGAGAGGAGCGATGAGCAAATTGGCAAAGAATGGGCTGGCAAAACCAGCAGAGACAGCTGATCTGAACAGGGGAGAGCTCTTGGACTCCAGACCGACAGCGGGGAGGCCAGCATGGGACTGATCTGGAACCCCCCCGAATGTGAGAGTCAGTGAGGAGGCCTGGACAACCTATGGGGCCCTGAGCAGTGGATCAGTGTCTATCCCTGGAATACAAACAGACATCGTGTGCCCATAGCACAAAGAGGGATGCTCTCTCAGCCTGGACTCTTAGGGGCGTGCCTGGACCCTACTCTAGATATCTCCTGTGGAAGGAATTGGCAATAGGATGGAAGGCTGGGGGAGGGGATGGAGGGGTGCGGGAGGAGGGGAGGGAGAGGGAACTGGGATTGACATGTAAAACAAGCTATTTAAAATTAAAATAAAAAAATTCACAGCTACAAAAAAAAAAAAAGAATTCAACTGGGGGATGGGAAGCATGTCTTTCGGTGCTGGTCCTTTGCCTGGTCCCTTCCTCTGTCACTACTGTTTCTTTCTGGCCCTAATAAACGGTTCTATTATGCCTTTCCTGCCAAGATAGAAGGCACACTCTGAAACCATAAACCAAAATAAATCTTTCCTTTATTAAGATGCTTTCCAGTGAGGAAAAGGGAGCAAAATTAATCTCCCGGAGAGCAGAGCAACTCAGCATCTTCTTCACGGCTGATCTGACTTTTGTCCTTGCCCTCACTGCTGTCTGCATGAGCTCCCACCTTCCATTCACTGTTCCACTTTCTTTAGCATCCAACTGAGTTCTGTTTCCAAGCCTAGCATTTCCATTGCCATTTCATGAGTACTAGGTCAGGTAAGGTGACTGGTAAGAAACAAATGCTAGTGTCCTTTCTCCACAACATCTAGCATTGCTTTCCATTCCCTCTTTCCGGATGCTTCACTAACTCTGATTATTCCGTACTCTTTACAACAGAGCTCAATTTACCTCCGCCACGGTTTCATTTTTCTTTATGTACCCTTTAGATGTCAGAGACGCACATTGAGGGCTTGGTTTCTCATTCTACACAGAAATTCAAAGGTGATTTTCCAGGGCACAGTGTTGATGCACATAATAATTTAATACATCTTAATTATTACCAAAATAAGCAAGCCTTGGGCCAGCTTGAGGGCAGCTCTTCTGAGACATGCTCAGATTAGGTCACTGACCTTAGATTTGCACTGTTTGCATTAATGCTAACTTTGAGACTGAGATAACAGTTTTTCACACTTCTTCCTATTGAATAGCTTCTCCCAGCTGATGACATCACATTCTGCATAGTGACATCATCACCAGCTGTAGCTCTTACACTGGTGCAAGAGAATTCATTTTAAAATACAATAATGGTATGTGCTTTTGTTTTAACATTTAAAAATGAATCAAAATGGGAAAAATCATAGTATGATTTATTCCTCAAATGACTAGGCCTGACACTCTACCTCCTTTATTTCTTGTTATTCCTACTGACTTCATAACTGTAATTTTCCTACTGTTGTGGATTATAACGTAAATATCTGTGTTTTTGATGGCCTTCTTTAGCCCCCATGACAGGGTCATTCAACCCTCCAAGTGGTCTTGACTCCACAGGCTGAGAATTGCTGCTATAATTATACAAACAAAACCTGGTGAAGACCCCTGCAAGCCCTATGCTTGCTGCTTCAGTCTCTGAGAGCTGATATGGGCCTTACTTAGTTGATTCAGAGGGTACTGTTCTCCAGGTGTCTTCCATTTTAATTTCTTCTATATGCTTCTTTATTCTTCTCACAATTCCTTCTGATCTCCTCCATAGGCTATGTATAGGAAAATCTCAGGCTTTCTAAAAGAAGCTATTTAAGTTATACTGTGTTTTCAAGGCTTCATACACTACTGTCCAATTTATTAGTGTATGTTCTTGAATATCTCCACCCTGCTTCAATGATTACTCATATTCTCTAATCACAGGTGACAAACGACACAGAGTTAGGATGGGTGGGTTCATATAGCAAATAAAGGAACTGGCATAGCTAGAAGCAATACTATACTTTAAATACACTATTGTCAGATCCTGAAAGCCCTATTTTTCTAGAGGGGTATTCATTTTCAATTTAGTAGCAAGAAGTATTTAGCTACTCTTTATTGTCTACCTTTATTCAAAGCATAAGTTCTTCAAAAATCAATCAACAGAACTAACCATAAATAATTTGTGGGCTGGAGAGATGGCTCAATGGTTAAGAGCACTAGTTTTCTCTTTCAGAGGACATAAGTTCAATTCCCCACACGGGGATCACAATCATCTGTAATTCCAGCTCCAGTGGATCCGATACCCTTTTCTGACCTCTGTGTGCCCTGTGGTGCACAGACATAAATGCAAGGCAATGCTCTGAGTTAGAAATTAGTTTAGATTGTTCAAAGAATGAAAAAGGAGTTCGAGGGTTACAAATGAAGTCACTGTAACATTCCGTGACCAGATACATCTGAAAAATTTCTGAGTGGAGAGGGGAGAAATGTTTCCACACAAAGTGACACACTTCACATGCACATACAAAGATGTGCACTCACACACAGAGACTATGCAGACTGGGATAATGTGTGGGGAAAGGTGAGAGCTGGGGTTGCTCTTATGTCTAACATGATTGAAGATATTGATAGAGAATGAGTCAGAAGAAACTAAAAACTAATATCAGAATTCACTACCTCATTTGGGTATAGCTGTAAAAGAATACATGAAATTGTACCCAATCTTATTCCATAATGTGCCTATCTTAAGTTGTGAGATGTTGCCTCTATCTTAAATGGCCAATTGAAGAACTCTTCTATGGTTGGTATTACTTATAGAAATGTGTAATGTTCTCTTGCTCAATAAAATAAAAAATTTGGAGTGAAATGCTAAATAAATCAAGATCAGAAATATATTTTATGTCAGTTGTCAAAGACGCTGATCTCAGGTAATGATGATTCCGATAAAAGTCAACAGAACAGCTCCAGGAAAAAATGACTATGTCTGAAATGTATGTGCGAGTGTGCGTGCACACACACACACACACACACACACACACACACACACACACACACACCCTCCTTAAGGAACTGGAGATAATAGAGAACAAGATGCTAGCCTAAAGCAAGAGTGGCATGCCTTCAAAGTAATCTCAGGAGAAGCATCGAGCTCACTGTACTTATTGTAATTGATGGTTTGCAATACATTTTTATACTTCTGTAATTAGCCTCCAGGTACAACTAAGTGCATCGGAACTGATGGAAAAACATTAACAATGTTGGGTTGTTCTTTTCAAATGAGGAAGATAAGTAGATGCCTTTAAATTTCCTCTTAAAGAAACTGGAATTTTAAGTGTTTTCTGTCAACAGTGTATTTTTTATCCTCTATTATCCAACTATATTCTAGCAAATGAAACTGTCTTTGTTTTCAGAATATTGCAAAGTAGAAGTTATAGTTCACACAGAAAATCTCTTGTGACCTTATTTCTGAAATGGCTTTATGCACATCAGCATCTTCCATGCTGACAGAATTACCTGTCTGCATCCACTGTCACATCATGAACTCCTCGCTGCATGACATCCCTGGAAGATGCTGTATCTGGTCCTCGGTTCAGGCTTCTGGTATATAGGTTGAGCCCACCATCCGTCATGTACCTGAAGAGAATTGCCAACACGACATTATCAACAGAAAATTAAATGACCTTATCTACATGACTTAATAAACCTACTACAATGTGAATTTTCAACAACTATTCAAAACAAATGCTATTAAACCCCTTCATATACAAATACTCTCTTTGGAAAGAAGTAAAGCTTATTTTAAAATAATACTCTTTACTCAACAAGTCAATAAACTTTTACCTACTATTTTCTTTTCTTGTCTATATTTTTAACAAGTTTGGGAGTCATATATCTTGTACCAAATAAGAGAGAGGTAGTTTTACTGGTCAAATGACATGTTTTTACTACTTGAAGTTCATAAAATTAATGAAACTTTACTGACATTAATTTGTTAGATAAGTAAGTTATGCCATAACTGGTAACTTCCATAAAATTGTAACAAAAATGTATGGAATGTCCCATATGTCACTAGGACCTATTTTTTTTGTTTGTTTGTTTTATTTTACTCTTTAAGACAGGGTTCCCCTGCATAGTCCTGTCCTGGAACTCACTCTGTAGACCAGGATGTCCTCAAACTCAGAGATCTACCAGTCTCTGACACCAGAATGCAAGGCTTAAAGGCATGTACTATCACTGCCCTGCCTTAGAACCTATGTTAAGTCATTCACGTGTATCAACAAAGCTATAAGCATTTTAAATGAAGAGTGCAAATGCTCCAACATTTAATAGTGTCTCTCCCTGCAGCACCCTCCCCCACTATGTCCCGTTTTCCAGTTTCCTGGACCCTGTAGGTACCCCAAGTTAAATGCACAATGTAAAGTTTTGAAGCTGGTATATACATATCAGACAGGTTACCTCAATACACACACACACACACACACACACACACACACACACACATATATCTCCAATTCCATCCATTTACCTACAAATTTCATAATTTTTAATAGCTAAATGTCCCAGCATATATATGTAACACTTTTCATTACCTACTCATTCGTTTTTAGATGATTATAGTTAGTTTATAGAATGATGGCATTTTCTAGCTATTACAAATAAGGCAGGAATGGACATGAAAAATGGTTTTGGAAGATGTCCCCCATAATGAACAAAATTTGGAAGGGTAGTATAGGAGGAATGATTAGGTAGAGTAGGGGTGGGAGGGTGAATACGATCAAAGCATGTTGCATGAAATTCCCAAACAATGATAAAAATACAAAACAATTAAAATGTGGATAGCTACTGGAAGAAAAAATGAATTATATTGATATTACTCACCCTGCAAAATAATCAGCTCAAAATGGAAAAAAAAACCTTAATTTAAAACATAAACATAGGCTGGAAAGACGGCTCACCAGGGAAACAGGCTTGCTGCTAAGCCTGAAAAGCTGGCATCAAACATGGCAGAACAGAAAGCTGTCTTACCTCTGAGTAGACATGTGCCCACACATTTACACACACACACACACACACACACACACACACACCACAAACATATACAGAAATACACACCTACACAGAAATTCACACACACAAACACAAACAGAAACACACACATAGACACAGACACACACATACAAACATACACCACATACACACACACACACAAATTCATACACACAGACACAAACAGAAACACATACATACACACACAGACACAGACACAGACACCCCCTACACACAAAAATACGCAGTAAGTAAAATAAATAAATGTAAAACCCTAAATATTAAGACTGCTAGAGGAAAAAAAATAGAGAAAGTCTTCAAATTACAGGGACAGGTAAGAATTTTCTTAAGAAGCTCCCATAGCATAGGCAGTAGCCACAAAAACTGACAATAAAAAAGTGATGTATGGAGAATAATAGAACAATGAGACATGACAATAGAACGAAACACTTCAATGGAACTGTACAACTGTAATGTGGTATGCAGGGAGTTAGAGAAACAGTGCAGGTGGAGTGGAAGGGAATCAACCAAACTAAACGTGTTCAAAAATGTCATAAGAAAACTAGCTACGTTGACCAAGTGTGGTGATATTTTGTTTGTGCTTCAGCATATAAATCTTGCCTGCAGATCAGAGGGTGAAGCTAGCCCCTAGTTAACCAGAGAGTTCAGGCAGTTGTGGCATATGCCTTTAATCCCACCACTTGGCAGGTGGAATCAGAAAGATCAGGAGTTCAAGTCCACATTGGTTTGCATGAGATTTAACCAGTCTAAAACAGAAACGGAGCGTACACCTTCAATTTCAACACTAGGGAGATGGAGACAGGAAGTGATATGGCTGGCTGGAGAGAAGAATATAAGGTAGGAGGAGACAGGAGCTCAGCCCTTTTATAGTTTGAGGATTTCCTATGGTTTGAGATAGGAAATGGTAGTTTACTATAATAAACTTACTTCTGACTATGTTGAGATAGCAAATGGTAAAAGTAACATGTTGAATATATGCATATGTATATCTATGTGTATAAGCATGTATATGTATGTGTATATATGTGTATGTAAATGTGATATATGAGAATGTATGTATTTGTACATGTATATGCATGCAGGTGTATATATATATTTGTCTCTGTAGTGTATATGTGCCAAAGAGCATTGCCTATCATGGAATAGCACTGTATGAATAGTGACTCATTGGCAGCTATTCTATGGAAGCTTCCATGTTAACACAAAATGGATAGTACTTAAATATGAAATTAGAGAAAGAGTTTTTGTTGGGAACTCATGAGTTCACATGAAACATACACTCAGGTTCTAGGGCCTTTCAAATACTGTGCCCATTCAATCACCCCAAGTTGTTAGGACAATTGAGGGAGAAGCATAGCAGGACTGAAGTATATTCCACTTAGCATTTTTCAGTTTTGTTCCTCAGAATTCTTCATTTTTTTTCTTGTTTAGGTCAAATGGCTTAAACAGAATTTTAATCTTTGGTCATCTGCACAGAAATATTGATCATTGTGAATCTAAAGATAACTTCAATTTTACCTCATTTAAAACATATAACTTTTCTCTCAATTTTTCTTTTGTTACTTTACAAATGTACCTTTTCAACTCATTATAAGTAAGAGCTCTTCCTCTGACTAATTCCTAATTACTAACGGCTTCACATTCCCAAGCGTGTGAAGTAATTTCAAAAGGAGAAATCCGAGATAAAGAAGCTGCTGCATGCTTGAAGAAATGTTGAATTCAGAGAATACCAACCAAGTCATGTTATCATTCCTATCCTGACTACATGAAAAATGCAACTTCATTCTCATTTGCAATGACCTCATAATATTCCTAGTGTTGTGGCTAAATAAAGCATCTTTTTAGACATTTAAACAATAAGCCTTTTGTTCCTTTAATCAGCAAAATATACTTGGAAAATTGTGAAGAGCAAGCAAGCTTCTGATTCAATTTTTTAAATGAGATATAGCAATACTTTTCATATCACCCAAAGTGCTAGCAAATTGATCTTCTCGTCTGCCCCACATTTCAATTCTACATTGAGTTTTCATCAGTGACTTACTACATACTCTGAAATGGTTCTCCGCACAATGTCCTCCTATCAGCCTCTAGCTAAGACCAGCCAGATTCTATTTAGAACATGATCAGCTACCTTTCACCTAGAGAACAGAACTCTGCCATGCTTTAAAAGTTGGTCTCAGTATCCTCTATATCACAAAAGGAGAGAAGTTTCATACTCAAACTCCTCTAACAATGGAAAGAGCAAAAATGCTGACTATCTCCCATGGAACTTTTGATACAACTTTCATTCATAAGCATGTAGCTCACCGATGCACATATAACAGACTTCCTAAGAATGACTGGTGGTGACAAGACAAAAGGGACCAAAAGTGTGAATGAGGCTCGAAATGAAAAAGGAAACAAGCCAAATAGGACAAAGGGTCTAAAAACATTGCTTTTTTTACTCAGTAGGCGACTCAGTAGGGGTGACAGCCAGCTGTCATCAAATTAGTTTCCTTTTCTCTAAGGCACACAGTTAAGCCATGTTTTATTGCCTCTCTCAGGAAGCTACAGTCCTAAAGGTACCCTGGACATGAGTGTAGGCAGAAGTGAACTACAAAACCTTCAGGAAGGACTAAGACAAGATATTCTCTCACAGTATTTTCTTCATCTCCTTTGCTATTTGTTGACTTAATGGTAATGGTCAGGGTGATACTAGAAACCTGATTCGATAAGAGCAGAATTATCATAATTCTTATTCCCTAAATGATTGCGGTTTATGTTCTTTACATAAAGATCAAAAACATCAGGGACAGAGCCAGCAAGATGACTCAGTGAAGGAATCTGCTGCTGAAGCCTGAGAACCTGTGTTGGATTACCAGGACTCACTTGGGTGGTAGGAATGAACCTGATTCCCATAAGTTATCTTCTGGTCTCTACATGTGCACCATGGCATGTGTTTACCCACAGACATGCTCTCATGCACACACACAAAAAAGCAAGTAAAATATAATGAAAGGAAAAGCCAGGACTGCTTTACATGACAGAGAAATGAGCTCCATTGTCATGGTACTGAGATTTTGAGACTTGTCTAAATACAAATAAGTGTTAACTAATATAATCATGAGCCTGGAAAATATAGGATGGTCCTGTGGGTTTGGTTGCTTGTAATATCTATCATATGCAGAACTCAGTTGGGTATGGGCATATATGGACAAATACAGATTTGTATACAAATAAATATGTGTACTATTAAATCATTGAAAAGGGGGTGCTCAAAATCATAATTGCAATTATAAGAGTAGTGTTTCTTTGGTTATATTTATCAATTCTCTCTGCCTCTGTATGTGCACATTTCATGGCATATGTGTGGAGATCAGAGGACAGCCTGTAGGAGTCAATTCTCTCCTTCACCAAGACACCAGGCATTGAACTTCACCACAACTTGGTGGAAAGTGCTTTTACCTACTGAGACATCTCACCAGCCCTGGATTAGTTTTCATAGAATGCCCTACTGCTTCCAAAACTCATCATCTGACTAAACCAAGTTATTCAAGTTGCTAAAACACATTAAGAATTTTAGAATCACAAATTATTATTGTTGGAATATTATAGGAAAAAGAAAGAAAAGACCAAACTATTGGAAAGTCTGAAAACATCACCAAAGAACAAATCAGTCAATCTAAACTTTCAACTCTGGGACTGTAGAGACAGGTGAAAGAAAAAAGGAATCTACTGCCAACCACATGATCTGAGTTACATCCCTGGGACCCACATGATAGAAAGAGATAACTGACTGCCGCAAGCTGTCCTCTGAACTCCACATGTTCACCATTGTATACACAAGCCCACACACATACACACAAACCAGAAATAAACAAAATGCAATCAAAACCTTAAAGAACCTTTAACTCTGAAATATTTTCCCTGAAATTAAACTGGATGCTCTCCATTGAACAATGCCACAAAGTATTTATTCCTCAAGGCAGTAAGACAGAGGCAGCCAGATCAAAACCAGAAACTCAAGCAGTTCAGAAAAACTCCTACCTCCTTCCCACACCCAAAGTAACTATAAAATCTGTTACTTAGGAACGGGTAAGACTACTATTAAAAATACAGGCCATATGCATTTCTCTAGACCAGTGGTTCTCAATCTTCCTAATGCTATGACCCATTAATAGAGTTTTTTCATGCTGTGGTGACTCCCAATCACATTTCATTGCTACTCCATAATTGTAATTTGGCTACAGCTATGAATCATAATGTAAATATGTTTTCCAATGGTCCTAGGCAAGCCCTGTGAAAGAGGTCATTGATTTGCAGGTTGAGAGCCACTACTCTAGATGAACAGCAGAGACACTTAATGGCTTATCAAAAGAACCTTTAGAAACCTTTAGTATTTTACTTTCTATGAAGGAGCTGAAGATGTCCTAACATATCACAGACCATGTCAGAATACCAATGTTTTCTCACGACCTAGGTGGTATCTATGTCCTCTTCATAGCCAACACATCCTCACACATCCCTCTTGGACCAACAAGGTTGCCATGCTCAGGGCCACTTACCCACTGTTGATGTCGTCAGCTCTCAGACTCTTCCCAAGGATGTCACCATCACTCATGTATCCACCAACATCCACTTCAGAAGACACATCCAGGTCACTGCTTGCTTTCTCACTCATGTCTATTTGTGACATGTTTCCCAGACGAGAGACAGCAGCTCTGCGGAGAGGTGTTGTGTACATGAACCTGGACGGGTCTGTGTGGATGAATCGACTGGTACCACTTCGAGGATATCCAGCGCCCATGGACGGGGCATCCCCAGCCTGAAGACGTGGACATGCCTGCCCCAGTCTCCAGGTCATGGGAGTTGGTCTGCCTGTCAGATTGGGGATGGTCCTTCCATTCACTTCAGTTGTCACGGTAGTATCAAATGTTGTCTCCAGGGTGCTGTCAAACAAAATGGAGAGATAACTAGACTCTGGTTCACCAAGGCCACAGACCAAGACACAAGATGACAGGAAAGGCTAGAGTTGATTGCCTAGCTAGAAATTCATCACTTTTATGAATGTGAATAGTACACAGATTCATTTTAGGATTCCAGTCATCTCTGCAGATGTCAAAATGTAGGAAGTCACATTTATCTGAAGTGATTGCTTTCAAAAGAAAGACCACCAGTACATTTTACATTAATCAAGTAGTGTTTCACTCTTGAAAAGTGAAATGCAGAATTTTACCGACCTTAAGATTTATCAGACCAATGCAAAAAGTTAGTTGTGGGCACCTTTGTGTGGATCCCTACCAGCCACCTTCCAGTGGTCTGGAAGACATGAAAAATATCTCACTCGAAACAGTTGTAGTTGACCAGCTAACTAAGTCTAACAAGGAAGTTCTACCGGAGACAAGATGGAGAGAAGAAAAAAGTATCTGACATCTCTCACCTTAAGGGTTATTGATAGCTGATCATCACTATAAATTGAAGAAGAGAATAGTAAACAATACCAGATTTCTTCTCTGTCATCATAAGAAGAGTCATTTTTTTAATCCACCTGAAGATAGGTAGAACTTCGAGTACCTGTGGCTTATCTGGGTCCCACGAAGACTAGACATTGTCTCTTCCAAGTTCTGCCTCAGATCTGCTATGTTCTTGACCGTGCGCATTCTTCTAGTTTCAGGGTCTTCACCTGGAAATGAGCATGATAAATCCATTGTTCATGGTATGGTGTGTTCAAGGACATTTATTTACACAGATGAGTGACATAAACCCCTCTACTTCAAACCAAAATGACAGGTAGAAAATTCCAGATTACTCCTATCATCTGAGAATTGTCATCCATTTTTGTAATAGCAAAACATATAATATCACCAATAAAAATCCAGAAGTCTTGAAACTATGATATTACTCATCAGTGTATGATCATAGTTATTGGAGCATTAAAGACAATTGCAAACACAATGTATAGTACTTTCAGTCTCTGGAGTGAATTCTAAAGTTGAAAATTATTTGGATCCTCTGACTTCAACAATGATCCATTTTTAAGCACACCTGGAGTAGCTGAGATGCACTTCCTTACCTGGTAATACACACGAGGCAGTGGAGAATGCTGAGATGCCTTTTCTCACAGAAACGTTTCTAATTGTCATATTAGACTCATTGACCAAGATTCACAACAATGGATAGCTTTATTTTTAACTAACTCTACACTTGGCAAAGGAAACTAAAATGTCCACATGGTGACATCACGGGTCAAGCACAGACCTAAGTATCCAAACCTAACACACATATTTGCAATAGGCATGAAACATGAAGTTCTGATAGTGTGGTAACCACACTGACAGTGTGGATCTGATAGTGTGGCTGTGATAGCTTGGTAACCACACTGACAGTGTGGATCTGATAGTGTGGTAACCACACTGATAGTGTCATAACCACACTGATCATGTGCTTCTGATACTGTGGTAACCACACTGACAGTGTGGATCTGATAGTGTGGCTGTGATAGTTTGGTAACCACACTGACAGTGTGGATCTGATAGTGTGGGTATGATAGTGTGGTAACCACACTGGCAGTATAGATCTGATTTGTGGTTGTGATAGTGTGGTAACCACACTGACAGTATAGATCTGATAGTGTAGTTGTGATAGTTTGATAACCACACTGACAGTATGGATCTGATAGCGTGGTAACCACACTGATCATGTGGTTCTGATACTGTGGTAACCACAGGTGCTCCACATGAGCACCCATCCTTTGGGTGCAAAAGTGTCACTAAACAACATTATTGGTTGCATAGTACTCTCCAATCAAGTCCATTTGAAGCTGGTGAGTCTTGACAAAGGAGTGACATAGAATTGGCAGAGGAAACACAGCAGGACCACCATAGTTGCAGGACAAGTTTGCACTCCCACCAGCAGCAGGTGAGTGCTCCCTTTCCCCCCACATCCTCACCACCATGAACTGTCATTTGTTTTATTGACCTTAGCCATTCTGGCTGGTCTAAGAATGAAATCTCCAAGTAGTTTTGATTTGCATTTTGCAGATGACTAAGAAGCAGAGTTAAGTGGGTGGGGAGGTCAGGGGGGATCAGGGAAAAGAGTGAGCAGAATATATTGCATGAGTTTTCAATTTAAAAAATAGAGAGAGGGAAAATAGAGAGAAAAGAAGGAAAGTACTAGAATGAACTGACTAATACGGAAAAATGAAGGCAAGGACTGAAAGCAATGAATGGGGAGTGTAGAAAAAATTCAAAAGAAAAGTGTAAAGAAAAGAGAATTGCATTATGAAAATCATCATGCAGGCAATTTAAAATGCATCACACACACAAACATATATACTCTGTTTTAACATTATAGGTACCAATTCATTGTATTAATATACGTCCTTAGTGTTCAGACCATGTATCCATTCCATCTGTGTAATTACACCTGTAGAGATGTTGGCGGCAGGGTCTCAGAAACCCTTCTAAGGAGCTGATCTGTGACCCACATGGGGCATGCATCCCTACTTCACCTTCATCTTCAACACTGGAAAATGCTCCATCCCTCTCTTCCCAACATCAGGCAGGTCTGATGATGAAAATATTTTTGAGGAGTGAACCACAACTATTGCTTAAAAGTTTTGCTTGATAAATTCAGCACTGAAAGAAACTGAACAAACACTATCCGGAGGCACCACTCAAATAATTAAAAAAACTACTAATGCTTCCTCTTCTGTCTATCTCAGGCAAACATCACTGCTTTGACCACTAACTCTCAGCCTGGATGTCAGCCCACAGTCAGTACAGATTTGTACAGTTAAATTACACTAAACCACAACATCGTTATTACAAATTGAGACTATATTAGATGACTTCCCTTAAAAAACATATTTTAAGAAATAGAAAAATGTAAGAAGGGACCGTGTATGTGGCATAAATGTTCCCACATGAATTGGAACTATGTAATCTCTGATCTCATAAATTAACATTCTCAGAAATTGGGACTATCTATAAGTCCCAAGAGGCCAACCATATCTTCTCTGGGACTGACATATACGATACTCATTCATGTGATATAGTGTGGCTGAGAAGTGGCCACTGAGACCTTTCCTTTCCACTTCTATTTAATGTGCTACTACTTTGGAGAATTAAAAAAAGGCTTGCAGAGAGAAACCTAAAGGGTGGTGAGAGAATGTAATTGCAGCCAACGGAACGGCAAAAGCAGCAGAGTGGGCCTAAAGTTGGGAGGAAAGTTAAAGATGAATGTACACAGGAGACTGTAGGAGGAGGGACATGTGAATGGACATCACTGAGGGAGGGCAGCTGCAAAGCATGGACCTGAGTCATCCTCCTGGGGCTGTGTCATTACATGCTGCCTGCCCCTGACCCACCTGTAGTCAGGCTGCATCCCAACTGTTTGTCAATGAGTATAACATTGGAATTGATATTTGAATTATTTTCCAGATGCTTTTAATAATAATTTTAAGGACAATAACTGTAAGCATATTGTTTTCCTGAATGCTTTTCATATCTATTTCCTTTTGGTAGTACAATAGGAGTGTTTGGTCCATCTATCCTTCCGGTTGAATTCTGGTCTTGTTTATGTAGTTTCTCTCAAATGCCACTGTGGTAATATTTCCCTCCCTCCCTCCTTTGATTTTAATCCCAGTGAGAGTCACACATGACACCGTGCCACTCATGGAAAACACACAGGTGGATCTCTGCTCTCCATCATTACAGACCAAACCATGATTGCTACCTCATCCATTCCATAAAGGATACTAACCAAAGTACAATGTATTGCAATAAATGAATTTCAGTGACACACAAAAGGCAAGATAAAAACTAAGCATACTTATAATTCCCTAAGGAATAATTACACAGTCTGGAATGCCCTTCACAGTGGTACTCAAATGATGTACCAAGGCTTTGTAATGGGTGGAAAAATCTTATAACGTATGCACACATCTAACTGTTAAGCACATAAAGAAAAGTTTTAAGAACAATACAGATGTGAAATTTACTTAAACAAAAGTGCTTCATTTCTTCCCATTTACATAATTTCAAAACCAACTATTTTCCCCAAGGGAATCATCTCATCTTTGTGAATCACAGTGGTAGGGACTTCCACCCATTTTAAAAAAATGGTGTACTCTCTAATCTACTTGAACTCTCAAGACTGGTGCAAAATGCTTTCCAACAGCTCCCAGGATGGCAGGGTCAGTGTGGGCTTCTGCTTCCCTAGTACTGCAAAATGGAGCAATTTAATTTGGGTGGTCTGCCCTTACTGTGCACACTTTAATTATGCATATTATAATTGACATTGTCACACTGCCATCTTTAAATGGAATTCAAATTATATATGTGTGAAACCTGATTTCTATAACTGGAACCTTTATAGAAGTCATTCTGCACACATTGTTATTGAAAGGCTATCTGACTTTGAAAAGTAACCCTAGTTTTGTGAATGATCCCATCCATGATTTTTAGCTAAAATTTTCACTTGTCTTTATAATGTTGACATTTGGCAGTCTCAAAAAATAATATGGTCAGTGGTCATAGACTGGCATTTAAAATATTGTTCTATACATGTAAAGCACAGACCCTAGGCAATTCTAATTTATTAGGATACTCAAGAGTAAAAATGTTGAACTCATGAAACCTTGGCCAAAGCTAACATATAAGAGGCCATTTGAGTCAAAGGCAGAACCTAGTCAAGAACACATGAGAATTTTAAAAAATTTAAGTCTGACATTCTAGGAAATTTCCTTGTCATGCTTGATATGGAAGTATGATTATTCATATCAGAACTGTTTGAATGTGTTCCTCCCCTTCTTACTTGCATTTTTGTATGCTGGCACCAGTGCATGGGAGGGAGAACCCTTATGGAGAATAAGCATGTGAATGTGATTAGTGAGACGCCAGTTCAAATGCATGGCTTAGACACTTCTCTTGGGAGACTGTCCCATGACAGCAATGATCCATGTTATTTACGCACAATAAGCAAGGTTTCATATTTATATTCAACCACATCTTGCAATAATTTAACACAGCAACCCCTAAATAACTGCCTGGGGATTACACTCTCCTCATATCATTGAAAATACTAACATGAAAGGTACTTTGGAACAAGATGAATGTTACAATTTTATAAGCCCAAAGATGAATATTGTTTGATTCTACAGCTCCAGAGGATCAAACAGAGATAGAAAAAAGGAGCAAAAGACATGTGGATTGAGAATTCCTCTCGTCTTTGTACTGTGCAGAGCTTTCTTTATGAGAAACAGCTCATCACCCAAACCATACAGTGCTGTAGAATACACCTCTGGCATCTGACTACCTGGAGGATTTAGATTCAGAAATCACTATTCTGAAAGCAGTGGAATCATTACTCTTCCCAAGCCAAACTGACATGAAAAATTGAGCCATATTTGCCTCAGCTGTCTCTCTAAACTTTCCCATTCCAAGTGTTCCCTAAAACATCACAGACAACCTCATAAAACACCTTGTCACAGGACGTTCACAGAGAGAATAAAAGCAAATCTGTACTTAGCACCATCTGTGTGTGTGTGTGTGTGTGTGTGTGTGTGTGTGTGTGTGTGTGTTTGTGGTGGGGGAGAATGAGAAAGAGATCACTGGGCAGGGATAATTCTTTTCAACTTCCAAAACAACATTTGATGTCCTTTCTGAAAACCCATACTGACATAGAATAGGATGTGCTCTGTGGCTGCATGCTTAGAGATTTTTGAGGAGACTATAGGCTGCAAATCTATGTCAGTGGGAAATTGCATGTAGAAATATTGAATGTGGACATTTCCTTGGTACACATCCAAGGTAACTGGCAAGGTTGACATTTAAAGTTTCACCACAAAAACCTTTGCATCTAGTTAAAAATGATGTCACTGAATGTGACACCAGGGACCTAGTTTATAAAGTATGAAGCAGTTAACAGTCATGCCCACAGATCACTTGGAACAGTCAGATACAGGAGCAGCTGCTCCCACCTATATGAAGAAAGGGAGGAAGAAAGAAAGGCAGACAGAAAGAAAAAAAGAAAGAAAGAAATGAGGGAGTGGGGAAGAAAAAAGGAAAAAGGAAGGAAGGGAGGAGGGCAGGAAGGAAGGAAGGCAGGCAGGAAGGCAGGCAGGAAGGCAGGCAGGCAGGCAGGCAGGCAAGGCTAGGCTAGAGAGAACAGGCCTCTCCATGTAGAGTACCGGAAACAGTATGGGGGCATCCATCTATTTGGTAATTCCAAAGAAGCAAATGAAAGCATCCAGAAAATTTACCCAGGAGACCCTTCCACCTTCCTTACACATGTAAGATGAGGTCACCTTGAGAGAAGTTAAACAAGACTCTGTAAAAGACTAAGTTGGTTGCATGGTGACCTCTAGGTATACTAGACTCTCCATCAGTGAAGAGTCTAGGCAATTTACTTTTCCAAGGCAACCAAGGCGATTTACTTTTCCAAGTTAAATTCCAAAACTGCTATTCACAGTCTGGTTTGCAAGGATAATCAAGAAAGAAGAAATTAAAATTCCAAGCGTGCACCCACACACCCACACACACCCACACCCACACCCACACACACACACACACACACACACACACACACACACACACACACACTTTAAAAAGCGAGTCTAGAAGATGGAAAGTTCTTGACTACCACCAGCAAGCTGGACTCACCTAGTAAGTCAGTGTAAAGGGCCTGCTCCAGATCTCCCAGCATGGTGAGGATCACATCCTCATCCAGGTGAGCGGTCCCTTCCCTCAGGCAACTTTCTCCCTCCTCTGCTGCCCAACTTCGGCTTATGCTGCTTGGCATGGAGGGCCCATTTTCATCTTCGGACCTGCTGTCTTCATCACTCTCACCTTCCAGCCCTCTTCGTGCAGACCAGTCCTCTGTGTCATCAGCACAGGACTGGCTGCCTCCTGCAGGCAAGAGGCTCCAGGCTGCTGAGCCACTGCCATGGTACAGTGACTGCACAGACCTAGAGAGAAACCTGGAGAGCGAGCCTCTTGCTGCATAGCTGGATTCTCTCTGGCTCGCCTTTGCAGCGTTTCCAAACCAGTTGGAGATGCGCACAGTGGGTCTCCTCTCCCCCTCACTGGTGAGGGAAAGGTTGGTCAGCGACTTTTGTTTCTGAAGGCAAGCTCCTCTTCTCTTTACTTCTTTACCCCGGAACACAGAGAGCTCAGCTCCCTGCTGCATGGTTCTCCTGGCTTCCTCTTTTCAGTCGGACTTCATATTGTCTTTTTCCACCTCAATTGTAAGTGTCTCCCCCCTTTTCTTTTGGTTTTAATTAACACGTGCACTTCAACAAAAGCTCAGGCTCAGACATTCACAGGAGACTGTCGAGACGAGGTAGACAAAATCATTTTCCCACCGCTGAGTTTGCCTCATCACTTCATCGATCTGCAGTACTCACAACATTTTTGCGTAAATATGTCTTAAGCAGAAAAAGAGTTTACCGAAAGACTCTGCTCCAGCTGAAAAGTAGCGCAGGAAGCCAACTACGTTTTCCTGTCTTCATCCAATCGTATGTCTCAGTAGGATGGTGAGTCCGCATTTGCCTCTATCTCTTCTGTGTTCCCGAAAGGCAAGGTGGTGAAGCAACCGCAGGATGTCTCTCGTTCCCCGCTCCACGCCCCTGCCTCTATCCAGCCCTTCCCTGATCTAGGACTGCAACCCTTTAACGAGCTGACACAGTGCAGTAAGTAGAGCTTCCGCAGCAGAGCTCATGGACAGCAGAAACGAAGCACCCAAGCCCAGCCCTGCCTGAGCCTCCGTCGTATTTTAGTATTCCACCTGCATCCTCAGATCTATGGTTCTCCCTTGCTGCTGCAGTGGATGCTGCTGGCTGCCATGGCAGCCAACATCCTGCTAAATTAAAACAGAGGCACGGCAGCAGCTGGCCAAGCGAGAATGCCACAGGTTTCAGAGCCAAGCCTGAACGAGATGCTATACGAGGATCCTCTGCACATCAAATGACTCTCAGCCACCCAGCCTGCCTCCCTCACGAGAACACAGATGCTCTCACACACACTCTCACACAGCACGCTCGTCCTGATTCTGAGAATGACAGACCAAGTCTCTATAGCTGCAGGCAGCTGAAGCAGGCAGATCTGTCTTCTGAATGTTGGCATTCGCGCTGTAAAAGCACACATCAAATTCAAGAGCTTTGTAAAGGACCTAAAAACGGGAGCCTGAATCCCTCTCCCCTTCAACAGATAATGTTTTAAAGGGAAAGATACCGTCCTGCCTTTTAAACTCTTCAGATACTTCTTAAGAACAAGTATAAATTCTTAAGATAATGAATAAAATTCTAACGTGATAATGAAAATCAAGGTTCCTTCTTTATTTCCTGCAGAAACAACAAGAACAAAAAACTGTAACCCAAAGTATTGTTACTCCAAGTATACACCTAAAAGTTTATGGTTCAGTGCAGACATAAAAGGTTATACTGTAAAATGCACAATGTACATTATGTTTTTTATACCAAGCAGTTTCTTCAGGCAAACCATAAGCCTAGCACAGTTCAATTAATTCTTAACATTACACATATAGATAAATATAGGAAAGTTAAAAGACAAGTATCTTTTTTTATCTCATATTGTGTGTGTATACCATGCTATTAGGGTGAAATTCTGAATTTTAGGAAAATTGGTTTTTGCGAAGCAAATACATGATATATCAAAAATAGTGTACAGCATGGGCAATGAGCAAGATTTCTGAAGATTATCTGTTCCCAAATATCACATACTAAAAAGGGGGATGGGAAAATAATCCAGCAAGATAGTGAACTGTGTCAGCCAAATCGCATACAAGTTTTCATTGTCTTCAGAGATGACAAATAAAATTAACTGTGAGTTCTCACTTTCAGTTTTAAATCTCAGTGGGGAGAAATGTCGCATTTCCTAACTGTGTAGGCAGTGCTTCTTCTGTCCCACATAATGACAACGTGCTGTAAAAAGGTGATGCTTGCTCATGGTTCCACTCAGTGCAGACCATACTTAGATCCATATTACTAATATGCAAAATTAGATGGAAAGAACAGTTATCAAAATGATGCCATCAACAAGTGCCAGTTGTGAATGCTGATTCTCAATTGTCTGTGTGCTATGTAATACACTTTTAAGCAAAATTAATGCACATGAATAATTATGGAAGCAGATCATCGTGCTTCAAAAATAATTTCTTCCTTTCAAGTTATTGTAACCAAGTATGCTTCCAGACTATGGGAACACATGCAACTCTTAAGATGGTAACATTCTATTTCTATGATCCATGTTACACATACATCGTTTGACATCCAGTAATGTACTCTAAGGCCTCACTGATTCTCAAGAAAGGGAGCCCTGCCTGACACTTTATAGGTCAAAGAACTGAACTTCTGCATGCATACACAAGAGCAGTAATTAGACCCTTCCCTTTCAAAGGGGTGTTTATATGCCAATCACCTTAAACAGTGGTTTTCCAGTTTCTAAGAACCATTAGAAGGACTTATTAAAACACCATTTTCGAGGCACCAGCCCCAAAGTGTTCATTTAGTAGGTTTGAGAAGGTCATGGCATTGTTTTTCTACTATTTTCCCAAATACTGCTGGCTCTGGGATTAGTGAGCTATGTGGCTGGGATTAGTGGTTTCTAATTGAGGATGACTTTTGCTCCCCGAGACACATTTGTGGTTCCAATGGGAGAGGGTAACATCTGAGGGCAAAGGATATTGTTAAACATCTTACAATGACAGGTCCAAAGCCCACAAAAAGGAATTATGCACTCTCTAAAGTCAGTAATGTCAAGGTTACGAAGCATGGTTCAAAATGCCTTTCAAACTCACAACGCATTTTCCTGACATTAATGTCCCACCCTGTATTGGTTAACAGCTCTTGCTTAGGTATATTTTACTCTCAGACCCATGACAAGACTGGCACATTGATCTTCTGACAGAGAACAGAGATGAGCAATCTAAACAATAGATCTCAGCACTTCTATTCAAGAATAGCCTACGTCACTTTTCTACTGGAATTTAATTTATCAAATCAAATTGCATGATCCATCCTAATTGTCCTGGGCCAGAAATATGGCACTCTCCTGGCAGGATGAAGACAGTAAAAGTATACTAAATTCAATGAAACCAAGGAAGGAAGAAACTGTAGACAAACACCTTAGATGTTTTGGAAAGATATCCCAACAAAGGAAACACCAGACAGGGGTTATCATTTTTTTTGTATTTATTTAAAATTTTAAAACAAGCTAGTAATTTCAGTAGTTTTGCCCCTGGAACAACTAGATGTAAATTTACCCTGACAACTGTAGGGAGCCCACTTACATCACTACAGGCATCCATCCCTGCTTTGTTGAGTCTGCATAACACAAGGCTATTTTTATTTATTTGGATTCACACAGGGAAATGCATGGTATACAGGGTGAAGGAAAAGCTTCCATGCAAAGAGAAGGAAAACAACCAACTGCAGAAGTGAGACTCGTGTAAAATAAAATACATCCACTGGAATAATAATAGTAATGTATAGAATGCTCTCAAGTCTTTAGTAAGCATTACTTTCCTATTTGGCTATTTGAATAGAAGAAGTAAGCTGATTTGAATCACCTGAGCTTGAGCTTCTTAGACTCTACAAACATTCAAGAAATGGGAAATTCTGGTGATCATTTGCAAAGGCCTTAAATGCCAGATATTCCCTATTGTTTAATGTAAAGTGTGCACAAACACTACCTTAAATCTTGGTTAAAACCCATATGCTTAGTTCTAAAACAATTCCCCAAAGTCATCTCCTTATTTCAATATTTCTTCTTAGATGACAGGATAGTGTTTTTAAATAATTGAATATATATTCCAGTTGAAGGTTAAAAACTGCATTGAAAAAATGTACACAGAGTAGATACATGTGGGAGCAGAGAGTCTTATGCAAAAAGGAAAAAAAATAATGTCAAATGTGATCTTAAGTAGAAAGTACAATCTAAAACCATGCTGCAATGGGATGAACATTTAATCTCAATTACATCTGATTTCTTGGCACTTAAAAGAAATAGCCTCAGCGAATAAATTCTCCCTGCCAAAAAAGGTAAAAATATAAACAAAGCATAAGCAGTGAATGTACATGATAAATTCTCCCAGAAATGTAATATCAAGATCATGACACGAATCTTAGGGGAAGTATTTTGAATAACAAGCTGATTTATTCATTGCTGTGGACTGCATAGCGCAATAATAATTCTCAGAACCACCATTGTCAGATCAGGTAAAAGCCATGAAGCTCTCTCCAAAAGAATATGATAAACAAAAGGAAATTGGAGTGCTGTTTCCACAACTTTGGAGAATATTAAAAAGTTACAAAGACTCTTCAACGGCAAAGTGAGGCCTCTCATTTCGAATGCTTGTCTTCAAGACTAGATTTAATTACATTAAATTTTTTTTCACAACCTTCTCTTTGGAGAAGACATTGTAATCACCACTAGTAAGCTATTGCATCGAGGAAAATTTAAACAGCAAAGCCTCCCTCTGAGCAAATTCCTCTGACTAATTTACATTGCAGGATGAACTAAGTTTGTTCCGTGGAGGTATTACAATTCTCAAGCAATGGTAGTAATAAAACAGACAGGGAAGAACAGGTGCATGTGGTTGAGTACATAAAGTTCAAAGGAACAAATCAAAGTGTCTAGGATAGACTGAATATGTGGAAAAAGAAAGGCTTTGGATGTAGGGTATGCATGTTTATCTTAACCCTAAAGTTCATCAATATTGACAGCCAAGTTCATCTCCTTTATTAGTTATGGTTTTCTCATGAATTCTGAGTATAAGAGAGAGTGATTTAAAATGTGGCCTTATAAATCATGTTGTTCATAAATATATTAGTATAGGCTGGTTGTCCTTTCCATACTTAAGGTTGTTTATTCTTAGATATGAAGGCAGAATGAATACTAGTTTGGATAATATATAAGACTGGATTTGTGATAAGCATGTATTTCAAACTCTGCCACCACTAATGAAAAGTGAAGAACAGAGAACAAAAGAAGTATTACAATTCTCACAGGCTAGATATCATGTGGTTAATGGAACAGAGATGGATTTGAAGTCTTATTAATTAAGACAAAAAGGGATTCCCCTCCCCTGTGGAACATTATCAACCTTTACACAGCAAGGGAGAGAGGGAGTTTCACACCTTATATTTAAAAGATTTAGTGATAACAGAATCAAAATTATCTTGTTTTTCCATCCAACTCTGCATCAGATTCATTCCTCATCGCTGAGACAAAAATACCAAACAAGAGAACAACTTAAGGATGGAAAAGTGCAGTTTGGTCCTCAGTTGGAGGAAGGCATTCCTTTAGTAGGTTTGGCAAGAGCTGGAGGAAACTGGCGGCCCAGAGTTTGACAGTTAAGTATAGAGAACAGGAAATAGACTTGACTGTGAAACCAAAAGGCCTGGCCCTGGTGACCCATATCCCCTGGCAAGGCTCCACCTCCTCAAGGTCTTACAACCTCACTGAGTAGCACCCCCAGTAGGGGACACGTATTCAAACATAAGAGCCTCATGGGGAAGTGTCACCTGCAAAATCATAAACCAGTCAGAGCTTTCACTGAGAGCTAATCACCATCCATTACCATGAGCTATATTGACTGGAATGTCTTCCAAATCCCAATGTATCTCTTCTTTTTCCTGCATGTTGGATACAGGGGTCTGTGGTGGTTTGAAAGAAAATGGCCCTCAAAGGGAGTGGCACTATTAGGAGGTGTGGCCTTGTCAGAGAAAATGTGTCAACATGAGGGAAGGCTTTAAGGATCCTTTCTCGAGTTTCACTTAGTGTGACACTCAGTCCACTTCGTGTTGCCTTCTGATCATGATGTAGTGGCACCGTGTCTGCCTGCACACCACCATGCTCCCTGCCATGATGACAATGGACTGAACCTCTGAACTGTAAGCTGCCACCTCAATTAAAAGTTTTTTGTTGTAAGAGTTGCCATGGCATGTTGTCCCCTCACTGCAATAGAAATCCCAAGAAAGGTTCTTCCTCATCAAGTGTCCCATATGCATAATATTTGCATTTTATTCATTTCACAAACATTAATTAGGAGGGAACCAATGACAAACTGGGATATACCAGTTTATAAAGTCAACAAAAGCAGACATGGAATGAAGGGGCTCTGTTCTAGATATATGTTCAAAATGAAAGTTTTCTACTCTTTTTAACTATTTAGCACATTACGTTTTTTGTTTGCAGTGTTTAAAATTCAATTAATGGAAGATCACTTAGCAGAGAGATAGTATTCCCTCACTAAGTTATACTACCAGAACAGCACTTTAGTTCTGATGGAATGGTGTATACAGTATCATCAATATTTATTGAACTTCTGAATTTCTGAAATGAGACAAAATAACAAAACATCAAATATCGAGAAATATATCACAAGCTTATTCCTACTTTCTGAGTGCAGAGAGCAAACAATTCACACAGGATCAGTAGTAACACTGTGTAATGAACTAGACCTCAGGTGTTACAGGATATATGGCATCACAAATGATTACAAGTCTCAGGCCTGAGACACTAGAGGTTTGCAAACAAAGGGGGTCTGAAGGCGACTTTAGGGTTTGTTTTAACTATAGCATTTTGGAAGCCTCTTTGATAAATTTAAGTGGAGATATGTAAGGAACTGGACACTTCAGTCAGGTTGCAAGGGAGAAGACTAGAGAAATGTTTCTGGGCCATCACCACACAGATCACATCTAAAGCCATGAGTTACTGTTAATTACCAAGGGAGAATGTATAAATAAGTCTTTCAAAGCAAATGATAAGAAATTAGGGTGAAAACACATAATGAGAAAAGATTACCAGGAAAGAACAAACTGGGGAGAATCAATGGAATTTCAAGATCAAACCAGAAACTCCCTTTCCTAAAGGGATTCTTTCCTAAGAGGATAGATTCCTGGTCAGAGGTGAGTAAGATGACCCATGAGGCACAATCCTTAGACTTCGCCAGGTCTCCAATAATGTCAACTTCAACTAAGAGCATTTCAGTGCAGACATGAAGTGAAAAAGCTAGTTAGAGTAACCTAGGGCAACAATGAGAAAGGATTAGCAGCTGTTTTGGAGGCTTCTCAGTATAGAACAAAAGAACTAAATTATGGCTGGAAGGCAAAGGGGAAGCTATTTACATCATCATATTGAAATTAGAAATACATCATCTCTTGATGCTCTAAAGAGATGGTTTGGTAAACACGGGGCTTACTGGAATGTCCAAGAAAAGCAAAGGAAGCAGGTACTAAGTGGATGTAAACACTGTGAGTGGGTAGACATGGAGGAAGGGTTTATGTACTCCCTTTGTCTATATCCCAGCCTGGTCTACAGAGCGAGTTCCAGGACAGCCTCCAAAGCCACAGAGAAACCCTGTCTCGAAAAACCAAAAAAAATAAAAAATAAAAAATAAATAAAAAGACTGGGACAGGCAGTGTTGGTGTTTTGAGATGAAAGGGGTAATATTTTACTAAGAATCTGAGAGACTGAGAGGACTTGGAAACCATGTTTGCTGGGGTTGTTGGAAAGTCATAAGGCTGAACTAATGACTATAGAGTGAGACACTCAACCAGCATGTAGATTCCATCTTATTCGTTCATCGCTGATATGGTATAGGTGAGGAAATGAATAAAACCACAGTTGTTGTTTCTGTGAAGTAAGAAAGGGCAAAGGAATTAGGGATGTGTGGAGGATGGGGAGGACAACTCTTCATTTACCACAGTTACTAAGTTAATCAAGAAGGAAGAAGACATATGCAGTTTGGTAAAGGGCAGTAAGCAAACCTGAGGTTCATAAACTGGAAATCCTTGCAGAATCATTGTGGAGTCAGGGTAGAGTGGGAAGAGTAGGGAACATAGGGAATGTCAAGCAGTAAGAATAGGATTTATGGGCAGTGGTTAAGAGCACTGACTGCTTTTCTAGAGACCGGGGTTTGACTACAGTTTCTGATGCTGGCTCACAGCAAGCTGTTACTTCAGTTCTAGAAGATTTGTCACTGTTTCTGACCCTGTGGGTATCAGGGAAACACACCATATACAGACATTCATGATGGGCAGAACAACCATTAATATATATATTAATATATTATAATACAATATATATTAATATATAAAATATATATATAAAGAATAGGATTCACGGCAAAGATGATAATGCCCAGGCCTAGACACTGACTATGACAATGTGTGGCTCAGAAGGGATTGTGAGGTAAGGTACCTGGAAGAGTCTATGTTCTTGGGAGAGCCATTTACAAATCCTTAAAATACCACAAATTAAGACATGGGTTGCTTTGGAGGGAGGGATAGCAATTCAGAAGGTAAAACCAATTTCAACAGATAAACAATAAAAATAACGTAATAGCATGGGACTCATTTCAGTATCTATTTTCTATTTTCTTTCCATCCTCAAATTTGTCACCCATATTTCTACAAAACACCAATCCTTCTATCAAACTCATTACATTATTACACTAATATCCAGTTTATATTATATTTTCAAATATTCTATTAAAACACCAGAACATTAATTAGAAATATCAATTACAAATATAAAAACTGATTCAATGTAGACAGAATAAGAAGCTGTAAAATTAAGTATGGATTATTTATTCCTTCAGAGCTACTCAGTGATATATTACCTTTGGAAAACAGTGTTCCTTGGTGAAACAATGATTACAATTCAAATCCTACTCAAATTCACTTCCAACTATAGACTGGAGTGCTGCACTTCATAGTAATAATGCAGATGTTCACATACATTCAATATGGCAATTGAAGTGTCTTGACACCATGGTTTATAGATTATCTTGTCACAATACAGGACACAGCATCAACTTGACATTTCTCTGTAATATCTGAGGTCTATAAATAAGTCACCGGAGCCATATCTTCATCTTCATATCATAATTTATCCCCCTTCCCTGTACTGGCCCTGTGTTGTATTTGCCTAATGCTATCACCCATTTCATTCCAAAAGTTACACCTGGGGTGTTGTTTTGTCATTTCTGTCACTACTCAGTGATAGGTATTTCAGGAACGGCTCATGCTTGTTGAATTGAATTTTAAGGCTATCAAAGCGTAGGCATTTCTTAACCTCCCAAGTTGGGATTTTGTTACTTTTTTTTGAGCTTCAAAACAGATTTAGAGGCCTTGAAGTAATACAGAAATGTTTAAAACTCAAATATTCCTCAGTTTTTGCCTTTGAACTTGGCAGTGAACATATTAGGGCTAACCCAGAGATTTGTTGGAAAAACGGACACTGATCATCTACTTGCAATCCTATCAAAATTTCTTAAATTCTCTCTCCAAGTATTGACAATATAGTTTTCTAAGAAGTTACCTAAGTCCTCATAAATGAGTAAATATAAATATATAAGCATATCATATATATATATATATATATATATATATATGACTTTCCATATAACCCTAGGCTTATCTGATTGGCTGGAAAAATACTGAACTCAAGCAGAAAATCCCTTTAAATACAATTAAAAATGTGATAATTGTATCTGGGAGATTTGGAATTTTTCTTATATCACCTACATTTATACAAGGAAACATCTTCCTAACTAGATTTTTTCCAAGATGTACAATGTAGAAATATTATGAACATCACATAACTAAATAATGAACAGGATTGGGTCAGTTACACACTTCACAGTTATGCTTAATCTTTAGCATATCTCCAATCTCCATACATATCCAAGGAGCACCTACTAACCATAGATGTTTCCACCTAGAGGGAATGTGATTTAGATCAAATTATGCTTTTAGTTTCTGAAAGAACCACCACTCACATCATACTTTTCAGAGTAACAAAGAGAACATCATGACCAGAATATTCAAATACAAGAGAAACTGCAGCATGACATATTCAGAGTCCAGTTTTGAAAAAATCACAGAGCAACTGTGACCCAAGAAAATGAACTTTCAAGGACATTACAAAAACGCTGAGCTTTGACTTCCCCATTAATCAGCTGTGCACTTACCAGATATCTCTTCTAGGCACTGCTTAGCCGTCTTATTATATGAAGAGTCCATCTTCGTGGGGCTGGTACAGGAGTCAGCAGATGGTAAAGAGGTACCTTCATTTTCTGAATGTGCTCTGAAGTTAACCAAGAAGACAGAGATAAACAACTGTGGTCACCAATGACTCATCAAGGTAGTTCTCTAGTGCAAGGAAAAATCGGTTCATTATGAATTTTCCAAGGTCGATAACTTTCCTGTGACTGGATGCTCCACAGATACCCCTCCATATGAGAGTTTTAGAACTTATTTTATATACATCACCCAAGTATGAGTGAGGTGTTGATCCCAATCTTCCTGATTTTATTTTTGCATATGTAAATCTGTATCTGTCAATAGTTGATTACATTGGGTGAAACAAGAAACAAGAACATGGCTATTTTATAGACCATCCAACCATAAAATGCTTTTGTAAGCATACAAGACCATTGAAACCACACCTGAACTCTCTTTAATGCCTACATTATAAAATGTATCCTAAAATATAATGTATAAGAGCAAATAGGTGGCAAACTATCACTGTAGCTGTAATGATTTAGTTACAAAGGATTCTGGAACATTGAGACAACCAGAAACAAATCCTTTCACTGACCTCTTAACTGCTTATATTTGTGTGCATGTATGAGGTTAACAAGCAAGGGTTTGCTTAATGAAATGGAAAGTGTTCAACAAAGGAATCATTTGCTATTGATATTCTAGTCTTACTTCCTGCAGTTTCTTTACTCTATACACAGGTGAACATTTTAGGAATCTCTTGACATAGATAAAAAACATACACATGTTTGATTCAAAAGCTTGTGTTTGAGAAAGTCACAGCATGAACCACTGAGACACAGAAATCAAGCTGGCACAACACGGTGTCCTGCTGGACTATGTTTTTGGTATGAGATTCCACTTGCCTTACTTAAAATTCCATTCACAGCGCTGAGTCTCAAGCATGGCATGTCATCCATAATTATTTCTTGGTTTAAGACCATCTATAGAAATATTTATCAGTGAAGCCAATTTCAGTATACCTTTGAGTCAGTTTTGACTGATCTCTGACTTTTATCCTAAGTATAGGCTTTGAGAAAAATACAATGTAAGCAATGATAATCAGAACTAGTTGACATCTGGTCATCACCTTGGGGCAGGGAAGCAGTCTCAGTACTTCAGAGGTAGAGATAAGAACATGAGAACATCTAGAGTCTAAAGCTAACCAGGGATATATGGTGGGGCTGAGGTGGGGTGGGCTTAGTAGGAGTGGGGAGAGGAAAGGTTGGAAAGGAAAGAGGGGAAGGGGAGGGGCTCAGTTTGTAAAGTGCGTGCCACACAAGCATGACCGATGTTTGGATCCCCACATAAATACCTAGATGCACTGTTATGTCTAAAATCCCAGAGTAAAGAAGGCAGAGGCAGGCAGATCACTAGAGCTCACTGGTCACCCAATAGAGCTGAATTGGTGACCTCCATGTTCAGTTGGAGAGGCAATCAACCTCTCTGGCTTCCATATGGGAGCATCCCATTACTCATGTACATAATGGACAAACATGTATTTATGCTTTAGACATATATAACATCATACACACACACTATATATATATATATATTTATTACTGAAATGGCAGATATAAAAATCAAAAAAGCTCCTTTAAATCTATTGAGGTGTCATATATGCCAAGCGGAACAAGCCATGTTGACCTTCCACTAATTTCTAGCAGAGAGGCCCTAGTATATTTTACCTTAAACAGTATAGAAAATTTAAGAGAGGAAAGTGTCATCATTAAATTAACAGATTCTACACCATTGGGGCAGCAAAGACCTCAGTGGTTTTCACTCAACTGTCATCTTTACCCTTAACTTCATTTGATATATTATGGACATTTTGAATATCAGGCCTTCTATTTCTTCAAGAAACTGTCCTTCATTTCTCCAGCCAAAAATCTCCATTTTGCTTCCTAATGTCTAGCTTTATGTTCAGTTTATTGGTTCCCCTCAAGTATTTGATAAGTGCATTTGTAATGCATCCCAGCAGTAATAGTAAGGCAGTATTGCTGGTAGATAAAGGGTGGGTAAGGAAGATTGAACCAACGCTGCATGCTTTGGGTTAGTGTATAATTTGGGGCTTACCATTAACTCAAGTCATAATATCAAGTAAACTTCAACTCATTCATCTGTATAAAGCAATGAAAAGCATGAGCCTTGCATAATAACTGTGAACTCAGTTGCTACTATGAGCAAAGGCATGGGGATTCTAGTCAACATTCAAAAAAGGGCTACCTATGACTTTCACAGCTTTCTTTGATTCACCTTTCCTCCTGGGTTCCTTCATACATCCTGTATACTGAATGTTCCACTGTACTAACTCTGGAGTCCACCATGGCCTAGTCAATACTAATTCCTTGTAAACACTGTATCTTGGTGACCTCTCAGCCTAATTTGTCTGAGTAAGGAGGAAAACACCCTATCAACTTTTCTAAGACTTCTTATTACACATTGAGCAAATTTAAAAACTGAGTATAGATGCATGCTGGAGTCCCTGAAGAAAGCTGTCTTACTGCTGTCCAAGCAGTGTCAAAAAGGCACCCTGCCTTGGAAAGCTGGCTTGGAGCTAAGATTGGTGTGAAATCCTGCAGGCTTAGTATTCAGAAGCTGTGCTACCTTCTGTGTTTACTGATATGACTGTCTAAAGCTCAATCCTATTGCTTCTCATTAGCTCAACACCAGCAGCTGTCATGGGAGGCAGACTATGTGATCACAATAGGTATAAAAATTCATAGGTTGTCCCTCTACTACACTCTGTATGGAACATGAAAAGACTTAGAATGTCTTGAGAGTAGGAATTTTTCTCTTATAAAGTATTCCTGAGTTGACTGTGATGACCTTCCTCAACACATAAGACAAATGTTCAGTCCTGAGGGCTGTGCCTCTGTTGTCCCCCATCTGAAACACTTATAAAGTGTGTTCATATTTATAATTGCCCAGTCTTCACTCAGGTGATTCCATTTAATTGTGTTATTGCAGGAATATATATATGACTGGCTGATTTCCTTTTGGTGTCTTTCTAGTTTACAACACAAGAGAGTATTGTTCATTTTCAAGTCCTTTGGTGGATATGTCATGGCATTTTCAAAATGAGTCATTTACAGCAGCAATTAGGAGGATATAGATCAATTATTAAAAGGAACATGAGACACTAAACTTCACATCATTTTCAAAAGAACTTAGAACTCCTTGGTTTATGTTTACAAGTTCAGATCAGGCATCTTGATTCCATGTATTTTACAAAACTGCCATTTATCCAGCCTTGTTTTTTAATTTGCAAAAGTAGTAGAATTAGATTTTAACTCTGATATACTGGGATGTAATCAATGCTCATTAGTGTAATTTTACCTTTTATTATAAATAATCAAAGAAATAAATCATGTTTCTGGACAATTCTCAGATGTTCTCTATTCCTGCGACTATTCTATATAACAGAATAAGAATATTTGGGTCTTGTTATGAAACAATTTATGAAGATGTTAAAATACCCAGGTACAATGTGACAGAGTGAATACTGCATGCAATCCTCCATTATTCCACACCAATTGACATGATGATGCTGCTCATTACATGTGTCTACTGAATCTTTGACATGTAGCTTGGCAAATACTGTTTACTTAATGTAGAGTTCTACTTTTCAAGGTCTACAAAATGCTAAGATTTAAATGCCTCTGGTCAATCAGTATTGTATTTCAAGTTCCCTTCACTAATAGACAGTTCAGCCAAAGGAGAAAATATTGAGTGTGACAATGTCATCTGATCTATTCTAGATGTTATACTTCACTAGCCATTTAAGAAATTTGATAACACATATTAAGCACTATCAAAATTGAAATTTTATGAAAATGGGTTCTTTTATATTAACCTAAATTTAACAGTTGCATAATTTGTGGTATAAATTCATATGTATATTCATGCCCAGATAAATTAGTTTTGACCACTTAGAAAACCTAAAAGCAGTAACATGGCCTAAAATATAATTCTCCATGAAAAAAAATTAGCGCTCATTAAATAACAGATGAAGCCAATTTATGGAAAGTACAAGATGAGTGAAAAAACACATTAATCCATAATGAAAGAGAGCCTCACAGAGTGGTAAGATTTGTTAAAAGGTCATACAAAGTAGCTTGAAGGATGTCTCAGTGGCATAGTCAGGGAAATTTAAACATGAAAGTAAATTATGGTGGCAATGGACTATAACCCATGAAATAAAATTGGATTCTATTAGTCATTCAGTTTGGATGGATAAATAACAGCAAGAAACTGCTTTCTCAAAGTACATTGGATGAAGTAAACACATAAGAAAAATGGAATTATGAAATAATCAGCATTAGAATATAATTTTGATTCAGGCAAGAAACCTCAATGGGTATTAAAAGTTATGAGTGAATAGAGGTAAAATATTTTTTTCATAGAGTTTCAAAATATCTTCCTTTACAGATATCTATTAGACACAGTGAAATTAATCTTAAAATAGGAAACTATAGGAAATGTTATCTTAAAGAAGCAGACTAATCTTATGTCACAATAATAGAAATTACAGTCACATAATACAATACTTTTAGTGTAAGCAACGGAGTGAAAAGAGCATTATTTATGTGTCACTGTAGGAAAATAAGTTCATTTGTCTAATGATGGGCAAATATCAAACAAAGTCAGATAAAATTAAATTACTGAAAATTGACCTTAAAATATGGATGTTATAAAAATAAAGGAAAGACTGAAGAGACTGAACACTACTGTGAAGACATGACTACTATGTGCAACATTAATTTTAAACTACTAAAATTAGCATTTGGGGAGACAATACAATTAAAATGCTTTAGGTGTTGTAATACAGTATATATACACATGGTATTAGCAATATTACTTTACATTTTCTACAAATTTATTCATTTTTCTGGAATATCAGAAAGTAAGATTCAAAAGCCAAATTCAGGAAGGTTTGCTTATATATATATACCCTTCTGTTCTTAGAGAGTGCCAACTTACAGCAGGATTCAATACAATAGACAATCTTCCAGCAGCATCTCTGTATTTCATCTTTAAAAACGCTGCAGTGTGAGGGCCTTTAAACCACTCCCAACGCACATAAATATATCCAGCCCAGCAAAAGACAGGCTTGCAAGGCAAGAGTTCAATAATCTTTAGTGTCTGTTGATGACCAATTATGCCCAGTTCCCATAAATCTACAGCTGCAGTATACGCTGCAAAGGTTGCTTGCAAAGGTTGCTTGAGGTTGTGCAATGCTTTATCTGAAGGATGGTTGCAAGCTCCATATTTCAGTCTTTATAAACTCCAGCAAATAAGTAACCGAAGCTTCAAACCCTGTGAGTGAGCACTTTAGAAACTAATGACCTTCATTCTTTGCCTTTCAGAATACAGCATATACAAATGACAATTTCCCATGTCACTTCCTAGGCAAACCTGGACTACACAAAAACGTGGGACCCAGCTCTCTCCTAGCAGTCCATGTCGCTGTTTAAGAAGTGACATAATCTTACACCAAAGGAAAGAAAATGCTTAAAGTAGTATTTCATTGACCTAATTTTACAAATACAGAGAGTTACAGAGGCATGCAACTTAGTGATTTTCCTTTCTTCATTAGTCACAATTTGCTGGCTAGGAAAATTTTTATCTCCTGAGAATTGCTCGGGCAGGCCCTGCCTCAACTCTTTTGCTTGTAGGGGCCTGCACCATATTCAACACACCATTTTGTTGCATTTACTATAAATGGAAAGAAAGAAAAAAGAATGTAGAGTTTAAAACAGCAGTTTACGAGAAAAGCTAACAACTATTTTAAAATTTTGCTTGTGACTCTAAGTACACACAACTGTCATTTTTTCCTGAAGTGACTAATAGTTTCACTCATCTTCCTTTACTTAATGGAATGAATATGGGGAATATGGGTATAAAGTAATGCATTCAAAAGGAATGGATCAAGAATGACAGATAGGAATGACTTTTTTATAGATATTTTAAGGACACAGCAGGGTAATTTTAAAACCCCTGTCAAGGAAACCAATTTTTACTACTAATAATTAAAGACAGAACTGAAGCACAAAGGGAATGGCAAAAAAGGGGTTCTATGGAAGAAGACCATGCCAACCTCTATCTTTACTTTAGATAACTGGAACTTTCTGTGCATATCTTAAGACAAAAGGTCAGCAAGTTGCTTCTTCATAGATATTTAACCTGGTTTATCCTCTAATAAAGAAGTCCCTTCTATATCATAAAGCATGAGATGGCTTGTATGAAAATGTTGCTATATTTTTGCATGCTTAGTTCCCCACTGATGAACAGTTAAGGAATATGTTACGGTGTTACCTTATTGGCGGAGGTGTACTACTAGGCATGAGATTTAAGATTTCAAAAGACCATGTCATGCTGAGTCTTTCTTTCTCAGCCTGCTGCCTGAGAATCAGGATATGAAATTCTCAGTTGACTGATGAGGCGGCATGCCTGTGTGTATCTTGCCATGATAATGGGCAAGCTTTCTACAACTGTAAGAAAACCTCAAAATGAAATGCTTTTATTTGCTCTCATTTTTTTTATGTTGCCTAGGTCATGGTGTCTCCTCACGGCAATATCACAGTAACTAAGACAAGGACAAGAGACACTAATTTTCCCAGAACACTGAGAGAAACATAGAGAGTGGAGGTCCAATTCATGAGGTTTGAGAGCAGGGGTTCTCCCACACACCAGATATTTACATTATGATTTATAACAGTATCAAAATTACAGTTGTGATGAAGCAACAAAATAAATTTCATGGTTGCAAGTCACCACATGAGGAACTATATTAAAGGGTTGCAGCATTAGGAAGGTTGAAAAGTACTGTTTTACAGGCAAAGAAGGACTCTATCAGGAACTAGGTTAGAGGCTACTCCTCACATATTTTGGGTAAAAACCTGTCTTAATTTTGCCCGTGATCTGAAAACTGATGTGTTAATCTCAATTGCAATATGATAAGATCTAGAATCACCTTGGAGATGGGATTCTTGGCATGCTTATGAAGAGTTATCTTGATTAGGATAGTTAGGAGGAAAGAACCACCCACTCATAGTGGTTCTATAACTTGGCTGCATTTTGGACTCTATCAAAAGAGGAAAATGAGCTGAGCTGCTCCTTGACTTTGGATTTATAGTGAGCTGTTGCCTTAAGCTTCTCCCATTTTTACTCCCTCAACAAGATAGACTGTAGTCTTGAACTCTGAACCAGAATGAATCCTTTCTCCCATGAATTTCTTTTGTAAGCCAACATTTATCAAAGCAAGAGAAAGGGAAACTGAGGCAATTCTGACATTCTACATATATTTCTAATTCTAGATCATTGTGGTACTTTGAAGATTCTGAGAGTTATAAGTCATTTTTCACTTTCCATGAGGTTACAATGCTGAATCCTAGGGATTTTTTTCATTTCTTGCTGAACAGTATAATATACTTTGTCTGTTTCTTATCTATTATATCTGGGACAATGGAAGGTGAATGAAATATGAGACATGCAATGTTTCTCCTATCCTACATACTTCGTATATGTAATAAATTTTATTTATTTTTATGCTTCCACACACACACTATATATAAATTTTGATCATTTATACCCCCATTTTCCTGTCTTATCTCCCTCAATAATAGAAGGTTTTTCCGTCAGCTTTATATGTGACAAATTAGTTTCTAGAATATCCAAAGAAATAAGAAATAAAACATGAAGAAGCAAAGCAGCCCAAACAAATTAAAAGCAGGGGGCTTTAGAACTGAAAAGACAGTTCTCAAATGAGGTAAACAGATAGCTAAGAAATAACTTTTAAATGTTCAACATAATTAAGCATCATGAAAATGCAAATTACAAATAGTATGGTATTCCATCTTACCATAGTCAGAATAGCTGCTGTTGGGAAAATAAACATCAGAAGCTGATGAGATTGCAGGGCAAGACCCAGCTGATGAGATTGCAGGGATGTAAACTATATTGCCACAGTGGAAATCAGCATGGAGATGCCTCAAAAATTGTCATATGACCCTTGTATACCACTCCTTGGAACATACCTAAAATACCCTATATTTTACTATGTAACTACTTCTTCACTAATATTCATTCATTCTATATTTGTGATAGAAAATGGAATCAGTATAGCTGCCAAGGAATTGATGAACAGATAATAACATTATGATTGATATGTATACACAATGGACTTTTATTCAAGTATAAAGATAACTAAAACCATGAGTTTTAAAAGACTAAAGTTTCCTTGCTATGAGCTTACAGTACATATGCAGGCCATCAAATCCCTATTAAATAACTGCCTAAGTAAGGAAATAGCAAAAAATAACAATATCTAGGAGGGGTATGAAATACAAATACTGGCTGGGACATAGTGAATGTTCTCAAGAGTACATGGCCAACATGGTTTCTGCAAAGCAGTTGCCTATAGGTGGAGATGAGTTACAGCTTACAATGATCTGGAAGACAGTCTCCAGAGGCAGAGAGGATGTTTGTGAAGGCTTTGAGCGGAATTAATCAGTTTGTATTACAGAGTGACTGCTGCATTACAATGTGCCAGGGGGATATACGAATATGCCTGGAATGATAGCGTGAAAGAAAGCTATTGCAGTACTTTATAGGCCAGAGTGAAGTTTTGAATTTTTTTGAGAAGACTAAGAGAAGCCTAATAGATGGATACATATAATGGATGGGATATGTACTCCTCCACTTACAAAGTTCATCGTAGCTGGACAACAGTTAGGTCAGAAATATATCAAGTACAGCTGCTTTACTGAACATCAATTATTGCAGCTGTGGGTACACTGTACCCCAAGGAGATCTTACAGCTAACTGGGAGATGCAGCTTCTGGCTAACGCCCAGCAGCACCAAAACCATTGTTCTGCATATCCCCAACCCAGGAAAGAATCAAAACCTGAGCAGCAAACTACACTTTCTGCTGTGTGGCATAACTCACCTTTACATCAATATTATGTCAAAAAAAGAGGTAAATTATCATAAACCAAGGATCTCTAAATATGTTACATTTCCAAATGTATTGGCAGTATGAAGATGTGTCTGCAAAGAACCTGGAAGTAAGAGTAGAGACACTCACTGGAGATTTGGTGAGAATCGGTAAATGGAAATTCGAAGAAATGTCTAAGTCAGGTGGTGTTTTGAAAGAATCTGTGGCATTAGCTACAAGCTAGATACTTTCTGGGGGGAGTGGTTAAGAGAACACAATATGAATTTTCTTTAGTTTCTTCAACCACAAAGGGTATGAATCTATGGTGTGTGTCTTGGAGGCTATTATCATTTTCAGAATGCATATGTCACTGCACAGTCGATTCCTTTTTCTCCTTTTTAACCTAGATTGTAAAATCACCAAATACCAGATTTAGACACCTGACAAGAATCAAACTTTTTCCTTTAAGTCTCACTTCTTACTTTAACCTCTCTGTTAGACACTAATTGGCTACACTCGCTTTTAAAAAATTTTAAAAAGAACTTTCTTCAATATAAATCCTAATACAATGTACTTATACATCAGCAATGCTTTGCATATTTCATTATACACCCCCTACCTTTGTATCACTACTACTGCAAGTCACATAAAGAGTGAGGGATGGGTATATGGAACATATGTGGTGATTCCCTTTTGTCTCCCTTCTGTCAAATTACTGTTACCATCATTTCTGCGGATACTTATAAAGACAGTCTATCCCAATTTCAAATAGCTGTGATAGCTCTTCTGTTGACCTTTACTGTCTTCTCCTAAATCCTCTACCTTTTAACGTTAGTTATTTCTGCTCATTGCATAAGGATCACAATTAATGTACAATACTCATTACTTTTTGGGGAGAATTGAGTTATAAAAATGATGCAAAATATGTTGTACTGTATTAGTAGTTAGGGTGCACGAAACCCTTTAACTATCATAATCTAGCATTGTACTTATGGGACTCTGGATATACAGTTAGTTAGGAAAACAATTATGAAGCACATATTAGTAATCAACCAGGGATGACAATTACGGAAGTGTCCTGGTGTGAGTTTGTAAACGTGACACAAGCCACAGTCATTTGGAAAGAAAGAGCCTCGGAGATAAAATGCACCTTCCAAGTTGGACTATAGGCAAGCCTGTGAGGAATTTTCTTGATTAATGATTGATGTGGGAAGACCCATTGCATGGGGCAAGTGCCATTTATTCACAGGAGGTCCTGAGGTGTATGAGAAAACAGACTGATCAAGACATGAGGAGCTAACCAGTTTGTGCTTCAGTTTTTGCCTCCAGGTTCCTACTCTCCTTGATCCCCTGTTCTGAATTGCTCAGTGACAGACAATCACCTGGAGGTGAAAAATGAAATAAACCCTTTCCACTCCAAGTTGGTTTTGGCCATGATGTTCTATCATAGCAAAATTAACCTATCTAAAATACTAAGAAAGACCCATGTAAGTCTGAAAAAAAGAAAATAAATTACCATGCACCCAATAATCTTCCAATTCTGGGCGGTTTACTTAAGTTTATTTAAATATTATATATGCATATATTCATATGCAAATATATTGTGTTTATTTGTACTAGTCAATAACAATTCACAATTTCTTATTATAAATGCTTTTTTTTTGAGACTGTTGTCTTTCTTCTAGCCAAGGTAGGCCATGGCCATGCAGTCCCCTATCTTCCCACCTAAGTTGTGGGATTCATGGGTATACACCACCATGCCCCATCTATGAGTGAGTTCTGATTGAGAAGTTTGCAAATGTCTTATTGACATTTCCTGAATCTGAATTTCCTGGTAATAATTCCATTCTTTCCACATTGCAGAAAGAACTGACAATCAGAGGACAGCTTGTCCTCCCGGTCAGGCTCACTGAAGACAAAATGTGTGCAGTCAGTCAGAATTTGTTTCACAGGCAAACTCCTGCAGACTCCATAATTTTCTGAGATCATTACTATTCTGAATCTACATCGCTGCTTTCCATTTCTGATAAATAGGAATACTATCACATCACATCCTTGTGGATTTGGGATGAAGTTTAAACCAGGAAATGATTATCAATCTTACAACATGGAGGATTTCAATAAGTCACCAAGAACAGATGATATTTAAAAGATGATAATGCATTATAAAGTCATAAATCATGAATATTACCATCTCAAACAATTAACAACTCCTATGAAATGTGTCAGGGGGCTTTCGTAAAGGGTTCTTACATGAGCAGGGATAGCTGGAATGAGGAAAGGCTTGTGTTTCCACACTCAAAATGCCACGAATCAAAAATATAAACCTCTCTCACTCATGGGGGAAAGCATGCACACTGAAAACTGTGCCTTTAGAGGCCATAATGTCATCATTGATAAAATTATGTGATAGTGTTTCACAGTTTGGTCATATATAGAGTTAGTTTTATTTATTTGTATTATTGACAATATATTAAGCATTATTATTGCCATTAATGATAGTTGTTTTACATGGAATTGCTTCCTTAAATCTTTTAAAACAGCTACTTGTTATCAATCACTGAATGATTTGGAGAAGACATGACAAACGCTATTAGCATATAAATACCAGCCCAATCTTGAAAAGAGTCATGTGAAATATGTTCAATCATTTCATCTCCATCTTATAGACAGGAAAATTGATGTTCAAAATCCTTAAGTATATTACTAGACGTCACATAACCAATCATTGTTGGCAAGCAATGTCTGTGGCTATAAGAGCCATTGTCTCAAGAACTCTAGACCACATTTCTAAACAGTAATGCAAGATTCTGCCTACTCTCTGTACTTCTTCCTAGCCCGTGAACTATATCACCCCATGTCTCTAATACTCACTTTCAAGGGAGAAATCTGTGTGGAGCGCCTGTTTGCATGACATAGCATACCCACTAGTACTACCTGCTAAGCTGCAAGCAGGCAAATTGCAATTGTAAAATGCTTTGCAGTGGGATATTGTTCAGCATAAAGAAGGAGAAAACCTGTCATTTGAGACATCAGGAATGTATTTAGAGGACAAGAAGGCAAGTAAAATAATCCAGGCACAGAAAAGAAAACTGTCTTTCCTACATTTGAGATGTAAAAAAAAATAACCTCATCTCACAGAACTAGAGAGTAGTCATGTATTAGTGGCAATGATTTGGGGGAGGGCACTTATGGGGATTATTTCTCAAAGACACAGAATTTCTTTCTGAGAGGAGAAATAAGTTTAGGAGACCTAAGATTTAGTATAAAATAGCGATTACATGTGATAGTAACAGATTGCATGCAAAATACTGTTGGTATGCTCATGTCACAAATGATAATTATGTGTAAAACAGCATATATTATCTATACTTAATCATTCCATTTGCAAAATGACCATATACATGGAAATGTATATAATTTTAAAAATTAAGAAATTAATGATCAAAAAATTTTGTGTGGTATATAAGTAAATTCAATAGCAGTATAGTTATCTGGAATGTTAATGTAGATTAAGCATGCTGAATCAAAAACATTATCTTTTCTAATGTAATCCATGAAATTTTCATTTGCTGAATGTTTTGTTACAAATAAACAAGCAAAACTAAGCCTTCTGTCACTTGTAGAAATAAGCTGGATAAATAGGTAAGCATAGATATTCATTTTCATTGGCATTCATGTTGGACTTAAAAATGATTGATGTTTTTGCAAAATATATTTGAAATTCACAGATATGCTGAGTGTGATATATTTCAAGCTTCATGCTTTTCTTATATTGTTGAAATGTGTATTTTGATTTGGGCATCTTAATTTTTGATTAGCCAGTTGGGGACTTTGGAGCCAGGAACAATAGACTGTCTTGATCCAGATACAAAGGCATAGATGCCCTGTCACTGAGGTCTGCGCAATTTGACTAAGGGTACTTACCAGGGATGCTGCAAGCCCCACAAATCAAATGCAACAATTAGAGTTTTGCTTTAATCAGTGCAAAAAGCCTCAGGGAAAAATATTTAGTTTCCCTCAAAGGAAAAAATTGGACATTTATGATCCTTGGCTATATTTTTTAAAAGCCATAATTCAATAGACTAATAAAACATTTCACTGCAGTTCTGACTCCATGGTAATTATAGCAAGCCTTGCTTCCTCTTCTTAAAATTTCTTACCTGCTTTAAAACTGACAACCTGCCAAAAGGATGGAACCAAGAAGACATCATTCTTCCTGTGGTCAGGTCTTTACTAAGCAGACAGTGAATTAAATTAGACTCATTCCAGTGACTGACAGAGATTTAATTGATGAGGCCAGTTCCCACAGAGGAAAAATGGGCTACTTTGGTAACCATGCAGTAGTCTGCGTATTTTTAGGTATAGTATACAATTGTGTGTTTAATGTATACAGGGTAGAATGAATGCATAAAATATAAAGGAGCAAATGTTAATATACTAATTATATAGTAGCTATTTTTTTCTACAAACCTACTTTGCAAATGACATAGTTAAAACAGTGATTTATGCTATCCTGTAATATAGAATACATATATCAATTACCTGTTATTATTTTAATCTCTACTATCAGTTGAAGGTAATGAGAGGAGGAAATTGTAAGCAATTTGTCTAAAGCCATGAAGCTGGTAAATGGTACAGCTGGAGATTCAGTACACATGTGAATGCTCTCGAGGCCAGCCTCATTAACCATTATGATATACTTCATCCCACATATGTCAACAAAAAAATTGACTGTCGGCACCTTCAGTTCAACAACTATTTTAAAGGCCAGTTTGCACTAATGACAGCTGCTAGGTGCCAGAGGTAACAGGGCAGTCTGAAGAAAAACTGAACATGGGAAAGTCATGGCATCTCCATTCCATCATGTCCTGGACAAGATGTGGGTTAATTTTTGAAGACCTCGGTTTCTGAGCCAATAGAACGTTACCCATGAAACGGTTTCCCTGGACTAAGCCTTTGTATCTGTTGCTTCAAAGAGAAACATTCGCAAACGGCCATTTAAGTCAATGTAACACGTCTAACTACAAAGACCTGTGAACACAGGGCTACAGAGGCCACCTCACCTGTAAATGAAAGGAGCCACCGTGGCAGTGTTGGGATGACTGTGCTGCTGTTGCTGGGGGAGCTGGACAGCTCCATTGCCAGCGTTCTGTGCGCTGCTGTGCACCACCTGCACAGCACTGGAGCTAGAGGGAGATGCGTGGACAGCTTCCCTCCCGTCCTGAGGAGCAGAGAGGCCATGTGTGCTTGCTTTCTCCGAGGTGATGGGCTTAGGGAAGGCCTGAGAAGGGCTTCCCTTGGTAGTCCTGAATTTCTCAGACTCTTTGCTTGCTGCGCTGCCAGGTGAAGTAGTCTGCTTTGCTGTGGGTACCTTTGAGCCTGGCTTTGGAATCCCACTGGAGGATGGAATTAAGCTCTCTTTCTTGGCTGCCGCAGTCTTGCTGCCCTTTGGGATCAAGCTTGCGATTTTAGAGGTCTTTTTAGGAGCTGACTCTGTCACCTGGTCCTTCTCTTCCTTTCCCGGCTTTTCAGTGCAGGCTTTATTTTTGTCCCTGCTCTTGTCCTCCTTTTCTTTTGGCTGCAGCAAAGACTTTTTATTGCTGAAATTCTTGCTTCCTGCTTTTGGAGGGGCTAATTTAGGTGACACTTTGGGACTGCTGTTTGTTGAGCCGCCGCTATTCAGACCACTATTAAAACCTTCCATTTCTCCAGATTCAGAACAGGCATCGTCATCCTTCCCACCATCACTAGGTCCTGAACTGGGAGACTGAGGGGGACGCAATGCAGTCCGGGCGTTAACTAGCTTGAATTTTTCAAGCATAGATTTCTGTCCCGAGGGAGCACTTTTGACCCCTTCTGTGACAGGGGGCTTTAGTCTGTCTGAAGGTGGAGTGGGAGAGGTGGCTGGGCTTGACTGCTTCACCGTCAACATGGTGGAGGTGGCACTGTGCTTGACATTCATGGACTTGCTGCGCCAGGGCTTGCTGGCACTTGGGGAAGGGATGGCAGAGGCTGGGGTTTGCCCAGAAGTACTGGGAGGCTGTGTGTTTCCATTAATACCTGAAGATGGTTGAGGTCCTTTAGAGGAATCTATACACAAATAAAAAAAATGGGAAAGATTGATTTGTTTTGGTTACTTGTTAAACATCATTACACATTTGTCTTGCTTCCTTTAAAAAATAGGTATCTGTATATTTGTGTGTGGGCATGTGCACACACACATGAGTGCAGGTATTGGCAGAGACCAGAAGAGGGCATGGAAGTCCCTGGATCTGGAGTTGCAGGTGGTTGTGATTCCAAGGTCCTGGAATCAGACTCATGTCTTCTCAAGAGTGTTATGCACTCTTGGCCGTGGAGCTCTCTCTCCAGCCCCACTTAATTCTTAATTATAGACATGTATTTATTCCGAACTTAAAAGCAACATATTATATAGCATTAATTACTTCTGCAATATGATTTTCTTTGTGTTTTCTGTGTATTGACATCAGGAAGAAAATTAAACACCTACTCAACTTATTCTTACCAAATGAAATTTTTCTGTCCTCAATATTTATGTATTTGAAGATAAATCAAACAATATCCCTCCCCTAAGGAACTATAGATCATTCGAATAAGTGATTATTCTACATTGCTTGTGAAATGGAGAAATTTTAAATTATAAGGATATCAGCTACTTGTTACATGACTAAATATGAATAATGATGTAGTCTTTTAATTTAACTGTATTTACTAACCAAATTAACCACTAAAGTTATATTTTGTGTGCTGTGTGTGCGTGTCTGTCTGTCTGTCTATCTGTGGTACTGAGACTGAACACAGGATCTTGTATATGTGAAGCCTGCATTTGTTAGAGCAAACAATTTAAGAATACATCTCTATTTTAACCTTTATGTATGTATGTGTGTGTGTGCGTGTGTGTGTGTGTGTGTTCCCACAAGTATCTTTTGGAGTTGCTTTCTTACCTTTTACTTTGTTCTGAGATAGGATCTTTCTTAATGTTTCTGCTTCTCCTAGGCTAGCCAAACTGTGAGTTTTTAGGTGATGCTTCTGTCTCTGCACTTTACAGCTTTTCCAGAGGCCCTCTAGGATCTGATTCTCAGCATAAATTTACATGTTTACTGATTTTAAGGAATTACTGTCATGCTATTCTGCTTTTGCTGGGAATATTAATCAATTTGATTTAATTCTCTCTATCTACAGAACCTACTCTAATCATATCATCTGTTAGTATTTACTGAGTGGCTGCTGGATTCAAGGCACTCCTACACAATATAATCCTGTTAGAACAAAGAAAAGAGCCATAAGATAAATGTCACTGTACGGAGACACATGTTAAACATCAGATGGACAGAAAAAAAATGGTAGAGATGATGAGAGTTGCCTGAGATCACACAGGGATTACCAATAAGTCAGGACAGAGGGCATAAAGGGAGAGTGTAAAGTGCTCAAGGCAAGAGGGCCCTCCCGGCTTCCCCAACACTCTCATATTGGCATCAAAATCTGTTAGTGCCACTGTCTATTCTACAAGGAAAATAATGTTATTATTGCTAACATAACCATTCCATATGTAAGCCTACTGAAGGTTCCTTAACTTCAGTATTTCACAACAACCCTATGAGGTAGGAAGGGCTTATGGTTCTAGAGCAGTAAACTCAGTGAGTCTAAGTAACCCATTTGATAGTTTGCAAGAAATGAGGGCTCCTGTACTGTGTGACTCTGTAAGTGTCTTTCTTTGAGAGCCTGATGTTTGTAGTACAGTGGACCTTATAGTTTAGTGTGATCATGTGCTACTTGGGGATTATACTGCATGTGTGCTATGCTTCAACACTTCTTCCAATTCTAATAGTCTCCAAATGCAACAATCTTCCAGATACTTTAACTGGACACAGACACAGACCATGTTTGGCATAGAAAGGGTTGAATTCATTCAGTGACCTTGTTTCTTATTATGAGACCATCCATGTTGGCTAAATTAATTAATGTTCCATCATTATGCAGTACTCCTATTTTTGGTTCTTTGAAGTTTGAGCACCTTGTTCAGATCTGAGATCATCTGGGTATTTAGCAGTTTGTGGCAAGGAGTCACTGAGAAAAGATCTCAAGCAAATCAAGGTTTCCAAAGTCTCATTTCTCTTCATTTTAGGCAAGAAATTAGTCTGAGTCTACTGTGTATTTGCATCTTCATTAACAAGTCAAAAATGTCCTGGCTGTGAGGACCTGGGTGCTGTGGTGAGGATAAGAAGGGATGGGCAAGAATGAGTCAAGAAGCTTTGGAAATGACAAGAAAAGTAATGATTATACTTTCTTAGAAAACAGAAAACAAGTTGAGGGCATTAACTATACAGAGTATACAGGTTCAAGTACAGAAGGGGAATTTCAACACTGCTACCCCCAGAATGAGACATGTGGGACTCCACATTATGACATTCACATACAGTGCAGTAATGGTCATAGCAGCAGCTGTAAAATTGGCTTCAGTTGAGTTCACACATCTAAGATGATTTTCCATGCCCACCTCTAAATCTGTCCCTAGTCTGTCTTTTTACAGCAGCAATAAGGAGCTTCAGGTTTCTTTAAAAGGATAAACCACAGATCAATCAGTGTCAGAAAGATGTCCAGATGAAGAAATGTCCCTGGACTCCTCATGATGGAGTGCATATCAACAGCAGCTGAAATGGAGCATTTATAGCTTCCACAGAGTGGGTAAAATGAGAACCTTAGGCTCTGCCAATCACATCTTCAGTACTAAGCATCCTGTACCCAGTAACAAGCTTCTGAAAGTCAAATAAGTCATCTTTTCACTATAAATAAATCTTTTTATAGAAAAAAGAATAGATACTTCACATGCAAATTTAAAGGCATTCAAACAGTGTGACTGTGCCTTTCTTTGTTTATAGTGATAAACTGTTATCTCCAGTCTCCAAATGACATTTTCCTTTTAATCTTTCTCTTCTTCCATCTAGATACCAACCATCACCAATTCTATCATAACTAAAATAGGTCAGTGAATTATTTTAAGCATTTGGTGAGATTTTCATACAAGGTCTCATATGCAAATCTATAATAGTCACCCATAAGTGTTCCTTCCAGAAATAAAAAAATGAGAGCTTCATAAGAGAAATCAACTTGCTCCCAATAACACACATAGCAAGAATCACAAAAGCCCCAAACACTAGACCAGATTCATTTGACTCTAGTACTTGGAGGATTTAGATTCTGATGGCAATTCTCACCATGGAGAAGGTTAAATGGGTATCTGTTCAAATTATGTTTGTCTTCTTCACTGAGCATAATTTAAATATGTACAATGTAAGTGACTCTGCCCTGTACACTATCCTATTTTATTTGGCAGCCTGCTTCACATATTCCGCATACTTAATGTGAAAATGTCTAAACCCCACAGTCAATGTTTGGATTCCATACTTTGCAAGTGACAGTGTCAACAATGCAGGAGTAATTTCAATCTACTCCCAAACTTAATACACTGACATAACTATGGTGGCTGCGACAGATATGGGGAAATGAGGAACAGGACCAATGCTGAACATCAGAGCTTTAGAGCTTATATTCAACAGCTGATGATGCTAACATCTTCATAAGCAACACAGAAAACATCCTGAATCCATTTCCAATACTAAGTGTCTTAGAAGAAAATTAGCTTTTTAAAAGTTTATTCATTTATTTACATCCTGACCATAGTTTCCCCCTCCCTCCTCTCCTCCCATTCCCTCCCCTATTTACCCCCAGTACCCCCCCCAACCCACTCCTCCTCTGTTTCTGTTCAGAAAGGGACAGGCCTCCAATGGGTGTCAACAAAGCATGTCATATCAAGTTAAGATAGGACTAAGCTCCTCCTCTTCTCTTAAGACTCAGCAAAGAAACCCAGTGTAAGAAACAGATTTCCAAAAACTAGCCAAAGTGTTAGGCACAGGTCCTGCTTGCACTGTTAGGAGTCCCACAAGCAGGCCAAGAATAAGCTATACACCTGTAACACATATGTAGAGGACCTATGTCAGTCCATTGCAAGCTCCCTAGCTGTCAGTCCAGAGTCGGTGAGCTCCTATGACCCCAGGTTAGTTGTTTTTGTGAGTTCCCTTGTGATGACCTTGACCCTCCTGGCTTGTATAATCCTTCCCCATCTCTTCAACAGGATTCCCTGGGCTTGGTGGATCAATGGAACTGAATTGAAGACCCTGACATAAATCCACACCTATGAATGCTTGATTTTTGAGGAAAAAAAGGAAATGGAAAAAGAAAGCATCTTCAACAAATGTGTAACTAGATGTCAGCATAGAGAAGACTGTATATAGATCCATATCTATCACTCTGTACAAAACTCAAGTATAAGTTGAACAAAGACCACAGTGACAATGAATCTGATAAGAGAGAAAGTGGATTACAGACTTGAACTCATTGTCACAGGAGAGCATTTCCAGAATAGAACACCAGTAGCACAGACAATTAATAAATGGGGCCTCTTTTATTCTTTAAGTCAAAGGATACTGTCAACAGGACAAAATGGCAGCCTACTGAATGGGAAATGATCTTCACCATCTCCACATCTGACAGAGGGCTGATCTCCAAATTATATTAAGAACTCAAATAACTAGACATAAAAAACCGCCCAAAACCAAACCCCAAATAATCCAATTTTAAATGGTGTGCAAATATAAACAGAGAATTCTCAACAGAAGAATCTCAAATAGCTGAGATATACTTACATGATCAGCATCCTTAGTCATAATCAAAACTATGAGATTCCATCTTAAACCTGTCAGAATGGCTAAGATCAAAAGCACAAATGACAACTCATGCTGAAGATGAGGAACACTCCTCCACTGTTAGTAAGAATGCAATCTTGTACAGTCACTTTGGAAATCAGTGTGGTGGTTTTTCAGAAAACTGGGAGTAACAGCATTACCACTCTTGGTCATATATCCAAAAGATGGTTAAAAATACCACAAGGACACTTGCTCAACTTTGTTGATAGCAGCATTATTCATAACATCCAGAACCTGGAGACAATGTAGGTGCCCCTCAATCAAAGAATGGATAAAGAAAATGTGGTACATTTACAAAATGGAGTATTACTCAGCTGTTAGAAACACTGACACCAGAAAATTTGAAAGCAAATGAATGAAGCTAGAAACATCATCCTGAGTGAGGTAACTGAGACCCAGAAAGACAAACACGGTTTGAATTCATTCATAAGTGGATATTATCTATAAACCATGCTATAATCCACAGTTCCAGAGAGGCTAGGTATCAAGGAGGGCCCAATGAGGGATGCTTGGATTTTCCTGGAAAGGAGAAATAGAAGAGATTTCCTGGGTAGGTTGGGGGTGGGTGGGGATGGGGACATGAGAAATCAGATTTGAGGATACATAGAGTGGGAGAGTACTGAAAAAGATGTCTTCACATGGGGAGCACTTGGGGGTCAGGTATAAACCTGATACAAGGGAAACTTGAACAAATCTACAAGGATGACCCCAGCTGGGACTCCTAGCAATAGTGGATAGGTAGCCTGAACTAGCCATCTCCTGTGATCAGACTGGTGACTACCCCAGTTGTCATCAGAGAGTCTTAATACTGATGGAAACATGCAGAAACTCACAGAAAACAAACTTTTAACTAAGAATATATAAGGCGATAATGATGATGACAGTATCAGCATTCTTTGAAAAGTGCCCCCTGCAGAGCAGGCAAAATATTGGATAATGCCAACAACTTTGGATACAGGAAACCCCAAGCACAGTAATTCTTGTAGAAGGAAAGAAACAATGGATACAGGTTGTAATACAATTGGCAATAACCAATATATGAAATACCAGTTTGTATCACAACATACCAAAATACCGTTTAAAAATGTGAAAAGTCAAAAAAGATGATCTGTGTAAATGTATTCTGGTGCCTCTACTGTGCCACAGCACACCACCTTGAAAAGGCAATTGCTTGTGAAATGTTTCAGTCATCAATTTTACAATGACACAGTAGAAAACTAGGATGCTATTACAGAGACTCCATCCTTCCACATATGCTTTTCTGTACCATTTGCAAGTCAGAGAGAGACAGAGAGTTGCTTTGAAGGGGTGTGATATATGGGGATGTTTCTATGCATGAGCCAGCTTTTAATATCTTCAGTAATGAATGAAATCCATCTTTGTGTACATACAAACTGGTAACATATTTCATAATACTAGTGTTATTGCCTCTTGTGTGCTCATTGTTGGGCTAACAGTTAACACTTCTCAGATTTCAGAAATTATAAATGGATATATTTTAGGATAAACAAAGAGTCATTGTAAATGCAATGAAATTATTAGTAATTTAAAATTGTAAATAAATATATGCATTGAGGCTAGTCTTGTAGAGGACCCAGGTTAGGTTCCCTGAAACCATATGACTGCTCAAAGCTATCTGTCATTTCAGTTCCAGGGCTTCCAAATGCCCTCTGGCTTACATACGAGCAAGGCATGCATATGTTATGTGTACATTCATGTAGGCAAACACACACACAATAAAAATAAATAAATCTTAAAACATATGCATTATCTAGGAGAGAAAAGAGCAATTTAGTTTCTTATAAAAATTTAACAAAAATTAGGGAACAAAGGAGTCAGAAAAAATGTGTTGAAGAGTGGGGTATCTTACGCTAAGCTGACAGCAAGCATCTGAAATTCAATAGCTAATACAAAACTTGCATTAATTGTAATGAGTCAAAATGTTGCTAGATCTTTGGCACCAATTCTGCTAATTCCAGGTTGGACATAAATAAAAGTAAAGAGGTTCCAGACTAGAAGATGCTTCATGCTACCCTCTTCAGGAAAGGTACATGTTTAGTGTAAGAACTATTTGAGAGAGCAGCGAGATGGTGGTAGCATTCCCCTGGGTAACTGACGCATGTTCCTCAGCAACATGGAAAATCACCTCTCTAAGGAACTGTGCCAGGCCACCCAAGTTTATTAGCTCACTACTCTGAAATGTAGCTCACAACTGAGTCACAAATGAAACAAGGGAAATTGCATTTCCAATAACTGAGATATTTAGAATTCTCTTTCATATGCATTGCACAGGTTTTGTAAAACAAAACTAATTTATTAATGTTTCTTGAAACAGGTAAAAATGTATGCCCAAATGAGTCATAGCATGGCTTTCACAAGATCCAACCACTAGTTCTTAGATATGTGGTTTTCTTCCGAGGATGCATTTGTGTAGAACACTCTTTCAGAGTGCATGGGTTCTGCTAAATGCTGACATCGCCCTGCATTCTTCATTGTCAGCTTTTGAATGGCAGGTGAGCAGGAGGAGAAAGTAAAGGTGATCTGGAAAACGTAACCAAGGATGCCTTCTTCATTGCACCATTTGTTCTGAGAAATCAGTTCCTACATTCCGTTTCAATAGAGCAGTGAGAGGGCACTGTGCTCTATTCTAACATTTCTGTCTCTACGAGGAATAATTTATGACAATGTGCACTTAATTCACCTGCTAAAACAAGCACACATGGTTGGGGAAATGCCTCAGTATTAAAACGATATGAGGTATTGAAGTGAGGATCATGTTTCTCTACTGATGCTTGCTATGTCTCAACATTCAGAACTTACCCTGTATCCTTCTACCTCCTCCGGTCATACCAACTAACACTACTGTACTTTGCACAACTGTCTTTCTTCAATATAGAAGCTAAATTGTTCTTATAAATAAGTCTTTATTACAATTTATAAATTCTAGAGATTTCTGAAAAAAATTTTTTGGATTTTCAAGACAGGGTTTCCATGTATTGTTTTGGAGGCTGTCCTGGAACTCACTCTAGACCAGGCTGGCCTCAAACTCACAGAGATCCTGCCTCTGCCTCCTGAGTGCTAGGATTAAAGTCATACACCATCAACTCCTGGCGAGATTTCTGAATTTTTAATTTGACTGAGTCTCTGAACAAAACATCTTTCGTTTTTATTTTTAGATGTTGTAAATTTGCATAATTGGGAGGTAACCATAGGTTCCAGCCAGGCCTGGTTCTATTGGCATAAAAATGGATCTTTTTAAAAAAAATCTTTGCCCTAAAAATGGATCTTTTTTTAAAGGTTTAAATTAGAAACAAGCTTGTTTTACATGTCAATCCTAGTCCCTCTACCTCCCCTCCTCCTCTGTCCCCCACCATCTCCTTTCTGCTCCTTCCATGGAGATCTGCACAGTCTGTCATATCAAAAAATGGATGTTTTTAAACATTCATAGAATAGTATAATGAATCCAATCTCTCAAAATACCTACCAGAGCAATCATTCCCAACATTTTATTCACCCTGTTTAATGATGTCATTAAATTAGTAAACTCAATTTAAATACTATATGGAACATTTTAAAGTATTGAAATTAAATGTTGCAATTTTGAATAACTAAGAAGAAATACCCATTTTATTTATAACAATCAAATAATACACCCAGAATTCTCTCATTATAAAATTATAGTCTTTGAAAACTGTTTTATAATTGTCATCATTCTTGGTCATACTCAAGATCAGAAACTATCTTGTGACAAAAATATATTTCCTAGCTGATGAAATAATCTCTTTGGGTTTGTTTTTTAATGTCCTGTTTGGCTGCTGTCTCTTGATGGCTTGCTCTTTTCTGACCCCAGCTGAGGGTGCAGTGATTTGAATGTAATTGGCCTCCATAAGTTCATAGGGAGTGGCATTGTAGGAAGTGTGGCCCTGTTGGAGTAGGTTTGGACTAATTGGAGGAAGGGTGCCACTGTGGAGGCAGACTTTGAGATCTCAAGCCATGCTCAGTGACTCTGATCACTTCCTGTTGCCTGAACAAGATATAGAACTCCTAGCTACTTCTCCAGCACCATGTCTGCCTGCATGCTGCATGTACCACCATGATGATAATGGATTGAACCTCCAAACTATAAGCCACCCAATTAAATGTTTTCATTTATAAGAGCTGCCTTGGATATGGTTTATCTTCACAGCAAGAGAAACCCTTATTAAGACAGAAGTTGGTACCGAAGACTGGGGTATTTCTATGACAGGCTGGACCATGGTTTTGTTTGGAATAACATGGACTTTGGGAACTTGGGTTAGGAAAGCAGTAGAAGGACTTTAATTTCTGCATAATGGGCTAATAGGAAGACGGAAGACAGAGGTTTTGTTAGCTGTTGGAACTGTGCAGTTCTGGCTCAAGAGGTTCAGAGGAGAAGAATTTATTTTGTTGCCTAGAGATTTTCCTTGTGATATTTTGTTGAAGAATATGGCCTCCTGAAGCTAAAGTGAAGAGTTTTGGATTAATTCCATTGGCAGAGGAAATCTCAAAACAGCCTAGTATAGACTCTGTCATATGGATATTAGTGGTGATTTTAATGAAGATTTATAATGAAGAGGAGTAAGCTGAGCAAGGGAAAATACAAAATATAAAATTTGAGGAGAAAAGGAGCACCAGGGAGTAGAATGGAGCTACGTTCTGTGTTCAAGGGGATAAACAGATTAAGAAATGGAATAAAGGAGGTGGTGACCTGAGGGCAAGATCCCACCCAGCGAACTTTCCAACCTGTGAAAAGGCATTAAAGAAAAGCTGAGAGTTGGGTGTGGTGGTGCATGCTTTTAATCTCAGCACTCCAGAGGTAGAGGCTGGAGGATCTCTGAGTTTGAGGTCAGCCTGGTTACAGAAAGAGTTTCAGGACAGCCAAGTTTAGGCAGTGAAGAAAACCATTGAAAACAGAAAGCTGGTGAATATGTAATTAATTTAGGATGTGCTCAAACCCCAGCAAGCAGCAGAAATTGGCAGCTTCAGTCACAACACATGGTTCTGGCTTTAGAATCCAGGACAGGAGAAAAGGGTTATATAATATTCCTCTGTGACTAAGGAAGGCCAGGCATGTAGTAGCAGTTTCCCTGTGTAGGCCCAAAGAGGTCATTGTGTGAAGCTGTGAAACAGAAGCCTGGATTGCCTTGGAGACCCCAAGATGCTAGAGATGATAGAGTAATGGGATACCTGCAGGAGGAGAGTTGCTTATAGGGGTGGAACCAGCACAAGAAAGCTGAAAGGAGTTGGAGGCATGAAGAGCACTTTGACATCAGACATAGAGATGCAGAGTTTGGAGTTTGCACAGCTGGTTTTCGGTCTTGCTTTGGTCCAGTATTTCCTCACTATGTTCCCTTTCCTACCTTATGGAACAGTAATATATATCCTGTGCCAGTATATATTGGAAGTGTGTAACTTGTTTTGTTATTTTGATTTTATAGGGGATTACAGTTGAGACTGTGTGAATCTCAGAAGAGACTTTGAACTTTGGACTTTAAAATATTGTTGAAACTGTGATAAACTACGGGAACTTTGAAGCTGGACTAAATACATTTTGCATTATGATATTGTAGCAAGCTTATGGGGAAGTGCAATGTAGTAGTTTGGATATAATTGGCCTCCATAAGCTCATAGGGAGTGGCACTATTAAGAGGTGTGCCGTTGTTGGAGTTGGTGTGGCTTTACTGGAGGAACTGTGACATTGTAGTGACAGGCCTTGAGGTCTCATGCTCAAGCCATGCCCAGTGACTCAGACTTCTTCCTGTTGCCTGTGCAAGATGAAGAAAGATCACCATAGCTATCTGCATGCTACCATGTCTCACCATGATGATAATGGACTGAATTTCACAATTAAATGCTTTCCTGTATAAGAATTACCCATGGGAGCCCTTACTATTTCTGAGGAGTGAATGGGGGTGGTAGAAAGGAGGTAGAGGGAGGGAACAAGAAGAAAGGAGGAGGGGGAAACTTTGGTTGCCGTGTAAAATAAATAAATAAATATAATTTAAAAAAAAAGAATTGCAGTGGTCTGACCAGGTGGTGGTGGTGGTACATACCTTTCTCAGGAGGCAGAGGAAGACAGATCTCTGTGAGTTCAAGGCCAACCTGGTCTACAGAGTGAGTTACAGGACAGGCTCCAAAGCCATACAGAGAAATCCTGTGTCAAACAAACAAACAAAGAGTTGCCATTGTCATGGTGTCTTTTCCCAGCAATAGAAACCTAGTTTGGATAGAAGGGGAGGGGGTCTGGGAAAAGGGAGGTGTGTGTTTGTGAGGCAGAGGGACTGGAAGGAGTGGAGGGAGGGAAACTGGGGTTGGATGTGTTGTATAAGAGTTTAGTTTTAATAAAACTAACTCAAATAATTTTAAATATTTATATGCCTTCTAATATGGTGGTTTGAATAAAAATGGCCTCCACAGGTTCATATATTTGAATTCTTGATCCCTAGTTGATGGAACTGTTTGGGAAGGATTAGGAGATATGACCTTATAGGAGGTGTGTCACTAGGGGTGGGTTTTGGGGTTTCAAAAGCCCATGTCGTTCCCAATTAGTTTTTTTCTGTCCCTCACTCTGCCTCCTTGTTTGTTGTGTCTCAATTTGTATCACTCAGTTACTATTTCTACACCATGACTGACTGACTGCTGCTACCATGCTCCCTTCCAAGATGGCCTTAGAATTTTGTCTTCTGAGACTTTAATCTCCCAGTAAACTCTTTTATAAGTTGCCTTGGTCATGGTATCCACAGCAAGAGAAAGAGAACTAAGCCAAATAAACATTACAAAATTGTATTAAAGCTTCAAGCTAAGCATCTCAATTGAAAGTTTGCAGTGCTTTCTTGGACACAAAGTAGGTTATAATTTGTTTCAATGTAATGTTTACAATTTGTTCTTGTACCTTAAGATAATGTAATAGATATATAAAATATCACAGTTATGAATTGGCATTGCATTCAATGACACAAAAAACTCTAATAGTAAATGTATTGTACGTGCAAAACAGACAACAGATGATTGTCACATATCATGGGAGTTTATCTAAATTTATGCCAATTTAGTGACACTTAATGTCCACATTTTATGTTTAACAAATGTCTATAAATCTATAAAAACAATCTGCCAAGTACCGCATCCATATTTTCTCATGATCTGTGTTGTGAATTATACATTTCTCCCCTACAACTTTCTAACTCAAACAGGATAAGCGATATATGCTTCAAAATGTTTTGAAAATTTGTTAACTTTATTTAAAACTAAAAGTCAACTCAGTACCTTCTCATACTTTTTGTTTTCTCTAGTAAGTGATCATGGCCACATATTGCATTGTTTCTGTCTCCATCTTGTGGTGATAAGAAATATTGCTATGTACAAACGTTAAATTTCTAGACACACATGAGAAGCTGAGCATCTTTGGAAGAACATGAGTGCTTGTCTATCTTTGGAGTTTTACTTTGAAATAATAGAAATAAAAACTTTGAGATAATAGAAATAAAGATACTTCATGACATCATTTTATGAAAATATTTGTCACATCTAAATCTCTTTTCTAGTATCAGTTATGTGTGTGTGTGTATATATATATATATATATATATAGTATACATACATATATGTATATGGCAGCATGAGTATTTTAACACACCTGTTTTCGGGCTTGTTAGTCTCCTCTAGCAATTGTATAGTATAAACTTGGAGAATTAGCTTGAACCCATGCTACACTTTCTAAAGTTACAAAATGAGGGAAATTATTTTGTTTGTTTGTTTGTTTTGGTTTTTCCAGAAAGGGTTTCTGTGTTAATAGTTGGGCTGTCTTGGAACTCACTTGGTAGACTCAGGCTGGACCCTTAATCTAGTAGGTGATGGAAGCAAAAGTAGACACCCACAGCTAAGCACTGAGCCGTACTCCAGGCTAGCCTTGAACTCACTGAGATCTTCCTGTTTCTGGCCCCCAAGTTCTGGGACTAAAGAAGTGCACCAATACTGCCTGGCTACAAAAAGATTTATTTCCAACTAGAAATGTTCATTTCCCATTTCCTTTCTTAACAAGAAAATTACAAGTTTTAAGGGTATACTTTTATTTAAATGAAAAAAAACCCAGAATGTTCAAAATTACTGAGCCTGTAATGGAAGAGTAAACTTGGGTTTGAAAAGTACATGTTTGTGTATGTAAACATTATAAAAAATAATTGAATCTCCTTTCCATTGATTACTAAAGAGAATTCTCTTTCCATATTTTAAAATGTTCATTGGAATTATATATGGATTAAAAAAGCCAATCAGGAAGGTAAAAAGAAAGTGGATTTCAGAATATTATGAAAGTTAATGGAGCTCACAATTATGCCAGCAATAACTTTTTCCTTAAAATCCTGTACTTGCTTGGTCATTATGAATCAGTGACTGCTCAATCACTTGTGTACAAAAGGAGACTTTGTTCTTACTTTTAAAGCTCAGACTCCAAAATATATACTGTATTTCCTCTCCCCTACCCACCACTTGACTCAAAAGCAGGGGATATTAAGACATTAAGACACACTGCTTTGCTATCCAGGGTTTATAATCTTCTAAAATGCGTCATAATCAAAAGGAAAGATTCTCACAAAACAGATTGTATCTGTCAACTCATGTCTGAATGAGAGAAAGTTGCCTAGTTCCCTATGGACACAAGTGATAATTATCTAACCCGTGCAAAATAGTGCATGCTTGGTTTAACCATTCATATTAAGCTTTCCAACAGTTCTCTTGACTAAACATATGAATCAATTCTTGATTTCATATACTATCCTACACTGGGTGGGGTACTACGAAGAGAAGAAATAGGACATTCTACTGATTTGGAAGCACTGCTCCAACAGCCACAGTATTTACAAAGTGCAGCCTTTTGATTTTACTAGGATTTGGGCATAAGGTTTCACATTTATTCTTTTGTGTGCCGATCCAAAGGGGACAGATTCCAAGCCAGCACCTTTGAAAATGTAGACTTTGCATAACAGAGAAAGCTGTGTAGCATGTAGGTCATTTATCTTCTACCATTCACATGCATTCTTGTGTCTTTTTTACCCCTTCATTTTCTGGTTGTAGTCAGTGATATTTTTAAGAAAATATAGGTATGGAAAATTTGATGGTTAGGGAAAGTGGGGGTCATAATACTCCCGACTACTGCTGCTTTCAAAGATAGATACTAGGGGCTGGAGAAATGGTCCAGTGGTTAAGAGCACTGGTTGCTCTTCCAGAAGACCCAGGTTCAATCCCCAGCACCCGCATGGCAGCTCTCAAGTGTTTGTAACTCCAGTTTTGGGAGATTTGACACCCTTACACAGATATACAAGTAAGAAAAACATCAGTGCACATAAAATTAAAAAATATCATTCAAAGACAAACACCTATCACAAATATATATCTACTTTTTATTGTTCTCACTGTTTTGCACCAATATGGTGTCATCTTGTTTATTTGGGAACTTACTATGTACCTCACATTGGTCTCAAACTTGTAACAACCCTCCTACCCTAACCTCTCAAGTACAGGAATGACAGGTATACCTACCACAGCCAGTTCTCTGTATCTCCACTTTGGATGAATCTACCTTAAATTCTCCCTGCATGTTTGTCACTCGTGTTAGCTGACATAAGAATTCAAATCAATTTAAGATAGCTTTTTGATTTCAGAATAAATTTTCATAAAACGCGAAAGGCACACGAAGACTCTATATACATCTGGGGTAACTATGAAACAGACTTTATTCTTGGCTCTACAATTAGCAATCTGCTTTAAAATACATGAACTCATTTCCTTGAAATGTTCTGCAGAAAAGACAGGTCTAGAAGACAGCCACAATTCATGATGGAATGATTAGGAAATTCCACTGACTACCTTCCCATCCCTGAAGATGATCCACTGTTCAACTCTCAACATTCATGTGACAGTCCACAAAACATACATCCGACCTGGGGCCAAGCGATGGGACAGATACACACTTACCTTTCTCATTTCCATTGGCATAATTTGGAGGCTTGTTTTTGTCAATGCTGTTAAAGCTCTGACTTCTCCTATTCAGATTGGAGGCCCCTTGAGCCTTGTTGCTGCTGCTCGCAGCCGGCACCCTAGAGGGCCCTGGAAGCCTGAAATAGCATGAGAAACATTACATCATTATTGTACACTTCAACAACTAAGGAGAAGGGTAGTGGGAGCACGGAAGAGTTGGTGGGAAACCCACAACATAGGCTTGTCTATAATCTTCTTACCCGAAAATGACTGTTTAAGGGACAAACAGCTGGGCACAAAAGTAAGAGCCTGGGAGAAAAAGGCTGGTTTTCCTTCTTAATGAGAAAAGATAGGAAAATGCAAACAAAGTGTCCCTTTAACTATAAAAGTATCCTTACTCAGATAAATAAAAGTTTATATTAAAACACCATAAAATTATATGACAAGAGTAACAATGACATTTAACCTTATAGAATGTTATTTAGCTATTTGCAGTTGGTAAAATTTGCTTTCAGGGTATGGAACACATTTTTAGCTAATGTAGCTTTTCCAAAAACTTGAAATTTAATGGCAAGAATAAATTGTTGAACAAAAGGCAAACAGCAATGATATTTTGACTAGCTATGCTTAATTAAGCTTGTAAGCTACATTAAAATATGGTGCTACTGTCAAGGTCATGATTATATTATATTATGTATAGCTGTGGTGTTTCACAAAAAATTTTTCATTCTCTTGTTAAAAAGGGGACTGAGATATATGTTGGTGAATTTTGCATGTTGTCACCTCAAAACAGAGGACAAAACAGGATGCTAATCTCTGAGGAAAAAAATCATGTGAGTGGAATCACAATTGAAATATACCTAGAGTAAAGACAGTTTCAGTCATTTTAGTGTATGAAGAACAATTCACAAGGAAATATATGCCATCTCTCTCATCATCAGCACAGCTAGATAGACACTTATAACCTGACACTATTTCATTAAGACTATCATTAAGTTTCACTGTGGATGAGCTTCTATCTTACTATTTTTTCCCTTGACATTCACTTGTCCATTATTTCATGAACTGTACCTTATAGTTTACATTACCATTGTATTTTGCATATGTATCATAAGCTCAACCCACATGAAATAAAACCTAGAACTTAATGGCTAGCATTGACACTATCCAGATGTGACATAGTACTGCCAGCACTGTGGGCGTGTGCTGCCACCGTGTGAATGAGATTGTGTACTGCGCTCAAAATTCTTGTTTGAAAAGAAAGATGGATCAATTCAAAACATAAGAAACACAGTGTTGATCTTTTCACAGCTCTTTTTTTAAGCTAAAAATTTTACATAATTTTTTATCGTTACATGCCCAAATTGCCAATCTATTTAGCACAGCAGATTTCAATACATCTCTACCGTTCTAATAGTAGAACTGCAAAATGTGATAAGTATCAGGAAAATACAAATACTAAAACTGCATTGATGCTAGAGCTGGTTAAGAGTTTCACATTTTTTACTGCAATTGAGAGTTTAAACACATTTGGCCAATAAATAGTCTCCCCAGCTCTTCTGCTAGTTTGAGGCTGTGTCATACACAAGATTAGAATCTTTTCCAAATGATTCCAGCTTTTAATTTTTTCTGGGGCAGCTACACAAGGGGTGTATTGTAAATTCCTAGGGTTGTGACTACAACATCATAACCACAGACACTAGGAATTTACAGTACCAATGACTACTCTCTACAGAGAGAAGCCAAATAATTAATTGGCCCAAATGTCCCAATCCCAATAAATTTGAGAGCAATTTCTGCAGACATAGCCATAGACTTTGAAATTCATTCCAAACTCAAGTGTAAACAGTTTGTGTCCTCAAGCTTGCCCTGTTTGCAATGAAACTTGACCCACTTCTAGAAAGCAATTAAGATGCATTTTAATCTTTACTGTGACCCATGAAGTTAAGTGATCTCCAGTCCTCAGAAGAACAAATTAAAACAAATTAAAAGATACATTTGCTCTTCTCATTACCCTAATTTGACAGCAGCCAGAGCCTCCAGATCCTTCATCAAAGCAATAAAAAGGGAAATGAGATGGAGAAAAACAGAGAGAGACAGAGTGGGTGACACAGAAAGGACAAAGGACTTAGAAAATGTTGTATATGCCCACATCTTTACAGGGGTCATGAAGGCACTCACAGTTCATGGCATGTCACCTTCCTCATCTATAGTAATTTACGGCATTTGTTGTCATTTTGATTAAGTAATTTTAAACATGTTTCTCTCCAAAATAAGTTTTTACTACTGTGGAAATTCATATTTTTTAAAAAAGGAATGGGAAATGCACTAATGTCATTGAGCCATCAGAAGTAGCCCTTATGGTGGAGCATTGGACAGCTTGATTCATGTTTGAAGAAATGACTAGCACATCTCTTGATAGCTCCTCAGGGGAGGAGAGTGTGCAGAACAGTACATACAAGAGTGCAAACCCTTGCTTTGACTTCATACAGCTGGCTTGTACTACCGCTATCCCTTTATCAATAGCATGAACAAAGAGAAAGCTCTTAAATATTTTACATATCACTGTTTTGTAAAAAGCACAAAACCATATTTTTCTTGAAATACATTGTTATCAAAGCATAAAATTTAAGTTATTCTATATGGAATATCATCCTAGGTTAATTCCCCACATAAATTATCCAACCCAATTCTGCTCTTAAAGTATGCAACAAATAACACATACCTATTTCAAAACAGTTTTAAAAAATCTTGTGTTACTTTTAGAACGGTCAAAGGACTTTCAAGGTCATGTTTTCCTCACTTACTCTGAGTCTAGTGCACAGCTTTACCCAGAATGTCATTGTGTATCTCTAAGTCACAATCATAGCCATTTAATCACCTAACATACTCATCCCAAAGTCTCCATGTGGAAATCCACTTGAGAGAAACGAGTGTGCGAAACTTAGTACTTTTAGAAGTGTGCCATGTTTTGAAAATATAAAGTGGTTGGACAGAGTATCACTGACATTTACTTGAATATCACTAACAAACAATAGATTAGAGACGTGAACTGACCTAGTAGGCTTTTTCTGACTGGTTGCAATTCCACTGTGATTACACTGAGCTGCATATCTGGCTGTCAGACTGTATGAGAAGAAACAGAGAAATTGAATTAAAGGGATTCTTCGAACATGGAAAGAAAGTGCAAACTTACAAGAAAGTTATGAGTTAATGAAATGCAATTGAAACACACAAACATATATAAAGATAAAATTAATCAGAAAATTATGGTAATGTAACATATATGCTGTGAGTTTTGATAATGGATACCCTATAAAATAACGCAGCACACCTCTTAAGCAAAAATGTCTTACTGCTAACTTTAAAGCTTTGTTGTGTGATGTTAGACACTTTAGGCATTTAGATATTTAAAATATAATGTTATCTTATAACCTTTAACTGACTGTGAAAACACTAAATAAACTAAAGTTTAATTTATAAGATTCCTTTCTTCAGAAGAGCAAAAAAATGAGTAGAAGATGAGAGTTTGGTCAACTCCAATTTGTCCCTTTAAACCAAATATTTTGAAAAGGAATTTATTAAAAACTGAGCTTATGACTCATACATTATTGTTCATACCTAGTACTGTACAATTTTTAAAAAAAGTTTACAATAATATATTGTTTAAAGAAAGCTGTGTACCATAATTCAAAATTACCTAGAGTTAAGTTCTAGAAAAAAAAACCAAAATCCTTAAAAACATCTGATAATTTCTGAACATTCTTGAATTAGATTTAGCAATTTATTTTAGTGAGTATAGTGGTGTGTGTGTGTGTGTGTGTGTGTGTGTGTGTGTGTGTGTGTGTGTGTGAGAGTGATTCATGCCATAGCATGATATCAGAAGATAATTCTGGGATTGGTTCTCTCTTGCCCAACCTTGTAGGCAGGAAGCTGAACTCAGGTCTTCTACCATGAAAACCAGTGCTTTGATCCACTGATCCATGCCACTCCCCACAACCATTTTTTAAAATCGAATATTTTGCTCAAAGAAGTATAAGAAACCATTACTTAACCAAAGCTTTGAAAAGAAACACTTTACTAACAGAAATACAAATTTTGTACCACAAATTGATGTCTGTGCTGTTAAAGTTGAGGAGATAGTGTTTAGAATAAAAAATTGACTCAATAAATCCAAGTTTCTGATGGCATACCCATGATAGGCAAGGGTAGAGTCTTCATGGGGAATCACTTCTCAGGTGAGTAGAACCTCTACATAATCACATGTGGAGTTGATGAACACTTATTAGCAGTTACAAGTACCTTATAATATCACTGAGGTGCTAGCATCAGCATGAAGTGTCACTAGAACCTTACCGCAACTGACGAATTTGCCCTATTGCTGAACAGATAGTATTTAGGCATGAGAAACATTTGTTCGGGTCATGTTTTGTTCCCTAGGTCATTCCTCACTGTGGTGGAAATGTGAGTAGCCTTACTGTAGGCTCGATTACAGGGAACACATTGTCACACGGAAGGCACTTTCATGTTGACAGAGTACATGCTTTTCACATTCATTATTTTATACTTGGTATTTGTATACAAAACAATCTGTATTTTAGCTATACCATGAACTGAGACAAGTGGCCAAGCTACTTTGGTGTCAGCAGTATCATATAATAAGTTAAAAAAGAATAATCTATTTCAGTGTGATCAGATGGAAATTAATTAAATATAAATACATTTTAAAATGCAAGCAAGGTGAGGAAGTCTCTTGATTTTTGGAGTTAACTTGTAAACCCTTCAGTAAAAGAATCACCTACAATTTAGTGAATCTTTATTATATTTCCCACCTGAACATAGACAATATCAGTGAAGATGACAACAAAACAAAGGGTTTTCTGATAGCTAGTTCATCTTTTCTATGTATAATTTTTAAATAAATGATACAAATATGGGTTTTCAATTAGGAAAAGGAAATAGGAGATCCCAGTGCTACTAAGTGATTTAGCTAAAGTCAGCTTGACTTTATGGCTATGTTTGATTTGCTCTATAAGAATACATTACATGCTGTCTTTTTTTTCTGACACCTCTTAATTCATTCAATTCCTCAATGTTTACTATTTTTTTATTTATCTCTTGCCTTTGTGAAGCTATTGTGCCTTTATTTCTGCCTGTTTACTGAGACACAGTCACACTTTGTATGTAGCTCCCAATGGCCTGCAAAGTGCTATGTAGCTGAGGCTCGCCATCTACTATGGTCGGTGTCCTGAGGGCTGAGGTTATGAGTGAGGCCTATTTCTAAGGTGTGTGAGGTCATTATCTTGAAGAACACTGGGGTTACATTCAGTTTCACTGCTTTCTAATGTCTTGGTACCAACCATGTTCTCTGTCACATCCTCTCCTGTCACAGTTACCTGGCCTGTGCACTGCCACTCTTGTCCATTTCTTGTATGTTCATTGCATCTTTCCCTCAAGTCTTACAGGCAAGATTTTCTCTGCACAGCACATGTCTCTTTCCCTCAATGTTATCTTTTACTTCTGAGATTCCAACTAAATTTCTAGAACTAACTTATTCATACGGCATTCACATCAAGTGCTCACCCACCACAATAACTCACCGTTTGTCTCCATTCATCTCCCAAATCCCCATGCTTCTTCTATTCATTTAATATTTATTTATTTATTCTTATTCATAGAATCATGATTTACTCACCTGTGCTCAGAATTAATTTTCCATTTCCCTCTCAATAATGGCGGAGTATCACTGTCAGTATATCTAGTCCTTTCATGAGCCCTCCAACAACAACTTGCTTCTAAGTTCCCCTCCAAGCCTCAGGTTTATTACACTGATTCATTCTCTCACTGTTTTTATAAATCACAGGTGACCAGTTACCCCGGCATCACTTGGGACTTGTAAGAAATACACAATCTCAACTCCCACCCTAAGCATCTTGAATCAGAACTTGCATTTTAACAAGGCCCTCATTATTTTCTCTGTATAATGAATCTTACTTCCACACTAGAACATAAGCTCATTTAAATCACTTTCTTATAAAGTTCATAGATACTTTGAGGATGCTTTAACTTGAAGTAATTAATAAATAAGATAAAAGCTTTCCATTGGTAAGTTTTTAAAGTGAAGAACACACATAGCTATCAGGATATGTGATTTAGTGCTATGGAATTCTTGTTGTAATAACATTATTTGCATTCATGAAATAAAACAGTGACTGAATCATGAAAAGGGTACTTGGTGACCATGTCCAAGTACTGACACAACATCCAAAGATTCAATTTATTAAAACTAGGGTTAAATGGCAATAAATGATGCTTTGGTTACAGAAATATAGCCCCTAAAACCATGAATGTTAATTTATGGGTTCTCCATAAAAGTGCAGTCAGATATAGTGGATGGAAACTACATTTATTTCAAGCTTAGATACAGAAACACAGAAATGCAAGGCAAGAGGGCAACGAGTGGTGGGTGAAATATTTGCTGTGAAAGAATAAACTAAAAGTCTAGGAGAAAAGAGCTAGGACACTGTTCATTAACACGGACTCTGGAGGTAGACACTATTGCTGGGTCATCGCTCAATGTGGTAGTTTGAATGTAACTGGCCCCTAAAATCTCATAGGGAGTGGCACTATTAGAACACATGGCTGTGTTGGAGTGAGTATGGCCTTGTTGGAGGAAGTATAGCATATAGCATGGTAGAGGTGGGCTTTGACATTTCTTTTCTTTTTTTTTTTTAGGTTAGAAACAATCTTGTTTCACATGTCAATCCCAGCTCCCTCTCCTTTCCCTCCTCCCCCGCCCTCTCCACCAGGTCCCCCAGTGCCCGACCCAATCTCCATTCTGATCACCAAGGAGGGTGAGGCACTCCATGGTGGATCTCCAATAACTGTCATTTCATTCAGGGCAGGGCCTAGGCCCTCCCCCCAAGAGTTCCAGCTGAGAGAGCCTCCCATATTGTGGCATGGGCACTCAAAGTCTATTTGTAGGTCACAGGTAAATGCTACCCAAGGCCCCATAGATTACCTAGGCCTCCTCACTGACACCCACATTCAGGGGGTCTGGGTCAGTCTCATGCTTTCCACACAGCCATTAATCTGGAGTCCAAGTGCTCCCCCTTGTTCAGGTCAACTGTTTCTGTGGGTTAAACCAGCCCACTCTTAACTCCTTTGCCCATCAGTTCTCTCTTTCTCACACTGATTTCTATTTCAGTTCAGTGTTTTTCTGTGGGTAGCTGCCTCTGCTTTGATCAGTCACTGGATGAAGGTTCTATTTCCTAGACTCTCTGGCAGTGGGATTCATGTCTAAAATCCATAAATGAGTGAGTACATACCATGTTTCTCTTTTTGTGACTGGGTTACTTCACTCAGTATGGTTTCTTCTAGTGCTATCCATTTGCCTACAAATTTCAAGATTCCATTGTTTTTTTTTTCTGCTGAGTAGTACTCCATTGAGTAAATGTACCACATTTTCTCTATCCACTCTTCATTTGAAGGGCATCTAGGTTGCTTCCAGGTTCTGACTAATACAAATAATGCTGCTATGAACATAGTGGAACAGACATCCTTGTTGTGTGAATGTGCATCTTTTGGGTATATGCCTAAGAGTGGAATTGCTGAGTCTTGTGGTAGACTGATTCCCATTTTCCTGAGGAATCCCCATACTGATTTCCAGAGTGGCTGTACAAGTCAGCACTCCCACCATCAGTGTAGGAGTGTTCCCCCTCTCCCCACATCCTCTCCAGAATAAATTGTCTTCGGTGTTTTTGATTTTAGCCATTCTGACAGGAGTGAGATGGTATGTCAGAGCTGTTTTGATTTGCATTTCCCGGATGGTTAGGGTTGTTGAGCACTTTCTCAAGTGTCTCTCAGCCATTTTAGTCTCCTCTATTGAGAATTTTCTATTTAGTTCTGAACCCCACTTTTTGATTGGATCCTTTGGTGTTTTGGAGACTTGTTTCTTGAGTTCTTTGTAAATTTTGGAGATCAGCCCTCTGTCAGATGTGGGGTTAGTGAATATCTTTTCCCAATCTATGGGGTGCCTTTTTGTCTTGCTGACTATGTCCTTTGCCTTACAGAAGCTTCTCAGTTTAAGGAGATCCCATTTATTAATTGTCAATCTCAGTGTCTGTGCTACTGGAGTTATGTTCAAGAAGCTGTCTCCTGTACCAATTCGTTCAAGGGTGCCTCCTACTTTCTCTTCTAACAGGTTCAGTGTGGCTGGATTTATGTTGAGGTCTTTGATCCATTTGGACTTAAGTTTTGTGCATGGCGATAGACATGGATCTATGCGTATTCTTCTACATGCCAGGCTCCAGTTATGCCAGCACCATTTGTTGAAGATGCTTTCTTTTTTCCATTGTATATTTTTAGCTTCTTTGTCGAAAATCAGATGTTCATACATCTCATGGTATATGTCTCAGCCTTAGGGGAAGAAAAAGCTAGCATAAAATACAGCATATAATTCAAAGGTGTTAATCTGAAAGAACTTAGAAACAAACAATGGGCAAGATAAGAGGTAAAAACATAGCGAGGAGAGCACAAAGAGGAAAACTCTGAACAAAGGCTTTGTAATAGAAATAGATGATTAAATTCTCAAGGCGGGAGTTTGCTTCAGTTGCTAAAGGTTTTTCCCCTAGACTGGATTCTATTTCACCCAACAGGTCTCTGATTACAGTTTGATTTTCCATATTTAGTTAATAATAAGAGCATGGCACAATAGTCACATAGGTAGGATTATTGTAATTTTACGGGCAGTTGCAATTTTCATTTGAATTCAGAAAGTTGAAATTTTGGAGAAAACTGTTCATTACAAAACTGATTACCATATAATAAGTTTATAAAATATAACTGTACCAGTAAAATAAAATCAAGCCTATATGTTTATGCTTTATTTGAGAACTAAAGATAAAGTATATTGAAACCAAATGTCTAATATATAGGGAAATGTTTATAAAATATATAAACAGGACATTATAACTTCCTGAGGTTTTATTCCCAAGTATGTGGTCAATTTTAGAGAAGGTTCCATGTGGTGCTGAGAAGAAGGTATATTCTTTTGTGTTTGAATGGAATGTTCTTTAGATATCTGTTAAACCCAACTGGGTCATAATTTCTGTTAGTTCCTTTGTTTCTTTGTTAAGTTTCTGTCTGGTAGTCCTGTTTAGTGGCGAGAGTGAGGTGTTGAAGTCTCCCACTATAAGTGTGTTGGCTTTAATGTGTCATTTGAGTTTTAGTAATGTTTCTTTTACAAATGTGGGTGCCTTTGTATATGGGGCATAGAGGTTCAGAATTGAGACTTCATCCTGATGAATTTTTCCTGTGATGGATATGAAATGTTCTTCTTCATCTCTTTTGATTGATTTTAGTTTGAAGTCTAATTTGTTAGATATTAGGATAGCTACACCCACTTGCATCTTAGGTTCATTTGTTTGGAAAATCTTTTCCCAACCCTTAACTCTGAGGTAACATTTGTTTTTGAAGTTGAGATGTGTTTCTAGTATGCAGCAGAAGGATGGATTCTATCTTCATATCCATTCTGTTAGCCTGTGAGTAAAGACCATTGGACATTAATGATTGCTGGTTCTTGTTTGTTTTGGATTCATTTTTGGAGGCAGTATTGTGTGTAAGTTTTTTCCCTATTTTTGGCTTTTGGTAAAGTTGTATTAGATACTTGCATGAAGGATGAATATCTGTGCATGTGCTCATATACATGGAGTACACACACCCACTCCCCTCCCCCCCCACACCTCCTGCCCCCCCACATATCCACTCACTCACACACATGTGTGTTAGGTTTCCTTTTAATATTAACACCACCTATTTTCTTGGTTTCCAATGCCATAAAATAAACATTTCCCTTCATTTATGGGTGCCTAGGGATGAAAAGATCATACTTTTGTTTTCTTAAGATTCATAAATTTTCCTGCTTGTTTTCATTTTCGTAAAACTTTGAGTCTTTGACTTAAGAAAGAACACATGATAGACCACAAGATAGAACTGAGCAAAGTAAATAATTGAAGTCAGGATCCTGAGGACTTAAATTACCAAGGCATCTCTGTCATCTTAAATTAAAGTTCCTTATACACATTTCAGGATTTATAACCCCAGGACAGAGCTGAAAAACACCCCAGATTTGGAGTAGACCTCCCCGAAGGAAATGATGGTTCCTGGAAGAGAAGCCCTGAGAGGCAAATATCCTCAATGGAAGAGGACACTCAGAACAATGCGTGTGGCAAGGATCATGGAGTTCGAGGGGCCTCCCAGGGAACTCAGAGCACACACCCAGGGGTTCTGTCAATCAACCTGTGAGTTCTGTAAGAGCAACATGGGAAATAGACATCTTTGTTATTGACTCTCCAAAAATAAAATGCAGAATAGCAACTGACCACCTGGGGATAATACCCCATGTTCTCAAAATATTTGGTTTTCTACCTAAAGAGACTTAGGATGATAATCACACCTTTACCACTGGCATTATACAAGTACTTATTTTCTTAAGTCTACTTCTGGGGTTTTTTTTTTACATTCTGTTCTATAAAGTATTATTCATTTCTTCATGTAATTTAATGTGCGAGGTGGTGAACGTCAACAATATCAAAGTAGGGTTGGAAGTTATCTCTAACAGAAATTTTTAAAGAAAAAAATCTTTTTATTGTTGTTTTTTAGCCTTTGGTAAACAAAAGCTTATCTTTCCCATTTACTATCATCTTAACAGCTCATATGAACTAGATTTGTATATTTTATTATCTTTTTGATTACTATATCTTACCAGATATTCCCCCAAGAAACTCATCTATTCATTACCTTGGTATTGCTGGTTGGATTCACATGCTGAGAAATGAATGGAGGCCCTCTAGAAAAACTGACAGTGCTCGTAACTGCAGAGCCATTTCTCCAGACCCAAGGATGGTATTTTTGTTAGATTAGTCATGCTATCAATATCTTTATTAGCCTCTAATTAAAACTGAATAAATTTACTGTGCTATTAATTATAAATTAGCTACATCATTTCTGAATACTAGATCTATTATATCATTTGACTCTTCTAAGCAAAACATAACAGAAGAAAGGAGTGAGAGTCATAAATGTTTTTCGGCTATCAGTGACATCACAAAGCAAAAAAACTTCATTCATGCAGCCTATTTATTTTTTTTACCATTCTACACATGGTAACAATCTTGGAAAGCTGTGTATCATGTTCTGAATGTAGAAGACACATGCAGAATCACAAAAGGAATCATGGACACAGGCAGCAATATTAGCAGTAATGATTATCATAAAAGACACAGAAAAAGAAGGTTAACCCTGAATCTATATAGAGTAGATAAAGAGGCTATGATACAAGATCTACTACAGTAGAAGCAAAACTTTCCATATACCTGGATAATCTCTGATTATTCTAGTTGCCATATTGAGAGTAATTATAACTGAATGTTAAAGTAGCTCAACATACATTTTAATATCATATTATGCTAAATTGATGAATTTGAAAAATTGAATTTTAAAGGTTTAAAAATTGTAGCTATGAATCTTTTTTAGTGCTTCCCCTTCCTGTTTGCACAGTAGTAATAATTGACACATAGTAATAGTACACTTATGGGGTACATTGTGAGGTTTCTGAACTTGCACACACTTCAAGATGATTGGATTAGGGTGAGTGACATGTTTAACACATTAGACATAAATCATTTTTGTGTTATGTACATGAAAAATCCTCTCTACTACCTATTTTGAATTATTCAATTAGATGCAAATTACTCTGTGAGATATAAAGCATTAGAAATTATTACTCCTGCCCATCTGTACCTTCCATCACTAACCACTCACTTTCCAATTCCCGCTGAATTACCAGTATAGTCAAGAACTATTCTTTTCTTAACTTGTTTGAAAACAACTGTGAAATCTTCATGTATTAACAAGAACCCAGGATAACTGTCATTTTGTGCTTTTATTGGTATAAATATAATGTTTTCCTACATAAATTGGAAAGTGAAATAATACAGATTTGTTGCTGTGTTTCATTAAAATTGACTATAAAGAATCTACTAAGTATGATTTTCTCTGATAATGCTTGTATTCAAGTACTGATAAAAATAGGGAAAAAACTGTTGTTCTATTTACTTTCTGAACGGTAGCATGAGAGATAATGAACTATGTGTGTAGACAAATTTTAAGTTAGAAAGTGATTAGAATTTAGACAAAAGATCAATTTTGGGCAGGGATGGGAAGATTGTAACATTTAATGGATAGTCAAAGAATCATCAAGTGTAAGTGTTTTAGCCAAGTCATATTACAAAGGAACATTATCTGAGCAAGAGCAACTTACTAACGTAGACTAATTGTAAGATTCAGACCATGGAGGGACCACATGCCAGGCAGGTTCAGCATTATGTACATATACATATAACTTTCTACACAGTATATTACCATCACATTTTATCATCTTTAGTGAGTAAGGAGACTGAAGCACAGGGATGTTTATAGTGCTACTGAGTGTCACCTATCATAAGCAATTCGAGTCACAAGGGTGACAGGTCTCCCAGTATATCTCTGACGGCTTATTCAGCCTCGGTGCATGTCTGTAAGGAATCACTTTGTTTGGGTTAATTTATGTGGCAAGTCTCATCTTAACTGTGGGTGGGACAAACCCCTGGCAGGAATGCTGGTCTATCTCAAGTGGAGATAATGCACCAAGCATTGGCATACATCACTCACTCATTCCTGGTTGCGGATACTATGTGAGCAGTTGCCTCAACCTGCTTAACTTCCCTGCTATGATGGAATTGAGATCAGATTAGGATCCAAAATAAGCCCCTCTTTCTTTAAGTTGTTTCTGTTGAGGTTTGTTATCATAACAAGAGAAAAATAACTCATAGAGATGCTAGTTAGATGGCATAGTTTGGAATAAGTGGACTTGGAATCCAATCTCATCCCTAATTCTAGAGGTGTCTGCCTAAGTAAGAGTTGTTTATATTATGGAAACACCTTGGACTATTTTCAAAATGGGAAAGAAAACAAAATTCTTAATGTATCCCATGGAGAGCTATACAATTATAATGATTTTAAACAAAGAGCCGAAAAGCAAAACCACTCGTTCATTGAACTGCATAAATATTGTCTATGAAATTCCTATTAGTCTACAAAGAAAAAGAATTTTGGTAAGTATTCAGAATACATTAAATTTTCATTTAAACCATGCAGTTAGAAAGGACTTTGAAAGCAATACAATGGTATCATAAACCATATTTAAGTTTTTTCTGTATTAATTATCTTGATTTTAACAGGAAGATATTATATTGCATTCTTTTTTTTTTTTTTTACGAGACAGGGTTTCTCTGTATTGTTTTGAAGGCTGTCGGTCCAGCCTGGCCTCGAACTCACAGAGATCTGCCTGCCTCTGCCTCCCGAGTGCTGGGATTAAAGGCGTGCGCCACCACCACCCAGCTATATTGCTTTCTTATGTATGCTACTACTATGGAATTTTGACAAATGTTTAAGAAACCTTGTTATAGTAAGTTCACATAAATTATAACTTATAGACATTACATCTATATGACTACAAATAAGTATTGATGACTGAAGCATTGCATTTTTCAAAATGTGTAGGAAATAATTTACAAATCAACATTGAACACCACTCTATCAGGGTTATGGATGCCACACTTAGGGAGGCAGGCATGATAAAATTTTTATTAAATTAAGTATCAATTAAAAAACTATGAGACTCCACAGCTTCAGAATGTCTATTATAACTGCACAGTTTGCCAAGATGTATAGACTTGGGGCTGATTAATTTTGGTGTATAATTTTCTTTGATCCAATTACCTTAAAATAAAGTTTTAATAAAAACTAATTAAATCCAGTTTGGTAGAATAAAAATTAAAAGTTTATCCAGTCTTAAATGAAAAGAACAGAAAGAATACTTTTATTAAACCCCTGCAATAAAAAATAATTTACGTCTTTCCCAAAGGGTATGAGTAGAGCCAATTTATGATTAAATATAACATATAATGCAAAACATCCATGTGTATCCACCAAGAAGAAGAAGAGACATGTATCTCAATAAGGAAATAATATTAAGGAATTCTGGGAATCAAATTCTGCATTACAGACATAAGAACAGTGTGAGGGAAAGCCTAACAAATGACTCTGTGTCATTTCTAGAGTCGGTCTGCTTTGTACAAATCACCTTATTTAGATTACTCTTCTACTACTATTCTCGCCCCTTGGTCACTTAAATGGTTACCATCGGTCTCCAGGAAGTATCTCTGCTGTTGGTAGGAAGAACCAACATCTTGCCAACTGTATAAAAATGAACTAGTAATGAATAAATAAATGAGATTTCCTCTCCCCTTTTTATTCTGAAGAAAATCCGGGAACTTATATTACCATGTTTCATTTGATTTTGTTTTGTTTGTCTTCCCCCTCACTCCAGTGAAATTAAAAAATTTGGCAAGACATCACAGAAAGCTAACGTGTGCTTAACAAACAAAACATTATTCAAACGACTGAATTCAGGGTAATGAAAACCATCCTCAGCCTTATACGAATGAAGAAATAAACAGCATTTCGGTAAAATTAAGTTTTTTCATCATTCCCACAAATCAACGGCTAATCACCTAAAAAGAAGATGAAAGTTTACATACACAGGACAATGCATCCACAGCAAAGCTGGCTGGAATTTCTGGAGTCAAACAAATGACACTAATTGGGGACTAGTTTTTGAAAATAGTTTTGATATTTTAAATTATTTTCTCTCAAATACTGGACCATGAACACGAAATCAAGTTAAGTTTGAGTACTATTAGATTTCAAAGATAGAAAAAAATTTATGTGTTTCATATATTTCTGTATTTTTAAAGAAGATAAAGTACATTTTTACATTTTCTCAAATATTATTATTTGAGAAACAATACTATTTCTCAAATATTATCATTTTAAAAACATTCCTATTTTTGCATCAAAACACATTAACCCACATGTCTTTCTTCAGGAGCAAAGCTAGTGGTTGACATGAAAATTGTTAACTGAAACTGTATTTGTTGGCCATTTTCCAATGTTTCAAACAAGGTGACCTACAGTTCATGAGACATTGACCAGCATGCTGCATGAATATTATTTAGGGGATGTAATTCAAGACCACGATCAGTTAACTTTAAGAACAACACCCTTCATGATCTTTTGTATTCTCCCTAAATTTTAAGCTTTATTTATTTTAGTGTATATATTTGTGTGCCCGTGTGATTTTATGTGCACCACACGTATGCAGGTGCCTGCAGAGCCAAAGGCCATCAGATTCCTGGAAATGGAGTCACAGGTGTTATGAGCTGCCTGATATGGGTGCTGGGATGAACTTGGCCCAGTTACAAACAGGCTACTAACCACTGAACTCTCTCCAGCCCCACCCTAAACAATCTTAATGTGAATTCAGTCAGCCAAACAGTTCTACAGCTCTGAAAGAAGTTTTCTAGACAAGAGGGCATTTCCTGTCCCTCCTGTGGGGCTGCCTTTCAGGTTTCACCTGCCTATAGTCAGCTCTCCCAATCACATGCAAGGACCCAAACTCCAGCTACAAAACACATACATGTACACACACACAAACAGATATGTACACAATGCATAACCTTAAAATTATTATGTTCTCAAATACTCAAAAGTACTACAAGTAATAATCCTTGTCTTTTAAAAGATTAATCAATCCAAACTATCAATAAAGCATAACTATACCTCAGGAAACCAGGATTCAAAGAACACACGATAATGAAGTATTTGACTAGTGGTAGAAACCACACCACTTTGCTTCTACCAGGGACGCCTCGCATAGTTAGACATATAAAAGTCACCATCAGAAAATAAGCAACAGTGTGCATCCTCAAACTATGACAGGCCTTTTTTTGTCAGATCCAAAGAGAAGGGATTTGAGCTTTTTTTCCACAAGTCACATGTCTGAGTCCCACGAAAATAAAAGCACATAAAGGTAACTTAAACTCATAATAATTTAGAAAGTAAAACGTCGTCTAAACAAACTCATTTTAAATGCATCCCCTGTCCCCTTTCTTACCTAGACTGCATATCTTGCTGGGTTTTGACCTGACTGGCCTCCGACTGAGGAACAGTGTGAGTCACTCGCTGTTGAAGCTCCACCAGGGACTGGTAATACTGCTGTTGATGGTGCTGTTGCTGCTTGTATCGAGATAAACTGAAAAACAGTCCTAGAATGGCTTTTAAGTTTCCATTTCTTATTTCTGCATCAAATGGAAAAAATGTGAAACATGGTCAAATAAATTGAATTGATTTTCCTGTATGACTAAAAGTCTAGATGTAATCCTCTTAAACCAGATCCATGAAGATAACAATACAAGTTGCTCCCCTTACTCACAGTTTCAGTTGATTATGAATTTCCCAACTCCTGCCAGCATTACAAAGCAGCTTGTGATATCACAGAAAAGTGTGTGTGTGGGGGTGCAAGCCGGAGTAATAACTCCAACTAAACAAAGATGCTCTATGTGTTGTGGTTTTCCTTATTCTTGGAAGAGAATGTGTTCACTGCCTTGGGGTAATGATTTTATTTTGTACACTGTTTTCCTCCCAAAGGCACATAACAGTTGCCCACATAGACTTGGCTATGGAGAAACGAAATTACTTAAACATCCATCATCTTACACTTAGAAATATTGGTGTCGTGCATATATCTCATAAGATCAATCAGGTTTACAGCAATCAACATTCTTTCCAAATCATCATGTGCTAGCCTAGACACGTATTTGTATGTATGTATGTAACTTTCAAATATACACATATGCCTTCAAGATAATATATCAATTTTTAGTTGAAATGTTAATTTTTTTACACTTTACTGTTCCATTTACTTCATGTAATATGTTACTGAATAACAACAATTAACTTACATAATTCTAATGGATTTTTTGAATACATATCTTCTTAAACAGATATGGTTGGTTCTTTTATGAGATTTTTCAATGTGGCATAATAAAATCAAGTTCCCAAATTCAGCTAAACACAAAGTTACTTTTAAAAATACATATATATGTATAAAGTTGAAAATCTCATACAAGTACACAATGTATTTTGAGCATGATACACTCACTCTCCCTTCAAACGGTTCTCACATGACACCCTCACTATGTCCCCATGTCCCATTTCCTTTCTCTTCTCAAGTTATAACCTAGTAATTAGGAAAAATGATGTAAGTAAAACCTGGTAATACTTCATTTATGGTCATATTTTAAATAAAACTTGCTGTTGACTACTAAATATTCTCCCCTGAGGTATCATGTCCCCTTCTGGAGTTTAGGTACACTAACAAGCTCTGAGGGTTTTTCTTACTGATGACTTATAAGCTAACTCTGACTATGTAGTATAGTTGAATCCCACAAAGTGTAAATAGGATTGTTCCATTTTTTCTATCTGAGACACTCCTTATAATTTCCATGATCTGGGAGAGTGATTTTTATCATTGAGGCTACAGTAAGAAGATAATGATTTCTCTTCTTGTAAACTTAAGTGATCTTGCTCACAAGATTTTTCCATTATGCTTATTATATGTATGCCTAGTTTATAATGTATTTTAAACAGTTCATATAGTTTTAAAAATAAACCAAATTCAGTAGTTTTATATTAATAAAATTACTATGCGATATGCAAGAGATACAAAATGAATCATGGAAACAATTCTTGCCTTCTTTTGGCCACATCTAGCAAAACCTAGTCAGAGTTTCATTTTATTCAAATTCTAAGTACTAGAACCAGCAGGTAGATTTTAATATTAGCTGTTAGCCACTAAATATGAATATGTAATTTAATTTTACAACATAGTGTAAGTTTCATGTCAATAAAAGTTAATGGAAAATTAAAATGTGAAGATAGCTGAGAAAATGAAGTAATTCTATTAACATCTTTTATATTGCAGAAACACATTTTTAAATTCTAGTGATACCAAGATTTAAAAACTTAAAACTGTTCAATATTTGCAATTTTAGTGGCAGAAAATGTTTTCACAGCAAATTAGTTTCAGGAAAAGTTAAAACATTAAAGTATCTGTCAGAAGATTAAAGATGTTATTGTCACTAGTGCAGATCCAAAAGGACTTACAATTTCAGTTTCTTGTAGCTGTTTTTTCATTAACTGTTTTGGAAATTTCATAAATGTTTCCTAATAATACATGAAAATCACTCCTTTCTTAGTTGTTTCACTAGTAGTCCAGTTGGTTATAAACTGTCTTTTTGCATGTTAATAAATATGATACATAACATTAAAGGTGAACAGATGAAGGGTAAGAAATATGTGGCAATGATGCATGATGGTTGAAGGGCATAGGAAACATCATTTCATTTTAATTATGACAAAGGTTATGCTAGATTTGGTGGAGTACTGATAATGTCACTTATATGTGTGGAAGAGAGAAAGACTCTGAACACAGTAATAAGTGACAGAACCAGTTCAATGTTTTTCATGTTGATATGCTGAAATTTAGCATAATTTAATTTTCACTTAAATGTCAAACTGATCTATAATGATCTCAAAATATTCACAAATAGTACTTACTAATATTGGCAGTCTAAGCATATAAGAACTCATTGTCACTTATATAAACTTACACATATTTGACTGCCATTACTACGGAGGTATTATTGGCAAAATATTGTACATGAATTATACTATTTACTTGCACTTATATCCATGTATTACCAAAACTGACATAATCACCTATCCATCTATTTAAGAAGTTAAACATCTCTATATTAGTAACAATATATAAGTGCTATGTTGATTCATCTCCATCCTATATATATTGACATAAAGAGCAATACTAGAAAATGCAAAACTATTTAAATAATTAAGGCACAGAGTAACACTACTAGACATCATGTTTGTCTTATGCATCTATGAATTTCTTTCATTAGCTAAGGAGATTGGCATGGCAACGCTACATCTCTAACATTATGCAAAATTCTCTCAGAACCAGTTGATGCCATTTGTGACAACAGTACAGTTTCTTACCTTCAGCCGATAGGCCTTGGACATTCACTCCTCGGGCTGCTAGAAAACGTAGGCAGACCTCAACATTTTCAATCTGCAACATGAAAAGCAGTGAAAAGGCCACTTAGAGAATTATTCTTCAGTAAGTGCATGAGGGAGAATGAAACAAGAAAAAACAAAAGAATTAATACTTTACATTCATTTCATTCTAGAGAGTTACCAGAGTTTTATTAGAGTTATCTTGGCTGAAAACAGTGACCATAAAGCTTCCATTGTTCACTTTAGTACTTGCAAACAATTGATAAAGGCACAATCAAGAATGGCATTCTTGCATCATAGCAACCCACCTACGTATCTTAAAACTAGATCTGCATTTTACAAATAAGTCTCAATGAAAACATCCATATGAGATGAGATTGTAGCGTGACAATTACTAGAATATTAGGATGTGGGATATTGAATTCAGTAAGTAATATCTGTTAAGTTTCCAGAAACAGGATAAAAAGTAACACTATTATGTGAAATAAATAAGACCTCTTTTTAACTCTAAACCACAGAAAACATTTCTTTGAAAAGTTGTGTTTGCATTTTGACAGTTGAGGAAGCACATGATTAAATGCAAGTACGATCCTTCCTATTTTAAAAGGGCAATGAGCATAACTTTTAAGTAGTCATTTTAATATCACAGTCAACTTAAAATGGGGCAGGGACACTGAATCTACCAGGCAAGATATTGCTCTCAATATTGGTCATGGAATTACACAGGTAAGTCACCTAGATGACGGTTTAAAGGTAAAGGTTCCAGGTGATTGTGATTTTTTAAAATATTCTAAAAGTGGTACACAGTAAATTAAAATAAATATTTAACGTTAATAACTAAGCAAGGCATTGATTTGTATATTATTCACTTCTCATCAAAAGCCACACAGAAGGACCCATGAAGTCTAGCCAGTGCCCTCTTCCACTCAGCATCAAAGGAAGGCTGCAATGCCTCTGAAAATAACAATATATCCAATAATCCATCTACCCAAATGGGCAGGTTATATTCTTTCTTAAATATAATCTGTGCAAAACAGGTTCTAAATCAAGGCCTCCAATGAGCTATTTTCTTGGCCAAGGCATACACATATCATTTGGGGAAAATTATACTGATAGAAAGTATTATTGAAAGTAATTTATTGTTAACATAATAGAGCTGAGGAAAATTGACCTAAGTGTAACCTAATATATTTTGTTCCACCATCAATATCTGATTATTTAGGAAGGGTATGATGTTAAAATTTATATCAGATCTTTTCCCATGCTGCTTTGCTTTTAGAAAAGGATGAAGTAAAAAACAAAGGACTAGGGGAGATAGATCAGTAGGTAAGACACTTTCAGTGCACACATGAAGACTAAGTTCAAGTCTTCAGAGATCCAGTAAGAAGTTGGATGTTGTCATGACAGAATTGCAGTGAAGGGTTAAGAAAAAGCTGGAAGCAGCAGGATCACTGAGACTTGCCATCTGATGCAACTCTAGAGAGACTATCTCAGGGCAATAAGGAGGTGAGTGAGAGAACAGGACACCAGATAGCCTTCTCCCTTTAGTTTAACTGAAGGCATCAAGACCACTTGCTGAGATTTCATAAGCATGCACTCTCACTTACTTGGGGTTTGTTAGCCTGGTATTTGTGTATGTGTGTGTTGGGTATTTTTGGGGGTAGGGGGTTGTTGCAAGACAGAGTTTCTCTGTGGCTTTGGAGGCTGTCCTGGAACTAGATCTTATAGACCAGGCTGGTCTCGAACTCACAGAGATCTGCCTGCCTCTGCCTCCCGAGTGCTGAAATTAAAGGTGTGCACCATTTAAAAAAATTATTTACTTTGCATTGCACGTATGTGGGTATTTACCAGTGTGAGAGCAATGTGTATGCAAGTGCAGGAACCCACAGAAGCCAGAAGCATCAGACTCCCCTGAAGCTAGAGTTGTAGGCAGTTGGTAGCCACCTAACAGGGATGCTTGGAATTGAACTCTGGTCTTCTGTACAATGGCTATAGGGTCCTAATCATTGAGCCATCTCGATAGTACCTAGCACTGCATTTTGAATGCAGTGGGTATTCAACGCATGCTTGAAAAATAAAAGAGACAATAAAGCAATAGAGCAAATCCATTTTGTATTTATTAATGAAATGGATAAAATGGAAAAAAAATAACAAAAGTGAACTAACTATCTTTTAATCCAAAGTCTACATGTTATAAAAATCATACTTATTCCCTGTACCAGACTCCAGGAAAAAAATGAATCATCAAATTAATGGGTTGGGGCTCTCTATCAGTAGGTATTTATATTGTAACTCTTAAACTAAATCTAAACTATGCTTTGCAGACGAAGCAGCAGACATCCAGATCTATCACAGAGATAAGCAGATGAAACAAAAAAGCAAGAGCCTGTGATGCTCAGATGGTGTGGATCAAAGACCAGCAAAGGAAAACAGTAGAAGCAGAAACCATAATGGCTGTGAACATTAGGCTGAGATAGCCTAAAGATACTGGGATGGTGGAAATGTATTCTTTTGACATCAATAACAGATGCATACACATACACAGATGCACGTGTGTATGTAAATCAATTTGCTATGTATCCAATGCTACAGAATTTTGGGTATCACTGAAGTATATTTAATCTGAATTTCTCTTTGAGTACTTTAAACATTCTTCTACAATGTTTTATTCCAATTCGAAAATAAGGACAAATTATAGGTCTCAGTAGTAGGAATATTTCAAATAAATTCATTCTGCATTTCATGATTGCCATATTCCTCATCTGAAGCAATTAACAGTCCCGGTTTGGCTGATAATCACACCAAAGACTTGAACTTTCCTATGATTGTGTTAGCAATTTTAAGTCCTTTCTTCTTTAAGTAATTTATCTTTTACTGGTATGAAATGCCTAGTTTCCCTCTTTCATGTGTTAAATCTCATCATTGCTAGGCAACTTGGAAAATACTGACAACATAAGGAAAATAAAGCTCAAAGTTCATGAGTTCTATGTTCAATAAATATATTCAGAAGTATCAAAACAGGTAAACTGAGCACTGAAGCTCTTGGATCCTCTCCAAACATTTAATGGTATTAAAACACCTAAACTAAGACCTTCCAGGAGGAAGTAATTAAAATATATTCTCATTTAAATGTATGGCTGTGTGATATCTGCAGAGGCTAGGAATGGGCATCAATCCTCTGGAACTGTATTTGCAGGTGGTTGTGAGGCACCTAACATGGGTGTTAGAAATTGAACTCAGATCCTGCATAAGGACAGCAGCAAGCTAAGGCCTGGACAGATAGCTCAGCATTTAAGAGCACTGGCTGCTCTTTCAGTAGTCCTGAGTTCAATTCCCAGAAACCACATGGTGACTCACAACCATCTATAGTGGGATCTGGGTTCTCTTTTAGTATAAAGTTGATAGAGCATTCATACACATAAAACAAATAAATCTTTTTTTAAAAAAACTGAGGTCTATTAACCCCTGATAGTTTCTATCCATATAATACAGCATATTGGAGCACTACCACTTAGGTTCCAATGATACAAAACTAACTCATTTATTCATTAAGTACTTATTACTCTACTTAAGAAAGAGGCACTGTCCTGAAATATTTTAAAGAGAACTAACTAATTTCCAATAATTTGATATATTTCATAAAAATAGAGACCCAGTTAGAAAAACATTAATAACTGAAGGGATCATAGTTATATGTATGTTGATCCTTAACAACTTGTTAAACATGGACATGTCTAACTGCTAAACTAAAAACTGCATTTCAAAGAAGGAAAGGGAGGGGTCAAGCTATCTCTTTTCATTTACAGGAAATATATCTTTAGCTTTGATTATTTTAACTAAGGGTTAATGTATTCTAGATATAAATACAACATTTATATTACAAAAAGTTGCAGTTACTGATTGCAGTGTTGAATAATCAACTCCAAACAAAAACATCTTTATGCTGAACTCACACACCTGGCTACATGATTATTGACCTTCTGCTTAACAGTCAAACTGGTCTAACCTGTTTTAAGAAATGCACCTGGTTGTTGAGTCTTTCACAACATTAGCAGAGCTAGAGGTTGGGTCCTTATAGGTTTCTTTCATACTCAAGAATATTTAGCGAAAACTACCTTTGAACATTAAGTGACCAAAGATGATTAATATGTCTTAGAATCCATGTTTAAATCTTAGCCATCGTACAGGAATTAACGCCATGCGACTAATTCATCTACAACTATTCACTATTTATTATGAGCAAAGGGCTCTGTGGGATGGTGAAGGGATATAAAAATGAATTACAAGGTCTTTGGTTTTGTGAGCCTATAAAATAACTGCTGAGACAGTAAAGAGTCATACATCACTATAACACAAGACACTGCATGATAAATTCCAAAAGAGATATATAAACAACATTGTATGCTGCTGGAGAGAATGGAGTCATCAATTTCCACTACAGATTTGCACACGGCTGCACAGAATAGTCATTTAGAGTGGAGACATAATTCGGGTTTTGATAAGGCTAGACAAGTAGCAGAGGCCAGAATGGGGCCTGTTCATGGGTAGTCAAAGAGAACTTAATGACACCTCACTCTAAGCAGTGTCATGCTCACAGGTGATCATCACCCGGCACTGAAAGGGTCTGCTCTGCCCTTTGACTCAAAAACCACTGCGACAGGAAGAGACAATGAACCACAGTGCAAGTTGCAGTGATGAAATAGGTTAAGCCGTTACCCTAAGATGCATATCCCAGCCAGAACATTTGTGAAGTAGATGCCTATTGTTGTGAAGAACTCAAGACAGTCTTTCCTTAGCTCTCTATGGAGGGGCAGTCTTGTGTGATGTGCTAGGATTTATTATTATTGTTATTGTTATTATTATTAACAACTTGGCTATGACATAGGATAATGTACCCCAGAATGGCCTTCAACTCTTACTCCTCCTGCCTTGGCTTACTAAGTGCTGGGATTATAGACATGTATTGGCATGCCTGGCATCTGTTATGTTTCTATTTCCCATGATAAATTATAACCACACAAATTAGTCAAATAATTAACTTAGTAATCACAACCATCAAAATTGTATTCTAATATATTTAAATATTAGATTTTAGCCTAAAGATTTAACTGAATATAAACTTTTATAGAGAAATAAAGTAAAATATAGCAATTATTTTGCTTTAATGAAAAGTTGTGTGGCGGCTATTTCATTTAATAGTATAATAACTCTAGTTTTTGAAGCACAATGAGATATTATTGGAGTTTAAAAGAAAACCCATGTTGGAGCAGACAAACTGTAAATGTTACAAGATATCCAGAGGGAGGTGAATGGAAGAAAGTAATGCTCTTTGAGATTGTACATGGTAGAGCAGCAGTCACATGTTGGTAGGCGTCTTTAGAGACAGCGTAAGGAAGACCCAAATGGTAGGAAAACATTTTCAATGGTAAGATAAAAACTGAGGCTTTTCTGTGTACATCAGAGAAGCAGGCAGACTTTGAAGACTCCTGGATCCCATACAGCACCATGTATTCAGGCAGGAATTCAAGTAGGAAACATACACTGTCCCACTGAAGATCTGAGTGTTCTACCTGCCTCTTTAGCATAGCTTATCATCAACTCCAGTCAGGTCAGAGAATCTATTCTCCTGACCAGAACTTTACCTTAACATGTCATTATCAAAACTCCCCAAAGAGGCAATCCTAAGATCACTGAGAAGCCAGATTGTGGCTCAGAGGTCTCAAGCATGACTCCTATTCATACAGATAATTTCAAGTCCTGAAAGAACATTTTTAAACTTGACCCATTTGGACTTAAGTTTTGTGCGGGTATCTATCTGCTGTCTTTTACATGCCAGCATCCAGTTACGCCTACACCAGTTGTTAAAGATACTTTCTTTTTTCAGCTTGTTTGTCAAAGATCAGGTGTTCAAAGGTGTGTGGGATAATATCAGGGTCTTCGCTTCGGATTTCTCCAAGACCTTTATCATGAAGGAGTGTTAGATTTTGTCAAAGGCCTCTTCAACGTCTAGTGAGATAATCTAATCATGTGATTTTTGTTTTTCAGCTTGTTTATAAGGTGAATTACATTGATGGATTTTCATATGTTGAACCATCCCTGTATCCCTGGGATGAAACCTACTTGATCATGGTGGATGAGTTTTCTGATGTGTTCTTGGATCTGATTTGCCAGTATTTTATTGAGCATTTTTGCATCAATGTTGATGAGGGATAATGGGCTGACGTTCTCTTTCTTAGTTGTGTCTATGTGTGGTTTGGGTATCAAAGTTATTGAAGCCTCATAAAAAGAGTTTTGCAATGACCCTTCTGCTTCTATTGCGTGGAATACATTGAGAAGAATTGGTATAAGCTGTTCTTTGAATTTCTGGTAGAATTCTGCACTGAGGCCATCTGGCCCTGAGCTTTTTTTGGTTGGGAGACTTTAGATGACTGCTTCTATTTCATTAGGGGGTATAGGTCTATTTAAATTGATTATCTGTTCTTGATTTAACTTGCTAAGTGTTATCTATCCAGAAAATTGTCCATTTCCTTTAAACTTTTGAATTTTGGGGAGTATAGGTTTTCAAAGTATGACCTGGTGATTCTCTGGATTTCCTCACTATCTGTTATGTCCCATTTTTCATTTCTGATTTTGTTAATTAGCATACTCTCTCTCTGCCTTTTGGTTAGTTTGCATAAAGGTTTGTTTGTCTTGTTGATTTTCTCGAAGAACCAACTTTTTGTTTCATTGATTCTTTGTATTGTTTTCTTTGTTCCAACTTTATTGATTTCAGTCCTCAATTTGATAATTTCCTGGCGTCTACTCCTTCTGGGTGAGTTTGCTTCTTTGTGTTCTAGAGCTTTGTGCTGTTAATTCTCTAGTGTAACTATTCTCCAGTTTCTTCATGTAGGCACTTAGTGCTATGAGCTTTCCTCTCAACACTGCTTTCAAAGTATCCCATAAGTTTGGATATGTTGTATCTTCATTTTCATTGAATTCTAAGAAATCTTTAATTTTTTATCTCTCCCTTGACCCATGAATGGTGTTCAATTTCAAAGAGTTTGTAGGGTTTCTACAATTTGTGTTGTTGTTGAATTATAACTTTAAAACATGGTGATCTGGTAGGGTAAATGAGGTTGTTCCAATTTTTTTAATATCTGTTGAGGTTTGCTATGTTGCCAAGTATGTGGTTGATTTTAGAGAAGATTCTGTTACTTCCTTTGTTTCTTTGATAAGTTTCTGTCTGGTGGTTCTTTCTAGTGGTAAGATTGGGTGTTGAAATCTCCCATTATAAGTGTGTGAGATTTTATGTGTGATTTGAGTTTTAATAATGTTTCTTTTATGAATGAGTGTGCCTTTGTATTTGGGGCATAGATGTTCAGAATTGAGACTTCATCTTGATAAACTTTTTCCTGTGATAAATATGAAATGGCCTTCTTCATCTCTTTTGATTGATTTTAGTTTGAAGTCTAATTCATTAGATATTAGAATTGCTATACCAGCTTGTTTCTTGGGTCTATTTGATTGTAAAATCTTATTCCACCCCTTTACTCTGAGGTAACATCTGTCTTTAAAGTTGAGATGTGTTTCTTGTATGCAGCAGAAGGATGGATTCTGTCTTCGTAACCATTCTGTTCGCTTGTGTATTTTTACAGGCAACTTAAGACCATTGATATTGAGGAATATTAATGACAATTGACAGCTAATTTATGTTTGTTTTGGATTTATTGTTGATAGTGGTACTGTGTGTGGGTTCTCCCCCTTTTTACTCTTGGTGCTTGTTAAAGCAGCATTATCTATTGCCTATGTTTTTGTGAGGATAGTTATCTTCTTAGGGTTGGTGTTTTCCTTCCAGTACTTTCTGTAGGGCTGAATTTGTGGATATGTATTGTTAAATCTGGTTTTGTCATGGAATATTTCTCCATCTATAGTGATTGAAAGCTTTGTTGGATATAATAGTCTGGGATAGCATCCGTTGCTCCTTAACATTTGTAGAATATCTATCCAGTACCTTCTGGCTTTCAGAGTTTCCATTGAGAAGTTGGGTGTAATTCAGATAGGTCTGCCTTTATATGTTACTTGACTTTTTCCTTAGCTGCTCTTAATGTTTGTCTTTCTTCTGTAAGTTTGGTGTTTTGATTATTATGTTGTGAGGGGACTTCTTTTTGTGGTCCAGTCTATTTGGTGTTCTATAAGCTTCTTGTACTTCCATAGGCTTATCCTTCTTTAGGTTGGGGAAGTTTGCTTGTATGATTTTGTTGCATATGTTTTCTGTACTCTTGAACTGTATTTCTTCACCTTCTTCTACACCTATTATTCTTAGGTTTGGTTTTTCACAGTGTCCCATATTTCCTGGATATTTTGTGTTAGGGATTTGTTGAACTTCAGATTTTCCTTGGTCAATGTCTGTATTTCCTCTCGTGAGTCTTCAACACTTGAGATTCTCTCTTCCTTCTCTTGTATTCTATTGATTATATTTACATCCTTTTCTATTTCCAGCATTCCCTCATTCTGTTTTCTTTATTGTTTCTACCATTTGAATTGTTTCTTTCACTTATTTGGTTGTTTTTTTTTCTTAGCTTTCTTTAAGAGATTTCTTTATTTCTTGATTTTTTTTTCGTTGGTCTTTTCCTCCATTTCTTTAAGGGATTTTTCCCATTTCCTTTTTGAGGGTTTTTATCACCTTCATAAAGTTGTTTTTGAGGTCCTTCTCTTCTGCTTCATCTGTGTTGGGATGTTCAGGTTGGGATGTAGAGTCCCTACATACTGGCTGTGTCATATTGGTCTTTCTGTTGTTGAGTGTGTTCTTATACTGTCATCTTCCCATCCCTTCTTCAAGTGGGTGCTGGTGGGGTCTCTCTGTTTCATTTTGTCTCCCAGTGGGCATAGGTGGGCCAAGACTTCAATGTTGGTAACTCTGGAAGGTCTGACTTCTCCTGGTGTTCTCCTCACTCAAGCGGAGAGCATAGAGGGACTAAGACTCAAGAGGAGGGAGGAGGGTGGAGGACAAGGAGGGGGGGCAAAGACTGAGGTGTGGCCAGACTCAGGGTGATCCGTCCTGCTGGGTCAGGTATACTACATGTAGAGCAAACCCAGGAAGTTCTAAGAGGGGGATGGGAGGAGTTATGCCTGAGGGGAACCCACATTCACTTCAAGTGGAGGCAGACTCATTTTTAAACTCTTATTGTTGGTTTTTTGACAACTTCAGATACATATAGTGTGCATTCTGATGATGATGATGATGATGATTACTCCACCTCTATTGTGCCTCCTCCTCCCTTCAAACCCTTCTTGATCCAGGACTCTAAATAAACCATATTTTTATAAATCAGAAACCAATCTAAATCAAAATGGTGACTGTTATGTTATGAGAGACATGGACTCTCAAAATAAAGCCAGGAATCGATTTTCAATTAGACGCTCAAAGGACAAAGAAACAATAATGTCTGAAACCTTCCTAAAATCGTTACAAAGGAATCCTCTTTTAAAAGGGCCATTTTTTCAAAGATTTTTTATTTAAACTAGAAACAAGCTTGCTTCACATATTAATCCCAGCTCCCTCTCCCTCCCCTCCTTATAGCACATTATAATGAGAAAAGTACTGAACCATGAACTGAAGTGACATCTTTATACAAACAGCCTACAGTTTTCACCTCCACATTTTACTGCTTAAAAAGAAGCCTAAGCAGGCCAGGGAGGGCTAGCTAATTGAGGAGCCTATAGTATGTGGTGAACCCAGGAATGAAGCTAAGAGTGAACGGGTCACAGTTAGGAAACATCTGAGGCTGCGGGACTCAAGTTCAGAATAGTCAGGGATTCAGAGTGTTAAACCTCCCTGGTGTCTTTCTCCACAGCTCCTAAGTACTCACCAGTGTGAAAAACCTAAGAAGGTTGACAGATTCTGAATCTACTTGAAGAATCCACTGAGGAGAGGAGACTGGGAAAAATGGGATCAGGAGGTTGGGAATTACAAAGTCCACAACAAATTGGGGACAGGAATAGGGGACATAAAAATAAATGTGGGTTAAAGAGGAATACCCTCCAATGCCTGATGAGGGTCAATGCTGATTTTAAAACTTCATTGAATGGTGTGTTCTAGTTAAAGGAAGGAAGTATCTATTTTATAGAGTTTTACTAATAAATGGTAAGAAAATTTTCACAAATAAATTTTACCTATGGCTGAGTCTTTTAACAATGATTTTAACATGTTTCATTTTTACAACCTAGCCATAATACTCTAGGTTCACAACATGTTGCATGAGAAAGGAGATCATCTATACATCCTATATTTACATACCAAGTATGGCAGCAAGAGGAGCAGGCTGAATGATACTTCCCAATTTTCTTCAGCCCAGACTAGTCAGAGCTAGCATAAGGAGCAAGCTGAAAAGCAAATTTAAGCACCTAGCTATTTACTCTAGATAGAAACTCTTTTTATATCTTCCCTATAAAGTCTGGTATGATTAACTTTGTTTTCCCCATCTACAAGAAGCTTAATGAGATTGCTTGCATTTTGTGAGAATGATCAATAAAGTATACAGCCAGAACTGAAATGCAAACCCATCAGCCTACAGTGAAGCTGATCTTTGTCTCACACTGATCAGACAAATGTAATGTAGACATTGTAACTGAGCTACTTCTACGCCTGGCTAAAACTGTCTACACCACTGGCACATGGTTAAGACAGTGTCAAGAACAAACGTATTATCCAATTGATACCTGGTGAATGTAGTAGGTAAAGATAGAATAGTACACAAAGTCTACTTGCCCCACATATTTTATAAGTCTACAAGGTTTAAATACCTACAAATTATTTCCTAAGTACCTAATTCTTTCGTGTACACACAGAGTCCAAAGAATGGGATCACTGATGTGACCACAATCCATGGAATCCCAGTAGGGACCAAAATCCAGAAACGACATAGAATGCAATTCTGCTCTGGACTTTTAAAAATGCAAGGATAAAATAGCATCTTGATTCTGGCCTGTTGATGACTACTTGGATTACGGCCTCAAGGTCTGGGACCAAATTTCAATCCTTTTAATTTACTGAGTTGGTGATAATTTGGTACATTAACAGTTCCAGGAAGTAATTCTGTTATCTGCTGAGGAAATCAACGGAAATCGCACCTTCTGCAAAGCAGGGCATCTGGAACAATGTGAGCAGCTCCTTTCTGAAGTTGTAATTTTTAAAAACAATTATTCAGAACGAGAACAAAGTGTTTATTTAGCTGCCAATGCCACTGAGCTGTGAGGCTCCCATGCTTCCTGCTCCCAAATTTGCAGGGCAGGATAGGGAAAATTGCAAGGTAATCCATTTGTCTCTTTCACATATTCCTGTCATCTTTGTTTCTTCAGGATTTAGATTTTAGCTGCTCCACAGTTAGTTACAAGAAATGGTTTACTTAGTAGGCACTGTGGTGAAGTACACAAATGCTTTATAGTCCAATAAATCGAATTTTGCTTTGGGCATTACAATACAAACGTTATTAGAAACCAAGGTATGTTTATTATCAGAGTCTCAGATTCCTGATGTATGAAGTGGGAATGATGATGATACTTATTTCCTTCCTCAAGTGTTATGTGAGAATTAAAAATGAAGAGTTTATCTGTATAGTAGGATCGAGGTAAGTGGGTATGTCTATGCATATATCTATATGAACATAAACATCTACCAGTACTAGAAAAAGAGGAATTCGTGTGGGGTGTGTGTGTGTGTGTGTGTGTGTGTGTGTGTGTGTGTGTGTGTGCGTGTATTTCTCTACAAAGTCAGTTAAAGTAAAATCACTTTTAGAGAATAATAATTGTTGAAAGTTAACATTTGTTTTCAGATATAAATGGCATCAAATCATCATTGTTGTGAACGATAATGAGCAGCATGAAATATCATAACATTCTACTACTTCGATGGTATTCATTGACCTGAGATTTCAAGATTTTAATAAGTTCTTCCTGTCCCAAGAAACAAAGCTAAAAAGGAACTTGGTGTTTTGTCATAAAGTCGCAAAACTAATGAGTAATTGTAGCATAAAAATCTACAAATATTATTTCTGTTTTATGACCACACCCTTCCTCAAATACATGGGCATTTATATTCCTGCCACAAATAGAAGAAACACATGTGGTCTTAGAAAAGGATGCTTATTTATGTTCCATGTTTGGAATTATGAGAGAAAAAAAATCAGAGGTATTAAAATGCTAGAGAGAGAAAGCAATCTCAATCAAACCCTAGGAAGGAATTTGGTAAACAATGAAGAAATTACTCCAATGTATGCAGAAGCAAAAGACACAGAGCAGTTGATAGAAAACCATCAAATGAAAATAATAAAATATCATCCTAGGGATACATGATATCTCAGGGCTTACTACAGAGTTACAGTATCAAGGCAGTTTGACAATGTTAAAGAAAAAAGAGATCACAATGGATAGAACAGGGAGCCTGTAAGAAAGGCACAAAAGTAGAAACAACTAAATTTGAAAAAGAAGCAAGGTAATACAATGAAGAAAAGACAGTATTGTCAAAAGGGGGATGATGAAATAACTGGTTATCACATGTAAAACATCAAAGCTAGATACAGACTTTGAATTCTTTCCAGAAATTAATTTAAAATGAACAACAAATTTAAATATAAACTACCAAGAGTAAAATTATGAGAACATTGGATAAAAATCCAGACCATCTTGGATATGCAATCACTTTTTTTTAATGCAACATGAAATGGATCTGTGAAATAAATGGGAAGCTAGACTTCAACCTCCTTGTCTGAAAAGGACAATGGCAAATAATAAAAGAACACTAAATGGGTGTAAATATTTCCAAAAGATACCTGTTATCTAAAAGATACGCCAGGCTGGGCGGTGGTAGCACACGCCTTTAATCCCAGCACTCCGGAGGCAGAGGCAGGTGGATCTCTGTGAGTTCGATGCCAGGCTGGACCGACAGCCTCCAAAACAATACAGACAAACCCTGTCTCGTAAAAACAAAAAAAATATAAATAAATAAAATAAAAGATATGCCAGATATATACATTTTTTATAAAATACATGCATTGGACATATATATTATTTATATATATTTCATATATACATTATATATGAGTTGTGAAAGCAGATTGTTTTCCTAGTTCCAATTTTTTAATTGATTTATTATTTTTTTGTTTTGATGTTGGATAAGTACATAAAATATATTCAATAATAAAGGTAAAAAATTTAATATGAAGCTTCCGGCTTCAAATGTCAACTCTTAACATACAGATGTTCATTAAGTTGCATAGAGTTTGGGTCTATTTAATTTATGTGTGTGAAGTTTTTATTTAGTTGTGAGAATTTTAATAATAAAACTTATTAAAAATAAAATACATAAAAAAGATGAAACTAAAGTTCTGGGAAAAAAATGCAGCACCAGGGAAGACACTCTGACAGCAAATAGCTTATGAAAAGATAGTCATTACCCTATGTCACCAGTGTCATATTTAAAACTCAGTTAACATTATACACCTGCCTAGAATATCCAAAATATGAAACATATCAATCACCAACTGCTCTTAAGATGTGTAGAACTGAAACTCTCACTCTAAATAGGAACACAAGCACAGCTGAGCCCCTTGTAGGTAGTGTCACTGTCCTACAGAACTATAAAAAACTTAAATTATAAGATCTAGTCATTGTGTTACAGAGAAACCCTGTCTCGAAAAACCAAAAAAAAAAAAAAAAAAAAAAAAAAGATCTAGTCATTGTGACTACAGTATTAACTAAGCAATTTTTATGGAAACATATGTCCATACCAACATCTGCACAAAGACATTGTTAGCAACATCATGCAAACTTCCCAAGACTTGGAAGTCAGCTGGTTGGCCTTCAAATGTGTTAATGGATGACTATTGTATAGTACAAACACACACAGTTGGATAATATTCAGCACTAAAATGGAATGAGTTATCATATCAGGTAATGATGTGAAGGGATATTCAATGCAAATTCCTAAGTGAAAGAAGCCAGTGTGAAAGGCCCTGTCTATGGGGAAGAGTAAATAAATATAGTTTCAGGGATAAGGAGAATGTGAAGATTACCATAAAGGCTTTTTAGAGGGTTGGAACCACTTTGAAGGTGAATATAAGTCAATATACATTTTCTCAAGACATCACTAATGTAAGTTACATACTGTGAATAGTAAGGATGTACCAAAGCAAATACCTATTACAATGGACTTACCACACTTGGGGGACGTTGATAATTGGGGAGCATGTGAATATGTGAACAGAAAATCTAGGGAAAACCTTGGTAACTTTGTAATTTGCTGCATAACTAAAACTTCTACTAAAAATTATGCACTTAAGATAAAAGGATAAGCCTCAGGCAGCATCAGGTAAACAGGCCGGCTTCCGGGCCTGTGTTCCAGTGCCTGCAGATGGCCTGGGAACTGCACAGAGCTCCCAATCCCGGCGGGAGCCAAGCACCCCAGACTCCAGATCTTCTCTCCCACCAACAAGACCAGGAAAGGAGAGGAGGCTGGGAGTCCAGGGAAGCAGCTGTTCCTCAGGCAGCATCAGGTAAACAGGCCGGCTTCCCGGCCTGTGTTCCAGTGCCTGCAGATGGCCTGGGAACTGCACAGAGCTCCCAATCCCGGTGGGAGCCAAGCAGCCAGACCCCAGGTCTTCTCTCCCACCAATGAGACCAGGAAAGCAGAGGACCCAGGGAGACCAGGGGAGTAGCTGTTCTGGATCAAGTACAACAGGACCCAGCATAGGGTCCAGGGGACCAGGTAAGAGGATAAGCGCCCCAGATTCCTGTTCTTTTTCTCCACCCATGGGACCAGCATTTGGACAAGGAATAGAAGAACCACCAGATTATTGGACTTGTTAGCACCCACCAAAATGGAACTCTGGTCCCCAGACCAGTAAGGGGCTCTTTTTGCACCCACTAGAAGAAGAGATGGGAAAGAGACAATACAAAAACACACTCAGCAACAGAAAAACAAATATGACACCGCCAGATTCTAGAGACTCCACACCAGCAAGACCCCAACATTCCAATGCGAATGAAGCAGAAGAGAACGACCTTAAAAGCACTTTCATGAAAATGATAGAGGCCCTAAAAGAGGATATTGGAAAATCCCTCAAAGAAATGGAAGAAAAAACAAACCAAAAAAGGCAGGAAATGGAAGAAGAAATGAAGCAAAAAATGCAAGAAATGGAAGAAAAAACAAAGCAAAAAATGCAAGAATTGGAAGAAGAAAAATACCAAAAAAGGCAGGAAATGGAAGAAGAAACAAAGCAAAAAATGCAAGAAATGGTAGAAAAAACAAAGCAAAAAATGAAAAAAATGGAAGAATAAACAAACCAAAAAAGGCAGGAAATGGAAGAAGAAACAAAGCACAAAATGCGAGAAATGGAACAAAAAGCAAACCAAAAAATGCAAGAAATGGAAGAAAGAACAAACCAAAAAATTCATAAAAGGCAACAAACGGACGAACAGATAAACAGAAAATTGCAAGAAGCAATGCAAAAACTGCAAGGGTTGAAAACTGAAATAGAGACATTAAAAAAAACACAATCTGAAGAAAAGCAGAAAATAGAAAAGCTGGACAAACAGTCAGGCACTACCAGTACAAGCATTACCAACAGAATAGAAGAGATGGAAGAGAGAATCTCAAGTGTTGAAGATACACTAGGAGAAATGGATTTATCAACCAAAGAAATCCTTAAATCCAACAAATCCTTAACACAAAACATCCAGGAAATATGGGACACCATGAAGAGACCAAATCTAAGAATAATAGGTATAGAAGAAGGAGAAGAAATCCACCTCAAAGGGGCAGAAGGCATATTCAACAAAATCATAGAAGAAAACTTTCCCAACCTTAAGAAAGACATGCCAATGAAGGTACAAGAAGCCTACAGAACACCAAATAGAGTGGACCACAAAAAAAAAAAAAAACCCTCGCCACATAATAGTCAAGACCCCAAACATACAGAATAAAGAAAGAATATTAAGAGCAGCTAAGGAAAAAGGTCAAGTAACATATAAAGGCAGACCTATCAGAATTACACCTGATTTCTCCATGGAAACGCTGAAAGCCAGAAGATCCTGGATAGATATTCTACCTACACTAAGAGACCATGGATGCCAGCCCAGACTACTATACCCGGCAAAGCTCCCAATCACTATAGACGGAGAAAACAAGATATTCCATGACAAAACTAGATTCAAGCAATATGTGTCCACTAATCCAGCCCTACAGAAAATTTTGGAAGGAAAACTCCAACCCAAGGAAGCTAACTACAACCAGAAAAACATAAGCATTAGAGAATCCCTCTCTACCAACAGCCAAAAGAACAAAGGGGTGAAATTCCACACATAATTCCACCAACAACAACCATCGCAAATTGAAGAAGGATGAGCAATCAATGGTCATTAATATCCCTCAATATTAATGGCCTTAACTCACCCATAAAAAGACACAGACTAGCAGAATGGATTCGAAGACAGAACCCTTCCTTCTGCTGCATACAAGAAACACACCTCACCCTCAAAGACAGACATTACCTGAGAGTTAAAGGTTGGGAAAAAATTTTTCAATCAAATGGACCCAAGAAACAAGCAGGGGTAGCAATCCTAATGTCTAACAAACTAGACTTTAAAATAAAATCAATCAAAAGAGATGAAGGAGGTCATTACATACTCATCAGAGGTGAAACCCACCAAGATGAAGTGTCTATCCTGAACATCTATGCCCCAAATACAAAGGCATCCACATTCGTTAAAGAAACATTATTAGAACTTAAATCTCATCTAAAGCCCCACACAGTTATAGTGGGAGATTTCAACACACCACTCTCACCACTAGACAGGAATACCGGACAGAAACTCAACAAAGAAGCAAAGGATCTAATAGAAGTAATGACCCAACTGGGATTAACAGATATCTATAGAACATTTCATCCACATAAAAAAGAATATACCTTCTTCTCACCACCACATGGAACCTTCTCAAAAATCAACCACATACTTGGCAACATATCAAACCTCAGCAGATACAAAAAAAATTGGAATAACTCCATGCATCTTATCAGACCACCATGCTTTAAAATTAGAATTCAACAACAACACAAATTGCAGAAAACCTACAAACTCATGGAAATTGAATAATGCTCAACTGCACCATCCCTGGGTCAAAGAGGAAATAAAAAAAGAAATTAAAGACTTCCTCGAATTCAATGAGAATGAAGACACAACATACCCAAATCTATGGGACACTTTGAAAGCAGTGCTACGGGGGAAGTTCATAGCACTAAGTGCTCACATGAAGAAACAGGAGAACAGTTATACCAGAGAATTAACATCACAGCTGAAAGCTCTAGAACACAAAGAAGCAAACTCCCCCAGGAGGAGTAGACGCCAGGAAATAATCAAATTGAGGGCTGAAATCAATAGAGTAGAAACCAGGAAAACAATACAAAGAATCAATGCAACGAAGAGTTGGTTCTTTGAGAAAATCAACAAGATAGACAAATTTTGTCCAAACTTACCAAACAGCAGAGAGTGAACACGCAAATTAACAAAATCAGAAATGAAAAGGGGGACATAACAACAGACTCTGAGGAAATCCAGAGAATCATTAGGTCATACTTTGAAAACCTGTACTCCACAAAATTCGAAAATTTAAAGGAAATGGATGACTTCCTGGATAGCTATCATTTGCCAAAACTAAATCAAGAACAGATAAGCAATTTAAATAGACCTATAACCCCTATGGAAATAGAAGCTGTCATCAAAAGTCTCCCAACCAAAAAAAGCCCAGGTCCAGATGGCCTCAGTGCAGAATTCTACCAGAAATTCAAAGAACAGCTTATACCAATTCTTCTCAAAGTGTTCCACACAATAGAAGCAGAAGGGTCTTTGCCAAACTCTTTCTGTGAGGCTTCAATAACCTTGATCCCCAAGCCACACAAAGATATAACTAAGAAAGAGAACTTCAGACCAATATCCCTCATGAACATTGATGCAAAAATATTCAATAAAATACTGGCAAATCGGATCCAAGAACACATCAAAAGAATCATTCACCACGATCAAGTAGGTTTCATCCCAGGGATGCAGGGATGGTTCAACATACGAAAATCCATCAACATAATCCACCATATAAACAAGCTGAAAAACAAAAATCACATGATCATCTCACTAGATGCTGAAAAAGCCTTTGACAAAATCCAACACCCCTTCATGATAAAGGTCTTGGAGAGATCTGGGATAACAGGGACATACTTAAACATAATAAAAGCTATATACAGTAAACCAACAGCCAACATCAAACTAAATGGACAGAAACTCAACGCAATTCCTCTAAAATCAGGAACAAAACAAGGCTGTCCACTCTCTCCATACCTTTTCAACATGGTACTTGAAGTTCTAGCTATTGCCATACGACAACAAAGGGGGATCAAGGGGATACAAATTGGGAAGGAAGAGGTCAAACTTTCACTGTTTGCAGACGATATGATAGTTTACATCAATGACCCAAAGAACTCTACCAGGGAACTCTTACAGCTGATTAACACCTTCAGCAAAGTGGCAGGCTACAAGATCAACTCAAGAAAATCAGTAGCCCTACTATATACAGATGATAAAAGGGCTGAAAGAGGAATCAGAGAAACATCACCCTTTACAATTGCCACAAACAACATAAAATACCTTGGGGTAACGCTAACCAAACAAGTGAAAGACCTGTATCGTAAGAACTTTGAATCTTTAAATAAAGAAATTAAAGAAGCCCTCAGAAAATGGAAAGATCTCCCATGCTCTTGGATAGGTAGGATCAATGTAGTAAAAATGGCAATCCTGCCAAAAGCAATCTACAGATTCAATGCAATCCCCATTAAAATCCCAGCACAATTCTTCACAGACCTTGAAAGAACAATAATCAATTTTGTATGGAAAAACAAAAGACCCAGGATAGCCAAAACAACCCTGTTCAACAAGGCAACGTCCGGAGGCATCACCATCCCTGACCTCAAGCTCTATTATAGAGCTATAGTCCTGAAAACAGCTTGGTATTGGCACAAAAAGAGACAGGTAGACCAATGGAATCGAATTGAAAATCCGGGTATTAACCCACACACGTACGAACATCTGATCTTTGACAAAGAAGCTAAAAATATACAATGGAATAAAGAAAGCATCTTCAACAAATGGTGCTGGCATAATTGGAGACTGGCATGTAGAAGAATGCGGATCGATCCATGTCTATCGCCATGCACAAAACTTAAGTCCAAATGGATCAAAGACCTCAACATAAATCCAGCCACACTGAACCTCTTAGAAGAGAAAGTGGGTGGTACTCTTGAACGAATTGGTACAGGAGACAGCTTCCTGAACATAACACCAGTAGCACAGACAGTGAGATCAACAATTAATAAATGGGACCTACTGAAACTGAGAAGCTTCTGTAAGGCAAAGGACACAGTCAGCAAGACAAAAAGGCAGCCCACAGAATGGGAAAAAATATTCACTAATCCCACATCTGACAGAGGGTTGATCTCCAAAATTTACAAAGAACTCAAGAAGCAAGTCTCCAAAACACCAAAGGACCCTATTAAAAAGTGGGCTGCAGAACTAAATAGAGAATTCTCAATAGAGGAGTCTAAAATGGCTGAGAGGCACTTGAGAAAGTGCTCAACATCCTTAGCCATCCGGGAAATGCAAATCAAAACAACTCTGAGATACCATCTTACTCCTGTCAGAATGGCTAAAATCAAAAACACCAATGACAATTTATGCTGGAGAGGATGTGGTGAAAGGGGGACACTCCTCCATTGCTGGTGGGAGTGCCAACTGGTTCAGCCACTTTGGAAATCAGTATGGAGATTCCTCAGAAAAATGGGAATAAACCTACCACAAGACCCAGCAACTCCACTCTTAGGAATATATCCAAAAGATGCCCATTCATACAACAAAGATGTCTGTTCCACTATGTTCATAGCAGCTTTATTTGTAATAGCCAAACTTGGAAGCAACCTAGATGTCCCTCACCCGAAGAGTGCATAGAGAAAATGTGGTACATCTACACAATGGAGTACTATTCAGCAGAAAAAAATAATGGAATCATGAGATTCGCAGGCAAATGGATGACACTAGAAGAAACCATCCTGAGTGAGGTAACCCAGTCACAAAAAGAGAAACATGGCATGTACTCTCTCATATATGGATTTTAGACATAGATCTGGGGAGTGCCAGCCTACAGTCCTATGGCCAGAGAGTCTGGGAAACAGAAAATTCATTTAGTGGCTGATCGAAGAAGAGGCAGACTCCCTTGGTTAAGTACTGAGCTGAACTCAAGAAAGCCAGTAACAGAGAGGGAGGACTGATGATCAAAGGGATTAAGACTGGGCTGGTTTAACCCCCAGAAACAGCTGACCAGACAAAGGTTAACTCTTGAATCCCAGGCATCAGCCTGGGAATCCAGCATGGGAATGATCAAGACTCCCTGAATCTGGGTGTCAGTGAGGAGGCCTAGGGAATCTCTTGAGCCTTGGACAGCAGATCAGTACCCATCCCAAGTATACACACGGACTTTGGACTCCCATAGAACAATGTGAGGTGTACTCTCACCCTGAACTCTTGGGGAAGGGTCTAGGCCCTGCCCTATATGAAATGACAAACTATGCACACCCCCATGGAGGGCCTCACCCTCCCTGGGGAAATGAGGGGATAACGGGGGGGGGTTGGGGGAGGGCACGGGAGGAGGGGAGGGAATGGGAGAGGGACCTGGAACTGACTTGTGAAGCAACCTCGTTTCTTATCTAAATTTAAACTGGAAAATAAAATAAAAATAAATAAATAAAAGGATAAAAGCAGGGGGAAGAGAAACAGCCAAAAATCCAGTGGTCTAAATTCTAGATTGCATTCTTTCATACTTATTTATAAACAAATTGCAAAGTTATCAGGCTTGGACTAAGGCATGAGTCCAAACCACAGTTCTTACACTTATTCAATACGGGTCACATGTATTCTCAATGAGTCCTAGTTCTTAGTGCAAGTAAAACATCTAGTTCCAGGTTCTTGTGTGTGTTTGTGTGTGTGTGTGTGTATTCAAAATCCAATCAATAAATTATGAAGACATTGTCAAATTCTTAAATCACCTCTTGTTGGGCCTAAGAAAGGTTCAGATGCAAGGCCCATTGTAAGCTCCTGAGCCTGTCTAGAGTTTGGCGACCTGTCTCTAACCTGTACCCTCCATGTGGGGGTGACTTAGCTAGACCTGATATAAGACTGTCCCCCTGCCTACTAGCTACCTGCCTGCTTGATGGAATACTATTGGCCCTTACTCCTCACATCACCTTCCCCTATGTTTCCCATCCCCTACCTCAGCCCTATATAAGTTCCTGCCTGTTGGAATAAATCGAGATCCTGCTTCGACAGAATTCCAACTCAGCGTGTGATTTTTCTCCCTGGTAACTAATGGGGGGAGGGTCTGAGTCCTTGATACTCACCACCCCGTTCAGCCCTGGGAAGAAACAGGCCTAAAATGATTTTTAAAAACTGAGAAGTAGGTAAAATAACAGCATGAAGAATTGTAATCAATAGCAATGGAATGAATTTTGTTTATTTGAGTATTATCTGTGTCTTTCCTCTTGATCATATTTCCTAAGTTTGGGACAATGCATTGTTCCACATTGTGCTCTTAGTACTTAACATCAGGCTTAGAACATGGTTAGGACTTGAGTGGTATTAACCTTATAAAACCATGCTTTCCTCATGTTTTAATGTCATTTTATTTTGGGTGGAGCACATATTTTAAATAAAAATAGTATTCTGTGTAAAAAAAAGAGTTTTGTTCATTACTACCCACATGATTAATCGAACTCATGTTAGAATCGTTTTATTATAATTTTGTGAAGTCAGTGTCTTGGACTTATCCACTAAGTTTTGAACATATATCTTCTCAAATGTCAACTTTTTAAATGGCTATCCTGTGGCAGGTTGAGAAGACTTTTCTTGTTTCATTATTGTTTCTTCTTACTATATCTAATACAATCTAGGAAACATCTTTCTTACTCCATGAAGACAGCAAATCAAAACATCTATAAAGGTAGAAAATTAAATACATTCTAAGAAAAGATATTGGTGAGACAAATCATATTTTTCTGAGTTTGAAGATAGAAGTCCCACCAAACCAGGATTCCAATGAATTGTGATATTTGGCTACCCACTTTTCCTATTGCAGGATAGGGCGAATCTCCAACTACTTTTTCTGGGGCACAGCCAGAAGGAGAATTAATTTGACCATTTTCATTCCATATAACACATCTTGACAGTTCACTAATAAGCCAAGCAATTCTATAGAGTCATTTAGTTCTGAAAACCATCAGGATGAAAGTCACAAAACTTAAACATAAATTCTCTAAAAGAGCAGTTTATAGTCCTTCCAAATTGAGAGACATGGAAACAAATGAATAAGAGAACTATGAAATATAATTTTCTTTTAGTGTTTTTAAATATACCAGAGAAATATTTGTATTAAAGCACTTGTTTTCATTAATCTCTTTATCTTGCCATTCCAAAGTCAGCAAATTTCAAATTGGCAAGGGGACCATATGAATAAACTTAAGTTAGGACTTAGGCTTTTCTGTGACTTGTATTATAGGGCTAAAATCCTATAATGTGTCTATTGTAAAATTTTACTAGAATTTAAGAACATTTTAGTATTTTATCTCTTCCCTACTTAGTTAAAAATTCTCTCAGCTTGTCTTAACTAAAGAACCCTCTAGAGAACAGCAATCAAAAGCATCGGGTCAGAGAATTGAAACTTTGAAGGGCACCAAACTGTTAAAAAAAAATGGGACACTTTCTCTATCATGAATAGGTCATTTCCCAACAGAACTAACTATTGAAATGGGTCAAAGTGTCTGTGAAATTCAGAAAGAATTTCTTGTACAAGCCAATAATCTATGGGTCACAGAATCATATAAGAGGGAACACTAAGTTGTACTTCTCCATCTTCTAGTAACGATTTTTAAAAGAAATTAAGAGGAACAACCAATCCACAAACATCCTTTATCAGCAAATTTTACACAATGACATACAGGATATATATATATTTTTTAATTGAGCGAAAGGTTGTAGTTAAACTGTAGCATAAAGAACACAGACAAGCTTTGAGCCGCACATCTCCAATCCTTTGCTTTGTCAGAGCAACACATTCTTGCCTGCAAGGATTTCAAACCATCAAATTCCTAAAACATCTGGGCATTTCCGAGGATCCCAAGATATAACAGTCTATCTTAAGATGAAGAAAAACTTGTTTTCAAAACACTTTTCCTACATGTCTAACATTCTTGTTTGGGAATCTCACACTTGTGCCTCTGCCTTTCAAATAAATGTTGGGCAGTTTTTTTCTTTTGCTATTTTTAATCTATTAGGCATTCAGGACATTCCTGGTATTTATAGTTTACTAATTTATTTCTTCATGTAAGCTCAGCAAAGTTATGTCATGCAGCATATATTTTAGACCTTGAGTAATACCTACCCAGAAATTACTCAACAGTTGTCACCCATAGTAGTAACTTCATCTTCAAATGATGTTAAATATAGTGCTTGTTCAGACAACAAAACTATTTTTATGATTTAAGATTATTATAATCTGAAATTCATGGCTAAAACACAGCTATGTCTTTGAAATCCAGAGTGGTATAGCTAGATATTTCAAAGGGGATAAGTTCATATTTTTCTTAAATATGTGCCCCCTGAATCATAGTATATAAAGTACTATTGTTATATTCTTTTATATACTTGCATGTACAGAAATTTGCTTCATTTTATAAGGTACTTTATAGTTCATAAAGTATAATATACAATGTTTATGTTGACTTTTTCTTTTGTATAAGAAAAATAATGGAGAATAACAAAAAAGTACACTAGCATTTTCTAAAATTCTTGTCACTACTAAAATGAATTTCTTAAATTTTAGTTTAATGTACATCAAATACCCACATTTCATACACTGATATCCTCTATGACTTACATAATGCCACACAGAGGAAAAAGTTTTTTAGGATCCTTTCCTAACAACCAATCTTCTACAAGGACTTCAAGATTTCTCCCTGTGCCACTTCTTTTAGGAATTCATTCCAGCACATATGTCCTGTTGCTAAGGATCCTCTTCTTTCTCTACTGCTACATGTGTGGTGATATACTGTCTATGATTTATTAACGCTTGCCTGAGGATTCAGAAACAAAGCCAGCCACAAGCTATAAAGGTCAGGCAGTGGTGATACGCACCTTTAATCCTAGCAGCACACTAGCTAGCCAGACAGTGGTGGTACACATCTTTAATCCCAGGATTCAGGACTGAGAAACAGACAGTCTCTGTTAGTTCAAGGCCATACTGACTACAGTCCTAAAAGAAACAGCTCATACAAAGGTGATCTCAGCCCTTGGGATCACACGCCTTTAATCCCAGCACTAGAGAGGTGGAGACAGGAGAGATATTGCTGGGAAGGGAAAGGAATAAAAGGCAGGAAGAGACAGGACATGAGAGCTTTTTTGCCTCTGGGGATTCATGAAGATAGGATTGCCATTTCAGCTTGGTAGAGGTAAGATCTGCTGGCTTGGTTTCTTTGCTTCACTGATGTTCAGCTTGGAAGCTTCAACCCCAAAAATCTGTTTCTGGGTCTTTTAGTTATCGTGCTACATAAATTCTTTTTTTAAAAATATGTATTTATTTTTAATTTTACATGTATGAATGTTCTGCCTGAATGCATGTTCATACACCCTGTGTACCTGAAGCACATGGAGGCCAGAAGAGGGTGTCAAATCCCAGGAATTGGAGTTACAGACAGTTGCAAGCTACCAATGGGGTCTTGGGAATGGAACCCAAATCCTGTACAGGAACAGCAAGTGTTCATAACCTGAGCCATCTCTCCTGCCCCTACGGCTACCTTCTTGTCTTGTTTTTACCACTAAAGATACTGCCCACATCCCAGCTGTTTCTGGAACATCTTTTCTGTTCTTCTTGTCATTAGGATCGCCTAAAAATGGTGTGTGGCTCAATGGGTATCACACTGGTCAATACTTCTTGATAGACTGTTCCTCTACAGAAGGATCTTCCTATATTGGTTATGAATTCCCTTCTGGCTACCAAAGCTGACTTCCTCATTCCAGCGTATTAGCCAGACTAAGTAGCATGTGACACCATTTGCTACCTTCTATACAACTCATTTAACCCAGTATTTGTGCTGAAGTACACACCACAGTTAAACTATGATATTGATCCCGAGCATGAACAAGACACACCTGTAGTCCACTGCCTGAGTGAGTACACTCTCGCACCTCATAATTATTAATCTTCCCTATCATAAACCTTTTCCCTGTTGAATTTACACAGGCCTCCTGGAGGATTTCCTCCTGGCTATCCATCATGGGTGTATGAGACATACTCTAGCCACTTTCTCAGACAGAAGCTCAAGATAACCACCTAATTATTACTTGCCTTATGTTCCAATGGGCATCCAACTCTACATGTCAGAATACAGATGCTTCATGTCTCCTTTCACCTGCTAGCTTAGTTCCTTCCACGGAAATCCTCACCTTATTCATTTGGCCAAAAAACAACACCTAATTGAAGAGTCTGAAAACTCCCTTTCTTTTCCATCTTCCACATCTAGCCAGAGTCTAACACACATTCTATTATCTTCAGGTAGCAACTGTAGGTGACTTTAAACACTGGTATCAGATACTGACATAGCCAAGCATCAAAAGTCATCCAAGTTATCCTCCACTGGTCTAAATCACCAACGTAAACTCTTTCCTTGGACCTTATGTGATTAGGTTCTGCCTTCCCCTTCAGTCATCCCTAGCTTTGCTCAAACCACAGAGTTCATTCTAGAACACATCAAGATCCTTGCCCCCTGGGTCCTTTTATTATTCCCCACACAATTCTGTTGTTGTTAAGCACTTACATTGCCTAACTCAAATGGTCATACGGACTTTGATCACATACCCCTCTACCTACTACATTAAGTCTTCGGGCAAACAGTGATTAAATGTGAATTACCTGGCTGTTAGGAAAATGGATCAATACACTGCAGTTTCTTGTCTCTAGAAATTCTAGTATTAAGTGTTTAAAATAATTCTATAATGGACATAGAGTATGAAATATAAACCCAGACAGTGTAGTACTAAAAGGTTTTGTCCTAACTCTTATTGTTGTTGCTACTAAACAAAAACTTCTGTCAGGGTCACAGAAGACAGGATATATAAGATGTATATACATCCTTCTGTGACTAAGGATGACACTCTAGGAGGTGGAGTCTTGGGTGACACTCTATGACTGAGGTGGAGTGCTGGGTGACACTATATGACTGAGGTGGAGCCCTGGGTGACACTCCTCTGTGACTGAGGTGGAGTCCTGGGTGACACTCCTCTATGACTGAGGTGGAGCCCTGGGTGACACTCTGTGACTGAGGTGGAGCCCTGGGTGACACTCTATGACTGAGGTGGAGCCCTGGGTGACACTCCTCTATGACTGGGGTAGAGTCCTGGGTGACACTCCTCTATGACTGAGGTGGAGTCCTGGGTGACACTCCTCTGTGACTGAGGTGGAGCCCTGGGTGACACTCTATGACTGAGGTGGATTCCTGGGTGACACTCCTCTGTGACTGAGGTGGAGTCCTGGGTGACACTCCTCTGTGACTGAGGTGGAGCCCTGGGTGACACTCTCTGACTGAGATGGAGTCCTGGGTGACACTCTATGACTGAGGTGGAGTCCTGGGTGACACTCCTCTATGACTGAGGTGGAGCCCTGGGTGACACTCTCTGACTGAGATGGAGTCCTGGGTGACACTCTATGACTGAGGTGGAGTCCTGGGTGACACTCCTCTATGACTGAGGTGGAGACCTGGGTGATGATCCTCTATGACTGAGGTAGAGTCCTGGGTGACACTCCTCTGTGACTGAGGTGGAGACCTGGGTGACACTCTATGACTGAGGTGGAGCCCTGGGTTGTGCAATAACAGCCAGCAGTATCCTGGTTGGAGCAGATGCCTGAGCCACACTCCTAGTCATGCTTCCCTAACAGTCTGTCTTTTCCTTTGTGGTCTCGGCTCTTGTCTGCCTTTTGCACTCATTAATTACACAGTGCCAATAAATACTCTAAAAGAACAGTGACAAATATAGTCCAGTAAGAAATTGCATTTGTTTCACAACTTTTCTTCTGAATAACATTGGGGGCCCAGGCCAACCTCAGATTTGAAGTTCAGCCATTCAGAAAGAAATGACCCAATCTCTTAATTCAAAAGGAACTATGACTCCAACTAAGACTTTTAGAGGAAGAAGTCACCATTTTCAGAGCACCATCACTTTCCAGACTTTGGGTTTCTTTCTGTCTTCAGAAGCAGGGTTACTAGGATAGCATGGGTACCAGCAGGAGTGTGGCAGGGCTAATAACAGTAGGCAGCAATTAAAAACAGTTTCGGAGGGTATGCTGAGATCCTTCTGAAGATTTGTAAAAATGCTAGGTGCAGACACTTCTGATAAACATCAGAGGATTGCTCTATCATTTTGAGCTGTAGAGATTTTTTTCCCTGTCAGCAAGTAGGAGCTGTCTGGATATCAGATCCTTACAAAGCAGCATTAAATCAGGATAGCAGAGTATCTAGATAGATCTAGACCACTGGTTCTCAATCTATAGGTCATGACTCTTGGGGGTCAAATGACCTTGTACCAGGGGTCATGTAAGACCATTGGAAAACACAGGCATTTACATTAATATGACAGTAGCAAAATTACAGTTATGAAGCAGCAGCAAAGATAATTTTGTGGTTGGGGGTCACCACACTGTGAGGAGCTGTATTAAAGAGACGCAGTATTAGGAAAGTTGAGAAGAACCACGGCTCTAGACTTAAAACCCTTTACAGTGCTTACCACCTCCTCATGGTTAACATAATGAAAACAAAATCAAGTCTTGGGATTAAGAAGACACATATATGCATCTCAGGGACTAATAAACTTGTCAAGTGGAAGCCCTCATAATATTTTAGCAGGTGTTCATCCATTCATATGTTACTTACAAAATTTTCAATAAAATCACTTTATATTTGCATATTATGTTAATTAATGTGAATATAGGCACTAATTTTAATATAACATAAATAAATAAAAATATTCAATTAAGGTTTATTTTGCAACTGAGAAAGTTCATAGAGCTTAACGTGTTTTTCCAACATCATACAACTTCTAACATAGCAGGGTGTGCATTTATTCTATTTTGGCATGCCAGCAGTAGAACTTTACAAAGCAAATGTAATTAATCTCCACAGAGTACCATTTATGCTGAGAGTAATTAGATCAGGAAGTACCCACAAAACTGAAGTCTTTTATAGAGAGCTTATCTTTCATCCTGATTTTATTTTATCACAACAGCTGTAGATCATGACATTTTGGTTGGCTTTTTTTTTTTTTTTTTTTTTTGCTTTTTAAGTTTTGGAGTGTCCATGTTTTAAGCAGTCTAATTAATCACTCTTGAAAAATAAAACTTTTATTAAATTGGATTTCAGCCTTTTGGCATTACGTGAAGCATGTCAGCAGGTTTAAGGATTCCATGAATTTTTCATTCAACCAAAATCTATGACAGGGATTCATTAAACAGTCCACATGCCTATATTATGCTCAGAGAATTCTCTGAAGCAATCTTACTTGGAGACGTGGGCGGTTACTCAGGTTGGTAACTGCCTGGAATGTCTTCACTAGGGGCTTTCTGTATTAAGTTCATCCCAGAAAATTAAGTTGTGACTTTGTGATTAGGGTTTGTTTGTTTGTTTTATCTCAGCAATCTATGGCTTTATTTATGAATGTTAAACTTTGCTAGTTAGGAAAGGGGAGACAAGGCTGGAGTAAGGGGCCTCCAAACTGAGGGCTTTCGGGAAGCTACTGTGAATCTTATCTCAGAATCTCACATTGTTCCCAATATATGCTACAGCAAGCCTTCAGAGCTATTTCCAACAGTGGCAAAAGCCCATGTGCTCACAATGAACTTCCTGATGAACAAGTAAAATAGTAATATTTTAAATAGGCACGTGGCTAGTTCTATTTCTTCCAAACAGTTGCTCAAGAAAACTGTGTGCCTTTAAACTGGAAATAAAGTTTACTGATAGAAAGCACAGTGTAAGGAATTGCAAACTATAAAACATCAGAACAAACAAAAGGAGAAGAAAAGAGAAGTTGAAGGTCAGAATAAACACCCAGGAACATGTTACATGGTAGTCCAAATTCCTCACTGCATGATGCTTCTGTACTGACCCTGAACATACAGAAATACTGAGAGCAGAATGGGAGACGATGGTTCCTTACACAAGCAGGAAGGCATGCAGAAACATTTCTAAGCAGTTGTGCAAATGCAGTTATCTTTGGAAACGGCGCTAAGAGCTGAGATTGAGAAGAAAACTGATTCTTACCATCTGAGACTGACTTCTAGGACATCCATTGATATCTTCCACTTTCTCATTTGCTAAAACCAAGAAATAAAACAAAAGAGAGAAAAAAAGAACAACATGCTTAAGCAATGAAGTGAAACACGCACACACACAAAAAAAGGCAACTTTTAAAATAAAGAAATTAAAAACACCAAGCAGAAATGCCACCACCGCTTCCCCTACTCAGTCTCCCAAGCCATGGACAGGGGAGCACACTTGTCATCAGCCAGCAATTCCATGGGCACAAGTCAAGCAAAGAAAAAAGAAAAGAAAAAAAAAAGTGAGTGAGGAGGAAGTTACTGCGCTGGTTTTCCAGCTTGTGCCAAATGTCTGCTGACATGAACCCTTTCACAACTGTCCCGGCTGGATCAGGGTTCAGTTTCAAGGAATCTCAGGGTAGAAGCTCCTCCAGTTAATGAAAGGCACACATGGGAGGCATATGGCTTCATCAGGCTTTCATTTCTGACGATGCTCTATACATGTAAAGACACAGTTTGAGCTATTTCAAAGCATGGCCAGAACGCCTTTTTCAGTCTCACGTAAACACACTCAATTAAATAGGAGATAGGAACACTCATCTTCTGGCCACATGGCACGACTCTGTATGCATCAGACCTAAACTGCGTGTAGCGAAAGAGCAGCAAGCAGAGCCGCTCCGAGTTGTCAGAGGGCAGGTCTCACCAATGATCTGGATGATCTCAGCCAGAAGGACCCCGTCCGCTATGTCCTGCTGCAAATCCTTAATCAGCCGCTTGTGGCCAGATTTTGCCAGGTAGTGGTTGGCCCAGTCAGTGTAAATCTGTTGAAGACAGGGAGGGAAGAAGTGAGATGGGTTCTGGGAGAAGCGAGACAAGAAAACTGCTCAAGGCAAATGCGAGACTCAAAGGGAAACTGTTCGGGATCACATTCCAGCTAAAGAAGTCACAGCTCCAAAGGAAACAGTTGTAAAGTCATTTTTAAACGGCTCTTTCCCCTACTTATCTCTTGTTTCAAAGGAGGATGAATCACTCCTTTCAAAATCATGGACTAGTCACTTGTGACCAAGCAAAACTCCCTTCCCAGATCACTCCCGAGGCGATTGCTACTGGGAACCAATTTGGATTTCCTCTTTGCTCTTCCCCTCCTCCCTTTTATTTTGAAAATAATCCTGTCTCTGAAAAGGGAAGCCACCTGGACTGATTTAGAGAGGAACTTTGTAAAAATGTGTTTTTCCGAAGAGCCGTTATTGGATTTGCCATCTGAGATACTATATGTGACAATATTTTGGCATCATTTTATGAAATAATTGCAAATGCCTTCCTGTCTAAGAGATCTTGTTTGGACTGTCATCTCTCATTTCGGCCTCTTGAAATGTGTTTGTATTAGAACACGGAGGCAGCAAATGGAGTTACAAAGCAGAAACTATGATGCAGAATAGAGGGATGTACTTCAAGCAACGGGCAGGCAATGAGACTTCCAAACGAGGAGATTCCAGCAACTGGTCACGAAATAAAGAAAAGCTGAAATTTCAAGAATGCCACACACAAAACATAAATGCCACTTTTGTTAGTTTGTGTGTTTTTAATTTGTTAGTCTATCAGACTTGAAGATGTTTCAATGGCATGAGTGGTTCATGAGTAACTTTGTTCCAAAGTAGATGAAGATAAGACATAATATTTAAAAACAGAAATGAGACTAGAGAAAGGGAAACAAATAAACAGAAAGAGGTGGCTGGAATCATGGCTCAGAGGTCAAGAGTAAGTGCCCTTCTAGCATAGTTCCCACTGGGGGCTGCTTGCTGTCACCTGCCATGTGATCTAAGATCCAGGGGCTCTGATGACCTCTTCTGGACTCCTAAAGCATATTCCCATACATAGACATACACCAGTATGCACGATTAAAAGTTAAATCTCTTTTAAAAAGGCATACAAAGTGTGATAAGAAAGAGTGGCATCACAGTTGAGATGCTGGACCTGGATATGAGAAATCTATGAAAGGACCTTCCCCACAGAGCGTGTGACCCAGGCTTTGATGAAACTCAGAAAATGCTGAGTCTGAGGAGAAACTGGCTGACATGGGATGCCTAAATTGAGTAGAACCTGGGTTCAAAGAATGAGTTTTATCTCAAGAGTCACAAGCACTAAATGCCAACAAAGTGCAAAACTACTATTTAAAAACCTTAGGAGCTGGAGAGGCAATCCCAGAGTTAAAAGCACTTACTGGTCTTGCAGAGGACCTAGGTTAGGTTCTAGCACCCACATGGCAGCTCAAAACTGTCTTTAACTCTAGTTCTGAGGGATGGGATGGCTTTTTTGGCTTATTCAGGAACCAAGTATGTATATGAATAACATACATACACATACATGAGTAGAAATTTAAATATATTTAAATTCTTATAGCAATAGAGCTTATATCTGGTACCTTTCATAGGCAAGACACACACTTTACCATTGTGCTATACCTTTAACCCCTTTTTTATTTAGAGGTAAGATCTCCCTAACTTGACTGGGTTGGTCCTGAATTTACACAGTAGATTATGAAGGCATTGACATTGTTATCTTCCTGTTTCAACCAATGGAGTAGCAGTATTACAGAGCTAGAAACCAAGATCTGGCTATTTCTGAGAAAGCAAATATATATGTTGTAATTAGCAAATCAGAAGTGTATGAGACAAAACAAAACTGGGACAGTTTCCTGGAAGTTCAACCCTTCATACTTTTGAGCAACTTGCTACAAAATGTCCTATAATGAATATGCCTAAACCATAATTTACAAAATTATAGCACATTTTTATATATACATACATGTGTGGGGGTGAGAGGCAGACAGACAGACAGATACACAGACACAGCAACACACAGAGATAGACACACAAACAAAGGCACACTCATACCCAGACACAGACACAGACACAGACACATACATACAGACACACACAACACATACTGCATTAGGTTCAAAATTAAAGCTGCATTCTATAAATGTTGCTTTTTATGTAACAATAATTTAATACAAATTCTAAAAGCCATTTCATGTATACTTATGTCAACATTCTTGATAATATATTGTATAAAATCTCAGTTCCCCTTTAAAGAATAATTAATATTTCTGATTATGATTTTACTATATTTACAATTGAATGTGCATATATATATATATGTATATATACATATAATATAAACTCAGAGATCTCTGAATACTAATACACTGATACTTTTATATGGTTAAACATTTTAGGGCTAGGGTTAGATACTAAGCAGACACTAAGTAAATACATTCCAAAAGTATTAAAACACAGGAGATATATTCTTAGAAAATATCAGGGAGCATCTAAGGTATATCTGGTGATACTTATTTACTTCGATAAGAGAATAACTGAAGGTGTATAAATACATACAAAAGATCATGTTGGTGAAGAGCCACTTAATTTTTCGTATCTATGATCTATCTGTATTATCTGTGAAGTGACTCAGCTGTGACTCTCTTGCCTGCTTGAGGGATCCTTTTCTTCCTATTGGGTTGCCTCATCCAGCCTTGATATGAGGGTTTATGCTGAGTCTTATTGTACTTTGTAATGCTATGTTCAATTGATATCCCTGGGAGGCCTGCTCTTTTCTGAAGAGAAATGAAAGAACAGCGAATCTGGGAGAGCTGCAGGGGTGGGGGACTGAGAGGAGGTAAGGGAGGGGAGGCTGCAGTTGGGATGTACTGTATGAGATAAAAATAAAGGAAGAGAAAAGAAGGACTTATGGCTCCCTCTAAGTCACTTATCTGGTGAAACATATGGTTTTATTATATGATTAGAAATATTTCTTTTGCTGTTTGGAAAGATTTACAAAATTTAAAGCATTAAGTATTCTCCTGCAACTGCACTTCATTCAAGTAATAGAGTTCTAAGTTCACCATTCTAGGTGAAAGAATGGCTGGAGTTGGATTGTAGCAGTCGCCCCACAGACTGGGGTCACCAAGCCACCATGTGACTTTAAAGGACCTCAAAGAGGAGACTGGGGTCTGGAGTCAGACAAATCTGAAATGAGCCCCTGGAGAATTTATCACCACTATGAATTTAGGAAAGTCATTTACCCTTTCTGACTTATAAAATAGGGCAGATAATAAACCTTGCATGGCAAAACTATGCCAAGTTCAACAAATTAGCGCCTCCCTAAAGTGTGTGAACACAGAGTTACTCCTGAAGACTTCCCTGACATATGGCTAGCATTGTGACATCTAGCTGTACCTTGCTGGGTTTTACTTGTTCAGGTTATTGTTTCACAGAGGCAAAGCAACTGGAAAAACCAAGGCAAAGGCTGAAGAAATTGCAGTGCTGACTTCTGTCTCTATACATCTGTCTGTCTGTAAGATACTTATCTTCTAATTAACTGGCCCTTCTGGTTTCTCTGCCTCCTGAACTAGGAGACTACTGAATTATAATGGTCATATGAGTTCACCTCAGTGTCTCTACTAAAGGCCATTTGCATTACCTTCCATGCTGCATGGATTTTATTTTAGGAGGACACTAGCTGACATGAAAAAAAATGCTAATTTAAATAACAAACCAAATGAGGCAAGTAAATAACAAAACAACGATTTTACCCTCCAGGTGCATGCATGCAAATCTTTCAGGGAATTTAGGGAAACAGATGGAAGGAAGTTATTTGGGCTTAACCACAGATAAGAAAGCCTCACACAGATCCTGCAGACCTCGGTTGCTTGCCCCTGGGTTTTCTCCAGGGGATTGAAAACCTGAGGTCTTTGCCTGAAAGTTTGCTTAGATCACTGCCCTGACTTACGTTGAGGTCAGCAAAATCAGTAACTGAATAAATGAACTGAAAGCTCGTTTCTGCTTAAAAATCACACATGCAAACTTTTGGTAAATTATCCTTTTCCATGAACATGTGCATTTTCTGTAGGTAAAAGAAATGATAGCCTACAAGGAAACCACAATAGAAGGGCAAACTATATATCCCAAAGGAATGCTATAATATACCCTGAAGAACATAAAACAATTACAATACGAAATATAATTATATATTACAAATGATAAAATATATTTTACATAGATTATTTACTTACTCACTTATTCATTTATTCAAGATCTAGTTATATATCTCAGGCAAATTCCAAATTCATTTTGTTGCCCTGAATGGCCTTAAAAATGTAGGGTTACAGGCATGCAACACCTTTCCCAGATTGTTTCTTAAAATGCTTAAATTGAGACAATGTGACTTGGAGAAAACAGTGGGGAAGATGAGGCACTGGACACGGATAGAAGATGTGGTAAGAGATCAAAACACTCACCAGTAAACTTTCTGTTATGCTCTGAGGAGAGAGAATGCAAACAAGCCTGTCAACTTCCATTAAGTTCTGTTATTCGAGCCGATGCGGAGGGATGATAAATTATGTTCTGATGCTGGATTTGGGCTACAATTTCCTTTGGTTCATTCACACACAACACAGTCATTGTATGTAACTCCTTAGCTCCAGTTGATTGAGTTACAAAGTGTGTTATATTTCCCAGGACTATACTATGAATTAATTGCAGGTCTTGACTGAAGAAATTGGTATAAATGGGAGTAATATAGAATAGGATACAAATTCAACTTTTGGCAACTTCTATAGGAGCTCCCTGAGTATTTTTATCATCAAACTTCAGGCCAAAGCTTCAAAAGCTCAAATATTGCTAACTCCTAACTTCCAAAGTCCATTTTCTTCAAATGTTTTGACTAACAAATACTATATACATCGCTATGAATTATACTTTGGAAAATAGAGGAAAATTAGTAAGATTAAATTGAACAAAAGCTAATCAGAAATTATATTGCAAGAATACATGTATATATTTATGCATATATATGTAAACTCATTGACAGTAATTAGAATAATTTTTTACCTATTACACGATATGTATTATTTGGATGGCATTTGATAGCTTTAAGTTCTGCCACTTCCCATCTATGTAAAGTGTTCTGTGTTTTCTGTTTGTGTTCTGACAAATAAAGCTTGCCTGGAGACCAGAGGGTGGAGCTGACCACAGAAGCTGGGCAGTGGTGGCTCACACCTCAGGAGGTGGAGACAGGAAGTGATAAGGTGGACTGGAGACAGGATCTTGGCCCCCTTTTGGTCTAAGGATCCGAGAGGTTAGAGACCTCTGGTGACTACTCCTCTATTTCTCTGGTCTTTCAGGATATTACCCTGGTATCTGGCTAAGTTTTTTTTTTTTTTATTGATCAGACGAATTAGATTTATGCTTCATAAGGTCCATGACTGACTACTCACTCAGCACCAGGGCTCCTCATTCTTAAAGAAGGCAGTCTTAATGTTACCCCTGAACAAAATTACTCTGAAGAGTTAATGAAATCAGACATAGCCTTTCACATAATACAATTATTAAATTGTAAATATATTGTAACTAGTTTGCTATTTTGAAACATATTAATTATAGTGAGAATTTTAATAATTTTTAAAGAACCACTATTATTGTCAACTTCTTAAACCCATGTTATCCATCTAATTACAATAAAGTGAAATAATTAATGAAATCAGATGCAAGCTGTAATGACCTCTTAGGAATATGCCCTTATAATATTTATCATTTATTTTATTTCATTATTGTTGAAAACAAATGGTTTTCACGCAATACATCTTGATTATGGTTGGTCCTCCCCCAACTCCTCCCAGATCTCACCACCTCTCCATTTCCACATTCATTTCTTTCTTTCATTAGAAGACAAACAGGCATCTAGAATAATAATATTAACAAAATAAGATTAAAAATGTAAAAGGAACAAATGAGCCAGAATTTGATAAAACACACAAGAAAAAGAGCCAAAGGAAACACATATACATGTTGACACATATATTCCCAGTTACAGAAAGCCCATTAAAAACAAAATTGGAAATCATAAAATATAAGAAAGAGACTATAAAATTAAAAGAAAAAGGAGTATAATGTTCATAAAAAAAAAGATGCCAGACAAAGTATTATGAAACAAAAAAAGCCTCCAAAAATACCATTTAGTTCATTTTGTCTTGGCAACTACAGCTGGCCATAGGGACTTGCCCTTACATGTGGTTTGTATGTATACCTAGTGAGACTCTGTTGGAGAAAACTGAATTTTCTTATGTGAGTGGTTATCAATTGGAGTTAGCTTCTGGGTTAGGGATAGGGCTTGTGTCCACTTCTCCTCTCAACATCCCCATCTGGACCCCATCTGGCTTAGACCTGTTGCCTGCTTGGCATAGTCTCTGTGAGTTCATGTGTGTGTCATACCATACTTATTTTGAAATACCTGCTTTTTTTGTCTTTTAAATAGCTGTTCTAACTTGATCATGTGGGAAATCCTGGAATTTTGGTTGCAAAAATCTCAATAAACTACAAAGGAATGGGTACACTTAGATCATTAACAGCAACTGAAGAGAAAGTGATGTAAACATTCCTGGGAACTAAACATTAGAAGCAAACAAAGGACCTGAGGAAGAACCTAAAGGGCACCCCTTTGGGCTGAGTTTCAGAGGAGCATTTGGCCCTGAGAAGGAAGAATAAATCACAAAGCATTCCCACCCCTCCCCCCAACACCACCAAAAGCTTCTGAGGAAAGAAAGCCTTGAGCCCAGAAGTAAATTGAAATCAAAACAAGGAAGGCAAATAGAAGTGACACAGGGAAGAAGGAAGACCTAGAGGATACAGAGGATGCTAACTCAAGTCTGACAGGCATCATTAAATTTGAGCACTTATGAGTCAACAGTGGAGATGTTGGCTTTACCCCCGCTGTTATGATAAATAGCAATCTTGTACACTGACCAGCAGATAGCCTCAGAGAGAAAGAGAGGAAAAGGGAGAACCTGGAAATAGGTGAGTGTTTTTTCCTCAAACACTGAATTTTAAACTATATGTAACTAAGCCGCTTCCAAAATGGAGCAGTATATTGGCGCATATGATACAAAACCTTAGTCTGGAGAGAAATATATTACTTATTTATTTAATAAATCATGCATATGTTTTGATCAAATCTACCTACTGTTTCCTTTCTTCCAATTCTTCACCTATCCTCCATCACTTTTCATTGCCAACTCTTTTAGACCTACTGAGTCACAGATGCTGTATGGGAATGGTTATCTATTGGAGCACGAGTAGCTTCTCAGTGTCAGCATCCCCAAATAAAGCTGGCCCTCCCTACTTCAGCATCCTGTTATTGTCAGTAAAGGTGTGGGACTTCATGACTCCCTCCCCTATCCCTGCTAGTATTTTCATTGGCTTGGTCTTGTGTAGGTTTTGTGAATTAAGTCACGGTTGTACTGAGTGTTCAATGGGCCCCGTTATGTCTGGCAAACACATTTTGCAGTAGATATCTACTACCCCTGGCTATCATCTTTTCACTCCTTTTCCATGATGATCTAACTATACAATTTGTTTATGTCTTTGAAGTTTTGCAGACTTTCATCTAATGAAAAAGAAATCATGAATGGTCAGACCTGGTAGACAAAGAAAGTTGGAAAATCACTTTGGTTTGAAGACACAAGATGTGCTTTTGCTTAGTTTGAAAAAGGTGATCACAGACTAAACTTTATTTTTTTATTTTTTTATTTTTTTATTTTTTGCAACACAACAAATCGCCTTTATTTCGGTATGCATCCACATTTCAACAATTAGTGGTCCTGAACAGAGTGGGGAGCGTGGCCACGAGCCAGGAGGTCAGGCCCACCGATCTGAAAACCCATGACACGGAGCTCCTCCTGGTCCCTGCCGAGGGTCTGAGAAGCAGCACCCCTGAAACCTGAGTCTGCAGGGTCAGGGCCTGTGTTCCAGCTGTCAGGCTCCAAGTCAGACCTGACGGGTGGCCAGGGCGTCCTGTCCAAACCACTTCAGTGTGTAAAGCAAAGCGGCTACGAGAAAGGGACGACTCAGTGCCCTGCGCTGACGACTCTCCGCACGGCCTTCCTTAGGCCCTGAGCGCTGGCGGGTTTGTCCCAGCGACTGACTGCTCTGTTCACCGAGACCTGAGCCCAGAGTGCATCGGCTGATGGTGGCAGCGGGGCTGAGGGCCCGGAACCCCCTTCCCAGGCTGGTGGCTAGTGAACGTGTGGTCCAGAGCTGAGGAAGAGGCCAGGCTGTTCCAACCTCATCTCACGGCTCTGGCCACAGCAAGTGTGGGGTGGTGATGGGCAATGGGGGAGTTGGGGGAGAGCAGCACCCCTTGATGAAGGTGGGGAGACGGGAAGCCCTGAATTCCTCACCCACGGCCAATTTCAGAGGGAGGGAGGGTTACAATCTAAGCTTTGGCCAAGGGCAGGAGTGGGGGAGCAGAGCGGGGGGGGCAATGGCTTGGAAGGGGCATCACTTAAGACTTATGAAAGCAGGGGTGAAGCCAAAGCACCCCCAAGCCCAGCAGTAGTCCCACGGCTGCTACCTGAAGCCTTCCCGTCTATTCTAAGGGCTAGCACACAGCTGTGGCGGGGGGGCGGAGGGGGCAGGCCCAGGCCACGTGTCAGCAGCAGGAGATTGTGTGACGTGTCTGTTCACAGTTGCGTTAGCTGTGCCCACCACTCCCAAAGGAAACCGATTTCAACACACCTTCTTGATCCCAGAAGTTCAACTAGGCAGCCAGCGGTTACACTCGACAGATGTTACACAGCACAACTTAGGTATTTCAAATGGACAAGAAATTAGTATCAGAACAGTGTCTCAGGATGAAGTCCCAATGGAGCGTCCTCTCCAGTACTTTGAGGTCTACAAGATGAATCTAGAAAATTCACTACTGTGGAAAATAAGACTTAGGTTGGATTGGGGAGGGGAGGCCGGGGCCTTGGTGACTAATTGCTGTAACACTGTCCTTCTGGCGGCTGTGGCAGCTTCATGTTCTCTTTTGACATCATCAGGCGCCGAAGCTCCTGCAGGACGACTTTGATGCTGTGGGAATTCTGCCACTTTGCCAGCACTGCTGTGGCCCTTGGGTCCACCACTCCATTCGAACTACTCACGCCGCTCATATTGACTTTTGTTACAAATCTTACAGATGGGGGCGCTTCTGGGTATTTAGGTCCACATTCTATTTTAAGGCTGTATATTCGGTTTTCATAAATTGTTCTTGGAGGCCCAATTATCATCCCTGTCCATCTCGTAAGTGTCATGTCTTCGTCGTCCTCTAGACCCCAGCTAACTGTGCCGTCGCCTACTCCTTTCTGGCCTTCTTCCAGCTCTTCCAACAGTCGGAAATTTCGAGGGACTTTCACTCCCGAGCCTGTGGTGGCTGCCATCTTGCGTCGCTGTCGTTCCCAGACTAAACTTTAAATTGGCTACAGAACTAAGGGGTCAAAGGACCAATGGATTTCCATTCTTATTGTGGATTGCTAAGGTTTTGATGTGATTTTCCCCTGAAGAGCTCATATTGAGCCTTAGTCCTATTTGTGACTATACAGACATGGGGTTATTTAAGAGATGGAGCTTAGTGGCAGGTATTCAAGGTCACTGAAGACATGTCATCGAAAGGATCATTATCCCAAGTCTCCTGAGTTATTACTTGTAAATGAAGTTCTTAATTGTTCTAAATAATGCAAACCTGGAGTCAGATATAGAGAGCAATGCTGACAGATCAGAGAGAAGAGGGAGCAAGCCAAAACCATCTTTTTGCTTCCCAGTAGGAAAGAGAAAGTGTTCCTGTTTCTTGCCACTTAGATCCTCTCTCTGCCCAGTCATCTAACTTCCATTCTGTCTATACAGACTTCCAGACCTACATGGATGTAAGTTACATCCTCTGATCGTAAGACAAGCTTTATTTGCACAAGCAAGATGTCACCACTATAAACTGCTATAAAATTCTGGAGGAAGGTGGTTTCCAATCTCAAGCACTATGCAAACTGCCAGATAAAACAGAAAAATAAACAGATAAAAACTCATACAAAGTGCTATGAAAAAATATTTCTCAGGCATACCCTTTTGGGAATATACAGATGAAAATAAGAAAATTCAACAATCAGATGACCAAATATGGGAGAGAGGCAAAAGACATTTTCAGGTGCATGACAAGACTACATCTCATCTACCCGAGAGCTATCATTTGGACGGAACATAGAGAGCTGACTTTAGAATTGCTGACAGTAAGGAAATACTACAAGTAACATAAGTTCTGACAGCTCAGATAAAGAAAATTTTACTGAGATGAACTTTACAGAGCTGCTGGAAACCATAGAAAAACTTGGACTTGAGTTTTTTAAATTCTAAATTAAAAAGTGTCCCATGATTATTAGTGGTAGGCTAAAAAAGGACAACAAATTTTGCCTTTAAAAATTACTGTAATCGTGGTGTATTGTATGTGGTTTGGCAGTAAGGAATATTTACATGGAAATAATTTAAATATATGGATTTAGATGAAAATTATATTGTAAGTATATTGGAAACAGAACAAATGGGACAGAAAGGAGAAAGGAACTAAATCTCATGCTTTCATAAAATCAACAGAGTATCTCTATAATGCATTCATTAATATTATGGCATAGCACTTGGAGACGTTGAAATGAAAGTCTTAGAAATTGTTAAATAGTGCAAATTTGGTTTCCTATGTTGTGGAAAGGAAGGGGTGGGGGCCAAAAGTTGGCTTGTGCTTTATTCAGCTACAAGACATCTTTTTGAGACCCTTGGTTTTATTTTCTTAAACGGTTGCTTTGTGTTCATGGTGTCTGTGCACCACGTGCATGAAATGCCTGTGAAAGCCGGAAGAGGTCATCAGATGCCTTGGGAATGGAGTTAGGATGCTTGCTAGACTCCATGTGGGTGCTGGGACTAGATCCAGGTCCTCAGGAAGATCACCTAGCACTCCTAACTGCACAGTCATTTCTATAGCCCCAACTGTATGGCTCATGAAGCTATTCCGTGTTCATTATCTGATAGTTACTTAAATTACTCTTTTGAAAATGAAGATATTGAAAGAGCCTGAGTGAGAGAGAATGGCCATAAGGCAAAGGAATGGGGCTCTAGGAAGGGGATGCTCCGTCAACAGTCAGCAGGGCATGGAGGTCAATCAGGGGCACTCAGTGGAGAAATCAACTTAGCAGACACTGAATAGAGACTGGTTGAAAGCTGTCAACAGGGAGTTCACAGATATTTTCCTAGAGCTGCTCAAAACAGGCTAATACAAAACAATTAAAAAGTGCATTGGCCTAGGATCTCTCTCAATAGTAGAATGCTTTCCTAGAGAACCTAGGGTCAATTCCCACTATGACTGGTCCCCAAAGAGACAGACAAACACACCCCACAGAGATTCCAGTAGAGCCAAGCATGGAAGTGAGTATCTATAATTCTAGTAATAAGAGACGGGGAAGAAAGAAGGGGTCAGGAATTAATAGCCAGACGCAGTTATTTAGAGAGCTCAAAGCCACCTTGAACCACTCGAGATAAAAAAGAACCCAAAATGCACACTGACTCATTTGTAATGTTTAAAAATATATTATTTGACTGCCTATCAATATAAGTGTGGCATACACCATGAGTGCTGTTAATTTCTTTACATGTGTGATTATAAATTTGAAAGAAAATAATGAGACTCACATTTATAAATACCACTTTCTTTTATTATCATACTGACCTTAAGACTTTTTTCATTTTTAATTTTTTTTTACATTCCAACAACAGTTCTCCCTCCCATGCCTCCTCCTGTCCCCCTCACTCCCCCCCCACCCCACATGACTTCCTCCCTAACATGTCACACCTTGGCAGCCTACTGTGGTGACCTTTACCATAGATCCAGAGTAAGTGAGTCGTATCAACAGCAAACTAGACTCTCATGCCCATACCTTTCTTTGATGTCATAGAACAGAAATTAGGTGGATATTTTTACTTACAACTGCATCTATCATTTTAAATTCACAGCATGATTTGTCACTTTGGAATCTCCTGGTGTCTCTCTGTTTTCATACCGGACATCGGAAATTTTTATATGAACAGAAATAGATATATACGTAAACTGATATGAAAGGAAGGGGAAGGGTGTACAGACTAACTATAGTACAGCCTGAATGTTTTTCATACGTAGTTTCCTTATAGAGAAAATAACAGGCCAGACATAAACTGTCCCATCCACCACCAGATGAAGTCAGCCGGTATTTATGGGGGAAGTGCTGTGTTTGCCATTGTGGCCACAGCATAAATGCTAATGTCCATAGTTTGTCCTTGAGGAGGGTCAGAGAGAAGGAAATGGTAAGTGAGCAGATTCTGCAAACCTTGCAGATGTCCCTCAAATGATGACTGCCTGGACTCCCTCCCCTTCGGCTTGCCCAGGGTATCTCAGCACTGCCCTCTGTCCATTTACCCTCCACATTCTCATTAGGTCTTCAGACACTCATCTGAAGCCACGTTTTCCACTCTCTAGCCTTTCTTACTATTTCAAACGTGCTGAATCCTTTGGCAACTTAGTCAGCATTTCCTTCCCTAACCTAAGCATCCCAATCACCCGGGGCAAATTTCACAGTCAGAGTGGACAATCAATCAAAACAGCTTGGGAGAAATCAAATGCGCAATGAAGAACCGTCTACATGGCCTCTGACCCATGGATGACCTGATGGATGATCTTTCACCCTACAGATAGCATACTTTTAATTAGTTTTAGAAAAGGAGGTGAATGCTATAATTATATGGCACAATCATTTACTTCATTCAATGCACTTTCATTGCTACCAGCAACCTGATAAGTCTGCATAGAGTTCTTCATAACACTGTGTTGAGAACAAGGTACTTCTCTCACTACTGCACAGTGTTTGAATCATCCAGGGAAGTTCCCTGAGAGTATCACAATTCCCTTATAAAGAAAAAGATCCTGAGTCAAGGGTGAGACGTTTTTCCCAAGCTGATGGTAGTTAAACACCATACAGAAAAAAAGGCCTCTGGCTCATAATTTGTGCTCTTGGTGCACACAAAAGGAATATGTCACTAATGACATGTCCTGAACTCTAATCTCCTCCAGCTATTCCCACTATGCAAGATAGCCATCTCAAAATATGGGGAAAAGGCTCCTTGGCTGTTACCATATCTGGCACTTAAAGAGAACACCGAGAAGAATACACATTAATGGTTTGTAAATATTTAACAAGGCAAAGACAATCTACATATGTGGAACAAAAATATATTTTTTAACAACAGTACAAAAACTTGCAGATTCTATTTTATTTTAGGATAACAAAATAAAACAACATGAGTTTTTAAGAAACTTATTTTCCAATTTCGGATCATAGTCTGCTGCACCCATAAACTGGTGTCTAAACCAATTATCATCAGAGGGACTTCATCTAGCAACCAGTTGGTACAGATGCGGAGAACCACAACCAAACACCAGGCAGAATCCGGGAAACCCTGCAGAAGAGGGGGAAGGAAGGAACGTTGGAGCCAGAGGGGTTGAGGACAACAGAAGAACGTGTTCACAGGATCAAATAAGCAGGGCACATAGGGGTTCACAGAGACTGAAGTGACAATCATGTACTCTGTGAGGGTCTGAGCTAGGTCCTCTGCATTTGTTACGGCTGTGTAGCTCGGTGTTCTTGTGGGACTCCTAACAGTGTGAGTGTGGGTCTCTGACTCTTTTATTTAAACTCTGGACCCTTTTCTTCCTACTGGGTTGCCTCATCCAGCTTTGCTATGAGTGCTTGTGCCTAGTCTTATTGTTATTTGTTATGCTGTGTTTGGTTGATATCCCCGAGAGGCCGGCTCCTTTTTCTTTACTCTTTTTTTTAAAAAAGAAATGGAGGAGAAATGGATCTGGGGGAGAGGGGTGGGAAGAGAGGACTGGGAGGAATCGGAGGAAAAGAAACTGTGGTAGAGATGAAATGTTTGAGAAAGTAATAAAAAATAAAATCTTAATTTTGTTCTTGTTTCATAAATTGATACAAGTGATAGAGCTAAATTAAATATAAAATTGGTAATCTACACTCCAAAGATCAAATGACATGCTAGAAAATATGTTTAAGAAATAATGAAACCCAAAGCTACAGAAGGCTAAATATGGCTAAGTCAGATTTCCAGCCTTCTAGTTTGAGTATTTAATATCTCACTGTAACAATTAGTGACTAACTGATTGACAGACCCCCTTTAGCACAAGCCAATACTTTGCAAGGGTAGAGCCTAGACCATCATGATAAGAGTCATCTATGAACTTTTATAGGATCACACTGCCTGGATCCACCCAAATCTACTGTCTCACAGGCTGTGAATGGTGGAGCCAGCAAACTGTCTTAAGGAGGCCCCTATCTGGTTCTAACATGGGCTACTGTTTACAAATACTAGCATGGATAAATACTATTTACAAATCAAAAGCAATTTGATTAAACAGCTAGGCTTCTTTCAACACACAATGAACATGTGTTTCTGTATCCATAGACTCTATAGTAATACCCCTAACTTCTCTCATATCCACCAATAAAACACAAGGCCACAACAGGGTGAATGCAAATGTTCTTTGCAAATCATCCATTCCTGTTTTAAGCCCTTCAAACCATTAGTGATAAAGTTGATAAATTTTCTCAAGAGAAAGAAATACCATTCTTTTATTTTCTATATTCTCTTGCCTTTTTTCTTTTAGTTCTTAATTTCTTTATTATTGATCAGCACATGGGAGAATCATATTTACAGAACTAAACTCAGCAGCCCAGTGAAATTTGCCATTTTTATTTATTTCTTGCTGCATGGGTTCTAAATGAGCAAACAAACAAAAAACAAGCCAAAAACTGTTTGAAAGGTTTTACATATACATACACACATGTATATATATGTACATATATATATGTATACACATATATATTAAACACACATATGCAAATATATATAAATATATGTATGTACAGACATTTATATACATAAATACAGACATATATATGCATATACATATGTGTACTTATATATAAACATTGTACATGGTGACTTCTGGCTCTGTCTCTTTTCTAAGGTCACCTTAAAAAATAGAATTATTTTGTAAGTTACACACAATGTATCTATCTGCCTCCCTTTTCTCTTCTGCAACACGTTATAGCTACATAGAACCACTGGGTGGAGCTAGATGAACATGCCTGTAAGACAATCAGCCAACAAATGTGTCTGAGGGTTTTGTCACACTGCAAAGCCAAACAGTTCACATAATGAGAGAGCCCACAGGACCACAACTGACCTCAAATGTCATATTAACAGCTACCTTGAAAGCCTTCAAATTTCATCTTAAAATCCCTTCATTTTAAATGGACCACAATTGCTACATTGCTGAAGATATTGTATGAATCCCTAACAAATTATCAAACTTTATGAAGTAAAGTGGAAAATAAGAATGAAAAAAATACAAAATACAAAATGACACAATATGTCTTACTGTGCTTATACACATGCAGGTTCAAGTCTCCAAATTATTTTATGAAGAATATCTTTTTTATGAACTTTGTCCTGTATTGAAACAGTTTCTTGAGAAATACATGCAACATAGACTAAAACATTTTTTAGAAACACAGAAAATACAAGCAATGAATATTTTTCCAAGACAGGGAAGTTGACTTAAACTGATGTGTAATTTAGCCAATCCCTTAACCTCTCCTCTTCAGCCTATTGCCCCTCCCTGTAGAGTTAAATTGCTGAAGGGTTTCGGGGTAGAAAGTTTGGAGCCTGCAGTCAGCTCAGCACTCGGCAGCTCTCCCAGTCCCGCCACTTACTACTGGGGCTAGATTTTCCTTCTCGAAAATGCTGGGATCAGATTCTTATCTGCCCTGCCTATCTCACAGCGAGGATTAACTGTAATGGGAAACATCTGTAAAAGCAAAGTTCATCACGCAACATGAAGTATCACAATTGTAATTATTGGAATGTAGTATCTATGACTTACTTTTAAAATCTATTCTACAATAATAGAATGCTTTCAATGTTTGTTTTCAAAGCTTTCCATTTTAAGCCATTGTACATGTCAGTACTAAGACAACTTGCTTGATTTTAATTATATTCTTAACAAACATAATTTATTTTCACACACTACCTTGATTCTGAAGATATTCTCTGCCCATACTTAATACATACCAAGGAAAAATATATTCACTTATGAATTCAGACACAAACCTCTACATATTTCTTTGTAGCCAATTGTCTTGGAGCAGGAGAGATAGCTCAGTGTACAGGATGCTTGCACGGCAAGGATAAGGACCTAAGTTTCCATTGCCAGCACACATACAAAAGCTATGCATAACAGTACAAGTCTGCAACCCTAGCACAGGATGATCAGAGGTAAAAGGACTCTGGGGGCTCACAGGTCAGCCAGTGTAGTCATCTGAGAGAGTTCCAGGTTTAGTGAAAGATCCTTTCACAAGACTGTAAAAGGGATATTGACAGAAGATGACTGTTGACATCAACATCTGCACACATACATGTGCACACAGACTTCAACACATACATAGACATGTCACCATACACATTTAACTGCAGTGCTTTTCTTATGCATTCAAAACTGACTTTAAAACGTTGTCTCAATGATATGAAAGAAAATTAGCAAAATAAAACAAACAAAGAACTGTTTAAACCACTGTTTTGATTCCTAGAAGCAGCATGGTATGGTTCTGCATTCAAAGCATAAACAGGAGATGCCTCATGTACTATCCCCACAGAGAAGCATAGGTACAAAGAGTTTTAGACTGAGGCCACTGGCTATGATACCTAGAATCAGTAATGGACAATGGTGGGAGCAGAGCTGGCATGCTGCTGAAAAATATGAAGATCCTCCATAGGAGTGTAAGAAAGCCTGGGCACAGGAACTGCAAACGTCAAAGAAAATAACCACCAATGATGCAGAATATTCACTAAGTAGAGGAGCAGATATCAGGAATTAATTAGGGCTCAAAACAGAATCAGGATGCTCTTGGGTGACCTGGTGACAGCAACTGAAGTGGTCTGAAGAACTGGCTTTGGAAAGAGCAGAGCTTTGGAACCATCCATTCTCCATTCAAAGACTGAACACTACAGAATTGTAAAATTATCAAAGTCAGACGGTCTGGCATCTTCTGGAAGGCTAGGTAATTATAACTCCAGACTGGACCAGGAAACACCTTCAGGTTCCAATGACCAGAGACTTTTGCTTCAAGTTCAATGGCAAAGGAACTCAGAGAGAGAGCTTTGATCCAACTGCTGCAGCTCCTCTTAAGTCATAAGGACATGCCTCCAAAGGCGAGCTTTTATTCCTCATGTGTCAGTCACTCTGTAGGTCTGGCTCCACTTCTTCATCCTCTGAGCTTATTGTTTTACGGAATCAAAGATGACTGGATTAGTTTTGGGAGCTTTCATGTTAGTCAGCCTCAAGCCAGCTATGATACTGTTCCTCCCTTTTCTAACACCTATACACTGTTGCAGGCACTGTAATGTCTTCAGTTGCATGTGCAATTAAAGGCCATTGTTAATCTGTCAAGCTATGTGGTCTTGTGTTTCTTTGTATGCAAAATGATGTTCTCAACAATGTATGATTTTAACTCCATCATTTCCAAAGTGTTCATGTCCGATGTTTTTTTTAAATTTTTTAATTTTAATTTTAAATAGCTTGTTTTACATGTCAACCCCAGTTCCCTCTCCCTCCCCTCCTCCCGCACCCCCCCCCAGCCTCCCACCCTATTGCCAATTCTTTCCATATAGGGGATATCTAGAGTCTGTCATTTCACTCAGGGTAGGGTTCAGGCACTCCCCTAAGAGTCCAGGCTAAGAGAGCATCCCTCTTTGTGCTATGGGCACACGATGACTGTTTGTATTCCAGGGATAGACACTGATCCACTGCTCAGGGCCCCATAGGTTGCCCAGGCCTTCTCACTGACACTCACATTCGGGGGGGTCCAGATCAGTCCCATGTTGGCCTCCCGGCTGTCAGTCTGGAGTCCAAGAGCTCTCCCCTGTTCAGATCAGCTGTCTCTGCTTGTTTTGCCAGCCCATTCTTTGTCAATTTGCTCATCACTCCTCTCTCTCTGTCACTGGGTTCCTTGGGTTCAGTTCAGTGCTTAATTGTGGGTGTTTGCCTCTGCTTCCATCAGTCACTGGATGAAGCCTCCCGGATGGTTATAGACATCAAGTTCATTATTAGGAATGGGCATTCGAGGTGGTCTCTCCACTATTGCTTAGCTTGCCAATTGGTGTCATCCGTTTAGATCACTAGAGGTCACTCTGGTGCCTGATCTGTCTTCTAACCTATGATTCGCTCTTCCCCCTATTCTACCCCCCCCCACTCAACCTTCCTGTTCCCCCATGACCTACTCTCTTGTCCTCTTCTCCCCCTCTCTTCTTCCCAGCTCCCACTCCCCGCCACCCCTCGCCGTATTCCCCATTCATTCAGAGGATCTTGTCTCAATCCTCTTCTCTTGGGTACTATGCATATCTTTTAGGTTCTTTCCTGTTTCCCAGACTCTCTGTCAGTGGAAGTGAAGACTGGCACTATCCTGATCCATGTTTAAAATCCATATATGAGTGAGTACATACCATGTTTGTCTTTTTGTGACTGGGTTACCTCACTCAGGATGGTTTCTTCCAGTGCTATCCATTTACCTGAGAATTTCAAGATTCCATTGTTTTTTTCTGCTGAGTAATACTCCATTGTGTAAATGTAATACATTTTCTCTATCCACTCTTCAGTTGAGGGGCATCTAGGTTACTTCCAGGTTCTGGCTATTACAAATATGCTACTATGAACATAGTGGAGCAGATGCCCTTGTTGTATGAATTTGCCTCATTTGGATATATGCCTAAGAGTGGAATTGCTGGGTCTTGTGGTAGATTGATTCCCATTTTCCTGAGGAATCTCCATACTGATTTCCAAAGTGGCTGTACGAGTTGGCACTCCCACCAGCAGTGGAGGAGTGTTCCCCTCTCTCCACATCCTCTCCAGCATAAATTGTCTTCGGTGTTTTTGATTTTAGCCATTCTGACAGGAGTAAGATGGTATCTCAGAGTTGTTTTGATTTGCATTTCCCTGATGGCTAAGGATGTTGAGCACTTTCTTAAGTGTCTCTTGGCCATTTTAGCCTCCTCTATTGAGAATTCTCTATTTAGTTCTGTACCCCACCTTTTAATTGGGTCCTTTGGTGTTTTGGAGACTTGCTTCTTGAGTTCTTTGTAAATTTTGGAGATTAGCCCTCTGTCAGATGTGGGGTTAGTGAATATCTTTTCCCATTCTGTGGACTGCCTTTTTGTCTTGATTACTGTGTCCTTTGCCTTACAGAAGCTTTTTAGTTTCAGGAGGTCCCATTTGTTAATTGTCGATCTCAGTGTTTGTGCCACTGGTGTTATGTTTAGGAAGTGGTCTCCTGTACCAACTCATCGAAGAGTATCTCCCACTTTCTCTTCTAAAAGTTTCAGTGTGGCTGGATTTATGTTGAGATCTTTGATCCATTTGGACTTAAGTTTTGTACAAGGCAATAAACATGGATCTATCTGCAGTCTTCTGTATACCAGTACCCCGTTATGCCAGCACCATTTGTTGAAGATGCTTTCTTTTTTCCATTGTATAGTTTTAGCTTCTTTGTCAAAATTCAAGTGTTCATAGGTGTGTGGGTTAAAATCAGGGTTTTCAATTCGGTTCCATTGGTCTACCTGCCTATTTTTGTGCCAATATCAAGCTGTTTCAGGACTATAGCTCTATAATAGAGCTTGAAGTCAGGTATGGTGATGCCTCCTGCAGTTCCTTTATTGTATAGGGTTGTTTTGGCTATCCTGGGCCTTTTGCTTTTCCATATAAAGTTGATTAATGTTCTTTCCAGTTCCTTAAAGAATTGTGATGGAATTTTGATAGGGATTGCATTGAATCTGTAGACTGCTTTTGGCAAGATTGCCATTTTTATTATGTTGATCCTACCAATCCAAGAGCATGGGGGATCTTTCCATTTCCTGGTATCTTCTTTGATTTCTTTCTTTAAAGACTCAAAGTTCTTGATATACAAGTCTTTCACTTCCTTGGTTAACATTATCCCCAGATATTTGATGCTGTTTATGGCTATTGTAAAGGGTGATGTTTCTCTGATTTCTTTCTAAGTCACTTCATCATCTGTATATAGTAGGGCCACTGATTTTTTTGAGTTTACCTTATATCCTGCCACATTACTGAAGGTGTTTATCAGCTCTAGGAGTTCTCTTGCGGAGTTTTTCGGGTCACTTATGTAAACTACCATATCATCTGCAAATAGTGGAAGTCTGACTTCTTCTTTTCCTATTTGTATCCCCTTTATCTCCTTTAGTTGTCTTATTTCTGTAGCTAGAACTTCAAGTACAATATTGAAGAGATATGGAGAGAGTGGACAGCCTTGTCTTGTTCCTGATTTTAGAGGAATTGCTTTGAGTTTCTCTCCATTTAGTTTGATGTTAGCTGTTGGTTTACTGTATATTGCTTTTATTATATTCAGGTATGTTCCTGTTATCCCTGATGTCTCTAATACCTTTATCATGAAGGGGTGCTGGATTTTGTCAAAGGCTTTTTCAGCATCTAGTCACATGCCCGATGATTATAAATGCTCCAACTTAACTACAAGTTTAAGGACTCTAGCTATACCATGTAAAACATTTTTCCTATGTTAATTCTAAAAAACACTTCCTAATAAGAACATAATTTTAAAGAGTCTAATGTACTTTTATTAATAATGGTTATGATTAGTGGATTATTCCAGGATCATAGTGTTTATTTACAAGCATCAGAAACTTGCAACTGTCAATAGACATGTCCTCTAGCTGATGAGGCTTCTGTGAGTAATCGTCATGATTGGAGGGAGATGAGAGCCATCAGGCTCTAAAGATGACTACGGAGGGCTATGGTCAAGCCCTGACTTAAAAAAGAGCCAGAATAGCTAGAAAAAAGCCTGTAGCTTGGAACGCATTAAAAGCATTTGACAAATGTTACTTCAAAAGGTGTTAAATTCAAAATCTTCCATGACAATAATTCTAACATTGTTGAAACAAAGTGAACACTTAGTTCTGTTAGAAATCATGTGTTCTGCACCTCAAATTCCAAACTCAGTTGGCTCACAATGAGAAAAGACCATCAGATGATCATAGATTATTTAGTATTTCACCGATGGTAAAGAAGCAGTGCATTTTTGAGTGCCAGCATCCTTAATGATGAGATCCAGCCGAAAACTGGCGGAGTGTGACTGCCTCTGAGCACAGCGCACAGCAGACTCACTCCACGAGAGCATGCCCATTCTCAGAGGGAAGCAGATGTGTGCTAAGTTAATGTGATTTATTTTGCCTGTTCTGAAAAAAATACAACAAAAAAGATGTCTTCCAGTAGTTGCTAGGAAACATATTAGAGTTTAAGAAATAAGCTAACTTACACATCTTGGAACACTTGCCTAACATATATTGTGATGAGCAGGAGACACAGAAGTAGATACATACACAAGACAATTGCTTCATTTGAATGGAATTTTCTTACTAGACTTGTTTCTAAGGAGGCTGAATTCCTACATCATCTCTTGGGTCTTTCCCGAGAGTGAAGCAGGGTAGCTACCTCGGATCCTCCAGTGGCTGAAGTCTGATACATGTAGACCTTCTGAGACATTCTAAATACAATAATTATAATCTGTTTACTTCATGTGGTAAAACCAATGTTCCAAATCCCATCAGTTCCCAATCAAGAGCTAAAAGAGCAAGCTCTTACCGCAGCCTGACCTTTATCTTAGACCAGTCTCTGGTTAGAAACTGGCTCTCTATTCATTCATTTCTCTGTTGGCAGATACCAAATGTCTGTTTTGGTTATCCTTCTTTTTTTCATGCTCATTTTGAAACTAAGGCCATGTTTATAATTCTTCCATTATTGCATATAAAATGTTCTTCCTGTATGTCTCCCTCAAAACAGTTCTCTAGTTTACTATTTGCCCTGGTTTAAATGAAATATTGTTCGAAGTGTCTATGTGGAGGATTGTAATGACAGTCACAATGTCCACTCCGTGGAGTTTGTTTCTCCAACACTGAATTGGGGTTGGCACTTGACTGGTTTAGTCTAGTGTTACCTTCATATACACAGTGGGATGGGTGACTTTTGCTCATGACTCATGGAACACTTAGCTGCCCTGTGAACAACTGGGGTATTTGAAAAGTTGGTGAACATCATATGGACCTGATCAAGCTTTCATGATCTAAGTTGCTAAGAGTCATATGAGCACCCCAAATAGTCACTTCTGTATCTGGATGAGATAGAGTAGAAATGAACTTGATTGATAAGTGTCCAGATAGGGTAACCAATCAACAAATTGCTAACTAAATAGATGTTTGCTATCTCAGGGTACAGTGTAGTGATTTATTTTGTTATTTATTTCTTTTCTTTATTTGTTTAAAGGAAAAATCTACCTAATATACTTTTTTCCAATAACTAGAATGGCTATAAATGTATGTCATATGACTGGCACAAAGGCCCCAATAATATTAACAGTCATGATACCATCAAAGAGTTTGACTTTACGGATTACTGGTAAATGCAATGCAGGTACTACATACAAACTGATGTTTTTATTAAACAAAATAGCCTTGACTATGGAATCCTGACCACAGTAAAGGCCACAAAGTGATGTTAAATGTATTTAACTTAGGGAAACACTCTAATGAGTTAACCAAAGCCACTCAACAGACTCCTTGGGGTCCACATGAAAGGGAATAATGCTATATGTATTCTACATGGAAGGCAGGTGACAGCTATAAACTCCAGTATACTTCTCAGATATGACTAATTCAATCTGGATTCTATACAGTTGGCTAACACTCCTACCAGAAAACAATGCCCCCTGACTGGATACAGGTGAATTAATTTTTCTAAGTTTCATTCATTCTTTTCCAGTCCAAGAACAGAAATGACCACCTAAGTGAATCCATTTAGTCACAGCCTTCATATGAAAAGACATGACTCTATGAGTCCAGGAAATGAGTCCAGGATCTAACTGAGGAATAAAAATACTTCTAGTTATTTTAAATACCAGCAATTAGTATTGGGACTTTGATAGAAATTATGGAGGGACCATGGAGATTAACAGTGACTGTTTACATAATCCAGAACAGGAAATTACTGTCACATTTGCAGTAGGGAAAGAGATGGAAGGTTATTACAAAATCTCAAAGGGTTGAAGAGATAGGGGAATGTTATACCAGCCAGGGAGAGACACACTGTACAAAGGGTATGCCTGCTCACCTCCTAGAGTAGGGGAAGGGAACATAGGAGTATCCTTCCCTTTCTATGCATCCTGCCCTTCAACATCTAAAAAACCAACAGAAAGATAACCTTTGCTTTTGGATATTGTATGTGAAAAGTCTCTCACAAATTAAAATCCTTTTAATACAATGGAAAAATACATTTAGGCAGATATTGAAACTTCAAGCATTGCTGAAAATCTATGGAATCCTTCCATTTAATCCTTCCAATGAACACCTAATAGCCTTTAGCCTAATCATTTTTTTCTCTCAGTAGGATGAATCATTCTTTCCTCTTGGCCTTTTTGTTGTTTTCCCAAGGAGCTGAGCAAGCAAGGTACAATCAGATGTGGTCTTTAGTCTGTTTTCCTTGAGAAGTCCATGAATGAATGCAGAACTCTCAAGACCATGAGAACACACAGCAAAGTTTACTGCCAATTTCAAACTTCCTGTCTTTTATAGCTCTACTAGGGAAGATAATAGTGCAATGAAGTCGGTTGTCTCACAGAGACAAACTGACTACCTTCTTTTGAAGACATGTTTCCTCCCATCTTGACCAAATTTCCTGATAAAAATTGGTAGAGTTACATTCAAAAGATATATGTCATTTAGTTATATGCAATGTTGAAGTGCTAAAGCAGGCTAGTCACTATGCAAAGCATAAGGAATACACTTTCTGCATGAGTTTCTGGTTAGTGGCTGGTAGATCTTTGCTTCTCTCTAATACTAACGGACCCAGTGGGAAATCCCTGGCCGAGTGTCTGGTTTTGTAAAGCTTGCAACTGTAACCGGTAATCTCTACATCTGCTATTTATTTGACAGGTCTCCCGAGGACTGTGAAGTGGAAATTTCAGAGAATCCCTAAACAAACTCGCAAGCTCCACTCAATGCCAGGAAACATTTTTATCTGTAATATAAGTGTTAGATTTAAATGAATCATTATCACAAAGAATAATGATGCAGTCCCCAAGACAAAGCATATCATGAAATTTGAGGTAGGTTCACTATTGTATTGACAATATTAAAGTTAATTACACATTGAAATCAGGCCTTCTCAGCTCTAGGAGGGGGAGAAGCCAAAGAAAGCAAGCCTGTTGCTACTCAAAAAGTACTCCCAGGGTGGAGTAAGTTTTCACAGGAAAGCAAAAAAAAAATAATTAGAAGACACCAAAGAAGAATTCAGGGATGTACGTTTGAGGGTTCTGAAAACAAGCATCCTAGCATTGCTTGTCCACAACACTTACTAACTGTAAACACAAAGATCATTTGAAATCAGTGGTACCACATTTGCTTGGGCTAAAAAGCCATTTAAATGACTCATTCTTTTCAATTAAATCCATTGAACAACAGGCATTAGGTGCAAAGTAAAATGCAGCACACCACTAAATGAAACACAAGCCATTCTGAATTTCATAACCTGGCAAAGATTTAAGTTACCATATTTGAAATAAAAACAGATATCTGAAAACTGCTTTGCACACTGTACAATAATAACGGTCTTCTACAACAGACTTGACAAATGGCCTATGGATTGTCATTCCCTATTCACACAAAGGAAGACACAGCAAGAACAGATTATTCTACAGGGTATCAGCTAAACTTTGAGAGAACTGAATGCCTGTGATAATAACTTATGTTAATGGAACCTCCCAAAACCAAAAAGCTACCCTTCAAATGTGATTTTTAAATAAAAACAAAGAATTTGTCTTGTGATTTTCACGACATGGGAATATCTATACAAAGTCATGAGGGAGTACAGAAACTAAAATGTCAAAGTCAGTGGTACATTCGGTGCCAGATGAAGGATTGGCAGCATCAATCATATTTGTGTCACTAAGACCATTTCCCATGTTCTTGGATGATTGACTAATTGACTGTTGGTGAGTGAAGGCATGCATAGAGCTTCTGGCAGCAGCCTCTTTACATGCTAGTAGGACAGGATTACTCTGCTGAAGAATGTTTGCTGATTCTTCCTGAAAGTAGTTTCCAAAGTTGGCAAAGACACAAAATGTAAAATTTACGGGAAGTATTAACCAGCTAAACAGCTGCTGAAGTTTTCATTCAATTAAAAGCAGAGCGTCTCATAAAACCTCAATTTGGCTTCTTCAAAATGTCATGGCTCAGAGGTGGAGTGGGCTTCTGCTCTGGATGTGATTAAGTCCACAATGAATTAAGAATTAACAACATCTCGTAAAGCCAGCATTCAGTGAATGGATGGCCTGCATCCAGGCACTGTGAGATACAAACAAGAAACTAGATGGGAATTCAGACTGGAAAAGGGTGTGTTGACTAGAAGGAAGAAACTCACAACCAAGAGATACCTTCAGGATCCTCTACAAAAACGTCTGAAACCCTGTACAAACTAAGAGTTGTGTCAATGTTGGGATCTCAGTTGTGTGACACAGAGTTTGATGTTTCAAGCTAGCTAGGTAGTGGTTCTTGAGCATGAAATTTCTTGTGTATATAGTCAGGGAGTTACGTGATTATACATACATATATATATATACATACGCATCTATATGTTTATATATGTGTATGTGTATATATGTGTGTGTATATAAATATATGTATGTGTGTATATATATTGTATATATATGTATACATATACATATGTATGTGTGTGTGGTGTGGATATACACCATATCTATACATTCAGATACATATGTATGTAACACAAATATGAATTAAAGATTAATTTTTCTATCCTAAGGTATTTGTTATTATACATTTATTATACATTACTATTTATGTCATAAATGGACTTTGAAAACGTCATTAAACTGCGAGGGCTTCGTGTGTGATTGTGCACAGCTGCAATCCCAGCACTTGGAGGCGAAAGCGGGAAGCTTGCCATTAGGTCAGAGTCAGTCTGTGTTGCATGGAGAGTGTCTGTCTCAAACAAACAACACAGCCCAAACAACAACAAAACCCCAAATAGAACAACCAAACTACTGTCACTGGAATGTAACGGGCAACATGGTTTTCTGAAAATGGAAAATACTATTAAGATTTAATAAAATAATTAGAGAGAATGGAAAAGGCAACAGAAGTTCTCAAAATACTCAGTGCACTAAAAATTTAAAGTGCTATTTAAATTATATTAATTAATCATACTATTATTTTAATCATATTCTCTTATATCACAGACTTCTTTAAAATGTTCATGAAAACATTCATGCAAGTAACATTATACATACCGAGCAGGTTGTATTTAGGAATGTACACACACACACACACACACACACACACACACACACACACACACACACTGATAATTGAAAAAAAGAAAAAGAGGCCATGAATTTGGGGGAGGATAGGGAGACTTAGGAAAGGAAAGAGTCAAATACTACTTTATTGTAATCTCAAAAAAACATGCTTTAGGGGCTAGAGAGATGGCTCAGTGATTAGGATTACTGGCTTCTCTTTCAGAAGACCACACCCATATCAATGTACTCACAACTGTCTGCAATGCCAACACCACAGAATCCAACACCCCTCTTCTAGTCTCCAGGAAAAATTCTGTGCCCACAAGCACATACTCACAAAGAAAAAAAAACATATTTCAAAAATGATGTTTAAAAGTCAGGAATTTATTTAGTTTTTATAAAACAGATTGATCATTTTCAGACTAAGGAAAATGTATACTTGTTTATTGTTAGCTTAAAAAATACTCTTAGTGTGAATTATAGTCTACCCTTGAATATCATGGGTTTGAACTATATGGACTGACTTACTTGAGTAGATTTTTATTTTGGAGACTGACAATTAGAAAACACTTAATGATATACCAAAGAACTTTGATATATCCAAGAATTAAGAAAAATGTATAAATCATTATCATATAAATACGTGTGCTAGTTTTTTCTGCATATTCATTATCATTAACACATATACTTTATAAAATGTACCAAACACACAAATATAGACTATGAATGATAATTCTTATAAATAAAGAGCAAAATAGGGGGTATGGTTGTCCATGTCTACATTAAGACCTAGGAGACTGAGGAGGCAAAAGGAATATTAGTTTGAAGTGAGCCTGGGATCAAAAATAAGTGAAATGTAATATTAAACCACAACTGCATGTAATTAAGCCGATTATATACTAATTTATAATTATTTTTTGCGGTGTGATTGGAACAGTGATTACACACATACACACACATTTTATATATATCTGGCATACAAAATAATTTTCTCAATTGGAAAGCTGAAAGTTTTCTATAATCTGTTCTTATTTTATTTTTACGAGTAACAGATATGCACAGTTGAGATTGGAAACCAAAAACCAGTCTTGCTTGATGGCTCAACAATTTTATAATTATTTTACTGTCATAATGTCATTTGACTACTTTATAATTTAGATTAATGTCATGTGCAAGGCCAGATTACAGTTCAATTCCCTTAAGGAAATAATAGAACTGCCAAAGACTAGACAGATCACCTGTATCAGGTTTAAAAAACAAAAACAAAACAAAATACCATGGAACCCTAATTTTTTTTACCACATTTCACAGAGAGATGGTACTTTGTTCCTTGCCTAAACATATCGCTACTCTATTATTTCCAACCCAAGTTTGTGTGGAGTGACACATCACTCTAAGGGTCATGATTCACTTGTTCATTCGTTTAGTCCCTTTATGTGGGCACACCATTTGATAGGTGGCCTAATATGCAGATTGGAGAGGTATAAAATCATCTTTATTTGCTTCTTTCCTAAGTGAATAGCTTTTGTGGTCTTTCTTTTGGTCCCTATGCATCAGTATCTATACTGCTCCAGTCTCTCTCTCTTCATGTCTTATTTTGTTGCCTTCCTTCTTTTCTTCTACATCTCCCACTTCATGGACAATGACTTGGTGGGAGTAAACCACACGGACTTTATTAGCCACCTTCAAGAAACTATTCTGAGTATTGTATATAGGCCCAGTTCTTCCACAGAAGTCATGTGTTTGGGTGACAGAGAGTTTCATGACTGATCATAGGTTCAAGGTGAAGTGGTTATATACTACAGTTTCTCAGAGAAGAAAAATACACGTGGTACACAAACTAGAGTCTTTTGACTAAAATAAAGATCAGACAGAAGTTTACACAAAGGGGTAGTATTGAATAAAAACAATTTTGGAGCAATAATAACACCTCAACATGCCCAAATGTCATTTTTTGTCTTTATTTTATTTTTGCCTTAATTCCCACACTCCCATCCCCACAACACTCCTCTCTTTCAGGTCTGAACTCAAAGACTACTCACACTAAGCACTTGTTCTACCGTGGGGTTATACTCTTTACTCCAATTCCCCTTGTGACTGAACTCTCCATATGACACAGTTTAAGAAAGGCTTAACGATACAATAGTGTGATGCTAAGAAAAAAACATAAAAATAATAATACAACAAAGAGGGAATCAAGAATAGCAAGATTAGCCGGGCGTTGGTGGCACACACCTTTAATCCCAGCACTCGGGAGGCAGAGGCAGGCGGATCTCTGTAAGTTCGAGGCCGGGCTGGACCGATAGCCTCCAAAACAATACAGAGAAACCCTGTCTCATAAAAACCAAAAAAAAAAAAAAAAAAGAATAGCAAGAGTAAATATATTTGCATAATCATTTAACCACAGTGGTCTGTCTTAGTTGTCTAAATTTATCCTACCAGAAAAAAATTTACATTCAGCCCATATTTAGACATTTATTTTTTGGAGTATAAAGTATGTTTTTTGATACTTAAAAAATTTCCATTACACTTGAGGATTCATGCTACTTCAATAATTTTGATAATATATTTGACTTTCCTAACAGCTGAAGAGATTATTGTATGAGAATTTACAGTATTCATGAAAAATTATGTACAAAAATTATGAAATAAATCATCAACTTTTATACTTTCACGGCATTATTTAGAACACAGGTGATGAGGCAAACAGCAGCTGACTTTAGAAGGCAAAAGTATATTGCATCTGCTAGTGTTTCAATTAAGTGATATTTTTATTTAAAAGAAAAATAGCAAGTCAGTCTGACTTTTGCCTGTGACTATAAGGTCGAATTGAAAACTGAGGCTGAGTGAAATTTAGTATCCTGAGCAATATCAAAAAGTCTTGATTTAGGCTGTTTTTCTAGTCATTTTCTCTGTAGTTGACTATTGAATCTGGGATTTCTTTCACTTTCAATTTCATTTAATAAAAACTGTGCCATATAATTTCATAGGGAAGACCAAAATATGCAAAGGAAAACATCTCTTAGAAGGTATACTGGATAATTCTCTGAGATATAATAAATACAAAATAATAGAAAACATTGATTCATTAATCCAAATATTTTTGTCATCACTAAGAAGATCATTAAAGGAAATGTGATTTTATGACAAGTAGTATTCATATAAAATCAGTAGAAAATGCAGGAAATGTGATTTTATGACAAGTAGTATTCATATAAAATCAGTAGAAAATGCAAATATTACTCTAAAATTCATTAAATACAAAAATCAATAAATATTGAAACCTAGAAGTCAAAGGTAGCCAGTATATATTCTTTTGAAATTGCACTATATACCCCTAAGTCCTTGTACCTTGGTTTCTTTTTCCTCTGAGGACTATTTGCATGCATTTGGTAAATGCTGCCCATTTGGAAACCATTTTATTTAACAGGCTTCAAAACTCCAGCAAATCACAATGTATTTAGCCCACATGAAGTCATAAACCATATGTCAATTCCAATACTTTCTTCAGACATATGTTGTTGGTTTTATACTCTATTTACAATATAGTGATCTTAATATTTATGTTTATTATCCAATATGTAATTAGGAGTCTATGTGGAAATAAGCAATTTTGAATATAAGCTGTTTTGGAACATCCTGCTGACAAACACACAGTTTGTAATTGCTACTTACATACAATAGTCTATTATGTTTTAATGTAATAAAACATAAGAAAATATTCTACAATCCACTCTCAGCCACAGCCCATAGTTTCTGTATGGGACTAGTTTATTTCTGTTTTTTAAATATATTATGGAAGTCACATGTAGCTATCACTTTGTGTTTTATACACAGGCCACCAACTCCATTCACCTGTTTGCACTGGGAAAGGGAAGGTCATGAACAGTTATCTCCAAATATGTGATACAGAAGTATGTTAGAAGAAAGAAGTGGTTCGAGTAAATTTTTTGATCCTGTTGACTTTCCCAGTATCATACTTGTGCCAAATACATTGATTACTCATAAATTACTCATCTCCTAAGAGTTCATAACCCTCACAGCAATACATACCAGTGCCTAGCGCTGTTAGATGAAGACAAGAGCTCATTAACCACAGCTGTTCTACAGAGCTATGTGAACATGTGTCAGTCATTGACAAAGAGAGAACCAATTACCAGGCTGCCATCTAGGATAGATGTAAACCTTAAAGACTTCAACACAGATGTCAAATGTGTTGGTAGATGATACATGGAGTCTGGAAGTCTGCTTAAAGGTCAAACAGGACAGAGAGATAAAACATTAATTGGTGAAGATGTGAAAATATGCAACTCAGAAGACATATGAGAAAGTGACCACTTAGTAGATAAACATCTAACTTCCAGGAATAATTTGGTCCCTTTAATATTATGGAGATGTAGGTTTTTAAAATTGTAGTGAGTAAAAGCAGTAGTAGTTACAGTCCTAGCACTGCAATAGGCTGACTCCATGGTAAGTGCTCATTTGAATCCTATCATGGCCAAAGCCATTAAGGCCTCATAGCTGTAGGTGAGTTTATGTTTTTGTCTCCTCCTCCAAAAGAAAGATCAAGAAGTTGGTGTAACTCTCAGAACTAACATACGGTAGAACTGGGCTACATGGCTTCCAATAAGAGTCTGAACAATCTGTAGGCATTTTCTGCACACTGTTTTAATGTGTCATTAAGATTTTAAAAAAAGCTTGGCTTCTTACACTGATCACCCTGATTGTAAACTCTATAAAGAGGATTTACTTTACAGGAAGTTTGCTATAATGATTTAAAGGTTTCCCTATTCTAAGAACAGGCTGGAGATAACCAGAAATCCCATTAGAACAAACCCTTCCTTGCACTCTCCTCCATAAGCCCCTCCCTCTCCCCCTGCACTTCTCACTCCTTACTTGGCTCTGTTGTATCTACTATCTTTCACACATGCTTTAATTCTGCTTGATTCTTTTCTTATTATGAGTGAACAGGATTTCTCCACTGCAGATCTGCCTGAATCCAAGACTGATGTTACTGAGTTATTTAATATGTTGCTATATACACTCATGTCCCAATATTTTCATGGAAACAAAAGACAAGGGATGTAATTTAGACAATAATCCATACTTTATCTAGTCAGAAGTCACCATACATATGGGGCTTCCTGACAGGATGAACAATACACATTTTGTGGGAACAGCACTTGCACAGTGAAGCCCACAATATCTGATATCTAGCGCAGAGGTTAACAATGTTCCCTTGTGATAAAGAAAAACATATTACTATGCTCATGTTTATGGGATGGACATTCATATTTAATATACTTTCTATGAAAAGTCAAGCTAATTGCCATTCTAAAAACATATCATTTCTAGGAGTAAAGTGTTAAAAAAATTCACGTGTAAGAAATCCATTAATTTGAACATATAATCTTATATAATTATATGATAGAATAGAAAAAATATTAACTAAGAACATTTGAAATAAATAAGAAAAGGAAAAACTAAACACCATATACTTGGATGAGTCCATATAATCACTAGTTTGTTTCAACATTTTGCAAGTTGGGGTCATGTTATATTAACATGCTTTAATAGTGTTCTCTACCTTTAGATTTTGTTACTCTTCACTTCATACATACCATTTGTTAAAGCAATAGTATAAAATCTTAAGAGTGTTTCTTTAAAACAAAGTGAATTACTGATTATATAAGATCATGGAAATAAAAACCATTTAGCTTGTTCACAATAGGAGTAAATAAAAGATGCTGTATTTTGTGTGACCTTCCCAAAGTAACCTTTATACATTATAATGTATCTTCATCCAAATTTTCAGATTCAAAAATTATCAGGTCCCTGTTCTGCATTGTATCTTATTATATACAGAAGTAGCTTTTGGGTGTGTATAAAAATGTGTGTGTGATTTATTTTAAGAAGAATTAAAAGATGTTTGGGTTGCACAGGTAGGTATAATGACTTTTATGTTAGTGGACAGTAAATATTAGAATACGTTTTTCACCTTAATTTTTCTGTATTATATTCCTTTCAGATCCCTTTCCTAGTACTCTGAAAAGGTCTTCCTTGAACTAATCTAGCAATATGGCTTACGTAGCATTGAAGAAAACAAAACACCAACTCCCACACAGATAAAGTATATAGGAGAATGAAAGAAAACATGAATGTAACAAATACTCCCTGAAATAACTTTGATTCTAAGCTTAAGTGAAGATAGGATAGACCTACAGAAACCTGGCACCAGTCCTGCCATGAACTCACAATTCTGAGCCTTTCTTTTCTCTACTCTTGGTTTTCATGACTACACACTTTCTCATATAATTCTTATCACATATTCATAAGCCAACATGAAAAATCAGGATCCATGATGATCTATAGTTTAATGAAATATCTAGCTAGGAATCAAATCTCTGTATTTATGCGACAATGGGACAGTAATCCTTCAAATGACTACAGCATACTTAGAATTGAAGATCAAAGAGTCATCCTTGTTAGAGGTGACTAACCACAATAAACAATTAATAGAAGTTTTTCTAATAACCATTTAGTCAGCTAAGTTTTCAGAAAATAAATTTAATGCATATATATGTATATACACATAGCATTTTTATAACTATGTAGAGATTGGGATATAAACTCACAACATCCCAGGGAACAGTGTCCACATTGTTGGAGACAGGGTCTCTTCTTGTCCTGGAGCTCATCAAATAGGTTATGTTGGCTTGTCAATGGTACCAGGGATTTCTCATCTCTATATACCTATTACTGGCATTGTAAGTACATACAATTGTGGCTGGCATTTTCACACAGGTGTTGGCAATGAAACTCCAGTCTTCATGCTTGTGTGGCAAACACTTTATTGACTGAGCTACTTTCTGAGCTCCCCAGAACAAAAATTTAAAAGCAACATATAGAAACTAAACCCCTCTTTCTGTAAATGTCTTTATGATGTATGTCCTGATGTATTGTAAAACTGCCTTGATTTATGACTTTGTCTCTTCTGCAAAACTATGAAATTGCTTCCACATTGGAACATGGCTTTCTGGATAACCTAAATCTGTGTTCCTCATTCATGGTCACTCAAAGTAGCTCTAGAATAAACTATCTCTTACACCCTTTAAAATAAAAGAGGTGTTTCAGTGACAGATAAAAATATGTAATGGGAAAAGACTCAATCTATTCCCATCATGCTTCTTTTGGGACTAAATGAACATAGTAGTCAACTGTTACTCACAAAGACATCATTGGGAGCTCTCAGAGCTGTATACTCGAGCAAATTCAGTGATTCCAACCATTAACAGAAAGAGATGGACCTCTTTTCTGAGCAGTTTTGCATCACAACTGAAATTGATATAGAAGTCAAAGCTTAGCCTCAATTTGTTATGCCATGTGAGTTGAATGTAAAAAATTACTAATAGTTCAGAGAACTGGAGGAAAATTTTGCACAGCAAAGTTGGCCACATCTGAAGAATTAGAATGAGCAGACTCGCACTGAGCTTCATTCTCTACATCAGCCTTAAATGAACTTTCCTCCTGCTGATATTCTTTGTTTTACATCTACTCTGCATCCTGAAATTATCCCTTCTTCTATCCACATACTGATTAAGCTGTGAGTGTAGAGTTACAGATAGAATAAAGACAAAGATAAAGATGCCAAGATTCCCTTTCATAAATAAACAGAGCAGCTGACACCAGTCCCATTTGTATGGAAACTTTAATGGGATTTTAATTTAGAAGAAATTGGATGAAAGGAAAATTGTCTCTTCTACTGAGATCTGTTTTCTGGGTTCAGGGGTGAAAATATCAAAAGACAGTCAAGATACCAAAAGGGTAGCCAAGGAAAAGATCTATTATTATACAGCAGAAGAAGCATTAGGACAAAGAAAACAAAAATAATTATCATGAATAGAAATTAAGATGATTATATGATGGGTCCCTGGCAGCCAGTGAACAGCTATACATTTTGAAGTGTCTTCAAACTTATATTACTTAACATAAAAATATCTTTCAGCATGAGGATTTTCAATGTTTTCCTCTTCTGAATTGGCAGAAACAGTATACCCCCAAACTGTGCAGTTATGACAGTCTTCCCAATAAATTCTGATCCCTTGATTTATATTCACATAGAAGGACCCACTGCAATCCATGAGCCTACCTTTCATCCTTGCCACGCACTTTTTTTTTCAAGCAACGTTTGTCTATCATTGGGCAGTTTTTATTTCCCAAATGACTTGCTCTATTTTTTTGACTTAGAAAATTGTCTTCCTTCATGTGGCTTCAGAGAGAACAATCTTTATGCCCTCTTCCTGTCTTCCTGGCTACTGTCTCAAGTCACCAACAATTCCTCCTCAGCATTTTTTGCTGCCTTAAATGCCTGTTCTACCGGACCCCTGTTTAAAATCCTGTGTTCCATTTGCACCTTCCCTTAGAGAATTTATTAACTTAAATACCTTTAAATGTTTTTGTGTAGCATGGTATGTACTCACTTATACATGGATTTTAGACATAGAGCAAAGGATTACCAGCCTATAATCCACACCACCAGAGGAGCTAGGAAATAAGGAGGCCCCCCAAGAGAAGAACGCATGGTCCCCTGAAGAAGGGGAGTGGGACAAGAACCCCTGAGCAAATTGGGAGCACTGAGTGGGGGAGAGGAAGAAGGTGGGAATCATGGGAGGTTGGGAGGGTGAAAGAATGGGGGGATGGATATGTAAATGAAACTGCTTATAAAATAAATTTAGAAAAACTTAAAAAATGTTTAATAAAATGATGTTTTTGTGTTCATACTTCACTCACTCTGATATTAGAATATGTAGTGTTGATCTTTATCTCAATTCCAGATCCAAATGTCCACTTAGGAAACTGGCTTGATTTTCATAAAATTTCTCCAATAGGATTTACTTCCAATTTTGAGGTGCTCATACCTATATCTGCTGTATCAGTTTCTGCTACATTCTTCTTTATCTCCTTTCATGCCAACTCTATCCTTCTTATACCTTTCTATATTTACAAAACTTTATATATATGTATATATACATCATGTAATCAACTTAATTTCTATTCATAATAATTATTTTTCTTCTCTTTGTCATAATGTTTCTTTTGCTTTATAGTAATATATCTTTTCCTTGGCTGCTCCTTTGGTATCTTGACCACCTTTTGATATTTTCAACTCTGAACCTAGAAGATAGACTTCAGTAGAAGAAACAATTTTCCGTTCATCCAATTTCTTCTAAATTAAAATCCCATTAACGCTACCATACAAATGGGGCTAGTGGCAGCTACCCGGCTGAGTTGAGTTAATGTCTTGGTGGGATCACTTGGTAGAATACTCTTTGTATTCTACCTCTGTCTATCAGCAAACTGAAAACTCTGAGTCATCTTACACTTAATATGTTTCTTTAAAAGCTCACAGTGGCTAAGCAGACACTAGACTGCGTGGCAGCAATGAAATAGGAAGCTATCAATATAATTTAAGGGTGAAATCTTGGTGGTTTGGATGCAGATGGAAGCAATGGAATTGGTGAGATGTAGACGGGTCATAGTCATATAAAGCCTTCAAAGCGGATAGTTTATCATCTATAATAACCCTGTCTGTGCTCTCCAAGTTTTAGATAATAAAAAAGATTTTTCATTTGGGTTAAAAAATCCACATTAATTCTGACAGGAAATTAAATTCATTGTAACATTCTAGATATAAGACAAAGGACATGAACTAAAAAGAGCTAAATACACACACACAGACACACACACACCTAGGTTGGGAGGGGAAGGGAGGATGGAGGGGAGAGGGAGGGAGAGAAGAAGGGAGGGAGGGAGGGAGAGAGAGGATATGAATGAGCACATTGTTTCATTTCATCCTTAAATTTGTTTGCTGAAAGTATTTACTTCAATTTCAATTAGCTCATGCAGTTTCTCTGAAAAACACAAACAGGTTCTTATTTTAGTACATTTATTCCTATTCATTTATCTTATTTATTCTTATTATAAACTCAGTATAAAGTCTTCCTTTGGGATTCTTTATTGCTACTCTGTTCCATTGTGTTGTAAAAGTAGGTCCAATGTATTATCTGAGCTTTATACACTTACTGTGAACTCCTAGGTTCATGGTTATTGTGTTTAGTTAACTTTCAAGCTGAAAATGGGACAGTGGTGATCCACATTTTGAAAAATATCTAGCTTAGTATATAAGCAATTCTGATAAACTTTAACATAAAAATGCATCCTTGTTAGATTGCTCAATTCATCGACTTGGTGACATTGGCATTTTTACAATTCTTTAAAAGATTTTTCATAATCTAAAAATAGAAAATAGTATTTCCTTTTTATCACGAAACTGAGATCAAAAGGCAAAGTAAGTGGCCAAAAAGATCAGAGTATAATTCGATTCCATTTTCAGTGGTTATAAATCATAATTTATGCTTTCATATGAGCCTTCTTGTGGGAAGGAGTAGGGAACATTAGTCCCCTTTTATCAGATCTGTGTGTTTTGTTTAAAAGGAAATATTCGGTAAATGTTTCCAGACAAGAGTTGGAGGAAAAAGAGAATCAATCAATCAATCAATCAATCTCTCTCTCTCTCTCTTCCTCTGTCTCTGTCTCTCTCTGTCTCTCCCTCCCTCTGTGTCTCTGTCTGTCTCCCTCTCTCTCTCTCTTCCTCTGTCTCTGTCTCTCTCTCTGTCTCTGTCTGTCTCCCTCTCTCTCTCTCTCTCTCTCTCTCTCTGTCTGTCTGTCTCTCTCTCTTCCTCTGTCTCTGTCTCTCCCTCTCTCTGTGTCTCTGTCTGTCTCCCTCTCTCTCTCTCTTCCTCTGTCTCTGTCTCTGTCTCTCCCTCTCTGTGTGTCTCTGTCTGTCTCCCTCTCTCTCTCTCTATGTCTATCTCTCTCTTCCTGTCTCTGTCTCTCTCTGTCTCTCCCTCTCTCTGTGTCTCTGTCTGTCTCCCTCTCTCTCTCTCTCTCTGTCTCTCTCTCTCTTCCTCTGTCTCTGTCTCTCTCTCTGTCTCTCCCTCTCTCTGTGTCTCTGTCTGTCTCCCTCTCTCTCTCTCTCTGTCTCTCTCTCTCTTCCTCTGTCTCTGTCTCTCTCTGTCTCTCCCTCTCTCTGTGTCTCTGTCTGTCTCCCTCTCTCTCTCTCACTCTCATTCTCTCTCTCTCTCTTTCTCTCTGTGTGTGTGTGTGTGTGTGTGTGTGTGTGTGTGTGTGTGTGTGTGTGTGAGTAGTAGTAGTAATTGTAGAGGGTGACATGGCATGGAAGGAAAGTACAACCAAAACAAAATCAAGACACCAACTCAAAGAGATCAATTTGTGATAGTTAACAAATGCAAAACTTTCTATACTTTATATATAACTATATATATTTACTAGAGATTCCAGACTCCAGCCAACCAGATCTTCTCTCTCTGAGTCACTGTTATTTAAGGCAAGAATCTTCCCTGAAAGAGGAGACATTTGAATTTGCAAATTGGGGGGAGGAGTTGTTATTTGAGATAGGGTTTCTCTGTATATAGCCCTGGCTTTCCTGGATCTTGCTCTGTAGACCAGGCTGGCCCGGAACTCAGAGATCTGCCAGTCTCTGCCTTCAGAGTGCTTTGGGGCAGATCTGGCGACTTCTTGCCAGTTTTGTTGCCCATAGATGGCAGCACTGGTCAAAATGATGACCTCTCAAGGATTTTTGTTTGCTTTGTTTTCTAATAATTAATCCTGCCATGGTTTTACTGTCACCAGATTCTTTTCCAATGCTGCATGACCGATGTCTTTATATTACAATGAAGTGTCATTTGGAGCAAGAAGTAAAGCGATGTAACAGATGTAGGCTTTTTTTTTTTTTACTGACTTTTATGGTGGCATATTGACTTCACTCTGAATCTTATTTTCTGGATAGAAACCTTCCTAAGCTCTGCTCGTAAATGCCATGCTTAGAGAGCAGTGACAACATCATCGGTTAATCACGTGGCAAAGGATCTGGAGAACTGGACAACTTCCATACCAACAACCAAAAACTAACTGCAACAGTTTCTGGAAGCTGAAAGGTAAGGGGGAGGCTGAAGTTCTGAGCCACAGTCCATCAAATCACGTGTTTGAGAAGGAAACCAGGCTAGAGCAATGAAACAGGAAGCCAAATTATGGGTGGGTAAAAGGAACGTGACCTGTGACACCCTTGAGTTTTCTGCTGACGTTGGATAGCGTTCAGTACCCAGTTCTCCTTAACATAACTGCAGGAAGAAATCAGAGGTACTCCTAATTTGACACGGAGGAAGTTCTTAAAGGGCCTGGATGATGATTCTCCACTTTCAGCACTGAAGCACTTCTGAATAGGAGGTGCTGGGCCTTACCTCACGTGTGAGTTATTCTTGCTACCATATTTTGTTAATGACTCTGGACTCGTTATTCTGTTTCTGAACAGGACTCATTATGTGAAACTCATAATATGCTGCCCTACATATTCATTCTACCAATAACATACAATAAAAACAATCTCACTTTAAAATAAACTACATCATTTTCCCCTTCCTTTTCATGCCCCCTCACCTCTCCAGAGCACTGCCAGTGATTCCTCAAATTCATAGCTTCATTTTAGGAAAGGTATTATATCATATGAATGAATATATAAATACAACCAACAACCCACTGAATCCATCTAATGATTTTTGTATGTATATATTCTAGCTCTGATCACTTGAAAATATTGGATGATAATATATATATTTACATTAGTTATCTTAATTTTAAAATATTAAATTTCTTATAAACAAATAGGATTCTGTCTAATAGACATAATGTTAATCTTTGGGATCTGTGTTATTCATCTCTAATACAAGCACAATAATATTAAGGACTTTGCATCCTTAATTTTTATATATACTCGTATGCTTACCTTTATACATGTCTGGTGCCTATGGAGGCCACAAGAGGGTGTCAAATCCCATGGAACTGGAATTACAGACATTTGTGAAACACTAGTGGTCATTGAACCCAGGTCCTCTGGAAGGGCAGACCCTGCTCTTAACCACTAAGCCATCTACCTAAGATCAATTGCTTTAAATCCATGAAACTGACTAACAGTTGTGCGATGCCCCGCCTTCTCAGAGGCTCCTGCTGAAGGGGCAGATCAGCAGTCACTCTTTCAAGGATGCTGATCACAGAGGAATAGATGCGAGAGAATGGAAAAAGCAGGAGCAGTGACGCAGTGTCAGAAGGTAGAAGAAAAGTCATGAGCAAGGGAGCCAAGTCCTCAAGGCGAACAGTTATTCCCTGGAAGGCAAGACAATGAGAGACGGGTGCAGTGAGCTGCAGAATGGGGCTTTGCAGCCACATCTAAGGAGACTGGTGCTGAGATCATACACAAGACTTCAGGCTTCAGTTTCGCTGGCAAGAGTGCAGTAAATTGTTAGGTCTGCTTGTGATTTATATGACACAATATATTATATTAAGTCACTGTAACTTAGGTAGTTACCGATTCAAAAAATATGTTACAAGCCGCAAATAAGAGGACTGAAAATCTTCTAAAGTGTCTGGAAAAAACATAATCTAGGCTCAAGAATAAGGGCAGCATGATGGCCACTGGCCCAAATAGGATGCATGCATTTATCTACCAAAAATACAAATAAGGAGATATAAAACAAGACATTTTATAGACTATGTTTAGTTCCATGCTGTGTGAAATGAATACCAACAACAATAAAATCATATATAGTCACAGCCCATATACAAATGGCCATAAAGCATTGGGGGAATACACATTTGACTGTTTCATTATTTCAGTGTGTTTCATTATTTTAGTATGTTTCATCCATCAGTATTTCAGACACTAAAACCAGAAAGGCACTCTAATATTTCCTGATGAACACTACACAGAGAGCAAGTCCTACCTAAGAAATGGCACAATCTTGCCTAAGAAGAAGAAAGGCTGGAAAATATTTGACTACTCATAGGCTACCTCAGAGAAATGTCTTGTGTCTAAACCATTTATCATGTCAAAATATTGGGCAAGATCCCTTCCTTTTGACCAAGTTTATGAAAAATTGTGGGCTTGAAACTCTTTTCAGGAGACCTTAGGAGGGCTTCTTCATGCATTTTTTACTACCTCCAATTGGCACAACACAGTTCTTACTTTTAAGGAAGTTGTCTATATACTTTAAATTCTAATTTTATATTGACACTTATGCAAACCCTCCTCAGTCAAAATGAAGCAGACCAGTAACCACATGAGACACTGCATAAATAGCAAAAGCAAACTGATGTTCTAGCTGTACTAAAAAATGAAATACATCTTTTATAGCCCAAGTTAATACTGGTTGGACATGAAGTAGATACATACAAGTACACAAAATTTATATTTATTATATAGTCTGACTTCAGACCTTAAAACTAAAGAAATAAGAATAGATTATAAGTAACTCAATTCTGAGGTAGTTCATTCATCAAATAATGCTGACTGAGAGTTAAAATTTCATTTAATTATAAATAAATAACATGAGTTTATAGAAGAAAACCTTATAATACTAACATAAAACACATCTCAATGCGGAGTACCAATTTCTAGGATTTGTTTTCCTAACTAGGTCTACTTACTGGCTTTAGCTTTGGTTTACTGAAAGCCATGGGAAAAGGATAGTAACAACTGAGTGCATTTATAAATAAAAGATTTATAATAGCTATTCATGTGCATCTTGGAAAAGACCATAGATGCCTAAGAACTGGAGAATGACCAGGACATGTTTTCTTATGTCAGTCTGGGGACTAGCATCCTTCTTCCCTAACACATGACTCTCACCTAGAAGTAATATTAAGAAGATCTAAAAGTTATCATTCAGTATAGAACTCTAATAGCAGCAATACTAGCTGAAATAAATGTTGGTAGAGACAATAGCTTCAGGCTTTAAATAACATGAATCAACATGAGTCCAGCATGACATAAGCTCAGCATAATATGAATGATGGCAGATAAAAGAATATTCACTGAGCAGCAATTGAAAAAAACTAGGTTAGTTATATATTGTAATAATGTATCTGCCATGAACTACCTAGCATTTCAGTAAGTCCATGTGTATTAGTCAAGTTTTTCTTTGAACGTGAAATGAAACAGAGAGACAGAGAGAGAGAGGAGACCCAGAGACACAGGGAAAGAGACAGAGAAAGGAGAGAGGGGGAGGAGATAGACACAGAGAGAAATCAGAATGTATTAAAAAAGAGAAAATTTATAAAGCTATTCTTGTACATCTTGGAAGAGGTTGTAAATGCCCAGGAGCTGGATGATAACCAGGACATGTTTTCTTATGCCAGTCTGAAGACCAGCACATCCTCGTGTGAGATTATCAGCTTTCCCAGGGACTGTGCAGAAAATACACATTGAAATAATGCTTCTAAGTCCTTGGCAAAGCTAAGGATGCACTCATATATAACTATATCATCCTACACAACACCTCAGAGAACTTATGGACAGTAAGCATTCCTCGAATTAAGTAGCAAAAAAAATAATGCAATGATACATGTGTCATTAATGTGCTTTACTGTTTGCTTTATTACATAATTATAATGATAATCTTCAAAAGGTTTCAATTACCTCTTTCATCACTTTTATACAGGTGGAAGCTGAGATAATTGAAGTATAGTCACCTAATTAGTTATTGTTTAGAACTTATAATGACATCAATTTATTATTTTATTGAACATTGCTTCTACTGTTTAAAAATTGTTTCTCTGGCCTCAATTGCTTTGGTAAAATGAAATATTTTTCTTTTAAATTATGTTATTTGTTTTCAGATAAATTAATTCATGTATAGTAAACTAATCTAAAATTCTAAAATGATAAATTATTTTGCAGAAAAATTAATTAAGGATAAGATATAATGTTATATTAAATGAAGAGTAGATGAGAAGTAGAGTGCAGTGGCTCTGAGTCCAGTCCTCATCATTAACAGGTACACACACGCACATGCACACGCACACACACGCACACACACGCACACACACGCACGCACACACACGCACACACGCACACACACACGCACACACGCACGCACACATGCACACACACACGCACACACACACACACGCACAAGCACATGTCCATACAAGTCCTTAGTGAATCTGTCTAAATAATTGTCTCACACACACGCACACACACATGCACACACACACATGCACACACACATGCACACACACACATGCACACACACACACGCACAAGCACATGTCCATACAAGTCCTTAGTGAATCTGTCTAAATAATTGTCTCACACACACACGCGCACACACACACACGCACACACACACACACACACAAGCACATGTCCATACAAGTCCTTAGTGAATCTGTCTAAATAATTGTCTCACACACACACGCGCACACACACACACACACGCACACACACAAAAGCACATGTCCATACAAGTCCTTAGTGAATCTGTCTAAATAAGTGTCTCAAAATATGAGCAGGAGATGATTAATCTAACTACTCTATTTGTTTTTCACCAATTAGTACTGAGTATCTAGTATCATAGGGATTTGCTAAATGCTAATCTTGAGTGAGTGAATGAAGTCATAATGGAGCTTGTAATGCCATAGATTCAAAAGGATCAAACAGTCACATGAATATATATAACTTTTGATTGTGAATAAATATGGTTCTAAATACTCCAAGTCAAATTCTTTCATTGGATACTGATTCTGAAGTTACTAAATAATGGAAAGATTACTCATAACACATTTTTCTCTTAAAGACCCTTACCTTTTCTATAAAGAACAAGGCACATAGTTTGCAATACTCAGCCTATATTGTTGTGTAGAAATTTAAATCAACTAAAGGATTCTTGTCTTCTGACTTATAATCAACATACTGATTGGCGTGATGGATAGACTTCCCCAGAGAATTAAATTATCCCCTTGATCCCAATATTATTTCCATACCAACCTCTATCACTGAATTTCTTCAATGAATTTACCTATAATGGGATACCACTATGAGTGATTCATTTTTCTCCAGAGTAAAAACAATTCTAACTCAAGAACAACATTTGCATGATTGGCACCTTACATTATACCTGGAAACTAATACATGTTTGGTTAATGAGCATGGTAAACTGCTGTTAGATTCCAGAAAGATGCTCCTTTCTCTAATAGCTTGAAGTCTATTTTATGCTACATGCAAACAATGGAAAAATCTCATACAAAGGCATTTTTAACTATGATGACTAAATCAAATGATAGAGCTATAAATTATGGTCAAAGGCAGCACCAAAATTGGAACCACAATTACACAGATTATCTCAGGCTAGTAATAATTTACTGCTAGGCACTGTGCTAGATATTTATTTAAGAAGAAATACTTTTAATGTATCCTCAAATGCAGAAAGGTAAGCAGGATGATACTAAACACATACCAGATTTAGCTGTACCATATTTCACAGCAAGAGTATAAAGGGAGAAAATGTGGGATGCATACAAGAAGACCTCAACAGGGCAGTCTATTGAGTTAGAATCAACAAATGTAAATGATAGCCAAGGCCAACAAGAGATAATTTTACATTAAATTATATGCATTAAAATATGAAATCTGGGTCCAAGACTTGAAGGGTTAGTGTACTAAAAAAAGAGCTGGATATCACCCACTCACTATAACATATGAAATGTAAGGTAAAGAGGCAAAAACTGAAGTCTTAGTGGGGAGGCTATGGTTGTTTAAAGGAGTCAGAGGAAAATTTTAACTATGAAACAGCAGAATGTATGTGGAAAGGCCATGCAGTGCAATTACAGCAGAGCAGTGAGTCTGAAAATGAGTGTGGGGATCTCACAGCATTTGTCTGCCCTGCTGTGCAGCTGGAATTTCACTCTGATGCCTTGGAGCATTGGCACTGATGCAGTATGGTCGCTGATGCAGCAGCTGAAGGCCCTTTGTAAGGCAGCAAGACCATGTGGGGTGCTCACCCAATAACATGATACTGTCAGAACTTGAAGATAAGGATTGAAACTAGGGAACTGATAACAGATGAGGTGAGTGGAAAAATGCTTAAGAAGTAAAGTTGGTAGGACAGTGACTATATTGATTTCAGAAATTAAGGAAAGACAATGCGTTCATGGATAAACAGTAAAAAAAAATCTTACTGAAAAGAAGAATGTCAAAAAGTCAACTATTTGTTTAAAGAAAATGTTATTTATTTGATGGTCCCATTATCAAGAAAATTGAGAAATTAAATGCAACTATAAGTATGACTTATTTTGGATGAAAATCAATGCCTGAAGAACAGACAGGAGATGCAAACTGGACATTTTGCCTGAGAAGAGTTCCTTTAATAAATGCAACAATTCCAATTTTAGGTAACAGACCACAATTCAGAAGAGAAACTCAGCTCAGGAAGTAGGTATAGGAACTGAGCTGGATACGAGAAGTCTTTGTGGTATAAGATCTGAGCATTTAAAATATATTATTTTACAAAAGACAGCTCCTCTAGAGCTGTCACACCTTTGAGAAGTAACGGATGTGTACAACCCACTACTTTTAATTTCATGTTTTACTGTGGCACGTACCTACATGCATTTATTGAATACTCAATCTACACCAGGCACTTTTGTATGCTGCTATATTTTGGTTTTGCCTAAAAACAAACTAGAAACATAGTTAACAACCTTTGGCAAACAGCCTAGTCTTTTTAGATTGCAGACTGGCCATGTACAACATGAGATAACTGAGTTTTATCTCTGAGATGCCGTGAAATAAGTGGGAAATCTAATAACATGTCAAAAAAAACCTGAATCAATCACTTTCCCTAGGCTACATATTAATAATCTCATCCCTACAAAGAAAAAAGAAAGACTTGAAATTCTTTACATTAAAATAAATGATCAACATTTTGACATGGTATTTTTAATAACAGAGAATATTCTATAATTGTTTCATCTATCACCATCAGTCTCTTCATTACTTTATTGACTCTATCCATAACATAATTCCTGTGGCTAAATCTTTCTTTTATTTTTACAGAGACATTACACTGGCAGTAAAAATGAGCATTGTTGAAATAAAGAAATAATTAGGGTTAGTTTTTTTGTCAATAATTTGCTTAGTTTCTATGTTTCAGATGAGAAAAAAATTACCTTGATTCTTACGTCTAAGGAGCTAGGTTAGTATCTTCTACTTGAGTACTCTTACAACAAGTATGACAAAGTTCCAGTTGAACACTGTGACAAGACAACCTGAGATATTACTGTTGGTTTTATTTTAAATTGGAAGACAGAATAGATGAGATTTTAGGTGTCCAGATGCAGTTTTCTGCCTTTTAATAAGATAATGGCGGAAAAGACCAATCACATTTATTTTCTAGGAAAGATTTCTCCACACAATTTGCCTGCTATTTTAACTTTGTAAAACTGGTACTGTTGAATGAGAAATATAAAAACCAACAACATAACTGTAAGTCATGGCAAACAGACAAATGATAATTCAATAGAGAAAAGGTTTTAGGAAACAAAAAATATGCTGTTCTGTAAAATTCAGGAGAGAGTAAAGAACCAGTCTGCCTCCATCTTAAACTTAAATGCCATTTTGCAGTAAAGACAAATGAGATTCATTCCTGTTTACGATTAAATCTCTGTTTCTCAAGGCTTGGGCTACACCTGCCTTAAGTACAAATGGCTCTGTAGTACCTGTTCCAGGAACGGCAATCATGTCTTTGTTTCAAAAAGTTTAGACCATCTTTTGACCCTACCTTTGTTTCAAAAGGGTATATGAGTACCTTTGACTACTTGTTATGACTATGACTACCTTGTTATGCCCACTTTGCAACCATGTCTTTGTTTTAAGAGTTCATTAAGTTTAACTTCTGTTTATCTTACTTGTGGTATCCTATTTATTTTGCCCCCAAATCTACCATTTGGACACTCCCTATTCCTGAGCTATAAAAGCCTTGTCTTTATTTACATACAATCTTAAATCCCACATTACAGGAGGACATCCCCCATACATGAATAAAAACAAAAAAAAATCTTGCTTTAATTAATTGCTTGCTTTTATTTAGCCATGATGATTTGGGTTGGTGGTCTTTCTTCTTCTATCTTTGAGCCTGACAGGAAGAAAAATGAATTCTACAATAAACATGTGCTATCTCCTGTGCTTGTACACTCTTCTACAACCATCCTTTGTCTCTGTGTGTTTGAAGAAAACATGTACTTCACTAACTGTAATTTCAAATGGTAATTTGAATGACTTGTTCACATATTTTAAGGTAGTTTCCAACTAGGTTACTAACTTTTTTTTAAACACTTAGGTTTTGAAGATTTCACCTCCAGTAATAAAGTCAGCATCAAAATATGTGAGACAGGACAACGCATGGCTACCACCTCCACTGAAAAAATAAAAAAAGAAGAAAAGAAAATACAATATATTATAAAAACCTTCAGGCCCACTCCTGAAGTCAAAACCAAATAATATAAAATGAAAATTATTTTATAAGATTATTTTCATTATAAATTTATACACCATCCTGTTTTAGAATTACTAGGTTGACTGAAGAAAAAATGAAAGAGCATATGGACATTCTACCTTGAATGTAATTGTACATTCTATTATTTGCCAGAATGAGTTGAAAGAGCATGAATGAACAGTCTAATTCCACAGGTCTCCATTCATATTCCAGTATCTATGAAATAGTCTCGTCTCAGTGATGCTACAGTTCAGCTCTGAGTGGTGACACTTACACTATTTTGCCTGCAGTTTTTTTCTTGTCTGTTCAATATAGTAACTAAATGCTAGCAGAAGGGGCCATTTTCCAGGCCATTAGTGGGAAATGATACCTTACGTGACAGTTTAGCACTACAGTGTAAGCCATTTGCCAAAGAAAAGTAACTATCATCCATTGGATTTCCTGTTGGTCTCTTCCCTAAATAAGAGGAATAATACACTGTAAATAAAATTATAGCCCTCATTACTTGAGGTTTTAGCTACACTTTTATGAAGCTTCATTGGGAATTGAGTAGAGCTTAGGGTGCCTGGTTATCTATTGTTGAATCTTAAAAGAAGTAACTACTAATGGTAACTACTTAAATTTTTAAACATTAAAGATGGATACATGCAGAGAAACATGAACATACAACATCCCCATAAGGCAAAGATAGTTGCCACATTGTATCACCATGAAAACTGAACGTAGTGAATATAAGTCATTTTTTTCCTAAGCACTAGCTAGTAAACAGGTTAGTGTTTTAACCCTTGTCTGTGGGATTTAATTGTCAACTACTTTGTACCACAAACTTTAGAAAAAATGATTCTTGCATAACATGACCGAACGCTTTTTAACAGCTTACAACTAACAGTGATGCAAGCTGGATTACAAGCTAACAAACTCTATTAAGCACATGTAATAACAAGGCACATCCATAAGAAAAATCACTTTATAGTTGTGATATCTTTGTGTATAACTTCAGTCATGTCATTCCCATACGTCAAACATCATTTTGATTCTCATTTTAATATGAATTTAGTGAATGTTAACTGTGTATCAGATGGAGTCATAATTAGGTATCTATCTTCTCTGTAAATCTATAACTTTATTGTTCCCTAAAGATGTACCGTGCTAGCCTAGGCATTTCCCTGGGTTACTTACTTAAGCTAGACTAAATTGTAATTCTTGGTAGCAACTAAAATAGCTTTTACAGCATCAGCTGTATTCAGAGTCATGAACTAGTAGCATCAAGACACTTCCTTATATTTAGACCTGCTTCCAACTTGAGTGAGAATAAAAATAAAGAAACAGTTGTCTGAAACAACTGGTACGCAGGCAGTAGACATAAAGAAACTGAACTGGGATCTGTCCCTGAAAGTTGAGGTATTTTTTTCTGTAAACAACTTACTGGGTTGGTTTGATGTTCTATAAGAAATAAGAGCATGCATGAGTAGTTAAAACACCCTGCCCTCTTCCCCCAAAGAACTTTAAAACACATTTATTTTTTTGAGAAGTCCTAATTTTAAAGAAAATTGAACAAAACAGTATAAATAAAAAGGTCCCATGGGATCAATACCCACTTTTACCTGTAATTTTCTGATGTTGCTATACTGGACTCCTTACAGTTACTCAGTCAATGGTGGCACATTACTAACCCAACTCTACATTTCATCCATATTTCCTTAATTTTAACTTAGTATTTGTCAGTTTTTAGGCATTTGTACTGGCCTGCCTTTGGAATTATGACAAGATACACCCTCAGCTGATACCACTAAGAGCACCACCTATGTCTATTCACTGTGTTCCCTTTTTTATAATTATTATTTTATGCCTTTTTATTTCTAATTTTAAGTTAGAAATAAGGTTGCTTCACATGTCAATCCCAGTTCCCTCTCCCTCTCCCTCCCCTCTTCCCATGCCCTCTCACCAACTCCCCCATCCCCACCTCACCCAAGCCCCACTCCCTTCCCTAGGGAGGGTGAGGCCCTCCATGGGGGGTGTCCATAGTCTGTCATTTCACCCAGGATAGGGCCTGGACCCTCCCCCCAGAGACCAGGCTTGAGAGAGCATCTCTCATTGTGGGATGGGCACCCAAAGCCCATTTGTATGCGAGGGATAAATACTGATCTATTTTAAAATGGCCCTGCCCCCTCCCATCCCCCTCTTCTCTCTCTCTTGCTGTCTGTTTCTTGCCCCTTTCCCTCTCTGCCTGTCTTTCCTCTCTCCCACTGCTTCTCTCTCCCTGGAAGCTCTTCTCCCCCCTCCCCTTTCCCCTTTTTATGACCATTTTGCCTTAATAATGATAATGATAATAATAATAATAATAATAATAATAATAATGAACTCAGCTGCATAGCATCTTTTTCTATCTAGAGCCATGTTTTTAAAATCCATTGTCACATGCTCCATGACCATACTTTAAGCCTCATTTTAGAATATCCTATTTTGTCAAGTTGCCCTGCAATTATCAGTGAAACAATATTATGAATTAAACTGAGGTAGTAGGCACACTCAATAGTTTCTTGTTCCTGAGGTATCATAGTTTTAAACACTGCTCACTAAAAAGGGAAGAAAATATATTTGTATATGTTATGACATTTATCTATAAATATATATTCATCAGCAATATATATTTAACAACCCACATGTAGATTAGGCTGAATCTAAATACATAAAATTATCCTGAATTCTAAATTATTACTATATTTGTCATTATGATTATCAACACTTCAAGTTGTTTATGACTTTTAGATAAAAAGGAAAGTGCATGAATGTGCACACACACACACACACACACACACACACACACACACACACACCAGATACAATCCCTGAACCTCTGTTACTGACTCCTCTAGATGACCCAGAGAGAAGTTTGCTTAAGAGAATGCTATATTTGGGCTCAGAGGATGATCTCCTCTGCCATGTAATAGTAATCTCAGAATTGAAAATTCATCAGGCAAAAGGGGGAAATAGAAACAGTTCTTACTTTTAATGATAGTGCCCTAACTTGAAAATGAAATTAAAGTTGTAATAAACCAATAAGTACTCCAAAGAAAGATAAAGAGGGCTGACACATTTTGGTGAAAATAGTATAATCAGAAAAGATCAGGAGGTACTAGGGATAGAGGCTGATGAGTAGGCTATATCCTCCAGGTAGAGAAGAGGGTGGGGGACTTCCTGACCACACCATGTACAGACTATTTAATAACAGCACTTACCTATCTACCAACTCTTGGAAGTTGAAAGGTAAAGAGGTTTTCTATAAAATATTTTCGAAGAAAAATAAACTGAAATACATCTATTTAAAAAACCTGACCAAGCCGGGCGTTGGTGGCGCACGCCTTTAATCCCAGCACTCGGGAGGCAGAGGCAGGCGGATCTCTGTGACTTCGATACCAGCCTGGACTACCAAGCGAATTCCAGGACAGCCTCCAAAGCCACAGAGAAACCCTGTCTCGAAAAACCAAAAAAAAAAAAAAAAAAAAACCTGACCTAGTTGTGAATCAATGTCTATAATTAACTAACTAGTTAATAAAAGATTTAGTTTAACCAAAGGCAGAGAAAGAACATGCAAATTAAAAAAATCAGAATGAAAAGGGGGATATAACAATGGATACTGAGCAAATCCAAAGAATCTTCAGGTCAGACTTTGAAAATCTGCACTCCACAAAATTCAAAAATTTAAAGGAAATGGACAATTTCCTGTATAGATATTACTTACCAAAATTAAATCAAGAACAGATAAGCAATTTAAACAGACCTATAACCCCTAATAAAGTAGAAGAAGTCAACAAAAGTCTCCTAACCAAAAACAGCCCAGACCCAGATGGCATTAGCACAGAATTCTACCAGAAATTCAAAGAACACCTAATACCAATACGCCTCAAAGTGTTCCTCGCAATAGAAGTAGAAGGTTCAGTGCCAAACTCTTTTCACGAGGTACCCAAGACATACAAAGATAAAACTAAGAAAGAGAACTACAGACAAATATCACTCATGAACATTGATGCAAAAATACTCAATAAAATATAAGAAAAATCATCCACCATGATCAAGTAGGTTTCATCCCAGGGATGCAGGGATGGTTCAACATATGAAAATCTGTCAATATGAACAATCTGAAAAAGAAAAACCACATGATCATCTCACTAGATGCTGAAAAGGCCTTTGACAAAATCTAGTACCCCTTCATGATAAAGGTCCTAGAGACATAAGGGATAACAGGAACATACCTGAACATAATAAAAGTTATTTATAGCAAACCAACAGCCAACATCAACTAAATGGAGAGAAACTCAACTCGATTCCTCTAAAATCAGGAACAGAACAAGGTTGCCCACACTGTCCATATCTCTTCAATATTGTACTTGAAGTTCTAGCTAGAGCAATAAGACAACAAAAGAAGATCAAGGGGATACAATTTGGAAAGGAAGAAGCCAAACTTTCAGTGTTTGCAGATGATATGATAGTTTACATAAGTGACCCGAAAAACTCTACCAGGGAACTCCTACAGCTGATAAACACCTTTTGCAAAGTGGCAGGATACAAGATTAACTCAAGAAAAAAAAGAAAGAAACAGTACCCCTACTATATACAGACGATAAATAGGTTGAAAAAGAAATCAGAGAAATATCACCATTTACAATAGCCACAAATACCATAAAATATCTTGGGGGTAATGCTAACCAAAGTTCTGCATAGCAAGAACTTTGAGTCTTACTAGTGAGATCTCCAGAGATCTCCAACGATAACATCAACTGGCAAACTAAGCAATAGTGGAGAGACTACATTAAATGCCTATCCTTGATGATAAGGTTGATGACTACCATATATGCCATACTAGAACCTTCATCCAGTGACTGATGGAAGCAGAGACAGATACCCACAGCTAAACACTGAACTGAACTCCTAGAACCTAGTGACAGAGATGGAGGAGTGATGAACAAAGGGGTCAAGACCATGATGGTGAAACCCACAAAGACAGCTGACTGGATAAAGGGAGCTCTTGAATCCCAGACTGATGCCTGAGAGGCCACAGGGAACTGATCCAGACTCCATGAATGTAGTCTCAGTGAGGAGGCCACAGAAATCACTGGGGCCTTGGTTAGTAGATCAGTGTTTACCAAGGTGTATGAATGATCTTTGGGAGCCCATTCCAAATAGAGGGATGCTCTCTCAGCCTGGACACATAGGGAAGGGCCTAGCTTCTGCCCTGGATGAAATGACAGACTTTAGAGATCCCCGCAAGGAGGACCTCACCCTCCCTGGGGAATGATATGGGGATTGGGGGACTGGTGGATGGACAAGGGAGGAGGAATGGGAGAGGGAGCTGGGATTGACATGTGAAGCATTCATGTTTCTAATTTAAATAAAAAAACATTACAAAAAAGAACTTTGAGTCTTTAAAGAAAGAAATTAAAGAAGATACCAAAAAATGGAAAGATCTCCCATGCTCTTGGATTGGTAGGGTCAACATAGTAAAAATGGCAATCTTGCCAAAAGCAATCTTCAGATTAAATGCAATCCCTATCAAAATACTGGAACAATTATTCACAGACCTTGAAAGAACAATTCTCAACTTTATATGGAAAAACAAAAGACCCAAAACAGCCAAAACAACCCTGTACAATACAGGAACTTCCAGAGGCATCACCATATCTGACTTCAAGCTCTACTATAGAGCTATAGTCCTAAAAACAGGTTGGTATTGGCACAAAAATAGACAGGTAGACCAATGGAATCTAACTGAAAACACAGATATTAACCCACACACTTACCAACACTTGATTTTGGACAAAGAAGCTAAAATTATACAATGGACAAAAGGAAACATCTTCAACAAATGGTACTGGTATTACTGGATACTGGCATGTAGAAGACTACAGATAAATACATGTCTATCACCAGGCACAAAACTTAAGCCCAAATGGATCAAGGACCTCAACATAAATCAAACCACACTGAATCTCTCAGAAGAGAAAGTGGGAGGTACTCCTTGGTACAGAAGACTGCTTCCTGAACATAACATCAGTAGCACAGACACTGAGATCGACAATTAACAAATGGGACCTCCTGAAACTGAGAAGGACACAGTCAACAAGACAGAAGGCTGATCTCCAAAATTTACAAAGAACTCAAGAAGCATGTCTCCAAAACAGCAAAAGATCCAATTTAAAAGTGGGGTACAGAGCTAAATAGAGAATCCTCAATATAGGAGTCTAAAATGGCCCAAAAGACACTTAAGAAAGTGCTCAACATCCTTAGCCATCAGGGAAATGCAAATCAAAACAACTCTGAGATACCATCTTATTCCTGTCAGAATGGCTAAAATCAAATACCAATGACAATTTATGCTGGAGAGGATGTGTAGAAAGGGGAACACTCCTCCACTGCTGGTGGGAGTGCAAACTTGCACAGCCACTTTGGAAATCAGTGTAGAGATTCCTCAGGAAAATGAGAATCAGTCTACCCCAAGACCCAGCGATTCCACTCTTATGCATATACCCAAAAGATGTGCATTCATCCAACAAGGACATCTGTTCCAGTATGTTCGTAGCAGCATTGTTTGTAATAGCCAGAACCTGAAAGCAACTTAGATGCCCCTCAACTGAAGAGTAGATGGAGAAAATGTGATACATTTACACAATAGAGTACTACTCAGTGGAAAATATCCAAACAACTGCAATACAAAAGCAAAAAAGCTTGCTTGTTTAAAGCATGAAATGCTTCAAGGCTCTTGAGTAACTCACGGAGTATCTTTAATACCTTAGTGCCAAATGGAAAGAAACCATCCTCCAATCAAAGACTTGCTTGAAAGAATTGCTTGTTGACAAACTCATTTCCTTGTTTGTTTTTTCTCTTGATGAAACATAAACAACTCTGTGAGAATCCAGACAAGAGGATGACTAATGATACAGTTTAAAAAGTAGCTAGATGGTATTGGAGTGTAGTTCAGTATTAGAATGCCTGTGTAGCATTTATAGGTACAGCTGGTTTCCATCCATACGACCCAAGACAAAAAGATTCCAGAATGTAGACTTGATGGATGCATTGGCTCATGGTGGTGTAGATTAAGTCATCCGTTGCTTGCTCTTATTGACTGTTGTGCTTGCTATCACTTCTATTACAGAGAAAGGTTCTGGCCAAGTGCCATGTATCAGACTTAAATACTGTCTATAAAAATGGAAGACCAGAAAGATGAGTTCACTTACACCAAGTATTCTCAGAATTTCCAGCCCAGGCCATGCTTTGTGGAATTGCTGGCTCTATGACCGAGCAGAGGAGAGGTGATCTTAGCCAAACTAGAGTCATTTTCTTCCTGTCCTTAGACCTTACATAGGAATCTAAATTAGAAACTACAGAAATTACCAAGAACTTGTGTGCTGGGTAAGGGGGTCTGCGGATTATACCATGGATAGGAAAAACCCAGATCTTTTTCTACTATGAACTAAAATTAGAGTTATTACACAAACATTTCAACTCTTGCATGAAACCTGCTTTACTTACAAGTGTCTTTAATAACACCATGGAAAGTTCTCCTAGCATGTCGGTGAGGGTTGTTTAAAATAATCTGGTAGATGTCAGCAGGTTCTTTTTACTAAGTTGGGAGTCCTCCTCCATGTGAAGGAAATGAGGCCAAATGACTAGAACTCATCTTTGGAGAGGGTTGATTTAATTCTTCCATGAATCTATACAAATTTACTTGCCATTTAAGTCAGAACTTCTTAAGTGTTGGGAGGATTCACTGACATAACAACATATAGTTCTTAGAAGATAAGCAATACTCTGTTTTAGTCAGAGTATTTTAGTGTTTAATGACATCAAGTAAAATTATTTTGAAGTTATAAATGTATTCAAAATGGGATTTTCTAAAACTTGTCACTGACAAAATGATATACTTATATCCATTTGTTGTTTGAAAGTAATCATCTTAATACATTTGAGTATCTGTATGTTGTATGTTTTGAACATTGGATGCCCTATCCCAATTAAGGTTTTTGACAATGACTCCTTTCTTTTCTTTCCTCCCCCTCTTTTTCCTCTCTTCCTTCCCTGTATCTGTTCCTTCCTCCTTCCTTCTTTCATTTCTAACTTTCCTTTTTCTTTTCATATATAGATGCATATATATACATATATGTGTGTGTGTGTGTATAAAATCTTCAGGACTGATTAGAAGTATAATTTCTTTTTAGGGTTTTTTCTGCTCTTAATTTTGCTCATTTTCAGAATCTTGACTTAAATTTGACTTCTTCAGGGTCACCTTCCATGACTGCCAGCCTTTGCCTCCAAAATCTACAGAAATTTCCTTTGCTTTATTTCCTCTTGCAATAATATGTGTTTTTCATTCATAGATCTTACTATGATCTGTAATACTTTACTAGTACAATCATTTGTTGAGTGCTTCTTTCTCATTAGCCCATACATTTTAGGGGTTAGAAAAACTTGTCCAAAATATATTTCTTAAAGCTAACAATAGAATGTACAAAGAAATTGTTCTTTTGGTCACATAATTACTCTTCCAACCTTGATTCATTTGCATTTTATCTGTACTAGGTGATTGTCACTCAACATTAATAAAACTATTCAATATTACTTTTCTATTGCAGATTTGGAACATTTTTTAGTTAAAGCTAAGGTGTTTTTTTGCTTTTCTATTATTAAATGGATTTGGAAAATTAATATTGCAAAAGTATTATTGCATCTTGTAAGGGATCAGGTAGGCAAGGTCCCAGATCATGAAAGATCAGGGCACAACACTCCTAAAACAGACTCCTGGTTTTTCTAACATTAGGACATTGATAATTCACATGCATAAAAGACATAATTAAAAATCTTAATGAGGGTGGAATTTCTTTCTAAACAGCTACAAAACAATCATTCAAATGACTAAATACACAAAAAAAGAAGGAGGAAGCAACCAGATATATTTTATTGTAGCAAGACATAAAAAAACTCATTGTGTCATTTGTTCATTTGCAAATAAGTTATCTTGGAACAAATAATCCCTATAAATCAGTCTTAATGTTTCATTCATTCATATAATATGTAAAAATTAAAACTGTTTATTACTATCAACAGTAATAAGCATGTCATTCAAAAGGGTTAAACACAAATTGATGGAGATACTATTTATATTTCAAGAATAGTCATAAATCCAAAGGTCTTCAAGTGCTCCCTTCAAAAATGTACTTGTAATAATAGGCAATGTGACAACAATACTCCTATTTTGTTTCTTGAAAAGAGACTTTAAGACTTGACAGACATTGTGTTGCAAAAGCAAAAATCTATTATTTTTCTTGTCCAATAAAAATGTTCATGTCAGTTTTTCTTTCAACTCTAAACAAAAACAGTATAAAATATAGTAATAACTAGTGAGTTCACTATGAACAACAAAGGAGCCTTGAACTGCATGGCAAAACTTCTCCTTCAATTGTTTGCAAAGGAGACACTATGTAAATAAACACATCTGGATTCCCTCACCTACTACTAACATCTTGCCCAAATTTATCATTCATCAGCAGTAAAATCATTTCATAGGTTTACCAATTTAATGCCCATAAAAATAAATTATAAAAACAACCAACTACAGGAGGTCCATCTTGTAGAACAGCAAATGATCTCCTTGTGAGCCTATTACTTAGGTTAATTTATTATTCATTGTAATAGGCATTTACTGAATATTAACTCTGTGCAAGGCATTAAACACTTATTTTTCTAGGGTCAAAATAAACAATCCAGGTAAGTGTTCAATTTTTAGTGCATACATGTGTTTTATTTAAACTAAACAAATGAGTCAGAGAATTATATGTTGACAGAAACTGTGTGCAAAGAATAAAGTTAATGCATGGTTGAATGGTTAATGGATGAATGGAGTGCTTCAGAGAGGAATGGGTGGACCCATCCTACTATAGTACGGATCTGAGGACAGATTTCTTCAGTACAGAGGAGCTCTAACTGTTTCCATAATCTTTGTTTCCTCAGTGTTATGTTTAGGATGTAGTTTGTTTCTCATGCTTCATGTGTTAGAATTTTGGTCCCTAGCAAGTTGGCACTGGGAAGGAGTATGGAACTTGTAGGAAGTTAAGGCTAGTGGAAAGTACTCAGAAAGTATAACTGGGTCTACACTGCTCATTCCTACCTAGAGACATCATTCGTTATGACACACACTTCTTCATGGTTTCACAAAGCAGCACTCCCACAAAAGGCCAATCAACAGGCCCAATTGCTCTTACAATTTCATTCTCCCAAACTGTGACCTGAATAAACTTCACAAATTTATAAAATAGCCAGCCTCTAGCACTTTGGTATAGTAGTTCAAAATATATTTGCATACTCAAACATTTAGAAATTATGTCATCCTGCATCAAAATGCTAGAGCTGCTTGCTATATGTACTGGCATTTGTACAGCAAGCGACAACAATCACACCAGAAAAATACTTCTAGTGGCCATATGCCATTGCTCATGTGACACCTTTAAAGGAAATTAAAACATGAATTAAACCCCAAGCTTTATCTTACCAAGGTATTTCACAAATTACTCTATCACAGAATTTAAACTTTTATATCACTGACCCTGTCTACTGAAATACTGAGAAAATTATTAAAATTAAGAAAAAATAAGTTGACTTAATTCAGCAGAGACCTGCAGGCAGGAAGATGATGTCAGGAAGGGGGACAGGAAGAAGTTGAAAAGAAAGCAAAGTATAAACCAAACCGAGGTGTTTGAGACATTGAGTTCCAGTAATATCACATTTAGGAGTGCTCAACGCTGTACCTGAGATGTGTAACAGTGCGGCCACGCTCACATGGGCACCTGCCACAAGAGGCATGCTTACACTGAAAACTACATTGCATTAATGTTCACAAGTTAATAGTTATGACGTCAGACTCTTAAAAGTGTTTTTCTTCCTATTTTGTCTTCTTGCTTGATAATCCTATCACAAATTTCAATACAGTTATGGCTGGAGCTTGGGGCCGAACACACATGCTCCAGACCCCAAGCTCACGGCCAGCTTCACAAAAGCCTATCAGGCAGACAGACATGGGATGAATGAATTAGAGAAGTAACTGTTTCCATCTTTAGTCTACATTTCCCTGCTTTGAAATGTTTTTCTTATTCTCAGTAAAGTTGTAAACTCACTGTTGATTTTAGGAATATTGTTCCCGAAGTGAGATATTCAAACGTTTTTAATTCAAAGTGATACCTTATAAGCTATAAAAATTTTGCCACACACATCTGTGTTAAACACCTCCAAGAACTGTAAAATGTGAAGCTCAAAAATGAGACCTGTCTAGAGCCATACCGTGAAATTAGAGATACTTCACAAAAAGCTCAAGGAAGGTAACTTTGCCTCTTATTTCCTTTAGGACAAATATAGTTGAAATAATTAGGAAAACTCCAAACAGCTGTCCATTAAATGGAGACTACAAAGAAGTAAACAAAGACCTGGTCCCACCAGTTTTCACCTTGCATCAGACACTGTCCTCTCAGACCATCTTCTGACCTGTTGAAGAGAATGAAGCTCCTTTATCTTTAATTCAGTATAGATGTTTCATTGTAATAATCCTTGGTCATTATGTGAAGGTATGCTCTAGTAAATATATATATATATATATATATATATATATATATATATTTGCATCCATTTATCTTTATTGCAATTGCTGCTAGTTTACATTTGTGTTTCTTTTCTCTGTTGCCAGTTAATTTCATATCCTTATCCCATCCTTTTCAAATATAAGTACATTGTATTTGATATGAGTAGCTGCAAGTAACTTTAATAAGGATATTTTTTAATGAAACCAAATCCTTAAGCATACTCATGAACCTACTTAAGTCTTAAACTAAAGGTTTTTATTTTTCTTGAAAAAGGGAATTGACTGTGGTTACACGAAGTGATATTTTACAGAAATGAAGAAGGGAAATGCTCTATCCTGAGTTTTATTTTAAGATGAGAGAAAGGAAGGTGACTTTCTACAATTGAGTGTTATACTCCTTCAGCCTGTCTCCATTGAAGTCCTAAAATAAATGGTTGTTTCATCCAAAACTTCTTCCTACTGGAAATGGAAACATTGGATAAGCTATTGTTACACAAAAATGATGATGTTTTAAGCATGCCGTGTTCTACCAGCACTGAAGTGACACTTCCTCTTTGAGATTTCATGATTGGGAAACTTAAACTAAAATATTGATGCTGCCTCTGAGTGGTTCACAGTTATAGTTAGCTAAGATGCCCACTGGTCTTGCAAAGAGGACCACAGAAGGAATTATTGATGCAATTCATGTCTCCTCTTTCATTCCAACTCAGAGCATCAAAAGCCAAAGGAAACAATTCACTTAACAGAGTCTATTCATTGGTCACAGAAGGTTCAGTACCAGTCACAGATGACCCTTCACATTTCATCCATTCTTTCCTGAACTCTCTGGTATTACAAAACCAAAACTGATTCTCTTTTCAGAAGCAGAACTGGCCCAAGTAAAGCAAGAGGTCTCATTGTCTTAGTCATTAAAAGATTCTTCAGGTAAGTAAAACACTTTAATTTTCCTCTGGACAGAACATACTTCAGTAACAATCAATGAAAAGTTTCCAGATGTATCTATCCCAAAAGCATATAAAAACTACATTTCAATGTTATGAAAATATAAGACCAGAATATGCCAACAGTACTCAATATTCATCAAAGCACCCATGACGACAAACAAGTTTATTTTGACGTATGTTCATTTGATTAAATGATTCCTGTGTGAGCCTATGAAACTGAGTTTAGAGCTCCAACACCAGAAAACATGTCAGAAGTGAGACAGCACAAAAACAACTTTTTTTCTCATTTATGGGATTCCTTGACATCTGATGATAGATATTTCAAAGCAACTTTAAATAAACACAATTTTCATTAATTGAACAAAATGACTATATACCCCACCAAAAATACACATGGAGGGATGGGACTGTATATCAAATGATAAAAAACAACAACAAAAAACCAAAACAAACAAAAAACCATTCAGTCTATATTTCAAAATGAAGGATTTTAAAGAGAATATATGATAAAATACAGAAGAGTAAATATCTTACAGAAGTGCTTAAGATTTCAGGAAGTTTCACAGCTACCATAAATATTTCTGTTTTCTCCATAACCTACCTCCCACTCTCAACTCCAGCAACAGAACATAAAACAAGTCACAGTTCTGTGTCCTGTTGCTTATATAGCAAGCTGTAAACGTCGAGGAGATTTAGCAGGCCACATTTGACTTATGATTCAAATGTGTCTGCCTCATTTTCTTTCACAATATGACATAAAGTTCACTTGCAATGTTGAAATGTTTCTTAGTGTTATTCAGAGAAATAAAGACAGGTTATATAAGTTCACCACAGTTGACCAGAGTGCAGTTGGCACTAATTTGACTAATTTAGTATTGCCCTCATCAATCCTGGAAGATACCACATGATAAACAGAAAGCCTGAAGCAAAAGTAAAGATCTGGATTGGTCTGGATCCATATGAGTACAGTTGAGATAGATAAATTATAATCATCTGAACTAATTAGAGGGCTGTAGAATTTATTTTTCTAAGCTCTGAAAGGTTTTAATCGATGATGATCCTGTAAATGCCACAGGGCTATATGGTACTGATTCATTTGCTAATTATATCCCATTACATAAGATACAAACTTGGTTACACACAGATTTGAGGAGCTCTTGGAATTCATGACTTGAACAGCTCCATGCATTTTGAAATGACTTTTCTGAATGTCTTCTCATACAAACATGCACAAATTAATACAGCCTAACCAAGTAACTCAGACCAAAATGATCAAGTTTACAAACTCCATGAAGGATAGTTCTGAACATTGTACCCTTCCCCCTGCCCCCTTTACAGGCCAATTAAAACAGCTTGATGAAAAATTACTGAAATGCTAAGTGCATTGCTATTCAAATCATGTAAGACAGTGCCAGAAGCCCTCCCCACCTGGTTTTAAAACCATATGGAGCTCTGTTTAAAAATTTAAACTCAACTTTAGGCAGTCACATCTGCATCTAATATTTTGGCAGTAAAAACCAATTCACCCTACTTGAATGTCAAATGCAGACTTAATATTTTCTTTTACTCAAAAAAATAATGTCAATTCATTCTAACCTCAAACTAAAAATATTTAATAATTATAATCAATGGCCTACTAAGGCAACACTTAACTGATAATATCGTGGAGCTATTACAAAAGTAAATGCTGCATTTCCCTTTTGGAATATTCATTATTATTTGCTTTGGTAGAACACTATTAGAGGGAGGGCAATTTCAGAATTATATACAAGTAAGACATATCAGTTAAATTCCAATAAACTCTTGGTGGAGGATCTCAAATTTTATCATATACATGATAAAAAATATTAGACAGTATAAAACACATATGTACTTGCAAAACTAAGTATGTATATACATGTTCACAGATAGTTTACTTCCCTATATAGTACTTAAAAATCTAATCTAAATAGAAATTTATAAATTTACATAACATTTACTGATTTGTATATATGCATATATGCAAATGTAATGGAATCTTGCATGTACCCTTGAGCTTGAAGTTTTTCAGTGCTCCTTCTTTCTATGAGACAATGCCATCATTTTCTTATACATGTGTATAGAGACAATTTGCACATGTACAAGTGCATGCAAATATATCCTCACACATATAATGTGTTTTATTACAGTGATTAATGCATACTACCTCCTTTTCCAAAGTAACATAACTCAAGGGTAACTAACTATCAACTCATGTATCTCTCCCACATTCTTTTTGATTGTACAGAAAAATAGTTTAAATGTGCTTTACAGTTAGCTGGAGGAAGTTAACTCAAGTTATCATGGAATAAAATTAAGTGCAAAAGAATAGCAAACATGATGACAGTTTGAGTCGGAAAAGGAAAAAAAGACTAGATTATCAGTTATATCAGGGTTCAAACTAGAGCTAAGATATTTCAATATTTTTTTGAAAGCAAGACGGCATCACAAAAGTCACCAGCTAGGTTTTTGCACTGCCTGGAACCCGCTTCTTCGAGACAGCCACATTTAATTTTCCTAGAGCCTGAAAATTACCCTACGCTAAAACCTTTTTCTTAGGGATCAAAAGCCTTATTTCAGAGTGCTCTACATTCCTCTTAGAAAAAAAGAATTGTAAGATAGGGCTTGTATATGAAAACATTTCAGAAACATGTAGCAAGAGTCTCCAAAGTCTTACAGCATAATCACTAAGGGGACAATTTCAAGATGTGACTGAATCCTGAGGCGATTTCTGATAAAATACTTTAAGAAATTCAGGCACTAAAGAAAATCTCAAGCTGAACTGAAACTAGAGATTTCAAGTAGTTGGAAGACCAACTTCTCTTTCTTTGGTAGAATGATTGAAAGTATACATTGTTTTAAATGACACACTCATTTACAAATAGCAAAAGGGTCTACGCTTTCTGCCACTACAGAGAATATAATGAAAAGAAATACCTGAGGTCGTGATGCCAGTGAGTTAACAGGAACAGTTTATGGGCTCAGGTTGGGGTAAAGAATCTTCTCTCTCCCTCAGTAGGAAACCACAGCAGAATGGCCCAGAGAATATTCCCAGTGACGCGCAGCATATCCAGTTGTAACCAGCTGTATACTTCAAGAGATTTAGTTCGATTTCATTTGGATTGGGGTTTCGGTAGAACAACTATTGTTGTATGGATAGGCATGCTTATGAAGCAAGACTTTCTTTTTATGTCTGCTCCTGGGATTCAGCATGAGCAAACTTTTGATTTGTGAGCCTTTGCTTTCCCTCAAGAAAAGTGGTCAGACTGAAGTGAAAGAAGAGAGTCCCCCTCTCATCCTGGAAGTAGAATTCCCACAGTGTCAAAAAACCACAATGAGATAGTGTAACAAAATATGGCTGTGAGCTCCCATCTGTCTTCAACAAAACTGTTTTCTCAGCCATTCTTTGGGTAAATCTCTATTAAAGTCGTCCATGTAAACAGCTGGAGTTGTTAGATACTAACTTGAACATGGTTACACGTATTATACACTTCCTGACAATCTGAGATATGGTTTAACCTTTGAAAATCATAATTAACAACACAGTCTTTAGCAAGCATTTCCTAGAACATATGTGCTTTGAGTCAAGTTCTTCATCCACATGGAATCCAATCCCCTCTAAAATCCCTGCCTCCCATTTTCATTTTCTTTTCATGTTTTCCACCTCCCATGAATAGGAAAGTCTTCAAGCCGTATCCTAGAGCTTAAATGACTGCAATGTGCTCAACAATGCAGATGATGGATAACTTTTTGAAATATTATAAGTGGCTGTGCTTTATTTCAGAAGCCACTGCCAGAAGGAAAGTCATGGGCCAGATTCCTAACTCCCTTGGAGCTGTAGAAATGACCCCATGAAATTCCTCAAGCCGGGAAATAAATATGGATTAGACTTTGCCTCAAATGCAAAGATCACTTTTATTCTTGGCAAACTGTGTGGATAGCTTTGGATTTGGATGTAAATTTTGATTTGACCCATGTACTCTTTGCCTTACCGACAAAAAAGCAAACATAGCAATATAAATGTCTCTTAATCTTACAGCATTGGAAATGTGAGTGGGCATTTTCATCCATATATTTTGCTTATGTAATAGTGTGAACTTTTATTAGGTCCAGTTTTCAAACAATGACATTATGTCTATTTTCTCAAATATTAAAGTATGATTAATTCCTAAGTAGTCTTTTCAAAAAGATGCTATCCTGTGTATAAAGGAATTAAGAAATGTCCCATACATGTAAATATACTTTAATTCATCCTAAGGTATTTCAAAAAGAAATATGATACATCAATAGTCTATTACAAGCATTGCTAAATAACTAAAAATAAATAGAATTGTTTATATTTTTCATGGATGATGAATAAAAGTTAACCACTTAAGAAGCTTGAAACTTCTCATCTGTGCTTTCATTAATGCCTGCCCTCTACTACTGCTATATGACTTTTCAAAGAATTAAAGCCCAAACTATACCAAAAAGTTATCATTTATGAAACGGTTGTATTGCATTATTCTGGACACTAGATTAAGATACCTACTTCTTGTAGAAACTCTATGAAGGTCAAATTGCAATCTGCAGTTTAGATATAAAAAACCTGTGTCTCAGAAATTTGTGCTGCTTCATGACAAGTGTAGAAGTTTAAACTTGCCCTGACTAGCTCTTAAGTTTTCTTATTACTCAAAGGCCTGTATGTAATCTAAAAAAATCAAAGATTTAGTTAATCCACCAAAACAGCTGTTAAAATTTAATGCTGTTAAATGAAGTCCAACAATTAACACAGTCTTATTCTTTCACTGTCCAAAATGAGCTTGGAAAGGTTAGAGCCCTCAAGAACTTCTGAGCTTGTTTTCAAAAATCCTACGGGACGTAATTCTTAATGGCTGGGAAACAATTTCACATGCTATCCCACACTCATACAATATTGAGGAAAGAGATAAAGATAATTCATTCATGTAAAGATTGCACTGTTATGATTTTCGCAGAACTATAAAATAATTTAAAAGTGTATATTTTTATTATTTTATGACGCTTACTATGACACTTCAAAACCAGGACATTCTTCCTATTAGAAAATGGTTCAAAAGATAATAATTTTCAGGGCTGCTAAGATAGCTCAGTTGTTAAGAACAGTAACTGCTCTGCTAGCATAAGCATAAAATTCTGAAAGCTTTCATAGGAGTGAAAAAAGTAGTATTGAGGATACACAGAAAAAGGCTTTAGAATATAGAAGAAAATTAACTGTAAAGCACATGGGAATGAACTTGTCAGTAATTTTATGTGCTTGTAGCACATGGCTGGATGATTAGAACTTATCAGATATTATACAGTCTGAAGCTTAGCAAACTGAAATAGGAATTACTTTTTAGGTACAGATTTGATGATTTGGGCTCAAGTTTGTTAACAGGTCTTTCCACCATTTTGTCTAGGCTCACTCATGTATAGTGAGTGTGTGACCCATCATTGATACACACATAGGCATAAGATGTACATTTGCTGGCTGTTTATTGGGGACTAAGACATTGTGACAGTGATTATCCAACAGCTTGCCCATGTTTATTATGTGGAGCTCCCAAGAGCAACAAATTGGAACACTACTGCTCCGTGAAGGTTAGTCCCAAAACTCTTCAATATCTGTACAAGAGCCTTGTAGTGCTGAGATGAAATCATGGGAGATTGGCTCAAATTCAAGATTTCTAAACATATCTCTTCTCTACCTTGAAAGTACTGCACAATTTTGAAATGTTTTAGATTATCACTGGATAGAAACATTATAATAAAATAGAAGTGACTCACCAACTACTTTTTTTCCAAAAAGAAAACTACTAAATCCCAGTGATAAAGGAACAGTAGCTTATTTTCACAGGTACTTAAGTACATTCAAAGAATGATAAGATCACTGTTTACTACAACACTATTCAAAAGACATACAAAAGTATATGCTAAATAGTGTTTCCAAGTAAAAGATGAATAGATATAACATTTGATAACCTTCCCCCTGATAAAAAAATTAAGAACTAAGAAAATACACTAAGGATAGACAGTATGACTGAGAAGAAGACAACCATGAAATTAAGAAATAAGAGTGTCCATAACACAAAGAGGGTTGCTCTCTCTGCCTGGTCTCTTAGGGGAGTGCCTGGACCCTACCTTGAGTGAAATGACAGACTCTAGATATCCCCTATGTGGAAGGAATTGGCAATAGGGTGGGAGGATAGGGGGGATGGGGGGGTACGGGAGGAGGGGAGGGAGAGGGAACTGGGATTGACATGTAAAACAAGCTATTTAAAATTAAAATAATAAAAAAGATTTTAAAAAAGATTTTAAAACAATGTGTAACTATCCAGTAAAACTTGCATGGATAACTTGGAGCATTTATTTTCAATTAACTCAAAGCATGCTTGCATGTTCAGCACACAAAACAAACCTAAGTATATAGTATACTCGCAGCTTTACATTCAACTTTTTTATTTTCCTTTATTAAAACCCAGTTTTTAACTATGAAATCTTGTTAGAACACAAAGTTTCTAAGGACCAGAGAGTTTTCTGTTTTCAAATATTAGCTAAAAACAATAATAATAAAAGTAACACTTCAGGCATTTATTAATATTTGTTTGGGTTTAGTATGTAGGTACTCAGAAGTACAACAAAAAAGATGATAAAGTTGCTCTAGTCTAACTGCAGAAATAGGCTGTCTTCTAATTTACAAGAATAATGGAACCATTGTGTCTGCTGGGAAAACATCACTTGGATAGTTTGCTTTCTATTAATTCTTTAACTTTGATATGTCAGTAGCTAATTTGTCTGTGTCTAAAAAGACGAACCCAGATGAAGGCTCTAAAATCTGTACAGTGTGTGGAATATAGAAAAGCCTCTTTCAGAGAAGCACAATAACCTGAGGTGTTTTCATTTCCCTAGCACTCTGACAATGAGGACTCAGAAGGTCCAGACTGTGAGTGGGGGGCCATATTGTGAGTGTGCATTTGTAGTGATACAAATCCAACTGAGGGGCTTGAGCATGGTACACAAGAACTGTTCCCTGACATTTAATACCATTTCCAAGCTACATTTTTAAAAAACATTTCTGGTTTCTAAAGTCAACTTTGGCTTTTATCCTATTTGTATAACTATACAACATAGTTGGGTGTGTAACAATATGTAAGATGGCTGAATACATGAATGAAAGAATGAGTTAATGAATTAAAATCAACAAATGGAAGTTAGAGACTTTTCTAAATTGGTGTAAGAAAATATGTATAGCATCTGAGATGCTAGATCTGATAATTATAAATATACTGCCTAAGTATGAGCAGATATTATATTATTGAAATTTTATTAAAATATTTTATGAAACATCTATCTTGTGAAGCTCATATTCAGGATATTAGAAAAGAAACCCTACCTTCTATAAATTATTAGGGAAAGTAGATTCACAGTCATTAGAATAGTGGTGGGCAAAAAAAAACCAGTATAGGTAATATAGGTATCTAATACCAAAGACTATCCAAGGACAGATTAAATTATGGAAAAATGGCCAGTTGCAGTAGGCATCACATAGTTGTAGATCTCAACTACAGTAAGATGTCACTACATGGAACCTAAGTCTATGATGTCATGGGAAGGAGTGACCTGAGAGCAGAGAGGGAAGTACCTAGAGAAACACTCCATGTAGTAAGAAAGCCATTTGTTATAACACGTTAGGAAAGCAACTAACAAATTTGAGCATATTCATCTCCCATATTTTAGTAATTTCACTCACGATATCTCTGGATAGATACTCCTTCTTAAAGGCACAAAATGGAAGAGTAGCATTGTTCATCCTTCAGTAAATTATACATGATCCAAATTTCTACAATTTACACTATGTAAAATTTATACAGCGGGATACATATGTGTATGTGAATGTGTTTGTTTGTGCATGTGGTATGGAAAAACAATCTAAACTGAAATTGTCCATGTCAGAAACTGCAAATATCTGTTTCCTGTTTTGTACTAGTTTCACAGGTGTATCCTTAACTGAAAATCCATCAGTGCATGTTGCTGATATGTATGTAGTATGTAGTATACATTAATACATATTTTAAATGCATATAGCAGGCTAAGTATTTTACAAAGCACTGTTATGAACTTATAGAAAAACATCTGCATTATGCTTTTTTGTGAATTGGTAGATATTTTTGAACTGAAGCTATTTTGAGATGTGTTATTCCACCATCACAAAAGGACTCTGACAGCCAGATTATATCTATCTTTTCTTTACAGGGCTTCTCTGTGTCTCCTAAGTTAGATACACTGACTTTGTCTTCCCAAGTGCAGCTGTTGCATAATTCCTGCTACTGTATTAATAGTGAGGCAATAATTAATGTAAGATAAATGGAAATTACAGAACTGGCAGTATCTGATTTATCTCATTGTTGCTTGGCATCTTTATACTTTACTTTCCCCGTTTGTCAATGATGACCAAATGAGGCAGCATTTCAAATCTCTCTGGTAGTGCTGGCAAGCACATAAGAGAAGGTATATGTCATTGTTGGCTTTTCATGAAGTTGCAGAGATACACATGCATATTTACATCAAAACATCATGGAACATCTCAGCAAAAACAATTATTTGAGAATGTTACTATACCATGACTGTATATTCATTATATATCTGTGGCGGTGTATTTCTGAAAATATCCAACAGTATTTTTGTTCCTCTTTAGTTCTTTTTCTTAGCTAACCTATGATTCCTCTGTCCACTGAGACAATGGAGAAAAGAATCCAATCATTGAAGATCAGGGGGAAACACACTATAGAATACTAAGATACTTTTTCTTATCCAAGGAGTAGTGTATTTTAAAATCATTAAAGTAAAACTTGTAAGTTATAGCATAACTGGTTGAATTTACTATACTACAAGAGACTTATGAGTTCTTAAAGGAAAATTTAGATAAGGGATAAATATAGAGAATAAGGACTCTATTAATTTTCATGAAACTACTGTAGCCAAGGTCATGGATCCTATGACAAAATAGAATCATCTTTACAGATCATTCTGACAAAGGACATGAAAAATGCCAAGATATTCTTACATGTTAGAGTGTGCCTTCAACATGCCCCATAACCTTACTGATTCTAACTAGCTCTGGGACTTGAGTGGAAAGTTGAATCCATATTCATTTTTCTAAACCAGTTAGACAGACAAGTCTAAGTAATAGTTCTCAATAAGATATGATATAGTATATACTAATTGTCCAATAATGTCTCTGAATAGCCTGACATAAAGACATCCTTGACATGCAAAATTTATAGTGTCTAATTCCTGACCAAGGAGCAAGCAGCATAAACTCTGATTTTATATATGTATTAAACTGAATGTGATTATTTGAAAAGTTGCTTTCTTGGTCTTCATAGGGATTTCTCTCCTTTTACTAGACTCTTCCATGTGGAAGAGTGGGTCTTAACTTTCCTAGTGCTGGGACCCGTTAAAACAGTTCCCCATGCTGTGGTGACCCCCAACCATAAAATTATTTTGTTGCTACTTCATAACTGTAAGTTTGAAATTGTCACTAATCATAATATAAATATATATGTTTTAGGAGAGTCTTAAGCAACCCTTGTGAAAGGGTCACTCAACCACCAAAGGATTTGTGACCCACAGGTTGTGAACTATTGATCTAAAACAATGTAATATCATCAGATGCTGCTCCACAACCTATGCCAGAGGCAGCTCAGGGCTCTTCTATAGAAGTTAAGGTGTCTAACACACTCTCCTTTATGCTCCTGCCAGTATAAATGCTTCATATACTTTGTAGACACTGAACCATACTGGCAAAAAATGAGCTCATTATTCAATATTTGTAGTGGAAGACAAGTTTCCCATGTCTCCAACTAGACTACATCCAGCAGAGAGGAGGTTTGAATTTATTTGGACTAAAACACTTGGAATAGAGTGGAGCACCATAAGGACTTCTCATGGATGTCTCTTATCCAACAGTTTCAGGCCAACCCCAGAAGCTTCTCCACAGGAAGACTCTCATATTCAGTCTGCCGCCTCACTTCACAGCCAGTAGCAGAATTTGCCTTAACTCTGAGTTCTCTTGTTATTTTAATATGGATGTTTCTATTTATAAAGTTACACAATCCACTTGCTTCCTTCTTCCTCCCTGTCTGAGACAGGGTTTACAGAAAAGAAGCCAGTCATTCCGTTAACGCATTGCCAGGAAACCCAACTGTTGTCTGTTAGAACAGACTAAAAAAAGACCCTCACCTAGACTTACACCTTCCTCAGCCTTCCTCATATCTGCTCTCAGAGGCCATTTCTTCCGACTGAACTGTGAGGCTTCATTATGATCCTGAGAAGGTCATCTTTTTTACTGTGTTCATGTGGTGGCTTTTATATGCCTCAAAAATGTCCTCTAAGTGAAAGCATGGCCCACAATGGGAAACCTCCATTGCCAAGCTCTTTGATGAATAGCAATGTGCTTGCAAGAAGATCTGGGTGTCAAGATCTTTAACAAAAGTTTTGCACAGCAGCATTTGAAGAGACGAGCGAAAAGGGAAATGAGACATTGAGTTTCAGCCTAACTCTTCTAGAAGCTGTGGGTCAACTGCATCAACTTAGACATGTCAGACAGGTCCACAGAGAGTGTATACGGGAACTGTCCTTAAGAACTAAAGCAAACTGCATTTACACTGGAGTACACATGGGGATAAGAAATCCAAGTTTCTCTTGTGCCTCTCTAAAATATTAAATTTAACCAAGATACAGATGCTATTTGATCAAGGGTGCAGAAGAGACAGGGAGACACCATTGCCTGTGACGTCCATACTCTGTGAGACTTTTCTTGTGTACATCAAGTGTCATGCAGGAGGAACTGTAAAAGAAGTCTGCATACCTGATACTCTTCATTTATTCTTCATCGGGGAACTCTTTCCTATTGAGTGATCCAAACCTTTACTTTTCAGTTGTGTTTTGTCTTTTCATCTTTCCAATTATCTCACTTTGAGTCTTATGAATATGACTCCATAGGGTGGTATAACCATACAGAAGGAATAAAGAAATTCACTCTACTGCTGTGAGGAATTTATCAGCTCTCTAGTTTCTCTAGATAAAGTGTGGTGCAATTCTCCCCCTGAATTAAAGAAAAAGTTCATATCTTGAAAATAGTTTTCCATGTTCAATCAAAACAGATCAGAGACATGGGTGATATTCAAAAACAGATCCTTAAAATCTAATATTATCATGTAACAAATGCCTCTGACATTTTTAGGTGTAGACATATCCTCGCTTCCTCTTTGCACTCCCCCAACTTTCCGTCAATAGTCTATTGTTAAACCATGGACTTTCTCCCAGACCACATCCTGTCTGTCTTGTACAGAAGCATCATGCTGTTGAAGGAAAATAAAAGTCCTCATTCCTATGTACAGCTGCTGAAGACAAAGAGAAAACAAACTCAGTGGTATCTGAAATATCATTGTATTGAACTCAGTGTCTATGATTTACTTTGGAAATTGTCTAATGAATTTCAGGAACTATGAAAGGAACCAGAACTCTAATTCAGATATTTGACTAGAAATTTGGTGATCTCTAATGGTACTACTGCTGTCTGTACACTATATTCAATAGATACTTCATATTTATATTATATGAATAAGTATATACAGTGTCATACATCAATATATCCATGAATATAGTCCTCCTCTCCAATGAACAAATATTCAAAATATTAATTAAATAATCTTTAAAAATTAGTTACATAGAGAAATACAAGACAAGAAAACAGTAACTAAACTAAGAATTAAAATTTTAGAAAATATGTCATAGAATTAAATACAAACTAACCCTGGAAAGATTTGTTTCATATCCAGAAAGTGAGTTCCCTGAGCAAGAATTATTCAGTGGTCATGGTTTCAGCCCTGAAATAGTCTGAACATATCTACAAAAGCCCTACACTGAAACTTAGTTACTATTACAGTATTGTTAATATTTAAGTGCTCTAAAAGGTAATTAAGTCATGAAAATATATAATTTATGTAGAGACCTAGAGACATGATGAAAGGACTAAACAGCCAAATTCATTCTGCTCTATCCTTGTGCTTTATGAGAATGTATCATTCCTACTTCCCTAGCAGGATGCAGCAACCGAGTGCCATCTTGAAGGCAGAGACAGTTTGTCACAGAAAGCTTCTGAGGTCTTGATGGTTGATATACCAGGCACCTAACTTGGAGAATCACATACTATTATTTATGAATATGCTGTGTGTGGTAATAAAGCTATAGCAGTGCAAATGGATTAAGATAAATATCATCACTTGACTCCACTGCCAAGTCTCAGATACTCTCATCAAAGTATGTTTGTATATGAGACATATGTGTGTGAGTGTTTGTGGTGTGTGTGTGTGTGTGTGTGTGCATGCACACATGTGTATGAATATATATGCATATGAGAATTCCCAACACATATTTTTATAGATCAACTTTTTCTCTAGAATTATCTTTCCCCATTGCTTGGTACTTCCTGCATTTCTATTTTATTTGTATTTGTATGGAATCTTACGTGTGTGTGTGTGTGTGTGTGCGTGTGTGTGCGCATGCGAGTGTGCATGTGTATCTGTGTGTGAGTGTGTGTGTCTGTGTATATGCATACATGTGTTGATATATTGTTAGTGATTTAATAAAGCTTTCCTGAAGAATCAGAACACAAAGCTAGCCACAGCCATAGAAGCTGAGCAGCTTCTATTTATACAGCATTAATCTCAGGACTCAGGACTCACAGGCAGATTGATCTCTGTGAGCTGAAGGCCACCTAGAGCTACATGAGAATGAGTCAGTCTTAAACACTAACAGAGCTCATATGTTTAATCCCAAGCACTAGAGAGCTATAGAATGAAGAAGCAAAGAGTCTCATGTGAGATTTTTAGTTTCTAGTCACAGGGAAGACAATATCTCCATTTCTGCCTTGGTAGAAGCAGAATCAAGATCAAGAGCTACTGGGTAGCTTTACATTCTGGTCTCCAGTGGCTTTATTTTATCATAAACTATATATATATACACATGTATATATATATATATATATATCACATACATATTTTACAGTCTACTAACATTTTTTTTCTTTTTCAAGTAAGTCATGTTCTAAATTAGTGACTATGAACTGTAGACCACCACCACTGTTTGGATACATTTTCAAGTGTCACATATGGAGAATAGAAACCTATTCCAAATACAAAAAGCATATGTCAAACCTCAAAAAAAGGTTTTTGAAAAATGATATTATTTCTGATAATGTTGCTATGTAGATATTTACTTTTCCAAAGAGAATATGATGACTATACATTCTGAAAAGATCCTTAATTGTTGTAAGTATATTTACTACGGAGCATTTGATGTCAATTTATTATATATGCACACATATACATTAAAGCAGCATATATGTGAACATGTCATATGTGTACGTACATGAAACAAACATTTGTGGATACACCAATAAACTGGATAAACAGTTAACAAAGGCAGGAAATGACACCTAGGATGCATGATATAGATATAGGAGTGGCAAGTAAAAAGATTTATATTTACTGAAAAGGCAGCCTTTTATAGAATACAAAAGGCCTGTCTCAAATCTGAGAGAAATAGCTCTGTGAACATAATGTTGGAGAGGGTGATCAGCCAGTGTTCAAAGGAAGAAACAAAGCCACAGGGAGGATATCAAGAAGTCAGCCAAAGGAAGGGAAAAAATGGTCATAAAAAACAGATGGCTTAAAGAGAAAAGAAATGTGACAATTTTAAAAAATGGGCCAAAATAATAGCATGATTTTTTTGGCAAGAACATAATGCTATCGAAAATCAATAAAGGCAGAGAAACATAATAAAATGAAGAATTCAGAAACAAAAATGAAAAAGAATATATATTCTCTATGATCAAGGGGACTGAAAACACATCTATTTCTCTTGAACCAATCTATGTTAAATAGCATCCATTTCACTTAAATATCTTTGAAACCAAAACAGTATTTTGGTTAATATAAAGATAAATAGTTTTCATGGTGAAAATTCCATATACATATAATTACTCCTTTATTCAATTAGTTTTGACACAGGGTCACACTGGTTAGGAACTTGCTATGCAGCCAGGGGTTTCCTTAAACTTCTGATCTTCTTACCTCCACCTCCAACTGCTGGGACTACAAGTGAGCCCCACCATGATGTGTTGGGGACAGAACCCAGAATTTTTGCATGAAATGCAAGCATTCTGCTGAATTTCATTGCCAGCCTGTTTTCGTCTTACTCATCCCTACCCACAGTGCAGTCCTCTCAACTCCTGTCTACTGTTTTCTGATCCACTTATTCCCTCCCAGTTCTTCCTCCTGCCTTCATGACACCAATTCCAAAAATTTATCAGTGGAAGGTAGAATCCAAAATCTATTGTCATTGTATAATGCACTGTAAAGACAAGTTAAACCACTCAGAATTCGTCTCACAATTCAAATGAGGTGTTCTGAATATTGTTCTTTGTACATACTTTCCATAGTCTCTAAGGATTATAGTATGATTTTCCTCTTTCATTACTGGGGTTGAATTTTTTCAATGACCTGTTCTCCTCATGCCCACTCAGTGGCTTCTTGGAAATGACTTGCAGTGTGTTGACAGGAGTTGAATGAGGCTTCCAAGTCAAGGGCAAATATTCCACGACGCAACCATGTAGCCACCCACTTACCACTATCTAGAAGCCAATAAATGGCTGCCTTCCCACTTGGACAACTCACTCTACCCTTACTCTGTGAATTGCACCTCTAAAATTCAGATATTATACTTCCTTGGCCTTCTGGGTCCTATTTCTGATGGAGAGTTCCCAGGAACAGCAAGGGATGAGTTCTAAAGCTCATATATTGGAGAAAGTAGGAATGAGTGTTAGGTCTAAGAGTAATTTCAGGACACCAGTATGGATCAGCACATAGAAACACAAGAAATATAAAGCTGTCAGCAAAATCACAGGATGGAAACAGCTAGAGAAGCCAGGGGACTACTATGAGCCTTGTATATGAGAAAGTTCTGTATAAATCTATGTCAATTTTATGTGCTTAATGTATGTAAAAATCTGCATAAATTACAAAATCCTTTTCTTCTATATTTTAGGAAGTATGGCTTTCCTTTGATGTGGCATTCTGATTTTAGGTAGACACCTTTACAAATCAGGACAACTGAGTGACAATCTTCAAGACTCTATTGAGTACTTTATAAGGTTTTTTTATCTCATAAAATGTCTGACTTAGAGATTTAGAGCAATCTCTAAACTAACACAATGCCTGCTAATACTCACCAAGCTACTTTTCTTAGTTTGTGAGCACATGGATGACCTGCATTGCCCAGTCTCTCTTGTCATTTGGTATAACAAAGGGAAGTAGCCACAAGTAGTAAACAGAGTAGCAATGGACATGTCCAGTGTTCTGTTTACTTTTCTTCACAGATGTTGAATAGACATTTAATGGCCTGGTTTCCAGAGTTACTATACATGTAAGTTGTTAAATTATTTCTTCATCAACCATTTAAGAAATACTTAAGTTCATACAGGCCATAGTTCTCTATTATGAAGATTCATCTTCTATATTTGCCGTAAATAGGAACCACAGACAACACACACAAAGCATGTCTGTGTTCAAACAAAACTTTACTTTGAAATGTATGTGCCAAGTCAGATTTATCCTATGTAAGTTTGTCATTCATTGGCTGTGTGGGGCCATTAAAGAAGAAAATACATGCTTCTACTGTATTGGGAGACCTAGAGATTATACATTATAGAAGTTAATTACCTTAATTATCAGGGTGTCATTTTGATTGTATCTAAAGCTGTTTTAACATATTTCATTGCAAATAACTATGGATTTATCCATCTTAGTTTTCTGGTTTATAAAATCAAGGTAATAAAAATTATTTAGTTTTATTCTGTGTTTCTTCTTTTTCTTTTATGAAAATGTCATATTATTTTACGAGGGAAAGCACACATTTGTGCCACGACCCCTGTCATCCAGTGTTTTATTTTGATATTTTCTGATTAAAACCCAGCTTCTTGTACACACCATTCAATTGTTTGCATGGCCTCCTAAAAGAGCCTGTGATTTTTTGCCACTTATGCAGAGTCAGGAATACTATCTAAAAGGAGTGGTAAGCTTCTTCTTGTCTCAAACAGAGCCCATCTGAGAAAATGCTGCTACCAAGAAGCCTTGGTTAACTTTGTTCTTTTGTTTCTAACACCTCTTTTTAAGATTTTGTGAAGGTCTACGTGGAAATTCGTGCTTCATGTTGCTGATGCTATTTGATTGAGTGAATGTTTCTGGCCTGGCAGGGACCCACCACCAATTCAGCCCCAAATAAACACATGGACACTATATTAATTATAAAACTCTTGGCCAGTGGCTAGGGCTTCTTATTGGCTAGCTTTGTCTTAATTATTAACCCGTGATATTAATCTATGTATTTCTATGTGTTGTTATCTTAGCTAGAAGGGTCCGGACCTGCTACTCCTTTGGGGGGTTACATGGCAATTGCTTCCAGTGTTTCTCTGCCTACCTTTCCCAGAACTCTCCTCCTCTCCTATCCCTACCTATCTTCCTGCCTCATTGGCTGAACAGCATTTTATTCATCAACCAATAAGAGAAACATACATGGAAGGACAACCCCTGTCAATCTAACATACAGTGGATGCTCAAAGCATTGTGAATTACCATCACTTTTATATGCTCCAAGTTGAAAAGCTCAAAATCTTTCAAATATATCTGTATTCTTTTTTTATTTTTGTAATGAATCTCTTTTTGGCTTTTTATTATTTACTTTTATCTTATATACATAGGTGTTTTGCCTGCCAAGTATGTCTGTATGCAGGAATCAGATCCCCTGGAATAGGAGTTACAGATGACTGTGAACTATCATGTAGGTTCTGGGAATTGAACCCTGGTCCTTGGAAGACAGTCCTCTTAACTGCTGAGCTATCTCTCCAACCCCCTACCTGTACCCGTTGTGTGAAGAAAATGTAATTTATTTATTTACTTTTACACATCTTAGCATGGAGGTAGCTGATAATGGGTGAATGAATTCAAACACCTGTGTTTCGTTTCCTAATATGTCATTCTTGATTGTGTTTGGACTTGGTTCTGAAATTTTTTTTAAAAAATCTATCTTTTTTTGCTTTTATATTCTGGAACATCAGCTTCTTTCTTCTTTTCATCTTTTCATACTGTATTTCATCATTATATTTCTAGAAACTTATACTTCACTTTGATACCTAGCCACCTCTTCTCATTCTGTACAGGGTAAGTCCAATATCATCACTGAGATTTCATTTTTCATCTTTCGAGTATGTCAAATCACCTCTGTCTTCCTGCCTACATTTCTTTTGTTAGACTTGGGAAATAGTCTTTTGTTTTATAAAGTAGCACTCTATATCTTGCCTTGGTAAGCACTATTATCTCTGAAACTCTCTGAAATGTCCTTTTTATCTCATGTTTATCTCATGGCCAGATAACATTCATTCCAAAAGACATGGTTGAAATGTAACTTTTACCATAAATGAATATTTAACTAATGCCCCTTGTCCTGATACTTCATTATAATTTTTATGGAACTATTACCTTCATATTATATGCATATTAATAAATGTTGGCTAAATATGTATTTTCTATTGATCTTTAGATATATACACTCAATTATTTAATCCATACAACCAGCTTGTGAGTTAAATTATACCATTATTCTCATTTTAAAGATACCTAGACTTACGTATACATTGGTTTGCCAGCATCATTGCTAGTAAAGTCTGGATCATTCCAAAAAGACTATTGCCAGCACATTTCATTTGTTGGATGCCTTTGTCTTCCACTCATACATTGTCTAGAGATAATTTTGGTTATCATAACTGGAGAAAGAAGCTGATTTGTAAATGCAGGAGGAAGACATTTTATTAAATATTCCACAGTTCTTAGATAGTCCTTTTCCTATCCTTGGCACAAAAACTATCTGGTCCCAATGTCATTGATATTATGGTTTTAAAAATTCCTAGTTGAAAGAAAAAAACTGGAGTGGAAAAGATTGGAAACACTCTCGGGAAACAAGATAAGAGAGGGAACAAAATCAGGAAAGAGACAGGGAGAAAATAATGAAACTGTTACCCTTGAAAAATGTATCACTCTGGATATGTATTTCAGTGTATAGAGAGCAAGCCTAACATATTAGAGGTCCTCGTTCAATTCCCAGTGTCCCATAAATACAGTAGTAATGGCAATAACACAGGTGTATAATGCCAGACACTCCACATTTGGCAGGGTAGGGGATCCAAACATTTCCATCAGGAACCATTCTCTGTGTTTCACTTCAGTTTTTCAAGACTAAAGACTGAATTACTTATTTATTTTTTTTTGGACTGGGCATGAGGCTAATTCATGTCTTCAAGGCATAATACAAACTTCTGTTAATTATACTACCTATAGATAGCTGTTAATTGATTATGGGTAGTTACTGGTACTGCAATAAGCCAAACACTAAATACTCCACTCGTACTTTTATAAATAATATATTTAATAGTTTTTCAATGAAAGAAAGATGGTTATGATACTGAAAAGGAATAACTTCAGAATATATTGGGCAGATGTCAACAAATACACAAAGTCAAAACAACAAACCAAGTAGTATAAAGAATTCAGTAAGATTCATCACATGTAGAGGTCATGATTTTTAACATAATTTTGCAGTTTAACTGATTATATAAGCATTTGTTTATTCACAAAATTATGTGAGTATGGATATTTCTGCAAGTCTGTGGATGTGAGTGTAGATATTGCAGGTGCTCTTGGAACCTAAATGTTTTGAATTCCTCTGGAACTAGAATTACAGGGGGTTATGAACCACTACCTATGCAATATGGATAGAATCAAATCAGGTCTTCTGCAAGATCAGTACTTACTCTTAACCAACTTAAGTAAAATCTCCAGTCCTGACTCTATAAACATTTAAAGGATAAAAGAACCTTGGTATAACACTATTCCCACAAATATATTTTATATTAAAATGGATTAATTTTAAAAGTTTGCAGTTTAAATAATGAGATAAAATATTGAATGACTTTGTATGACACAAAACAAAAGATAGACAACAGCTTCAGATTACCAACAACTACACAAGGACAATAAATGTACTATAATGAAACATTACTCCAGCAGATAGAAAAAAATGTTCAAAGGTAGGCATCATTTCAACATTTTAATTCAAGTGCTACCACAAAGATGAAAAACAACTTAAGCATGCCTAACAGCTTAGCTGGTGGAAGAGTTATAACTCTGAAAAGGAATGATCGTGTTTCTTTAAATGCAAATAACAGAATGCACAGGCACAGCAGGGACAGGCAAGCCAGGCCCTTTTACCTAGGGGACTGCAAACTGACCTGCAGCTGCAGGGCAGGCCAGCTCTAGAAAAGCTGCCCTGTGAGCAAGCCAATAGGAGTGCTGACAGCCCTCAGCACTCAGGCAACCTCTCCAAAAGCAAACAGCTGGAAGCCAGAGCCCGGATCTACTCAATTGACATCTGCTGCTCTATTTCTATCTTGGGGCTACTTTATTCATTTCTGTTTCTCATACAATTCAGTAGAGGCCATGTGTCAAATAAATTGTCTTCTCTTGATAACTCTACACACTTGAACACAGCCAATGACTTACTTAAAATTTCTAGAAATGGCAATTTAATGCCTAAAACATATCCAAATTTCTACAAGGCTATCAATAACCCCCAAGCCCTTTTGCTATCATCAAAAGTCTTCACTGGGGTATTTTTATTTAATTAGTTAAGAATTAACATTTTCTACAACCACATACTTTATTTTGGACCTGTATTCCACCACAATCTAGCATCAAAAATGGCTGGTATTTTTACCTTTTTAAATTTTAGTTTCTTCGTGTGCAAAATTAGAACAATAATATTGTCTATATCATCCAACTTGTGTGAGAACTAAATATGACATCCTATAAAGCACCTGGTTTACTACCTAGAATATTGTAAGACTCTATAATGTTAATTTGAATCAGATCCCCTTAGCCATGACTTATCCAAAATTTACTATCATGGTCATTGTGTCTACCTCTATTTTAAGAACTTACTCCTTAGCCACACAGTACTTGGGAGGCCTAGGCAGGCTGACCTCTGAGTACAAGGGTAGCCTGGTCTACAAAGTGAGTTCCAGGAAAGCTAGGACTACACAGAGAAGGTGGTCTTCTTGGGAAAAGAAAAACAAAAGAAAAAGAATCTTCTTCTTGTCTACATAATGAGCTCAGTCTCCACTGATCCAATCCTGTTACTTTCCATAAATAATCTCCTTCAATTATAATACTTTACTCACTGGATATTCTGCACAACTCTTTAAAACTTGCTTCCCCCCCACACCATTGTACCCAAGTCCTACATGCCCAACTATTTCTTTTCTACATGGCCAATTCAGAGAAGATTTCTCAGAGCCTTATAAATCTACAAAACAACTCCCCTCATTCGTATCACTACTCATTCAGTGTATGTACTTATCTGCATTAGTATTTGAGTTGATTTTGAATGTGAGAATAAGGGCATGATGACTCACACATGTAATCTCAGCACTCTGTTTACTGAGGCAAGAAGATGCCTATGAGTCTGATACCATCCTTAACAAGACAATAGGTTATAGGTTAGGCTGGGCTACAGAGTGAGGCCTTGCCACAAAAAAATAAACCCACAAAAGTTACTGAAACAAGTGAGGATGAGGAAGTTTCAGGGGAAGGGAATCATCTATGTGTTGTATGTATGTGTGTATGTAGGTGAACCAGAGATTAAAATAACTAATGGAAGTGTCTCATCATAAATAATGCATTTGATTGTCTTTTGTTTCAAAGTATTAAGTCTAATACTTTGTAAAATGAGAAATAAATAATTTCTCCTATGACCATCCTTAGAAACACTGAGTAAACACTGAGCAGTAGATTCCTATTAATGGGCCAAAGCACTAATTCCCTCAGGAGTTACATTATATCTTCTCAGAAGGAAATTAGTTCTCTTCATTTTTACTTCAATAATGTATACTTTAAGGCATGTCTTTGACATGGAAGAGGTTTGTAGAATGTGGTAAACCTAGAAAACATAAAGAAATTACTTTATGTGGAGAAGTAATAGATAACCCAAGTTTTCTTTCTGAAATTTAACTTCAGGAATCTCAAGCAACGGCTCCATCTCTACAGTTATATCTTGCTACTTGTTTCTGCAAGATGCCCAGGAAGCGTCAAAAATCAAATACATATGAGGGGGAGAGGTTAGAAAATTCAAATTAAATAAGAAATCAGAAAAAAAGATACAGCAAAGGAAAACATGAGCCCTTTACTCCATACCTGGTATGGAGTTAATAAAAAGAAACTAATGTGTGTGTGCTTATGTGTACATACATAACAACATCTATATTTATATATCTATCTGTAGATAGATACATACACAGATAAAGATATGTAGACTAGGAAAAATTCAAAATATGAAATAGAAATGAAATCTAATAATTAAGGAAGAGATATCATGAGCTTGAGAGAGAGAGCAGAGAGTTTACATAGATAGGAGGGATTGGAGGAAAGAAAGGGAAGGAGGAAAATGTAATCATGTTAATCTCAAAACCTAAAAACAAGTATTAAAAAAACTAATGTAATTTGTTTAAAGATAGGAGAGCTAAGTTGTGTGAAGACAGCAAGACACTCAGGAAGGTGACATTCAGGAAAGAGTATGTGGATGGAGTCACAAATAAGAACAAGAAGCAGGCTGTCATTAGTGAATAAAGAAATTTTAAGGTGGGAAGAAAACCTTTTTGGTTAATTAAGCTTCTTGGGAGATGGTGAAGAGACATAGGAAGGAAGGAATTTTAAAGAATTGTAATAACTAATCCAAAATAAATATCCAAGGGCAAGCATATGTAGAAAGGTATAAATCCAAAATATGAAACAGAAATAAAATTTCCAACATCTAGCAAGACATGTCATGTTAAAAGACAAAGTGAATTATCAGACCAATGCATCAGGGTTCGAGACTGGATGGCTAGATGGACAGCATCTTTTTTTTTTTTAAGACAGTTTCCACAGTTTTCACTGTTTAACAGTCCTAGCTCTCCTGGAATTCAATTTGTAGACCAGGTTAGCCTTGAATTTCCAGAGATCTGCCTGCATCTGCTTCTTAAGGGCTGGGATTAAAGGCCTGTGCCACCTCTGCCTGGCTGACAGTATGTATTTTAATGCAAAGCAAGAAGAGAGAATACTGAATTGAAGACATTTCTGACATGGGCAGAGGATTGTTCTCTCAAACCAGACCACAATACTGTTTGGTGCTGTGAGTGGCCGAATACTTCAATTAATGCTTTTTTAATGGCTGCCATGTATTGTGGTTACTCTCCAGGGTTTGCCTCTCTTAGAAATGGAACCCATAAGTTTTAGATGGTCACATAGCTGCTTAGAACAATTATGCCATTTTCCAGTTCCTACCATAGCTAGGTAAGGTTGTAGAACTGTAAGTAGGTCAATAGGATATCATAAAACCTTAATGAAACGGGGTATGTATTTTAACCAGAATGGAACTCTATAATCCACTTAATGAGGGTGATAGGCAAAATGGAAAGGTTCCAGTTCTATGACAATGTCCTGACTTCACCATATCTCTCTAGATTTTATCACCTGTATAAGAAGCAATTTATCCTAGTATTGTCCAATACTAATGTGATATTGAATTTCCTGGTACATTCAACCAAGTCTAACTATAGTTAATATGGTTAATAATGATCATTCTGCTATTTTCATTAGTTCTTTAATTTATACATACATTTATAAATACATTTCTTTATAACACATAGAAATATTTTCAAATGATTATGATATATTCTTCAATATTTGTTTAAAAATTCAGTTTTAAATATGTTAAGAAGTATGGTAAAATTATTCCTACAAATATAATTATTCCCATGGCTTTTTTGCCACGGAGTTTAACTGAAACATCAGTCACTTATTTTACACTTGCTGAACAAAGTGATCTACCCAAATTCTATTGAAATTAGTAGTTACAGTAGCAAAGTCTTAAAGTCATTTAGCACAGTAAAAGTTTGAGCAAACATACAAGGTAACAGTCACATTCCACAGAGAAAATAGCTCTGTTTCTCTATACATATAGCTACCTACCTATTTATTTGCCTACCATATATTTATCTATTATCAATAAATTATCTATCATTTATCTAACTTTCTGTTTAATTCATACAAGTACTGAGTGAGCATAAATTATAATACAGTTGGTTGCTATTCATTTTGAAATATTTTCGTAGTTAAAAATGCTCTATTTTACTAATATCTTATACTTTGCCAATGTTACTCAGTATTTTGACATTGCACTGAGAAATCTAAGTTTATAATAAAATAATTATCTTATTGAATTTTTTACTTGAATAAGTGTTACAGTTATAACTTTTAACAGGTTTTCTATCTAAATCCTCTTTTTCACATAGAAGACATGACAAAAAGAGGCCACTGATCTTTTGTTTTTTTGAGACAGGGTTTCTCTATGTAGCTCTGGTTGTACTGAAACTTACTCTGTAGGCCAGACTGCCTAGAACCCACAGAAATCCATCTGCCTCTACCTCTAGGATTAAAGGCATGTGCCAAGACTACCTGGAGAAATCAATGATTTTAACTGATCTTTCTTGTAATAATAGTTTTATTCATTAATTGATTCATTTATTCTATATATATTCACCAAATTACTGTGAAACCTGTGCCAGAGTGAGAACGAGCTTCAGTGCAGAATACAGTACCTGCTTTCCGTATATTTTCACTTATTAGAGTAGTATATCATTTATTGTATGAATAATTAAACATGTAGCCATTTCTATAGACAAAAAAAAAAAAGACAGTAAAGTAAATGAGTTAGGTAATACCTGAAGACTGTGTGAAGAAAGGTACAAGAAAGGTACATGGGCCAAGCCTTTTTTTTTTTTTTTTTTTTTTTTTTTTTTTTTTGGTTTTACAAGACAGGGTTTCTCTGTATTGTTTTGGAGGCTGTCGGTCCATCCCAGCCTCGAACTCACAGAGATCCGCCTGCCTCTGCCTCCGGAGTGCTGGGATTAAAGGCATGCACCCCTACCGCCCGGCTCCCGGGCCAAGTTTAAAACCCTGAACAGGGGAAAATAGATCAAATAGGCATTCTAGATAAAAGGACTAGCTTCTCTTTGCACTTACAGAATCTATGTAAGTCACCCTCAATTACTTTTGATCTTACATTTGTTTATAAGCAAGTAAAATACCATTATTTCCTATAAGTCAGAGATGAAATGGTGAACTTGGAAAGTTTTACAAAGATTGATGCTCATGAAGTTTATACCAGTAATTCTCAACCTTCCTAAAACTGCAACCCCTTAATATAGTTCCTCATGTTGTAGAGACCCTCAACCATGAAATTATTTCATTGCTACTTCATAACTGTAATTTTTGCTATGGTTACAAATTGCAGTGTGAATATCTACATTTTCCCATGGTCTTTGGTGACCCCTGTGAAAGGTATCTAGACCCACCGTGAGAACCCTGGCTTCCATGAATCCTAGTCAAGAACCTCAGCTGTAGGCCTGTACTAGCACTCTGCCTCTGGAGCAAACATCTGAAGAGGCTCAGCAACCAGGAGCTCACAAAATATCAGCAAGAAAACAGCTGCAGAAGGGGATGCCAGCTGTATGAAAAACAGCAGAGTTTCGATTTGCAAACAGAGGTGCAGACACACGTGCAGTAAGAAGGACAATGCTTCGTTTTCTTCACATTACAATAAATTAAGCAGCTAGTGCACAAATATTCAAGCCATGTAAATGACAAAAGTGATGGCATCTGCTTGAAATTTTTACGAAGTGATCTCCTTTTACAGGTAAAATATATGAAAGTAAGCTCCCTTCTGTTTCTGATTAGTTATGAATGTCAACAACAGGGCAATATCTAGGAGTTACTATATTAATAAGTAATTAAGAATTCTACCAATAAGCATACTGGTTATTATATATACATATTCAGAATTTTGCTTAACTATGGGCTACAACACAATCTGAAGCTAAATGCTCAGTCTCTCATAAGTCTACACCTACTTACACCAGTATTCCCCTAAGAGTCACCTTCTCACAAAGTTCATGGTGCACCTGAAATTAAATTTGCCTTTGAGCTCTTTAAGTCTGCAGCCGCCTTCAGTTACTAACCTTGCTGTCTTCTCTCTCCTTGGCTGCTCTCTGCAGGGCTTTCTTCTCTCCGAGCTCACAGGTTGATTTGAATGTGAGCTGACAAGAAAGCGTCAAGCACTCTGGTGTAGCAAATTCCAAAGGTCTTGAAGAACAGTGCTGTGACACACTGATGCCAAGACTCGGTATCGGAAGAGCAGTGTGAACAGGCTTTGACCCAACAGTTGGCGGTCTCAGCTTTGAGGCAACCCCAAGGACAGGCATGGCTTCTATAAAAGTATCTTTGCCTTGCCAAAGAAAACGCTCCCAACCTCAGTCTGGTAGACTCCAGCTTTAGTATTTCCAGAAAAAAAAGACTTTAAGCACAACTAGCAGTGAGAGAGAGAGAGAGAGAGAGAGAGAGAGAGAGAGAGAGAGAGAGAGAGAGAGAGAGAGAGAGAGAGAGGGACAGACAATAACTCTCAAACTAACTTTCAGAAAGAGACAAAATTTTGCATTATCTGAGTATTAGTGTTGCTAGTTCAGATTTTCACATTCATAATCTCTCTCTTTCTCTATCTCTGTCCTGAAAAATAAATTCTACAGTGCCCTTTCTGTAGGATTATAGAGCTCCTAGTTTTGTTTTCTTCTCACTACAGCAGCCTGAGTTTGATCTTTTTTAGAAGAGAGAAGTGGGGGAGGTGGGGGGGGTTAGGGGTGGGACAGGAGGACAAAGGAAAATCCCTTCAGTCTAGTTTCAATCTAGTTGTCAAAGAAGCCAAGAGACCACAATAGCTAGGAGTTCTTCCTGACTTCAGAAATAACCAGAAAAAAAAAAAAAAAAAAAAAAAAGAGCAGGTCAACAGCCAAAACAAACAGCTGCTGGAAGAACTTTTAGCCCGGAAACAATCTCAGCAATGAAGCTGTTTGTCTAATTTCCAGCTATTTTTCACTCTTGACAGCCAGCAGCCATGGAGTTCACTCTGCTTCATCCCATGAAATCAGGCTAAACTGGAGTAACAGGACAGCCAGCTAAGGCAGCTGAAGCCTTCAGCGGACCCTGCCCGCTTATGTTACAAACTGCAATAAGCACAGGAAACCAGGCACCGCAGTTTCTAAATGCAATGACGGTATTTCCATTTCCAGGACATCGATATCCCCTGCAACAATTACAGGGCTAAGCGCGACAGGTATCAGTGTAAGTAACCTCTGGAATCGTATGAAATACACACACTTACTGTCTACACTTTATACAAATGCAGCGGAATAGACAGTAGAGACTCAAATATCAAGATTAACACCAAAGAAGCCAGTTTGCATAATAGTGGATCTCCTTTCCCACCTGAAGCTGTGGGGCAAAAGCAAATCCAAATTGTCGAGGCTGGAGTTCTGTAAATGTCGTCTAAATGACTTCCTTCCTCAGTTCGCCAGACCCGTCTCATCTTGACATCCTTTATTAATAAACCATCTCTGTTTCCACTTGGAATAATGTGTCTCTGATACAGTTCTTTGCCCAGGGACAGAAGAGCCTGGAATCAGGTGGCTTCTGAACTCACATTCTCCCTGAATCCATAATTCCAAGCATTACCTCCCTAACACTTTGGAATTTCTCACCCTTTTTCTAACTTCAAGCTTAAAGTCACAACTATTTATGTTTTTTTTTTTTTGGCTATTGTAAAGGGTAATGTTTCTCTGATTTCATTCTCAGCCCATTTACCATTTGTATATAGGAGGGATATGGATTTTGTTTTGTTATTTTTTTTGAGTTAATCTTGTATTCTGTCACATCAATGAAGGTGTTTATCAGCTGTAGGAGTTTCTTGATAGTATGTTTTTGGTGTCACTTATGTACACTATCATATCATCTGCAAATAAAGTTTGACTTTTCCCTTCCAATATGTATCTCCTTGATCTCCCCTTGCTGTGTTATTGTTCTAAGTAGAATTCTGAGTTCTGTAATGAAGATATGGAAAGAGTGGATCACCTTGTCTTGTTTCTGATTTTAGTGGGATTGCTTTGAGTTTCTCTCTATGTAGTTTGATCTTGGCTGTTGACTTGCTGTATATTGCCTTTATTCGTTCTGAAAGGCAGCCAAGAGGAATGGTTAGAGCCTGTAGTGTTTTGGGGCTTCTGGAGCCTCTCTAACCAACAATGAATATGGAGGCACCACACAAGTGGCATCGGGATTTTTGTCTTGGGATCCCATCGCTTCTAAGAATAGTAACATCTAGTCACAAGGGCAATCTCCCTGTAGAGTCTACTTTTTAAATTATTATTTTGGATTAGGACACCAAGTACTATGTTTCCATATGGCATTTTAATAGCTATCTGTCATTTGTCTACATTATTCACAATGGCTGAAAAAATGGAATCAGCCTACATCAACCGATGAGCTGATAATAAAGTGTGGTTCATATACACAATGGAATTTTATTCAGTTGTAATGAAATGAAATTTAGTGACTAATAGAAGTGGGAAAAATAACTGTGAGGTAAAACAGGTCTGGAGAGAGAAGCAATACATGATCTCTCTCATATATGGATCCTACCTAGCTTTAAATATTTCATTTTTTGTGTTTTATTTGAAAACCTAAGGAAACCAGCTACCTGAAAATAGGCCAGTGGTATCTGACTTAAGGGACAATAGACAGAAGAATACAGATGATATGAAAACATGGCGAATACTGGGGCAGCAAGGGTTAAGCAGAGTTGGGGAAAGAAACAGGTGAATGAAGGGATTGTGAGGGTTGATTCTTCAAGAATTTTTAAAGATAGATTGTATCTATATATTTTCTACTTATTTACAAAAATTATATTCTATTCACCAAGTATGATCAAAATTGAATTACACAAAGTTTCAAGATAAATAATGGAATACTTAATGCAAACACATATTTGAATGTTGTCAAGTAATACAATCATGATTATTACTACAGAATATGTTTTATAGGAAAGAAATAATTTTCTTAATTGGTGGCTTAGTATAATTTCACTTCATTGATTTTCTACAAAACGATACTTTTGCCTACTCTTTCTAGTATCATAAATTTTTATTTTAAGGATGAAATAATTTATAAGTGAAAGTTAATAGGTAAAGTAAAACATTTATGTTCTTGCTGGTGTATCATAAAAGAAATGGGAACACAAGACAGAATTCTTGAAGAATTTTTTTAAAGTAAATCAGTGAGATTTGTAGAATGGGATCATAAAAACCAAATTCATACTAGCTGTGATTGAGAAGTGAAATGATATCTATGAGAAAGTACATTACTTTATAATTTACAAAACATTTAAAACAATTTAAGTCCCAGAAACTATTATATTACTGAGCTAAAGTTTGTTCATGTTCCCATGTGATATTAAAGTGATACGAAAAGAAATGTACCTTTTATAATTCTCACATTGAACAAACAAGAAGCCCCGAGTAAAATAAAAGGAATTATGGGAAAAATGATCCTAGGATTATCACTCAAAATATGTGCAATTTTTAGAGCAGATCACCAAAAGGAGTAAGATAATTTGGACCACCGAAAAATGCAGATCAGTGTAGTGGTATTTAAAAAAATAATTGAGCAGAAAATCTAGCAAAACTTTAATTGGAAAAATGGTGGGGTAAGTCTAGTGGGAAGCCAGACTCTGAACCAATGAACTTGCCCTTGAAATAAACAGAGAGACTTGGAAATATGTAAAAGCTGAAAGGACATAAAGGTATAACTGATGTTGAGCAGGATTAAAATATGGGAATTTGGATTTATGGTTCTATATTTCTGTTTTTAATATTCTTAAATCTAATCCCAAATCCTGTTGAGCACAAAACATTCATGATTAGAGCTTCCATTTTCCCACCAAAGTTTCTTCTTGAATCATTCTGTTTCTCTTGACCTAGAATAAATCATGGGAATTATAGACATGGCTTTATGTGACTTCATAGAGCTCTGCATTGCGTACATTAAGCCTGAATAATTAACACATTTATTTCAGGCCATTGGTGGCACACGCCTTTAATCCCAGCACTCGGGAGGCAGAGGCAGGTGGATTTTTGTGAGTTCGAGACCAGCCTTGTCTACAAGAACTAGTTCCAGGACAGCCTCCAAAGCCACAGAGAAACCCTGCCTCAAAAACAAAAAAAACAAAAAAAAATTAACCCATTTATCAATAAACAAGTGGAATTTGGGAAAATATTTTGAAATGCAACACACTGGCACTCTGGGAATGATCAAAGTGGGAAATAATGGTTTACATTTTAGAAAAGATATCTATTTACTTTTTGTTTCAAAAGGTTTTTGAAATACAAGGCAATCGCATGTTGTAGGGATTAAATATGGAGTTGAAAAGTATAGTCACTGTTAACCAACTCTAAGAGCTTCTACCACCAACAACCATGACCAATTCTACCTAACACTGTCTACCACCAAGAACCATAACCAACTTTATCCAACAATGTCTACCACCAAGAACAATAACCAAATCTATCAAACAGCATCTTCTGCCAAGAACCAATCAAGAAAAAAATTAACTTTTAGAAAATCTTATATGTGCTTGGATCTATCATCCATTAAGAATGTCACTGTTTGAAAACTAAAAGGAAAAAAGTCAGTCAGATCCAGGTTTGTTGGCACATGTACTTCAGAGGTAGAAACAGAACAATTAGTTTGACATCAGTCTCAACTATTACACAACTGAAAGACCAGTTTGGGCTATGAAAGACCTGTCTTCAAATTCTCTAAATTATGAACAGCTTTAAGAAGTTAGTAAACTAAGGACATAAGTACTCAGATGGCATACTGCAAAATTCAAAGTGAGTTTTCTCCTATTCAGTTCAATAACCCACCACCTGGATGGAATGTTTGTTAAAAATCTGTCCAACCTCACCCAAAATCTGTCCAAAATCACCCAAACTTATAAAGTGAGAGTCATAATGATGACAAAAGTCTGAGAATCATACTTAAATAAGCTGATTTCCTTTATACACTAGAATTTAAGAACTGCATAGGACTTATCATTTGAAGGTTGAGGAAATGTGTTCTTAAGTTGAACCTGCTGTAACCAGAGACCTATTTAGTTACTTAGAAGCTACATGCACTTAGAGACAGGCAGGTCTCCTTTTTATGAAATCATAAAAAATGCACTACTTAAGGGATGCTGTGAGAAGTAGAGAGAAAAAATATATACTTTATATATATTTATATATACATTAAATGTACCTTAGATGCCAGTATTTATATCACAAGAGAGATTAAGGTCTCATGGAATAGAGTTGAAGTCAAGGAGTATAATATAGCCATGATCATAATCTCTAAAAGACTGAACTCAAAGGCAGGGTCGTGAAAAGTACCTCTCCTTACTTCACCTTATCTTCTCTCCCCAGTTTCTTCTTTTCATGTGCTATTTCAAAAAGTTAAGGCTCCTAGACTTTTCTGAGGACTCATGCCTTTTCTCACCACAAAATCAGCAAAATGTCTCAATTCTATTTTATGCTTATCCTACAAGTGAAATGGCATACTTCTTTCAGGGACCATAAGCCTTTGACGTCTGTCTAATGGGTGACTAATGCTGTTTTATAACCTGCATAAACATTTAAGTAAAGAGGGAGGCTCAAGTATAACCTTCAATATCTATATTTATAATAGTTTCAATGCAAGACTTAGTTCTTGTATTCTTTCCTGACATCCAGATAGAAAAAAAGTTGAATGTTATTATTTTAACCTTAATTCTCAAGAAAATTTTATTCTATATTATCCTTAATTTAGCTATCTTCCACAAACCTTTTTTAAAATGTCTTTTAAAATTTTTTTAAATTCAAATTACAAACAAGGTTGCTTCACATGTCAATCCCAAGTCTGTCTCCCTCTCTCTCCTCTCCTCCCATGCCCTCCCACCAACTCCCCATCCCCCCTAATCCCCACTCCTTTCTCCAGGGAGGATGAGGCCCTCCACAAGGGGTATCCATAGACTATCATTTCATCCAGGTCAAGGGCCTAGGCCCTCCCCCAAGAGTCCAGGTTGAGAGAGCATCTCTCATTGTGGGATGGGTGCCCAAAGTCCATTTGTATGCTAGGGATAAATATTGGTCTATTACCCAAGGCCCCATAGATTGTCTAGGCATCCTCACTGACACCCACATTCAGGGGGTCTGGATCAATCTCATGCTGCATTCCTGGCCATCAGTCTGGGGTTCAAGATCTCCCCCTTTCTCCAGACTGATGGCTGAGAGGCCAACAGGGGACTGATCCAGACTATACGAATGCAGTGTCACTGAGGTGGCCTCAGAAATCTCTGGGGCCTTGGGTAGTAGATTAGTGCTCACAATGGCGGCGTACTAATGAACTTTAGGAGCCCATTCCACATGGAGGGATGCTCTCTCAGCCTGGACACATGGGGAAGAGCCTAGGTGCTGCCCTGGATGAAGTGACAGACTCTGGAGATCCCCCCAAGGAGGGCCTTACCCTCCCTGGGGAATGATATGGGGATGGAGGGGGACTGGTGGAGGGATAAGGGAGGAGGGGTGGGAGAGGGAGTTGGGATTGACATGTGAAGCATGCATGTTTCTAATTTAAATAAAAACATATATTGAGAAAAAAAGAAACATGAAATATGCTCTGAGGTTAAAAAAAAAGAGCACTCCCTTGTTCAGGTCAGCTGTTTTTGTGGGTTAAACAAGACCAGTCTTGACCCCTATGCTCATCAGTCCTCTCTGTCACTGGGTTCCTTGAGTTCAGCTCAGTGTTTAGCCATGGGTGTCTGCCTCTGATTCCGTTAGTCATTGGTTGAAGGTTCTGTTTCTCAGACATTCTGGCAGTGGGATTGTAGGCTGGCACTCCCCTGATCCATGTCTAAAATCCATATATGAGTGAGTACATATCTTCCATAAACAAAGAATAAATCAGTCTGGTGGGTTGCTAATTGTTTGACTGATTCAATTGGAGTACCTTCAGATTTAATGAGGACATGAAGTTAGAAAAAATATAGTTGATGCAGAGTCGAGACCATTCTCTAGATCTGGCTATCAACACTTAAAGTACTATGGTATTTCTTATATCTTTTGCCAGGTTGTCTACTGGCCCCACTGTTGTTCAGATACATCTAGCAGAAAATGGAGCACAGAAAAGTATTGTGCTCATGGTATATTTGAAGAGAAAGTAATCCAAGATATTCTTGAACCGTAGTTTTGAAGCAAGGAAAAGGAAGGTTGACTGATTGACTAAAACATAGGGGTACTCAAAAAGGACAAAAGACAATAATAAAGTAGTTAAGTGGTCTTTGCAAATGAACACAATGCCTGGGAGAACTGGAAACTGTCTACATGCTCTCTATGGCACAAATATACCAATATAGTGAATTGGCTAAATAAAATTCACCAAATTCAATACACAGAAATAAAAAGCATTTGCACTAAGGTTTGGAACCATATTGTGTATAGATACTCTCAGGGAGATGTGGTTTCCTCCTGCCAAGTCAAAACAATACACATATGGATTTGGGTCACTATTTTATTAAAGCAAAATCACTTGGATAATTTGGCTGGTAAATTCCAGTGCTCTAATACCATCACACAGAAGACATAGATATGAAACATATTAATAAGAAGAATTATTGTCTTTGAAGAAATATTGAAAGACTCACTTCTGTTGCTATATATACATGTATATGTATATATAATATTCATACACAAACATAAATACACACTATGAAGTCTTGAAAAAAGCTAGAACAGTTTGGTTGGGAGGATCCAACGGGTTAGGGAGATAAGTGAAATTGGAATGTATGATGTGAAATGCATAAAGAATCAATAAAAATTAAGAGAGCTTTTTGTAAAGGAGAAAAATGAAGATTAAAGGTAACTTGGTATTCAAGTAATGATCTGCGGACCCACTTATATCTGGACCATGTGCAGTCTACTTTGAACACTAGCATCATCACCTCTGGATTTTGCAGTGATTGAGTAAATAAATGAAAAATACATTTTATCTGAAGGCTTTGCATTACACTTCGAGGATATACTAAAAGGAAAAACTGGTTTAGGTACAATCCATTGCTCAAATATACAGCTAAATATTCGGCAATGTAAAGAAATGGAAATTTATTATTCTGTGGGTGGAAATGTAAATTGGTACAATCTTTCTAAAAGGCTATTAAAGTGCAAAAATATGCTTACTTTAAAAAGAAAGAAAAATCACTGTAAAATACTTATATTGGTGCCAATAGGAAGCGTGAGTGTCTAAAAGCATTTACTCTCAAACCTGAGTTAGATTCTTTGGACCCACAAGACATGTGGAAGAACTAGCTCCATCAAGGAATCCTCTGACCTCTGAGAATACACTGTGACCTCTGTGTGTGTGTGTGTGTGTGTGTGTGTGTGTGTGTGTGTGCACGCGTGTGTGTGTTTTCTTTTTCTGTAGGGTGCTGTAGAATTCAATTCAGGACATTGCAGAAGATAGGGAAGTTTCCTACCATTTACCCAATCACCAGCTTACCAGTATTTAATGTCCTAACCTTGTTATCCATGCTCCTCGGTCAGTTTGCTGCCTAAGTAAAATTGTAATTCCATCATGTTAACTCTCTGCTTCTACACTATCCAAACAAAGATTTTCTTCTTGAAATTTCACAATGAAGAATGACTCTGACACTGTTGCGCCCAAATTCTGAACCCCAAAATCACTAAGAGGCCCACTTCGATGCAAAAGCAAAGAGTCTTTTATTGTAGTTGTTAAACAAGCTAACCACATTAGCTCGGGCCTTTCATCCATTCACCATGGTGGATGGCCAGAGAAAGACCTGAGAAACCATGAGGCAGAGATCCTATAGAGCAGCATAAGGGAGTGTGTAGAGGGTATGAAACAGAATCAGGATTTGGTGCACTTTCAGGCTTTGTTGACCTGCCCTGTGTTGATTGGTCAACTGGTTGTTATGGCCCATAGGCCCTCCCAGGGCGGTTGCTATGCTCTGGGCATCACTGCTGACTGTGCACTTGTCTGTAAAGCACACCCACAGCCATAATCCACAACCCTGTCAGCTAACATCTGATTGGTTCCTTGCCAAGAGGAGGGCATCTGACTTCCTAGTGACCAGGACAGGAGCAGCAAGGTCAGATAAGCACATGTTAGCCTGTCATGGTTGCTAAAACTGGGGGTGGGGGTGGGGTGGGGGTAGTCACTATAACACCAACCTAAACCATTGATTAATTCTTAATTGTCTTTGATGTTTCTTTTGCTTATTGGTTTCATGAACCCACACTTAGGTTGTGATAAAACATCGCTTTTTTGCCTAATACTTCTGTAATGAGAAAAATGATCAAAAATGAAAACCTGAGTTTTAAAAGCAGGTTTTCTATAGCTACGATGTTGAATATCCAGGAAATGATCATTACTGATAAAATAAAGTTCTAATTTTTAAAAATGTTAAACTTAAGTGAATCATTCTGTTTCTTATTCTTTCTACAATATTTCCACCAAAATACTATAAAATTCAGAGGAAGGACACAAATCTAGTTAGAGTCTTGACAATTGTACATTGTAAACTTTAGAAGCTAAGAACTCATTTTATTTCTATTACATGCTAATCACATTTTTAATGATTTGGGGAAATCATACAAAATTTAAAAGAAACAAGAAATAAATTAAAAAGGAGAAGATAAACTTTAATTAAGTGGAAAACCTTTAGTAAAAGACAAATCTTTCTGTCTTGTGGATATCAACTTAAAATCTAAGGAAAATATATCATTTATATTTATATTATATTTATATTTTAATGCTAATTTAAGACATAAACAAAAACTGATCATTAGCAAAATATGTACATCCTTGTGATAATTATAACAATTGCCAAGAATATCTAGTCCAGCCATGAACTTGCTCTGCCAACTTTTTCAACAGCAACTAGAAGCTTGAAATCAATCTGTGTTGATATATTGTTTATGATCTAATAAAGCTTGCCTGGAGATCAGAATGCAAAACTAGCCAGGCAGTGGTGGCACACATCTTTAATCCCAGGACTCAAGAGACAGAGGCAGATGGATTCTCTGTAAATTCAAGGCCACCCAGGGCTGCATGAGAGTAAATCAGTCTAAAAGAGCAGCGGAGTATAATTCCTTTATCATAAGCCTACAATCCCAGTGCCAGTGAGTATGGGAAACGGGGAGGTTCCCAAGAGAGATGCATGATACCCCAGAGAAGTGGAATGAGGCAAGATCTCCTGAGCAGATTGGGAACATTGGGTTGGGGAGAGGGAACCAGGAAAAAGAGAGGGGGATAAGAGGAGAGGAGAAGAAGGCATGGGGGAGCAGGAAGGTTGAGTTGAGGTAAGAATAAAGGACAGCAGGATGAGAGATACCATAATAGATGGAGTCATTATAGGCTTGAGGAGAGAGCTGACACTAGTGAGATCTCCAGAGATCTACAAGGATAACACCAACTGGCAAACTAAGCAATAGTGAAGAAACTACATTAATAGCCCCTCCTTGATGATAAGGTTGATGACTACCTTATATGCCATCCTAGAACCTTCATCCAGTGACTGATGGAAGCAGAGACAGATACCCACAGCTAAACACAAAACTGAACTCCCGGAACCCAGTGACAGAGATGGAGGAGTGATGAGCAAAGGGGTCAAGACCATGCTTGTGAAAGCCACAGACAGCTGACCAGACAAGGGGGAGCTCTTGAACCCCAGACGGATGGCTGAGAGGCCAACAGAGAACTGATCTAGATGCCATGAATGAAGTGTCAGTGAGGAGGCCACAGAAATCACTGGGGCCTTGGTTAGCAGATCAGTGCTTGCTATAGTGTATGAATGAACTTTGGGAGCCCATTCCAAATAGAGGGATGCTCTCAGCCTGGACACATGGGGAAGGGCCTAGGTACTGCCCTGGATGAAATGACACACTCTGGAGATCCCCCCAAGGAGGGCCTCACCCTCCCTGGGGAATGATATGGGGACTGGGAGGGTCTGGAGGGCCTGGTGGAGCGACAAGGGAGGAGGGGGTGGGGAAGGGAGCTGGGATTGACATGTGAAGTATTCATGTTTCTAATTTAAATAAAAACATATATTGAGGAAAAAAGAAAATAAAAACACTCAAGTAATTTCTGAGCTTTACTGAATATGTTCATTCTCCTATAAACAGGATGAAGTACTGTGCTAAATATGAGGGTGAAGGTGGTGTCTTCTCCCCACGTCTTATTTTTCGGATGGAGACAAGCAGAACCTAACCCGGATTCATGCGCTGATTTACTGCACAGTTCGAGGAGAGGTGATAATTTGACCATGAGGACGCTGAGAGTAAAGGATCTAAGCATACACATATTCAGTCCCTGGGAAGACACTGCCAACTTCCCACACTTAGTGACAATAAACAGGCAAACACAGCAACAAAAAGCAAAGGAAAACAAAACAAAATCTTTGAGCAAACATGAATGGAAAGTACAACTCTAAAGGGATGGGATGGGATGGTCTCTTTTCTCATAAAGACAATTTCCCTCTTTTCTATTACATATTAAAACTGCTCATTAGAGAATATACTATTTTCCACAAGACAGTTAAAAATGCTTGAAGTCATTCACATGATACAGATGTTTGTTTCCACAGTTCTTTCTGGAACAATGCTGTTTCTAATGTACATAACCCTGATTCTCATGAAAAAAGGTAGCTGATGTTTTCACAACAATAGCACTGGGGAGGGGGGGGTCAATATGTGATTCAAACTGTGGTAGTGTTTCTTTTACAAATGTGGGCTAAAGGTAAATGCCAAATTTTCATGCCAGGCAGAAATTTAAGATTCTTGGATAGAATTCTTTAGGATGTTTTCAACTGTTAAGTCAAAATCATGGGATGATTTACACAGGTAAGAAATTATGACTCATTTCAATGTAGAAAGGGCTATGTGCAATTTAAATACAAATATAAATCGTTTATGTAATATGCCTACTACTGAAAAATGCCCAAATAGCAAATATTTTAACTTTATTGGGAACTTTTGTTTATTGGCATCTGAAATGTACAATGAATAAATCATCATGTAAGAAAAACAATGGCAAAACTAAACCAAATGTGGTGGTGAACACTCAGGAGGCAGAGGCAGGAAAATCTCTGAGTGTTGAGGCCAGCCTGGTCTATAGAGCAAGTTACAGGACAGCCAGGGCTGCATAGAGAAACCCTGTCTTGAAAAAACAAATAACCACCCCCAAAACTGGGGAAATACGTTTACTCCTATAATGCATTAGCACTATTTTGTCTAAATTATAAAACTTACCTTTCCTTTAAATTGATACACACATACATACATACATACATACATACATACATATCAAGAAGAAATCTTTGCTGCCATTTGTATTCTGGGTGTGGCATTTGGGATGAAAAAACAAGGAAATTAACATAAATTCAGGACCAACCTATGCTACAGGGTAAGACTGGCTCCCCACCAAACACACACACACACACACACACACACACACACACACACACACACACACACACTACACACAAAGAAAATACTCAAACAGTACAACAGCAAGCAAAAGTCAAATCTTTATCTTCTTCCCTCTTTTTTATCTCCTCACAAATCAGTTTCCAATTCATTGAATTTTTGGTTAATCTCAAGTCTTATCTCAGTCTCAAAAGGTAATATCAAATCATGTTGTTGTTAGCATCTCCCTACCCGATGTAGGGAGATTGCAGCTATACAAATATACTCCTGAACATCCAAGAGATTCTTAAGAATAAATTAATCTAGCTAAACTCACTTCATGTTAAAATGAGACAAAAGTAGACTAGCATGTTTTTTTTTAACAGCTTGCATCTATCAACTGCGTTTTAAGAGCTATCTTGTGAAGCAAATATGGCAAATGTTAACTGCTTCAATGCGTGTGAATAAGAAAAATACGGAGAATGGCATGGCACAAAGATGATCATTAAGGTATAGTGTTCACTTCATTGCACATCTGGCTTTTACAACGCATAGGACTATGGGAGAGACAATTCCGTGAGGTTAACATCTTCGTTTTTGTTGAAAACAAAAGTATAGCATGGTCATGACAGAACTGCTAGACAGACTTTGCCAAGCATCCCAAATATCAAGAAGTGCTCCCAAGGAAACTATGATGAATAAAAAGGAAACTTTATACTAGTAAACTCAGCAGTTTTTCCTCTTGGATTTTACTCCCAAGCATTTGATTTTAACAGAGCATCTCTGGCAAAGAACAGGGCTTCCTACTCTGTCATGGAATATTCCAGGAACTTGTAAAATTACTAGTGGCTTTTAAGGAGGCTGTGGGAGGTACAAGCAATCTTAAATGAGTTGCTTCTTTTAGATAAGGTTTAAGCAGATTTGCTCTCTCATTCAAATTTTACTGCTGCCATTTCTCCCTTAGCCTTTTAGCTCCTAGAAGAACTCTTTCATGAGTGAACTCACCAAGCATATACAGGAAACTAGGATTAAGTGTCAATTAGAATTCATCCCAAATATGGGAAAATAATATAGACTGGTTAATAGAATTGAAGTAAAATGAAATAAAAAGGCAGGACAGGGAAAATGTCATCAGTGCAGACACAGTCAATTCAGTTGGTTAAAAAACAAAACTTTAACAGTTAATGCATACATAGGAAGTAACTCTCTTTAAATGTTTCTCTGTAAATATATATCTCTATAGTTTTGAGATTTGTACATTTACAGACCTTGGCTGGAAAATTAAGTCTCAAACCTACATGACTTACTGAAGAAAAATTATTTACCCTGTTTCCTAAGATATATAATACATGTTTCTTCTTCTGGCTGAGGAAGGAAAGGAAGAAGGATGTAAGTATGGGGTTAAACAGAACAAAACAGTGTGTCCACAAGTATTCATTGATCCTACCAGGTATGGAGAGGTATATAGAGTGTGTAATCCACAAGTAGACACTGAATAAGAAGGATGTCAATCACAATGCATCAATATGCTTCCTTGTGGCTTTGCTTTATCATTTGGATTCAGAATTTCTGGTTGATAGTATAAATAATTCAGAGAGAGAGAGAGAGAGAGAGAGAGAGAGAGAGAGAGAGAGAGAGAGAGAGAGAGGGAGGGAGGGAGGGAGGGAGGGAGGGAGGGAGGGAGGGAGGGAGGGAGGGAGAGAGAGAGAGAGGGAGGGAGAGAGAGACAGAGAGTAAAATGCCATCATTAAACATGTTACCAGTATCAATCATATAAAAGAAGTGAAAACAAAGACAATGTAGTGTTATCTACATTCAATCTCTGCCTCTCTAAGTGTGTCCTCTTTTCTCACTACACTATGCTAAAAACTTCCATATGTATCACATAGAACATATGAGAAAACATGTCAAGAGTAGATTATATTATACAATTATGATCTAGATTTTCACATGTTCTGCTTGTAGTATTTTTAGATCTTTATGCTTTACCTCTTTCAGAGAATACTAGGTTCATCTTCCCAGTACCATGTTTGCAATTACAATGGATTTCCAATGTATTCATAATTATTCATATTAGACCTTTTGCTAACTTTGAAATTCTAGCTCATATTTCTCAGTACTCAAACTCCATGTCCTTGAAAAGTATTTGATATATGACACCAATTTTACATAAAACATTGTGTTTCAATGTCTCACCCTTTTGTAATTTGCAAGGAGTTTCTAAACACTATAAAATATCAATAGACATTAATCCTGTTTATTTAGCCATTAGGTTATTGTTTTTACTGAATTATGTAGAAGTTGCTGAGGACTACATCCAAGGTTTTACTTTGATAGATCATACTTGGCAATCTTAAAAATTACACTGCAATTTTTAAAGAAATGATGTGGAGATGAGATGTAAGGGTAAAACGATTTGATGAATTATGACATCTCTGTAAGCCATGACCACACTTTAAATTAGAAGTAAGATATTTTAATATAAAGTGATAATTATATGAGACTATGATACAATTTTGAAAAAACTGCAACTTACTGAAGACCATAATTTGGAGAGCCACTCATTAGCTGAAGCAGGAATTTCAATGCATTATAATCAAGATACTTAACTATTGTAAAGACGTTGTGCTCCCCAAAATCTTAAATGAAAATGTTCAATATTTACTACATATTTCTGAATACACATATGGTGTTACCCTAATAAGGAAAAACAATCACATAATAACATAGCAGTGTCTTCACAGGGCAATATATTCAAGTATCACCACTTAAGAGTTTTAAGGAAATCACATCTCTTTCCACTTAAGTATTCTCCCAACCCAGGGATATACTCATTTGTTTTGATATAAACAATATTGAGTAACTTTAATCCCATCAGTAAAAGACCATGCAGAGCTAAATAGCAGTTATGACTAAAACACATTATTTGCATTTTATTCCTTTTTATTCAGCCTAAAATTTTGAGTTGGAAATAACAAATAATATATGGCTTGTGAATATAACCAGGAACAGAGCATGGATCCCTTATACCTTCAGGACCTGTACCCACCCCACCCCACCCCACCCCACCCCACTCCACTCCACTGCCATGCTGAGATGGTCAAGCATACTCCCCTCTGACAGAGCTCAAGGACCCCTCCCCTAGCAGAGCTAGTTTAAGGGGAACACCTTGTGCAAATGAGGAAAATTCTCTCTTTCCTGAAATGTGGGAGTCACACTGTAGCAAATCTTGAGTTTCCCCTACTTCAGTGATCTGCTTCAGCCTATAAACTTCCACTATAGGGAAACCTTAAGTCACCGGGGCTTGTTTTAGAACTGCCCATCCAGGATATTACTTTCTGGCTGTTGGGTTTCAGTCACAGGTGAGTCTGACCAACGAGCAATTTCAGGCTCCTCAATGAGGAAAGTAGGACTTCGCTCCTGAGGGTGCAGTTCTAAGCACACAAGGCACTCCTCTGAAGTCCCTTCTATGGCGCTGATGTTTTCCTTCCTTCCTTTTCTAATTGCCTTTGCTTACCACACATTGCGTGCTTTCCTTGGCGATAACCCAGCCATTCCCTTTGAATTTTACCTCATGTTTTTTTGGTGTCGTTTTTCAAATAGAGAGATCCTTACCAACCCTGGCGTTTCATTATTTATTTTTCTTTAATTTGTATGGTGGAGAGTTTGGTTAGAGTGGGGTTCAACGTCAGACCACTGCAGAAAAAAGCAAAAGGTCTGATTTGGAGACACAATTTCCCAGTGTAGTATTGCAAAATCTGTCACAGGGCTGGAAATGTTTGGATGCTCTTCCTGCATTAGTTCTGTCTAATGGCCATAAGGCTTCATGGACTGTGGCACATCTCCAGAAATACTAATTAGTCTCTTGTCCAACAACAATCACAGGATTATTAGAACAATGGCTCTTTAATGTTCTTGCATCCCAATCCTGTTTAAACCCTGGGGATCACGCAAAAGCATGGAGAACTGGAATCTACCATTTTTAGAGAGGTACCTGGGGATAGGCTGTTTCCAAACTAGTTTCTAATATTGCTTCTTCCGATGAGTCATGAAGCCATGTGGTAATGTTAAGAAGAACAAGAAAGAAGACTTATAACTCAGTTATATTTATATTACACTCAAGAAAAAATACCAATGACATAGCAAGAACAATAAAGTTGTATTTGTCACTCTTTGCTGAAACAGTAGGTAGTGACTTTCTGAGAGCTATTACAATAGGAACACTATGTGATTACAAACCTGACCTACCTATCTATCACATTTCCTTTCTTTCTAAGTTTCCCTTAGCATCTAAGGCATAGACACATAATTACTCTGTTTGCCCTGAGTCTTTTATGTTGATATGATCTGAGGTCTCCAGGGCTGTTTTCAGCGAAATGGACTTAATATCTGAGCTATTTCCTTCAAATGTAATGATGGAGAATACACGGGTATACATAAAATTGCAGGAAAAGACAAACCAGGGATGTCTAGTGATCTGAGTGCCAGCAACTAATGGGGCATTTCCCATCATGGTCCAAGAGCAATTCCTGATTTGTTGTTCTCCTTGCAGATCATATTCCTGGAAAAGTAATGTGTGATTAAGAGAGTACCAACCCAAGTTAACACTCATTTCTTTATTGTAAAGACCTTGGGTGCCCCAAAAGCTTAAAAGAAAATGTTCTTTTACAATGCATTACCTGTTGATAGAACTATTCATTCAGCAAATATTAAAGGGCCCACTATTTGGTAGTAATTAAAAAAGTATGAATGAACCTTTTCTTAATATAAAAGTCATATGATTAAAAAAGTTTAGGTCTAAATCTTGCAACCATGTTTAGTAGACAAAGTAATACTGATTACATAAATAAATATAAGATTAGGGCTGGCGGTGATGAAAGGATGCTTCCTTTGTAACATATCCATCATACAATTCTCAATTATTAACATAAGTAGTTTTTCCAATAAACTCACCAGCATTCAGAGGACTGAGCCCATTGGATTTTGTGCTACTGTACAAAGGAAAATACCATGTAGATGTTTATGTTTATAGATGATACTGAAATAATAAAAGATGATTTCTTTTTCCTTTTTTAAAAATTTAAATTAGAAACAAGCTTGTTTTACATGACAATTCCAGTTTTTTAAAGTTTATTAAATTCTATTCAATAACAAGAGGAGACAGCAAAGATCTAAATGAAGAGAAACTAACACTATACATTAAAAAGACTGAGAATAATTAGTATACTGTTCAAGTTTTGAATTCCTCTCATTAAGCATATTTAACATGGTATGTTTTTGTATGAATATTTTGATTGAAAACATTTTTCACTTCATGTATCTAGCTTTTTTCTATTACCAGTTAGATGGGGAAAATTTGGTTTTATTTCATTTATTTTTTAAATTTTGATTATGTATTTGTATATGTGTCTTGTGGGTAGGTATATGCATGTGCACTTGAGGCCACATGAGGGCACTGGATCCCCAGCACTGTCATTGCAGGTGAATGATGTGGGTTCTGGGAACCAAACAAGGGTCTTCTGGAGGAACAACGCACAATCTTAACTGCAGGAATATTTCTCTAGCTTCTAGGGAATGAATTCAAAAGTTTATTTTATTTTTTCTCACACTTCACATGATTTTGAAATAGCTAATCATTTGTTAAGCAAGGAAAATAAGTAAAAGCAAACCACATTTGACAGAAAGAAAAGATTTGGATAGAAACTTAGAAAATGCTCTTTACTTTTAATTTTGCCAATTTATAAGTACAGTGGCAAGGAAGAAATATTTGTTGAAATGTAGAAAAGAAAAATAAAGAGCAAAGTACTGAATTAAGATATTTAATCAGAAACACACTTGCTGGCATTTTAGCCACAATCTCTTCATTCTACTTTAACTAGATTCCAGAATATATTTGCTGCAGAAAAGGACAGTTCACTTAATCTTTGCTTGCCTGTAGGAATATTCTAAGCGGAAGACCAGGAATGCCTTTAATCCCAGCACTTGGGAGGCAGAGGCATGCAGATCTCTAAATTCAAGATCACCCTGATCCACAGAGTGAATTCTAGGACAACCAGGAATATACAGAGAAACCTTGTCTTTAAAAATCCAAATAAATAAAAATATTCTAAGTGGTAAATCGATTTCTTGCTCACATCTAGTTATTAGTTTACTAATGGAATCATGACATGCCAATCCAAACACCCTAGCTTTTCACTGAATAGTACATTAAGATTAACGGTATAAAAATATAATGGGTTTTATTAAAATAATTTGTAAAAATGTCTTACAAAATTCAGAAAATCTACCAACAGCATTTGAAATTGAATTGGAATGGAAGGCAAATTTTTACTCATTTCTGAGAAAAATAGAATGGTCACACGTTTGACAATCTGGTTTTAATATGTCCATGATTTGGTATTTTTACAACAGCTAAAGTGACAAGCCAATAAAAATATTTATCAAGTCAACTTTTGCTGCATCAGAGCAACAGGGAACCCAACCAAAGACAGACCTGATACATGAAGCAAGTGTTTTGCCAAAAATTAGAGCCAAACTGATTTGTAATCAACCATGGCAAAGTTACACCACACTGACTTTGCTATAATATGGAAGTAAGTTATTTCACCCTATTTAAGTGACAAAGTTCAACTACAATAAATAAATATATAAAAACGGGTTTTGTTTGTTTTATGACTTAGAAAACAAGAAGTCTGATGTCTCACATTTATTAACCCAGGCTCCAGAGGACTAGAAACACGATCATGAGTTCAAAGCCAGCATAGATTATTTAGTGACATCATGTGCCAATAAAATAAAATAGGGTTTTTAGAAGATGGTAATATAATCTTTGCATTCACTGGCTAAAATCAAAAAATCGTATATTTAGGAAGAAAGCTAAGTGGTGCTATTTTGTTATGAAAGTATCACTGAACACAGGATTCATGTAATGTATGTCCCCTTCTACATTACCCTCAGGAGATTTCAAAGAACTAGATGTATAAAAATATCACCATGTCATAGTTTATGACCTTACTGCAAGATTTTCTTCATAGTATTTAACTTTCAACTTTGACTTAATGAGGGAAAAGGCGGTAGCAAGAATAAAATAAGATAGTAGATAAATCACACAATTGCAGGCTCACTTAAAAGTCATACAAAACCATCATCATAATAAAAAAGAAGTAAGCATTAGCATTTCTTAACAATCACAGCTACTAAACTTAGGTGTAGTCACTTCTGACTTAAAATTTAGAATTAAACAATTCTAGATAAGGAACCACATTCATTCAAGTCCTTAAAATCAAATTCTCTTCTGTGTTTACTTTATATGCCACAATCAGTGAAACAATATCACATAAAAGATTCTACATAATCATGAACATAAGAAAAAGCCTGTATGTGATCAACCAGTATAATCCCTCCCATTCATCATGTCTCTTATGCACAGCCTTGCAGCAGCCACTCTCATATCCATGACCCTATTATATGGGTCATCATACATCAGTTTACCACAACAGAACACCAGACAAACAAGACTGTTTTTTATATAAAAATAAATTAATTTCTTCTGACAGAACTAGAGGTTCAAGTCCAAGGCAGCTCCTTTATACTGAGCCTTAGATATATATAACACATCATACAGAGAGAGAGAGGTCACACTTGAACCTAATTTCATATCAGAATGAGGGACTGCATATCCGGCTAACTACAGAACATAAGATATGACAACCTTGATTTTATATCTTTTGGGAATGGCCCCCCAATGACCTACAGACCACTCAGGAGGCCCTACTTCCCAGAAATGACCATGTAGAAGACCAAGTGTTTAGCATCCTAAGAGCATTTGGGAGACATTCAATAACCAAACTCTCTTACCAGTCATTTGCACAGTCAAGGGAAACTAGAGAAGCCAAAGACATTAAAACATCAGAATGTTTCTTTTCTCCTGCTATTCAGACTTGAACCAATCTTTTAAACACATGTCTCCCATGAGAAAACTAGTACCAATCACCAAATACACATGAGCTGGTTCATTAGGAGCTGCCTGGTAGACAAACCACATGAATGAAACACATGGCAAAGAGAAAAGCCATACCAGTTGAACCATAGAAAATTTTCCTAATAAATGATGGTTTGGGATGTTTTTGTTTTCTTGTGTTGCGTTGTCATGTAGCCAACACTAGCTGAAACAAGAGTTCCCCTCCAAGGAAGTAATCTCTAAATTATTATTTTGGGTTAAAGTGGTCTCATTTCATTATTTTAGTAATTCATTCAATGGTACAATCTTAGGACACACTGATGACCAACATAGTGAAACGATCCTATATGAAGCTTGCCCTCAAGATCTTCCTAACAGTATCTTAGGATTGGGAAAAGGACGCACCCAAAGAATAACCTTAACTGAAAAACGCAGCAAATAAAATAAAGGTTTAAAACATCAATATACCTATTAAGAGACCATACAATATCTTGGCTAATTAAACGGTCTATAAATTAAGTTTACCTAAGATTAAAATATTACTCTTGTTCCTGAGGTAAGAAAAAAATAAGTTAAAGAGGTTAAATAACTAGGCCAATACTGCACATGCATTAAAATATTTTTTCCAGAACTTCTAAAGGTTTTCAGGTACATATTTATATGGCTAGTGCAGTTCTCTGTGCTTACAGTTTTAAAGTAATAAGGCTAAATTTATTTCCATATCACAGATGTATCAAGTGGGAAATACTGAGCTATCAATGTAGCTCAGGTGGCACAGGGCATACCTGACATGTATTGGTTTGACCCCAGTAATATACCAACTAATCATGGTGGCACATTCCTGTAATTTCAGCTCTTGGGAGATGGAGGAATAATGATCAGAAGTTCAAGGGCTTCCTCAGCTACATACTGAGTTCGAGATTAACATAAGATATGTCAGACCCTATTTCCAACATGCCTAATTTAAACTTTTCTTTATTAAAGTGAATTTTATCTCATATCTAGCATTAATGCTCCAAACCTACTTTCTTTCTTCTGCTACACAAGAGCATATATGAGAATCTAAAACACTTAAATTTTCTGTGTTGAAGCCTTAGACAAAAACTTAATAAATTATGTTAATTAAATTAGCATGCCAATGTCTATAAAATATGCAGTAATGATTTTAATAAATTTGGTACATTCATGTAGACTGCTAAGTGGTATCCTTTTATTAAAGGCCACAGGTAGAAAAGAAATAATTAAAACCAAATCAGAACCTATCCTGCAGATTAACACTCTTGCAAACTCTGCACTTACTTGCTAGAAAATTTGAGTTTGCTATGTTTTGGATTTCTGTTTCTTAAACTAGAGATGTTTGTGAGACACTCATCAAACAACAAACTACAGTCACTGTCACAGTTTTTGGAATCTGAAACATGTTTTACCAACATCACATACTTTAGATGGAAAAAAGCAATGACTCAAGTCCAGGCATCTATGACTTTTTGCTTTGTGGTCTGAATACTACAAAAGCTGATGTTAAAATGGCATAACTGCAAACAGGCTAGATTAATCATGAAAGAACCGTCAGTCAGAAGACTGATGTATTTTACTCAATTTGTTATAGGAGAAGTGTCTTAGAAACATTCTTACTGGAAGAAGAAAGGGAGACTAATCTGTTTTAATTTTTGTCAAAGATTATAATGATAGTCAGAAAAGAATTCTTAAATATGAACAAACTCCTGACCTCAAGTTCACCACACCTCAAACAGTAATATTTGGAAAATATTCATCATGTCCTTTCAAATCTTAAGCAACATGTATATGTAGCCTTATCCTGATAACATTATTCAGCTGGTTTATTGTATCTGTTTTCTGTTGAAGACTGATAACACACTATAATGTGTACTAATTTGCATTTTTAGTCATTCCTTTTGGGATATCTTCACAACCTAGATCTGTTCTCTTTAGAGTAAACCCAGTGGAGAAGTTCTCATTTTATATGTGGGTGGTGTTAGTCTGGTATTAGTCTGACCTAAAACCAATAATAATAAATATTTGGCTTTGGGGCTACCAAAGTATCTGAGACTATTGGGAATCTGTTAGCAGAACATTTGCTGGTAACTTACAATGAACCAGCCCAATTTACCAGGGCAGTCACAACACTTGAAGCTGACTCCCTACTTTCTACTATAAGTGTTAATTTTAAAACTTTTTCACATCTAATGATATCTAGGTTAGTTTCTAGCATTGTATCCTCTTTTGTTGGTTTCTAAGAAAACATCCTAATTTTAAGGAGTGACCTACAAGAGAAAGTAGTGATCCCAGCTTTTAAATAGTATGCCTGCAACTGGAATGTAATACAACTCAAATAAATCCAAGTGGAGAAGAGAAGAATAGAAGTGTAGGATTAGAAATGTCACAGGCTTCTGGGCAACATAAGAAAATGTCATCAAAGTTGTGATGAAATCCTTGTACCAAAACTACCCAAAGAATTCCATGTCCATAGAAAAGGTTTGCCTTGGCAACTCTGTCACAATTTATACCTGACTAGAAATAACTGTTGTAATGTATTCCAGGGCACAAAAATGTCCCTGGGAGATGTACACATAGAGTATGTCCTCAAAGGTACTCATGACTCAAACACAATGCCTTATTACACTTACATAAAATTTGAAATCTGTGAAAGATTAATATTAAATAAGGGAGCCTTACAATTATTTAGACAGTTTCTGTCAGCTGGAAAGCACATTACTTAAAATAGAAATGAAGTTGGATTATAAACAAAGATTTATTTTTATTTATATAAATAATAAATAAAATTTATTATTCACCTATGTGTAGGAACTAAATTTTGTACTTGCTTCCTGTGGGGGATAAAGCATTCTAAACAGAATTAAAAACAGTTGGTCTGAGAATATGTAAAAGCAAAATTTAGTAGAATTATAAGAAGTCTGTTTACAAAATATTGAGTGAAGAAAACATAGACAGATTTGATAAAAAGAATATAGAATGCCTTGTTATTAAATTTCCATAGTAGTACATGTGGCACTTAGTAGTGTGTAAGGCTCTTCGTGAACTTGAAGTAAACCGCATAGTTCTTAACTTTGTGAACCAACCTCTACACTATTTCTATGAATTAAGAATCAAGATACAAACTATGTTACAGGGATATTATATGGATTCAATAAGATAGTTTTTTTAAACCATACATCAGAGTTTCTAAGAATTGAGCCAACTGGATTTTTAAATAATATCTGTTCTATTGTACTAGGGAAAATCTGTTTCTTTGTTTAGAGCCTATCCATGAATGCATCAAGAAGGAAAGAAATGACCAAATGATCAAGAAAACTACATATTCTATAGAAACAAAGAGTGCAACAAATTAAGACTAAGCTTCATTTTACTCGTCTTTCCTCTACTCCCTCTTTCAGAGAAGATTCTAGAGAGTATCTGTGGGAAGGGAGTGGTGTTTAAAAGCATGAGCGGAGACAAGCATGATGGTAAGAAGGTAAGATGACCTTAATCAACACAGATCACTGTCTAAAGCTGAGTTGAGAATGTGGCCCTGAAGGATCTGTCCGTAGTCAGTCTATAAAGTACTACAATTACCCAGGGTCACAAAGCCAGAAAATTGTCACAGTCAGAAGCCCCAAAATAAAGAAGGGAGAGAGAGGGCCAGATGAATCGAGACACAGAGATCAACACAAATTATAGATTCCACTGAAATGAGATCTTTCTTACAATGATCAGGAACCAGATGGACAAAGATCCCTACCCCAGAGATCAAAGCAATTCAGTGTCCCTTTAATAGGACACTCTTATTTATATAGCTATAAAATTATAGAAAGCACTCACTCACCCTACAAACCTAAGCCTAGAATGATTTAGGATATAAGACAAAAACTTCACAAACAAAACTGATGTCTGTTCTTCTAGAGATACTGAGTATCACCTGAAAAGCCAGTTGAATAAATTCACTGATTTCTTGGAAAGAAAGAAAATAGGGGTCTTTGTATAGAACATCTCAGTCTCAAGACAGCACACAACCTCTTCACATCTCAATCGAAATATAAATAAATGAGCTATTATTTAGTAATGAGAGTAGGGATACCAAAGACAGATCCATTACCATTAATATAAGCTGGTGTGGTGAATACTAATTTAAGAAAGAAAATCTTAAGACATAGTCTTGCTGGGCAATTGGAGTTTCGTAAGTCATCACCTAAAAGACACCAAGCAGATGAGGAAAAGAAAGCAATTGCACACAGTGAGAATCAAGGAATAAAGCCAGGCAGCAGGCACTTACCAGAAACACGGAAAAAAGTATATCAATGGTTAGAGAACAACAAATTGAAAAGAACCAGTGACCCATAAATCAATTTAAGTAGGTAAGAGGCAATTGGTGAAGAGTTGGTAAAATTTGAATGCAATAAAGGCATGCATCCCAGGTATTCCAATCTAGGCAGACAAAAGGAGAAGTAATGGAGATAATTGAACAATGAACAAGGGAAGGAGTTTGGTTGTACTAATCTATGCAAAAACTTATTGGAGCTTTATATAAAGCAGCAACATGGGGAAAGGAATGGAGAGGATGAATTATTAGTTAATGGAATAAACTAATAACTTTGTTGCTGGACAGTCGTGGTTGCGGAAAGGGGGTAATGGGCCCTTCTGTGGTGGCTTCCACATCTCTGACTAGGGATAGGACAGATAGAATGATGCCATTAATAAAACCAGTGAAAGCAGTTTAAGGGGGGGGGATTTGAGAAGTTAGAGAATGGAAGATAAGGACAAGAGGCAAAATTAAGATTTAGCATTGTGTTTATTCTTAATTTATGCTGAGGTCTTAATCCTTTGGAACCTCATTAGCTATATTAGAAATGGAAAGCCTCATTTTTTCAACATAAATGCATAGCTTCTAAAATCCCTACAGATTCAACATAATAGGAGGAAGGAGGAAGAAAGGGGAGAGGATGTGAAGAGGAGCAGGAAACACCTGAAATTTTTTTTTGTAAAAACAATAAAAGCTTGAAGCTCTCAAGAGTGCCCCATGTGCAAAACTCATTAAGTCAAAGTACACTGACAGATTCATAGAGTTTTAAAGTCAAAAGACACCTTAGAGATCATGTAACCTGAGGAAACATTTTTATAGATGAGTCAACAGTGGAGTAGAAAGGTTAAGACACTTGACAAGATCACACAAGAGAGGCCATCTCTAAACTGGTTCCCAGGATACCACTGCTGCATCTACTGACCACACTCAGGAATAACTGAAGGTAGAAACATGCACAGAGCAAGGATCCAGTGAAACACGTGTTTCTGTGACACTGCATCCAGGGTAACACTGATCAAATATCTCCAAGCTGTCCTAAATCACCTTACAGCTTTGTCCTGCCTCAACTGGTATGCTAGACATTGCTGACTCCCCAAGGAAGGCCTTACCCACTTTGAGGAGAAGATGTTGGGGTGGGTAGGGTGGGAGAAAGGGGAGGGGGAGGAGAGGAGGGAGGGGAGCTGGGGTTGGTATATAAAATGAAAAATAAATCTTTAAAAGAAAAAAATAACCTTACAGAAAGTAAACTTTTAATTTACTTGTAATATGCTTCCATTAATCCTTCAGGAAAGACAGTATTTATGTCTGTTGACATTTGCTACAATCCCATGGAGCTAGCACATATTTTATAGGCACAGGGGAAGTTAAACACCTTACTCATGTTCACAGAGGTAATAACTTTGAGGATCATGACTTGAGCCCTGGAAATCCAGTTGCTGGATCTACACTCTTAATAGTATTCTGAATTGCATGAGTATATTTTTCTACTCAATCACTTTGAAATACAGAATAATTTTGAAATATGCATATTTAGATTATAATCATGTATATACCTTGCACAAAGTGATCTAGGCAAATCATTTTTTACATAAAGTGATTGTTTTAAAAACTTGCTAAAAAACAAAGCAGGGCTCTCTACGAGTCAGAAGTCTATCAATTCAGATCTATTACAATGACTACAGTAAATGACAGGCCTAACATTAGTATTTGCAATTAAATTCTTCTATGATTACCTAGACAAGAGCATGGGTAATAGGTATGGTATATAAGTTGGCAAATCCTTCTCTCCAGTTGTCATTGAACTCACTAACATTTCAACCTCGGGGTTTCATAGCCCAATCTGGCAGGAGATTAGAGGCCGTTGTTCTCAACCAACTGAAATCAAAATTTCTTAAATATGGTACTAATTCTTGTATACACTATCTAAGCAGAGGAATGGTGTGGCAGAATTGATTGTGTGGTATGCTGAGTGTCTAAAGGATAAGGTATGCTTCAAAAGAACAATTTGGGTTCCTAGGTCCTGACTCCACCACTGTGTTAGAAATGGGAAAAAAATGTGGTACATTTACACAATGGAGTACTATTCAGCAGAAAAAAACAATGGAATCATGAAATTCGCAGGCAAATGGATGACACTAGAAGAAACCATCCTGAGTGAGGTAACCCAGTCACAAAAAGAGAAACGTGGCATATACTCTCTCATATATGGATTTTAGACATAGATCTGGGGAGTGCCAGCCTACAATCCTATGGCCAGAGAGTCTGGGAAACAGAAACTTCATTTAGTGGCTGATCGAAGAAGAGGCAGACTCCCTCGGTTAAGTACTGAGCTGAACTCAAGAAAGCCAGTAACAGAGAGGGAGGACTGATGATCAAAGGGATTAAGACTGGGCTGGTTTAACCCCCAGAAACAGCTGACCAGACAAAGGTTAACTCTTGAATCCCAGGCATCAGTCTGGGAATCCAGCATGGGACTGATCAAGACCCCCTGAATCTGGGTGTCAGTGAGGAGGCCTAGGTAATCTATTGAGCCTTGGGCAGCAGATCAGTGTCCATCCCAAGTATACACACGGACTTTGGACTCCCATAGAACAATGTGAGGTGCACTCTCACCCTGAACCCTTGGGGAAGGGTCTAGGCCCTGCCCTATATGAAATGACAGACTATGGACACCCCCATGGAGGGCCTCACCCTCCCTGGGGAAATGAGGGGATAACGGGGGGGGGGTTGGGGGGAGGGCACGGGAGGAGGGGAGGGAAAGGGAGAGGGACCTGGAACTGACTTGTGAAGCAACCTTGCTTCTTATCTAAATTTAAACTGGAAAATAAAAAAAAAAAAAGAAATGGGAACGAGACTTGAAATACGTATGACTGACAGAAAATGTCAACTTACTGGATGTAGAGATAGAAAAGACAGCAAGCCCACTAATTTCAGGAGAATGTGTGTTAGTTTGTTGCTAATGATTCAGGAATTTTTTTCCTCACATGACCCTTCCTGCTGCAAATCTACCTCATCAATTTTAACAATGTTTTCTCTAAAGCCCATCTTACATGCTATCTGCATTTGAAATAACTCACAATGTTAAAAGAACTATGCTTACTACTCTAGCTACATGGCTGTTGACATGCTTTCTGGTTGAAAAAATAATCTCAGGGCTTACTTTATTATGAAATAGAGCGATGTCTGAAAATATTTTCTTTAAATATCATATAGAGTTACAAAGACAAAACTGTCCTGCAGTCTTATCATATGAACAACATTAAAATGACACATGAAGAATATTAAAACGCATATATTAGAGTCAGGATTTGGATATGATGGCAGACAGAGGACAGTATGATGAACAGTCCAAAAACAGATTTTTAACTCAGAAAAGGGGCAAATCATACCAGTGTTCTCTTATTTCAAAAAGGTCCGGACTACGTTATCATTATAAAAAAAATCCCATATAGCAGTACAGAGCACAAAAAAACACATACCTTTAGTTAGTTTTGAGGAATGACTTAAATTGGGCTATTTTTTTTAAAGAAGGGACTATTTGGCAAAAATCTTAACTACAAAGTTATTACTGGAAAGACTTCAGGAAGCCCACAGCTTTTAGGTAGCAGCATTTGATACTAAATCCCAAACCACAAATCTTACCAATCTCCATCCATTAAGTAAGATTACTCCCCTCCTCATGGGCCCTACCTTGATAAAGGGGTCAGATGACAAGCATCCTCCCACTGTAATATAATTGTGGCTCTGTTGCTATGAGACCAAGCAAAAGATCAGAAGAGGAGTAGCTCCAGGTCCTGGGGCTCCAAAAGATGCAACTGTATGCTGTCCATCACAAAAGCGATCTCCAAGTTCATACAGCAGCTCACCTCCATTCCTTGCACAGGAACCTCTGGGTTTCCCTTCCTCTCTAGTATTATGGTCCACCTGGTGAAATCCTGGAAGGTCAGTTTTTTCTCATGCATGAGATAGAATGCTATAGCTACCACTCAGCACGACTGTTGTATTGACATGAGTAGGGTTGCTGTTTTATTTTATTTTCATTATTATTTTTTTTCTTCACCACAGCTGCTGATGACTGAATGTTGTTTACATGGGGTAAGGGATTGCAATTACTGTCTTTCAGTTTTTAGTAAGGGGAAGGTCAATGGACAGAAGCAATACATCTTAACAGAATTTCATTTTCACATCTCCAAATTGTGTAAAACCACAATTGAGTCATATTCTTATAGGACATGCCTTTTGTTGTGTAATCCTTTATCAAACTGTCCTCTCAGAACTGCATTTTCAGTTCATACAATCTGGTCAAATGTTCACTTCTACATCAAGCTTACTGTTCTTCCTTTGGAAACAATCGCCTTTTTGTTCTAATTCCTGAATCACTTTAATCCGTACAAAGCAGACTCTCCATCTACCCAATCGACACACTGGGCTGCTCAGCAGCTCACATTATGGTTTTTGTCTTCTCCATTCATCCTCTGTGCATTGCATCCTTCCATGACAGGTTTCAACTGTTGGTTTCACTTAAGCGTACTGCCTGGATGCATTCCCAGCACATTTTGTGGGAAAGAAATGTGGCTGCCAGACACTGAAACTCTAAAGCCACCAGATCTGCACTTGCTCCTCATCCTTTGCAAGTTTCAGAGTTCATGTTCTCCATCTGTAGCGGTTCTTCCTAACCCTGAGTATGGAAAAGCTGTATGCTTATACTTTACAAGTACAAAGGAGAGGATTGGCATTTCCAACAAGGAAATAATAAAACAGCAACTGGAATCTATAACCAAACCTGGGATTAATATAGCAGCTTTTAAAATGGGATCCTTACCATCACAAATTGAAAAACAAACAGTAATATATAGAACTGATGCTACAAATGATTATTTAAAAATGTGTTTCAAAGATTACTTTGATGGGATGCCCATTAAAATAATGAGAGAAACAATTGCTTAGACATTTCTTCCTGTGGCCCTTCTCTCCCACTTCCACATCACCTCCAGAGAGGCTGCAAACACAGATAGACACTGCGTCATCATATGTTCATTATTTTTTACTAACACTATTAGGATTGGCAACAACACTTAGCCAATGAAGAGAGGAAAAACAAGAGTGCACTTATGCATATGGAGGTGCTTTTACACAATTGCTTATTGAAGAGAAGGCTAATATTTCTCAGCAAATGTGTGATAACTCCCTCTCTTTAGGAACACTGAGGTTAATTGAGGCCAGAAAGAGTGCTATAAGAACATAACAATGCCTATTCCAAAATGGGATCCCAGTTCCATGGGAATACCCTTACGACATGCTTACAGTGAATTACATGTTTATAGCTGTACACCATGGGTCATAACTGTATCTTCCAGTTTTTTTTTTACCAATGGACAACTTACAATAGTTCAAACATTTTTTGAGCAGTCTTTAGAGTATGCATAAGCTAGAGAGAACTCAATTACAGAATGTGTCTCTTTTATTGGAAGACCTCATTGTATACCCTCAAGATGTTATTTTAGTGTTGGTTTCACACACTTCATGGGTATAAGTCCAACTTTAATTCATACCCTCTGGGTGATATTTTTCAGTGTCATGGCAAAGTTTCAATCCCAAACCACAGATCTCAGTGTTTGGGACATCTATCCCAAACCAGCCCTTGTTGTGGAAACAAACAAACAAAAAATGTGACCAACTGCCACAAAATTGTCATTACCAAAGAAAATTTGAGTAAAGATGTCAATGATTTATTGTCATATGCATAAAGTGGTTCAGATCTTTCTAAAAGATTTGATGTTTTGGTAACATTTCAAAATTTATTAATCATTTAAGAAAATTACAATCTCCAACATATACATTAAAGACCACAACTCAATTTACTCATTTGAGACATGGGATTTTACTTAATAATCAATAAATTAACTCTCTTGTTCTCTTTGTCCCAAAGAGAATATTTGCTGTTGTCTAATTACAGGACCATTTGTTAGTGAGGATTGAGAACATGTTTCATAAACATAGATTTCTAGACTAAAAACAGTGTTTTTTCCATAGCAAAATATTTTCAATATTTTAAAATACAATGTTTTCTAACCATTAATATGTACATGGAGTTTCTTTCCCAATGCCCTTCAGTCCCAAATAAATACACAGAAGCTTATATTAATTGTAAATCATTTGGCTGATGGTTCAGGCTTCTTATTGGCTAGCTCCTTCTTAATATTAACCCATTTCTATTAATCTAAGTATTTCTCCTTGGTCTTGACTTACTGGAGAATATCTGGATTTGTTACTCCTTCAGCAGCTACTTGGCATCTCCCTGGAGACTCCTTTGAGACTCCTCTCTGTCTCAAAGGACCTCCCAGCATTCCTTGTCTGATAGCCATGCCTATACTTCCTGCCTGGCTAGTAGCCAATTAGTGTTTTGTTTATCAATCAATAAGAGAAACATATATCCATAGCACACAGGACATACCCTGTCATCAATATAAGTCAAAATGTTCATTATAACAAGAAATAAAATAAAATAGTGTAACAAAATAGAAAGGATGAAGGGAGGAAAAATGGGTGGAGAGAATACAAACAAAAGGTGATCACTGATCATACAGCCTTCTTTGCCTCACTGTTTGTAGTATTTTAAAGTCACAACTATATTGACTGGGCATACTCACAGTCTGATTTATTATCCTAGCATTACTCCAATAAATTTCAAACATCATTTTAAATTACTATATATTTTTATACTAAGTATGAATGTATAATGGTTTAATAACATTTCCAATTAAACACACTTAAGCAGTAACGTATGTTAAGTGCAATAGGAACTGCAATGCTCAGGGGGAAAGAATAGATTGCTTCATTGAAAGAACTGTATGACAAGAATGTATAGTCTTTGAAGAAAGACACTGGGTAAGATATCAGAAGATGGAATGACCTCTCATGCTCATGAACTGGTAGGATAAACAGTGGGTAAAATTAGCCATTTTACCAAAAGCAATCTATAGATTCAATCCCATCAAAATCCCAACACAATTCTTTATTGACCTTGAAAGAACAATCAATAATCAACTTCATATGGAGAAACAAAAAACCTAGGATAGCTAGAACAATCTTGTACAATAAAAGAACTGCTGGAGGTTATCACCATCCCTGATCTCAAGCTCTACTACAGATCTATAGTAATCAAAACAGCATGGAATTTGCTTAAAAACAGGCACACTGATCATGGAATTGACTCAAATATCCAGTAATAAATCCAAATAATTATGGACACTTGGTTTTTTGACAAAGAAGCCAACATTTTACAAGGACACAACTGGATGTGGACATGTAGAAGAATGCAAATAGATCCATATCTGTAACTCTGTACAAAACTGAACTACAATTAGATCAAAGACCTCAACATAAACCCAGTTACATTGAACCTGATAGAAGAGAATGTGGGAAATAGCCTTGAACACATTGGCACAGGAGACAACTTCCTGAATAGAATACCAGTAACAGACATTAAGATCAATAATTAATAAATGGGACCTCACGTTAATGAAAAGATTCTGTAAGGCAAAGAGACTGTAAATAGGGCAAAACAGCAACCTACAGAATGGGAAAAGATCTTCATAATCCCTATATTTGACACAGAGATGATCTCCAAAATATATAAAGAACTCAATAAAACAGACATCAAAAATGAAATAATCCAATTAAAAATGGGGTCCAGGCTGGGCAAGGTAATCCAGCATAGGGAACAGATTCCCCAATGCCAACTGTAAGTCAGAGACAGGTCCTAATCTCATTGCTAGGAATCTCACAAACAGACCAAGCTATACAATTGTCACACACATATGTAGATGGCCTAGGTCAGTCCCAGGTAGGCACCCCTAACTGTTGGTTCAGAGTCCATGTGCTCACAGGAGCTCAGGTCAGCAGTCTCTGTAGGTTCCTCCATCATGACCTTATCCCCCTGTCTTCTATAATACCTCCTTCCATTCTTCAGGAGGACTCCTGGTGTTTGGCCTAGTGCATCTGCTTCCATCAGTTACTAGGTAAAGGCTCTCTGATGACAATTAGGGTAGTCACCAATCTGATTACAGTAGACGGCTAGTTCAGGAACCTTCCACTATAGCTAGGAGCCATCCTAGTGTATTCCTGTGATTTTCCCTATATGAAACTAGATAAAAGCATCCTAAGTGAGGTAAACCATACCCAGCAACACAAACATGGCATATAGGCACTCATAAGTAGATATTAGCTGTAAAGTAAAGGATAACCATGCTACCATCCACAGACCCAGAGAGACTAGGTAACAGGAAGGACCCTAGTGGGAAGCATGAATCTCTCTGGTAAATAGAAGATTCTCCTGGGCATAATGGGGACAGACAGGAATGGGAACTTGAGGGATCAGATTAGGGGAGAGTACTGAAAGTGAAGAATGAAGGGGGGCTCTTGGGGGTCAGGTAGAGGCCTGATGCAAGGGAAACTCCCATGAATCTGCAAGGATGACCCCAGCTAAGATTGATAGAAAAAGTGGATACATAGCCCAAATTAGCCATCCCTTCCTTGTGATCAGATTGGTGACTACCTGAACTGTCATGAGAGAGTCTTTATCTAGCAAGTATTGGAAACAGATGCATAGATCCACGGCCAAGCATTAGGTCAAGGTCGGGGATTCCTCTGAAGAGAAGGATACCACAAGAAAGCCCACAGAAATAACTAACCTGGACTCATAGGAACACACAAAGTATGAACAAAACAACCAGGGAATCTACATGGGACTGACCTCAGCCCTCTAGAAATATGTGATAGTAGCTTGGTCTCCTTGTGGGACTCTGAACAATGGGAACAGGGGCTGCCCCTTAATGCTTTAGTATATTCTTGAGAACCTATTTCTCATAATAGATTGCACTGCCCAGTCTAAATACAAGGAGAGGTGCTTAGTCTTGTGGCAACTCAATAAGCTATGCTTTCCTGATACCTTGGTGGCCTGTCCCTTTTTGAACCGAAACAGAGGATTGGGGGGGGTAAACTGTGGGCAGGATGCAAAAATAGATAAATTCATTTAATTTAGAAAAGAATAGATGGCTTCAAAATCATGTCTCTTAGTCTTTGGTTGAGTAGTCTAAAGTCTGTGCTCCTGGTTAGAATTTTGCAGAAGCCATGTCTGTTAAAAACAGACATGATACCAGTGCTTCTTGAAGTGCAGGCAGGGTCAGTGCAGTAGCTTTGTCATATTTCTGGGGGCTTGTAGGTGAATGATTAAATGAACTCTCCATAATCAATGGCTAGAGTTTGTCAGCTAAAATCAGATCATTTGTATACTGATTCCTTTGTGTGTTCTCAAGAAATTTGTGGCCTTATAAAACATTTTTAGGTATTAAATACTAGAAGAGCTCGACATTTATCCAAACAGAGTTTTAAAAAAATTAAACATGTATCTATCCTACTGTCAGACCTCCCTTTTCTGTGAGATGAAAGATGATTATTTTTGTTTGTTTATAAAAATGTCACTAAATTCACCAACTTATCTCATCTTTCTATTCTTTTTCTTTGATCAGTCCCATGTGGCACATAAAATATACTTACAACATATAGTGGACTCTGGGAATGTGCCAGTGGGTAGTGGGTAATGACTTCCCCAAGACTCAGTAGCACATTGCCTGAGGCCTCTGGTGTTAGAATCTAAGACAGGTCTTGATACTATGCTGAGTCTTCCTGAAAAATGAATTATCTGTGCTTACGTCGTACAAATGGCATTGCACAGACTGGCAGTCATGCATGTGAACAAATCATAATCCAGTGTCTACAAATGATACTCCCAGTGCTAGATGTCAAATTTGCTTCTTTTATCATACCAAAAAGATAGTAAACAATGTTTTTTTTCATGCCAAATGTAAATGTGTGCTCATGTTACCAAAGTATGCTAGTAGCAAACAGATTAACATTGCTGACCCAATGGTCAGCAATGTATACCTAACATAACACATATGTATTATGTATTATGTGTTATGTATACCTAACATAATACATAATGTATCTTACTCCTTTCTTGCTTATCATATGCAGTTTCACAAGATTTAAATTCCACAAGGGCAAGAATTGTTTTTCCACTTCACTAAGCCAGTGATCACAATGCACCAGGATAAATGTGTCTCCTATCTCCCAAGCACTGGATGAGTATCTGTGAGTGAACAGAGTAATTTGCAGTCAATTTGCCTTACAGTGCACAGAAGACTTTGCACAGACCAGGCAAATAAAAGGAGCATTAGGCAGGGTTTTGTTTTGCTCACGATGGAAGACTGTATTGGCTACATTTACTTTTCTTTTGAGAGCCTGGTCATGAAAATTATATCCTTTTGACTTTTGTCTGCAAAATTTCTGTACATTATCTGTAAGGATTAGCCCAAAAGAAAACAATAAAAACCTAATACTTTCAGCAAAGGGCATTCTGAGAAATTGATTCAGTAATGATCATCACCAGTTGGGGGGCAGAGAGAGAGAGAGAGAGAGAGAGAGAGAGAGAGAGAGAGAGAGAGAGAGAGAGAGAGAGAGAGAGAGAGAGAGAGAGAGATGATCCTTTGACTGTTTATTCATGACAGACAAGCCAGTCAGACCAATAAAATAATGTCACATCTATGTCATTGGATACTTTTATAATCCCTAAGCACACATGCAGCATCTGTGTGTTTCTGCCTCTCAGGATAGTTAAAAATGGAGACAGAGAGGATAGAATCTCAGAAACTAAGCATTTATTTTCCATTGTGTGTGTGTGTGTGTGTGTGTGGTGTGTGTGTGTGTGTGTGTGTGTGTACTGAAACATCCTGATTTGTATCTGGTGGTCATGAAGACTCACAACGTGAACCTCAAAGGAAGAAGGAAACATCTAGGAGGGAAGGCTACAATCTGCTTAGTGAGTTAAGTCAGGTCTTCTTGCTATCAAATAACATGTGTGCCCCAAAGGCACATTTGGACGATCAACAGTCACCGTAAGGCTCAGCAAGAATTCATCACAGATTCCAACAGCTTCTCATGAGGCTGTAAGAGTATCCACTGAAACGGGACCTCTCAAGTGAAGGGTAAAAATTTAAGACAAAAAAGTTCCCCACACACAAAACTCAGATCAGGTTTCAAGCTTTTGGAAAGTCCTACCTGCTAGTTTTTCATTATGGTTTGTCTCTGGAAATCCAATGTTGATGTTCACATTGTTTATCACAAAACATAGCAAGAATTTGACATTAGGTCAAAAGGAAAAAAATAGACTCATAAACATGTGATAACTTGAAGCCAACTCTTGTGAACAAATACATTTAATTTGAGCATAAGGCATTGCTTTTTCCTAATAAACTACATGTTTATATACCTGAAACTTTTGTTATGATTTGAAATCATCTTACAGTCTTCTCACTTGTTGTTAAAAACATATAGTTATATGGAATTCTTGATACACCTTGAAAGAACAAGTACTTTTAAGAAGGGTACCAGCTAGGAGGCCAAGGCAGTCTATGGGACCTCTAACTGTGGCACCAGGGTTTATTCCCAGGTCACAAATGGACTTTGGGAGCCCTTTCCCTATGGAGGGATATTATTGCAGCCCAGACACAGTAAGGAGGGCCTGGTACCTCCCCCAATGATATGATGGACTTTGATGATCCTCCATGGAGGGTCTCACTATCCCTGGGGAGTGGGTGGTGGGTAGGTTGGAGGGCCTGTGGGAAGCATGGGAGGACGAGGGAATGGGGAAAAGGATATGTAAATAAGAGTACTTCTAAAAAAAAGGAGGAAAAAAAAGAAGGGACCATATATATCTAAGTTCAAATACTGGCTTTCAATTTTCCAGGTATATTTCTCCAAAGTTCTGAACTAGTTTGTACAAAAGTCTTTACTAATCATACCCTGATAGCCATTGTGTATGCCAAAATACTAATTGGTGTGGCCCTGTGATATTTATTCTTCACCTCAGTAATATTCAGCTATAATGCTACCTCTGGGTGGTGTCTGTCTCCAACTTTTGTTCATTCAGAAATGCCCTACCAACTAGAGCAGCAATTCTTAACCTGTGGGTCACAATCCCTTTGTGTGTCTAAAGATCCTTCCTCAGAGGCTACATATCAGAGATCCTGTACATCAGATATTTACATTACTATTCATAATGGTAGCAAAATTACAGTTATGAAGTAGTATGATATAATTTTATGGTTGGGGGTCGCCACAACAGAAGGAATTGTAGTAAAAGGCTGCAGCATTAGGAAGGTTGAAAACAACTGATCTAGAACAAGTCCCCTGAGCATGCCAAGATCATGAAACTGCCCCAAACCAGAGGTCACAAGCTCACCACCAACTTCCATCCCATGGACATGTCATCTTCATTACTTCAGGGAGTTTCCCTCCCATCATTACGTATGTCAGCACCACCATGCCTCATAGACCATCAGCACCCACAACTGCTTAATATCTCCAATGCCAAGGGGGGGGAGGGAAAAGAAAAAGGAAGAGAGAAGGGAGAGGAGGAAACCTAGATCTCCAGCCTTAACTACATTTTTAGTTCAGTCATATCTTTATAAATGCATCCTGGTATGTCAAATACAATACATCAAAATTCAAAGCCATTCATTTCTATTAAAAACACAATTCTTCATTCTTCCTTACTGCTATTGCTCTATGAATTAAAATATGTCTGATCAATAAATTTAATATTTCAAACATACATGATAAGAAGTAACAGTCTCACAGTAGGACATGAGAGTTTATTTTGAATTGATATGTGCTGCAGAGTTAGCTGGAAATATCAGTGCAGGAATGGTAAAATTATAGTCATTGTTCACTTCCCTGATAAATATATTCTTAAAAGACAATATATTTTAAACATGAGATAAAAATATATTAATTCAATTATCAATGCAATCCACCATTAACTGAGATTATTAATAAAGCATTTCAATGATTTCATGTTTTCATTATTAGTAACAAAATGTAGTAACTTCAGCTACTAACCATAATCAGAATTATTTTCAAATACTCTTATGATTTTTTCCTTCTTTTGATATTTCTAAGATGGGATCTTGATCCTTGACCCACGTTATCTTTACCATATGGCAATCATCCTGCCTCAGCCTCCTGAATTCCTCAGTTTATAAAAATGAATTACCTAGCCTGCTCTTGTGACTTTTCTCTGATAAATTTACTCTTACAGGGAAATCTGCTCTTACAGGGAAAGGAATGCATATAAAAAAGTTTCAAATATGAAAGTGTCTATCTGGAAAAGTATATAAAGTGAACCAACACATCCTTTCTAAAAAATTACTACTATATGAAAACACTTCTGACAGAATAAAGGGCCACTCAGAGAGCTGAACCTCTGTTAGCTATTACTGACAAACTAGGCACTTTTACATATGTCTAGAGTTAGACCAGAAATGATATTTGAAAACTTGAAAGGCATACACAGCAGACTTTTATATCAAATATAATTTATACCAAACACTAAGACTAAGAATTACTTCGTACATATTCAGTGACTCTAAAGTACTGTATAAAAGCATATGCTTTGGAATGGGGATCAGGTTGGATTGAAATCTGGCCTATGATATTCACTATGCCAGTTACACTGAGAAAAATTACAAAATCTCTCCATGTTTCTGCTTCACCAATTATGAAAGAACAATGCAAACAGTCTGCTTCCCCAATTATAAAAGAACAATGCAAACAACCTGATGGATTTTTATAAGGATTAAACATAATATTTCATTCTAAGGACTTAATCCCTGTTTCATAGAAGAGGCTTAATCGTCGTTGGTTATTGCTATTGGAGGAAAGGTAATACATACAGCTAAAGTTAAGGAAGAGGCTCCTAAAAGATCATCAGGACACACCATTTCTCTTGTTTGATCTGGCTGTTTCACACAATTATGGTGTTCACAATAATTATGTGGATGACCATAAATCTACCCTTATAGTGAGATCACAATGAAGCAATAGCAAGTTCAGTAAACCCAAGCCAGGACACTCATTTGCCATTCTAGAAACCAAAATTGAAAGCTTAACTCTGTATCTACCTGGATTTACACACACACAAAATCCCATTGTCAAAGGTACCCCCTACTCTTCTTAACATAATTTTGGAATTGATGATTTTAAGACTGGGATAGTCTAGAGATAAAGTGTGCAATGCAAAGAATTCAAGAGACTTGTATGGAGCCCTGCAACGACACTATTTTTATGTCTTTGCCCATGGTATATAAGTATTTTACTATGAGAACATCAGAAAGCATTCCCTTGGCCATTGTCTCTAAGAAACAACAGTCTGAGGACTGTCAATATAAGGTCATAATAATGAAGGGATACAATGGGACAGCTTACAGGGGAAAATATTATTCAGATTCTAAGACAGATAAGGGAAACACCGCTGCTGGTGCGCTAGCATTGTGCCAAACGATGGGTTACATTTCACTTAGGCAGGAAATGCTGACTGAGAAAGGAGGCACTGATATGTGATAGGAGCTGACAGATGCTCTACACCTTCTGTTGGAGCAATCATAATCCCTTAAACTTCCTATGTCTTCGCTGGTTTCCTTCCTCCAAGCCCCTTCCTTTCCTCTCTGTGATCAACATGCTCTAAGCAACCCCAATGTAGAATGAAAGACCGAAATAGTTTTCCTGGGTAAGTCTTAGATGGCACTTCATTTTAATCCCCAAATAGACATGCGGCATCTGTGCGTCTCTACCTCTCAGGGTGGTTTTTCCTTAGTCCTATTCAATGTAGTCATTCTTACATCCCTTACATTTTTAACAATTTAATTCACGAGTCATCAGAAGGAAATCTCATTGTGAAATTCAGCTTTCACATTTGGCTTCATGCCCCTGCTACAAGTTTTATCACTAGTTCTTTTCTCCTTTGTCTAATCAGTTTTCCTCTTGTTTCCATGTTATAATTTTCTTTGGGTTCCCTATCGTCGTCATTTTTCTCTTCTCCTCCTCCTTCTCAGCATCCTTATCTTTACTAGTTGGCACTATCTTCTGTTCTCAGCCTGTATGCCTAAATCTTTAAACCTTTTCCCTAACTGTACCTATCCTACCTTTCAAGGCTGATTTTTGATGCTTACCATCTAGACTTCAACTGTGAAGGTCCTCCGATGCCCATGTTGTTTTAGACCATTTATCTTCATTGCTTAGTAAATTGATATGATATTAAGAATTCAAGAGATTCTTTCACAATTTGTATTATAGAATTACAATTATAGGAGACCTCTGCTTTCTAAATGTCATTTATAAACTTGACAATCTCCATAATGTTATATGTTTATGAAAACTTTTAAGCAGATTTCTTAACATGACACAAGTGATAACATACCATTAAGAGATTTTTACAAGAGGTCTCTCCAAAGACTTATTGGATAGGATATATAGTATATAACCTGTGTTAGTTTCTAAAACAATGACCTGGAGTTGCTATTTCCTCTGTGACAACATTAATATAGAGAAATGTGCACTGTAAGTTACTCCATTTGTTAGTGAAATACTCATTCTAACTAATTCAGGAACATAGAAGTCCTTCCTATAAGGGAGTAAAATAATATGGAAACGTAAAATGCAATGATAGTAGCTCTAATCAAACACTATGTAAGGCTTCAAAGCATTGCTAACACCAAGTTAATAAACCGGTCTCTTATTAACATTACTGAGTGTAAAGTAATACAACTGAAGTAATAAAGAGGACTAATAAATGTCCTGTTCCTTTCAGTGTAATATCAACTTAAATAATGGGCAGTTCTAGTTTGGAACTTAATTAAAGTAGTCATGAAATGTTTCAAAATTGAATTTGTCTAAAGCTTCTAAAACAAAATTGTTCAATTTAGTTCATTTTCATCTCCCTTTCATGAAAGATTGGTACCAATTAAAAAGTGGCCAGGGTCCCAAGAGTTTTAAAATAGGAAGCATAAAAAATGACTTTGATTGCCTATGTGGTAACACAGGCAATTGATGCAATTGAGAAGCGACAAGCAGTGTGATTTGAGTCAAAATACATTCCACTCCTGGGTACAGATACAAAATAAAAAGACATGAAGGAAGAGATGATGCATTGTACTACATGAAAAATGACTGTCTGTGCAGAGAGTCACACACAGAAAGGAATGACATCTAAACTGCTATTGGACTTACAGAAGCATCCATCCACTCAAGGGTGTGGCCGAAGGCACCGAGGCAGATAGTAGGTTAGGGATAGAAAGAATGGTATAGTGTAATAAATGAAACAGTTTTCATATAACTGAATGTCTCTAATGGTTAAGGCTGTCTTTACTACTAGGAAAGTGTCACCCCTATCCTGGTAACAATGCTCTAGAACATCCTTTGAGTGGAATGCCTTTCTTGAAATAGCCATCATTAGTCAATGCTTAGACATACCATCATCCTAAGGAAATTTTCCCCAAACCCAGATTAGAACCTTACAGGAACTATTCACAATTGTGTCTAGCTGAGGCTCTCCCTAATATTTTATCCTAGGTATGGTGTTGACAAGAAGTTCTGAAGTGCTTAATGACCCACACCTATCTCAAGACCTGTTGACCTTGTCCTAGTGCAGGAAAGTATCTTGCTTAGGGATACTTCACATGGAGAAATAGGAATAATATTTTAGAAAACTTGTCAGATTCAGCTGCAAAAATGGTATGAATTTTAAGAGATATTCATTTAGCATGGTAAGGGGTACGTTCACGTTTTTATTCAATTGATAGTCTACCCCTGGTGTTAGAATTTTAGCCTCATGAGTCCATGCATCTTTTCTCACCTTCTCTTGTTCCAAATATAGCAGTACCACTAGTCAATAGCATAAGGAGATAGCAAGGATAGCAGTAGACACTGCATATCCTGCAGGTCTCTTGCCCATGGGAACTAAACCTCCTTGACTGTCTCTTCTTGTTTACAGGTAATGAGGAAAGAGGTCTGTGGTGGAGGACATGTCTTTGTCCTACTTGACAACCATTTGAAATCATTTTCCTTGAATATTTACTTATAGGCTCCCCTCACGAAGTCCTACTTTGCCTCCTGCAACCACACAGTGATGCCACGCTGCCCTAAGACTATTTCTAAAGTGTTAGGTCAAGGCACAGATGTTCTTTCCCTTAAATGACACAGTTTTTACTTTCTACTTAAGGGTACCTTATCTTCCTTCTCTCTACTGATGGGAGTGTGCAGAAACAAAGGATCCATCTGTATTTAGAAATGATATTTTAGTAATGGCCCAATGACATCAAGAAGAGGCAGGATGCTACTAAGTAGAACGTCATCTTTTGAACATTTTTCGGTAATAGTCCAATCAATGTTGATTAAACTGTCAATGGTGCTGGAAGACAAGATCTGCACCAATGATTTTGACTCCTCTAAGCAAGCATCCCTATTTTAAACATTATCTAATGATGGGGGTCCAGGAACCACCACACTTTATGCAAAGTGTTTTAGTCTGTCCTACTTTCTTTGGCATCTGTCACCAGATAGATAAATGTTTAGGTATACTTGCAGCTCTTACAAATGGGATTGACAGTTTTGGCATTTTGGAGACAATCAATAGAATTACTAGTAAGGATGTCTTGGCTTGAAATCCTTGATTTCTTATGATGTCCAAAAATCTAGTGTGAAGCTTGGGATGAATTTTACACCTCAGCTAGAAATAAAGTGGGTTTTTTTGTTGTTTGCTTTTAAAATGGTCAGAGTTTGCATTACTATTAATAATTATTATTATTTGCCAATAAATCCATTTCACTGACAAAATCTTATTACTTAAATTTAATTATAGCCTAACTACTATTATTCTTAATTCCTAGAATTATGGGTGAACAGGCAATGTTTGGGAATCAAACACTTTAGGGTTATGGTATTTCTGGTTTCCCTTTTTGAAGAGTTTGTATTATTCTGGATACACTAAATCCTACCTTGTGAGTCAGCATCCAAATAAGTTACAAAATCAAATTTGTGAGATGGGCAGTGTTTCTTTTGTTTTGTATAAAGATTCTCTTCTGAAGTTTGATTTTCATAATAATGACTTTGAAGTTCTACTTGCTGACATCCATGGCAAAATTAAACCTAGCTCCAGCAGGGAGTTGGTGGAGCATGCCTTTAATCCCATCACTCAGAGGCAGAGTTCGAGGCCAGCCTGGTCTACAAAGCGAGTTCCAGGATAGCCTCCAAAATAATACAAAGAAACCCCATCCAGAAAAAACAAAAACCAAGCCAAACCAAACCAAACAAAAAAACCCAAACTAAGCTCTAGAGACTTTGTCTTCGCCACGCTCCAACTGCTGCTTGTACAAACGACACTAGCCGAGAGTCAAAGTCATCAGGGCACGCCTAGGGATGTTAATGCAGGTTAACATTTGACTTTGAAATTCATGCACATGGCAAGAAACCTCACATCCAAATCAAACTCTCATGCTGTTCTGTGGTTCCCTAGAACAGGGTCTCCCCATTCCCACTGAGAGTCCTGGTTCCCAAGCCAAGGCGTTTCTTCAGCATAAAAACATTCTCCACCCAAATGTGTAACAAAAATCCTAAGAAAAAGAAAACTCCTTGGGAATAAGAATCAAATGGCTCTTACATAGTTACCCGATGCTTTAAAGGACGGTGTTCTCCTTTTATTTAACATACCTATTTCTTGGCATATCTGGACATAATAGAGATTGAAAACATGGTATGAGACATTAAACCTATTTTATACCAGATTTATTCTGACATTCGTAATGTTCAAATGCCTAGGGAAATTCAACTCATCATTAAAAAGTTTTCAGCTCTCTTGGTTCTATAATTTGCCCTAGGATCAAAGCACACTTGCACTCACATATACAAAGATGAACTATCAAGGCGCTTTTTAGACATCTGCTCTAGGACAAACCCATTGCATACTGAACAACTGTTAATTCAACTTGGTAATACATCAAACACTCAGAGGTTAGCACTATGGGCAAACAACTAAGAAAATGACACGTTGGTTTGGAATAAGGATAATGCCAAAATATTTTCTTACAAAAGGTTTTTATCCATAAGTAACTTTTACTTTTTCGTTAGAAAAATCGCCTCAACATGGCAAATCAACATTTATTAATCTAAAACAAACAAGTAAGTAAAATTATGAAATATGCTCCATTAAGAGTACATAATGGAGTACTACTCAGCAGAAAAATAATGGAATCTTGAAATTTACAGGCAAATGGATGGCACTGGAAGAAACCATCCTGAATGAGATAACCCAGTCACAAAAAGACAAGCATGGTATGTCCTCACTCATATATGGATTCTAGATATGGAGCAGGGCATTGCCAGCCCACAACCCCACCGACAGAGAGTCTGGGGTGCAGGGAGGACCCTAAGAGAGATATGCATGGTAACCCGGAGAAGGGTTAGGAGATGCGATCTCCTAATTGGATTGGGGGAGGAGAAGGGGAGGGTAGAAGGAAATGGGAGAAAGAGAGAGAGAAAGAGGAAGTGAGAGGAGTATATGGGAGAGCAGGAAGGTTGAGCCATGGTAAGAATAGAGGAGAAAGGATGGGAGATACCAGAAAAGAGGGAGCCAGTGTAAGTTGGAGGAAAGATCGGGCACTAGTGAGATTTTCACAGATCTACAAGAATGACACAAACTGGCATTAAGGCTACCTTACATGCCCTCCCATAATAATAAGAATGATGATTACCTTATATGCCATCCTAGAACTCTCATCCAATGGCTGATGGAACCCATGCCTTGTGTAGGGATGCTCTCTCAGCCTGGACAGATGAGGAAGAATCTGGGCCCTTCCAGGATGATGTGACAGGCCCTGAAAATCCCTCATGGAGGCCCTTGCCCTCCTGGGGAACAGAGGGGGGATGGTGTGGGGGTGATGGGTTGGGAGGATTGAGGGGGTGGGGGAAATGGGAAGGGAGAGGGAACTGAAAGTGACATAAATAAAAAGTTAAATAAAAAATATGTGGAAAAAATTAAAAAAGAGTATTTCTGAGATTCACCTTACCTGTATTGGTACTAGGAATGGGGTTATTTGTTATTATAGGAAATACAGGCGATCGGTGATGGTAGCACTATGGGTGGCAACGGCAGGCAGATCTCTAAGTTAAAGGCCAGCCTGGTGTACAGAGCAAGTTCTAGGACAGTCAGGGCTGTCTCAAAAAAAGAAAGAGAAAAAGAAATAAAACAGAAGGTTCTAATTGGAACTTCACATACATTTCATTAAATACAGCTTCATATTCTATTAAATAAAGTGCCACTAACAGGCTTCCTAAAATCTTGGGTCCCACATGTACTTCTAAATCATAAAAAAAGAAAACAAAGATCAGAGTCTTAATCCCAGTCCTCCGTTTAACTTATGTGCATTTCAGCAAATTCGCCAAACTCTCCAGACTCCAAGCTCCTCCTTATCTTTTTCTTTTTATCATTAAAATTCAGATGACATTTTAAAACAACCTATGATCATAGGACAACCATCTCTCAATAAATACTGGATATGTTAAACTTTCCTACTAAGCAAAAAATTTCATATAATTCATAAAATGTGTATTTTTTGGTCTTTGTTAAATATCAGCAGGTAAGAGAACAGCCTATTAATGTAGTCACATAAACTATTATTATCAACTGGTGAAGGAGGTGGGATTAGAGCCATTCATAACAAAATGACGACTAGTAACCAAAGCGACAAGTGATCCCTAGAATACAGTCAGCACAGACTGATAAGCATCGTAACTGTAAACACATTCCACGCGAATGATGTAATACGAATCATGTCACCAATGTTATTGACATGTTTACACTGAGGATAACATGAAATCTAAGCCAGGTGATAAATCAAAATAAACAAAGGGAAAGTGTGACGACAGAGGATGATATAGGCCAGATATAGCTCATGAGCATGGTCACCAACCTGTCTGGTAAAGTGACACTGGAGAACAGTTAGATGACAGAAAAAAGCTTTGCAGTTATTTGAAGGAAGAGGCTTGGATGCTGGGGTGGGGCCTGTGGATGCACTGCATGTTCTATATTTTCAACGAACCCTTTGTCTATGAGTGGGGGTTCACTGACAGTCTACAGTGCCCTTATTTGTAGTAAGGAAAGGAATTATGCCAACAACATGCAGCATGCAGGATACAGAGGCTTCTCTGATCCCCTGGAGCAAGGAGAGGTATTAGGGGATTTGATATGAACTTGACAGAGAACATGGCTTGAGTAAGGATTTACAATCAGAAAGCTGCACCCCATGACCCACCCTTGGTAATGTAATACCAGAGGTTCTAAACTAACTACTGTTAAGAAAACTAAACATGACAGTGATTAAATTGACCAAGATCATATAGCTAATAGATCACAGGGGTGGAATTCTACTTCTATTGCCCTCATTTCTTATGTTCCAGTCGTCTGAAATTTAGCATCTTAAAGGTTGAGAGAAGATTATTTCAAGAGAAACAGAATTTTTGTCAATATATATAGAAAAACCAAGAGGTTAGAAGCTAAAATGTCCTTAGCTTTTAGTATGTTTCCCTTTTGTTGAAGTTTCTATACATTTAACACTAGATTCCCCATGTATGTTTAAGGCATGAAAGATAACAGTATCATAGGAAAAAAACCTCTTGTGTAAATTAAAAAAAAACAACAGCAACAACTCTTGTGGAAAACCTACAGTATGGCCATACCCATCAAGCCCAGAACACTTTCCATTAGGCTCTCTCCACAATTCACTAAGCAACTTGCTTTGCCTAAAAGTTAAAAGTTGAGAGGTTTTGCTCCTATGGGAGAAGTAAGTAAACTTTAATGCTGGGGATATATGTAGGAAGGTTTTTTTTAGCACATTGAAAGACTAAGAAGAATCTTTTAATGAATAAAATAAATCTACAACATAGACTTTTTAATGAAACTCAGTGGATAAATAAATATCCTAGGGCTGGAGGGATTGCTCAGTGGTTAAGAGCACTGGCTACTCTTACAGGGGACCCAGGTTCAACTCCCAGCACCCACATGGCAGCTGACAACTGTCTGTAACTACAACCCAGTGCCTTTCCACAGGCAAAACAACACCAATGCATATTAAAAATAAATAATTAAAAAATAAGCATCCCAATTCAAAAGTGCCAACTAGATCTAGATGACAAGAATCTGTAGATATTATATGACTCAAAGTCTTACAGATTACATACATGTTGTAAGATGTACTTGTAAACAAGAACATAAGACTATTTCAGAATTTCATTTTAAAACCATTATTGGAATACTTAATCTAAAAAGAAATACATCTCAGAATCTTTATAGATTCTGAAACTAGAAATGCATAGTTACAGGTAATTCTTTCTATATGACATCTCAGACTCAAAAAATGTGTCATTCCTAAAGTGTTTTGTCTAACTGACATCAATGAATTAATCAAGAGAATAAGTAAGACACTCTAGCATTTCCAAATACTTCCTTAACACACAAATTCAGAATAATGAATAGGGAATCAAACCAAAAGACATGTTCCTGGAAGAGAGAAAAAAGAAGTGAAACTTGTAAAAATGTATTTGACCGTTATACCAGCATAAACTGTTTTAAGTACAAAATCCATTTCAGTCAATATTTTCAAAGTCCTTTCATTTATATGATTTTCAACTTTTATTTATTTTTTCAAATTTCATTTTATATTCCAACCAAAGTTCTCTCTTCATCCCTCCTCCCACCCCCTCCTCAACTTTCCCAGCCCACCTCCCAAACATTAACCTAACAGGTAATGGCTCCTATGGGGAGGTCACAGAGTCTGGCACATTAAGTTGGGGCGGGACCAAGCCCCTGCAATCTCTGCTTTAAGCCTGATCATGGCATCCCTTAATAGGGAATGGGCTCCAGCAAGCTAGCTCATACACCAGGGATAGATTCTGGTCCTATCGGTAGGGGTCAGTTTTCAACTTTTTAATGGAATGTCTTAACCATTCTTGAGAATTTTATACAGTGTATTCTTATGATCATATTCTCCCCCTTGTTTGCTTATAACTTGTCCAAATAAAATCTCATTTTATAGTCCAAGCTAGCCTTGAACTTATGATCCTCCTATCTCAGTCTCCTGGGTGTAGTGTATCACTATAGACGTTTCCATGTATTTCACTTCTATTTGAAAACACCTTTAATAGGTAAATATAAATTGGAATTTATTAATTATAATAAATCATTTATAAAACACTCCATTGTGGGAAAAGATGAAGAATTTCAGGTTAAATGGAAGAGAAAACAAACTTGCCTCAGTTGGTGAGATGGCTCAGTTAGAAAAAGTGCTTGCTACAAAACCTGATGGCCTGAGTGTGACTCTCAGGACCTACATGGTAGTATGAGAGCAGTGACTCCCTCACCTTACCCTCTGGTCTGCACATGTGCATTGTAACATGTGCATTGATACACATACTAAATAAATCAATACAAAAAAAGAATTATTGAAGCTGCAATGAAAACTCAGATGGTAATAAGAGTAATTGCCTATGAATATTCGTGAAGGAATATGAATGATTATATGTTCTTTTAGTATAAGAAATAATCCTTCCCTAACACTGAGAAGCTGATTCAGAGTACCATAGTCAAAGTTTAATAACCAATTCCCTATTATGCCAATAATTGGAAGTGACTGTGTCTTTCAGAAATAACTATCTGAGACTGAGCTTTGGGGTTTAATATGAAAATAGGGGCAAAATAACAGTGTTATAAAAAGCACAACTCTGGCGTCTCTTCTGTCCTAAGGCATAGGAAAGAAACCTCTAAAATCACTGGTCTCATGAGAAATTCAGACAAAGTTTCACATAAACAACTAAGCCAGCCATTGGAAGCTCAGCCAAAAGGAACATTAAGATTTTCCTAGGATTTTCTTAAAGTCTCACTAATACTAGTCAACAGGGTTGCCATCCTACTTTTTAGTAACAGCAAGAAACATGAAATTGTGATTAAGAGACTTGCTTTCTGCAGCTGTCCAAGTTTTAGTGGGTAAAAATGAGATACCCAATTAAATTCAAAGTCTGTGCTGTACAAAACAAAACTACTGTTCTTTGCTTTGAGTTGAGAATAAGAAAGAGAAGAACTGCATAGTTGCCACCAGAGTAATCTAGTAGGTGAAATGGGCAGAGTACAGCTGATATTGCAGCCCTACTTTCCAAAACCTTCAATGTATGGCCATTCTTTCTCCAAGTGAGCATATAAAGGGAAGTAAACCTTGAATAATTCAATTAATATCCTTCAAATTTATTCTAAGTGACTAGATCAGTGCAACTCCATTCTGTGTATCAGCCTGAGGTGATGAACGTAAGGTAAGTGGCTATAATAGGACATAGAAGCAGAAGAGGTTGGAAGAAGGGTATGCCTATATGAAAATGATAAGATGGTTATAGTTTCCCTGAAGAATCTAATTAAAATATTTACAAATAATTTCAGTGACAAACCTAATGAGCCACAATCAGTTTAAATGATCAGCTCTTCCTGAATCAAAGCTCAGAAATACCAGATTGCATTTGTCTCCATATGGAGATTCAAACTCCCAGATTCAATTATAAAGCATTTTAGTGGCACTGAAAGTGGTAATTGACTAATATGAGGAAGCATGAATCTTTGTTAGTGAACACAGGTGAATTATCTCAAGGCCAATTCCTCCTTCAGTGTATTAATTTATTATTTCAACGAGTGATAATTATTTTCATCCTTAAAACAATTTCATCTTGGGCAAGAACTTTTCTTATAATGTGTATCACTACTCTTCTATTTCCTAAAAAGCATTGTAGAACAATAGAGATAGCACCACCCACATTCCTACTAAACTGTGTCAAATCATTTTTTAAGAAAGCCTATGACACTTCATTTTTAATGCTATCATCATTCTCCATATGATCTAAGCAGTAAAAACTTCAGTAGATCCAGACCTAGGGATTGAGGGAGAGAAGAAATGCACATGGGAAGTTGTGGTTAGATGTCGGCAGAAAGTTTGTTCTTAGCTGCCATTATGCTCAGCGACTGCTACTGCTCCACTGCTGAATAGTTATCTACTATAAAAAGACATGGTTCAGAGAATGCTTTCAAAGGAAAATTTAATGTGCAGGCTTTGTCATAAACTTCAGTTGAAAATAAATTTTATTAGGTGCCACGAAATGTGTAAGGCAGTATGCTCATAAGAATAGTAAGTTGTTCTTTCTACTCCTGGATTGTAGACACACAATAAATATGAAGGAATGGGCTGATCTGACAGGTAAAAGTTTGTTTGTTTATTTATTTATTTATTTATTTATTATGTTTGTTTTAGATACTTTTTCACATACCTCTTACAGAAGACCATTGTTTTTTTCCCCCTAAGGTGCATTCAAAGGGCATTCTTGAAAAATGCCAACTTTCAAAGATCCCCAATCTTCAGGACTGCCAGGGATGTGTTTCAAGGATCCTTTTAGGTTTGATAGGTGACAATAAAGAGGAGGAAGGTAAGGTACCCTTTGTCATAATCTGTACCAGCTATTTTGCCTTATTTAATACTTATGACAATTCTATGCATTCAAGACAATATGTGAGTTTACAACTTTGAAAAAAGCTTTGGTGAAGCTAATTATTGAGACACATAAATAGTAGAGGCAAGATTTAAGGCCTGATAGTCTTATTATAGACCTGCTGCATTACCCAGTCAATTCTATAGGACTTCAGCAATGAAATGTCCATTGAGTCCAAGTCAAATGTCTACCTTGGCTTACTCTGAATTCCATTATGCTGGAATATTTCAGGGTTCCCTTATCTGCTTTTACCTACAAACTGGGGTGGGGGGATGAAATCTTGCCTGGATGTCTTCTAAAGTAAATCCAACCCTGAGCTTGTGGGTACTGGCACTCAGGGGTAGTAGTTCTGTCCCTATAAGACAAACACAAACATCCTGTCTACACAGTCCCTTAGAAAATGTTCAGCAGTTTCCTTCCAAGCCTCCATGTCAAAATGGAGTATGTTTCATGTTTTACACCAAAGACCAGATCTGAGCCAAGTTTAAATTAAGAACAAAAGTCCAAGTAATGGCACATCAGTTGTGGGTTTGGCAACAGTAAGTGAAGATAGCCTCAAAGAAAACTCATACCTTTTATGGAAACCAAATATTGACCGCAATTGGCACACAGAAAACTGCGCGGACAAACAAAACTGCTGGGCAAACAAATCCAAATTACATAGGAATCTGACACCCATTCTTTACGGTGGAAAACCAAAGATAAAAATGAGTCATAATTTCATATTCTTGGAAAGGATAAATGCTCACCCATCTGGTAATACGTTTTAAAAATATTTCCCTGAAGATATCTAATATTTCCAATATTTTCTTACATAACAAACTAAGAATAACTTCAACGTGCTAATTTCACAGAAGAACTGATTATAAACTGAGTTGTGAAAAGAGAAAAAAACCTTTAATTGAATTGAACAATGTATGATGTGTATTATGTGATTAAGAATACAGAATCTATTCTTGGATTCAAATAATATTTCTAGAAAACAAAAGAAGTATGCCAATATTTATTCATATGTCTCAGCAGGTATAAGTAATGGTCTGGAAAAGAAAAAAAACCATTGTAAAGGTGGGCTTGGGCCATCTTTCTGAAGCAGAGCTGTCCCAATGAATCTATGTTGCTCATTTTGTGACAGAGTAATCGTATGTATACCTTAATGCTCATCGACAACAAGTTTCCATGTGCTTATTGGCAAAAGAAAGGATATTCTATTTGCTCAAAGAAAAATCTGCCTTTCTGAAATTATATAGAACTCTTAACTCATCTCCAAAAAGATAGCAAAAAAAAAGGTATTTTCAAAGTCAGTTATAGGAATGCAGAAATCCACAGCATAAGAGAAGAAAGTCACTGACTTGGAAGCACTCTCATTTCAGTACCAAGTGAACTAGACTTTAAAACACCACAACCCTGCTAGTCCATAAAAACATTCAAAGAGGATCCACCACCACTTCTGGTAACTGTCTTGCTCTGTGGCTCTTTTTAATTTTTCTTTCCCAATTTTTAAATAAAACCAGTGTGTAACTTATGCTAACCTTCCCATTGAAATGCTAATAAATGCCCTAATGTACTTTCATCCCAGTTTTCTTTACACATTAAAATTATGTGCCCACTTCAGTCTTTAAATGTTGTCCCAGGGTTCAGGGGACATACTTATTGAGGCACAGAAAGCGAATCGAACATTGGAATGCTAAGGAAGCCTGCCTCACAGCTGAGGCAGGGGGATCTTTCTTCATGCCTCAAATAATTTTCACTTTAGTACTGACTTGTGGAAGAAAAGTTAAGATACTTCATTTAGTCCTTACTAAATGGAAGAATCCCCTTTACACAGTTCTCTCACAATAGCTTCCCTTTGTTGTGCGAGCACTGAGGCTACTTCATGAATATTTGTGTTCAGACAAAGAACTCAAGGGCTAGAGAAAAGGTTTGGTGATGAAAGAGCTTGTCAGGTGTTCCAGAACGACTGGAATTTGATTTTTAAATCTGAGGGTGGATAGAAGTAGTCTCTACAATGTGTCATGACAAGTGTGTGTGTGTGTGTGTGTGTTTACATATCCCTTCCAATACACACACACACACACACACACACACACACACACACACACACACAGAGTAACAAGTTAAAACTCAATTTTTAAGAATTAACTTAGGATCTAGTACTTAAATTACCAATACAAGAAGAAAACTTGCCAGCCTCCTTTGAACCCATCCCATCTATCAGGCACTCACTTAAAACAGATACAGGCCCCTTGGTAGGGCCACCCTTCCGGGAGCACAGTGTACCCATGACTTTCTTTGATCCTTATTACATTTCTGTCATGCCTACACTTTTGATGTTTATTTTTAGCAACCACATCATATTGCTGGCTCATGTTAAATTTATAGTCATATAAAAAGCCTTAGCCCAACCTTTAAAACAACATCATTTGCTATCAAGCTGTGTCTCCACAACTTAACAGTGCCTCACACTGATTTTTAAAAATAAGTATTTACACTGAATGTCACACTATTATTTTGATATGTTCTGTCATCTCTTCATCCTTCCATGTCTGGCTCTTTCATCTGTCATATTAAAACTCTCACTGTTTTATCACCTACAATTTATCTTTGATGAATTCATCTCATTTTTACAAATAAAAAAAAAACCTTTTTTTTGTGCTTGACATTAACAGACCCAAGCCTTCAAGGCCTGATCCTTGACTGTCCCTCCAAAGAGTGAAATTACTCAACACACTGGCTTTATCCCTCTCATTCTGGTTATACTCCCTCGTCTGTTTACTTTCTGTTCTCTCATCACAGAAATGTGGTCCATATAATTTTTTCTTTCATTATGCATCAGTTCTAATCCAGGTGAAAAAACAATGTAACTTGGAGATTAAATGTCCCCTCCTCCACAAATGCCCATGCTATAGGTTTTCTCACTAGTTTGTGTTGCTAGGGAGTAGAAGAAAGACGTTAAAACATTGGGGCCATACCCTTGAATGGAATATTGGGATTGGTGGGTATAACCTTGAATGTTATATTGGGATTGAACCCCCCTTTCTCTGTCTTATCTGCTAAGCTGCCATAAGGTCAGTAGGCCTCTTTCACTATGAGACTCCTATGCTAGCCTAGAGACAGGGCCAAGCAACCTTGGAAACGTTGAACCTAAATAAAACTTGTCTCCAATTAAGTGGATTGTCTCAGGCATTTGTCACAGCAAAGAAAATGTGACTAACACACAGACTCTTGTCTGATTCACGGACAGTTATGTTTCAATATGAACAATTTCAAATGTAAATTTGTGCACCACATTGATTCTCTCAGATGTAGACTGATAGATGTATACATTTGAAGCATATGGTGTGACAGACAAAAGGACCTATGTCCAAAGTAAAACCACAAACCATCTCATACACAGGTATTTTTTATCTATTTATTATTTTTGTTGTTTTGTTCTGTGGCAAGAACATTAGAAGGTATCTTAGCAAATTATAACTGTGTAGCACAATATTTGTTAACCATACTGTTCAGTGGAGCCTTGGAACTACCCATCTAAGAAGACAAACTCAAACCACTTTTGACCAACACCTGCTCTTCTCCCTCAGTTCTGGTGTCTGATAACCAGGAAACCAACATTTTGTTCTGTTTCTGAAATCTACTTATTTTTTGAGTCTCCCTGGGAGAATGTGATCATGAAACATTTCTCCATATCTCTCTAAATTGCTTCGATTGAGCATAATGTCTCTGTGCCTCACCCACTCTGTTGCCAATGACAGGGCTGCTCCATCATCATTCACGTGGTTCACAAATACTCGTCACATGCGATTGCAGGTGATGACTTTTTTATTTATTCATAAAAGGACACAGGTTGTTTCCCAGGTTTGGATAAATTTGTTTAAATTTACAAGGCAAACTTTAATCTAATCCTCCACCTAGGAAAGCTTGACAAATAAAGGTTTTGTTACCAAAAGTATTAATTTGTGGGTCACAGTGGGTTTATAAGAGCACAAATGGAAATTAGAAACCGAATGCGGCAGCCAAATGGTTCTCACTGTGTTGCAAAGATATGGCCATGACACTGAATGCCACATCAAATATCCCATCCCAGACCATCAGATTGTCTTTTATTATGTGACCGCCATTAGAGCCTGGTGGCTCCAGGTACTTCCAACAAAGTACTCTGTGATATCAAAGCCTAAACCCTAAACAAAGAACTAAAGCAACCAAGAAATGCTGAGAGAGGGAGAAATAGTCATCCCCAGGGAAGAGACCACCAATTTGCTATCCAATAGCAAATGTTCAGCCAGGAAAACACATATACAAGTAGCATTAAATGAACTGAGAAGGCCATAATTATGTATCTAGTGTGTGTACATTCATATATACACATATGTATCAATAATTAAATAGAGGCCAATAATTTTAAAGAGAGGAGGGTGTTATATGACATACACGAGAGGGTTTAGAGGAAGGAATGGGAAGGGGAAATGATGTAATCACACTATAATCTCAAAAAATAAAGGTTTTTAATTACCAAGAAAACTAATATATAAAAAGTATAGTCAGGTCCTAGTTTCAAAGCACCAGATATTTTAAGAAAGCATTATCATACCTGCTAAAGTGTAATTGAGTCTGAAAACCATCTATTTAACTTTTAGATATATTTCATATTTAATAACAATTTAGAGTCTGACATTTAGCAGAATGAAGAAGCAGAAATTGTGAGCCTGGAAAAATGAGTCATTGCTTCATCCTTCCTAACCTGAAATCAGCTACACTGTGCTGTGTAAGAGCCAAGTTCCTCTGGAGACTGCCTAGAACTATGACTTCAGGGCCAAAGACAGAGAAATGTTCAGTGTACACAGGCATTCTATAATCACAGCCATCAAGAGTCACTTTGTTTCATATTTTATAATTATTACAGTATTCCCCATATCCTTTCCTCATCTCTTCCTATAAACACAGAATCATTTATCTGAACAGAGCTACTTATTGAGTTTGACATGTATTTCAAAGGTCCCAACACAGTTTTGGTTATCTACTACAATATATGTGCACATACTTGCACATATAGATGTATTGGTGGAGATAGACTGGTAGAGTAAAACTCTTCAATAACTCACCTAGCAAGTAACTCCATTTCTATAAGGCCTTCATTACTGTTTACAACTGAAAAGTGGCTTTTGGTGATTTCTAGTGGACACTAGATAGTAATATTTCTAGGTGACTACTCTTCTTCATATAAATGATTTTGGATATCATCTACAGATGTTTTCATTCTATCAGAGTACAGTTGAATGGCAGGGTTAGAGACTACATGATCCCTGGCCCCTCTTCCCCAGCCAGATATACTTACTATCTATTATGGTAATACAAGGTTTGCCAACTCCGGGTGTAGGTAGAATATATAGCATTGTGTTGCTTTCAACAAATGACACAGTAATGAAACTGGTATCGTTTGCCTCTACTTTACAAAATTATAGGCTCTCCACTGATCAGTTTACTAACATTCACTACATTCACTAACAGAGCCAAAACTACAGTACTATATTTAGCTCTTAAGTCATTAACCATCTTCTGAGTCTGCCTCAATTTTTAGTCTAGGTTTTTTCTGCTGGGTTTTCTTTATCACAGGTAAGGGTCTATTCTGTGTTTTTACCATTGTTGTCTGTGTTTGAGAGTTTATTTTTCTCTTTTCTCTTCTGTAATGGACTTCTAGAAAGCGTACAAGTAACACTTGAGTGACTTGAATAAGTGATTGCACTAGAGCTCACTATTTACTGTTCAGCAAACTTTTGATCCATACTAATCAACACTACTGTATTCTGAGGACAAATGACCATGAACTTCCTACTACCAACAAATATCCTTGTTGATGCTTCCCTTCTTGCGAACCTTCAGTTCACTCTAAGGTTATTCAATGATAACCCCTCTATGTACTATATAGGGGAAATTATCAACCCTAGGGATGACATCTTACAACCCCTTCTCTCTATCTGAAGATGTATCTGGCATATTCTTCACATAGTATTTCATTCACCTTCACTTCTGCCAAACTCCTGGAATCCAGTTGTAGGGAAGGAGGAATGATGAACAAAGGGGTCAAGACTATGCTGGGAAAACCCACAGAAACAGCTGACCTGAGCAAGTGGGAGGTCACATACCCCAATCTGACAGCCTGGGAACCAGAAGAACACCAAACCAGGTCCCCTGAACGTGGGTGTCAGTTAGGGGGCTTGGACAATGAAACCAGTATTTATCCCTAGTTCATGAGGGGGCTTTGGGAGCCCATTCCCCATGGAGGGATATTCTCTCAGCCTAGAAACAAGGGGGAGAGCATAGGTCCTGCCTCAAATGATGTGACAGACTTTGATGATTCCCCATGGGAGGCCTAACCCTCCCTGAGGAGTGGATGAGGTTGGAATGGAGGTTTGGTGGGGGGAACAGGAAGACAGGAGGGAGGGGGAACGGGGATTGGTGTGTAAAATAAGATTGCTTTTAATTTAAATAAAAATTAATGTAAAAATGTACTGGGCTTGAGCTATTGGACCCAGTCATCTCCTAGGCAAATATGTGAATTGAATTCCTCTTTCATCAGTGTTTTCACCCACATTCAACTGACCCTTGGTATTACAGGGGACAATGACTGCCACCTGGCCACATGGTCCAAATCAATCAGGATAATAAGGTCAAAGAAAGCCTGAGCTGCACCCAAAATGAATAAACCATAACAGTAAGTGATCAGACTTCTTATTCTCCCATTTGTACTCATGAAAATGAGCACAGCAAATTAATTCAGTACTACAGAAGTGGTCCTACTGAGAACTTGGGATTTGTCAGTATAATACAACAGATGAAATCATTTAACTAGAAAACTACCTTCATTAATTTATAATGACTTCTAATATAATAATAATTATAAAATGTAATAAATAATTTTATTATTATTAATGGAAGAATAACACCAGTAATTGCAACAAAGCAATGTATGGAAAGAGTAAAGTACAAAGAGATTACTATCTTAATAAAGGATACATTTTAACTAAATCTCACAGTGTGTTATGTATGAGGACCAACTAATATGAAAAAGCATGAAGACAGAAAAACTCATCAGTAAAAACAAAAAGGTTAATTTCTTCTCATATTATCTGGGAAACAAAAATCCTGGGTAAATATTGGGTAGCAATATAATTTTGAAGAGAAAAATATTATCTGACATTTTTATTGAAAATAAGAGATTCTTCATACAACACCTTCTGAGTATGGATGGTTTCCCCCCACAACTCCCGCAGATTCTCTCCATCCCAACTCACCTAAATGCACACTATTTCCTGGTCTCTCATTAGAAAACAAACAGGCACATAAATAAGGAATAGAAAAGATAAAATAAAAACAAACAAACCTGAATAGGAAAAAATAAACAAGTGAACAATGACAAAACAAAAAACAAAACAAAGAGCCAAAGAAAAGCCATGAGAAACACACACATATATATGCTGAGACACACATTGGCAAACCCAGAAAATACCTAAAAATGCCTAACTGGAAACCATACTTTATAAGCAAAAGATCTGTAAGGATAAGGAAAAAAATAGGAAAAAATCCTAGACAAAGCATAAAAGAGAAAATTATTACTAACCATTAAATTTATAGCCATTCCATTCTTATTCATAGATGAATCTATAAAGAGATATTAGTAGTAATGCAAAAACTATTTACCAAGCATAACTATTTGCACATGTACTCTAAGTAACTGAGAAATCAAAAGTCAGACTTCTGGGTTAAGGAAGTAGTAGAACAGAATACTGGCAGTGAGAAAAGAAGCTAAATAATAAAATATGATTTATAAAAATTAATAAAACTATAACAGGAACCATAACTCTTAGAGCAACACATAGAAACTTAATATATTCAGATCTCTGAAGAATGTGTGTCAGACGTGCGTCACTTCTTAGCACAATTCACCCACTTGATCTACTTCTAGTTCTTCCCACTGGCAAGCCTGCTCTTTTCCAGAATTATCCCAGTATGTTTTGATCTTTGGGAACTATTAAAGGCTTCTTACCCTTACATCTACCCTCTTACAAAATGCTCACAAGAATTAATTCAGTACCACAGCAGCGGTCCTTGTGAGAGAATGGAATTGGCTGATATGAACATTGTAGTGGGTGAAACAATATCTTTACCTTGAACTTCAACTTTATTAAAGTATGATGCTCTCTAACTCCGCATTAGTATGGATGTAATCACAATTATGATTAATATAATATTTCAAAACTGAGCATCACTGAAATAATACAGATATACTACACATTATAGGCTTTCTTTAAACAAAGAGAGAGAAATCTTTATTTTATCATGTTTTATGTGCATACATGTATACCCAGCACATGCCTGGAATACTTACTAAGACCTCCTATGGATTTAAATATGGTTGTAACAATACCCAGCTACACCACTCTTGGGCATATACTCATAGGAAGCTCAATCACACCACAAGGACGCTTTCTCAATTATGTTCATAGCAGCTTTATTTGTAAAAGCCAGAACCTGGCAACACATTAGATGTCCATAAACCAAGAAATGGATAAAGACAATGTGGTACATTTATACAATGGAGTATTCTGAGCTACTAAAAATAAGAACACCAAGAAATATACAGGCAAATAGATGGAACTAGAAAAATCATCCTGAGTGAGATAAACCAGACCCAGAAAGACAAACGTGGTATATACTCACTCACAAGTGGATATTAGCTTTAAAATAAAGGATAACTGTGCTACAATCCATCCACCCATAGAAGCTAAGGAACAAGGAAGGTTCAACAGGGAACACCCAGATCTCCATGAGAAAGAGGAAATAGAAGAGATTTTGTTAGTGGACTGAGGGTAGGTAGGTATGGAAATATAAACAATCAAGTTGGGGGGAGGAAGAGGGAGAGACTTCTGAAAGAGATTACTGGAACATGGAGGGGGGAAGCATTTTAGGGCCAAGTGAAAACCTGGTGCAAGGGAATCTCCCAGGAATCCACAAGGATGACCACCACTAAGACTCCTAGCAATAGTGGATACCTAGCTTGAACTGGTCATTTCCAGATTGGTACCTATCCCAGTTGTTATCAGAGAGGCCTCATCCAGCAACTGATGATAACAGAGACAGACCCACAATTAAACATTAGGCAGAGCTTGGGGAATTCTACAGAAGAGAAGAAAAAAGGCTTACAGGAGCTAGAGGGACCAAGGACTCCTCAAGAAAACTCACAGAATCAACTAACCTGGTGTCATAGACAGAGACAGACCGAGGTGACAACGAGGGAGCCTTCATGGGACTGACCTAGGCATTCTTCATATGTTAGAGTTACAGTTTGGTCCTCTTGTGGGGCTCCTAACAGTGGAACCAGGTACTGTCTAGACTTTTTTACTGGCTTTTGGGACCCTATTCCTCATACTGGATTGCCTTTCTCAGCCTTAATACATGAGGAGGTGCTTACTCTTGCAATTTGATGTACCATGTTTTGTTTATACTCTTGGGAGATCTACCCTTTCCTAAATAGAAGTGAGGAGGGGTGGGAACAGAGTGTGATGAGGGGGAGGGGCTGGGAGGAGAGGAGGAAGGGGAAACTGCAGACAGAATGTAAAATAAACACATTTATTAAAATGAATAAATACACTTCTGAGCTGCCAGGTGGGTACTGGAAATGGAACCAGTATCCCTTGCAAGATCGGCAAATGCTTTAAATCACTGAAAAATGCCTGTGTATTCATTTTCTCAAAACTAATGTTTTCTGTCAATGAAGTCCATGTTTTTCTAGCCTAAGACTCTTATCTCTGTTCTACATCATCTTTGCAATTTCCAGATTGGTATTTTTCACAGTTGGCTCTCTACCTAGAATTTCTAAGTACTAAGTAGTTGAAAAATAAAATTGTGACACAATTAGTAAAGCATATATCAGTGTTAAATTTATCACTACATTACCTGTTTGTTCATGTCTACATCAGGGTGAAAATTATAAAACAAAAACCTAATCGAAAAGACATGTAAAAATCCATCAATTATAGGAACTAAAAATTCCTATGTCTTACACTGCAATTATAACTTTTCAGTTATGTGAATTGAAACTTTTTTATGTACACTACCAAAGGAATAGACAAAATTGTTCATGATAATATTGCTGGAATCAACTCAACCAAAATAAATTAAAATTGTCAATTTTTCTTTGAAGCATGGCTGACATCCTTCCAATCCATATAAAAGATGTTCAACCACACTTTATAATACTTATCATAATTATTTCAAGCAATACTAATGCAAACTTTACTTCAAGAATTATATAAAAGTATCATAATATTTATCTTTTATATTTTAATACTTAGGGTTCCTGAGCCACTCTCTGCTTGTATGATAGCAAGGCATGTGGTATGAACTGCCCATCATTTGACATCACTGGTATTCCTGTAACTTTCTGGAATCCACTAAACTAAGTAGAGTGGTTACGGTTCAGATAAGATCTGTTTGCCTCTCATACACATATTTTTACATCACTTTTGTAATTTGCTACCAGAGAAAAAGCTATGTTCTGGATGGTCTTAGCTTAAATTTGTAAGATACAATTTTCATTATATGATAAGAATTTTCTATTTAGTCAATTTACACACACACACACACACACACACCCTGTCATTCTGTAATTTTGGGCATATGTTGTGATTTTAATACATAATGTTCAACCAGCCCAATGTGTTAGTCTTGTTTTTACTAACTATAGGACCATGTTCAATGCTTATATATATGCAGAGGAACACATACAAAAGTCATGTTTTATTTATGAAGAGAAATTCCTCCTAAAATTATAATGGATATTAAAAGGAAATGATTCATCTGTTAATATGTGTAAAGATGTCACTGTAAGGAATACAATCCATTCATCTACCCATCTACCAATCCATCGATCCATCGATCCATCGATCCATCCATCCATCCATCCATCTTACATATTTCAATGCTGTGTTTCAAATGTCAAATCTGTTTCAGTTCATCAGAAAACTTGCAGATAAGAACAGTAACTCTCATTCACATGTTATTTGAGATGTGTCAGTCTATGGTTTAAATCTTATGCTATAGTCTTTGAAACAACACTGTGCGGCAGGTACTTTCACACAATTTTAGCTAATGAAAAGACTAATTACATGTCTCAGACTACACAGATAGTTAATGAAAAAGCTAGGGCATGACTCTAAATTTAGTTTTTGAACAATTTTAACCACTATTGCTTTTCGCTGACATGTTTTCCCCCAAAGTAATTTATTGAGGTATGATTTCCCTTTGCAGATTAGACAAATAAATTTTAATTTCCTAGCTAGTACATAATTTAGCATACATACATATGTGCCTGTGTAATCACCACTTAAATCCCAATATATATATGTGTGTGTGTATATACACGTATATACATATATATCCCAATATATATGTACATATATATGTTTGTCTTTACTGTGACTATATTTCATTAATTGTGCTAGGTTTATTTTATCTTTTGAGTAGTTCAAAGGACAGCTTGCAGGAGTTGGTTCTCTATTTCTACCACCTGGGCTCCAGAGATCAAACTGGGTCGGTGGCAAGCTCTTTCATCTGCTGAGCCATCTCACTGTCCCTAGGGAAAGAAACACTGTCAATAAAGAGTATGAAAATAATTAATGCTTGTTCTAGTTAGTGCTTCCTCTCGCCTTACAGAATCATGCAACTTTGTCTCCACTTCACAATGGAACTGAAACACAAAGACATTAAGGCCAACATAGCCAAGTCAAAGCACTTTCATTGCAGCAACTGATAATCCTAGGATAAGAAGGGCTGACAAGAAAACTTAAATTTAGAACAGTTTTTAAACCTTGAAGAATTGTAATTATCAGTTTAAGTTTTCTTTGCAATCCAGACTCAAACTCAACTCAGGTGGGATGTGTATGGTGAGTTATTACTATGGGACACGCCAGAAAATTATAAATTAAAAGTGCAGATCCAGGAACCTGTGCGAAAAAAATGAAGTGAAGAAGAGGAGATATTCCTGAAACACATACAAATTTTGAAGAACAAAATGTGATGTTAGAGGGAGAAAAAGTAAGAGCTAAACAAGAGAGTGGTTTCAGAATTGATGAGAGCTAATGGAACTGTCACCAAAACATGACAAATAGAAAAATACAGTGTGTCACTCATAGAAACTTCTAGACTACATTCATATTCATCAGAAAGATATGTAATACTGGAAAAACTTATAACTAGAAAAACAGTGACAGTTGACATTATAAAGGATGGAGGAAGTACCCATCACACATTGGGTAATTGTTGGCTGTTAATACTTCCCCAAAGTGCATTAAGTAAGTTTATCCTTTAATTTCCCACATTAGCTACTGTTTTTCTATGTTATGGTGTCATATGTAGGATACATTAGCATATTGCCCTGTCATAGACTTGTTTCCCTATATTAAATATTTCCTCTTAATTCTTATTTGCTCTTGGTGATGCTTGGTTGTGGGTGTAGCACTGAATATCCTCAACAATTTTCAAACAAGGTCTATGTCTGCTAATCGCCTGGGGAGAACTCATATACGAGAAGTCCTTGTTAGGAATTCGAAGTATGAACTTGTTCCTCTTACCCTAGAGATGTTGGAGGATAATAAAATACTGAAATGCAGGGTTTTCATTTTACCCTAGTAGACCTTACATGCAATTCTTTTTATAAGAAACACATTTCTTAGTTTTTCTGGGTATGTGCAACCTATCCAAAACACTCAAAGCTAGTGACCCTCACTTTTCATCTGTACTTTATATCTACCCCCTGCTCCAGAAGTATATAGCTGTGCATATATGTACATACAAGCTGCTAAGTCTTCTTGCTTGCACATCCAAAGAAACTTCAAGCCAAGCAAGAATGCTATAATTCTCTTTTCCCCATGCCTTTGCTTCTTTATCCTCTTCAGAGTTACAATGAGGACAAAAGAAAATTTAGACAAAGAAAAGCCTAAGTTTAAGTTCGATTCATTTCTCCCCTCAATTATTATACAGCTCTTGAACTGGCCCTATTCACAATCATGTTTCCTCCTACAATCTGTCCTGTCAGAGATGCCCAAAAGCCTGTCCTGACCATTTCATTCATTTTCTGTAAATCCATGCAATGGGACCATCCACAATTTTAGGGAAAAATAAAAACCAAGGCCAATCTGGCATAATGCAGTGCCCTGTAAGAATAGTGAGCACGCACTGCAACTAGAATTTAAATTCTTTAGAACAGTAGGCCATTGTTGGCTGCCAAAGACCAAATCCCTCAATATTCAAAGGCTCAAATATCCTTATGAATTCTGACCCATGAAGCTATATTTTACTTTAACTACATCAGGTTCCATACATTTTTGGCACAGGGGAAAGCCCTAACTTGCATGTATGAGATACATTTGTGTGCCCCCCACTCCCCGCAGGAAGGGAACATGAGAAGAAAAAGGATCACTAGTTTGCACGGAGGCCAAGAGATAAGACACGGTTTTTCAGGATCCCCATCATCTTAACTTCTCCCCAATATGCTAGCCACGTACAGTTTAAGGAAACACAAGATTAAAGACCTGTAGTGAAAATATCAGAAATTAACTTGATAAATTTGTTATATTCAAAAGTGTCAACTATTTCCTTGGGGTACTTACTATGAGTCAATAAAAATAAAACTGCTCTCCCTTCCTGGGAAAGGAGGACATGGGGGAGCAGAAAGATTAAGTCGGTGGAAGAATAGAGGAGAACAAGATGAGAGGTACCATAATAGAGGGAGCCATTTTAGGTTTGGGAAGAGACCTGGCACTAGTGAGATTTCCAGAGATCTACAAGGAGTACACCAACTGGCAAACTAAGTAACAGTGGAGAGACTATCTTAAATGCCCATCCCTAATAATGAGGTTTTTTAAAAAGATTTATTTATTATGAATACAACATCCTGCCTCCATGTATGTCTGCACATACCAGAAGAGGGTGCCAGATCTCATCACAGATGGTTGTGAGCCACCATGTGGTTGCTGGGAATTGAACTCAGGACCTCTGGAAGAGCAGTCAGTGCTCTTAACCTCTGAGCCATCTCTCCAGCCCCCTAATAATGAGTTTTATGACTTCCTTACATACTATCCTAGAACCTTCATCCAGTGATTGATAGAAGCAGAGGCAGACACTCACAGATAAACTTTGATCTGAACTCCTGGAACCCAGGGACAGAGAGGGAGGAATGATGAGCAAAGGGGTCAATACTAGGCTCCTGAAACTCACAGAAACAGCTGACCTGAACAAGGGGGAGCTCATGGACCCCAGACTGATGGCTGGGAGACCAGAATGGGACTGATCCAGACCCCCTGAATGTGGGTGTCAATGAGGAGGCCTGGACAATCTGTGGGGCCTTGGGCAGTGGATTAGTGTTTGTCCCAGGCATACAGATGGACTTTGGATACCCCTCCCACAGTGAGGGATGTTCTCTCAGCCTGATCTCTTAGGGAAAGACTTGGACCCTGCCCTGGATGAAATGGCAGACTCCGAGGATCCACCACGGATGGTATACCCTCCCTGGGGAATGGAGTGGGGATTGGGTGGGGGTCTGGAGGAGTTGGTGGGGGTGCAGGAGAGGAGGGGAGGGAGAGGGAGCTGGAATTGATGTGAAGCAAGCATGAAAAAAAATTAAAAAAAGAAAAAAATATAGCTAAACACATACATACAAGATAGGTAGTGTCAAAGAAAAAAATCTGATCCATTAAATCAGTAAAATATCAAGAGGGAACAAGTATACACACACACACACACACACACACACACACACACACACAAAAATAAAACTGACACATCTTGTATATGGCTTCCTGGCTTCCTACCTACTTAATATATAGGTGTGCATATGTAGAGGCCTTTATTAGGATAAAAGCAAACTTGATCAATCTTAAAAATTAATGAATATTTTCAGAAATGACCTCTAATCCATGTGACTAGAAAGATGTTTTCTTGGTTATTCCACACAAAGAATATAACAGAAGGTAACACAAATTGTCTTCAACTCTAAACCTGTACTAAGGATACATTACAGAATATAATTAGCTGAATAGCTAACAAGTTCAGTATATGATATTTAAAATCGGTTTTGTGGTAGAAGATGAGAAATGAAGAAATGTTTATGCAAACCTAATTGTCCTTATCAATGCAGTGATAAAAGCAGTACATTTAGTAGGCCTTTTTAAGATTGTGTTTAGTTCATTCATTTAATGTAACAGGCATTTCATTCATTGAGGTAAACGGGTGCTGTTTAAAAGGATTTGAAAGCAGTCAGTAATTTGTACTACAAGAAAAAATAAAAAGGGGGTTATTTTGTTATAGTTTTTTGTTCTTTTTTAAGCAGTTTTTTGCTATACAACCCGGGCTATCTTCAAAGTCACAGCCCTCGTGCCTCAGCCCCATTAGCCCTGGGAACTGAGCTATATATGCCACCATATTGGGATGGGAAATAACATTTTGAAATAAAATTCTAAGGCATGTTTTACTAAATTCAGAAATATGTTTTTCAGACGCAGTAATTCTAAACTGAAGACAAATGAAAGAATATTCATAACTTTAAAGAAGGGAAAATACACCTACAACCTAGGCGTAGCCTTGTTGGAAAAAAATGTGTCACTGTGGGTGGGCTCTGAGAGCTCAAAAACCTAAGCCAGGTCCCAGTGTTTCTTCCTGCTGTCTGAGAATATGGATGTAGAACTCTCAGCTACCTCTCCAGCACCATATCTGCCTGCATGTCACCATGCTCCCCACCATGGTGATAATATATTAAACCTCTGAAACTGTAAGCAAATTCCAATTAAATGCTTTCCTTTCTAGGTTGCAATGGTCAACACTGCCTAAGACCATGTTATTTACATATTCACTTTATTAGAATTTAAATCCCAATTAACAATAACTAATCTAAGGTCTTTGTTCAGCATTAAATGTTTTCTACAATGATACTTGCCTAAGAATGTTGAACAAATGACCATTATACTTATTTCTAAAAGGTATCATCTAAGGCTTCAGAAGAATCTTCAACTTTTCCACACCTTATCATTTTTACAATTTACTTTTTAGTATATTTTGCAAAAATCTTCAGTATATTCTTCACATATGTGCAGATAGGCTTACAATATTTTTCAGGGGCACAAATATTTACTGATATTTGTACATTTATTTACATATCAGCGTTTTTCAGAAAATAAGACCAATTGAACTTCACCTTGTTCTTGGTGGACTCTGTAAACCATCAAGGTTATCCGGGAAAAAGGAAACAGAAACATATTTCAGATTAAATGAAGGAAATAACCTTGATTCTGCCCTTGAATAGAAAGTGTGTTGTTTTTGGTTCTTTGTGTTTACTTTTTCTCAGTGGGGACAGTCAAGGTTGTCACATTAGGCCGTTCTGTGAAGCAGAAATATTTTTAATAGAAATTTTCTTCTGGAACTGGCTTTGGGCTCCACAGGGTCCCTGAAACTTGCACTTAAGAGTCCTGAACAGGCTGACTCATTCCTTCCACATTTGGAGCCTTAACGAAATAAGTAAATAAATAAATAATAAGGCACATCTTGCAATTTTCTGCATGCCTATCTTTGAGGCCAGGTTGTAAATCATCTGTGTGGGCTGTAAAATTATATCCCATACACAGATTTAAAACATCAGTTGTTATTACTGCCTGACTTTTTTGAGTCTCATTGATTACTGCTTCAAAATTCAGTTTGAATTCTAGGTAAAGTATTCATTAAGTGTAGACAGCAAATGTTTCCTTTAAAATGTCATTTGGTCAACCTATATCCAGAATCTGGAAATGAGGAGGGCACAGAGACACAGCCTGGGATTTCAAGTGCACAGTAATCCGGCATCTTGAAAAGAACAGAGATGAAGATTGTGCATGCAACAAGAATTCAGAGACAACAGAAATGATTACTTCCAGGAAGACAGGAAGGTAGAGTAGAGGAATTTGGCAGATAATGGGAACTCCTGCATCTAACACTACTTCTATCCTTACAGTATCAGTAAGAACTGATGAAGGTCAGATCTCCTCCAGAAGCCAGGCTAAGTCCACAAGGGCATCCATCCACTTACCTGTAATCCCGGCATTGGGGAAAAAGGGATGGGGCTCCCTGAGCAACCTGGCGAGATCGACTGTCCAAAAGGCAAAACACAGATTCAGCAGGACACCTTAACTCAATAAATACAACAGGACAGTGGTTAAGACACCCCCATCAATCATGAGGCTCCACATGCTCACATACGGAAACACATGAGCACACCCAAAATACACACACAAGGAAAATCTCCAACAGAATGAAATCTCCTCAACTGTCTTTACTCTTTTTTTCCCTCCTTCTAAATCTCTAACATCTGTTGGTCAAACCACATTTAATCCCTTATGTCTCTATAATCTGCAAATAAGTTCTTCACTCATTCTTTAAAACAAAGAGGGAAAGAAAAAGCATAAAGAAATGAAACAGAGCCAGTAACAGGTTACCAGGTTCCAGAGATTTCAGTGGCATATTAGTGAAACCCAGTCACTCCCATCCTTGAAGCCACCTGCCATCCCCTTTGTTTCATGCAAACTTTCTTCACTATTTTCTCCCAGAACTCTGCACTCTCTACGATATCCTCTGTGGTATTTGTTTCCAATCACCATTTTCATGCAACATTTTCCTGCAAATATAACTCCAGTGCTTGTTCACCACTTTGGGAATGTTCTGGAACTTGGCTGTATCTTCTCGGGTGATAGTCACTGTGTCCAGCTTATATCTGTAATCTGCACGGGTAATCTACACAGGGGAAGCTCAGACCCATATATGCCCACCTACTTTCTCCCAGTTTCTGAGACTTTAAAATCACATGGAAGTTCTTATACCACATAGACTCAGTATCTCTCAAGCTAAACTCACATATTTTATCGCCCAAATACAGTTTCTCCTGCTTCCCCCATTATGCAAAATATTGCTTCACCTCTACTTACCCAACCACAAATGCAGGAATGAATGCCCTTTCGCCTCTCGCATACTTTCACTAAAGAGCAGTAAGTATAGCTCCTTAATGCCTCTCACATCTGTCCAGCCCTCTGCCCTCCTAGGGATACTTGAAGTATTAACCAATGAGAATTTAACAAGTTTTTTCAGTGTTCTACCCATCTTCACAGTTCCACCTATTTTTATAACATTTCTGGAGAACCCTTTACAAAAAAGTTCCAAAACAGTTACATTGGCTTGCCTCTTGAGGGGCTCCTTCTAACAGTCAAACTAAAGTTTTAATGTCTTCTACACAAGCCTGCTCATGATCTAGTCTCTCTTGTCTCTGGACTTCCTCTGCAGGAATGTTCTTTCTGAGTCCAATTCTTCTCACATCTGGCTAATATGCACCTCTCTTCTCCAATCCATATCCACGTGTTCTCCATGACATTCAGCAGCCCAGCACAGTGACCCTTCTCTGGCAAACCTCTTGGAGCCCACTCTGTCACTTCTGCCCAGGGCCTCAAGGGTAGCTGCTGAACTGAGAGAACAGAGGACACTAGGAACCACTGACAAAGAACACATACCTCAGCAGAGACCCCTGTCTTTTGCTGTGGTTCCAATCCACACTTGACAATTTTAGGAGTTAGATTTGTGTGTTGTTTTTCCTCTTCACTTTGCTTTCAAATTCTTCCTTGTCTGCTGACTCATTCTAACAGCCCAGAAGCCAATTCAGACTTCTCCCACAGGAAAATGCTCTTCACTTCAGGCTGACTGCAGGGGTGGGCCTCTCTGCATTTCCTTCTGGCCTTGATGGCTTCATTCTGACTGCAACTGGGCTACATTTGTAGTTTTTGCTTATTCGACATTTGGCCACCATTTTTTAAAAAATTAAAACATAATTTTATATTAAAAACAATTCCTGAAACATTTTCAAGTATAATAGCCATTTCATTACCAGGTTCAGTTGACCAAAGGCAAGTATGGTAGCTCATTTATCTACTCCTTTTAAAATTTTTCTCCAATGGGCCAGTGTTGCCCACATTATTCCCTATCATTTGCACATTCCACAGCCTCTTCATTTCTTATATTGGAAAAGAGATTCCTTCTCTCCTAGTTCTGCGTTTCTTCCCTCAGAATACTTCTCCAATCACAACTTGAACAGATATTGACATTACATTAGAGTAGCCAGTCAGGGTGGTGCTGGAGACTGTGCTGTAGACAATTTACCTTCTTATACTATTGACTGGTATTCACAGAGGTCATTGCCAGTTTCAAAGGAACATGCACAACCTTCTACCACATTCCCATCACAAATGTATAAATAAATATATAAATAAATCCCTCTACTCAAGTATTAACTGTATTTCCTTCCTCTGAAACATTCGACTACATGTCATCTTTTACTCAGAGGGCAGGACTCATTGACCTAGGGCCCAAAATTGTGTTTTTTTTTTCTGAAAATCATGCATCCCCCTCTTTTTTTGTGTGATGGACCTCTTAATTTCTGACCTCACACTATTTTCAATCTCATATTTTCTTTTGCTTTGATGGACCACAAGTGACTGGCTGACATGGGAATGGTGACCTGATGTCTTATCATCTACCCCTTTTCGCGTTTCTTTTGCTGTCAGTTCCATAACTGAGCAGTTAGTTCCAGATGGAGCTCTGAGTTGTCGATCATTTTCTGTCCAATTCAGCACTTACACTCGGGGAGAGGGGGCTGTCCTGTCTTGTTTTATTTTCTTATTTCCAGTAATTCTGTTAAGAACATTTTCCTTTCTTCTGAGTATTTAATACTTCAAATATTATGGTAGTAATGACATAAGCAATAATGGCGGTATTCTGCCTCTGTGTCTCTGCAATTCATTACAACATAATCAATAATTTCAGTTGGGCATCTCCATAACACAGGCTTTAGTATTTCACTTTTCATTTTCTTTTAAATATAATAAGATGAATCTAACATGTCAGAATTAAACAAAACAAACAAACAAACAAAAGGCACAAGCATCAGAGACCCACTCATTTGCACACTCAGAAAACACATAAACACAATGACCTCTAAGCCATAATATATAAGCTGGGGACCTGGTTCAGATCCATGCAGGCCCTATACATGCTGCCCCAATCTCTGGGAATTACTATGAGCTATGGTCTAGTAGATTTTAGGAATCTTGTTTTCTTGGTGTTCTCTATTCCCTCTTGCCCTTAAAGTCTTTCTGACTCCTTTTCTTCAGGGATCCCTAATGCCTGAGGGAGCAGATTTGATGGCGATATTTCTTTTAGGGCTGAGTGTTCCATGGTCTAGCAGTCTCTTCATAATACCTGGCTGTGGGTCTGTGTATTTGTTCCCATCCACTGCATGGGTTAGTTCTATAATGATGGCTAAGCAAAGAACTCATCTATGAGTATAGCAGAATGTTATTAGGAGACATTTTATTGTTACTTTCTTCTGTTTAGGATGATAGTATTTGGTTTTATTCTAGGTTCCTTGACTCTGTGGTATCAGGTTCTTGGTTTCTCAAGCATTATTAGACAACTTTTAGTTTCTTAATAGGAAGAAAAGGGTGTTGATAATGTTTTTCCTAGTTCTTTCACTTATTTTTCTCCCCAGTTTTCCTTAGTACAGTTCTGGATCACAGAAACCTATCTCACTTCTCTGTGGGAGTCTCAACAGCTAATACAACATAAAACGCATAATGTATTTCAATATAAACTTACTGATTTTAGTAGCTAGGATTATAACTTCTTGGTTGATTTTGCTTAGCTTTTTATTTTTGGTAATGATTCTCTTTTGCCCTTTCACCCACTCCTAAATCCTCTCCTAACTTCTAGCTTACAAACTTTATGTTATTATTACTCTATAATTTCTGTAATTGTGTTGTCATGTTTCAGACCTTTTTATTCAATAGTCATTAGTTTCACCTGTGTTATTTTTCTTAGCATCAATTACTACAATTCCTTTTTAATAACTATATTAAGAATATTTTCTTTTCTTATGAGTTATTTTTCTGATATCTGGTCTCATATTAAAATCATGTCTTTCTGAACACAGCCTTACTATATAGGCCTGATTCTTCTGGAACTTGCTATGTAGACCAGATTGGCCTTAAACTCAGACACCCACCTGCCTCAGCTTAATAAGGTCTGGGGTTAAAGTTGAGAACATTTCTTAGGAGTTTGGGAGTACATAATATTCTGAATAATCTATATGTTATAATGAGACACAAAAATATATTTCTCAGCCTGTCTAAGTAAGTAAAATTAATGTTTTCATGAGTTTTACAGTTTTACATCATGGAATGAATAGATAACCTCTGTTTTTATTTTTTAACTAGTTTCAAAGGCAATAATGCAGCTGTTTCTCATACCTCACACCAAGACTTCTTGAGAAAGGAGGCAATCATCTCCTTATCTTGGGAGCAAAAAGCTAAAAGGCAGTGTCTTAGAAAGAGGAAGATCTGTTTATTTGTCTCTAAAATCTACATTGTCAGTCAATGTTCATACTTTTAGGATCAACATTGTACATAAAATCCTGACATTCAGAGTCCTTCTGGTTCACTTACATCAGAATTTAAGAGATAATTGTCCATGATTGTAGGACCTGGGAGACTAACTTCCCATTTAGAATTGAAACCATTTCAATGATTCCTTTATCTCCAATTTCTGTGCTATCCCAGGGTTCCCAGGTTTTGTTGGCCTTTCTTATTTGGGCTGTTGCTTGCTTTCTATTATCTATTAACTACAAATCTTTGTATTTCAGCATCCAACATGCCAACATGCCATAGACCTTACTCATGTCAACCACTATCTTCCTTATTTAATGTTCTAACTCTTTGCTAAGATTTTACTGGGAATTGGGAAGAATTCAAGTATCATGCTTAAGTATCTATCCTTTTTCTCTACCATTATAAATCATGTTCTCACCCATTCTGGACACTGAAGTTGCTGTGGGTAGGATAAATAATTACAATGTTCATTCTCAGCTCAATCCAATCACTGATTAAAAAGCTGTGTGCACATAAAGTTTCTTGCAGACAAAGTACCAGGTGGTTCAGATGCTCAGACCTTTAATATACTGTAGAACTGAGCAGTGGACTCTCCATGTTTAAACTCAATGATATTTTAACTCAGTATATTTAAATGTGAACTTCATCTTCTAACTACCATAGATTCTCCTCTTCCTGTAACAGCACTAGTAAATGTAAGCATCAAGATCACTAGGGATGATCACCTACCACATGAGGAGCTAGGCTCAGATATCCAGCATATAGGTAAAATGACAGGCATGATGGTGCATATCTGTCACCTTATCCCTAGGGAAAAGGGTTGGAGGATTAAGGAAGGGACTATCAGGCATTAGCTAGCCCTGTCTACGTGACCAGCAACCACAAGGCTCAGTGGCTTACATTACTTCAGAGACTAAGACAGAGGCTAGATTAGTGGGTAGAGTGCATGTGTACAAGCATGAAGGACATAGTTTAGATCTATGATACTCATGCAAAAACTGGTGCACACCCATAACTCCAGAAATGGAGGAGGTGGGTAGAGAGGGACGGATCTGCTGGCTCAATGGCTAGCCAGTCTAGCAACAACAGACAGCCATAGGTTCAGGGACAAAAGTTGTTTGTAAAAATATGGCAGAGAACTGTAGGGGAGAATACTTGAAGATCAACATTGGGTTTGCACATGTATGGGCAAATACACACATGCATACACTCACACATACACACGCGCACACATGCATACACATACACACACATTCTACAGAGATAATGGGGAAAAGATGGTGAACAGTAGAAGAAGGTCCGACATAAACCTCTGCCCTCTATAGGCATCCACACACTCACACAAGAACATATACTTGCATACACACACACACACACACACACACACAGTCTACACACATACACATAGACACAACACTTACAGAAAAAAATTTTTTTTGGTTTTTCGAGATAGGGTTTCTCTGTATTGTTTTGGAGGCTGTCCTGGAACTCGCTCTGTAGACCAGGCTGGTCTCAAACTTACAGAGATCAGTCTGCCTTTGCCTCCCGAGTGCTGGGATTAAAGGCATGAGCCACCAACACCTGGCTTCACTTACAGAAAATCTTAATGGTTCCTGCCACTTTCCCTATTTATGTGTGAGCAAACAGTGGCTGCCCATGTCACCATCTGCATTCTTCGTTCATGATCAGTTCTGCAGTCACCAGGATCATTGTGTACAACACTGCCGCGTTTCTCTTTTGACGCAAACTCTTTTATCTTGAACATACCTTTCATTTATCTTGAACATGAAGCTTCCCATTGTTGTTAGCTCAGCATGTGAAATCTTGCATGCTCTGGCCTCTATCTAGCTTCATGGTCATCTTGAACCATCTTCATCACCAAACACCTGCCAGCATTTCTGACTGTCTTTCTCCAGAGCAGCAAACAGATGAATGGCTTATTGTCTTTACATACAAAGTTCATTTCGGTTTTGCTCATTTCTTCCCTGACTCCTAAAATGGACTGAGTTCTGTTTACTGGTTCAGCTGAGATATTACTTTACCAGAAAACCATTCCCGGACTTTACATACCAGGAAAGTGCTTTCCATTATATGGCAATCTGGTCTTCATTTTCATGCCTAAGAAAAAATACTTATTAATTTCTATTATCAGTTCCCTAATTTCACTTCTCCTTTATCCTTATCTTATTCTAAAGGCAAAGACTTTGCCTTATACATGAGTACAACTCCAATTATTTACAATTGTCTATCCCAAAATTGGTATACATGAATATTTTTGGATAAACCAACTTGCCAGCATTAGGTGTGCAGGTAAATGACAAATCCTTCCACCACAGTAAATTTGCAATTGCTGTTTAAAAGGATATTCAGCAAAAGTTTATGACATAAGAAAATGCAAAGCAAACCATGGGTGACAAGTACTAAGAACAAATTTGTGCATACAAATAATGTTTCAACTACAAAAATGTATAGAAAACATGAATGAGGCAGAAAAAGAATTCCCATCATCAAATGCCTATATTCTGATCCTAGACAGGATTATATAGTTTCCAACGATATGTAAATAAGTAAATTTTATTCTAATGAGACCTGTCTTAGACTTCAGAATTTCCGAACAGTAATAAAATACTTCATTTAAAAAGACCCCTTGTTGTAGTCATTTGTTACAGCAGCAACAGGCAAATAACACAAGAGGATGTATGGAATAGGAGAGTTTAAATGTATTCTCCCTTTCAAACTCTGTATGCAGTGATATATAGAAAAAAGTCCCAGGAAAATGTTTACCTTTATATCCTTTTATAGCAATAATTAAAAATAAAAATAAGCACTTTTGGATCTAGGGATCACATTGTGTTTTCCAAATGAGGAAGAAATTGGTAACATCATCAAAGGAAAAGTATGTATTAACAGTTCCTTCATCTGTACTTTTAAAAAGTGTGTGTGTGGTAGATGTGCATATGTGTGCAAGCCTGTACTTGCACAGAGGCCAGAGATATCAAATCTCTCACTGAACCTTGATTAAGGTTAGTAACCAGAAATCCCAGGCTACCTTCCTGTCCCACAAAGTCCGTTCTGAAGGTAAAGGTACATTTATCCATACCTGGCTTTCTAAGTGGGTGCTTGAATCAAAACTCAGACCTTATGATTTCAGAGCAAGCACAGAAATGGAGCCACCTCTAGTACTACTTGTAGATATTTAATTCTTAAATGTGTAATAGAGCAGTGTTTAACCTTAGTTATTTACTTAGAAGATTATAAAACATATTCATGCATCATGAACAATCTGGCTCATCCTTCTATTAACAGTGTGAATCCACACATAAAGGCTGAACTATAAAATAGCAGTGTATGTAGGCTTTGCTTATACATGTAATGCAAATAAGAATTTCACAGCACAAACTATACCCCCAACTTCATGTACATATACACAAATAGTTCATGCCTTCTCTAGTCATTTTCTGGTGAATGGAGAATCAATTTTTATTTTCATTTCTGCACATGATCAAATCTCAGTGATATCCAGATAGACAAGGAATCATCAAGAAAAACAGAAAACAGAACAACAACAAAATAAGCAAGGTCAAATCAGCCTTGCAGACTGCTGAAAAGAATGCATTCACTGCTTTTGTTTCCCTCTAGCGCTTCCTTGTGGTCAGTCCATGTATTGCTGAATCCTGTAACATGAAAATTACAGCAAACCCCACATGGCATTTAAAGTTTTATATAACCTGTAAACAGCTAAAAGGTATTTTAAAATCTATCTCCCAGTTATGAATTTATATTATAGGCATATACCATAATCCAACTTACATTACTTTCCAGAACTGAACATCTCTAAGTTAATTTAACTGCAGACACTGTTTTCTCAATGTTTCACAAGCGTTAAAATGTCTGATCTTGCCAGGATTATCCGAAAGATTAATGTTAGAGAAATACACACTACTTTCTCCCATTAGACAGAAAGTACTGTATTTAACATCTGTGGTATCTAATGTTCCTTGGCATTTTATGTGATATCAGTAATTTTATGCAACATATTTGATCATACTAAAGAGAAAGAGAGAGAGAGAGAGGGAGGGAGGGAGAGAGGGGGAGAGGGGGGGGAGAGAGAGAGAGAGAAGTGTTATGTTCATTTAGTGAATTAGAGAATTGATACTCTGGTAGGTATAGAAAAACTCCAGAGAAAAGTATTAGAGTATTCAGATGCAGTTTCCTGTTCAAAGAAGAAATTAATGGAAACACATATTCTTCAGCAAATATAACAATATGCAGCAAGGCCAAACATTTGGGACTTCAACATGGGAAAGGCCTTTGACTATAGTTCAAATACTTCCTCCATAAGTCACCCGAGGAAGAAATGAAACTGAGAGTGAGCCATGGCACTCTCTCTGGAGAGATTTACGTGTCAGTGGTCACACTGCCAGGAGTGCAAGCAAAAGTGTGCAGAGACTCAAAGGATTCCTCCAATGCAACCATTACAGGTGATTGTCAGTATTGCCCGACTGCTTGTTTGGACTGAGAAACAGCTAGACAAGTGCTGAACACCACTGGATGTGTCTACAATGGCAAAGACATCCTGACGCTCTTCAGAGAGGATGAAAGATAGAAAGCGTGCCCTCACAGGAGGAAGGAGCTCACACATGGGTTTCAATGAGGAAGCTTAATTCTGCCCTGACCTCTTGCTGTATCTTTTCTTTTCATTTGTTTGTTTATTTTGGTGCTTTTTTTTTTTTGAGACAGGGTTTCACTGTGTGGCCCCGGCTGTCCTGGAACTCACTCTGTAGACCAGGCTGGTCTTGAACTCACAGAGATCCATCTGCCTCTGCCTCCTCCGAAGTACTGAGGTTAAAGGCATGCACTGCCACCTGGCAGTATCTATTCTTTCTGCTTCCTCTCCTCCATGATTTAAATTGCTATATTGTACTTTTTGTCCATAATAAACTACTCCTCTGAAACTGTGAACCTAGAAGAGTCTTTATACCTTGCGATTGCTAGGTCTAGCATTTTTGGTCACAGCAGCACCAAAGCCTAATGTGCCTCTTCTATACTTTCATGATCATTAACCAACCAAGAAATTACAATTTGGCTTTGCACCTGGATTTCCTGCAGGGAGATGATGTGTCAGCCAGAACATTCACGCTTTTCACAGCATCTGTCTTAATTTGGAATTTATTTGTATGAATGGGCAGAAGTCATGTCTATTTTGTCTATCACTGACTTCTTAATAGGTACCAGAGTGTTGGGCACACAGGACAGCATTCTAAACATCTGTTCAGCTCAGTTGGCCTCGACAGCCTGCCAGCCTTCTTAAGCAACATCTCGGCACAACCCTGTCACAAGTCAATTTCTCTTTTATTTTTCAATAGCATTTAATGTAACACTTAGTTGGCATGGTTACACAGAAATGAAAGGTCATCTGACATATGGTTTTGTTTACTGATAGTTACTTCAGCAAGAGGCAGAGCTAAGTCATGGAAAAGTAAAAGGAGCAGTAAAAGGACAAAAGATTGAACACACCGTACCATCTCCCAGAGGCCAATGGTGGCACTGCTGTCACATCTGGATGTCACCACTCTGCTCTACATCTGTAATGTAGTAGGTAGACAATCAAGTATTTGCTGAAGAGCAGGGAGTGTTGATGCCCCCTCCATAAGAGGAGAAACTATGAGTGTATTTGAAAGGCGTCATCATAGAGTAAGAAGTAATTAGGGAAAACTGGTGAATAGAAGGTCTGCACATATTCACCTACATCTGATGGCATTGAAGCTAGGGCCAAATACGCAGGCAAATAGACAAGACAGTAACACAACCACTTCACATTCAGAGACCTTTAATGAATAAGATTTTTGCCTAGAAAATTACTATTCCTTAAAACATTTCTAAAGAACAAGAGGAAATTTCTTTCAGCAATGCCATGCTATAAATATTTGGCCTAATTCAAGAACACTTCAGATCATTCTTTTATTGAAACCATTTCTCTATATAAACAAACCAAGAAAACAGCCTGGACTGTCTTCAAAGAAGTCTATATAGTCAATGACCCATATAATAACATTATTTAACATAATTTCCTTCAGACTTTAGCAGAATAATTTTCCTTTTTCCCACAACACCACAATGTATGTGCAATCTGAACACTGCCTTTTAAGAAATGTTTCATAGTTACCTTTATATTGAAAGTTACTCCTGGGCATACTGTTGGCATAATGCTTGCATAGCACTTAGCATTCCTGCATTACCTGATGCTTTAACAATCACATAAGTCAAGGCTTTTCTTGAAAATCACAAGTGTACTTATTACAGTGAAACTTGCTCCTTTTTTTCCCTGAACAAAGGATATTTAAAAATTACTATTAAGCAACATATGTTAGTCATATCTCAGTTTACAGTCCAGACCAAATGGAGCTGAATTCATTTTCATGTTTTTCCTTTCATGTTTTTCTATAGATACTCACTCCTACAAACAAACAAAAGAATAAACAAGACTGTGCATCTTGTTGGCAAGTTGTCTGCAGGCCTCATTGTTGCTTTTCTTCAATGAAAACATTTGTCCAGCAGAAAATTGAGTCAGGATTTCAGCATTTAAACAACTATAGTACAACTGTGGCGATGACAGACTGTGTTGTCACAATTCCTGGAGGTGTACTGACCCCATGTTTCTTCCCAAAGGAAAACCTAAGCAATGCAATAGTTTTTCAGGCCTGGGAGAATTGTCTCTCTGGGATAAGAAGAGCCTGTGAGGAGACTTTCCCTTAGTTCATGTTTGTGTTCAGGCATCTATACTGGCCTGGCCTTGGAGCTCTGACAGGAAAAGCCCCCAGCTGCAGCCACTAAGAGCACCACCTGTGCATATTCACTATGTTCCCTTTTAAAAGTGTCCTGCCCGCCTCCCATCCTTCTCTCTCTCTTTCTCTTCTTCTCTCTGTTTGGTTCTCTCTCCCTCCCCACTCTTTCCTCTACCTCCCCCTTTTCCTCCCTCCTCTCTGCTGCTGCCCCAATCTCCAGAGCCCTGTCTCCTCTCCTTCTATTCTCCTTTCAATAATTCCTTTCCTTAATAAAAACCAAACCAAAACAAAAAAAAACCCTCTGCTTGAGCCCTGTCTTGTGACCTCTTTCTCTCCAGTGCTGCTTTTCTAAAATTACAACAGTTCACAGACAAACCACTTTAAGAAGATACAAATATACGTTACCTCCCACAATTAGGCTTTGAGTTTCTCCAGAAAAATCTGAAGTGGAAATTGCTACATCCCAGAGAATGGGTGAAGAATTTACTGCATTTTAAATGTTTCAGAGTTTGGGTTAATATCTTAAATTGTTTTAAGTGCAGGATAAACAGAACCAGAGGTTTAGGAAAGAAACAAATAAATGGGAGATATTTCTCTTCATCTGTGATTCTCTCATGTTTTATGTTATTTTATCCCTTAGTAATATCTGGTATAAATGTAAATACAAGATATCTACCCAAGTTATTGATTTTTACAATTTCAGCATATCAGGAAAGAAATGGGTGCAGTCATACATGAGAGAGTTAAGTTAAATACAGAGAGAGGATATACCAAAACTTGATATTCAGAAGTTATAATGAACTCAAATTTCATTAGTTTGTTGAACGTAGAGGAACGGAAGAATATTCAAATTAAGCAGCATGCATTAATTAGTGGGCAAAAAAACCAAGATCCACATTTTCAGGGCATATTCTGCAATCATTATATATAGTCAATGCTACAAGTTTGGACTTTCAGCCTTACAGTGTACATACAAGAGTCCCAATGGACATTTCACTGCTATGCACACCTACAATAAGCGTGTCATGTTACATGGCCCACGGCTTGCAAGAGGACTGTCTATCAGGTCTGGATGTGGGTTCCTTCCTCTTGTGCTTCTCATGTTACCCAAACCAAGACAAACCAAGGAAAAGCCAAACTGGGACCTTAAGCAGTGGGTAGCTCAGAGGGTAAAAGCATTGATTACACAATCATGAGGACCTGAATTCAGATCCCAGCACCCAAGTCAAACTCCAGCTGTGGGTGTGCACCTTCGTGGTTGGCACTGACAGCAGACTGATGAAGCTTGCTGACCGTGGACACAGTGGACAGCGGTGGATACAGTGAGTGATACTCGAGAGAACAGGGCGTGATGAATAGTGAAGGACACCTGAGATCCTCTTCCAGGTTCTGCACGCACAGAAGCACGGACACTCCCATAGCCATGTCTGCATGCATTACACAGAGGAATGCCACACTCACGTGAATAAACATAATCCCTCTCTCTCTCTCACACACACACAGAAAGCTGTCTTTTTAAATGCCTTAAGACAGACTCGCATCACACCTATTAGCTTATGTCTCTAGCCACAAAGCAAGGACTGATGTGTATGTCATCTCTGTTCACTAATGGATGAAGAAGATAAAAAGGAAAGAGATATGAGCAAGATGCTATGGTAGAAACGCTGAACCTCTAAGCCTCCCTTCAGTAACATAATTCAACAACATGGACCAGTTCCCTTTGTGAGAAATCCAGAAAACAGTTATGAGGCTACTCTACCACAGTGAAGCTGAAACCAACTCAAGTGAATCAGAGAGGGAATTTTTTGGCTATAGTCTCACCCCCTGGCTCAGCACTGAATAACTAGAAGAAAATGCAGGTGTGCAGTATGCTCCAGTATGCAGTGTGCTCCAGTTTGCATTATTCATAAGCTGTATCACATACTGGTTTCAAGTTTCTGGATAGCAACCGTGCTGGAGTCCCTTCTGCCCCAATGAGAAACTGCTTCCTACCTCTCCCCTCCCTCCATTCAAAAGAGCTGAAATCCTCTTTCAGCCCCTTACCACTTCCTGTCTCCTCCCTGTCTACAGTCCTCCAAGCCTCTATAGTTAATTTTAGGCAACTAGTAGCTGGCTCTACCCTCTGACTCCAAGCAAGCTTTATTTGTCGGGACACAATCAAAATTTCACACAACAAGAAAACTTCCAGTTACTTACTGGGAAGGGAAAAGCATGGAATTTGAGTAGAGTGTCCTGGATTGGGGAAAAGCTTCCTGAATGACTGGTACTGTCTTACCTACTATAGTTCAGTGATGAGGCTACATTCTGGGGTCTGCAGTAATAGAGTTATAGCTAGGCAGCTATAGGAAGCCTGAGGGGAAAAAACAGTGCTTCAGGCAGGCACCAGAGCCACCAAGAGATTAGTTTCCTGAAATGGAAAATAGCTAATCCTTTTAATAGAGTATTTGCATCTGTAGAGCTATGGAAGATATGTGTACAGAAAAATATTTGACTCTCGGAAGCCTTTCCCACACTAATAAGTGGAGGGGTCTTCAGCCCACAAGATGAAGGGAGAGCCAAGCCTCGTGGTGCTCAGCACTAGAGATAAGCAGAAGAGCAGGGTAGTGAGATCCTTCCTGAAATACAGTGGACCAGAGAAGCCCTGGATAATCATCTGTCTATGAAGTACTGGGCAAAAATAGTGTCATATTTCAAGCTGGGTGTGACAGCATGTATCTGCAATCCCAGCTCTTATGTGAGGCAGGGAAATAACAGAATTAAGAGCACCCTGATTTAAACAGCAAAACTTCTCTCCAGAACACTTCTCTCATCCCCTAAAATTAGGAGAAATAACCATTTATTTTTCATTTATGCTGATAGCAAAACAACTGAGCAAGGGGGATGAAGAAATAAGGACACATCCCAACAACAGAAAAATTGAATATAATTTACAGCTTTTCAACAGATGAAAAATATCTACAAGCCCATACATCAAGAAATAAGGACTCAAAAAATCAAAATAAAATAGAAAACACCATAAATGACATCATAAGCATATAGAAGGGGTATGGGATAGTGGGTCACTGTGGGGCATGGGAGTATGAAAGGGAGAGGGAACTGGGATTGATATGTAAAATAAGGTTATTTCTAATTTAAATAAAAACATAATGGAAAACACACACACACACACACACACACACACACACACACACACAAAGAGCAGGGTAATAGGAAACTCTTTAATGCACAAAGTCTTGTCCATGCAAGAAAGAAAACGATCTGAAGGCCTGCGCTCTAGTGATGTGCAGACAGTTAATGATACTGTACTGCACTCTTCAAATTGTGTTAAGATGACAGACTGAAAACTCAGCACTTCCTTGTGCACATGGCCATGCAAGGCACCTACGTAAAGACAGATGTTTCCTTTGTAACAAGCTGGGAAAACAGTGTTTTCTTTTTCTTTTTTTTAACCATGTTTACCTCCTATAGTAAAGACAGGTACTTTCCTAAGAGCCTGGCCTTAGAGGATTTGTGTTGCTAACACGGAGTGCTCATGTGCTTTCCAGATGGAATATACTTCATGCACAACTAGTTTAATATTCATGAAAACCTGGTGTGGTGGGATTGTGTTCCTTTTTTGCTAGATAAGAAAGCTGAGGATTAGCAATGTTAAATGAGAGCAAGCGGCATTGGATCAGATTGGAATTGGATGGACTAGTCTCTACAATCCAGCTTCTTATCCAGAATTCTACTAAGCCTATTGGTAAAATATTAGCTTACCAAGGACACTAATTTAGTATCTGGGAATTCAGATTGTCTACAATCTGAGTTGTTATTGTGACATAGGAGTCAAAGAAACAATGTCTCTTCTATATTTATAGTTGGTAAAAATTGGTGATTTGTAGTTAAAGAGATGTATCAAATAAGAATATAAAGAAATAATATGTATTATTGAGACCAACAGAAACAGAATTGGTGATTGTGTGTATATAAGATGTATACAGTGTACTTGTATCATTTGTTATCAACAATTTTGAATTTCTGGAGAAAAAACCCATTCCTCGTCTACTCTTTTTGTTAGCAAATGCACTCTGACAAAGCATTCTGTTTATTTTTAATAAACATTTTATACTATGTATACAATGCACTCACCATATGGAAATGCCCCTGTCATGCAGGATAGGCGAAGAAGTAAGGACTATGAAAATATAAGTTCATTAAGGATGCTAATTTTAGAAGTAAAGTGTTTTCCCCAATGTCTTTTGTTATTATATCACCAAGTATAATAATTACATATAGGCTTAATACCTAAATTTTATTTACTCAACCACAGTTTTTTATCATGTCATATCCTTATGTAATCTTGGTATACTTATATCTCTTCTTGTTTTGTCGCTGGAAACTGACATCAGAAAATAATTTTAGTTGCACAGTTAAGTGCCTGTAATTTTGTGTCACCACTGTGAGTGTTCAGGAAAAGTAAAGTTTATATAAATTTTGATATTCTTTTAAGTCTAGATTATTAGACTTTATTAGTCTAGATTAGATGAGTACACTCCATCAAGTAGGCATTGAGAAAAAAATCTCATTACCCTTCTGAAAATCCAATACTAATTTCTAGAAGTTCAAATTTAGACAAAATTAAATAAATATCATACTGTTTAATTTAAACTCTTTGTTAAATAAACAATAAATTACTGTAGTGCTTGTGTGGTTAGGAAAGACCCTCAATGCTAAAATCATTTAAATCTCATCCCCAAAACGTGAAAAACTGTAAGGGATGCAACACCACAGGTACTGGTTGTACACATTGAAAATGTAGCTTATGTTAGGAGCTAAGCAAAATGATTCTCCTTTTCCTTTAAAATATTTATAGAGGCCTCACACCCATATAGCTCTGGACACTCCACTCCTAGGATGACGCTGCATCAAGATGTATCAAGATGCATCAAAGTTCTAATTTGACAAATAACCAGCTTCTTCATAATAGAAACAAACATTCCACAAGAATAATTATGACAATGATAATGTTCTCACTCTAGGCAAAATGACGTAAGGAAGAGAAAAGGAGATGGCAAGATGAGAAAATATGGCTGAGCAAGCAAAATTTAGATTCCCAAGCCTGTATGTTATATAATTACAAAAGACATTGGGAAAGGGACTTATAAAATTAGTATCATTGGTAAATTAATATTTTCATAGTTCTTACTTCACAGCTGTGATATAAGAATTATATCCATCAGCTGTGACCTGCTATACATATGTGTGTGTGTATATATACATATTGTAGCTCTTGACAGGAGGTGGGACTTGTGAGAGCTATTTTTGGTTGTCACCTTGACTACATATAGAATTAATAAAACCCGAATCTGTGCAGGCATTTTTCTTACTTATATCACTTCAAGTGAGAAGGATCACATCTAATCTGGATCTTTGCAGTGGGAAGATTCACCTTTAATCCAGCTCATTTAGGTGAGAAAATCCATCTTTATTCTGGGTCACATCTTTTGCTGGCAGCCAATGTTAAAGACTTAGAAAAAGGAAGCTTTCTCTCTATCCGCTTGATCTTGCTCTTGTTAGCAAGTCCATTCCTTTATTGGCAGTAGAGCCAACTTCTTTGGGATTCCAAGTATATCAAAGACCAGCTGAGACATTCAGCCGTGTAAACTGAGTAACTACTAGAGTTTTGGACTTTCATTCATAAACAGTAATGATTGGATTAGCTGAGCCACAACTTGTAAATCATTCTGACAAATCCTCTTTAGAAAGATGGATAGATATGTAGGTAGATGGATAGATAGATAGATAGATAGATAGATAAATAGATAGATGACAGTTAAATGTATAGACAGAGATAAATAGATAGATGACAGTTAAATGTATAGACAGATTCGTGCTATAAATTCTGTTTCTCTAGAAAACCCTGGCTAATACATATGGTAATTATGACAGGGGTACCCAGATGATTGTATCACACTCTTGGAAGAGAGAGAAAAAAGAACAGCAAAGAACTTCAAAAGGCAGTTTCTCTCCCATTGGAATACTTACAGCAATTATCAGTAGACACAGAGCAATGAGGACTTCACACAGAAGTTTCAGTTCAATAGATGCTCCCTCCCTGGGAAGCACTGTCTCACTGACTTCCTGTCTAGCCTTCTCTGGCATCTGAAGATGCAGGACTGGCAGGCCACCAGCAGAGTCTGCCCTTCAGCTGCCCCAGACACCACACTTCATAGCAAGAAGAGAGTCAGTTCCTACTTGGAACTTCCCTTGCTCCATAAAAGATAATTTTGTGGTCAATTCAAGTCTTGCCTCTTCTCTCAGAGTTCAAAAGTTGAAGGATCGGGACAGAAAATTAGACCAGTTGTCTTTTCATTTTGACAGCTCCCATAAGGTCAAGGATAGAAAAATCATAATAACATAGAGGTCCTGGAATTTCCCATGGGACCAGTAAGGCACAGACAGTTAAAGGCAGGACCAAAGTCTTGAGCAGAAGAGACTCAAATGTCTGCTGCCAAGACAGAACACCATCAAAGTTATTCAAATGTGAAATGAGGAAGTGATGTACGTCTTGAAAACTGTTTGTTTTACAAAGTCACTGGTTTGGAATAGAATCAAGAAGTATCATCATACAGACTGTCTGACCAACAAAAACTGAATAGAATATAATTCTTAGAAATAGTTTTTTACAGACTTTGTTTAAAGGAAGCAGCCAAAATAATTCAAAGATAGGTTGGTCAAACAAATTAGATGAACACCTTTAATCTGTTGCCAGGAATTAGAACAGAGAAGAAAAAAAAACAGATGTGCCTAGAACTAGAAGTGATGTGAAATGCCAGTGTTTTTAAATGCCAGTATCCCATAAAACTTCAAGAATACAGAAGCAAAGAACAAACTCCTTATTCTGTGCATGTCAAGCACACTCTCCTAGGACTCTGTTCTCTAGAAGTTATATAGTAACACATTCATTTAATTAATCACTGAGCAACAGTTATAAAATATATCAAGTTCTTTTAAGTAATTTCTACTGGCATCTGGGGGGGGAGAGATTATAAATCAGACTAACATCCATTTTCCACATGAGGGAATTGGTACAAAAGAAGACAAGTGAGTCCCAACATCACAGAGAACACCGGCAAACTCAAATTTGACTCATTTGTCTTCTGCTGCATTTAATCTACTATGCCAGTGAGTTTCAGGGCACACAATATGTTAATCATTATACAAGAGCATCAAGCAGGTAAAGAGAACCAAGTCGGGGAAACATGAAGTATTTTACAACTATAAGATAGGTCTATCTTTTAGGATTTCTAATTTTGATTCATAACAGCCCCATCAAAGAATATTGTTTCTAATAAGTTGTTGTATGGTACGTGAAGTAATTTAATCATTTAAGTGTGTTATGGTTGGAATATATGAAGATGCCTGAAACAATGCATAGTCTATAATAATCATGTGCTGCCTTTTAAGTTCTATTTGGGTGTAATGAATAGCTACAGACTATCTAAATGAAACTGAGACATAGACTAACACCGTAAGTGTTAAAATAATGCAGGCTGGCATTTGTCTCTGCAAAAGTTCAGAGTCTGGCCACATTAGAAGAGTTTCTGATGCTGCTAGCAATTTCCCAGGATTTGTGTCATGTACCCAAGTGTGCTGTGTTTGGCTGGGTCTTCAGTAAGGGCATAAAACAGAGCTTTTTAAAGAAGAGCTTGAAAATGTATGTGAAAAGAGACATTCATCAATTAAATATGTATTGAATAGATATATACATGAAGGTAGTACAATACTAGTTGTTGGAAATACAAAATCAATATCGGTAAAGTGGCCATTCAGTAAAAGGGTCAGAAGAAGTCATTATATTTGTGTTATGGAGAGAGCTCAGACAGAAAAATGCTTGCTGAGTGAGCATGACAAACAATAATCAATCTCATGAAACTCATGTAAAACTCCTGTGCATTGTTGTAAGCCTCTGATGCTTTAATCTTAGCATCCAGGAGGTGGCAACAGGAGGGTCTCTAGGGATTAGCAGCCAGCCAGTTTAGCTCCAAGTAAAGCAAGAAAGACTCTGTCTCAAAAATAAACATGGAGAGCAAGCAAAGAGGACACACCTGATGTTGACTTCGGTTCTCCACATACACACACGGACAGCACTTGCATCTGTGTATTCATGTGCTCTCTCTCCTCTCTCTTTTCCTCTCTCTAAATGTTCTAACAAATTCCTTCCATCAAAAACCCCTTTAACAGACAGCAATAATGGACACATTACTCTGGAATCTAATATCCCAGTTTTCTTATATTTTTTTTAATTGTCGCATAGGACATATCTATTTATTTTTTGGGGGGGAGAAGCAGAGTAGCTTTTATATTTAATGAATGCTCTGTATTTTAAAACATATAGATGATACTTTATAGTACTTTTTAAATAAATTTATTTACAGGTACATGTGACTTTATGTAGAGGATATATATTACAGGCCTACTAGTGCAAGCCCCATAATCTCATCTATTCATGAGACTGAGGCAAGAATATTCTTAAGGTTCTTAAAGGTCTGTTTCAGTTACAGAGTGTATTCAAGGTCAGTTTGCACAACTTAATGAGGACCCCCCTCTCCATGCAAAAAGTCTTCTCACACAGACAATAGAAAGGCATCTTAGACTAGGTACATAATTCAAAATCAAATCCAAGAAGTATAATTTATTCAATAAAATTATAGTGTAATTCTTTCAGGGTTCAGAAGTGAAAACTATTAATGCTAACTTATTTCCCAAAGTGATTAACTAGGCTCTCTGGAGTATTTTGCACAGTAATAAGTCTACATAAAAATTTATTAAACTTTTATTAATTCATATCTGTGAACTACTCAACAGGGTTATCTGTGATTTGAAGCATGAATAAAAAACAGGAGATGGTTTAAATAATAAGTTGCATTCTTTATATGAAAGAACTTTACTTGCTCAATTATAAATAGCTTAGTCTATAATCTTCCCACTTACTACAAAATCTTTGAAGGGAAACTACAACCACAGTAAAACACACAGACACACACACACACCCACACTCACACTCACACACACAGACACACAGACCCACTCTATTTTCAAAAACACATGTAGCAAAATATGGAATTTACAACCTAGAAATGATTATTACACAGTATATGATAACTCATACAGCAGGAATAAAAATATCACTAATAATCCAACTATCAAAAACGTCAATTAAAAACAACAGGAACTGCAAGGCTCGTGGCACAGGCCCATAATCTGAAACACTCAGAAGGCTGAACTAGGAAGAGTGAAAATTCAAGACCCACCTGAGCTACAGAGTAAGTTCAAGACCAACCTAGGCCATTTCCTGGGATCTGCCTCAAAAACAATGGTGGAGGTGGTGACAATGGTGGTGGCAGTAGAAGTTGTGCTGGTGATAAAATGAGGAATATATCCCAGTGACTGAGCACTTTCCTGGCATGTGTAATGCCATATTGCAATCCCTAGAACTGCACTTCCCCCTGAACTAACAACCAAACTCACTATTTCCTCAGTCTGCTGGTAGGAAGCAAGATGCATGATGGGATACACTAAGGCTATTATTGACTTCTACACTAGTACCTATGATCCTAAAGATGTTTAACTCCCTCAGGTAGTATGGGTAGACATTGACCCAGAAGTCATCCAATATGCCCCATCAAGCTGACTTTTTTGAAGTTAATACTCATCTTACCCTTTTTGACGGAGTGTGGTTTCGAATCCAGGCACACAGAAGGAAACACCCCAAAGAAAGGGAGGAAAGAATTTTAATGATAGAGCCACAGTGGTGGACCGACAACATTTCAGAAGTCTAAGTTCCCTGTTATTACTGGCCAAAAAACTCTCTTTTAACATCAAAGTTATCTTGAGCTAGTTTCTTTTAGACTTCTCATCACCAAGAGACAAAGAAACCAAATTAATTCAACACACTGGAACATAGTCATCTAAGAAGTAGAACTGTGATACTCTGTCTTCCTGCACCTAGTACACCCCCAAAGAACATTTTCTACAAAGTTTCTAAAGTAGCAACATGGAATCACTTCATAAATATCAATAATATTTAAAATGTATCCCAGGGGAAAATACTTTCTAAGGACTCCCACTAGAGTCAGAAACTACTTAGTTCCTTAATAGTTTCACCTGAGAAGACACTTCAGACAGATAGATGACTAAGGGAAAACTTGCCCTATACATCTTCATGGCTCACCAGGTGATTTTTTCATACTAATTATTTTAACCCACACAACTAACTTTGCCCAGCTTGATAAGGTGGAGTTTCTTGTACTCTTTTATATTATTTCCCCTATCAGCTAATGACTATGGAAATCATGAAGGCTGATTAATAGAAGACTTTTTTCAAGAATAAACAGGGCATGTTTTTTTTCATATTTTACACAATGGCATAAAACCATTAAAGGGTTTAAGTGCAATGGTTGCTGAGCTACTATGGGATTTTTTTCTGAGCCAGTGTACACATGCTATTTTGGAGCTCAAGCCAATAGGAATCATAGCTGCTACCAGGGCTAACATGTAGGATACAGAGGCTTTCCTGTGTGTTCCAAATCATAAGCTCTATTAATCACATTTTACAAAAATCCAAATTGGCACTACTACTAATCCAATCTTAGTGTACTACTTGCCAATTACTTTTAAGTTCTATATATGCACTTAAGGGGGATATTTGCAATATTAAAACATAAGATCCCATTTCTTTTTTAAATGTTTTATTTAAATTAGAAACATGGATGCTTCACATGTCAATCCCTGCTCCCTCTCCCATCCCTCCTCCCTAGTCCCTCCACCAGCTCCCCATCCCCTCATCCAATCCCCACATCATTCTCCAGGGAGGGTGAGGCCATCCTTGGGGGGATCTCCAAAGTCTGTCATTTCATCCAGGGCAGGACCTAGGCCCTTCCCCATGTGCCCAGGCTGAGAGAGCTTCCCTCTCTTTGGAATGGGCACCCAAAGATCATTCATAAACCATGATAAACACTGATCTACTACACAAGGCCCCAGTGATTTCTGTGGCCTCCTCACTGAGGCTACATTCATGGAGTCTGGATCAGTCCCCTGTTGGCCTCTCAGGCATCAGTCTGGGATTCAAGAGCTCCCCCTTATCCGGTCAACTGTCTTTGTGGGTTTCACTCCTCCATCTCTGTCACTAGGTTTCAGGAGTGCAGTTCAGTGTTTAGCTGTGGGTATCTGTCTCTGCTTCCATCAGTCACTGAATGAAGATTCTAGGATGGCATATAAGGTAGTCATCAACCTTATCATTAAGGAGGGGCAATTAATGTAGTCTCTCCACTATTGCTTAGTTTACCAGTTGGTGTTATCCTTGTATATCTCTGGAGATCTTGCTAGTGCCAGCTCTCTCCTCAAGCCTATAATGACTCAATCTCTCATCGTGCTCTCCTCTATTCTTACCTCGACTCAACCTTCCTGCTCCCCAGACCTTCTTCTCCCCTCCTCTTATCTCCTTCTCTTTTTCCTGGCTCCCTCTCTCCTCCCCTGATGTTCTCAGGAGATCTTGCCTAATTCTCTGGGGTATCATGCATCTCTCTTAGGAACCTCCCTGTTCCCCAGACTTGATCCCATTTCTTTTTAAATTAACACATTTTAGTCACAGTGATGGGGTACAGTATAGAAATTTGATACAAGCATAATATGTGTAATGTTCACCTTAGAGGAATTACGATTTCCACTCCCATTTCACTTCTTTGTATTCAGAATCTGTGAGTACCTTTGTAGCAGCATTGGGTATGTACTAGGGCTTTGTACACTGGGCATCATTCAGTGCTGCTCTATAATAGAAAACATTCTCGCTATCCAATCGTGTTTACTCCACATTACTGAACTTCCCTCTGTTCAATCTCATCCCCTCACTTCCTATCATCTAGAAAATACTATTCTATCCTGTACTTTGAAATCAACTGTTTTAGCTTTTGCATATGAGGAATCAAGCAGTATTTGCCTTTATGTGTCTGAGTAATGACACGCCATGCTTTCAAGTTCCTTCCATTTTATGGCAAAAGACAGAATTGCATTTCTCTTTATGGCTGAATAACTCACACTGTCTGTGTCTCTGTTTGTCTGTCTTTCTGTCTGTCTGCCTCTCTTGCACATACAAACACACGCATACATATGCAAAGACACACACATACACACACACTCACACTGTGTCTGTATGTGTATGCACATACACTCATGCATAATACATTCCTTTATCCATTATCTGTCAACTGCCACTTAGGTTGATGCTGTGTCTGGATGTCTTAACTACCATGAATAGTACTACAATATGTATGAGAATATAGTTATCTCTTTGTTATGCTGATTTCATTTCCTTACCAAATATACACACACTTGAGATAGCTCATTCAAATAAATCTATTATCCACCTTAAGGAATTATACTGTTCTCCGTGGACGTTGCATTAATTTGTAATATTATTTCTAGTAGTTAATAAACTGTGCTTTTCTTTTACATTCCTACCAAAATCAATTTTTGATTTTTTATAAATAGTGTCCATTCTGAGTAGCATAGGATAGAATCTCATTCTAGCTTAGATTTGCATTGTCTTGGATGTTAGAGATGTTAACTGTATCTTCTGTGTAACTTACTCGATACATCTATTCTTTTTAAGAAATGCCTACTCACACTATTTGGATATGTTAATTATTTGAAGGGTTTGTACTATTTTCCTGAGATCTTTGTTTTCTAATATTCTTCTGTTATAAGATTAGTTTAAAATATTTTCCTTTGGATGACGAGTTGTGTCTTCACTCCATTATTTCCTTCCCTGTGCATAAAATTTTGGTTTTGATATAATTCCATTTTTCGGTTTTTGCATTCTGCATCTCAATGGTCTTACAGAATATTTTGTTCCAGTTGTTTGGTTCGTTGATTTCTGTGTGTGTGTGTTTTTCTTTTTATTGCCTTTGCCAAAGCCTCAGTAAGCCTGCTATGTTTGTCTGTTTTACAGCACTAGGTAAATGAACCTGAGCTGTATCTACCACTGAGCTGTATTCCAACCCTCTCTTTCTTTTTGTCTTTCCTTCCTTCTTTCTTTCTTTCCTTATTATAATTAATTTTGTTCGAGACAGGATGTCACTAAGTGACATACGATAGCATTGAACTTGCAATTTTTTGGAACCTTCTAAGTAGATGGGATTCTAGTTCTATACAGGCTCGTCCCTTCCCTGCCAGCCCCTTCACAGCTTCATAGTCTTGGGCCACAAATTATGTCCAATTAAATAAAAATATAAATCTTAGGAAAATATTCTCCAACTACTACAGAAATTGAACTTCAGATTAATAGTAAGAAAATACCCAGTTTTTTGGCTTAACGCACTGTCTATAGATCAAACAAAAAATAACAAAAGGAGAGTGTTCTAAACATAATGATAATGAAGACACTATATAAATTTTTTGTGGGTACAGCTCAAATAGTACTTAAGGGATATTCATACATGTAAATATCTTTATTAGGAAATGAAATACGTTTTAATTTGTTTCTATCATAAAGAGTTAGAAAGCAAAGAGAAGGGGTCAAAAAATTGACAAAGTCATTTCTTTGTTGTGTGCTAATTAACACCATTGATAAATAGCTACTGGAAGTAGGGGAGAAGAGAAGGAAGAAAAGAGGGAGGAAGAGAGAGGATGAGAGAGAGAGAATACAATTCTGACTCATAATAAACCAAAGAAGGTGGCTGTGCTGCTAGACTTTCATGTCAATTTGACACAAGGAAGGATTATATGGGAGGAGGCAATCTCAACCGAGAAAATGCCTGCATGCCATTGGCCAGTAGGCAAGTCTGCATGTCATTGGCCGGTAGGCAAGTCTGCCGGGCATTATCTTGATGGATAGTGGATATGGGAGAACCCAGCTGACCATGTGGTTCCACTTCAGGCCAGGAGGTCCTGAGTTGTACAAGGAAGTAGGCTGAGCAGATCCTGAGGAGCAAGCCAGCAAACAGCACTCCTCCATGGCCACTGCATCAGTTTTTGTCTCAAGGTTCGTGACTTTAATTCCTGCCCAGACTTCCCACTTTGGCAACTTTGATTATATGCTCAAATTCTTTGAAAAATTGAAGTATCCGAAAGGACACAAATCAGAAAAACTAGCTTTATATATGAAAAATAAATTCAATGTTTACTCAACTTTACAACAAAGGAAATCCCAGTTACAGACTTTTTATGGATGGATTCCATGAAAATTCTAGGAAGAATCTTAAAAATTCAGAAAGAAATAAAGAGGGGACACTCTTAAGTTTTTTAAAGACATGTGTCACCCAAATACCAAACCCCATATGCAAAAATAAAACATAAAATAACTACAGGGATTTAATTCCAAACGATAAACCTCTAATTATTAGGCAAAATTACTTAACAAGAGAGAAGAAAAACATGATAAAACATTTAAAACTCAATTTTTAAGGGCTCAATAGGATCTACTGTATGGATTTAAGGCTACATTTAAAACAGCCTTCAGTACAACTAACTCTAATGACAGAACAAAGAGAAAGCAACAGCTGAGCACCTGCATAGAAGTATGAACGTGTGCAACAAGGGCAAACCATCATTCATAACAAATAACTGGTAGTCAATGAAATAGGGAAGGGTATATATTGTCTATCACTCTGATAAAGGACAGCCACTAAAAGCCATAGCTAAATCACAGTCAGTTGTGAAACAATGAGCATGTGACATGAAAGGAATGTTAACTGTCAGTTGAATATGAGAAATGAGACTTAGGGGCTAAAAAATAAAAGTCTGAAACACAAAATAAATCATATTTGCTTTGTGCGCGATTGAACGAGGCTCAGTAACTTGCTCGTGGCTGCAATTTACAAGCAATCAGGATTATATCTACATTCTCTGAAGGTAACATCCCTGCTTTCATTGCTGTGCATAGCAAATCAGTTGAGGCTATTGTGACCTGTCCATTGCTGCAGACAATACCCAAGAACAGTTACAGGGAGAAGAACGGGAGGTGAGGATGATGACGGGATGATGCTGTTTCCTGGAGGCACAGGAAAGGCTGGGAAAACATGGGGCTGGAAGAAGTCTGAAGGGAGAGGTGACTTGGAGGACACAGCACTGAAAGGGTTAATCAGACAGGGCAGGCTCCTCCAGGCCTGGAGAGGTACACAAGATACCAAGACCCTGCACCTTTGGGAAGAAGAAACTGGGTCAGAAACAGAGAATGCAGCCTCGTAATAAGGTGAAGTGCCCAGCTGCCAGAGGCAGGGTACCAGCCAAAGGAAGTTTTCAACTGCATCACCACACATGGGGCTAATGAGCTAAGTACCAGCTGCTGTGCAAGCTATGCCGCTAAGATTTTGAAGTAGAAGTCGATGGGAATAATTAAGGAATTATCAAAGCAGTCAAAATTTGTAACTAAGAAGGAGTCAGGTATGAAGTGTGAACAATTTGAGTATATTAGTATTCAACTGGCATTGTATTAAAAACAAGTGAGCTGCGGAGTGAGCCTGTATATCGCTTCTATACATACATCAAATAATATTGTCTATGCACGTGGCAGGTACATTTGCACCTACGCTGCCTTGGGCAAAAGGATAGCCATCAGAGGGGTGGGAAACAGCTCCTCTGAGGACTCAGAGCCTCGTCACACGCCGCAAAGGGGAATAAATAAGAACACCACATGGGGTAGGATTCTAGAAAGCCTCTTCTTCTAGCAGCTCCAGAGACGAATCCAGCAATGGCAGCAAGAATGTACGTTAAAGATTTTACAGCTTTAAAATCAATCTGAAGGACAGAGTCTGTGACTTGCCAAATCTTTCTTCTAAAATGGAGTCACTACTTCATATGAGGATGTAAGAAAGACTTTTAAGTAATAAAAAAAACCTGCTTAGGAATATCCTGTCACCATCAGTGAAATAAAAATTCAAAATAAGGATGACCATCAACTTTCCATTTCTTCTCCACACACTGCGTGCTTTCATGGAAAATATTCTGTCCTCCACAGGAACAGATCTTCAGCCAACCTGCTCTGTGAGGAGAGCAGCAGCTGAATCACAACTGTCTGTTCTCATTGCAGACCCGTTCCAACCCCTGCATAGGGCTGCAGGACATGTCTGAAGAGGTGACCCCAGGAGGGACCACCCTGTGTGTATATGTGCATACAGAAATGGGAGGGGGGAGGCAGGCCTTGGAAAATGACAACTCATGTACAGGGAGATGTTAGAGGGTATTAGGATAGACACCTCTGCTCAACTTGCTTTCCTCATAAATTTCCTCATTTGACAGTCTGTATCAGCTTATCACATATGCCTTGTAAGGAATGATGCCAGTAGTAGGTGACCTAAATTTTTTGCTTCTGAGTTTCTGTTGAGGGCTACAGTGAAGCTGCTGAACAGGGCTGACATCTCAAACACATGCACATATGGGCAATGCTTAATGGACTCAATAGGTTTGATGTATGTATGTATGTATGTATGTATGCATGCATGTATGTATGCATGTATGTATGTATGCATGCATGTCTGTACGTATGTATGCATGCATGTATGTATGTATGTGTATATATGCTATATCTATATCTCTGTGTGTGTGTGTTGTAGCAGTATTTTAAATTCTATGTTGTCCCCCATAAGTCTCCATCATTTGAATACACATCCTCAGTTAATGGAACTCTTTGAGAAGGATTAGTAAGTGTGTAACTGGATGAGCCTGAGGTTTCAAAAGTCTGGGCTTGTAGTTGTGTGTGTAAAAATAATAATTAAATACGAGACCATAGATTTCATAACGAGTGAAGGAAAACATGGGAGGAGCTGGTGGAGAAAGGGGGGTGGAAATTCTGTAAAGGCAGTACTGAAGTATAAAATTCTGAAAAGATAATACAATTGACTATAACCCGAGTAGCTCTGCAGTAAGATTTCACCTGTTGTCACATGGTTCAGATTACTCTTATTCATCCATGGCAATGAGTAAGACAAGTTACTGCTTCAAAGGAAGTGGGCAGTTCTTGCATAAGCATCCCTGGGAACAGACAGCATGGCCATGATGACATCTATTATGGATTGAAAACCAAACTTTCCCCACAGGTTTGTGCATTTGAACGCTTGGTACCAAGAGGTGGTGCTGTTTTGGGAGGTCATGGATCCTTCAAGAGGCAGACTTGGGTGGTAAAAGAGGTCATGAATGATGATGGGTTTGTGAATTGTAAACTGACCTGCTTCCTGCTCACTCCCCCATGTCTGCTCTCATTCTGCAGTCACTGTGTGAACAGTCTCAAGCTTCCACACCTAGGCTGGGGTCCTAGCCACTATGCCTTTTCTCCCGTGAGCTAAAAGAGCCCTTTTTATCATAAATTGTTTTTTTTTTTGCCAACTAGGTATTAGGTCATAGCAACTAGAAATGTAATTAATATACCAATCAATCACTAACTTCTATTTCAAATCTCAGAATTATAAACTTGGAGCTATATAATACACAAATGGACATTGTCATTATGGGTCATTTGTTCCTTGATGCAAGAGACAAACCAGGACATCACAAAGAAATAGCAAAACCCCTGGAGACTACAAGGTACAGAGTTCAGGGTTAAGGAAGAAAACATCCTAAGTCCATCTCCCCCACTCTCTGTGAGCATTGATGCAAGCTTAGATTAAATATTATTAACAGAGGGATGTTCTCTTCTTTGCATGCCCATATATACACATTAAATGGGTACACACAAAAAGGTTTACTGAGTTTTATAGTCTAGGAAATAATAGAGAATACGTTTTCGAGAGTATACAGAAGGTTCAGAGTGAATGAATAATCAAATCATTTTTTAAAAAAATAAAAGCCGCAAGTACAAGAGTCTGTGAAATTGGCACCTTTCCCAAGGCCTATTAGGTTTGGCAAATGATAACAGGTGTTGCCTCCTATCAGAACAACTGGGGACAATTTGTTCATCCCCAAGCTTATTTTAAAGTAATATATAAAGGTAACTGAAGAAGCCTCAAGTGTCCCGAGACAATAAATAAGAGCTAATATAGAAACTAGCTGCCAAAAGGGACTTCTTGAACCTACAAATGATTCTATGACTGACATGTATAGAGGCTCACAAAATGACCCTCAGCTGATGCCAGATTGTGCTGCTGTCAAGAACCATCTCTAGGTTTCAATAATTAATAGATAAAAGGGACTACAAAGTCTTGCAGTGGCCTGTCACTGAGCTACTAGGTTGAGGCACTAGTGTGGGGATACTTGCTTATGGGCTACAGAGAGCTAATGTCACAGTGCATCACATCTCAGGGTTTATTCTCCATACTTTCTTCTCTGTACTCCAGGTACTTCCGTTTCCTCTGCCATGCGGAAGGCCTCCACACATGCTGCTTCTCTATCGGGAATGTCTACCAAGGATGCTTACACTTCCCAAACTATAGTACCTGATGATTTTCCTATTCTTCACACTTTAATTGGGAGACTATTAGGTCCCTGATTAGGTCAGATCTATCTGATGCTCCATTCTATATCCCTGTGATTACACTTTGCATTCCTATCACACATGTGGTTTCTGTGGTTCTTATCTTTCCTAATGTTTCAATAAAAGAAAAACCCATGTTTTTGTTCTGAGAGCATCCCCTTTTCACATTGTTCTCATGGACCAATTCAGATGTGGGTTCAGAGAGAACAATCAGGAATCAGGAATTCTGTATTCTTTCCTTATTGCTATGACAAAATATTTAATGGAAGCAACTTAAAGGAAGAAACTTGCATTTTGACCCATGGTTCAAAGGAGTGCAATCCATCATTGTATGGAAGGCATTGTGGCAGGGCTCCTCCTATGGTGGCCTTGTCACATGCCCAGGGATTGGAAAACAGTTCTATAGGACAACTCTGTAGCCCATTTTGAGAATGTACCATTTCCTCCATATGGGTTCCAACTCTGAAAATTCTATAGTCGGGAGAACAGTGCCACCTGCTGGATACCAAGTGAATAGTCTATAGTCTGCCAAACAGTGCCACCTGGTAGGGACCAAGTGAGCAAACAAATGAGCCTGAGGGGAACATTTTACATCCAAACCCAAAATGATGTCATTTGAAACAAAGTGTCATTCACCAACTACTTTCTGAAGTCACAACTCAAGACCATTGATCAGTGGACTTAAAGAAGGGCCAAACTGCTTCTAATCTGCCTTGCTACATTCTATCCAATCCTCAGGGTTTCAGATATTTGATTTTGTCTGATATTTTCCTACTTAAAATTAAATTTTTCATTAGTAAGTAATGCTGCAACACTTACATTTTCCTAAAGATGTGGTAGGAAGGGTTTCTTTGCATGAGCATCAGAATCACATGACAGCAACCAACTCCCTATGTTATTTGAATGAGGGTGACATTGGAGATTCACATTTTCTTTGACTAAGGCTCTGTTGACAGCCACTCCAAGCATGTATCACTTGATATTTCACTGCTGAGAAAAAAGACTAATAGATTTATACTACATAGCTGCTAGAACTTTTATTTATTTTTCTTGCCTACCATTAAGGCAGATATGCTGTAATATCTTTCTGGTATTGTTTTATTCAGGACATGTCTTTTTTAAATATTCCTGAGTGTGAATATAATTTACTTAGATTGCTTTATAAATAAAAAATTACTATGAATAAAAGAATTGATACAACATAGATATATATGGATCAAATATAGAACACACTTATTGTGAATCTTGAGGTGTGACCTAAAGTTTCAATTTCAATTTTAGCAATTTGATTAACTAAGACATGAATTAATAAAATGGTTAACACTGAAACATCATCATTTAAAATCCATTTTATAAGAGGGAGAGAGATAAAATAAGCAATTTTGAGTTTATATTAGTCTAAACATCATATATTTTATTATACACAGCCATTCACATTTATAATAAAGAGAATCCCCACTTCATTGGAACACAAAACTGATGTTCTGGAAAATGAGCTGGCATATCCCTTATCCTATTATAAAATCCAGTTGAGACTGGAACTCCTGTGTGCCTGAATAGCCCAGGCATCCCCATGCTGCCATCTTGCAAATTATATAGCAAATGTGACCAAGAAAGTCTTTGGCAGGAAAATGATATAAACTTTAATAATTTAAAACATATCTACCTTAGAATGGGGTTTCTAAGGACAAAAATACTTTAAAGAACTTACTGAATTATAATTGCTGTGTTTATAATAATAAACATTCCCCCTTCTAAATAATGGATATTTCTATGAAATTGTACTTACTGCCAAGATGTGAGTACCACTACCTTCAGGCATATTGTCTGGCTTGTCAATGTCACTGTTCATAGGCATCATATCTGGATAGGACTACTGATAACTTCCCTCTCTTGGTAGCTTGCATAGCACCTTCTGGTACTACCAATGCAAGGCTACAGGAAGGAGGCTTTCAGTTTAAATCAAAGTCTTATGTCCAAATTGTGTGATGTCTTCAATGTCTGAGAGGCAACCAAATGCAACAGCAATAGTTTATTTTGCTTGGGGAATTACTTGAACTACCCTAACCAACAATGCAGATGGAGATTTCACATGCCTAGAACTTGGGTTTTTATTAGATATTCTGTGGCTAAGGGGAGCATTATCAGCCAAAGTACACAGCTTCATTTAAAAGAGAGAGAAAGAGAGAGAGAGAGATATAGATAAATTGATACATAGGCTGACCGTATGTGTATTATATGCAGTTTATATAAATATAAAATAATAATTCCGCAAGACTTTACCAGTTATCTTTATTGTTGGTTTTTCCTCCTTACACACTACCCAGTTAAGGTTTGCCTCCTTGTTTTAATATTTCTCCCTCTGTTTCACATTGTGACAACTAACAGCTGTTTAGTTGGAGTTAAGACTTGCTCAAGAGGAGGGAACTCATGCCTGGTACTAGAAACTTAGCGAATTACCCATTGGTAGTGAGGTCATGGACCGTAGAGGACAATCTATTACTGTCACTTGACTAGGCCTGCATAACTGCTAACTGTATTCTAAATCTGGTCTCTAGCCACAGATAAGTAAGCGTATCTCTCCCCCCGCAGCAAGGAAGCTTCTCTTTGCAGGAAATGGAGACTATTACATAAAATCACAACTGGTTATAACTAAGAGATCAGACGATGGCAGAGAGCCCAGTCCAAGTGGATATATCTACAACACCACACTTGCACTTTAGGCTCAGGCAGCATCACAGAATGGGGAGTTTTCCAGATGACCAGGAAATCTGCTGAGAGATTGTATTTCCTAGAAATGACAGGTAAGTTATTCCCATGATACCCTGAAAATACGGCTGCCTAAGCAAGACCTGTTAAGTGACAATATCAGAAGACATGCTAACATTGAAGGGGGGAAATTGCATAGGCTCCCACCCCTACACAAAGAATTACAGACAACTAAATGACTTCTGTGGACAGGGATTAAAAATAGTTCTCTAAGTGATTATCCAATACAAAGGAGTCAGCCATGACATCATAAACATACAAGCAACACAAAGCAGATTCAGCAGGATGTACTTATGTACTTATACATATAAATATATGGTATTGTTACATATGCGTACATGTCTTTGTTACATATGTAAAAATATATGTAACAACAATAATCAAAGAAAAAGAGGCTTCCAATTTGAGAGCCAGTTAGGAAGGGCTTGAAATCATTGACAGAGGAAAGGAAAGGTAGAAAATGATACGATCATATTTTAATTAAAGTTTTGGTAATCTTTCTATGTACTAAACTCATATAATCTACAATAAATTTATCTGCCTCCTTTGGAGCCATCTGTTTGTCAAAGTGATCCACACTTCCCCGAGGCCTCATGCTGAGACTTGTTATTTTCCTGTATTGTCTAGGAACTGTCTGCACTGAAATAGCCCATGGAACTGAGAAGGATTCAGGCCACTGAATTAGAGTACTTGAGAACAGGACAAGACAGCCCACATTTTATCAAACACCCTACATGATTGTGATATAAACAACCCATTGATTGACCTGTTAAAACTGACTGCTACATACTAATGCAAAGAATTTACATGTGAGAAGAATAGAATAGAGTTCAATGTTAGTGATTATTCAGTTTTTGATCAGAATAAAAAAATAAAAACACCATGCAATTCTAATCACTTCTATGAAAATTCCTTTTGGTGACTGGAGCTACAGTAGATACTTAGCATTCCAACTTGTAATTGACAATCGTGAAATAGTGTTACTTCTAGAGTATTAAAATATTTAGCTTTAGGCTGAAGGAATGGCTAAGAGGGTAAAGTCCATGTCTTGCAAGCATGAGATACCGAGTTAAAAATCTCAAGAACGGAGGCAAAAGTGGACACCATGGCAAGATTAGCCTAGCATTCCTAATGTTTCTACCTTAGAAAGATGGGAGATGAAGACAAAACAGTTCTCAGAACCTTGGGGGCCTGCTAGTCTAGCATATACAGCAGAGAGTAATAAAAAGACAAAGGTCTCCAAGTTAGAAGGCACACACCAAAATCTGAAGTTGTTCTCTGACATTCACAATTATGTTGTGCCATGCACGTGAATGCACTTACATGTGCATGTATGTACATATACACACATAAATACACACACACACAGATACCCATCATTCAAAGGCATTAAATTATAACTGCACCAAACATGAACATTTCTTAGAGCAGTGAATTCCTATTTATTTATTTAATTGTTTAGTTATTATCTTAAATAAAAATATCTTAAATGAATATCTTAAAATGAACCTTCTCTTTAGTATGTTATGCTACCTCTGTAGGAAAGTCCACCTGGGTGGAACTCCTTGCTATTTTTCTTTCTTTACATTTTTTTCTTTTTTGTTCCACTTTACTACATCTGAACACTAGGATATTACTTTTACAATCAGTTCTCAGAGAAAAAGCTGTCTAAGTATTGTGTGATGCATCAGTTGCTAAGGTAACCATCATCTGCTCCTCTCGAAAGTTCTGAGTTCACAGGCATCTTAACACACCTTCCTCAAATATTCAACATAAAAGCCACTGCTGAGAGAAACTTCAGCTCTCTTGTATTTGTTTTTGCATCTCAGATCAGATGGCTCACAGCAGCAAAAGATGAATTTTCTAAAATGGATATTTGGATGCATTCATCTTGATTCATTTGGTGATTTCACCACAACTTCTACTTGAGCAAGGAATACAGTCAGGCTTTCTGAAGGGTTTGTTTATCTTCTCCTTGAGACAGATTTTCATGACATGAGAAACGCAGATTTTGCTTTGCAAAACATGTAGTAGTTGCACCATGGAAATATTATCATCCTAGGCTTGTTAACGTTCACCTGTATCTTTTAAATACATTGAGATCTTCTGTACTCTGGCTACCAAGGAAGTCTTTTATAATGATCATTGTCTCCTTACCTCCATTACCTACTGGTCTTTAGTTCTAAATTCTGTACTGTTCCTGTTGTTCACATCCTGTTGCCTGGGTTTCAACCAAGCTTCTTTACAAAATACATAAATTTGATGCTTCAGAATTCAGGTTCTTAAGTGTTTGTTGGCTTGATACTTCTGGGACATCCTCCCATGGATCATGTGGTGAACTGCCCAAAAGTACTTCACTCTAATCTTCTAACACTGCACTCCAAAGGATTCCTAATTCACTGAAATTTCCTTTACTTTTCTCTGCCCGTCCTTCTTCACTGCTCATCAGCCTCTAACACTCCGTGATCCAGCTTCTTTGAACTCTCTTGTAATGTAATTTCCCCGAAATTACTAAAGATATTTCCACTACCAAATGCAATTGCCGTAACTTACCTCTCGCCCCAACTGTGCTTGATTTGATCACTAGATTTTGCAATGCTCTACTTGCCTTGTGATATTCCCCTTAACTCTAATGTTGTTTCCTTTCTGTACTGATTGCTTAATCATAACTGACTGGAAAATACTAATTTTGCATCTACTATTATCCTGCTAGTCCTTGAAGAGGAAACAGTCAATAAAAATGACAAAAGCCTTATCCTCATGATGGCTACAGCCTAGAGAGTATGACAACCCAGCAATAAAACAGAAATCAAGAAAAAGAGGACAGGCACAATAAATGCAAAAAGGAATTGCATATACTCTCCTCGATGGGCACAAGGACAGTCTTTCTCAAGACTATAACTCTGCAATCACGTGCTATTTTCATGCTTCTTAATCTCATCAATTGATACACTAGTAATGGATCTTGTGGTAACAATAACAAATGTAAACTCATGAACTTCATTCCTGTTTTCCTTTTTTGAGACAATTTTTCCTATAGCCCATGCTTGCTTGGATCGTACAATTCATCTTCTTCAGAATCCTCAGTACTGCAAGTAGAGGCATGCAACCCCTTATGTAGGCACATTAATGTCTATATCCGATGGCGTTTGTATGGGAGAAGTGAACTGGAAAGGAAAATTCAAAATCAAAGTTTTACAGTTTAAAATCCTCCTATTCATTAAAGTTGAGTTTGAACATATAGAAATTAAATAATGTCACCTGGCTTCAATTAGCAATGAAACACTCCATTGGATATAAATGAAAATATGGTGAAAACACATCTTTATATAATTAACATTGATAGTGTGCTGAAATGTTTATCTGTATGAACACATGATGAAAAAATATCTCAGCCTAAAATTCTGTGTACATGGATATTTCAAAAGAACGCTCCAACAAAAATGTAAGAATCCATATGAAACATGCATTTACTTAAATATTGTTTATAATCAATACGGATGAAGAAACATCAGAGGATGCCTTCAACCTCAAGAAACTTAAACTTACAATTAACAAAATCCTGGCACACATCCTTCAGTACACATAACTTACAGAACCTGATTTCATATTAACCATTGATAAAGTCTGCAATCTAGGCTTTCCTTTTAATAAGCTAGAATGATTCCATATGTTTTCTTCTGATTTGCAGAGTAAATGCAGTCTGTTATTGAGCAACTCAAGAGTCCATTAAAACCCTGGCAAACACAAACCTGCTTAATTAAGACCTTCCTTATCTCTAGACATTTCCTGGACCCATTTTAAAACCCTGGATTGTCTTTACCATTAGGAACTTCATTTTAAAAGTATTTTCTCAGAAGGCAGTTCGGAATGGACTTGGAGATAGAAGAGCAAAGCATAGGCTTAAGGACTTCATGGTGAAGATCAACTGAAGCACTACTTTCTTCCAGATGTTTGTTCTTATATACATGCCTCTGCCACTCTGTTGGTCTTCCCTCTATGCCCACATTTCTCTTTCATATGGACCAAATAATGACAAAATAATAATAAAACCCAAGCATGCTATCTACAACAACACTACCTCTTGTTTTGTTACTAATTTCTTTCCAATCAAAAAGTGAAAAGAGAACACTACAAACCAACCACTCACACTACTCAAGCCTGTAGATGTAGAAAGAAGAGAAACAAGACTGACCTAAGATACATATTATAAATGGGAGTAGGAAAAACAAAATTTACAGTGTGATTGAAGCATACATATGCTGACAGTTGAAAGAAATTAAGAGGTTGAAATAAATGGAGACTAATGGCAGCTGCTGAAAATGGAATGGTTATCATGGAGGAGAGACCCCCACTGAGAGGCAGCACTGCATTGTGGATATGTACACCACCTTAGTTTTTTTTTCTAAATTTCCCGTACAAAATTGTATTTGATTATTACTAATCAAATCAGTAAAAAATTCAAAAGCTTTCTCATATATTTCTATCATGTTCTTTGTCCTCCCCTAATTTCTCCAAGATCCTTCCCACCTCATAACCCACCCAGCTACATGTGGAAGAACTGTGATTTGATAAATTCCTCACAACTCTTACATTAAAATTGTTATAAAGACATAAAATACCTGAAATAGCAAAACAGAAAAGTGATATTCATTAATAACTTAAACTATGATATATGCAAGACTAAACCTTCATTCATCAATGAGTAATCAGGGTACTCCAGCCATCTAAGCTCAGCATGCTTGTTTATAGCTGGGACTATTAATTGAGTAGAAGGATGCATGTGAATATGTTTCACTTAGTGATGTCTCGAGTTCCTAAAATGATTTGGGCACTTAGGACATCTTTACACAAAGATATATGATAATTCAGATATTATACATATAAAATACAGGCCACAGTACAAAATAAATTGTTGATAAGTCTAACTTCAATGTGGAAAAGCTTTTAACAGTCATGATAGCTCTGAATGGTCAGTCTCAGCCTTCTAAAATCAGACAATATCAGAAAGAGAAAGAGGAATTCCATATGTATGCATTTCATCTGTCAAGGCTTTCCAATTATCACTCAGTCTAAAAGTGTAAAGATTCCTCTTTAGTCACAACACCAAAAATCTTCAATATATTGGCTACGAACAGCTTTGGTATATAGGAAACATTATCTACAGTTCACAGTGTTCTTAATCATTCAAAATGACAAGAGTATGAAAGGAAAATGTAGACACTGTATTTAAATCCCTGTTTATAAACCATTGTGCATAACAGAAACTAAGAGGTTATTAGGAAAGATACCTACAGAGTAGTTAAGAAATACTCAGAACAATAATCGTTAATGAAGTTTGAAATGGACTGACAATGAACTGATTAAAAAATGTCATTCTTAAGTCCTCCCAGGCTTTATATACATCCAAACCATCAAGAACCTTCCAAAATGGGCTTTGGAAGAGATTTAGGATACACATGGTAATGGGTTATAGAAACTAAAAGTAGATAAAAAGCAAAAGACACAAAACTAAAGGAATCCCATGGTGCACACATGTGCTATCAGTCTCTTAAATATGGCTAGATAATTTGCCATTTAAAACATTGAACAAACAAAGAGAAGCAAGCTGAATTACTAACAAGGAGACAATGCTAGTGGAAGCATCAATCAGCAGATGGAACATAAGAAAAAAAAGAATGTTTCTATACATAAAATTGTTGTTTAAAGACACTATATAGAAACAGAATACAGTTAAATGGAACATATTACAGAAGGCAGAAATGCACTACAAATTTACAGAAGGCCATGTTTCAGAAACTTGCTGAAGAAGAAAAAGTTGAACATTTAACACATTACATTGTTCTGAGTTCATATCAACAGCAAATATTCTACACATGTAGTTTTCAATGCAGGTGAGATTCTCTTTTGAATACAGTTTTGAAACTAGCCATTTTTGCAATAAAGCAAGTCCCCATCTTACTGGAAATAGCATCTACAATTTTTTCATACTCTTTGCCCATGAGCTAATACAACACAAAAGTAATGCCAGAAATTGCCACTTGTGTAAAATTTGATGCATTTGACAATAGTAACATAAATAACTGTTACATTTCTTCATTTCACCAAGTAGGCAACCAAGGCAGGATGACTAAAGTCTTGTTCAAAGCAGGTGTTTGATTTTTGTTTCTTTAGAGAGATAGTGTAGTTAGGAAATCACTGCTCTAGACCAAAATCTTTCCAAAATGTATTTTAGGAAGTGATTAAACTACCCTATAGCTACTAGAAGTAAGAAAAAGAAGTACTTGATGTATACAGGGGAATAAAAATTGACTAGGAAAAAGTCAAGAAAAATATTAGCTCCCATAGCAAGAAATCTAACAAAGAATCTAACAAGAAATCTAACAACCCCAATCTTCTGTAAAATACCTGATTTCATACTCATAATCAATTTTAATAGGATATAAAAGGAAAAGTAGCTTAATCTCTTGTCCATACTCAAAAAAAATTGTCAACAAGTTTCCCTTCTAGATGTTCACATTTGGCTCTTCTCAGAGTCTAATCTAATTCTGAACATTCTCATCAGTACTTCATACACATAGGCCTGTGCCTCCTTGCTTAGCATTCCAGTCACATGAGCAGAGACACTTTTTCCTCCATTATCACCCACTTTTCACTTATGCTACAAGATAAATTTTCTTTTTTTTAAGATTTATTTATTTATTTATTTGTTATGTATATAGTGTTCTGTCTGCATGTATGCTTGCAGGCCAGAAGAGGGCATTATTACAGATGGTTGTGAGCCACCATGTGGTTGCTGGGAATTGAACTCAGGACCTCTGGAAGAGCAGCCAGCACTCTTAACCTCTGAGCCATCTCTCCAACCCCCGACAAATTTTCTTAAAATGGATAAAGAGATCCTTTTATTGGTATGAATTCTGGACCAAATGATTACAAAGACAAAGGAATTAATCTTGGCCCATATTTCTTACTGATGACACTAATATTGGAGATGGCTTAAGTGTGAGAATTCTCACAGTTGGTTTGGACTTAAAATTCTAAAGTTAAAAATTACACATGGTAGTCTCACCAACATGGGGACAACAGTGACATAGAAAAAGAATTGTGGATAGGAAGGAAATTGAAAAGATGACTATAAGCATTTAAATTTTCCAGTGGACAAATACATATTCCCCCTTCCCATTAAGGAAATACATGGTAAAGGGAGAGCAGTGTATTGGTGTTTTCCAAGCAGGAATTCTGTATTCCGACCTCATGGGAGGAAATAGCAGCATGAAAAGAAGTGTGCCTTTGTCCTCAGGCTTCCTATATCCGCAGGCATACCCCTCCCCAATGCTATCATATCTATCCTAAAACATTGTCTGACACTAATCTAGACACTGAAAAGTTAAACTCTTGTTTCCTATGTCCTTTCCTTGGTCAGTTATCATTCTCCCTCCATCTTCTTCCTTCTTCTTTAATGCAATACTTTCTAAAAAGCTCTCTACATCATATTTATATTTTTAAGAAATTGAGCAATGATGTCACTTTGTAGCCCAGGCTGTCCTCAGCCTCACGGCAATTTACCTATCTCAGCATTAGACAACACACATGGCTGTATCCTCTTGGGTTTATAATACTCTCTGTACTCATTCATTTGATTGTCGGAAGGGTTACTCTGTGATGATTCTTTCTGTAGTGGCAGTTACTTCCAGATCTACCATGAGCTGGCCTTTCTTCTACCAATACACTAACAGCACAGTATCTAAAGTTAGCAATCACCTCTGAATAATCAAGGCTCAAAGACATATAGCACTTACCATCACCTTGACTTGTCTGTATAAGTGGGCAGTGCTGACTACATTTTTGTCTCTAACACTTCTCCACTGTCATTTCTTAAAGTCTTTCCCTGCTTCCCACCATAGCTCTCTGGCCACTGTTTATTTGTTTTGTTTTGCTTTGGTTTTGGTTTTTGGTATCTCATTTACTTCCCAAAGTTTCTCACAATCCCTAATCTATTCAAATCCTTACCAAAGTCTTTTTTTATCCCCACCCTGGAAGAAACTATCAGGTACGATGTGCAACTCCTGAGTTTTTAACCCATCCTCTGTGTCTCCCTCTTGTGTTCTATACGAATGCTGCACTCAACATTTTTACATACACTCCTCTTACATGTGAAGCAAACTCCACCCAATCAGAAGCTCACCTTGTCCTTCACTGGTGTATGTCCTTTGTGACTCATTTCAATGACCAATGTCTAACTGCCCTTTCATTTATGAGCTCTCTTAAGGAATCAGTCTCTCATCTGCCCCTCTATTTTCATCAACAACATGTCCTATCAAGTCAACCCCAACTATTCTTCTATCCTTCATTTAGTTTCCCTTAATGTCTGTAAGTATCCTAGTAAAATCTTTATCATTTCTTACTTAGAGAACTAAAATATAGAAATGTATTACGCCAATCACATCATTTGACAGAATACAGCATAAGTCTCAAATTGGGGTTGAGAAGCAACAGAAAGATCCAGACCTAATGAACTCCTAATTCAAAACTAATTAAAAATGAATTGTAGTCACTAGGAATTCTAATACATATAGACATAATGACTCCAGAACAAAACAAACAAACAAACACCAAGTAAACCGGAACTAAAGTACTTGATAACTCTCAAGGGCTCTAGAAATGGAAACTAGAAAACCTGCTGGTATTGGGCACAGTATTTTGGAAGCTTTTCTTTCATCTCTGGCCCTCTGCTTTCTTCTGATATTGTTGAGACTAGACTTTTTTACTTCATAGGGCATCATATGGTATAAGATGGCTGGAATATTACCCATGAGCTTTCACAGGCCTCATAATTCTTAACACACACAGAGACTCAAAAGAATCAAATATATCCTATATCAGCTTTCCATTTGTAATATAAAGGGTCACTAGAAAAATCTCAAAATGGGTCAGTGGAAAGTGGGGTCCTGTCAACAAATTAATTAAGTAAGCAATAATTAACACTTTACAGAGATCTGGGCTAGTCCTCCAAAAAGGTGGGAAATCCTTCTCCACTTTTTAAAATTTTTAATTTAAATTTAAATTAGAAACAAGGTTGCTTCACATGTCAATTCCAGGTCCCTTTCCCTTTCCCTCCCCTCCTCTCATGCCCTCCCACCAACTCCCCCCCCAATATCCCCTCATTTACTGATCTACTACCCAAGGCTCAATAGATTGCCTAGGCCTCCTCACTGACACTCACATTCAGGGGGTCTTGATCAGTCCCATGCTGGATTCCCAGGCATCAGTCTGGGATTCAAGAGCTAACCCTTGTCAGAGAGAGAGAGAGAAAGAGAGGGAGGGAGGGAGAGGGAGAGAGGGAGAGAGGGAGAGAGAGAGAGAGAGCGAGAGCGAGCGAGCGAGAGAGAGAGAGAGAGAGAGAGAGAGAGAGAGAGAGAGAGAGAGATATGCATGGACTTGAGTAGGCAACGATGTAGAAAGTGTCTTGAAAGAGTTGGGGGGGGTGAGAACATGACCAAAATATACATTATTAAATTTTTTTAATAAAAAGGAAAACACAAGACTTAATGTTTAGTATCTGATCGATTTCTGAAGTATTTAAAACTTCTATAGAACTAATAATTCATATTACAATATGCTTCATATGTTGAGCTTAAGTGTGTAGGTGTCAGAGAAAGTTTGCCTATTACTCTGATTATTGGTTATGTTTTGCTTCAAATTCTTTCTCAGGCAACATTGGTTAGACATTTTTAATGTCTACATGAGAACTGCAGTTACTCATTCCTACTAACCTACTCTAGCCTTTTTATCTACTCTTTCCATCCTGTTTTATTTAACAAATTTCCTTGTCACTATTTATAAGCCTACATCAAACAGTAAGTCCTGAAAATAGAAGCCAAACAGTCAAACTCACCAACAAGGGGAAGCAGACACGGAATAAAAGCTGGCACCTTTTTATGAAGAAAGCATGTTAGTTAGTAGTCTTAAATTTTTAAGAAAAGAAATCAAAGTTAAAAAAAATTGAAGCCGGGCGGTGGTGGAGCACACCTTTAATCCCAGCACTCGGGAGGCAGACGCAGGCGGATCTCTGTGAGTTCGAGCCTGGGCTGGACCGACAGCCTCCAAAACAATACAGAGAAACCTTGTCTCGTAAAAACCAAAAAAAAAAATTGAAACAAAAGAAATCACTTAGTGAACAGTGACTAATCAAATAAATCAGCAGGCAGTCTTAAAATTTTTAGAACTGCTTACATTACATATCATTTAAAACAGTAAAATGGAAATGCTACTTTAGTAGGTTTTACAAAGTTAAAAGCAGGATGGCTCCAAACACATTCATTTGTGCAGTAGTTAACAGCAGCAGTGGCTTCCAGCAGCAGCTGTATGCTTGTCAATTGGGAAGCAGTGCATTCCCAATTCTCCATTCTTGTATCTCACTCTCTCGTTTCTGCAGTCATAAAAAGGTCCCATTGGTCTCCATTTTACAGATGAAGCAATGAAGCTTAGAGTAAAATAACTTGGCTAAGAGGTAATAAATGAAGCTGGGATTCCAAGACAAATACCCCCACTCAGGACTAGCTACAGAATTTGCTAGACAAAGACCATAAATAATGAGCCCATATATGTGTGTGTATATATGAACATACATGTATATGTATATATGTATATCTTTAAACAAAGAATTTCTAGATGACAACAACAGACTATTAAACATAACATAGGCTTCTAAACAACCCTTAGAACCACTGCCTCAGTTTTATCCAATCATAAAATATATAAAATTTTATTTTTTATCCATCTAAATTTATTTCTTATCATGGGCATTAACCAAAGTTAACTAAGACATTGTTTTCCATTTATGTAAGTTGTGCTCAAATACATTCAGTGAATACATGTTGAATAAAAAGAACATATTGTTTGATCTCAAAAATAACTCTTGCCCTCTATAACTCATGTCAGAAATGCCTTGGGATGCTGGTAGGCAAGGAAGAAATAGAAGGAACACCTATGTCCTAGGTGTTCCTAGGAGTCTAGGTCCTAGAGGATATCCAACCTACTTACAAGAACACTTCATGCTACATTTGCTGAAACTCTGAGAAACCATCTTAAAATCTAATTATCATTTCTATCTGGAGTTTACACATAAAGTCTAAGGTTCTCATTGCCATTTCCATCCTCATACAATTTGCATTCATTTCTAAATCCTTAATGCCCTCTTAAGAAAACTCAGCTTAATTGTAAGAAAGATGAACTATTTTCTCCTCAGCTCGTGCATGGTTAAGGAATATATAATTAATAGTCAAACTGTGTTTTCAAAAGAAGTTAAAGTATGAGTTCGCAGACCACACAGGATTGGTACTTTAGAAGGCAAAGAAATCCTAGAGAACTAGGGGAAAGAAAAACAGAAGCAGCCTAAAGGAGGTAACTCCTAAGCTGTCAGTTACAGAGTGGTGATACCAAGGTATCCCTGTAAGGCAAGGGCTGGCTTCAAACTAGCATTTTAAATCTGCTTCATATTAAAGGGATGATGATGTGAGAGCCTATCTGTTTACTACCAAGTTTTCCTGCTGAGTAGTCAGATACAAGTATATTGAATTTCTGGAACATACATTATTGACTACTGGACAGTTGAATAGGTTGGCCAGAACCAAACACCAGACATAGTGCATGTAACATCCAGGTAAATTGGATGCATGAATCCATCATCTAGAAATATCAGACAATGTACACTGGAAGAACAGCACAGGGGAACAGAGGGGAAAAGAGTCTACTAACATCCTCATAAGTTAAAATGTCCCCAGAATATGGATGCCTGATAAGTGCACATCATCACATACAAGGAAACTGGTTGCTATGGAAATGACGGTCTAATACAGAATGCACTTTAATCTAAATGAAAAGCTGAATCTTATCTTAGTGATCACATTAGATACATTACTCTGAATGAGTCTGATGGTCCCTTTTACATGTTAACCTGTCTAAGCTACAGTGTTCAGTTATGCAATCAAATTCTGTTCAGTTATGCAATCAAATTCAAATCTAGGTCTTTTTTCATGAAGGCATTTCCTGGATGTGATTAAATTCTACAGTCAGGGTTTGTAAAGATGGTTCATTGGTTAAGAATGGTTTGTATTCTAATGAGAGTGAAAAAGAAAAGGATATGGATTTGGTTACTTGGGGAAGTTCAGAGAATCTAGAAAGAAACTATAATCAGAATATATTGTATAAAATATATTTTTAATAAAAAAGAAAAAATATTGCTTACTTCTTTTGCAGAAGGGCTGGGTTCAGTTTCTAAGACCCACATGAAGCTGCTCACAAACTTGTAACTCTCTGGGCTCTTAAGGAACCCACAGGCATGTGGTATACATAAATTCATGTAGGCACACATGCATATATACTATAACTTTCACCTTAGTATTTTTATGGGACTCTTGAGTATGTGAACACACGGGTCTCTGATTCTTGTGCCTTCTCTTGGGGTTCTTTTCCTTCAGTTGGTTTGCCTTGTCCAACTTTGATGTGATTTTTTAAAAATATTATTATATTTAATTTTGTTACCATTTGTTGTCATCTCTTAGAAGCCTGTTCTTTTATAAGGAAAGACAGGAAGGGAGTGGATCCATATGGGAAGGAAAGTGGTAAGGAACTAGAAGGAGTAGGGATAGGAGAACGTGTAGTCAGGATTTATTGTATGGGAAAAGAATCTAAGACTTTGAAGATTCCCCATGGAAGGTCTCACCCTCCCTGTGGATCAGAAAGGGGATGGGATAGGGAATCCATGAGAGACAAGGGAGGAGGGGAAGGAGAGGGAACTGGGATTGACATATAAAACAAGATTGTTTCTAAATTAAATTTTAAAAAATCATAAAAAGAACCCATTTCCAATAAAAGGGAAAACAAAATAAAACAAAAACAGAGCCAAATGAAACTTTGTCTTAAGACAGGGGCTCCAGTCTCTGCTCCAGAAGGGCATACTCTACCTGAAGACCTGCCCCTGGACTGGGGACTTGCCCTTGCAACACATCTCAATACAGAACTCTTAGCAGTTCTGTTCCTCTTAATGACTGTGATGTGTTGAAATCTTTCTCGAACAAATAAAGCCTGCATGGGGGTCAGATAATGGAGCTTGCCACTAGCTAACCACAGAGGTCTGGAGGTCTGTATAGACAGACAGGAAGTGGCATAGCTTGGCAGAAACCGGATATAGGCAGGAACAGGAAATCACTCTCTGCAGAGATACTTAGGAGTTAAGGTACGCTACAGCTTGCTCCTTCTCTCTTAGCTCTCAGCATTTCCCTCTATATCTGACTCTGGCCTTTTACTACCTAGACCAATTAAGAACTCTATTTACAATGTGACATGAAAAAATGATGTCTATAAAGAAAACATGAAATACATTACATTTTGATATATTTTGATTAGTAGCATGAGCATATTTAAAATGTGTAAAGGATGTACTTCAAAGACTTCAGTCCTGACCTCTCTTATCTTTAATTCACTCATCCTATACTCTATCCTTCTAGTCACAATATAAAGCTCTTTAGTAATTCTATTTACCTTTGTGAGCAATAGATTAATTAAAGCCCTGCTATTAGATATACTTATGATCTTTGCTTTTATTATGCAGCACTTGGTTCAGTTGACATGAATATTTGTTTGACACTTGTCTGTATTTCTCTCTAGAGTTTAGGTTCTGCAAACATGGGTCATATATCCAACAGGACCTCTAACATGTCTTCATTTGAGTACTCTCAATAACACTCTCTAGGACACACTGTAGGCATTCAATGCACAGGCATTCATTCAATATATAAATATAAAAGGTTACTTTTTTCAAAAGCCTCAAATTCATAATTTGAATTGATTTGCATTTGATAGCTGTCCCTTAGATTTATTCTTCAAAGAACATTTGGCTAGGAATCAGAATGAAGAATTAAGGAATGAGAAATACAGTGGTAAGTATCTAGTTTTGATTGTGTGGCTAGACTGTTCAATTTCCTGAAATTCTTTTACTCAATATAACCAAATCACACAAGCTAACAGTGACCCCTCAAATCACCATTTTCTGAAGAAAATCTAATAAGACTGCTTGCCAATATGTATACAGAATATTTACATATGTACAGAACTACAGATCTTATGAGTCTGGAAGACAGCTAAGTAGCATGTTTTCCTGATATTCTGTTTTTTTTTTATTTTTTTACATTCCAATCCCAGTTCCCCTTTCCTCTTTTTCTGCCATTTCCTCTACTTCCCCCTCCTCCCTTCTGCTCCACAGAGAGTGTAAGGTCTCCCATATTTACTTGTATTCTTAATAGTATTTTATGCTCTATTTGGAAATAATAATTTAATCTCATAACTGAAGATATTAATTTAGAGTTAAATTTCATTGATAGGAATATAAAGAACTGTAAATGTTTAATAAAGATATATAGAGACACTCTGAATGCTAACCAAATTCTTGTTTTTTGGGAGAACACAGTTGAATCTGTCACTTTGAAGAGGAATAATATAGTGTACATGGTTCATGATATATTAAAAGAAAAACAGACATTATGCTATAACTTGCTCCTAATTTTACAGATTTAGCAGAGTAAAATAGAAATATGTCCCGCAGAATATCACATTACAGAGGAATATTCGGCCATTTCATTCTTTATTTCCTTTGTAAGTGGATAAAATGGTGAAATATAAAATCAAGTTCACCATATGAAACTCAGAAACAGATATGCACTTTAAAGTGGATTTTACACCAATTATGCATCAGATTGTTTGGGTTTGAGTTCAACAAATTATTAAATATTTTGTATTTAAGAAGACAAACACCTTCATCAAAAACATTTCACATATAAAAGTAGATTTAACTTTAAAATGTATATTTTGTGTTTGGTATTTAGAAAATTGTCTTAACATTCTCCATCATTAATACTATGGCTTCCAATGAATCTTAAGATTTCAGTAGACTACTATTAACTTATACATTTCACTAGGAAGTGTTTAGTATTAATGATACTATCATATGGTCTACTTTCTGAATATAAATATAAATTAAAATTAAAAGTATCTGTGATGACTATTCTTGTAGTCACCTTGATACATTAGGAATCAACTAAAACTCATATGGCTGGGTGTACCTGTGAAAGATTTTATAAATTAGATAATTTGAAGTGGGCAGAACCTTCTAGTCTAGACCTTTGAGGTGGGAAGATTCACCTTTTATTTAGGCTATGGCTTCTGCTGGCAGTCTATTTAGAGGACATAGAAGAAAGAGGCTTTCTCTCTGTGCCTCCTTGCTCTCATCCTCACTGGCAAGTTCACCCCTTCACTGGCATTAGAACCCATTTCTTTGGGATTGCAGCTGAGACATCCAGTCTCATGGACTGACTGAGCAACTACTGGATTCTTGGATTTTCATTCATAGGCAATCATTGCTGGGCTAGGTGGGCCACAGCCTGTAAGAAATTCTAGCAAATTCCCTATTTGTAGATAAAGAGAAATTCATTCAATGAGTTCTGCTCCTCTGAAGAACTCTGACTCCGCGTCAAGTGTCGAAGTATTCGAATGTTTAAAGTAAATGAAGAAATATTGATTATGTTATGAAGTCTACCATTGAACATCACAAGTATTAGGTGTAACATGTGCAATAACACCATAGAATGTTATCCTGAATCATGTCAAGCAAGATATTTTTCAGAAGTGTTTAACAAAGGTTTCAGTTCATAAACTGCTAAAATAGACAAATTCAAAATATCACAATTATACAAACTATTAATCATTTAGTATGTATTTTTACCAGTGACATTTGTCAAAGCCTGACTCACATAGTGATTTTTTTCATTTTTAATTAATTTGTATTTGTCATGTTTATCCTGAACTAACACTACACAAAGCCCAAGGTTAAATCTAAAAAGTGATTTATATGCCCTCAAATCTGAGAAATGTTACACTAACTTATTTCAACAATATTACATTGTTTATTATATGTTAAGTATTGTTGAATCAAGACCATACACCCATATACAATAATGTACATAAATACATAGATACATATAATGGGTTTATCTCATGTGGTTAAAGAAAGTTTACTATGTATCTACCATAGTCCTCAGTCACATTCAAAAAGTCTTGGTCTATTGTCTCTATTTTGCAGGCTTGTGTTATACAACATTTTATCCATGCCTTTAGTTTTCAAATGCATTCCATTTCATAAATGACAAACTTAAAACTTCATAAACCTGCCATTGACCTAAAAAGTGAGGTGTGTACGGACATATTCCCATAGTAGTCAGAACACAATACATTTATAATTGCACAAGCCAATACTATGGAAAAACAGCAGTTTTTATTTTATATAGTTAAAATACCCAAATTTTAAGAAATAAAAGGTTCTCCTAAAGTATGAGATGATAAAACTTAGCATAAATTTCTAGTTTACAAGACACTTAAAATGAGTAAAAAGATTTATGTTGAATGTATTTTAAAGAGTATAATTTACAGCACTTAAATGAAAATGAAATAGAACATTGTTGCTGTAAATTGCAAATTATGCAGTAAGTATGATAAGGTGTAAACAGTTTTCTGTAATGAAATCAACACTAAGAGGGATGTTTGTTAACACAATTAGTATTGCTAAAGTACTTACTTTACGTATTCAACCTTTGGGGCAAAGGGGGCATTTTACCAGAAAAGGTCTCTTCTATTCTATGACCAGATTGTATGTTCTCATTTTTTTCTTCAATGTACCCCATAAACAGTGTTAAAGCATGAAAATTAGTAATTTTAACTCTCAGGAAATGTACACACATAATCATAAAAATGCATGTATAGTTTATTTTTCATAAATTATTCATCATAGTTAAGATAGCATAATACTATACAGAAATATGTGCAATAATCTAATTTGTCATCTGGGCACTCACCAAACATATACTATGTATTACTGACAACACAGTGTCTGTCTCTGAGAAACACCAGAGATGGGATGTTTACATACTAGTGTCTCTATAATGAATTTACTTGGCCTAATAAATATATAGACACACAAAATACAAGATTAACATAAAACCCAATTATAGTTATTTGCATTGCAGATGAAAAAGGTCATTAAATAAGAACATGGCATCATGAAAGGAATAAAATCACTTATAAACAGATTTAAAAGAAGTTGACGACCTATAAATTGAAAACCCTAAAATATTGAGGGCAATCAAAGCACAAATAAAATAATACCCCCTATATGGTCTGGTGGAAGGTTCAATGTTGTTAGGATAACAGTCCTCAAAGCATTCCCTACAACAGACTCTCCACTAAGGCCCAGCAAATGCTAACCCTAGATATTATATGGAATGACAAAAATTCTAGAACAATGTAAATGATTTTAAAAGAGAAAGTCAAAACTAAAACATCTTTTAAGTAAATACGCATCTATAACAGTCAAGATATGCCCTATTTTCATGAACTTCTGATGGGGGAAGTCCTTCTGTGTATATGCTTCTCTTATTGGTTAATGAATGAAACACTGATTCGGTGATTGGCCACGCAGGAAGTGATGTCGCTGGGCAGAATCAGAATAAGTAGGGACAGACAGAAAATTGCTCTCTTCGCCACCTTTCTCTTCTCTGCAGATATGCTGAGCCAGCTGTCATCATGTAGTAGGCCAAGGAGTTGCAGATCTGGTAAGCCAAGACCATGTGTAAACACATGGATTGGGAGTTATGGGTTAATAATTAAGTCAGAGCTAGCCAATAAGAAACCATAGCTAAAGGCCAAATACCAACAACTTTACAATTAATATAAGTCTGTGTGTCTATTTGTGGGTGGCTGTAGAAGCAGGCAGGAATCTTGCTACAAACTGAAGCATACAAACACTCACATTCCAATAAAGCATGATGTAGTCTAGAAATATGACCTCCTACTAATCAAATGATTTTTGAAATAAAGATACTAATGCTACTACATGTAGTCTACAATCACTAACCTTCAGCATCATCTTTTCTACACATGTTAGCAAACATACTTTTAGCAAGCAGTCTATGTGTCACTGGCTTATGTTATTCTGCCATGTGGAACTGAAGTAGAACAGAAAGTTATAATAAATGCTAAAAATGTTAAAAATTCATTTTCTAGTCCCTAGAAATTTACAATGGGTTTGGCCCATTAAGCATTTGATAAAGCTTTCACATAGCTAATTGCCATGCATACTATTGGGTTCAGGGAGGTGAAGGCAACAGAAGAGCTGTGTTAATTAAGGACAAATTTTAAGAAGTTCTGTTTTGTTTGAGGTGTTTTAAAAATACAAACAGCTGCTAAATAATCTCATCTAATTGCCATGCATCCCAGCAGCAAGAACTACTGACGAAAAGGCCTGGGAAAATATTTGAGAAGTAACACACTGAATCAATAAAACTGGGGGGAAAATCTTAAATCTGACAGAGTTAAGGGCTCGCATGGGAGAGGCAATAGGAAATTCACTTCAACATTTTAAAGCCAGTATAAACATGGTAGAAATTCCCTTGTGTTTTAATGAGCAAATGCTCTAAGAAATTGATAAAAATCATGTCTGCTGAACTGAATATTATAAAATAGGATAGAATGAAATCACAATTGTCTTACAGTTCATTTCACTGAAATGGATTATGTATACTCTTAGACCTTTTACATTGAAATATGTCAAAACATACAGCATATTTGTCCCCTGATGAGTCTAAAATGTTTCACAGTCCATTTTAATGACTTTTCCCAGTTATTACCTGCATGGCTTCTCCTACATTTAAAACAATATCTAAAACTATGAGAAATCTGATTTTAATCCTCAGTATTATACTAGATCAAGTCACATGAAATCAGAGATCTTTGGTGTTATCCCAATCATTATCAGTATATTCACTGTTCATTGTAACAGTGACCTAATAATAGATATCAATAAGAAGACCATATCTATGAGTCTATTCATCTGCTAGTAAGCAAGTACAAACAAAATTATTAAGGCATTTTCTTTAACTAATGTTCAGTACCACAAACATTTCCAGGTTTATGACCACATTAAAAAATTTACAAAAATGCTTTATAAAGATTTTTTTTATCATTTTTTATTTTAATTTTAAATAGCTTGTTTTACATGTCAATCCCAGTTCCCTCTCCCTCCCCTCCTCCCGCACTCCCCTTCCCCCCCCTCCCTCCCACCCTATTGCCAAATCCTTCCACATAGGGGATATCTAGAGTCTGTCATTTTACTCTTGGTAGGGTCAAGGCACTCCCCTAAGAGTCCAGGCTGAGAGAGCATCCCTCTTTGTGCTATAGGCACACGAAGACAGTTTGTATACCAGGGATAGACACTGATCCACAGCTCAGGGCCCCATAGGTTGCCCAGGCCTTCTCACTGACACTCACATTTGGGGGGTCCAGATCAGTCCCATGCTGGCCTCCCCACTGTCGGTCTGGGGTCCAAGAGCACTCCCCTGTTCAGATCAGCTGTCTCTGCTGGTTTTGCCAGCCCATTCTTTGCCAATTTGCTCATCACTCCTCTCTCTCTGTCACTGGGTTCCTTGGGTTCAGTTCAGTGCTTAGTTGTGTGTTTGCCTCTGCTTCCATCAGTCACAGGATGAAGGCTCCCGGATGGTTATAGACATCAAGTTCATTATCAGGAATGGGCATTCGAGGTGGTCCCTCCACTATTGCTTAGCTTGCCAATTGATGTTATACCTTTAGATCACTCGAGGTCACTCTGGTGCCTGATCTGTCTTCGATCCTATGATTCCCTCTTCCCCCTATTCTACCCCCACCCCCTCAACTTCCTGTTCCCCCATGACCAACTCCCTTCCTCTTTACCCCCTCTATTCTTCCCAGGTCCCACTCCCCCCCACCCCTCGCCGTGTTCCCCATCAGAGGATCTTGTCTCCATCCTCTTCTCTTGGGTACTATGCATATATGCATATCTTTTAGGTTCTTTCCTGTTTCCCAGACTCTCTATCTGTGGAAGTGCAGACTGGCACTATCCTGATCCATATCTAGAATCCATATATGAGTGAGTACATACCATGTTTGTCTTTTTGCGACTGGGTTACCTCACTCAGGATGGTTTCTTCCAGTGCTATCCATTTCCCTGCGAATTTCAAGATTCCATTGTTTTTTTCTGCTGAGTAATACTCCATTGTGTAAATGTACCACATTTTCTCTATCCACTCTTCAGTTGAGGGGCATCTAGGTTGCTTCCAGGTTCTGGCTATTACAAACAATGCTGCTATGAACATAGTGGAGCAGATGCCCTTGTTGTATGAACCTGCCTCATTTGGATAAATGCCTAAGAGTGGAATTGCTGGGTCTAGTGGTAGATTAATTCCCATTTTCCTGAGGAATCTCCATACTGATTTCCAAAGAGGCTGTATGAGTCGGCATTCCCACCAGCAGTGGAGGAGTGTTCCTCTCTCTCCACATCCTCTCCAGCATAAATTGTCTTCGGTGTTTTTGATTCTAGCCATTCTGACAGGAGTAAGATGGTATCTCAGAGTTGTTTTGATTTGCATTTCCCTGATGGCTAAGGATGTTGAGCACTTTCTTAAGTGTCTCTTGGCCATTTTAGCCTCCTCTACTGAGAATTCTCTATTTAGCTCTGTACCCCACCTTTCAAGTGGATCCTTTGGTGTTTTGGAGACTTGTTTCTTGAGTTCTTTGTAAATTTTGGAGATTAGCCCTCTGTCAGATGTAGGGTTAGTGAATATCTTTTCCCATTCTGTGGCCTGCCTTTTTGTCTTTTTGACTGTGTCCTTTGCCTTACAGAAGCTTTTTAGTTTCAGAAGGTCCCATTTGTTAATTGTCGATCTCAGTGCCTGTGCCACAGATTTTTTTCATAGCCATAGTAAACCACAGAAACAAGTCAAAGGTTAGATAGTACCACAGTGGCTCACAATATACAATCTTCTCTCCATTGGTTTTTTGCACTTTAAAATCTTTTTTTCCAGTCAGGGAATATTTTAATTAAAAATATACAGTATCAAATGTCTACAGCTGTACCTCAGTGAAATACAACATCAGAATAATCCCTTGCTTGGCGACAATGGAGTGCTATTTAGAGATGTTCCTCATCATATCTGTTGTTCTCTCAAACTAAAAACATTCGTGATTCAGATTTATGCTGATCTTTAGGGAACACAGTTTAGAGCAGTTCCCCTTCCTCACAACAGTGAATAAATTTTGTTCCTTATCTCACCCTTAATAAGTATATCATAGTTCTAATATACTAAAATTACTACACAATGCTAGAGAGACAGCTCAGTCAGTAAAGTGCTTGCCTTGTAAACATGAGGACCTACATTTTAACTGCAGGATCCATGAATAAGAGAGAGACATGATGCAATGGACATTTGTAATCTCAGTGCTGGAAAGACAGAGAAAGGCAGATTTGGGACTCAGGGACCAGACAGCCTATTCTACTTGGCGAGCTCAATGTCACAGAGAGCACCTGTCTCAATGGACAAGACAGATAAATCCAGTGGAATGACCTCTGAGGCTGGGCTCTGCATTCCACAAACAACTATATACATGTGCACATGCACGGATATACACAAGCAAACTACTACTCATAATCATTTAAGGAAAATGTAAGTTCTCTGAAAACCCCGATTTAGTACTTCGCCACTGTGCTCCTAGAAGTGACCCAAAATAGGCACTTATGATCTTATTGAAGTAAGTAACTTGGACATTGGCCAAAGTTGGATGAAGCAAGACAAATGGCAAAAGGAGCAGGAGAAAAAATAATATGGCTATAGACTGGATACAAAAATGTATCTCTCATCATACTTAACATGGCCTGCATTTCAGCATATACTTATTAAATGATTCATGAAAGACCCCACTGAAAATTAAGTAAAACATTAAGAACTTCTTAATGAGTAAAATGAAACTACTGCCAAAAAAGAAACATCATCATTATCAAAGGAAAGAGATATTATATCATTCATTTTTGAAGGTTTAGGTCAAAATCTTTTGACATTTAAAACATGGCGCAAAGAAAAAATAATATAAGCAGAATCCCTCTTTTTCTGCCACAGTATAGAAACCCTATAACAAAAATCATTTTAAGTAAGATTACAATATAGTACACATGAATTTCACTCTGTTTTATAAATGCAAGAGAAAGCCAACTTTTCCTGTTTTACTTTGTGAATCCAAGAACTTAGCAGTATAATGAGACACAAATAATATGTGTTAACATATTCCTTTTGATTCGTAGTTACATTAGAGCTTTAAATATATACCAATAGAATAAAAATTAGTATCATGTACAACATCTCATTAGGAGTACCTTTTGTCAGTTCATTTAATTATTATTGTATTACTATTGTTTACATAAATAGAAATAGACAAATAGCATCACACTACAAATTACCTAAGCTCAGTTTATATTTTGCTCATTGAGCTGTCCTCAATGCCTACTAGAATGCATCATCTTCATACATCATAAACATCTGTGGATCAAACGCATGGACATTTCATCACCCATATCTCTGTAGTTATTGGCTTGATCAAGGTGTAATCCAGCACTATTAGAGAATTATTAAAGAACTCAAGATGGACAAAACATTGTGAAAACTTAGAACATAGTGATGCTCTATGGTTACAGATGATCACTTGAGCCCTAGTTCATCAGACTAGAGTTCATCTGTGACTGTGTGGAAGAATTAGTGATGTTGAAAGATGCTGTGAGTGGTAAAAATCAGAGCATGTTCAATCGTAAAACTTGCTAATAAATAAAAGAAAAATGTATGGTGGCATCACAGGAATTATACTCAAAAGAAACTTCAAAAGTCTCCATCAGATCTACCCGCCATCACATGGCAAGCCTTAGCAGGTAAAAGAAAATAAAGTTCATATTGCTACAAGTATTAAAAAGACAGATAGCAAAGGCTCCACTGAGTATAGGTAATAATGGATTCAGAAGATCTCTCTCCCTGGCTGTAGAGTTCAGAATCAGGAAGCAGAAAAACTTGAATAATCAAATTGGCTCAGACTCAAGTATTACCATTTAATAACCAGTCAGTAACAGATTCTTAGACTCTGTAATTTGTGAGATATAAATACTGCCATCCAGCTACTTGTCTGCAATGTTCACCATCTTTGATGTCTTTGACTTAAAACACCACAAATGACTTAAAGTCTCCAACCAGGAGCCCAATTAATTAAGTTAAATTAGGGGTGTCTGAGCATGTGTCTGTGCTTGCATTTATGAAAAGATAATAAAGACCAGGTCTCTAACTACAGCTGAATTAGAAACAATTCAGCATCAGGCCTTGTTTGAAGGTCAATTCCAGCAGCTTCTTGGCTTTGATACTCCCCCAAAGAAATTCTTTTGAAGCCTGTGCTTTGTAGCAGACTAAGCAGAAATACTCATATGCCTTTCCAAACAGACATGATTGTTCAAATAGGCCCAAAAAATCTCGGTTTGGCCAATGATAAATACTTCACCATCCAGGGGAAAAAATCAAGATATATTTTTCCTTTCCTTTGTTATGTCATTATTTTTGAACTGCTGCCAGGTTCTTCCTTGGTCTTGAGGGTCTAAAATGCAGCATTACTGAATTTTCTCATCTGTTTTAGGGGAAGTTGAGATGTACACTGTAAATTAAAATCGAGAAAAACACAGCTTCCTCAAATGTGCTATGGGGATCGTAGGGCTATACTTTTAAATCAAGCAATTTCCTGAGTGGCAGCCTTTATTTTTCTCCTGTAGTAAAGCACAAGAGAGCAGTGTTATCAATAGGGAGTGTGTGTGTCTGTATTACATTGTTCATCCTGTGAGAGAGCGGCCTCACTAGAACAATAGAACTGACTGCAACATGTTAATAAATGACTTCGTTTAAAAAAAATCAAATAGAATAGGATGTGAAATGCCCCTGAAACAAGGAGGGTTTTCATTCTGATCACATGTCCTTACATAGGTTTCAGAAGAGCATGAGTTAAGAAAGGCAGCCATAATATCTATGCTTCCCAAATTTCTTAAGTGTCTGAGGTTAAAGGAAGGAAATATCCACACAGTTTAAGAAAGGAAAAACATGCCAAGGTTATGCAGCTTCAGAGGATGAATCACACTAGGATCTGAGATTTTAGCTGATGGAGAAATAAAACAATGTCCACCTAAGACACTTAAAGCTTGCTTTTTCCTTTCTGTCTCTCTCTCTCTCTCTCTCTCTCTCTCTCTCTCTCTCTCTCTCTCTCTCTCTCTCCCTCCCTCCCTCCCTCCCTCCCTTCCTTCCTTTCTTTTTCTTTCCTTAGACTGGGGTGCCACTGACCCTCTGCCAATAATAAACTGCCAGATTCTTTTAACTCTAAGTAAATTAATCTGCCAACATAGATATGTTACACTTAGGTGTGTACCAGACTATATACAACTGAAATTTTGTAGCGTAAAAAGTAGTTAAATATTGGTCATTACAGACGATTCAACATATTTTAGGGGAGAATTGCTGGGATTTTAGAAAATTAACATCTAAAATGGTTTTATCTTCCTCTCTCTCTCTCTCTCTCTCTCTCTCTCTCTCTCTCTCTCTCTCTCTCTCTCTCTCCCTCTCTCCCTCTCTCCCTCTGTGTGTGTGTATGTGTGTGATTCACAGCATGAGAAATTCACATGTTTCTCAGACAAAAAACCACACACATAAAATACTTTAAAATTAAAAACGAAATATCAACCATTCTCTGAAAAGTGATCACCTATGCCTCGAACTGCTTCTTCACGTGTGCCAACCCCAGGTACCTCTGCTGTATGTCTGTGATGGGCTTTCTAGAGGAATCCTTTTGTCTGTACAATACACAGGACAATTGCCATCTTCTATTTCTCTGGAACAATTTAATACCCTAGAACCTTAAAAGAACAAAGTTCATGTCTGTGGAGGGAAGGCATGTGACACAAGAATGATTCTGGCAACTTCATCTCTCTGAGCAGGACTTGGAGTTCACACTGTAACCTCATTTTGTCAATGTTCTCTTCCCCATGGCACGCCATCAGCTTCTCCTTGGTTCCTGTCTGCACCATGCTCCCATTTGGAATACATGGGGTGAACATTTCTTCACAAGGTCTTTTGTGGGCCTCCAGCATGCTCTGTTGCTTCAGACAATCTGTTTGTCAGTCACCTTTCTGAGTGTCTGTGGAGCAGAGGCTATATGGAACATGCAGATGATTAAGTACCTTCTAAACATATCAGACAGAATGTATAAAATAATAATCTACTCAGATAGTGATACTGAATAAAGAATAAATAAAATTTGTAAGAGGTCATTAGAAATAGTATTCTAGTGCTATAAGGGTAGTATTACTACCTGATTTATGCTGTTTGTGGAGATTTAAGCTACTCAAGTATGATAATAAAATAGCATACAGAAATGTCAAAAATTCAAGATATTCCGCCTCAAAATCTAAAATCTAAAGTATTACAAACCAAAAATTTTTATTAACAGATGTTTTGTCAGCATATATTTATTGAGACAAGTATATAATATCTAATGGTAAAATCAGAGTAGTTAGCATTTCTATTTTCCTCAGGGAACTGAAAACTTTAAGCATCATTAGCATTCACAAGTTTGCAGATTTTAGGTCACTGCAGATATTTGGAAAATGGCTAATTCTTAGCTTAGGGAAAATCAGTGTGTGAAATTCCATTCCCAAAATCTAAACAGTCATACATCTGAAATAGCTCTGGCCTCAAAATTTCATAGAGAGCCTCTTAAACTGTTCTAATCTAAACCCATCATTTAGAGCATGAAGATGGAGCTTAGGTGAAAAGGAATAATCTTTAAGTCATACAAAGTAAAAGGTTAATTTTTCACACAGAATATAGAGGAAGCAAAAGAGTAATATTAAGAAGAGTAAACACATTAAATGAATATTCTGTGTCTAATGACAGTGATGAAGTATAGGAAAAATATCTTTATTGGGTCTAGATGATTCGATAGATAAATTCCAATGCTTTCTTCTTTAGTTTTCAAGCCAAAAATAAGGAGAAGTAACCACCTGTGATTCCTGGAGTAGGACTGTATAAGGATTTTGTAATTCATAAAATTGTCTAAAGATTATATTTCTTTGTTTTCGTTCCTTTTTATTTATTTTTTAATTTTTATTTACTTATTTATTTATTTTTGGTTTTACGAGACAGGGCGACCCTGTGTAGCTTTGTAGACCAGGATGTCCTCGAACTCACAGAGATCTGCCTGCCTCTGCTTCCTGAGTGCTGGGATTTAAGGCAGGAACTACCACCACCAGGCCATCTATTTCTAATTAATACAATTAATTGGGATGAGATGCTATTTTCTACCCTATGACATAGTTATACTACTGTTTTTTGCTTAATACTCAATTGCAAAGGATCTCTATATATAGGAAAACTTGTGTGTTATGTTCTTGTGCGCAAGTAAGATGACAAACAGCATCACAGTCTATCAAAAGTTTTGTACCAATTAGTATCAGTTGAGAATGCCTTACTTGTTAATCAAAATGTCAAGTTTTCTATGACAAGAGTCAGATACTGAAATATTGTTGAAAATCATGACTGCTCCCAACACAACTGAAAAATAACTATGTTCTTTGAAATTATGGCAGACATCCCACAATCTCTTAATAGAACTCAGAAAACTGTCATCTAAATGCAACACATTTAAAATGAGAATACTAGACTTGAATTGGGTAATAAGAACATTATTTTGAGTGGCAATAATTAGCATGGATTCTGGAATTACAATAGGATGGAATCCAATGGCTATTCTCATAAAATACAAGGACATTTTCAATGCCCCTTTTCTTCTATAACTTATATAAAGTTTTATAATATGTTACACTTTGATTAATAGTAGAAATTGCTCCCTATCTATTTTAAATTCCCCAAGTAAATAGCAAGGTTTTTCTGTTGTTGTATTTTTTTTGCTCATTTCTTAGTTTTACAAAATTCTATAATTTCTGTATCATAGGAGTATTTACATTCTCCCAACAGTGTAATGACATTTTCAACTTAAGTGGAGTTTCAGAAGTCAATGTTACATCTCAGAGATGGTTGAATATTGCAAAATCTGTCATTAGTTCCTGTTATTGCTCTAATAATCTCCAGAAGTTAGTCATTTACAGAGTAGAAGCCATTCAGCTTTCCCAATAGGCTTATGAAGTATTTTTGACCATAATTTTTCTGCTGCAATTAAATCTTATGTAGCAGCTAAGAGATGGACTTTGAAATTCAAGTCATCTGTACATTAATTCCGTGACTTTGGCAAATTTAATTATTCTGGGCTTCTTCTAAACAGGAATAAGTATTCCCACCTCACAGCTTTTTTTCTTTGAGAAGATGAAATGCTTCTAGGATAATATTTATCTCACATTCTGGGTTGCAGTGGACCCTCAATGAATGAGTTGCAAGAAAACAGATTTAATTCATATTAAATCAGCCTTTTCAATAAACCAAAGAAATTAAAAGTCTCAACTGATCAAGACTTCCCAAGTAACACTGTTAACATTTTAGTGATGGCAAATTTTGTGAAAACAAGCTATAATTTAAAATCTAGTGAAATATTGCTATTGACATAAAATACAGAATTTGTCTTTAAAGACTGATGTACAGTAACACCTGCTGTTTTGTATAGTGAGGAAATGCTAACAAAAAAGTGACAAACATTTCAGGAGGGAATTTTAGGTGTAGGTTTCCCAACTGCAATTATATTTACCATTTTATGTAAGTCTTTCTTTCATTTGGAAGGTAAAATAAAACTTAAAATATTTTCTAAAATTATACTATGAAAAACATCATTCAGAAATTTTAGATGTTTTCATCACTGTCTTACTGTTTTCTTTTAACTTTTATTGTCTTAGAAAATTCAATTGTCATAGAAACAATGTATCTTCTAATTGAATAAAAACAGCAATTAAAATTACTGCCAAAATCTTTGAAAAGGAACCCAGAATTTCTATAATTCTATAGAGAGAAAATGTTTTCAAGATAATTCCAAGATGGAATTAAGATGAGTCCTAATCTAAAATGTCACACCAAGATTTTCTTTTTTTATAGGTTAAAGCATTGTTTTTGTGTTTGAGGATACAATAATTCTCATCTATTAGCAATGAAGATGTTACATGTATCATAATACATCTTTTAAAATGTGTTCATATCCACTTAGCTTTTATTAGTGGTGATTCCCAATATATATTGATTTGCAAAGTCAGAAATGCCTATAATCCCAGCTCTTGGCAAGCTTAGGTAGTGTAAAAGCTGAGGTGATCCTGAGTTAAAGAGTTAGTTCTAGGTCTGCTTGGAATGCAGACTTTGACCTTTATTTGATATAAAGACTCATTTGCATAGTTTAAGACATGAAAGCATTTAAAGCAGAGAAGTTACTGTATAGGCTGATTGAAGTTATCAACATTCATCTTGTGCATAAAAGCAAGTACATAACTTCAGGTACTCAGCATGCACTCAATTGCGATGCAATTTCTATTCTAACAGTACACTTCTCCAGCATAGTATGGTGTGTATATTTCAATATCCTCACAAAAAGGTAGTTAAAGAGAGAGGGAAATATTGGGTTTATTAACTTTGCATTAACAAAATGTTAGCTCAAGGCTTATACTTTTATTTTTAAAAATAGATCTCACTTTTAAAACTGTGTGTGTGTGTGCATGTATGAGGGAGGGAGGGAGGGCGGGAGAGGGAAGGAGGGAGAGAGAGAGAGAGAGAGAGAGAGAGAGAGAGAGAGAGAGAGAGAGAGAGAGAGAGAGAGAGAGAGAGAAGTGGGAAGGTGCGGGGAGAGCATCTTTGTTAGAGGGCAGATCAGAGGACAACTTTCATATCTGGTAGTTGGGTCTCCTTTTATCCTGCTGCAACTGTGTACTCCAGGCTTTCTTCCAGACAATTCCCCTAGCTTCACTTCCCATCTTCCTATGGGAGGATTGGGATTGCTGATGCATGTCAGTGGACTCAGCCTTTTATGTGCATTCTAAGATTGACCTCAATTATTCAAGGCTTGCACAGCTAGCACATTTTGTAGACTGAGCAGTTTCTCCAGGCCTCTTGTCACTGTTGGGGAAACAGCTAATCTACATGGTTGGTTGTGGATAAAGTTATTCAACGTGAAATCGTCTAGATGCAGAATGAAAACTTCTAGTTATCACTTTATTTGTATAGAAAGTATTTGATTAAGAAATTCATATTCATGCAAACTAGCATTTTGGAAAAACAATTCACTACTATCTATTATGTATGATTGCTGACTTTATTATGAACATAAATACAACCTTAGACAAAATTGGTTTAGTTTTTCTTTAAATATTTAAGAAAATCACTTAATATTTGGGAGAGGATTTAAACTCTTCTGAATCTTTGTCACATAAATGTCAAAAATAAGGAAGTAGCAAGGGTTGAAAGAATAAAAATAGACAACAAGAACTACAAAACCTTGTGACTAGAGAGATGGCTGGGCAGAGCAGAGCACTTGTTGCTCCTACAGGGGACCCAGGTTCAGGTCTCAGCACTGTTTTCAGTACTGTGTATTGAATCCCGAGGTCTCAAGCACTCTAGGCAACTCTTGTAATCCCCACCTGCCCCAAGAACCTGGGATGATGGGAGTTGTAGTTCTTGAAAAATCACAAAGCCTCATGGGAAAGTGGCCTATGGGGTTTTTCTTTATAAGTGCCTGCAACATGTGTCTCAGGGCCAATCAGCTGGGAAATTCCAGGGAGAGGTCCTGACCCAAATCCATCTTGGTCAGTATTTAATATCTAAATAAAGCTTGCTTCAAATTTGGCTCAAAAGGGCAGACTTGGTTTTTCTCGTGCAAATCTCAGGATTAACACTCTATCCACAGGCCTCTTTTTCCCTTTACTTCAACATAGAACCTCATTAATTTAAAGTTCTGTCCTTGAACTTAGTCTGCAGTCAATGCAGCTCATGAATGAGTCATCAGACAGCAAAGTAGCTGGGATTACAGACCTGTGCCAAGAGGCTTGGCATGAAATTGCTTTTTCAACTCACTGTCCTCAAAGTCCGACAAGTTAAGATGTCCTGGCATAAGAAAGGCAAGATAAATCTACCTAAATTCTTGTAACTGCTGGCTCTGACACTGTACCGGTGAAGGTGTGGCTGAGAGTGACAATGTGCTCAGGGTTGCTTCATTTGCATCATAGGGAAAGCTAGGACTTCCGGTTTCCAGTTTTGTATACAATTTCCACTTGGCTCTCAGACTCTAAAACCATTGCTGTCTCCAACAGAACAAGTTGTCAGCCACAACTTCCTATGCTTTTGCTTTCAAGGAAATTAACATAATGCCACACTTCTGTTTTCCAGGGGACATTTTTATACATTAAAGAACTCTGCCCTAATTTCTGTAAAATGGTCTTTGTTCCTTTCTACCTCTTGCCCCAGGATGGATTTGTTCCCTGGAGTAGTTTGCCAAATGGTACCCTGGTGTCCTGAAAGAGTTAAGGCAGCTTGTACATTTGCATAATTTACAACCAGAAAGTAGCTGAGGGACTGGGCAAATCTGGTTCAGTAGGCCATTTAGAAATTCATTAAAATTTATTCACTCTTTATGCATTAGCAATTTTTTTAGAACCTGAAAACATCAAAAATATCTTTGTAAAAGTAACATAGGAATTAACACAAAACTGATAAGCTTATATCTGCAGCTATAAACTCTCATACCACCCCAAATGTTTGGAATAATTTTTTTCTTTTAGTACCAAAATATATTCATATATTCACATTAGGCACTTAACGTAACAGAATAGAGGTTGCTATAGAAACCGTGTGGTATGCCTGGTACTTAGTGAGGAAATGAACACTTCTAATTATCACCAAATGTATGATATTCCTGCCTCTGTACTCTACACTTTTAATGTACAATCTGTTTAATAAGAAGCAAGTTGTTCACCCAATGTTCAGAGAGTGAAAAGGCCCTAAAAATAGACAATGAAATTCTCAGTTGTGAATCTGAAGATTTTATTGACATAACCCAATAACAGTTGTATCTTTCTCCCATGCAAACAAGAACAGGAAATTTGTTTGATCCTTAAACCCTAAATATAAGTAAAGGGGATTATAGAAAAACACCACAAATAATAAATTATCTCCTATCTCCCTTAGTTATTTCACATAGTCAAACACAAAAATAAATAAATAAATAAACAAATAAATAAAATCTACCTAACATGACATTTCTACAAGCAAATTACTGTGGAAAACCAGAGGTCTAGTCTGAGGGCACATGACTGATTTGATTTCAAAGCCAACTCTATTGGGTTCCATAAAAAAATTACAAAAAAAAAAAAGCTTACTATTGGGAGCACAGAAGGTACCAGATTAAATTTAGCCCAGGAAACTGACGCAAATAGTTTTGAGCTGATATCTTTTAAAGAAGTTACAACTTCTGGCTGGCTAAGGTGCTCGGTGCTGCCAGAAGTAATCATTTGCTAATCTGTAGGCATAGTGTATTCCTCAACTCAACAGGAAAGATGGATGAATCTGCAGCTTCCTCACCATGAGGGAGAATATTCTGCGAATGAGGGGCAAGCTGTTGTTCCCACTCCTGCCTCTGAGGAGCATGCTGTCCACACTCCTGCTGAACAGTTTCAAATAGAGAACCTAGCAGTCATTCTATCGTCCTTGCCAATTTCTTCCTAGAGTCTGTCTTCTATACATGCTAATCACTGTTGTCTCACCTCCTTTCTACATTGCAACATGCTAAGTCTATGGGACCTTCTTCCAGAGCTATTTCTGCAACACCAGCTGCTATGAATTGGCCTCGGTACCAACTCCTTTGCGAAGGCCTTGGTTATGCCATAATGGGAACTCTGAGGCCGAAGACCAGTGACATAGAACTGTATGTAACACCTTCAGTGATCTTGAGGTGGGCTCACACTCCAGTATCTTCTCAAGTCTGCTTTTTTTCTATTTCTAGTGTTTTAGGTACTTTATACATTCTATACATTTTCAAAAGAGATGCAATGACCAGAAAGTCATTATAAATGGAGGAGAGTGTCCAATTTAACTATCAAAGTTGATAGGACAGCTTGGCGATGTAGAGTGCATTATGACAGTAATACTCTACATTGACACTTGAACACTGATCTTGATAGTGTAGAATGATGACTCATTGCATAGTTGATGTTACAGATTTTACTTAAGAACAAAATAAAATTAACAAAGGGCATGCTTCACTGCAGCAGTCCAAAAAAACAAAGAGAAGAGCCAGAGAAATAGGAGCCGTGTCACACATAAGTTTATAAGCACAATTTTAGGCTCAAACCACAATGAACATTAAATAATGGGCACTGGATCAACATCTGTGAATATCCTAAGGTTGTCAAGTCAGCTCCAAAATGTCAAGCTAAAGGCTAGTTATCACAAATAGACTTCAAAAGCTATAACATTTTCTGCTTGGTTTGTTTTGTACAGCATTCTCAGAATTTCTAATTCACTTCATTTAGCACACAAAATTTATAAATAGACATTAATCAAGCTACGAATGTTTATTGAACACTTATGTCCAAGCCAGTTGGAATCCTGTTACTAACACTTCAAAGAAAGACAGTATTTACAGGCTCATTTTTTATAACTTTATTTTATGTGGAAAAGTATTTAAATTTATAGATAATAGCATCTGGTAACTGTTTTAGGTATTTCTAAAATTTTAAAAATATGATAAAAATTGTTTTCAAATTAATGAGTAACTAGGCTCATATGCTACACACATTCAATTTAGTATCCTCAATGAATTTAAAAGTGCCACTAAGAAACTTAAAATTTTGGAATATCTCAAAACACACTTAGATTATGGATTCTGAAAGAGAATTTGCAATGGTAAAAAATCAAATGATTAAAAATAGATGAATGATACAAATAATAATTGGAAAATGTATGTAGTATATTGATAATTACATTTCTTCTCACAGATAATAAATATAAAACATGTCCTTATGCAAGAATAATGCATTGTATATGTCAACATATATCATTAGTTTTCTTGCACGCATCAGATTCAAGTATTCATTTTGTCTTGTTCATTTTGTAGATAATTCAAGGTACATGCTCCTGTAACTTCCTATTTTTTATTCAAGTCACTATATATCTATTCTTATTATCAATAATATTAATAGATAATGAAACTAGTCACATAATAAAAATTCATTATGTACAAAGCATTGCTCAGAGCATTTTTGTAATGAAGTTGTTAAATCCTCTCAATTACCCTCTAAAGCAGGCAATGTTATGATTTCTTACTTATAGATGAGAATCTAGAGGATAACTTTCTTAAAATGAAGATCAATTGAATCCTAGCAGTCTGCTTCTAGGAATCAACAATTGTTTTTTGAGACAGGATTTCTCTGTATTGTTTTGGAGGCTGTTCTGGAACTCACAATGTAGACCAAGCTGGCCTCAAACTCACAAAGATTCTCCTGCATTTGCCTCCCGAGTGCTGGGATGAAAGGCATAAGCCACCAACATCCAGCCTGGAATCAACAATCTTAACATACCTATTAGTTACAATTCATTATTCTACCAAATACTGCTTAAAAATCCCATACAGTGTGTTCACTACGTTCAGTACAAAATGCAGAAGAGAAAGATCAGCTGTTAGAATAATCTATAATATACAGTATTCTACCAAAATGTTGTAAATTAAGGAAGACTGCCTTGTACTATATTGCAATGGCTGAAAGTCTTAAGGTGGTTAATACTGAGGTTAAATAAAGTATTTTAATTGTGGGATGAAACGTTACTTTCTCACACAAATAGCACATAAGCTGTTAGCAATGGACAAATGTAGAGGGATTCTTGACATTCACACTGAACCCACTTTCCATCTATCCCGCAACCCACTTTCCATCCATCCCACATACATTTATACTTGACCTCCCACACCTACCTCACACCTTTTAGTCTTATTACTACATGATTTCCTTGAAGACATGGCTGGATGCTTGATTCGTAGAGCAATTCCCGATGCATCAAAGATGTACAAAGAATTTGTGTTGGAAGAATGGACGAATCTAAACAAAAATGTCTTCCTTAAACCCATTTTACCAGTGCAGAATGATGAGATGAATTCAGCTCTCTACGGTCCTACTTTCCCTGAGGGGATTTATCCTAAAAGTCGTATCTGAGATTTTTTTTAAGAGATGCTTATATATCCCTGGGAGGTATTGTCAGCTATTTAAATGTCAGAATGCTTGTCTTTAGGATACCAGAAGGAATTACCTTTCTGATTATTTTTAATGAGAAAAACAAGGAACATCCTTGTGCTAGAGTGTTTTCTAAGACATTAATGACATGTACATAAAGATTCCTCTTCCAGACAGCATGCTAGACCCCAGGAGTTGTCAGAAGGAACAAAACAGTTTTCCCTGAGTTCCTTAACGCTGACAGTGCTGCCTCTCTGAAGAAGGTCCCCCAGACTCCCGTGAGCTTTAGTGCATCGTGTGCACAAAGGCTGCACCAGCACTCTTAGGATGTATAGATCCCTTACAATGCAGGAAACTTAACTCTCCTGACGCCCACCCATGCAATATCAGAGACATCCTTTGGGCATTGTAAAAACTGAAAACAACCGCAAACATTGCAACGCCCCAAGTTATGACTTCCTGACAGGCCGATGCCCTTGAGGTTTGCTTGTGTTCTGTAACATTCTCCTTATACTCTGACTTAATCATGTTTCCTTCTAGTCCACTGCATGTATTATTGTCAGATTAATCTTGCAGATTAATCAAGATGCTCTCGTGGTTCTCCCATGCCTAAGGGAGAGTGGGACAAGAGTATTAATTTTTTAAATTTATTTTTATTTTGCCTTAAGTGAAATTTAGTAGAAGAATAAACCTTGTTTCAGTAGCAGAAAAAAAATCACACTTTCCTTAAAAAAGAACATATTCATGAACTCATAAATGTGTTCCAGCCTCAAAAGTCATCCTACTCCCAGACATCCAAAGCAGACACTTTAATGAATCACTCACTTGCCCTGATATATGCTCAGTGTTCTTTTCTCCACATGGTTTGATAACCATCAATTTATAATAAGATGCTGTCTTAACATGAAACTGTATTACAAATGTTACTGATTGAAAATGTCTGTGTAATGTATTCCATATTCTCTGGGTATGTTCAAACATATGCTCCATATACCAATCTAGATGGTAATAGAATTAACACCCCTCTGTCTGCTTTCAGCAGTGTTTACAGAATAATGCAACTTTTACATATATGTGTGTTGTGTGTGTGCATGTGTGTGTGTGTGTGTGTGTGTGTGTGTGTGTAGAGACAGAGAGAGATGCATAGATATTTAATCCTATTTTAGCCAAATTAATATTTTATCAATTTTCTACAGCATAATCAGTAAATATTACACAACTACTATGATTCATAAATATAAAAAAAGCCAGGAACCAAAACTAAGAAATAATATTGCTTTTTTAAGTACTTTGCAACAATTATAGTTAGCTTTAAATCACATTTTCTTAGTACTTACATAATCATTTATCTTCAGCTTCCAATTAATATGGATGAACACGACATGGACTATAAAGGACCTTCATCAATGTGATGTGGCGAGAATCACTGTGGCCCCCTGCCTTCTCTACTTGAGGGAAATGATGAAATAGTAATAATGGCTGGGACAAGCACTGTGCCAAAAAGTTAAGAGCTAGAATGTCTTGTGAGAAAACCATAAACCTTGAATTTGAATTAATCTACCACCTCCTTCTTTCTTTCACAGACATTTCTATCCTGTAGTCACTCAAATCTTTTATGTTCCTTGAATCCTAAGATATAAAATGATAAAATTCTGGGCAGTGAGGTGAATTATGAGTGCGTGTGTCCCAGTGAGGGTCGACTTCCTGTGCTGGAACTGCTTCATATCATACAGGGTATGCAATAAATCTTTCTGGCTAACAACTAGAGTTGCCTGAATATAGTGTTAGCATCTGGATTCTCTCTAAGGCTTAAAACAGAGTATGTGCCAGCTTCTACCAAGTGGCTACAGCAGCTCATTTCTCACATCTAATGAGTTGTTGGCGGGGGTTTCAGGGTAGGAAGGTATTGCTATCATGTGTGTCCATGTCTATAACCATAGCAACAATAGCCAAAACTGGTAGAGGGAAATATCATATTAACCATCCCCCCAGCTTTCATCATGACTGATGCAGAAAATATAAAAAATGGTCTAAATAACAAACCTGTAATAACCAGTAGTTGTCTACCAATGTCAGATACACATCATAGAAAGACAACTTCACAATGCACTTTCAAACAATGTAACCCTGTCCTTATTTAATAATAGCTGATTTTATGCATTAAGAACCTACCCCAGTCACTTTATACATCACTTCTTTGGATTTCAAGTTACTAATGCTGCATCATACACCTGTCTCAAAACACCAGCAGCATGTTACTTGTACTTTTCAACTCTCCATCTCCAATACTCTGTGACATGTCTAACACTTCAGTTCTTACATACATGGGAAAATGGTTTCTGTTTTCTGTTCTGTTCCTTCAAAAACAGATTCTTGGTTCCTTTCTTCTTAGAAACTCAAAAAACTGTAGTAAAAGGGCTGGAAGGGTGGTTTAGCAGTTCAGACCATATTCTACTCCAGCAGAGGAATTAGGTTCAGTTCTTAGCAACCATGTTGGGTGACTCTTAACTACCTGTAATTTGAACTTCTGGTATCCGACACACTTGTCTAACTTCTAAGGACACCTGCTCTTAGGTGTACATACCTGCATCAGACACACACTGAGATGCATAATTAAAAATAAAATAAATCCTTTAAAAACAAATGATCAAAATTAAAGATGCTAATTTAAAGACAGGACAACAGGCCCTACCATATTTATCTATATGTAGATTCTAGCAGGATTTTTTTTATTTTACCTAGATACCTCATATCATTATCATAATTAATAAATGCCCCTAGAGGAGACTAGAGAGAAAACTCAGTAACTAGAAGCAATTGTTGATCTGGCAGAATCTGAGGGTCCCAGAACCCATATGGGAGCTCACAAAGCTCCAGTTTCCAGGAAATTCAAGTTTCAGGAAATTCAATACCAGTCTCAGGAAATTAAACCCCCTCTTCTGGCCTCCATATGTACATACAAGCAAAATATTCATATATGTAAAATATATAAATAAATAACGTTTGAAAGCTACATAACTTATTGAATAATGAAAAAGTCATTTAAAGATGAGGCTAAAGTGGATGAATAGATTCTCTAAAGATTCATTGTTAGATAGTGAGTGGCAATGTTTGACAACCTGAAGAAACAGTTAAATCACAACTGTGAGACTGCCATACCATAGCCTCCAAAAACTATACCTTGTTTGGTTTTGGCCTAAAATGAAAAGGAGTAACTTTAATCTTGAAGTGAAGAAAACTCATTCACATGTAACTTGAGCAACAACATTCAGAATAAAATACCCTTTGCTCAGAGTGTTCTTAAATATTTTAAATGTCCAAACTACCAGTTGTTTGTGTGTTATTTAGAGAGAGAGAGAGAGAGAGAGAGATTGTCACCTTAACTTGTAATTTTTCCAAACTGTAAAAACAAATAATATCTGTCCATTCTAATTCATTTAGAAAATGGAATGCCTCCCTATGTTCCTTTAAAAAGAGAAAGACATGGAAAATGTGATTTTAAAAAAGCAAATCATACCACATCAATTCTACTTATTCATTCTTCTTCCCCCAGTCCCCTGTGATAGCAAATACGGTTTCTTCAGCAGTCCACAAGCAACTAATGCCATACATCATGTGTGTACCCAACTGAAAAATACACACACCATGAATAGCCTGCTTAGGAGGCCAAATAGACATGCAACCAAAGCTCATAGAAAACAATTTATGCTGAGACTCACAGAAATATTTCCAGTGTATATATCCTCGTCACTTGACCAAAAGTGGAATGATCAGATTTAGGAAAAGACAAAATACACCAGTCTGGTCAGTACAAAGGGTCAGTAGAACAGGAAAGTCTGATTTTTAGATCTGTGTGAGGTAGACTATAGTTGTGGAATGCTATTTTAAGATGTGTTATACGTATTTGTGTTGTGGAATATTTGTTTTAATGATGCAGAGATGTGTTGCATTCTTTTATGTTGCATTTGTTTTACTCTGTGAAGCTGTGTTATTTTACCTGTTTAAAACACCCAAAGAGGAAAGAGACAAAAAGAGTAAAAAGAGCAAAAACCAATCAGTTGCATATAGCCCTGATTATCAGAAGCTTGTGGGAATCTGAAATATGTTATCAAGGAATATGAATTCTTTTGAAATATTTCACTAAGGTTTTTGACTTGTGATGGTGTTAATAAATGTAAGGACAGCAATGGGGACAGAGCGGTGTGATCTGAGGAAACACAAAGATCACGCCTTACGCCAATGTGAGAAATCATTTTCATAGTATAATAAAGGAAAATAAAGTAACATTATGACGGTCAGCTGTGCTAATTGTTCATCATACTGTCTGGGTTTATAAGAACATTCTTTCCAGTGATGAGGACAATAGCATTCTAATTTTGTAAGGAAATATCCTGAGGCAATTGTTACACCTCTTACAAACCATAGGTCTAGTCCTTTGTTGCTTAATACAGAGCTCATACAGACAAAGGATGCAAAAGAAATGTACCAGAGAAACTTTATCTAGGTGACTGATAGTTCATTTATATGTCATGCGCTTTTCTCATTTTATTTAAGAGGGCTAAGGCTATATATTTAGTGTTCCTTCTCTCTCTGGGGCATCATAGGAATCATGAACACACGTAAAATGATGACCAAAGTAGCATCCAAGGATTTCAATATTTTATGAGGGTAGAAATTTCTTCAAGCTGCAATATTTTGAGATCCTTTATATATGTGTGTGTTAAAGCGCACCTTCCCATTTTTAGAAGTGAACCAAAGACAACTGTCTATGACAGTATAACACTAATTTTATGAATGTTTTCCACAGCTAATCTATATCAAACCTACATGACTCTCAGTAGCATCCATTAATATAATGTCTTACATTGGGTTATGCCAATGAAAAAAAACATGTATTTCACATTTTAATATATGCGTCTTGAACATTTTTAGTGCTTGTCAACAGGAAGTTTAAAATCATTCCTGTTAGCTAACTGTGGCTCAGAGAATATATTTTTCCAAGTCCATGTCTTAGAACATGAATGTTATTTCATTGCCTGTGGGTGATGGATTTGTAGCAGAGCAAGGTCTTCATGACGATGTAGTCAGATGACAACTGGGACCACTGAGGACAGAGGATTTGCCTCCTACATGTCATGTTAAAAGTCAGACAGGGGGCCTTAGTTCTTAAGTATGTGGGCCTTCCAAAGAGCTGCTTGGATGATCTAGTAAAACAGTAGTTATCCTTACTCCAGCCCCACCTCCAAATTCCAAAGGAACAAGACAGACCTCATGGATTTTATAAACTCCTGTATCAGTCCTTACTATCAACACCCTATTTGATACTCAAGCCCATCCTAATCTGTGTAGGAAGGTCTGTTCAAACATAAATGTGAGGGATCTTGGGTTTTATCAGCATACTGTACACTACAATCACCATAATCTAAAATTTTTTCAGAATTCTATAATACCTCAAATTGAAGATTTATACAAACTACCCTTGAAAAATCAGTGCCCATACTCAAAAGTACTTCTAAGAAGTCATGTCAAACTAAAGTCACAGGGGATGCTGCAAGAAGTTAACAGTGTAGGTAAATGATTCTTTAATATCTTACAATGACTTAAAGCTTTCTTCTCTATTCAATGCAAATAGTTAAAGTAAACAATAATTCCAGAAACTTGAGCAGTAGTTTAAGACTTTAAAATGTGCATGCGATAGTGACCTTCATTTCACAACATCATTCATTCTACCCTGGTGGCTATGTGGACTTGGCAAGGTATCTAGTCACATGGTTCACGCTTTAGTATTTCACTCTGTGTACAAACAGTAAGAGCTGCTGTAAGACAAACTTGGTTTAATGAGTTAACACAGGTAAGTAACTCAATACTGCTGGACCTGTAAATGTGCTCTAACTGATCTACAGAAGACCATGTATATTAGATAATACCACACCATACACATGTTAGAAAGGACTACGATGTGATTTTCAAAATAGTGCTTGAAAACAACAGGATGGCTAGATTTCATCAGGATCTGCTCAACATTGATTATGTTCCTATTCTCATATAAATAAAATAGTTAATGTGAAAATGGAAGGCAGACAGACATCCATTAGCAACAAAGTGTGCTTTACCATTGTTTGCAAGGAGACAAAAGAAGTAAAAAATGTTACCTGGGCTTTTCTACTCCTGTGACCAGAAGAATTCCAAAATTAGACAGATCTACCATCCAGGTCTCAAGGATGACTAAAGTGTTCATTAAAAACTCGTTAAGATGATATAGTGAATACTTCATAGATATTTCTAATACAATGAGCTTTCATAAATTATGAATCCTAAGAAATGCATATTGGCTCCAATTGATTGCATATTTAAGTAGTTCAAGGAAACAATATCTAATTATTTTTACAACTTAAATTATATTTTCAAAGGAAAGGTAATATTTACACTGGATGCTCTTCTGCCACTTGGCATCTATATATCACTCAGCTGAGGGCTCACTTTTTCCCCCCAGAACATCTCCAGATCTTGCTACCACCTCTCCACTCAGGACTGGAGGCTGCTGAACACATCCCTGATGATAATGCTACTGATGAAGTTGCTGATATGCAGCACAGTTTACATTCCATAGCATTGTGGCAAATGCTGTGCCTCTGGGTTAATCCTTATCCCTACAAATGTGTACAATAAGGCAGTATTATCTACCCTGTTTTATTCTGTAAAACAAAACAAAGGTACTCATAGTGGTACTCATGATCTCATGCAAGCAAAAAGGAACTCTAACTCCAACTTGGGCACTTTCACTGCAGTGCTTACAGTCTTAACGGTAGGACCTCATCTCCTTTACTTTATTTACTCATTGCATAGGAAAGCCCCTGGCTAACACTGAGTCTCAAGTTCAAAGTTCAAAATTGTGTGATAAGTGAGTTGAAATAATGCATTATAATGACAAATGCTTAAAAGACTAATAAAATGTATTCTTTTACTAGCATAAATGAGGAAATAATGGGACACTATATGCTGCTTAATGACATTTGCCCAGTCCAAAAGTATCAACAATGCAATAAAAAGTCATATATATATTCCTTATGAACATATTTCTTATATATTAAATTTAATATACTCATTAAAACTCAGGGGGTCTTAACTGATCCCGCAAATCCTATAAATTTTCATATATTTTAAAAAAATTACACTTCATATGTTATTTTGTGATATGTGTATATGGGTGCTCATGTGGCATGGTTTACATGTGCAATTACAACTTTCAGAAATCAGCTTTCTCTTTGCATGATGTGGGTCCTGCAGACCAAACAAAACCAGATCACAAGGCTTGGTGCCAAGTTCCTTTACATGACTGAGTCATCTCACAGACCCAACATTTTGTATCTAAATAACATTTTTAAAGTATTAAAAATAGTCTAATGAGGAAGAGATAGGAAAGTCCTACCTTAGAAAGGATGAATCCTGACATCGAAGCCCAGAAACTCACAAAACTGGTTAGTGTGAGAAAGAATTATCGACTTTATTCTCTTCTGGTCACTGGCTGTATGTTAGGAAACAACCCAATATCCTGAAGGTCTCCCCCAAGAAGAAAGGGAGTCTCAGCAAGGAACAAAGGCCATGTTGCTATCAAAGATCCACAATCATATTCCCACATTGCACATGCAGACAATTAATGTTACAGGCAGAGGATACCAAAGTGGAAACATTTCAATGTGTATCAAATTGAAAAACATGTCAGGTGCATAGTAAGCAAATAAATGGTTTCTTGGGTGTTGTTCTTAATGGGTAATAGAAAAAGCAACTCACAGTAAAGCAATAAGGGCTCAGTAAATTGTGATGGGAAACAAAGATGAATGGCAGCATGCGAGGTTTATCTCATACAGTTTCCCTTCACATAGAGCTTGCCCACAAACACTAGAAACAATGTCCTTTTGCATCTCACAGGAGTACTTGCTGGAAGGAACCTGGCTGCCTGGAATGACAGGAATGGTGCTTTACTTTTTTCAATAAAGCAAAGCTCACACAATGGCAAAGGAGAATAATGGGAATGTACACCTACCTCGAGGACAGGGGCACACTGTGTCTTTGAAACATGAATTTCATTTAAAAGGCTATTTATCCCTCTGTCACTAAGCACTGCCACTAACTCATTTCTAAGACCTCTTTACTGCAATGTCCTAAGATTTCCCCATGTATGCACTCATATCACACTGTAAAGAGAAAGCTATTGGTTTTTTTTTTAATAAAAGACAGAGACAACAAATTACACCACCAGAAGAGTCATACATACATAAAATCCACTGGTGACACTGTTTAGTATCCAGTCCTCAGGAAAGAATGCAAACAACTGGCAACCACATAAATAAATGAACTCTATTCTTCTGCCATGGCAAAACGAATAGAGAGGTCAATGAAGGATTAAAATGTACTGCTAAGGAAGATGATTTCCAAACAGGAGGAGGTGGCATTTTAAGCTATGAAGAAAGACAATACATCACAAAGTACTGCTGAACAGATATAATCTGGAAACAAAATAAAAACAAAACATTAGAAAAAAATGTATTCTTACTGTCAAGAAAATCTGTTGCCATGTCCTGTGAATTTGCAAAGAGCAGGCATAAGTTTTGTAAATGCCTACCATCATTAAGCCAAGTTATAGTAGAAAAGGAAAAAATGGCTGGCCTCTTCCACTGCCTCCTACTCTGTAGAGGTGGGACAAGGAGCACCAATCATGGTGGCAGATGCCCACAGAAAGCAGGGACGAGATGGCAAGCCCTCTACCTGTAAGAACATACTGCTTGCCTTCACATACCTGTCACAAACAAATGTAGAAAATGACTGTAGAAGACGGTAGACATTAACCTCTGAATGTCACATGTGTGTACATGTAAAAGAACATACATCTTCATACATATGTGAATATAAATATACACATGAACACCTACACACAAACTGCATGTAAAATAAACATACTTTTTAACTCCAAACAAAAATGATTTTGTATGTTTTAACCACAAAAAGAATTCTGGAGGAAATAAGGATGTTTAATCTGATTTAGGCATTACATCACACACACACACACACACACACACACACACACACATCACATCACACACAGATGCATACATAGAAAGGTTCTATGATCTACTATCATGTACAATTTTTGTATTCAAAAAAGCATCATAATTAGATTTAAAGTAAAGCCTAATTTTTGAGGAAAGTAAGTATAAAGAGAAGGCTGTTTTGGTAGCTCTTTAGCAGAGCCCTCCCTAGCATTCTGAGGCATCCAAGTTTGAAATTCAGCATAGAAAAAAATCAAATTACAATTAAAATCAAAATTGGGTAAAATATGAAGAAAAACGTTCTCTTTTTGTCTATGAGGCAAAGTATTACTGTGAGGTAAAAAGCATACTCCATAAACAATATTCAGTCATTCCATTCAACTCTATTACAGCTAAAAACTGCAACATGTGTGAACACATGAATATGTACATATATCTGTGTATATGTGTGTGTGTGTGTGTGTGTGTGTATTGTTTTCATTTTCTTCCCTGCTGCTGTGCAAATAGCATGATCAAAAGCAACTTTAGTGAGGAAAGGATTCTCTGGCTTGTACTTCCCAATCTCAGCTCATCGCTGAGGGAAGCTGGAGCAGAAACTCAATGGACCTGAAGCAGAAACAAAAGAGGAAGGCTGCTCGCTGGTTCACCCCATTATGTTGTGTTAGCTTTCTTGTAAGATGGTGGAGACGGTGCCATCCACAATGGGAGGAGCAAGCTCATGTCAGTCATTAGTCAACACAATCAGACATGCTCATAAGCCAACCTGATCAAGGAAATATCCCAACTGAGATTTCTGTGGATTACACTAACTGCGTAAAGTTGACACCTGAATCTAACTAACAGAAGGTGTGTGTGTGTGTGTGTGTGTGTGTGTGTGTGTGTGTGTGTGTGTGTGTGTAAGTATACACAAAAGCTAGCTAATGGATGTTGTCCCTAGGGAATAGAATTTTGTTTGAACGTATATTTCTGAATGACTTTTCATTAATCATTTGAATTTTATTACTGTGCTTACATTTTTGGAATTTAAAAGAAAATCATTTTAGTATTTTCAAGCAGAAAACAATACTGTATGGAAGAAAAATAGCTAGTATTTATAGTTATCATTTTATTCTTTTGTTCATTTTCTTAAATGCAATTGAAATTAAAATACGTTTTTCCCAGGAAGCACAGACTTAAAATTTTAGGCCCTGAAACTAATTTTCTCCAACTCAAGGAAAAAGCTTTGACAAGGAGAAAAGATAAACAAGGTGGACCATTAAACTAAATGGGAAATTGGGGGAAAAGTGCTTGTCAGAATAGAGAATTTTCTTGAAATAACTGCCTTGATGGTTACCTTGGTTTAAGCACTATGATTTTCATTTTCTGGTGTTGAGTCCTACTATAGAATTAAAGCCTTCTATTTTTGCATTATGAAAAAATTCAGAATTTAATGAACATATGCAACTATTAAGCAAAGCTGCTTTGTAATAAGATCTCTAGTATCTAACTACTGGACATGCTGTAATACCAAAGGCTTATTTATTCCCCTCTTTCCTGTTTTCTTCTCTATTCTATTTCTAAAATTTTCCAGGCTGTACAGATATTGATCAAATATTCCTTGACTATCAATGTATCCCATATTTCAAATACGAAGGCAAAAAAGGAGGCACCCAGCTTTTCTGTGCAGAGACAAGGCTCCATCATAGCCTATGTCTCAGGAGGCAGTCAGGAAGCAGGAAGCCTAACATTGCAGGCATGCATGAGAAGGTCTGTAAAATTCTTCTATCTCTGGAGCCCATTCCCTATGGTGTGAGACCTTGCTTGCTCTTGATGCAGGGGGAGGGGCTTGTTACTTGGTTATGCCAGACTTTGTTGACTCCCCAAGGAAGGCCTTACCCCTTCTGAGGAGTAGATGAGGGATAGGAAGGAAGGAGGTAGCAGGGACAGGAGAAGAGGAGGGGAGGGGAACTGGAGTTAGTATATAAAATGAAAATAATCTTTTTAATTAGAAGCAATTCTCCTTTCTCCAGGCCAGTTGATGCTAACATGCATTCTGGTAGATAGAAGTGATAGTCCCGCCTCATTTTCACATGTAACAAGTCAAGTGTGACAAGCATGACCTTTCCTCTTTTTCTTTCACCTTCATTTTTTTTCACCCACCATTGTTTATTACTCTAGTTGGCTGCATGAACCTGGTAGAGCAGGGCCTAAAAATGAAATCTTATGCAATATCCAGCTTATTCGGAGCATTAGACAATTTATGCTCAGAGTAAAAAGTGTACAATCACAAGGACAAAACATAAATGGCAAAAACATGTTTTTTCCATAGAGGTATATAATCAATGACAATAGCCAGCTGCAATGAGTAATCTCAAGTGAACCCACTCCTATCCACTACGCCTGGGAGAGGCATGCAATCGCATTCTAAGAAAAAGCAATGTTATGGAGGAGCAGAGATTATAAGACCTTTGTTTTCTCACACTGTCTCAGAAATCTCCACACACAGCTTCGTTCACAGTATTCCATCACAAATTAATCTTTTTGTTTTGAAATATTTCACCCACATCTACATTATATTTTCATTACATCACCCATCTCTCTCCAACTATTCCTGTACCCTCCACACTGCCCTCTCCAAATCGTTTCCTTCTCCTCTGTAATTATTACTGGGGCATGCACACACACATAATTTACCAAGTGTGGCTAATGCTTTTAATATGTATTGCGGTGTAGGGCAACATATAAGGGGGCCCTGAAAAAACTAACTCTCCTTCTGTTGTGAACTATTCAATGACAGGTGGAGTATTTTATGCTCTTTCTCCATACAAGTTGAAATTTCGATGACTGTGGTCTTATTCATGTATTGTGTGGGTGGTGATACTGTTGGGAGTGCATGGACACAGCATGCCTTGTACCCAGAAGACACAGTGTTCTTCCCGTTCCTCTGGCTATAACAATCTCCCCGTGCCCCCATCCTTGGTACTCCCTGAGCCACGGGTGTAGGAGCTGTATTACAGAAGTGCTGTACAGGGATAGGTCCTCCACAGACACAAACATTCACACAGCAAACATTTCTGTCTTCTGCAGAATCCTGTAGTCTCCTGCAAAACAAGAAGCTTCTGCAATTGTACTAGGGAGCTACACTTAAGCACAAAGTCTATGTACATGGCAGTGGCTCTGCATGACTCTTTATAGTCTTCAGTCTATTTATGTATGAAAGCAACAAGTATGAATTCCATAAACTGGTAGGTCTTACCCAATATTAAAATCCTGATATAGAATGAACCAGAATATCTATGTATTTGTTCTTCAAAAAAAATTGAATAAAATGTCTCAACACAGCAAAACTGTTTTTTTTTTGGAGAAATGTATGATAAGACATTGGAGACTATGTGAAAGGGGGACCCAAAAAGAAAAACACAAATGACAATGTCTGAAGTACAGAAAAATGTCAGACAAGATGTGTTCTAAGTGAGCGTATCCAAGGTAAATAAAGAGTGACAAACAAGTAACTAAGTTTGAATGAATGTTGACAGGTTTTAGTCAATCGTGGGAAGCAATAGTTCAGTGCTGCAGTCTATCTCGTTCAAAATATTGTTCAGTTGTCTCTTTTAGACTTAAAAATATATATTAAACATCTTTCAAACAATGTATTTTCATCATATTTATCCTACACTAACTCCTCCCAGACCCCCCTCATTTCCCTATCCAACTTCATGTTCGTTCTCTCATAAAAGAAAGAAAAGTAGAAAAACCCCAGAAAAAATTTAAATCAGCAAGACAAGAAATAAAACAAAAAAGTCACACAAACAAATAACAATAAAAATGGTATCTGTTTTGTATTGACCTGCTAGGGCACAGGGCCTGCTTTGCATTGTGGTTAATATAGAGAATTACACTCCATTAAAGAAAGCTGGTTTCCAGACTCCTAGAAGGTATCAGTTGCAAATATCTTCTTGGTTAGGAGAATAACTTTGTGTTCATTTCCCTCTTCTCAGTGCTGGGAATTTGTCTTGTTTGAAATAGCATCTTTCAGATTTTTAAACAGAATTATTACTCAGGATTAGCTTGTGTGACTAAGAGGGGAAAACATTATATAAAAAAATGGAAGGCCATCAGTCAAAGACAGAAGCAAAAGCCACTGCAGAAGTTTTCAAATGGTTGGTTTCCATTCAAGAATGCATTTTGAACTTCTCTCAGACCAATCTCTAAACCACAGATATGAGAATATGTGATTGGGCAGGAAATTAAATGAATTCTGAAGGAGCATGAAAATCTCATTTTGATTAAGTAGGTGATAATGTGATAAGAGAGGCAGAAATATATCCCAAGGAGCATGCCCAGGAGCCCTTCCATCTGGAGACTCAGGACTATTCTACAAAGACAGTACCTGAGTGATGATAGCTGGAAAAGCTAGAAAAAGTAGAATTCCAGGACTAACATGAAGGCCTAGATGGCAAAGTGGGTGATGGAGGGGTAACTAGATCTGCAGTAACCACCTGGAAATTCTTAGATAAGCTAATTCCCAGATTATACCATTACCAATAGAATAACACTTAGGGACTGGGAAAGGGGTAATGTTACCATCTTTCTGAATAACCGACATGCAGATTAAAATTTGAACATCACTATAATAAATAAAGGAATTGGGGTAAAAGCAATGTTCTTCAAACATTGGTAATTATCAAATTCAGTACCAATGAATCTGTAACATCAGAATTGGACCAAAAAAGCAAAGAAGTCAAAAGCCCCAGGGACTGACAAGAATGCATTCTAATCCCTCCAGACGATTTTCTAGGTTGCATGGATGAACGGTCAAGTTTGGAAACTACTAGAGTAACAGAAAGAAACCAAACTTGAGACCATGTCACTGACAGGTCTGAGATGCAAGTTGAATGAGCATTTTATCCAAGCTTCCATTAGAGTGAGGAAAATCTGACACAATAAGCTTTTAGGGGGGAAAAAAGATGTGCTCCAGTTGTTCTTTTGCAGACTTTGGTTCATTGTTTGCTCACTGCTGTCAGAGCTGGGGTGGGGCATGGCAGCGGCGGGGTCTGAAGCACAGCATGGAAGCAGAAAACAGTAGAAAAAGTATTTCTTTCACCATGAGGAAGTGAAGAGGGAACAAAGGAAGCGAACAAGGTCCTGTGATCCTCTGGAAGCATGTGTCCTGCAGCTTGAAGGCATCCACGTAGACCAGAAGTTTCCACAGCCTCCTAATGTGCCATGGTCTGAGGACAGCTGTTAATAAATGAAACTTTAGAACAATGATTCTCCAACTGGGTTGAGAACCCTTTTGCGGGGTCAAAGATACTAGATATCCTGAATTTTAAACATTTACATTACAATTCATGATAGCACGAAAATTACAGTGATGACGGATGATGTAGCAATGAAATTTATTTTATGGTTGGGAGTCACCACAACATGAGGGACTGTATTAAAGGGTCAGAACATTAGGAAGGTTGAAAATCACTGCTTAGGAGGATGCCAACCAAACCATAGCAATATGAGGAAGATATCCTGTGTATATGTTGTCCTACTGGTTGATTAATAAAACACTGTTGGCCAATAAGGAAGCAAGATAGGTAGGACTACTTCCCCCATGAGCAATGAGTCAAATTTCACAGAAGTGTCACAGAAAGAATCAACTTATTGTTTAGTGTTTAAAACAACAAAACAAAACAAAATAAAAAACATTTTTAATTGAAGTGTATAAGAGTATGGAAACTGTACAAGTCATGGACAACTGAACAAATGCTATAGCAGACTTGAGCACAGAAAAGGTGCAAAGTCAATTGCCAACCATTGACGTTCTTTGCTTAGAGAGGCAGATACTGAGATGGAGCCACCCAATGCTGTCACCACCACCCAGCATGATATACCACAGTTCAGGTAGAATGCTGTCATTGGACTCACTGGATTTGATACTACCCAAGACTGAAAAGTTAGAAGAAAGGCCAGAAAATGGTAGGTGTCCTGACTGAGGTCACAATGCCAGGAAGAGCCAAACTAATGCTAGCATTCTGATTCCCAGCTCATGGTACCTATCTTGTATCACACTGTATGCCCGAAAAACAAGAAATGTGGTCAGTGATTTCAGTGGGACCTAACTAAGGATTCAATGGAGAGAACAAAATACAAAATTTCAGGTCACTCTGAACCCATGGTTCTAGGTAATTAAATATAGCTTCTGGCATGAATTATTAGAATAGACCTAGAAAATGTTGTTACCAAACACAAGAAGGAGTGACCTCTGCTGCTTAGCATTTGTAGGCTTGGAAGACCAAATGATATTAGCATCTTCATAAGGCCCCACTCCATATCTAAAACACATACAATATTTTACACATACAATAAAACAATCTGCTTAAATTTCACGGGAAGGATAACTCTGTTCCAGCTGACACTGTTGATTAATTCTGATAAGAGCTTGCTCTAAAGTGTCCCTGGCCGACATTGTAACCTGACAACTCACCAAAGGCAAGCACCCCATTGTTTACACAGCAAGCATAGGAACAATAAGAATACTGAAGCACCATCTCTCCCTTCCCTGGATCTGTTTAAGAAGGATGTTTGAACACTATTGAAGACTATGTCCATATTGAAAGTTTTATGGAAGGAATATAAATACAGTGACATGTCCATAAAATTTCTTCCTTTATTATCCATTTTGTTTGAAAGTCATTGAAAATCTGGCACAAGAGAGACCAATAAAGTAATTTCAAATGTGTCTGTGTTCTCTGAAAGTCAGTTTTTTACTTTCCTGTGGGTTTTATTTTATTTTTTTCAAATATTTACATAATATCTTTTATTGCTAAGGAAAAGCACTGAATAATCTTTTAAGTGAGCATACAAACCAAATGGGTTTCATTCTATCATATATATACATATAAATAATATAATATGTATACATATATGTATAGGTTATCATACTTCATGCCGATTCATTCTCTTCTTCCCAGTCATCTCCTGCACCCCTGTTCCTGCAATTTGGTTTCTTTTCTCCACCTCACTAGTTTCCCTTCTACTTCCAAGTCACATGTACCATATCCCACTCTCTTTTGCACACTCTCAAGAAAATTTTAAACTAAGAATCTCTTGCCACTTTAGTACAACACCTTTGCCAGTCACTACAGAGCACTGTATCACTGAATTCCCACAATATTTAGTCTGCAACTATTCAATGTTAAATCCTAAAGAATGCCAAAGTCTGGAATTCAGAGAAGAATGAGATAAAAGTGTCTCCATCTGCTTGTTTTCTTTCTTCGGTGAGGTGTGCAAAAGAAAACAAGCGAGTGAGATTGTGATACAGAACCAGATCAGAGAATATGCAGATGGCAACCCTTCGATGAGTCTGGGAAGACAGACTGCAAAAGGCCTGAATACCTGATGTTCAGGCTAGGTTTTATACATAGTCAGCATCACCCCCCAGGACAGATGGGGTGGCCTAGGTAAAGTGCCCCTTCTGGCCATCTCCTTTCAAACTCTAAGTACACACATAGAATCTATCACTTCATTAGAAGTCAGACCATCAGTGATAACTCCTGGCATATGATTGTCAGTCTGTCACTTTGAGTCTTTATATTTTCCTTTTTGAATGTCTTTTCCTTTCCATCTAATTATATGGCCAACTTAATTCATATGGTCAAAACATAATTCATCCCTTGGTGAAAACTAGAGTTACTCATATATTTTAGATTTCCAAAGATACAGCATGAATAAACTGTTCACTATTGCTTCCAAAGTAGTAGACATTTGGTAAGTCATATGCCACTAAATTTATTATTAAGTAGTTTAAATATGTTTACAAAGTAGCTTTTGTGTTTGAAATAGTGAAGAGCAATATTTTTCATATTTCTTTAAAATTAACTTAAAAAAGACAAATTTCCACACATTTTCTTGATAAAAATTGGAAATTTGGAATTGAATCCATTAACTCTAGTGAGTACTTTTTATTGCTTCCTTGCAACAATTTTTCACACCCCTGAAAAGTTTCAGTATATTCTATGCCTGCCCACATCATTGCTTTAGTGATGACTTACTTAAATAGTATCTGCAGAGAATTTCAGGATTCTCCTAGTAGTTTGGGACACAGGTTCTTTGCCCTTGAGTGTCTTTGTGTGTTAAGAGCATTTGAATAAATTTACCTAATGTTAAGTTTTGACACAGGATGAAAAGAAGTCACAAAAGTTCAGAGTGAAGTCTTCAGTGCTAAAAATTGTTTTTCAAATAAGGTCTCACTCTATGTATCAGGCTGGCCAGGCTGGCTTTAAACTCACCAAGATCCTTCTGCTCCTGCATGCATGTGGAGGGACAGATCAAAGGCACGCAAGCACTACACCAAGCAAAGCCACTTTTCATGTAGTTTTCCTTAACAAGCAACACAAGAAAACACCACACAATATGCCATTCATGAGCTCAGTAGACATTTGTCCACCACATACATGTTGGGGTCTAGGACTAAAGCAGAAACAAAATTAAAATGATTTCTACCTTCCCTCCGTTGTCACTATTTTGTCAGATTAGTAAAGAAATAGAATGGTGTAGTTTACTAGGATGATTAGCAACCATGAGCAGCAGGTAACTTAACATGAGAAAAATTGGGCATAGAACCCATGACTTGGTTCAACAGAAGTAACTAAAGATCATCTCAGACGGTGAAGGATTTCCCCCCTGAAAGCTGCCAGCATGAGCTGGAACCCAAAAACCCTGTAGGAGGAGGAGAAAACCAACCCCACAAATCTGTCTTCTGACCTCCAGACAGGCATCCTGGCATGTGTGCCCACATAAAATTAATTAAAAATTAAAAAAGATTCCAGAGCAAACACCAATCAGTAAAAAACACAGCTAGTTCTTTGAGATAAAGTGTGACGTGCCTCTGACTTAAACAGCAAATTCCCACATGGAACAATGAAACCCTTAGAGTTGCCAACTCACCATTTATTGTTGGTGTGAGAAAGGCATTTCAATAGATGAAACACAGACCATTTACTCAAGCTCCTACAGGGTAACTCATTTTACATGTGTGGTTTTGCAGAAGGAATCTCTCAGGATCACAAACTCTAAGTCATAGAAGGAAGAATCAATTGCTATTTAGCAAAACCTAAAAAGGTAAAATAGTAGTTGAATATTAAGTATGTATTTCTGTATGGACAAATGTCCCTCTGGGGTAACACACAATACAGGACATGAAAGCAAGCCCAAGATTATAACAGACTCACGGCAAATGTCAGTTATTGTCATTTTATGTCTGTGTCCTTTTTTTTTTTCTAAACTATCATTAGAGGTGTATTTTCCTCCAGCAAAAGATTGCATCTTTAATCTTAGAGGACAATATGAACAAGGTAAAGAACTCCCAGTAGAGATTATCTTTCATCTCCAAGGGTAAAGAGAGCAGTTGGCTAGAGAAATCCCAGTGCAGATTAGTATGCAGAAAGAAAGCTGTGTGGTCCATACCCTTTTGCTTGGGTTTGTAAAATATAACCAAATGCTAGGGAACTTTCATTCTTGAAATCCTGCTATTGAGCATAGAACACAATGACAACTCACTGAATCTTCTATGAAACAGAAGTCACTATAAAACTACTCTAAGCACTCAGAGTTAACAGCCACAGGACAGGTGCTATTAATTGAACCCTCATAACTCTCCCGTTGCAATACTCACTTTCATTTTATATATGAGGGCACCCAGTGTAAGGAATCTTTAAGGACAAAATTGAAGAACAGTCTTAGGGCACATAGGAATGCATGACTTTAACTGATTTCACAAGCCTGTTATTTTAATTTCTGTACTTAAAAGTCATCTCCATGGCTTTTCAAGGATTCCTCTTTAGCCAATGTACAGATCCTTCATCATGTCACCTCAACACGGAATCCTAAACCCATTCATCATAATTTGAGCTTCATTATAATATCATAGTTTCAGGTAGAGTCCATCCAGAAATGACAGCAATTAGATTTAAGAAATATATTTCCTATCTTAAAGGTATTTTCAGGTTATGCTTTTTCCTCTGTCTCATTGCTCTGAGTATTTCCGTAGCTATCTCTGAGCTTGTCCTTGTGTAACAAACTCAAAGCTTGAAAGAGAATCTGATTATGCCTTTTCTCGATCCAAACCTTCCATGGCTCCTCAGGCCAACCTCCCAAGAGACTGAAGTGGATTTTAGAAGCTCAAGTATGATTGAATCAACGGGAAAACATACTGTGTTCCTTGAAAGAAAGTATTACCAATCTGTATATTCTCCATGAATTAATCTGAAAATTAAATACAACTTCATTTTAAATTTTATTAGAGTCATTTAGTAAATTAATTTATGAAGTTGTTCTAAGGAATAATTTTTTACAAATTTGTTAATATTTAACTATAAGCAATTTAGTTAGATAAAAGACAGAAACAAGCTTATGGAACCAGTTGACACATAAAGAATAAAAACATGCATGTTACATATACAAACACATAAATGTACAAATAAAAGCTCTGAAAGGGGCTGTAGAGTTTATGTTATAAATACAGGCCCACAAAAATCACAGTAAATATGTACAAGTACAATTCTAACACCATACACACTCACTCGTGCATGTGCGGCACATACACACACACGGCATTATCAGTTCAGTTTATGAAAAACAATTTGTGATATTCTTTCCAAGTACACCTGAAATACTATCTAATAAATTTAAAGCAACAAATATGTTTCCACAAAGAGCATGATGCTAATATAATTCTGTAGCAGATACTGAATAAATTTTCTATATAAATATATCCCTGAGCTAGCTGGAACTTTACCAATAAACACTTAATTTACAAGTGTAAGTGTGGCTACAGAAATAAGAGCACAAGGAATATACCTGAACTGAGAGCTACCATTGGTCCTCCAGGATGACTCCATCTTTTAATGTTTTGCGACTTTATATTTGTAGGAATGAGTGTTCACATAACTCTTATGCTTGATCATTTCCCATATAGTATTCAACAAAATAGATGAGATACTTCATGCTACAAATCACAATAATAGTTTGTTAGATGATTTAAGTTAAAGAGTTCTGAGCAATTTTAATGGTGTCAGTGGATAAAGTAATGGAGTTTATATTTAACTGATGAGTTTTTCCATTCGTGGTTGTTTTTGTTTACTTTTTAATCCGGATTTAACTGCTTCATAAGATGACAAAATTTCATATTAGAACAGGATAAGCATCTTCAAAGACAGTAAAAAGAGGAAAAGCTGTCAAACAACACAGTCCTTTCCCAACCTGTCTCTGAAGAGGACAGCATTGCAGGGAATACCGGGTCCTCAAATTATCCTCCATACAGAAACGAAAGCAGCATGAAAGAATAAAGTCATGCAAATAGGCAGTTTTGTTTGTTTAAAGAACAGATTTGTAGATGATTTGTTCCATGAACTGTTGGGGCTTACCATCAGCACCTCTGCCATATTACTGAAGTACCTGCGGGCATAATTTTAGGTACATTGAATTTTGGGAATTTTTTTTATCTATAACTGTTATATTTGTATCTAAAACTGCACTTAATTTTCCTACCACAGTCTCAAACTACAATAATTCTCACTTCACTTGCTGTCCTTTTCTAACCAACTGCCAATCTCCTCACCTGGGAATAAAGATACCTGTTGAGTCCTCCCCTAACCCTCGGAACTGAAAGTGGTACAGAAGAAACTCTCCTATCCAGACTGGTTTTAGCATCAATGGTTCTCAACCTCTGGTTCATGACCTCATAATGGTCACTTATTAGATATGTATATAAAGGTTCATAACAGAAGCAAAATTACAGTTATTAAGGAGTCACAAAATAATTTTGTGATTGGGGGTTGCCATGACACAGGGAACTGTATTAAAGGGTTGCAACATTAGGAATGTTGAGACCCACTGAGCTCGTCCTTCATATTCTCCAATCTGACTGTATTTCTCTCTTCTCATATAACCCCTCATGCTCCTGAAATTTTAATCTTCCCATGCATGATAGATAGTAAACCAGTTGTCTAATTCACAGGGGGAGAACTAAAAGAAGAATACTCAGATCTGTGTCCTCAAACTCCATCTCTAAACATGTAGAGTACTCTACTTGTGCCTTTGCTCCTACATTGCATAGAACGGTCTATGAAATATGGCTGTCTTGTGATGCCTCTGTATCTCTTTCTTACCCTTACCCTAAAATAAACCTAAAACTCCCACAGGCAGAGGACAGAAACAGATGGAAGAAGGATGGTGGAGGAAAGATTTGCCCTCAATTCCTGGTGCTGACCCACCTATGCATATCCTCACAGACCCTCTGCTTGTCCTTGGAGACTTTGAAAGCAGTCTACATCTTCTTTTTTCACTTTCTCAGATTCCGTTATCCTTGGAGCACTATGTGCTAGTCCATGAGCTGTGACAGCCTTCCATCTGTTGAGACTAGTGCTGAAATCAGAGTTCACAACGTACCTGTTATAACATGCCTCAGATCCCATTATAACATGCCTCACACCCTAGTTCATGTTCTCACCTTTTCCAGAACTTGGTAATTCTCAATACGCATTCCTTCTTCAGTTCCCACACACCAGTGCTCAAGAATTGCTGTGCTCGCACATCAACCAAAGACAAAGAACCTTTGAATCAATTCTAATGTTTATCATCCACAAAAACCAACATCAGAAGGCCCGTGGTGTTCTTAGGATACTTTCTTCCATCTCCTTCATAAGCAGAGAAATAACCAAAAAGCAATAATGTCAAGAAAACATACAGATACTCCCTGCTGGGTTTGACAACATGTGGAGAAGTTAAATAATTTCAGGAAGCTGAGGGAAAGTGAATCACTCATTTCTCAGAATTGACAGTTAAGAGCCTTTCTGTTTTAGGAACCCCCCCCCACAGTGCTTTGTAATAGTTACTTGTGAATAAAACAAATAATAGGTTCAGGCCATGTTAGAATTAGGAATGGACCCTGGGAGAATTTGTAGAGTGTTCTCTGGTAGGCAGAAGTCTGTGGAGTTCAAGTTTATGGGGATGAAGTTGTAGACTGCTGTTATAGGAGCAATATAATGGGACCTACAACTTAGAAAGTGAATTCAAATTTCATTCTTCCCCTTTTTCTTCCCATCTTTCCCTCTATAGTCTTTAAAAATGTCTGACAGTATTCTTTTATTTCTTGTCCTGTTCTCAATGCTTCTGGCCTTTATATTCAGCACCTGATTCACAGCATTCACCATTCTCATTGTTCCCAGATCATATGACATAGCTTCAAACTGTTGATACCTTGTCAATCTATCTTTCCAACAGGACCAAAATCTTTATACCAAACTGCATGTCATACATGTCTTAGATGTGTCTATCACTGAGGAAAGATTTAAGAAAAATATATATCAGCCTTTGTAACACTGAAGACCCTTTATTAGGATTGGGTCGCTAAAGTTGAAGTTTCTGATTGAGAAGAAAAATCCCCTCCACTAAAATTTCAATTTGACAATGTAAATCTTCAGTGTAGTGGCGGTTAAAGCAGCATTTAAATAATACAAAACCAATTCTGAAAACTTCATTTTCACAGATGCTATTTGAACAACTGTCTAAACCTCTGGCTTAGAACTGTCTGATGACTAACACTCCTCAGACAGACCACAATTTATTCTTCAGAAATCTCATATAAAACACATATTTTCATCAGAACCTCTGAAATTTGTCATTATGTACTAAAGAAAATTGAACTGTCTCTGTTTGGCATAGATGTATATTTGAACTCCTTCTCACTTCCTAGCTCTTCCAAATAAGATTCTCTTACCACAAAAAAAAATCTTGTTACTGTGAAATGACCTTAGTTGTTCTGTAACATTGTGCAGTCAAACATGTCCATGACTTAAAATTCTCTTGGCAGGCAAAAATCCTTCTTAACCCTCTATTCCCAATATAAACATCAGTACTCCTTAGAAATCTCCCAGTAGAGAGTTCTTTATTCTCTATGCTTGCTTACATTTCCATGCTTTTATAAAGCATAATAAATCATATTTTAATACAGTTGTTTATATGTCTGACAGCCCATTTCTGAAGGACAAGAATCTCCTCAAATTCCTCTTAGTGTCCCCATCACCCGGCAATAGACAATGATACTTGTTAGATGACTAATAGATTCTTCAAAAGCTCAAGAAGCCGTACAACTTTCAATAATGGAAATAAAGAAATGTACCTTTGATGAAAAAAAACGTAAAATTATTAGAGTCCCTCCACATACAAAAAAAATCAGCCTGAAATTTCCCATCATCATCCTTTCTATGTTTTCCAATGAAAAAACAATATATGAGGTATTAGCCTGTGTGGTAAACACAAAATACAAGAGCTGCTTTTCAAATTTAACACTAACACTCAACAACTGCACAATCTTGAACAGGTCACTTAATTTCTGTGTGTCATTTAGCTTATGCAAAATGGGAATAATAACTGCTCTATACCATGGGTGATTATAAGGACAGAGGTATTTAATACACTAAAGAACTCAAAACAGGCACTGCATTGTCATGTAGTAAATCCAGGTTTTGATAAAAAATCAAAAGCAAAGGAGAACAAAAATGACTTCTGTATTAAAATTGCATAATGAAACCCATTGCTGTGTATGAAGTATTTTTTAAAAAGTGCTAAAACTGGGAATTGCTAATTGTTTGCATCAATTCTCAATGTGTTTTTTTAAAAAATAAGAATGGACATCTAAAACCTATTAAACTGATTATTTACTATGTTTTAAGGGCTAATCTTTGCATATCTACTGAAGAATGGCAAGCCACAACAAGGCCAGAATGGGAGGATTAATATCTGAAATATATAAAAAACTTAAAAAAACAAAACAGCAAGAAATGAACAACTCAATTTTTAAAATGCACTCTGGAAGTGGATAGGGAGTTCAATATCTTTAGTCATCAGGAAAATGCAAATTAAAAGTAATTTGAGATACCTTCTCACCCCAGTCAGAACAGCTATTAGCAAAATATCAAAAGACAGCAGATGTTTCTGAGGTTACAGAGAAACATGTAGATTGTTTCATCCACTATGGAAATCAGTATAGAGGTTTGTCAAACAGCTAGAAATAGAACTGGCAAATGACCCAGCTATAACTCTCCTGAACATATACCAAATGGCTATATCCTACTACAGAGATACTTGCTCATCCATATTCATTGCTGTTCTGTTCAAGATAGCAAGAAAAAATAATCAGCCTAGTTATCCATCAAACGATGAATGTAGATTATGAAAATATGGTACACACAATGAATTCTATTGAGCTGCAAAGATAAATAAAATTATGGAATTTGCAGGCAAATGGATAGATCTTGGAAGAAGAAATGAAATGAGTCAAGTAACCAAGGACTAGAGAAACAAATGTCATGTGTTCTGACTCAAATGTAAATCCTTGTTTCAAATCTTCATTTTTACCTGTTCAATTTCGGACACCTACAGAAGCCAGGGAACTAGAAGGGGAAAACTGAAGGGGGAAGATGCCATATATGTGGAGGAGCTGAGAGAACATAGATTATAGGAAAATAGCCAAGGTATTGGGGCCCATAATAATGGCTTCAGGCCAGAGAGTTCGAAACTATCCTTACTCTTCCAAGGTTAAAGACTTAAGACCTAAAGGTCTAAGGCATAGCTACTGTAGGATGTTTGGTCTTGGTCATGGATATCTAATCTAAATAACAAGAGACTTAGTCTAAAGTGTGGTTACTCTTAACCATCAAGGCTAGATAAGGTTTAGTCTATGGTGTAGTTACCAAATATTTGGAGAATTAAGGAAGAAAGTCTGTTTCTTCCTAATATCAACATAAAGAAGTTTGGTTTTTTTGCTATTTTCCTAATTTTGGTTGGGGTATATAAGAAAGTTGAAGAATAAACGTTGCACATTCAGTATTCACTAGATTTCCCTTCTGATTCTATCCTGTATCTCTGTCTTTTCCTTAGCATCATTACCTGCCATTTCTTAATCCACACACCCCCTCTCAGACTGGCCACACAAAGTAGGGCTACTACAGATTGGTGACACAATGTGGGGCTACTACAGATGGCTACTACACCAAGGAGTAAACCAAATGAAGGATCTATGAAAGGCATGGAAACATGCTACATTTTAAAATAGCTAGACAACAAAAAATAGAAGTGAGATATCCTGCATGGCTGGATAATGCTACTTCTAGATGCTCATTTTATCAAACAAATAAAATTCTATTCCAGGTATAGTATGGGGTATCTCATGAGTTGGTGCACAGGGAAACTCCAAAGACCTTGTCAACAATATGCAGCATTGCCATTTCTCTTGGCTGCCTACAAGAAATGGATAATGGGACATCACTCCTCTGCCTGCTGAAGACACCACATACTTCATTTGCAAAATATAGAAAGAGTTGGGGAGAACTGAGCTGACAGCTTCCTGTTTGATGGTTAGATTGTTTGCACCTAAGGAGCTTTGCATGCTACTGGGGGAAGATAAGGCATCACAGTCCTACATAGATATGAACCCTACAATCTAAAAGGTCTATCTACCAGGCAAGTTGCCCCTTTTGGTGCAATAGCAGAATGACTGTTAATCAGGGTAATACACAGGTCTTATGCTAGGTATGAAGCCCATTCTACAGTACAGAATATGTGTCTGGCACTGTAAACAGTTTAAAAAATGGATTGGGAGTTCAAAGACCTTTGTGGAGGAATCTCACTACTCCTGTTTAGCTAAAAGGTCATGGCACCAATTTTAGCTAAATATTGACATCAATATCTATAGATTAATGTTGTTCTCAACCTTAAATGGCAAAATTTCTCTTTGTGGTGAATAACAATGAATGCAGAGACTTGTGGCTGCTGGAGATGTTTAGAAAAAATGATAGTGGATGTCTCATCTCTTAACAGGATGTATATACTACCCCCTCTAAGACTCAAGGAAGGTTGTGAAAGAGGGAACAGAAAGGATGTAAGAGCCAGGAAATAAAGGAAAATATATGAAACATTCTTTTTTTGGCCATGACACATCCAGTTGAGTAACAAATGTAAGTCCACCAGGCTTCAAGGCATACTTCTATACCCAAGACCACAATGACTTCTGGTTAAAATCAGTAGGCTTTAAAACAAAACAAACCAGCATGAGGCATGGGTGTGTGAAAGGAAGGGACTTATAGCGAAGAGGGAGGAATGGCAAGAGAAGTATGGTAGTAACTAAGAGTGGGCATACACAGAAAGACACAAGGACCCGTACTACAGGGTAGGCCCCACACCAAGAGGTAGTTGGCCAACATGAACTGGACCAGATGAGTTTAAGGAGACACAGACAAAGAGAAAACACACAAGTTTGGATGGGTACAGACTGGTAGTGGGTCTGGGAGGAGTTGCGAAGAAGATGAATGGGATCAAAATGCATTGAATGACATTCTCAAAGAATTAGTAAAATCATTATTTTAAGAAGAATATAATACCTACAGGAGATCATCAAGGAACTGTTTTAATTAATAATACAAAAGGCAGACAATAGAGTACCATAATGGGAAACACTTGCTTCTTCCTAAGGGGCAATGACTAGAGGTAGGAAGGTGGCCCTTGCTGACCACATATTGTCCAATTAAATTTGTTCTTGTTGAAAAACGAAAGAAGCATCGCACTGAATAGACATCCTTATCTTGAGTGCTCAAACCCTTCCTTAAAACATCCATCTTCACAAGTCTTGATCCCATCTTGCCCCTTTCTACCTGGTCAGAATCCTAACACTCACCATCTCCCTGACGCTAAAGCCACTAGATTAGGGATTGAGTATGAAATGTCATGCTAATATGTCATTTCCTAGGTGCTATTTCACCAGGTGGCAGTATTATTTTGGCAGACTACGGAAACCTTAGGTGGTCAGTGTCTAATTGGAGAAAGTAGGTCTCTAGGAGGTATTTTCTGTGGAATGTGTGTGTGCATGTGTTTTCCTGGAATTCTCTCTCTCTCTCCCTCTCTTGCTTTTGTCTTTTTCTCCCCGCCTTGTCCACAATGAGGTAACGATGCCTCCTGCCACAAGCTCCACCACAATGATATTCTGTACTGGAAAGAACTCCAGAATACCAGAGCCATGAACTGAATGTATTGAAGACCTTAGCTAAAACAAATCCCCCACTTAAAAAGTTCTCCAAACGTATTTTGCCCATGGCTATAAGCAGGGCAACTAACATGGCCACGATGAAGCTGAACTGCAGCAAGCCCATCTGCACTATGCTCATTCACATGGAGACTATTATCTTCTACCCAAGTCCAGTGTCAGCTCCACTGACAATTTTCTATTCTCAAGTTGGTTTGGAGGCGGCTTTGTCTTACTGCGCTTTACACATCCCCACTTTCATATTCCACTCCCATTGTTCATATAAAGCAGAGGTAGAAAGTGGAAATAAGTCTTGATTTTCATTTTTCTATCCATGCTAGCATCTAATACTCATTTGTTCAATGAATTTTAAATGAAAGTCTTTCTTGAAAACACAATTGAATGACTCAAGGTTTTTCTACAATATAATTACATGTTTCACCATTATACTAGTCAAAATCTCATTCGGTTGGTAAAAGAGTGGCATTTGTGTGATTGTGTATCAGTGAAAATACCTATGCCTATGAGAAGAGTCCATGTACTGGGTACCTGCTGCATGCACTGAGGATACCGAGTCAAACATCTTTATTTAAATGATGAACAGTACAGAACAGAGGTCAACCTATTATGATATAGGCACACAAAAAATATGCAGCAACATGACTTATTAGTGGTGCAGAGCCCATCCTAACAGGGCTGGAGAAAAGTGTTACTTTCTTTTTTTCCATTTTTTTTGTTTTATTTAAATTGGAAGCAAGCTTGCTTGACAGGTCAATCCAGCTCCCTCACCCTCCTCTCCTCTCCCGCCCCCCACCGCCCCCCCCAAGTCCCCACCCCATTCCCCCTCTGCTCCCCAGGGAGGGTGAGGTCCTCCATGGGGAATCTTCAAAGTCTGTCACATTATCCTGGGTCGTATGTAGGCCCTCCCCCATGTGTCCAGGCTGAGGCAGCATCCCTCCATGTAGAATGGGCTCCCAAAATCCTAAACACCATCTAACCCTTGCTATCATTGTGAAAGAGTTCTCTACACTTGCCAGGTCATATGTTAGATATGAATGCACAACTTGTTTCTCCTTGAAATCATCAACTGTGGAATAATTGTGGACATAGATCTCCCATACTGTTCTGGAAGCTGAATAAAAGTGAGGGGTTGTGTCATGGATGCCACTAGCATGCCGTAGTGGCTCTACGTTTTATCATGACCTATCTGCCTTTTAACAATATTACTTTATCTCTTTCCATTTTCACAAAGGCAAACTGCATCTGGATGCTTAGAACCACCAAACTGGCTCAGGTCTTTCATCCCTTCAAATGACTACAATGCTGCTTCCCATATTCTTATGGGGAACCATCAGAGCCTATGAGCCTCCTCTAGTAGTCAGCCTCACTACTTCATATATGGCACCTTGTGCCATACAAAATTGTGCTTTCCCCTGTTAATAACTAAAATGTTTTTCTCTCTTAGTCTTTGGTCAACTTAAAAGCTGAGGAAGTGCCATTTACCTACAGCATTCTTAGCATATAATTTAGCAGCTAGAAATTAGAAACTGCTCCTTGAACATATTGTTCAGCTAATCCTAATTTGAAATACCAGATTATTACAGAATTCGGAGCATCATGTATTATCTTTGGAATTGGTTTAAACATATGGCTGTCAGAAATAAATCCCAGGACAAAATTTTACACAATTTCATTAAAAATATAAGAAAATTGAACAGTGAATTTTGTAAAATTCATGTTCTAGTATGTCACTTTTGATTAGATCAAAGGTAACCACTTCCATTATTGTAAAGAGAAACCTTTTCCTTGAGTGAAGCCTTCCCGCCAGCCTGGTTCTAGAGCTGCATCAGTCCCAAATAAACACACAGGAGGCTATATTAATTATGAAGCTGTTGGCCTTGCTTGTTTCTTACTGGCTAGCTCTGACTTAAGTAATTACCCCATAATTGTTAATCTAAGTATTTCTCTTACCGGAGAATAGTTCCGGGCTTCCTATCCCATGGCTTTACATCTTGACTCTCTGTGTTTCTCCTTCCCAGAGTTCTCCTGGACTCCTAGTCCCACCTATCTTGGTTCCCTATTGGCCCAACAGTGCTTTATTGACATATACATAGGTCTTCTCCCATCACATTATATTAAACTAATTTGATCTATTGACCTTATCAGGAATTATTACTGTACATCATGCACGTACAGTCTACTAATTCCCCACTATTATTATGGTAAGCCTCATCCTACATGAGACATATGATTCAAACATTTCTCTTTCTTATCCTACCAGAAATCCAATTTTTAGAATTAAACCTGAATGAATATAACAAATATTTAAGTTAAACATACACAAGGCAAAGCAAATACATTTCAGATTGTATAAAATGCTTCATTTCTTAAATAAAATTTTGCTTGATACTAAACGATATAGCAAAAATAATCACAAGTCACAATGGATCCTCTCAGTATTCACTTACATTGTGCTGCGTATGCAGCATTGGGCTGGAATGAAATTTCAACGCATTTTTTTTTGTTTTTTGTTTTGTTTTTTTTTTTTATAAGGCAGGGCTTCTCTGTATTGTTTTGGATGCTATCGGTCCAGCCCAGCCTCGAACTCACAGAGATCCACCTGCCTCTGCCTCCCGAGTGCTGGGATTAAAGGCATGCACCACCACTGCCCGGCTGCATTCTCTTTAAAATAAAAATTATGTATCTTTTGGGAGCACGGCAATGGGTTTTGCTACACATAGCAAAATGCTTACTTCAGTCAAACTAATCCACATAGCCACCTCCTTACACAACTACTGAATGCACTTACGGTAAGACCTGAAATCTAACTCTCTCAGCATATTCCAAGTACATATTATTATTAATGATAATCACCTTGTATAATTAGATCTCTGAACTTCTGCCTCTCAGATACTTGCGATCGTATGCTTATTGAACCACCATGTGGCATTTCCCTGCCTCCTGTGCTGGTAAACACCTTTCTAGTCTCTGTGTCAATGTCTCTGGCTGCCTCACATGGCACATATGAGATCATACAGATTTGTCTTCCACCACCTAGATGCATCCATTTATTATAAATTACAAGATGTTCCTATGTAGAGCATAATTCATTATACACGATGTGTTTATAACACAGTATGCAACATATAGTAATGTATATCATCTACAGTACATTCTGTATTCATAAATACTTCTATATGCATATATATGTATCACAATTACATCTACTCATCCATTCATGAATTCTTAAACTGTTTTTAAATATTTCCTGTCAAAAGGCTGCAATGAAGAGGGGAGAGCAGATATCTCTCCGAGGTTGCACTATTTACAGAGATTTCTGGATTGTATGTTTGGCTTATTTGTAATTTCTTGAGGAGAAAGCTTCGACAGTTATTTCCACCATGGATATATAAATTCATATTATCAGTAGTGTATCAGCACTTCCTTTTTCTTCACACCCTGGCCAGTGGCTGTCATATTTTATCTGCTGATGGGAGGACTGCACAGGTGTGAAGGAGAACCTCATGGCTATGACTTGAATTTCCCCAGTGATTGTAGATGTGTTTCTTTCTTCTATCCTTTGTGTGAGAAATTAGATGACAGAAAACAGGCTACGCAATGTTTATCATTTTCTAGTTACTGAGTTTTATGGATTCCTTGAATTTTAATCTTCTGCCAGAGAGATGGTTTTCAAATATTTTCTTTCAATGCATTGGCTGCCTTTTTGTTATTTTTGTTTGGGTTAGGTTTTCTTAATACTTGAGGTGGAACCCACAGTCTTACATCACCAAGGCAAGCTCCTCACTGCTGCACTACCTCTCTAGCCCCTGCTTTTCCATTTTGTTATTGCTTCCCTTGCATTTGGGGTACCATTTCTATACGTTTATTACTTTGTTGACAGGTTTATACATATATATGCACTTTCTGGTCATCCTCATTCCTTCACTCCATCTTATCCTCCGCTCCCCCCTTCCAACCAAAACCTTTTTCCCTACCAAGGCCCCACCCTACTTTCCTATCTTTTTGTTTTTACAGATTTTGCTTTGCGACTCACCAGGTTTAACTCAGGTGCTTTTCTGGGTATGACTTTGAAGTTATCCACTGCAACATGAGTAATCCATCACTGGTCACATTGAAAGAAAATGACTTCCTGTCCCTCAGCAGCCCCCAGCTGCTGGTGGTTCCACTGGACAGCCAGAGCCTCATGAGCTGCCCCCCCATCTATGACTGAATGTTTAGGGCTCAGTTTCATGACAGTCCAATGCAAGCAATCACAGAAGCTCTGGGTTCATGAGTATCATGGCCATGTCATTCCACTAAGACAGTGTCTCACATCCCTCCTCCCCAATGTTCAGCTCTTCAATTCTTTCTGCCACTTATTCTTCAGTGTTCTTGAGTGATACATTTAAAGTTCGATACTCCACAGTTACTTGTTCTCAGCACTTTGACCATCCTTCATTCTCTACATTAGCTTCAGAAAGAAGCCTCTTTGATGAAGGATGAGGACAGAGTTAGTCTATGACAATGTAAATTAATATTTAGTAGACCGTTTTGACAGTGTGTCTCTTTGGCGATACAGAAGTAAGAGGTTCACCACAGGTGACCTCTGAAGCCATGGGCCTTTGACAAGGTCTATAAGAGAGTACTGTTTTTTTTTTTAACTAACAATGCATGTTCTTATCACAAGGAAATTTTAGTCTATTCAGAAGATAATATTTAAGTAAGATTCATTTGCTGCAGTCTTGGGCAACTGACATGTCAATGATTGTGTCAATATATTCAGTCATTCAGTTTTCACTTCAACTCACTGGTTGCTTAGAAAACTTTTTGATTAATGTTCTACAAGAAAATATACAGTGCCATGAGATGCTTATAAGAAAATAAATAAATAAATAAATAAGCAGCAACAGAAATATTTTATGTTCCTGATGCTGTAACAGACCCTTTTATAGAATCAGTTGGGTGAGACAAAAAGCACATTTTGAACTTTTCATTATTGTTAAAAAAACACACATTTATGAGAAAAACAATCAAGCTAGGAAACAATACTCCAATACATGCCAGACATGTTAAACTAAAACACAGTCAAATGAGAATGTTTTCCACAATCAGCACCACATTCCAATCACTAAGAACTTGTACCATAGAAACACTTTACAAGTATTGTATTCTGGTAATGAATTCTTTTCTTCTCATAATGGAGTTTTATTTCCTGGAATTTATTAAAGCTAATCTCCATTTAAGAAAAAGAATAGCTAACTATAAGCAGTATCAAGTAAAACAATTATGGCCTGGGTATCATCTGCTTTCCATTTTAAAGACTAACTAGGAAATCTTGGGGTGAGGAAGTTGTCAATGAAGTCCATGTATGACAAGGGTCTCATCTCACCCTCATTTGCTTTAATTGACTCAATTGTCTGTTGCCATCTATATGTTTTATGCTCAGAGCACCCCGGGTGGCACTTCAGAGCTCTAAAACCCAGCAGCAAATGTATTTCAGTTGGGGAACATTTCTTCCAAGTAAATATGCAGGCTGTTCTGCCAGATGTTCAGCTAACAGAATCAATTACGGAACAGTGCTGCTGTCCAGTATTGCTGTTGGCAGACTGTTATGATACACAAGGATTTTGACAAGTCAGCGATAACCAGTTATAATATTTAGGCACATTCACTTAAAAACTGGGAAGCCTGACTAAGATATAGCACATGTTTTCTTTCTTCATGTAGGTAGATGTCAGTAGAGTCTTAAGTGTAGGTATTTTGTTGTTTTTTAACAATCTTTGACAATATGTTCAATACACTAAAATCACTACCCCCTTCTTTCCTTCCCACTTACACGTTGGCCATGGATGACAGGAATGGATAAGAAGGTACCTACAAGTGAAATACGCAGGACAACACCCCTAATTTACCTAATTAAATACATAAAATTGAAGAGTGTCTCCTATTGTTATTCAATCAAGCATGAGGGTTTGAGTAAAATATATAAATCTTACCTTATTTTTTATTATTGGCATTGCACAGAACTGTTGAAAATGACAACAGATATAAATTATATAAAATTTACTCAAAACTCAGTACCTAAATATGATATGACACAAGCTGAGCCAATTGATATCTAAGTTCTAAGAATAATATAACATTAATAGTGAAATAAAATACTGAGAAAAACATTCGGCAAATTATCAAGTTTTAAACTGCTTCCTGGTTAATCCCTCCGCCCCCCTCCCGCAAAAAAAAAACTAATCACAAAGAAGACACATACTTTAACTTTGGGAAAAGAAAGAGAATGAAGTATCTGTGGAGAAAGAGGAAGGTAAATGAGTCAAGAAAAAATGTCATCAGTTTTATATTATTTAATTCCAGTAGATTAAACACATAGGCACAGACAGTCAAACAAAAATAGATACATCATAGATTGTGAAATAGGTTAATATATGTGAAGGTTGTAGTGTAATGACAGCATTCCTTTTTCAACAGATCCCGTATTAAACCCTGATGTCTCCCAGACACCCAAGGGTGATATGCTTCACTGTGTTCTGAGAGGCAGTCAGGCTTCTCTGAGAGCTGGCTCCCATTCTTCCTGCAGGCTGGAAAAAAGCAGGGCTGTTTGCGTGGCACAGCACCAAGCCCTTTAACTGGAGACTCATGCCATTTAGAAACTCGGCTTTTACTACTTCCATCTGCTGCTCAAGAAGAATTAGATCCCAATTGTCTCGGCCACTGAGAAAGGATGTTTGCAGAATTCCTCTGGCATTTCCTAAGGCCAGTGGCCTTTGCATTCAAATGTCAGCATTTTCTTTTCATTTAAAAGACTTTGCTGGACAAAAACATCACACTGTATGAAATGGTTTCATAAAAGTAGACCAAATTCAGAATACCCGGTATACACACAACCTGAAGCAATCTAACTGCCAGAAGAAATTACTCAGCCAAAACATCCAGAAGAATTTAGGAGAGTTTAGCAATTTAGCATATGTGAACAAGAGCAGCATATGTAGGAGCAGCGACCAAGACATCACACCAAATGCCTAGTCGCAACTGTTAGGCTATGGGGCACAATATGATTAATAGGATGGTCTTCATTAAGGTAGGTGTAGCACTTAAAGCATCTCTTGAGGCTTTGCTATATAACAAAAAGGATTGGGAGAACACACAGGGATCACAGAGTGAAAGCAGAGGGCAGAGAACACTTCATTAAAGATTGGGAGGGTGGCATACAAAGAGGGTCCTTCAATTCACACCAATGATGCTTGGAAAGACACCCAAGAATGCCCATTCTCTTATTTAAAACTTTACTTAAAAATAGAAAGGACACACACTGCAAACATCTAACACTCTGGTGCTCATTCACTTCTTCTTCTGGCTTAGTTATGAGTGGAGACACCCTGTGCCAAGCCCTGAGCAGCATGACTTCAGGTCTCCCCGGGTGACCTCTGAGCCAGAGCTGACAGCCCCAGCCCTGTGTTGACACTCACTAGGCTTCCTAATGACAGGCAGCAGCTGCCCTTCAATTTTGTCATCAAGAAGCCTGGGAGGGAAGCCGAATGAGTTAGGAAGGATCCAAAGCAGAATTTGAAGCCAAAACACCCACAGGCTCTGCCTATCAAGTGGCCTAAATTGCCTAGTTTCTAACAACAGTGAAAGAACCTATCATTGAAATCTATTTCAGGTGCCTTGCATCAACACAATGGAGGCATATTTTACAATTAACCATCTATCTCTGGAACTCCTAACATTTAATTTTACAAAAGTTCAGATAGGCTTATAAATAATCCATAATAATTATGCCATTTAAATATAAAGGTACATATTTTAATATAGATATACCTACAGAAACACATAAATCCATGTCTATATTAATGTGTGTGCCTACATCTTTATGTTTTTATATGATGGTCTTATAGGTAAAATTATTTTCTTATAAGCAAATCTAGAATAATTTTGAACTCAGCTGACACTCATGGATATGAACTGATCAAAATGTTATGTATTTGATTCCTGATCAAGGAATTTATGGCCTGGGTCTAAACATACAAGAAATCCATTAGTCTCTAACCACCAATTTCTTCCATCTGTGCAGAAATAACACTATTGACTCTCAGAAATACCTTCAACTTCAGAGTTTTCACAGAAAAATATTAAATAAGAAACGTCACAAGATTTTCTTACACTATAACATTTCCTACCGAGAAAAATACCAAAAATCTACAAAGGAACTATGGTTAAGATTCATCCCATCATTCATCAGAGTAAATTTATCAATATATTTGAGGTGGATAGAAGGAGCAGGTTATTGAACATGTCACTGATTATTTTCTCTTATCAAGAGAAAATTCATGTAAACAACCTAAATGCTGCAGGTATCACATACTCTGATAATAGGACATGAAGAAAGCAAGCTAGTACTAACCTGGAAGCTTCCCCTCTATTGACTAGTTGTCATAACTTCAGAAGGTGCTATGTGATCTGCTAGGTGAGAAAAGTAATCAACAGTCTTACCCAGCTTGTGAGCCCTGATAGCTACAATAATGACTGTCCAGGCAAGATGTGCCCATGGATACAATAGTGGCATGAGTGTTATAGGCATAACTATTTCCTGATTCGGTTTAAGCCTTACTCCACTGATGAAATCTCATTCCTTATGCCATGTATCTGGGCAAAAGGCCATGGTTAGGGAGCTCTAAGGCCCCACAGGAGAACCTACCTCTATTATTATGTGAAATGGACATAGTTTTAAGCTATCTTTTCTCTATACTAATAGATCAGTACAGCTCTCTGTCCTTATCAGAGATGCTCATTTGTACAGTGGACACTGATTAATACAGATTCACAACTGGGGTCAAAAGTGAAGAGATGTTGTCTATATTGTACTTATTAACTATCAACAGGACCACTACAGCACAACCCTCCCCCACAGCCCAGAGAATATCAAGAAAGAGGGAGCAGGAAGATTCTAAGAGCCAGATGTCGGGAAAGACTGCTACAAATAGTGTCTTTTTGATATGACAGCTCCGATACCCTCATGAACTCACATCAGTGGTGGATACCATATGCAATTAAGCTGGCATGCGTGAGGGAAGGATACAAGAAGCACTAACCCTAGCTGAAGCCCTACTGAATATTCATTGCTCCTGGTGGAGAAAAAAATCAGTTTTCTTCAGGGATGTTCTCCAGGGTAGGTAGCCCAACAAATGCTTTCATAGCCAGGAATATAGGAGCACAACTGATTGGATTTAGTGAGTTATAAAAATGAGGAAATGGAAGTGGGAGAGACTTAGGTGGGAATAAAGGATGAGTTGCATGTGAACAGCAGGGGAGATTCTGTTCAAAATTTGTTTCCTCTTTATAGAAAATTCGCAGGAACATATACTACATAGCTTTCAATTCTTTATAGGGAGATGGCTAAGTTGGCATCATGCTTGTTGTGCAAGCGTAAGTATCCCAACAATAATGTAGTACCAAAGTGTGGCAACCCATGTTTATAGCAGCCCAATCAGCACCAGAATAGATACAGGTAGATTCTAGGGGAGGCATGCTAGCCAACCAGCCTAGGCAACAGTGAGCTCTCGTCTCAAAGATGGTCTCACTGAGATTGACATGTAAAACAAGCTATTTAAAATTAAAATAAAAAATAAAAAAGTAGAGACCAATAGAGGAAGACAGTGGATGCCAAGTTCTGTCATCTATACCTCACACATATGGTGCATGAATACACATATACTCCCACAAAAAAATTCTTGTGTAGAGAATAGCATTATGTCACAGACATTCTGCTTGCTCCCAAGATTTTCCAGCTGAATGGCCACTAGCAGCATTCCTAGAAACTGGTATTATGAGAAAATATGTTGGTTATCTGGGGTTATTATTTTCCTCCTCCTCTGTTTCTTGATAATCTTATTCAGTGGTATCTATTATATAACTCATACAACTGCTTCATTGCCTTCGAGCATGTTTAGCATTCCTATCTTCCACATGAGTGAAGTTGAAGGGACGACGTGAACACAAAAGATGAGATATAAACTTACGATTCATATCTGGGATTATAGGACTCTGAAACATGCTCTCATTCACTGTAATATCACATGTAACATCATGCACAAATTCCACACAAGCTTTTATCTAATGCCTTCATTGTAAATCTACATGACTGAGCACAACTATATAAATAAGTAAAACTACAATGTGGAATCTGTTTATTTCTTCTTCAGGAGAACATGCTTTGAATTCTTCTCATCTGAATTATATTTTAGCCTTAGCAATATGCATGGAGCTAATCTATGGTGGAGCATGTACAACTCTCTGCTGTACAGCTAAGTGCATTCATCTGCCTGACATTAACTCCAAAGGCAAATTGGGGTATGAAACCCTTCTGTACAATTTTTTTCAGTAATACTGTGTAGTGGTGACTTTATACATGAGCAATGTTTTCTCCTCTTAAAGCTTGCAAGCAGTTTCAATCTTATCATGGTGTACTCATAGAAAACAATGCAACCAAATCTGTCTGGAGGCTCACTGCACTTCAGGTTTGCAGATGTTATCTCCCTTAATGCTCTTAAGAACCCTATGGGAAAATACTACAATCGCTCCTAGTTTATAAATGAAGAAATGGAGCAAGAAGGATATTAAGCAAGTTGACCAAGGTGATTTCCAAGTTGATTGACTTAGAACAGAAGCAGTGTTTAAATGCAGACCAACTCCAGAGTTGAAACTCTACGTCTCTATACTTTGCAAAATGCAGCCAGCAATGTCTTCCAACACGACCGAATTTAGGATCGTGCAAACCACCTAGTGGTTCTTTAATTGGCTTCTATTTAAAAATAAACAGCTTTCAAATAGTTTGGTAGAAAGAGATTCAATACAACTGAGAGTTTCAAGTTAGTCAATTATGAATTAAAGCTCCATTTCCACAGTCTTATCAATACCCTTGTGGGAAGTTGGAGACATGATGTGGTTTATGGCCCTTCTCATCTGCCTCTAGTTAATCATCATTTTCCATAACTACAAAACATTCTTTCCTGCCCTGCATGTCACTCAATTGAGCTCAGGAGATTCTAGAAACCATAACAAGTAGTTTCTTTCTACAAGACGACTGAAAAATGATTTTTCAATTTTTGCAGTGACTCGGACATATAAGGAAAACCTACATATCTTAAATCAATGAGTCAATTTTAATGTTATTGATGATGGGTATAGTATCACATGACTTTAATCCTAGCACTTTGGAGGCATGGGAAGGTAGATCTCTGAGTTTGAGGCTAGCTTGGTATAGAAAGCATGTTCTAGGACAGCATGGGCTACACAGAGAAACCCTGTCTCAAAAAAAGAAAATGTAATGTATGTTTGGCTTTTGGGTACTATGGAGTGAACCAAGTACCTAACGGATGCTAAGCACACAATCTATCACTGTTACACCTTCAACCCCTGCATTGATGTTGGGTGTGTTTTCATTAATATTGATTAATAAGATAATTTTTAAGAGGATTCAGTAGGCTAAATCATAAAACTTCTTCAAATAATTCATTGGGTGGTTTTAGGTGAGGAAAGTAAGTTTTCAACGGGAAGACGGTAAGTAGTGAACAGCAACATCTGTGCTCAAGGCCTCTGGTGAGTTGAGAGAATCTTTTCCCATAGAAGTGGACTAGAAGTAGAGCTTACATGGCAAGGGCAGGGGTGAGAACTGAGGTAACCACAGCCTTGGAGGACCATGGCTTCTCCCCACACACTGGTCTGCACTATTATCCACACCCCAATGCCAGGCAGAGGGAGGGGATTGAGAGAGAAGAGCTAAGCAGAACAGTATTATTCCCCAGCCATCCAAACCCCTGAAAGCTAGTACAGAGAGGACCAAACCTGGGATCCCATCCCACCTTTCCAGCTCCAACCTTCCAGAGTAGCTGAGTCCCAGGAACAAAGACTAGACTCAACAACCACAAACTCTCAATGCCCTGATGTGAGCCGAGGCAAAGAAAGGAAGAATGTTAGACAAAAAGCTAAAACATCAAATACTCCCTGGGAGCAATGTTCCCAAGGCTTTTGTCTCCCAGTGTATCAGCTGCATTCTGACAAAATGGGACCCAGAGAAGGTCGGGGTACCAATGCCTCACAGATAATCACTGGGCAGTGGCCCTCCATAGCAGGGGTTCATATTGGCTAAAGGTTTTGTTTTCTTGTGAGATGAGAGGTATGGTGGAGGGGAAATGGGCCAGGAAGTTTTGTCTGGAGCCAAGGCAGTAGTCATGATCTGAAGGATCTTAGTACCACAAAACTGAGCACCACATGCAGGGTGGGGTCACTGCACAAATTCAGCACTGTCATCTTGGTGAACAGCTCACTGGCAGTCTTCCCTCTGGGGGCTGCAGCTACTCCATCAAGCTCAGGAATGTGAAGACAAATCATTGAGCAGTGTCAACCTCTGTGAAGGTGCTCCGTGATGTTGCTTGTACTGGGCAAGGAGAAAAGTGAGGCTTCCTAAGACCTAATGCCCAGAAGCATCAGGTGGCAGAGTTCACATCTCCTTCTTTCAAGAATCTGACTCCTGTTTATATTCCATCTTCTAGCTCTCACCCTGCCTAAACTCTGTTTCTGATCCACAGTAGCTCAGCAAACCTGACATGAGTATCCCAAGACTTGACATCCAGAACCATGTAACAGTGAATTTCTGGCTTCTAGATGGGTTTGTCAGGGCAAAGCCCAAGGATCCATATGATAAGTTTCTTAAGACTTGATTAGAAATCTAGCTAACTTCTTCTGATGCTCACAGTATTATGTCTAGAATATCTATGTCTATACATATATAGGAAAATAGTCATTTTTCATATACATAAACATGTGCACACATACATATACATGTGCATATATAATATGTATATATGTGTTCCACTTAATAGTAAACATTTATTTACTGGCTGATACAGTGAAAACAGAGACATTCTAAGAGTATACATGTTTGAGGATATAAATGCATGTGAAATTCTTTTAAAAGCTTTAGAAAATTGTTAACATGGTATATGTATGAAATTCAATATCAAATAAAATATATTAAAAAGAAAATTGTAACTGTTGGTGCTAATGATAAGCTCACAGGAAAAGATTGGAAGAAATTAAAATGTTAACAATTAAAAAAAGAAAGTTTTAAGGTATTTAATATTTTAATGGTCAGCTTGGTATTTTTTAAAAAGAATCCCATGACAGGCTAGAGACCATCACATATCTCTAGACACAGTGTTGACATTACTGAGGAGCTAATCTTAAGAAGGTTATGCTGCTAACCCTGTATCCTAATTACTTTTATTTTACATTGACAAAATACCATAACCAAGGTAATTTATAAAGTAAAGTTTTTAAACCGAGACTTATGTTTGCAGAAGGTTAGAGTTCATAATCATCATAGTGTAGCAGAGAGTGTGGCAGTCAGCAGTCAGGTCAGCATGCCATGCACAGGAACAGAACATGCGAGCTTCATTTATTATCCAAATGAAGGAGATGAAGAGCTAACTAGAGGTGGCATGGGCTTTTGAAATCTCAAACTTCCATGCCAACAGCAACATATCTCCTCCAAACAAGACCACACCTCCTAATACTTTCCAAATAGTTCCACCAACTTGGGACAAAGAATTCAAATATATGGAGCTATGGGGCCATTCTCATTCAAACCAGCACACCCTGAAACTAAGTGTCCTCATTTTCAAAATAAATCATGCAATTTCTAAGGTAATCTGTGACCGTAGTATTCTGTAACTACCACGCAGAAAACCACACAATGGTTTTCTAATCAAAATGTCCCTAATAAGTATCAATGAATCTTGTTTGAGGTACCACTGCTACTCAAAATTCCCAGTGAGTATCATAGTTTTACCATACTTTTCTGGGTTCTTCTTGATATGTTTACCATTGGGACAGAAATGGTCTGATATTAACTAACTGGAAATAAAGTAATTGAAAGAATACATGTTTCAGACCAATTTTTTTCTGGAACATAAATTTAAGAAGGGATGCATTTAATGACTGACTGACATTATACTAGGTTTAACTTTAGTAAATTCTCTATCCAGGAAGAGATTAGGGAACATATGGTTCTGTTGATCTTATCATTTGGCTAGGAGAAAATAAGTGTATGTGATGGATGAATTACACTGCAATATTAAGGGATACCTTCATGATTTTAAATCATTTACAAAATGATGGAAAATATTATGCATGAATTCTTATAAATATTCCATAATTCTTTTTGACCTCAGTGCTTTTGCCAGGATACTAATTTGTTGGCTGACCTCACTGTAGTCTTTGAAACATCATTTAGCCCACCATGAGATCATGGAAAGTGTTGGCAAAAAGCAAAAAGTCTAGATTTTCATCTCACAATGAAAAGTTAACAAATAATTTATTATGGATAACTTCCATAACCATGAAATTTTCCTATCTACATATGCATAATACTAAATGCATTTTTATAAGCTCCTGGTTACTTCTTGCTAACAAACCTAATGCAAACAGTTCAGATACTATTTTACTGACTAATGTCTCAGATCTCAAAAACAAAGCATTCAGTTCCCCTAAATTTATACCAGGAGAAAAGATTATTGTCCTTGAATGTGATACTGAGCTCCCATTCCAAACTTGCACACTTGGTTGTAAGAAAATATACAAAAAGTCCTTCTAGGGCTGTTTTTGTCCATTAGTCTAACTTGGACTTTGCTTTTTATGACACTTTCGTTAATTTTTCACACTTATTCATGTGTGTGTGTGTGTGTGTGTGTGTGTGTATGTGTGTGTGTGTGTGTTGTATGTGCGTGCGTGCCGAAGTCAGAGGACAACTTGCAGGAGTTGGTTCTTTTCTTCCACCATATAAGTATGAGATCTGGAGACTAAACTCAAGTTACCAGGTTTGGTTGTAAGTACCTTTATACACTGATTTTTATCATGGGCCCCCTACTTTATTTTTCTACACGCTGGTCTAATGAGTAGTGCTGTCAAGTAGAATTTGTGCAATGCTGGGAATGTTCTATGCATTAGCCTTGGGTGATGGTTCAACACATGAAATAAGGCTAGTGAAACTGAAAAGCAAAATGTTTATTTAATTTTGTTTAATTCAAATTTAAATAGATAAATAAAGGTAGTAAATGTGATGTCACTCAAAAAATAAAAAACAACAACAACAAAACAAAAATAGCAATCAGCTACTTTCAAATTTCTGATTTCCAGGGCATAAATTCCTATTAGATATTCTCTAACACTAAGAAAAAGCAAGCACCACTTAGTTAATTAACATTCTATTAGAATTAAGTTCCTCTTGACAAAGACCTATTTTGAATTATGTTTGTAAACAAGTGGATGAAAAGTCCATTATCTTTGAGAAAAACTGAAACAACACTGGGTGCTAATGGACCCTTAATCCTTCTGGATATAATAAGAAATCTATAAAATCGCTGATTATGATTTTAATTTCCTCATCCCAGAAAATGCTCCCTAAGTACCAAAACCTTCCAGGGAAGGTTCTTCAAATTCTCAGGCAGCAATGTCAGAAGAACTTACACAATAGAGATCCTGTGGAAAGGAGCATAACCCTATAGCGTTAAAGTGTGGTTTTGCTTTTGGTTTGGGGGACAGAGCAGAGGATGAAGCCTAGGACATGCTGCCTGGTAGGTGAGCTCCCTACTTGTACTGCGCTACATCACCACAGCAGACATTGAAAACAATGAATACGTGTCTTAGCTTAGAGGTAATAAACTAGAAATTACCAATGCCATACACTTCATATTACTAGTATGTCTCTGTGGAGAGCAACTTCTTTCATTTTTTGTGCTTTCTCTTTCCTAGTGAGAGAGCTTCCTGAAACTTAACTTGGACTCCTTGAAATTGACTTTCTAGGAAATTCTCCTAAAAACCCCTCTACTGGAGAGAATGGAGTGTGAAAAAGAACACTGTGATCGGGGAAAAGTGAAGGAGTGGATGACCACAAAGAATGGAGAAGAACCTAGAATGGGGGAGGACAGTGTCTCTGGCCCAGCTAATGCCTTGAAAGAGGTTATGTCTGTGGCATGAAATGCAGTGGATACGGCAGTTCCAAGTTGCCAGAGGAGAGTCTAGCTTCGCTCTAGGAAACAGTCATGTTTCAGAGAGTACCCAGCAGGAGACGGGAATTACCAGTGAAGCATCCCAGAACACCTGCCAACACCATCTGGTTAGTGGAAACAATGGTGTGGACTAATGTTGCCCAAGTGAGTTTGCCTCTCCATTCCTTCATCTCCATCAACACCACCTCACAAGAAGTAAATACCAGACCCATGCTCAAAGTCCAGGCATGCACAGATACTCCAAAACCTATACAAAATTTGGCACTCTCTCTGTCCTACATGTATTGAAAAGTAAACAAATCTGTACATATCTCAAATAACTATGGGCTTGATACCTTTATGCAACCAGTATGGATACTGAAAACCCAATTCTTGTACAAATATCTGAATCTGTTAGTATCCAATGTTTCAAAATCCTAGGCAAACTTTCACTTCTGCATACAGAATATTGAATAAATTCATAAGTAAATAGTTAATTTGTAAGAAAAAGTATACATTTTTAAACCTGTCATTCCTCTTGTCTGCAAATGCTTGAAGGCCTCCAAGACTCTCAGAACTGCCAGAGGCTGTGTCAACCATTGTACTTTGAAAGTTCTGCTCATCATTCTTAGTATATACCCCAATGTATTTACCCCAACCAGGAAGATCTCTCCACAATGTTTTGCTACTTTTTAATCTGTTTTATTTCTTAAGGGTGGCTTTGGAGTGAGACTACAGCTCAACTTTTTAAAAACTTCTTTATTGTCACTTACATTAGTATTAAAAATTCACCATAACTAGAAAAATCCTACCTATTATTATTTTTCTGAATACACTACAGTTTATAGGCTCACACAGACATTTCTTCCTGGCTCCATTGTAACAGTTCTTGAGTTTGTATCGTGTGTAATGTGCCCAATCGAATAGAAAGGCAACCAAAACAGGAACTATCGTTGACTGTATATACATGAGTGACAGAGCAATGGAAACACATGTGAAGAAGACAAGCAACAGCGTTCTTCCTATGTAGCAAAACACAATGATGACAAATGAGTAAGGAGAGCACAGTGTTGAGAAAGCAAATGACGTATTATATATGAACAGTTGGAAAAACCTGCACATGCAAAAAAAAAAGCAAAACAACACAGTACAATGAGGGTTCACAGCAGAGAGCCTGGAGGTGGGGGAAAAATCCCTGCTTTCTTCAAAGAACTCAGGCATGGCTTTCCAAAAGAGCTGGAAGAGAATGGATGAGAGACAGAAAGAGTAGCAGGAGCCACTCCGGGAGGGAATAAATCAAGATCATGCAGGGTTCTCCAGTCTTGTTAAGGAGTTGATGTCATAACTCAGAAGCACAGGACGTTTCATTGAATGGTTTTAGGCTTTGGGAAAGGGAGTTGATCAGGTGGTGTCCCAGGCACATGTTTAGGACTACAGCTACTCACACCACTAATTTGGTTTCTGATGACGGATATTTGAGAAATTTGTAAAATGGAAAGTGTTACAAAAGTGCTTGAATACAATTGTATGTATTGGTTTCCTGGTATTTTTCCTCCTGAGCAATGTGGAAATCACTTCATTGGTTCATAATTACATAAAATATTTTACAAAGCAAAGCACACAAAGACATCAATTATGAAGTTCCCATTGCTTTAAAAGCCTTACCCTAAATTCTTTCCCAATGTTAATTAGAAAATAGCATGTACATACAAGGTGTTGTTTATCTGCTATTTGCAAACATTGCAATTTGCCAATACCAGCAACTGTTAAAAGATAGAGGGCCTTGCTTAGACAGCACAAGGTATAACTGCTCCATCGTACCTAACAATGCCATTTAATCAAGCAGTAGCTAAGAGACTAAAGGAGAACATTTAACTTTAATGAAGAACATAAAAGAGAAAATTAACTACCAGTAGCAAAAGGTAAAAGAAAGCAGGAAATGTCTGCTTGGTTCAGTCCTAGAAACAGACTAGTCTGATAATCGAATGCACATATTTTGATAAGTTTGCAACAGGATGAACTATCATCTATTCCCACTATGGGGAACAAATGTTCAATGTGAACATGGTCCAACAGCACACCCTGCCTCTCTCCAGGAGAGCAAGATGGCTCATATACATGCCTGTCCTCATTTGCCACAAAGAGAGCAGGAAGCCCAGCTTTCTGGTGCCTGATAATCCAGCCAAAATGAGAAACTAAGACTGAAGTTAGACCCTTCCTGTGTGGATGAATGGTTTTCTTTGAGTAATTAAACAAATAGCAACATAACATATTCCTAGCAACACCTTTTTATAATAGTGCAGAAAAAACTTCCTAATAATAGATGAGGAACCTCAAATTTGAGTGAGTTTCTATGTTTGAGAATGATATGATCACAAAATTAATTAATAATAAACAAATAGAAACTAAGACTTTTCTGCATCTGGACACATTGTTCACAACTTTTCTATCATTTTTGAAAGATTTATTGTAAAGAATTAGATCATGAATTAGACCTTGTTTGGGATGTCCCTCCTTCTAAAAATCCTCATAAACAGTAACTTATGTCCTGTTAATAAATATTAGGAGGGTAGAAATTAAATCCCACTGTGGTATTTAGAGGTGATCTTTGTGATGTTATTAAGATTAGAGGTGGGGAGTAATGTGCAGCTTCCATAATTTATAACCTGTCCAGGATCATCCACAAGGCAAAAGCTGTTAGACAATTTATTGGTAAGAATAAAAAATGGACCACTTAGAAACTTATCAAAATATATTTGGAACATGTTAGAATGGTGTATATTAAAAAACTGCATCAGGATAAACACACATAAGAACTTATGGGACATACCAGATCAAGAAAATATACAACATTATCCCCAGTTCTCATAAAAAAGACACCCAATTCTTCAATGGCAATGGCTTCCACTGTCTGTTATCTGATCACCCAATGAACTCCCTACTTTCGCAGGGACTTCAGTTCAGCTTGGTCCTCACTGATGGCACAGCTTACTTAAAATTGCCACTTGTCCATCTGTCTATTTGTCCATCCATATCTAGTCCTGCACCTTGCTCTGAAAGCCTGGATTTGTGGCTCAAGGGCTCCAGATATTCTGCAACTCCTTTAAGCTTGACTTAGCAAAATAATGACACTTTTGCAGCTTTAACAACTCTGTAAGTACATCTACTAAGGCACTTTCTAACTCTTTTAATTCTGCTGTGCCTTCATGATCCCCTTTATAGCCATTCTGTAGTAGGTAGGTAGGTTAAAAGATAGTTTAATAAACATATATGATCACAATGAACTGTATAATAATACAAGTACAAGTAGTTCAGTTAACAGGGGATTCCAGAAAATATTAAAAGTAGAAAGAAGTCAGAAAAGGATACAAACAAGAGAGTAGAAAATATAGGGTGAGCAATCAAATTTATCACAATGATATATTTATCATTGCAACTTTATTGTATACCCAGGAGCTCTCAGCAGCGCTCCCTAGAATCATCATTCTCAAATGCTGATGAGCCATATCCAAGTGTTGGTTTTTTTTTAACTCAATGTGATGGAGTAGGTATAGAGTGGAGCCTACTACTCTATACTTTTAGTAACTGTCATATGCCAGTAGTTTTCCTAATTGTTACAATGTGCAGATCAAAGATTTTGAAAGTTTCTTACTGCTCTTTTCATTTAGTCTATGAGAATCAAACAAAATTCATTATCCAGGACTGAGTGAGGACAGATATGATTTTGAAGAATTATTCTATCATTTATTTATGTGTATGTATGACTGTCTGTGTGTGGAGACAAGCAGGGAACCATATGCAGACCTGCAGTTGTAAGTGGTTATAAGATACCTGTCAATGATTCTAGGAAATGAATTACAGTCCTCTGAAAGAGAAGCAAATCTTAACTACCAAGCCATCTCTCCAGCCCAAGTGACACATCTTTGTAGATGGGAACCTCTGAAGTGTTTACAGTGTGTTTAAAAATATACATAGTCTTGGGAAAGAAAAGAAAAAGGATAGAGAAATCCTTAAAAAGGAAATAGAGTAACTATATATGGATGCATATGCCTTTAATTCTCACATTCTGGAGGCAGAGGCAGGTAGATCTCTATTATTTCAAGGCCAGCCTGGTCTACAGAGTGAGTTCCAGGACAGTCAAAGATACAAAGACAAACCCTGTCTCCAAACCCCTCCCACAAAAAAAACAGAGTAATACAAAAGGACATGTAAAGATGGAAAATACACAGTCTGAATAATGTAACTGAGTTGTCTTGGAATTATTTGACTGCTGAGGAAGGAGCAAAAGCTATTAAGAGACATTTGATTATAAATGCTGCTGGATTAATTCGACCAATAAATTTGAAAATGCCTTGGCTTCAAAATTTAAGTCTAGGGACATGTTACTCTAGAAAACGGGTTCTGTTTTTGTTTCCACAGATGAAAACTAAAGATTCCTGCCAGACCAAAATGATTTGACCAAGTAAGACCTCTGCAGCGGTGACCCAGGTGAATCAACATCCCAAACAGCTGAGGCCATGCAGCTTCACAGACCACTACAGTCAGGATGTGGCCATGGTTCTGGATTTTCTCCGGATTCCCTTGGGATTGACAGTACCTCCACACAGCAGGAAGCACTTTGAAGCGAACTATGAACAAATTTCCAAATATTGTTTATAAATATTTGTTCTCATTTAAATGGGGTTGATTACAAAAGGTAAATGATCACAGTCAATCTCATTCTAAAGAAAAAAAGGGAATATGATATAGAAATGAATGCTTTGCATTGGTATGGATTTTTGGTTTATTGATACAAAGTTAAGGTCAGTTTTATGTCTTTTTAAAAAGTAATATATAATTAAACACAGATTATAGATAGTCACCTATAATAGTCAAAACTTACGTTATGATTTCTGGATATACAGATATATATTTCAAATGGATAGGTATTCTTCAAAACCTTTCAAAGACCTACAGAATATGGCATTTCAAATGGTTTATTAGGGTTTTTCATGGCAATGCGACACATTTTGGGGCAGCACCAATTATGTCATAGAAGAAGGTGGGCATAGAAGTAATACCTTATGGAGTTTACCTTCAACATGTCAGGAATAGCCATTTGCACAAGAAACTGCTCTTGCCTGGCCTGATTGACAGTATGTTGTCCAAACTGGACAAGCAGGTTACAAAGAAAAATGACTGCTGAACTTGCTAAGGGACAGGATGGTCCTTCAAGATTCCTGCTTCATCAACTAATCTGCCAAACAATCTCAGCCTATAGGCTGAAGAGGGGTGTCACAACATTACAGAGGAATTTTAGATGACTGTCCAGGCAGCAAGATGTCTCTTTCAATTATAGAGTTTACATATTATCCTTCTGGGGTCTTTGTTGGAGTTAAAGACAGTCATGGTTTTCCTTAGTTATGATAAAAGACTCACAAAAAAGGTAGAATAGATGATAGAAGATTTTCTTTAAAATTTTTCCAAATTAAATATTGCTAACTATAGTTCTTGCTTGATAACTGTTTTGTTATATATAATTTTACTATATTAAAGTTAAAACCTTCCTTTTTATTTAGACAGAAAAGAGAAGATGATGGGGGATGTCCTTCTATATGCTGTGAATATATGCCTCTCTTATTGGTTGATATATAAAGCTGGTTCAGCCAATGGACAGGCAGGATTTAGACAGATGGGTACCAAACAGAGTTAGAGAAAAGTTATAGGTGGAGTGAGAGAGACACTATGGAGCTGCCAAGGAAGCAAGAGATCCAGGCATCACCAGTAAGTCAAGAACACGTGGAGACACAAAGATAATAGAAATGGGTTAATAATTAAGATAGAGCTAATAAATAATAAGCCTGAGCCACCAACCAAAGAGTTTATGATTAATATAAGCTTCTGTGTTTTCATTTGGGACTAAATGGCAGAGGGACTGGACAGGACAGAAACTCTTGTCTAAATGTCTTTAAATCTGTTTCTTGTGCAAAAAGGATAAGGAAACGTTTCAGATAAAGGGAAGCTAAAAAGAAATAATAACAAAATACCTCAGCTGACCCTAAATGGGGTCCTATATTCAAAGTACCCTTTATAGGAAAAGATACCTTATGTGGTAAGGGATGGTTAAGTCAAATTACAAGATGGATTCTAACCATAGACTATATTGTATCTATGTAATTTTAAGAAGTTGATAGCTGTTCTGTGGTTTTATGAGAACATCTCTATTCTTTGAAAATGCACACTAAAGTATTTGTGAAAAATGCTATGATGTCTATAACTTTACTTCAAATTATTCATTATATATATATATATATGGCAAGAGCACATGAATAATAAAACAAGTGGGACATTTTTTAATTAAAAAAATCTGTTTCCTGATTCTTAGCCATATCACTGCATAGTCACACAATATCATCAGTCTTGGAGGTCTTTTTGGGCCATTTTCTGAGTAATATACTCCAAGCTTTCTGTCCATCCCACTCTATTGTTCTTCTGTCAGATGGTGCTGCTCTTTAGCAGGCAGCCTGCCAGCAATAGAAGCAAATCACATAGCTCATCCCAGTTCAAGTGTTTCCTCCTCTTTTCTGCTCATACTATCATTCCTGCTCCTCACTCGACTGCATGCCAAATCATGCTTTGAATTTTCTGATTAGTCTCAAACGTTTGACCCTTGCAGATGAGCAGAGATCTGTTTCCCTGATCTTGACACTCCAATCTTCCATGGGACAATTGCAAGCCTCCCTGTCAAGCTATCTGGAATAGCACCATCTGGCTAATCCTCCAGGGTCTCAAGAGAGATAGAGAGACACGACAGAACTACAGCTTTTAAATAACTATGCAATGTTCAAATGAACGTGTATATTTTGTGAAACCTGGAGACTCTCATCACCTCTAAAACACAGCCTAAAAGAAAAATATCCAGCAATTTGACATGTGACAGGCTACTTGACACAAACCACAAAGAACTACAACATTTGTTTTCAAAGTTTTGAGCATACATGATATGTATCAATCTATAAAATCACATGGTATATATACAGAATGCTTAGAGAAAATTGGCATGCTGTTTTATGTAATTCCATATTTTGGCATTGATGGTACATATAAATTTTTCAATATTTTATGAAAGACAATTTAAAGTCAAATTTTAGTTATTAGTTTATACAATAGTAATGGCCATGAATAATTTCCATGTTCATATCAAGACAAGACAAGGGGAACTAGAGAGGTATCTCACTGGTTAAAGCATCTGTTGCTTTTGTAGATGCCCTAGATTCTGTTCTCACTACTCACAGGGTGACTCACAATCAGTCATAACTCACTTAAATCCAGGGCATTCAACACTTTCTGCTTACCTTCTTAAGCACTAGGTATGAGCATGTAGGCAAAACACTCATACACATAAAAATAAACATTTCAAATTTAAGAAAAAAGAAAAGAAATAGTTAAAATGGGCTTCATTGGGGTTGGAGACAAGGCTCAGTGGTTTAGAGTTTTCTTGCAAAGGAGCCAATTTAAGTTCCTAGCATTCACATCACGTGACACATAATCACTTATAACTCAAGCTCCAAGGGTTCTGACATCCATCTCCTGACCTCTGCTGACACCCACACTCAGATGAGCATACCCACACAGAGACACACATGGCACATAATTACAAGAAAAATCAATCTGAAATATACTAAAACTTGTATATTAGTTATCATTTTATTATCATCAAGATCATAATGAAAATCAATATTCATACCTGCTCGGGTATAATTGTACCTTCAGTGCTGAAAAATATGTATATTACATGTATGTAAATATGTATATGTAAAAGTATGCATATTGGCATCTCAATATTGGTTATGTTGGTTTTCTATAAAAGATAAAGGATCATTATATTACCTGGCATTTTAAAGCCAGTATCAGGATAAACACATGGAATACTACAGAACAAAAAGATAGAACTATGGCGTATGCTTGTATACCACTTTCTTTTCTCCATTTGAAAAATCTATCGGCATCTAAAATGGGTATATAGCCAGTGATGAAAGGGAAATAAATAGCCACACAATCTATACAAGTCTATTTGAGGATTCAGTGTTGATGGTAAAAAAAATAATTAAATTTTAAAAGGTTCACCTGTGTTCTGAAATAAGAATACAGTTTCTAGAATCAGTTTTGATCAAATAAAGAGTACCCATTAACTTATCCTTATAGAACTCCAAGTAAACTGGCTGGGCAATAGCTGAATTCTAGATTTATTGTAATGTAGAATATGTTTCAGAAATGAAAACTCTTAGCTAAAAATGGTATGAGCAATGCTGTTAAAAACTCATTGCAATGCAATCATATTAGTATCCATATTTCCACTTTGGATGGTCTCTAAATGATTCAATTAGGTTTCATACAATTTATTCTCCATCAATGTTCCTTTAATACAAATCACAGACTAATAAATGTCAGGTGGGATTAATGAATACCACTTTCAGGAAGTCTAGAACCTGGAAACGCGAGTTTGTCACTAAGCCTTCTCTGTGACTTATCTTCATATAGTCTCTCAAGAAGACAAAATTTTAATCACTTACAAACACAAATAATTTCAAGCACTTCACAGCATCTTGAAGAATAATTCCAACTAATATACCTATTTAATTCTTATGTTCATGTAAGGATTATTTTACTATTGTTATGCGGAGGAAAAAGAATGAATTAAGACATTTGCAAAGTAGTGCATCAAAATATAAATAGGAAAAGTGAATTAGACTACAAATTGATAAAATATTTTTTATGTAATGCATTGACAAGCATGGTTGGCTTTAGTGGAATTATGTAAATGACTAAACATAGCCATTGGCAGATATCTCTTTCTGGACCAGATTTTTGTTTTCGGTCCATTGAAAGAAAAAGTACAAATTCTTTCTATGTGAACAGACACTCATGAGACAAGCAGTGCCATTTGCAAATGCTACTTTATTTAACCACCTACCTAAACCTCATCTCAAGTCCAAAGTACTATATGGGCTACCCTTAAAGTGGTAGGCTTTTTCTACAAAATAGCATTTTCCTGTCCAGCTATTAATATAATAATATCTTACTTTACAATAGTCTCCACATTTTGAACACTCTAACTGTATTCAGAGGACACTACTTTTGAGATAAATTGCTATCATTTACAAAAACATTGTGTAGCCGAGGCTTATCCTGAGATTTCTCACAGCAGAGGTTAAAAATTATTTACCAAAAGCATATGTAAATTACTTTATTTGTGGAAGTAAAATCTGATTGAGTGTTAATCCTAAATATGTCATAAATGTAAATGTCCTCTGTATGCATGTATATATATGTGTGTGTATAGTGTATGAATATGTGTATATGTATGTATACATAGTCTTAATCTCCTACAGATTAAAGCAATTGAGCAAAAATAACTTCAACATGTCACCAAGCATGTATTGCAATGCATTGCTATAATTTGAAATGTGTAAAATACTACCATTTTAATACTATCTAGTAAATCAATGACAGTGATAAATGCTTTCATTGAACACATAAAATATTCATGGAGCCATGAACTAGTGTCCTAGGGTTGTCTGAAATGCAAACTGCTGCATTTATATTGACAGTAAAATCTATTGAGATCAGCTTTTCAGTTCAAGGTCACAACTAATTATATGCCAGTGACATTTTGTACCTATTGGGTTTTCATTGTCATATGGGTAATGCAGAAACAATCCCATGGAGCAATAAAAATTAATGGAAAGCAATCTACCAAAGTCCCCAGTACCAACATGCAAATAAAGTTGAAAAGGTACAAATTTAAAGATACAGATCCTCATCATGGGCACTTGGGAGATGTGAAATATCTTAGTAACTTTTCCATCTGGGACATTCCAGAAGCTAAAGGTCAAAATTCAGACTATGTTTCAGCATTAACTGTAAGTTCTACTGATAAAAATCTGAATTAAGAAGGCCACTGAGTTCTAACCAGTCTAACACTGACCGAGGTTGATGCATGATCCTTAGATATGTGTTCTTTAATTTCTCTAAAATTCTATTTACTTATTTAATTATTTATTCTTCTCTCATACAATATATTCTGACCACAGTTATGCCTCCCTCCTTTCTTACTCTCTTTAATTCCTAAAAGATCTCTTTTGTTTTATCTATTATAAAGGGTACTTTTGATAAAACTTGTGTTCGTGAGACCTTTTAAATTTCAGGTTATGTTTTCTTCAGCTCAAACACAGAAAACATGACTTAAAAGAAAACCCCACACTCACACATTTTCTAAAACTTTTGAGATTATATGCTCTTGAGTAACATAATTAATTTTTCATTATTTTGTTTAGCTTAATAAGATTATAATATTCAGGACATGAGATTATAGGAAAAATGACAACCAGGAACAAGGATATGAGTGCCAATTAAAAGTAAGGCTGTGCTATCAAGAAATAATAGTTATTGTTAGAGAACAAAAACACCTAACATAGTAAGGGAAGATTTTAATCTTTGTGAGAAGACAGCCTATTAATAAACTACAAGGAAGCAGCATATTATGAAGTCACAGTTGGGGCTATAAATACTCTCTTTCCTCTCATTCATCATATCACCTCCACAGATGCCTTGTAAACTCACACACTCAGAGAAAAAACAGTTTCCACTCGGAAATGATGCACCAAAAGTATAAATCCATATATTAGAAAAAATAAAATTAAAACAAGGTGAGGTGTTTGTAGACTGAACAAGAGATTAACTGTGTAGTGGATGGAATACGTGCCTATGATCACACTAATTTTTTGTATATTACTTTAGATATCTAATGCATTATAGCATCTATGACAATAAGATACATGTGCAAAAGTATCGGTGATACAGTCACCTCTGCAGGAGATAACAGCTAGGATGTGCACATTTTATTTCAACAGTGTGAAACACTGTACCTATGAAATTAGTTTTATCATTAAGAACTGCAAACACTTCAATTAACTAAAAGCACAATTTTATAATCTCTGCCAGAAAATATATAACAGCAAATCTGAGGGCAGTTCTTTGTCTACAAAGATTTATGATAATACATTGTATTTTCCACTATAATGCAAGCTCACTAAAGTGTCATTGACACAGTTGACACTTAACAAATTTGAATTGTAAATACTCCAGAATCTATCTGTCCAATCTCTCTATCTACCTATCTTATATATTGTCTCTCCGGTTATCTATGTATCATGTATTTGTCTGTCTGACTGTCTAAGTATCCATCCATCTTTTGACCTTCAAACCTGTTTGTAGGACTTTTATATCAATTCTTTCTTTGAAATACCCAATCAATGGGGCAGTCAAAGGGTCATTAGAACCTATTTCCATTCTTCCTCCTACTCATTGAAAATGTTCCCTCTCCTCCACTTCCTCTCCAAAAGGCTTGAGAAAAATAGCATAAACATTTGGAACCATGTAGTCCACAAACAAAAATCTGGCATTTCTAATTTTCCCACAGATCTATGACTCTGTGTGTGTTTTAGCTCTATTAGTATCAGTACATATTTTATGAGCCTTTTGTGAATTGGTCTGGGAATCTACACATGCTTACAGACCATTGTTGAAAGTTTCTATGAAAGCAATGTGGAAAACTCTCTAAGAATTCATTTCATTCTTTGGCTTGCAATCCCTTTTATTATGTTATCAGAAAATGTTTTATGCAGGAAATGAACAAACAGCTTTCTGTTTCTCATAGGTATTTGTTTCCTGTCACTAAGCCAGGGTGTCTAAGGAAGTTAGGCCTTTCTTACTAAGTGTTAAGTGTTTATTCCTCCCAACCCTGCTCTTTGCCTATACAACAGTAGGTAAATGGTCATACCAGTGATAAAGACATTTTAAAAACTATAAACAGGAAAAAATGATTAATCGACTCCCTTTCTGCAGGGACCTGGGGATGCTTGTAGCTTGGGAGTAGAGTACTTGACTAGCCTACAAGTCCTCCTAGGCACTATGCAATGAAAAGAAGGCAGACAAACAAAAAGAAAAAAATCTATAGAGCATGCCTTAGGCTGAAATCAACCATCTCTTCTCAGTTAGTAGCTTATTGACAATGGGGAAAAAAGTTCTATTCTTCAATATAAACTGGTTACAATTAACAATATTCTTAGAAAGGCACTCTTGAAGAAATGCAAATTTTACATGCACAAGGAAGTGACAAGTGGCTATAGGTACCCTGAACTTTATTGTTCTTACTTTTTTCTGAAATTTGCTTTCCTACAAGTATACCCAAGGAATGACTCATAATAGGCATCACCCCCAAGAGAAGAGGTACCCAGGGATGCTTCTTTCCATGGCTCAGGCATGGCTGTGACTCTATCCTAGGAACAGTAAACAAAACAGCTGAAGAAATTAACCAGCAATTGACTCAACATATCCTCTTGTAGACTCTTAACTCTGGAACACAGAGAGCTGGAATCTTCAGGGAAATACATAGTGAGTGGAAAACAAACTCCATTTCTAAGACACATGTAAAGTGGATCTTGTTTTAAAATTCTCTCATGTACTACATCCCCACTGCAGTTCCCCTGCCTCTACTCTTCCCAATCCTGCCTCCATCCCCTCTCCTCCAGAACCACTCCTTCTCTGTTTCCCTTCAGAAAAGAGCAGACCTCCCAAGGATATCAACCAAACATAGCATAACAAGTTATAGTAAGACACAGCACAAACAGTCATATCAAGACTGGATGAGGTAATCCAGTAGGAGGAAAGGGGTCCCAAGAGCAGAGTCAAAGACAGCCCCTTCTCCCACTGTTAGGAGTCCCACAAGAACACCAAACTACACAACCATAACATATATGCAAAGGACCTAGGTTAGACCCGTATGATTGTTGATTTAGAGCTCTTATGAGCCCTGCCTAGTTGATTATGTTGGATATGTTCTTTTCCTTGACCCCTGAGACTCCTACAAACCTTGCCCCCTCCTCTTCTACAGGGTTCCCCAAGTTCTACCAAATGTTTGACTATTGGTTCTCTGCATATGCTCCCATCTGTGGGCAAAAGCAAATCTTAATCACAGCCCCTTGATTCTTACCTATTTAAAAACTCCATTTCATTTATCTCACTATACTTGTTCATGTGCCTTGGTCACTGGGTCCCCACATACTTTCCTGTCCTAACAGGAGTCAATGAAGACATCCCATAAGGTAACATATTCATTATTAACAGGTCCTTCTCTCCCAAGCATTAACCTTGACCCTTCTTGTAAGTTCCCTTTAAGTGGTTCTCACTACAGTGCAATAGCTAAGCAAGGAAAAGTTTCTTAAAAGGTAGAACAATTGAATTTCAATGTGATCCCTCAGGTTTCCAAGCTTCTTAATCCACGGTCTCCAAACTCACTCTTCTACAACTGTCAGCAACACCCCGTTCTTGATGTATTTCAATTAGTTGTTTTGACAAAACACATAAATTGTTAAACATAAACTCCTATTTGTCTCAACATCCAGGACAGCTGTAAAAGTGAGAAGGTCTAGGTTGACATGCCCAAGGATAAGAAATGGGAGTTTAAATGCATCTATGCCTTCTCAGAGCAAGAAGGCAAGCAGTCTCTATGGCAGAACTTCAGTTCACCCTACTCTACCAAAGTTGCTTTACTCTTGATATATGAGAACCGGTCATATGATGTGCCTAGAGTATGCCAATTCATTAGCATTGAAGACAGTAATATTTGACAAGCTATTGGAATATGGATGTGTGTGCATAAAAGTGAATGAAGCAAAGAAATTTTTACATCTCTTACCTTCTTTTGGTCTTCCAGCTTGTGACTCACCGGATTCTTCCCATGTCTGCTCATTTCTGAAGATAAATCCATCACATTAGGTCCTTGCCTTACAAAATGCAATCTCTTCAAAGTGACAGCAAACTAATCCAAAAAGCGACAAGTAGGAAAACACTGGCACGCCACATGTCCCATCACACGCTGGCTTTGAACTTCATCTATTCCAAGGAACAATGAAAAACTCCATGGATTGAATGAAAAAAGGAGAGTTTGCAATTAAGTGTCAACACCTTCCAAACAAGCATATCGCTCTGTAATGCTGACTTCTCCTAAGTGAACTATTTATCCAGGAACATCATCTCCAACTGCTACCTCTTCCTTTCTTCAAAGTTCTCCATTTTAAGACAAAAGTACAGTGTTCCTATATACCTGTGAGAAAAGAAAACAACAGTCAATCCTCTGTGCCTTGTATCATACAGTTAATGAAATAAATTCTTTTCTGAAATTATCAAGTTAGAAAATAACATGTGCTATTATATATTACCATATAATGTATAACAACTGAATAAAGCATGAATAATGGTAGCTAAAAGCATAATTCTTTTTCATATGATAACTGTAACACTAATTAAATAACTAAACCAGTACAAAGTATTATTACTAGTGACCTATATCACACTGAAATAGAAATCAACAAGAGATTTACGTGTGATATATAAGAGCTGAAGAAAAGATTGCAAAATGACCAAGCACTGTGTCACATACTTTTCAAAGGCAATTTTATTTAAGCTTCAAAATGAAACAACAAGATGCTTGTTATCCCTCTGCTTTAAGATGAAGAAATGAATGCATTTTTTTACAACTATAGTAATTACTGAAAGAGCCAAAATTCAAACTCTGATTGCTTTTGCTTTAAAGTCCATTCTCTGTCCTAGACTTATTATTGCCAATTTTTATTTCAAACTTTGTGCAGAAGCATACCATGAAGACATATGGATAATGCTATCATGCATTATATGCATACCATGTTTCTGACTAATTTTTAAAAGTATTACAAAATTCAGTGGCCTCCAAACCCAGCTAAAATAATGAAATCACTGGATAACATTAATTTTTAAAAGCTCAACTTAATTGAAGTATAACCCATATCTAATAGGATTCATCCTTTTTTTGTTTTTGTTTTTGTTTTTTGAGACAAGGTTTCTCTGTATTGTTTTGGACTCTGTCCTGGAACTGGCTCAGTAGACCAGGCTGTTCTCGAACTCACAGAGATCCGCCTGCCTCTGCCTCCCAAGTGCTTGGATTAAAGGCGTGCGCCACCAACGCCTGGCTTAGATTCACCCATTTTAATAAGTTTGAGAAACAAATCCATCCATGTAAAACTAAGAGTAAGCTAAACACAGAACACTTCCTAACCATCCCCAACTGTTTTTTTTTTTTTAGTCTATCAACAAGCTCCATCTCAACCCCAGACAACAGTTGATCTATTTTATCACTTTATGCATATATTTCCTGGTACTTGCATAGCATTAAACAATTAACTCTCCTAGGACATTCAAAAATCTCTTCACCACCTTGGTCACTTTCTTTGGATGAAGTTTCATTTTTTACTGGTCTACAAGTACACAGGGCAGTTATGCCTGGCTCATTTCGAGAACTCACCATCAAGACCTAGAACACACACACGTCCAAACATCAAAGAAATGGCATATTGTGGAATAATCTTTTTGTACACCGTGAAGGTTTGTCACTAGGACTGGTTTAATAAAAAGCTGAATAGCCAACAGGTAGGCAGAATCTTCAGGGCAGAGAGGACACTGGGAAGAAGGAGAAACCAGCCAGATGTGGAACGAGTCAGGCACACAAAGTGGGGCAGAGGTAAAAGTTACACTGTAGAACATTGGTTAATAAAAGTATGGGTTAATTTAAGTTATAACAGCTAGTCAGAAACAAGCTTAAGCTATTGGCCAAACTTTCATAATTAATAATAAGTCTTAGTGTCACTATTTGGGAGCCAGTGGGGGGGCAAAAAATCTGCCCACAATGATACAGTAGGAAGATGATTTTGAAATCAGCTAATTGCTCTGTGAAACCCCTATGCATTTTTTCCTCTCTGAATCTTTCTGCTGACCTTTGCTGATTCTTTATTTCTTCTACTCTGCTATGGATGTATTTTATATTATACACAATATACATGAATGTTTCTGGGACAGAAAAAAATAAGGGCAAGGGCTTGGACAAAAGCAAGAACACTGCCAATTTGAGAATCTGAAGGAAACTGAATGAGCAACCACTGAGAATTTGGGCTGCTCAGTTACCTAAGGACCAAGACTGGGAAGGCAGACTCGCCTTCAGTAATGCTAAATGAGGAGGAGGAGAAGCTGGAGAGATGGGTTAACAATTAAGAGCACTTGCTGCTCTTTCAGCATCCTTGTTGGGTGGCTCACAACCACCTCTAGTGTTGCACCCTTCCCCCATGGGGCTTTGTTGACTGCTTGTTACTAGGAGCTTTTAGTAAAACACTTCTTGCCCCCTCCTCCTAGTAAGGCCTGCATGCAAGTTTTATTGTCTAAAAGCTAATTCCTGTTTTTGGCCCACCCTTTGCTGGAGGGCCCTGGGAAGGTAGGCTTCTGACCTTGGTGTTTTTTCACCACATCTGCCTTTGGTATATAAGGCTCCACTCTTGTAAAAATTGAACGCCATTCTCCTTGTAAGAATGAGCCGCTGTCTCTGTCTTTATTTTCATCCTTAGCCCTTACCCTCAGATCGCTGTGAAGTATGGTAGCACTGTAGCTGCGAACACACCGGCTGCTATCTACACTCTAGCTCTAGCTCTTGAGCATCCATTGCATCCCTCTGGCATCTGTGAGCACCATCACTCAGAGACAGCCTCCCTTAGTAAGATACTGTGCTCTTCCTTACCAGAATCCCCCCTTCCTAGTTCAGAGGCTTACAGAGCTTAGCAAGCCTGCCCATCTTTCTGAATTAATCAGAGAATCACTCCTCTTCTCTGTCTTCTCTAAGCATGTTTTGCATAACACTATGGGCCTCACTCTTTCTCTAAAGCTCTTCTCTCCACCTGCCTGACCTCCAACCCCGCCTAATTCATGGTGCATGACTTTCTGAGTTCCTCTTTTCCCTCTCCTTCCTCTGGGCAGCTTCTGAGATTTGGTTTGCTTACTTTTGGGGAGTTTCTTTTAAATCTTAATATGGACAAAATACGAGAGGAAAATCTAATCCTATAACCAAAATTCATTATGAGCACCATTAAAACAATCCAAGAATAGACAATAGCATCCTGACCTGGCTTATGACTTGACTGGAGGAAGTAAAAAATGAGTGATGTATAATTTGAAGTATACTACTGATAGAATTGGTAATTTACTAAACTTGGGTTCATTGTTTGATGGCTCCCAAAGATGTAAGCGACATAATTATCTAAGTGAACAGACTCTTGAAGAAAACACTTTGGTGAAACAAATTAAAAAAATACTTGCTTCAAACTTCAACTATTACCAGAAATTTTCAAACAAATGTCACTTATTCAAAAAATAGTAAAACACACACAAGTGAATAGAATCCAACAATGTATAAAATATTAATAATAAATGATATCTAAGTTTATATTATCCCAAGAATGAAAGATTGGCTTAAGGTTTTAAATGAATCAGTGTAATTCACCACATTAATGAAATAAAGAAGAAAAATGATATGCTCATTTCTAATGGAGTAGGAATATAAATTGATAAATTAAACACTGACTCATGAGCAAAGAAGATTTCTGGGAAAACAGAGAAGATAGAGATATTTTCATGATCTTTATCTAAAATAGCATTTTCACACAAAAGGAGACATCACACATACTAAATACTTTTAAAACTGCTTGTTTAATGGAGAACAATTCACATTTTCCTTTTAATGTATATTCTCTTCAACATGAGATTTAGTCCTTGTTAGACGGCAAGGCAGGAAAATGGAAGAGTAAGAAGGAGGGAGTGGGAGATGAAGGAAGGCAGGCAAGCAGCAGAAAGGAATAAATAAATTTTATTTGCAAATGTTTTAACATCTGTATATAAATACGTTAACAAACCCAAAGATAAATTACTAAGATTGATGAATGTGCTTAGAGTATTTCCTGGATACAAAGTACCATATACAAATCCCTTCTGTTTCCTTCTAACATCAGCAAACATTAAGAAAAGGAAACTTTAAAAGGACAACGTTTACAGAAACATTAAAAATATCAAATGATCCTGAAAAGATTCCACAAAAAATTAATAAGATGAAACTGTGATTAAAAAATTTAACAACGACAGCCTCAGTAGTCATGCTAAAGAGGATGAAGTAAAACCCATAAGGCCTCAGCATCACAAAGAAAACCATAAGCAACTAAGGAATATTAAGGGGATCAGGTAGGCCTGGGGAAGTGAGATAGTGTTGAGGAAGAGAATGAAGGGAGATACAGGTGGAATTGATGGACATTTCAGTCATGATATGAAAACCTAGTGTGATGGAAATTTCCTAAAACATACGAAGGCAATCTTTAAGAAGTCTTTAGTAATGGGAGAGTACAGCCCCACCTGGCCATCTTTTGTTACCAAAGCTTCCAGTACCAGGCCTCGGTTACATCCAATTGATTTGTTGGACAAGGAGTTCCCATTGAAAATCCCCAAACAACCCAGGCTGTTACCAAGATATCAGATTGCTCTCTGCAAACTGAAAGCAGGGGCCCATTGCCCAGGACAACACCCAGGTAACTCACTGAATATGGAGAAGTTTATTTGGTACCTATACAGAATCTTCTGACCTACATTATAGTGTCTTTGGTATGGAAAGGTACTCTGCAGGCTAACAAAAGAGAAATGTATACACCATCCCAACGACAAATCTTTCATCTACAATCTTTCCTGACTACAAAATATCCTAGGGCAATGGTAACACTAAGCTTGTAGAAGTAATCAACTGATGTCTGATTTGACTTAAGATCCATTCCACAAGATGGAAACCATACCCAATACTGTGTGGGTAACCAAGAACCAGAGACTAGATAGCCAAGAAACCTAGCATAAAGCCAAATACTTCTGGTCTACAAAAATGTAACAATAAAATAACTCCTAATGACATTTTGCTATACTCATAGATCAGTACCTTACTAGGTCATCATCAGAGAAGCCTCCTTCTGCAGCAGATGGGAACAAATAAAGAGATACACAACCAGACATAACTCAGAGAGTGAGACCTTGGGACACAAGCTAACTCTAAAAGGGATATCTCCCTCCTCTCACAGCGCAGGGAACCCTACAGAAGAGGAGTTCAAGAACCAAAGGGAATGGAGGATACCAGGAAAACATGTCCCTCTAAATCAACTGAGCAAAACTCATGAACTCACAGAGCAAGAATAGGACCAACAACATGACTGTGCATTAGCTCCCCCCTCTCTCTATATATAATATACATGTATATATAATTTATTTCAGTTTAGTGATTTTATAGGATTCCTGAATGTGCGATTGAGTGGGTTTCTTATTCTTGTGCCTTTTCTGGAGCCCTTTTCCTTCTGCTGGTTTGTCTTGCCCTGGTTTGTCTTGCCCAACTTTGAAGTGACGGTTTTTGTTTCATCTTATTATATTTTATTTGGTGATATTTGGTTTTATCTCTTAGAGGCCAACTCTTTTCTAGTAAGAGACAGAAAGGGAGTGGATCTGGATGGGAGGGGTTGTAGGGAGGAACTTTGAGGATTAGAAGGAGGGGAAATTGCAATCAGGATATATTGTATGACAAAAGAATATACTTTTAATAAAAGGGAAAAAATAAAAGAGGACAAATGCGGATATACCAATAAATACTTGAACAGTGAACATATCACAAAACGATGCCAAGGAAAACCACTTGAAGTAGAACTCGTCATCAGCCAAATTAAATCAAAGGAATGACAAACCCTTGACAAATATGTGGAATAATAAGAACCATGTACAGATACAATGATTTCGCAAAAACAGTGTAGTATTCTTACTGAGTTTAAAATACCCATATATTTCGTGATCTAAAAACAGTGATCCTAAATAATAACATTTAGGATATATTCGTGTATATTATGAGAGAAATACAATTTTTTAAAATATTTTTTAAAAAGCTGACATCAAAACAGTCCACCAATATAAGAATAGATAAATGGCAGGTAGACTGCATGCAGAACTGATAAGTATAAAAAGACAAAGATGAACAAACTATAGATATTTTCATAATGTATAAATCTCACAGACACTGATTTTTCAAACCAAATTAATGGTTAATTTCTATAAAGCACAAAGCTCATGAAAGAAATCAGTATAATGGCTCCTTTTAACAAGTCAGGAGAAATATTCTTTAATGCAGTAAGAAAGCACACTGAATAAGAAATGATGAGCTAGCCAGTAATAATCACTCCTCAATGGCTTCTGTTTCAATTCCTGCTTCCATTTTCATGCCTTGGCTTCCTGCCCTTCCATGACAGACTGCAATATAGAAGTATTAGATGAAATAAACCCTTTCCTCCCCACACTGCTTTTGGTCATATTGTTTTTGTCACAGTGATAGAATCTATAACTAAGACACTTCAATAAGAGGTACTCACATGGGTGGACAAAGCTGCTCCCAGAGGATCTACCTTATGACATTTTAAAATGCTGGGTATATCATGCAAGCTATTCACTAGGGAAGCTCCAGAGGTCTCTAAACCAACACAGACTAATCTCATTGCTCTTGGTTACCCACTATAACTGTATCACAAGACATCTTTTGCTAAAGGTACCATATACTTTGGTGATAGGACATCGAAACAACCATAAAACTTCCTCCTTGTTGGCTAGTTGTGATAGTGCCAGAACAAGTATATAGAGCACTCAGCAAGACATGAGTATTGGTAACCACTGCTGGACACTACATGCTGCAATATAGAACTTACAGGTAAGAGGTGCACACTGGTATAATGGTGCCACAATGGTATAAACAACTGATATTTGGTTGGATTTGAGACTTGTTCAACATGGGGGAATTCATATGCCCTACTGTAAACCAACTCAAAAACCCATGGTTGGTGAGGTCATTGGTTCCGGGATTGAATCTACCATTGCTGAATATGTATGTTGTCAAACTGTCTTCTAAGTATATCCATTTACAATCATAGACCAGGGATGCACCTAACCACGCTCTTTGGAGTGGGTACCACTCAAGTAGAGATGTGCAGACCTGGTCAAATTCCTGAGAATAAGACACTAAGTACGCCATCGTTCACCACCTTCTTCTCAAGTTTCTGATGACATTATGGATGATAAGATAGAAATAATGTAAGAGCTGAAGGCTAGGGTGGGGTACTGTGAAATGCATTCCTCTGGACATGACATAAAGTTGCACTCATGAACTCAGAGCAGATGTGACCTGAACAAGGCCTACAGAAATTCAAGACAGCCAAATTTCAATATGGGTGAGGGAAGAGCTCTTGGGGGGTCCACTCCCAAATGAGGAGCTATTGGGGTTGGTGGATGTTGAAGGTGTAGCCACTAATAGGTTTCACATGCTTCCATGAATGGCCTCACACCCATGTAAATCCAGACAGCTCTAATTATAAGAGGTCATGAATTTGGGAATGGAAAAGTTAGGGAGGTCTTCCATGAAATAAAGAAAGAAATCCAGGGTGGATATTACAGTATTTAATGATACATGTATGACATTCTTTAAAATTAATCCTTAAAGATTTAAAAAACTCTTCAAAAAAGCATTAAGATTTCAAGTCTAATAAAAAGATTGATAAAACACACTATAGCCATACATACAACAGAGTCAGAATACAAAAAAGACAAAAACTTGAGACTATACACATGTGAAAGCATGTGCATGTGTGTATATGTGTTTTCAGTATTTAGATATCAAATTCAGAATTCTTACAAACACAAAGATGATTCAGGAAAATATAAACAAAGTGGATTATCATGGATGACAAACACACACATTAAAACTAGTTACGTGGTGATGAGAAATGGTTACATCATGATGAGAGAACAAGTGTATGTAGTGTGTTCCTGGGACACTAATGCCTTACCTAGCAGAAGGTTACAAAAGCTGAAATACTGCAAACAGCAGATGTTGGAAAAGAGAGGGAAATAACAGTCTCCTCAGCTGTGGGTTGCTGTAGAACCGGTAGAAGCTTTTTGGTAGGTTATTTGGCAAAATTCAATAAAGAGGAAATTTTGCAGATCTTCTAACATATTCATTGAAGTCCCATGAAGAAGGGTGCATATGAGAATGGTGCCCAAGACTAATCATTGTACATCCCTTGGCACATATTAGAAATAGTCTTAATTTGTATCACCAGAAATTTAACATTAGTAAATCATGGCATGTACTGTTTGCATGTTGAACTGCACAGATGAATGAGGATATTTTTATGATCATATATTCAACAGGAATTTATATACTTCACTACATGTGAAACACTAACTACAACTTCGCAATACTTGCAAATACAGTGAAAACATGCAAGTTTCTAAAATTGTATAAAACTCAAATCAGGATAGGAGGGTTAGTGGATAAAGGAAAATGATACAGTATGACAAAGTAACTATTGAATAAACTGAATTATACATTGTTTTATTAACATCTGAAAGAGTTTACAATAAAAGTACTTTTGTGCTGGGCTGTGAGTTCAATGATTAACGTGCTTGCAGTCTCCATGCTAAGAAGATAGACAGGCAGATCCTGGGAGTTCCTATCCAAACTAAGGTCATTGGTAAGAGCTCAAGGCCAATGAGACATTCTAAAAAGGGTGGAGAACCCCTGAGAAGTTTTATGTAAAATTGTTCTCTGACATCCACATGTGACATACATGCATGTGACCTGCTCCATACACATGTAGTCACAGGAATACACACCTACAAGCATATGCATAAGTGCACACACACACACACAGTGAAAAGACAGAGAATGTGGAAGTAATTTTAACAAACAAAGCAACAATAAAACCCTAGGCATGTGATCTTCTGTAGGGGCATGACACCACCACAAATGTATTTACATATCATTCAGATGGAGGGCCCTCTGAGCAATCACCCCATTCATTGGTGAATACTACAGTTACTTAGTGGTGTCATTAGCATGACACAGCCAAAGAAAAAAAAATTCCCATAGATCTCTGTGGACAGGTAAAGACACACAATCAACCATGGGAACCACAATCATAACCCCCTCTCCTTAAGAAGCATTTCTCCCTAGCCGGTTACATCTCAGAGAATATATGAAGATCAAGTACAAGGTTCTCCTCCAATTCCCTGTTTCTAAAGTGAGTTTCCAGTTCACCCCTTCAGCCAAGCAGTTTGGATCCATCAAATGGACACCGGGAAATCTGTACAGTCATTCAGCTGTCCATCAATAAAACTGCCTTGGTGTGATTCTCAAAAATGTCCCCTTTACAGAAATGTGTTGCTTTTGTGGCATTAAAGGTAACTTAGCAACCAGAGTCAACAGTAACCCAGCACAATTTTGTGGGTTAGCTTTCAGAAAACAGCTACCCAGTTATGTAAGACGAAACAAGCTGTCCTCTTGTGTACCCAATATTCAAAAACACATAAAAAAATATCTGCCTTGCACTGTGCTTCACAGCCCAGGGTTCACATAAAATCCCATCTTTCCCTCTTGTGATGCACAGGAGAAATAAAAACAGCAGGGGAAACATTATGTTCCTTACAACGTGGCTGCTCGGCTTCATTTCTGTAGCTTGGAAACGGTGGGTTCTTTGCTTTTATCAGATAAATTGGCTCCGCAGCCCACATTTAAAAGAGCATACACTTGTCTTCAGCAGGAAGTTGGGCTTCATTAGTTCAAGATAAAAGGAAGCAAGGAAGGTTGAACATCACTCTGAGCCAGTAACTGTGTGTGTGATGGAGATGGAACAGCATAAAACATTCATATTCTTAGGTACTAATGATAAGTAGGGAAAAGCCTGCATCTTTCAGCTAAGTTTGTTTATTGCCTGAAAACTCAACATAGTAATTCAAGGCCAACTGACAGGAAATTACAGTTTCCTGGCTGACATCAATTCGATCTTCAGTAATAGTTCTGAAATGGAGTTTCTGAGCTCTCAAGGGAGGGAAAAGCACACACGATATTTCCCAATAGCTTGGGTCACAACCCAGATGCTATAAGCAAACATTATGTGGATAAAATTATGATGTATCTTTACAAACATGCAGTGCCTTATTATGTCATTTTAATCAAACCTTTTATTTGATCAAGTTCTTATATTTAATCTGTACATAGACTTGGTTACTTAGGGAGCACAGGCTGCCATAAGGAGATTTAAAATGCATGACTGTTTCTTGTTGCAATGGCAAACCAGCAATCATTTTATCTACATAATCATAAAAGTAAATATACTCAGAATTGGCAATCTAAGAAGTTTTTAATTCTTAAGTTAAAATAGGTATCTTGTCTCTTTGCTTGGATTTCTTCTTCCTGTCATTTATTTCCTTTTACATCCATTCTTATGCCCACACAAAAGATACTATTAATATTTATTCAAATGATCCTAAGAATAGACTGCCAGTTGACACTGAATATCCACTTTCTAATAATTATCAAGAGTCTAGCTGTGTTCACCACAAAGACAGACTTTGTTTCACAGTATCCCTGTTTGAGTATTCTGCTCCTTAATGATGCTGTAGATACTAGAATGCAAGCACACAGGACGTACATCAGTTTCAGATGTTACAGTTTCAGGAAGAAACTGTGCCACTCTTCTTTCTGGTTGGAAGGCAGTATCAAACTGGTAAGACAGCTTCAACCATCAAGGTGGGGAAAACTGTAAGCAATCACAGACAGCATGACAGAGGGACTAGGGGTTCCCTACTCTGGAATGTGGAGCCATATTTAACATGTTCTACGGGAAAAAAACCCAAATTTTTCTATATTTTTGTAGACTTCTCTTTACTCTAAACACTATAAAAATATTGACCTGACATAGAATGTGAGAAATTATACCATTTTGAGAAAATTATTCTCCCCCCTCCCTGTCCCATTGGTTTGAGGCTTGATTTGCATAAGAAAAGAAAAGAGAAGATTGAGGCAAATCATTTTCAATTGTTTTACCCCTCATCTCCAGTAATACTGAAAGAAGAGAGCAACAACTGGTCCATGGATAAAGAGGAAGTGGGCTAGATGGATGGCTCAGCTGGCAAAGACTCAGGATGATAAGGGTGATGTCTTGACCTCAGTCTTAAAGATCCACATTGATACAAGCAAAGAATGGAGTTCCAAAGTACTCCTCTGTACATTAACTTAATTTTTAAATGCAAAAGGAGGAGGAAATACATAGTGAAGACAGCCCTAAATCACATGGAATAACAGCAAACTGAGCTAAAGCTCAGCCGACCAGGGAAAAGGAAAAATGCTTATTGTTACAAGCAATTGAATTTGGCAGCCAGAGAAGATAACAGTGGAACATTAGGTAATATTACTGAAGTGATGTTAAGAAATACTGAAAAGAAAGAAGCTATGACAATATATTAAATGAATTTGAACTCCATGAATTCAGAATTGCAAGTTTTAAAAATGTATATGTCTAAGTCCTCATGATTTCATTCAGTTTTTTATATAAACATAAAAGACTATAATATAGGATAAAACACATAGCTTCTAAAGGTATATTTAAAATCCTAGTATTAGATACAGGGGGAAAAGTCTTTGTCCTGCCTCAAGTGATGTGACAGATTTTGTTGACCCAATGGGAGGCCTCTCCCTTTCTGAGGAGTGGATCAGGGTGGAATGGGGAGTAGGGTGGGGGGAAGAACTGGGATTGGCATGTAAAATAAAAATGTTTTAAAAAATTAAACAAAATCCTAGCATTTATACATATCTTAATAATTTCTGCCACTTCCTTAGCCTAGGCCCTGGGCAAAGACCTTGGGGGAGCATCTGTGAAGATAACACAGGAGTTTTTAAATTATAGTATGTATGAGAACCAGACTTGGGTTCACCAAGCCATTCAGTGGTTAGTGTACGTGGCATCTCTTACAAAGAACACTGTTTTTTCATATGTATACATCACTTTTGATTTTTTTATTTTGGGTTTTTGAGACAGTATTGCACTATATAGCATTGGCTCTCTTAGAACTCACTCTGTAGACCAGGCTGGCCTTGAACTCACAAAGATCTGCCTGCTTCTGCCTCCTGAGTGCTGAGTGCTGGGCATAAAAACATGTGCCACCACTGTCCCGCTGTCATTAATTATTCTTTAATTGTGGATTTTTCAAGTTAAAGGTTGTAAATAAATTAGCAAATAAGTCTCTCTTGAGGCTTTCCTTTTCTTAGCTAGACTCGTAAATGCCACTCCCTTGGAGAAAACAGAAATTTGCTCACATGCCCTTTTTCCATTAACTAGCTAGAATACAAATATTATGGTGAAAGCTAGCTTGGACCATGATGTGGTGGCTGCATGCTTAGCATACATCTCAAAGGGGAACTATGAAACTATGAAGATCCTCACAGAATGGGATCCCTGGGACTATCTCGTCATGTTTAGGATGTAAGGCAATGCTACCTCACTAGCCTCCACTTCATCGAGGTTCACTGAATTCCTTTCTCAGCTCTGCTTCAGCTAAACATCTTGAAGAGTTGCTTTGAAGTACACTTGGCCTTCTATTTCATCTCATTAGCTTCTTTGACCGTGGAATACCATGACCACATGGGAGCCACTCAGCAGTGTCATGGCAGTGTCCTCTGTAGCTGCAGAGAGCAGCTTAGCTCATGCTTCTAGGATCTCATCCCACACAATTTCCCCAGTCCCGCTTCTGCTGACCATCTTCCCTTAGAACCAGAGCACTGCGATCTCAGAGAAGAAATGGTGTATTAAGGGAAGATAGTGGTATGGTGAAAGATTCACCCCAGCCCCTGGCATCCTTATACCCAAAGAGTCTGGAATGTTGTGCTGAAAGTTCCATCCCAAGGCCTCTCCTCTATCCCTCTCCAAACCCTGCTGCATCTCAGAAAGCCTGAAAAATGATGAACCCTCCCACAGACCTTTCCCACACGGTACTTAAACTGTCCTCCAAAAAAGAGACATGTGGTTTTCCTGTCTCTCTTTTCCCTTCTCACCTCAGGGGTGGGGCTAGAAAGCCACCTGGGAGTACTGTATCCATTAAACATGGGCTTTTTCTAATTCAGTTTGATTCCATATGATATGAATTCTTGTGTTGGCAGAGAGACTTACCGGGGTGCAGAAACTATTCAGGTAGATTCCTGGAACTCTGTATTTAACACTTTCAAGTTCAACATTTGATTTCAGCACTTGGTGGTAGATTTAAGTATTCATAATTTCTGCTATCTGCAACTTGTGCCCTAACACAGTCATTGTTGTTACAGAATTTCCAATCCCAAACTGAAGGGGCAGAAAGAAGATGGAAATAAGATAGAGATCTACTCTTAAGAGTACTCAAAGAGACACTTGAGGGTGGGGGACATTTTGGGGAGAGGTAGAAACTTGGTGCAAGAGAAACTCCCAGGAATCTACAAGGATGGCTCCAGCTGAGTCTTGGAGGAGAAGAGGAAGGGAAGGCTGCAGTTGGGATGTAAAATAAATATTTTTTTAAAAGATAAAGAAATAGGAGGAGGAGGAAGAAGAGGAGGAAAAGCAAGAGGGCAGGAAAAAGAAGTGAGAGCAGGATGGGGATTGAGGGGAGCATGTCTCTGGAGACATGGGGATAGCCCCACAGCAATACTATGGGAAAAAGTTGGAGCATGAGAAAGCCCAGAACTTTTGGTCAAGGCTCTTTGGAGTTTTGAAGCTGAGAAATCACTCTAAATGAAGTAGAATACATGTAAAGGGGAAGGTAAACAAGTCAATGGATCTATACTGCTACTGTGGCCAGGAGAGGGAAGAAACTCACACACTCCACAGATTTCCATGTTCAAGGACATTTCCAATTATTTGAAGCAGCAGCTTATGTAGCTACTGCATCATAGAAAAGGCCCTTATGAGGCGATGGCCTAAGTCTCTTTTAAATGATTACATCCCCAGTAAGTAAGAAACCTCAATTTTCTAAAAGAACAAATAAAACAAAAACACCTTTATCAACTCAAAGATGGGAAAATAATGTTCCCAGTCTAACCTTTAATTGTAGAAACAATTGTGTTTCTCTTTATAACAAGAAAATCTAATTCAGAAAGGAATAATATTTTTTAAAGAAATGGTCTGTCTGAGAAATCCATAGAAGTCAAATAGAAAATCCTTGAAAGGCATTTTAGGACTTAACTGTGATTTAAAAATCAATCACTTAGAAATAATGAGAATACCGTATTTCCACGGAGGATTTCAATAAAATAACTATTTTTCAGAAAGCTATAACAATGTTGGAAATGGTCTGTTTCTACACAACTGACAGGAAACTGGTAAAAAGTATCTCATTTTGGATTGAAATATTGTTTTCAAAATGTTCTTTGACTAATAGGTGAGCATTATACATACCATAATTTATAGAACCCATAGACTAGAGCATTTCTTTGCATCGGCTACAGCAAGAACATGAACAATGCTATGAGCAAATGCCATATTTCCACTATATTACAGAGAGTGGGAATTTTTGAGTTCCATGGAAATCTTGTGAGAACAGAGTCATTTATGTAGCCTGACCGCAACCAAAATAGTAGGAAACATATAACTGCAGTTATCTCAGCAAAGTGAGAAGAGATTGATCATGTTTCTTTTTACTCGTATAAAGACTTTCAAACATAAATTAAACGGAGCATTGTAATGTTTTTGTGGACCAACCTTCCACCTTAACCCTAAAGGCAAAACACTTTGTGTCTGCACTTCATTCCCTTTTCTTTTTAACAAACTTCTTTTTTTTAATACCATAAGAACAACTAATAACCAGTGAAGAAAACACGGAAGCAATAATCAAAACCAAGAGACCCTCCAGGATTGAAGTAAACTATCAGACAATCTCAATAATAGGGATTTTGATTTCACCACTTACTGTTTTAACACTGGGGACTTTAAACTTATCTTCAATTGTCATTGATTTTACTTTTAGCGTGTATTAATCACACAAAATAATAGGTGTCAAGATATTACCATACCTGTGTACAATGTACTTTACTCATAACCACACACCCATTTTTATAGTCTCTCCTCCCAGAGCCCCTCTTGTAATTTCATCATTATCCTTTTAGTTCCTCTGTTTTTGCTGTTTGGAAAAACACGTGGGTCTTTGAACCGTAGCTTAGAAATATCTATGAATAACAGATAAGTATTCACAGCAAGGATACTGCTCTCTTCTCCACACATAAAGGTGTATTTTCTTTCTGCCTTTCTGCTTCACATTACTAGTTTCTGCATGTTTTAGCATCTATTTACACTCCCTTTGTGTAACCCAAAAAGAAATTTAAATGTTGAAGTAGTCATGACTAAGGTATTTGCATACTTCAAATCTACTGAGAATTATCTGCAGTTCACAGTGTAGCTTCAAAATATGTGTTCTATTTAAAAGTTCTATTTGAGAATTGAAATAAACTATTTTCTAAAGGGTATAATGTCATGGCCCTTTTAAGAACTATATTAAATTTCAAATTTGAAAACAGAAAGTAAAATAAGCTTTTATCCAAAGCTATTACCTGCATCTAACACAGGCTACCTGTTGGGAAATGAAGGTGATCTATAATACACAGGCTCTCAGAGAGGTCCCCGATTACAAATGATGTGGTTTATTCAGCCTTATTCTTCAGGATAGGTTCATGGTGTTCTATGGGTCAAATACAGATTATGTTCTCTAACAAGTATCACAGAAATACCACATAAGATATGGAGAATAAAAATGAACCTCTTCTCTCTGAAAGTTTTCAGCTGATGAGGAAAATTAAATAACTATTTTAATATGACAGCTCAAAGTCAATTGTTGTGACTTGAATGAAAATGCCCACCATAGGCACACATGCTTGAATACTTAGTGTCCAGTTCATGGAACTGTTTTGAAAGGATTAGCTGTGGCCTTCTTTGTCACAGTGTGTAACTCAGGCAAGCTTTAAGGCTTCAGAAGACTGGAGTCCAACCCAGTGTTTCCTCTCTGCCTGCCTCTTACTATTTGTGGATTGAGATGTGAAATCTCAGCTGTTCCTGCCTCTACACCGTTGTTACACTTTCTTAGACTCTAACCTTCCAATGCTATAAGCCCAATTAAATGCTTTCTTTTATAAGTAGTCTTAGTCATGGTGTCTTTTCAAAGCAACTTTACTAAGACACCAATCATACTCTCTTTTTTGTAATCAAATCAACCCAAAAAGGGGGTAGGGAGGCTTAAAGATGAGGAGGAATTACAAGGGAGAAAAGAAGTATATGCACACAGTTTATTTTCACCAAGGAAGTCCCATTGCACCACAGAGAACTTTCAAGGGATTAGATTCAGCAAACTGCCAAATAAAGTTTCTGATGTAATCCAAGCTTCAGTTAAGTACCTATAGAAATCCAACTACATGCCTTCGTTATGTCAGCTTTACATAATCTAAAAATAATACTTCTAGAAATTCTAATTATAGTTGAAAGGAGGCACAGATGAGTGCTATACATAGCCCCTCCCTAGAAAGACCACTGCCTTGTCATTTGTTTTTCAAATTGTAACAATACGACTTGAGTCACAAGCACTTGCTTCCTGCCAAATCAGACCATGAAATGTTGATGTTCCTTTTGCATATGGTCATTGTCAGCCTCACAGACCTGGCTGTTAACATATTTAGGGGTGGATACGACTGGATTGATCAGTTACCTAGTAGATACAAAGACAGGGCTCAGACTTCATTCTCTGCTAGGAACCATGCAAAATGTCCATGACCACAACATGGCAACAGGGAGCAGACACTCAGCTGGTAACCCCTGACTACAGTTGACATAATAACTGGAATTCATATCACATAAAGTAATTAAGAAGGCCAGTCCTGTCAGCTGTTATACAAAATAACAGAAGCCAAATTCTCTGTTGTGGAAACAACTGGTTGGGCTTCCTTGCCAAGAGACATCTTAGGTAGCAAGATATAAGAAGAGAGAATGTATTACTTATTGAACATTCATATACAAGAGAGCAAGAAGGTAAAATGTTGTCTCAAATTAAATAGTAAATCAATAAAAACTCATTCCATTCTACTTCAAATAAATATCTCGGGGGAGTATTCCATAACCCCATAAGAACAAAAGTGCATCACTATTAGGCTGCAATTAATAGGTTACTTCCTGTACTTCCTGTTATTTCAGTGGAAAGCAAAGGATTGCTAAACACCACACACGAGCCAGAAGAGCCGCCCACACAGGAAAGACATCAGCCCCTCCAAGACCCCAACCCCAGGGAGCCCACCTTCAGGTGAGATTGGGTCTCCAGCGGGGACTGCCCGCCCATCACCCATCCCCCTCCATCTTCGGGGCCGCTCCTGGCTTCCAGAAGAGCCGCCCACAAAGGAAAGACATCAGCCCCTCCAAGACCCCAACCCCAGCGAGTCCAGCTTCAGCATCCCCAGCTTCAGCTGCAGTAAGGAAGGAGACCAGTGGAGACGGAAAGACCCCACCAGCACCCACTGGAAGAAGAGATGGGAAGAAGACAGAATAAGAGATCACCCAGCAATAGAAACACCAACATGACCCCACCAGAATCCAGGGATCCAACACCAGCAAGACCTGAAAAGCACTACATAGGTGAAGAAGAGGAGACAGACCTGAAAATTATTTCATGAAGATGATGGAGACCCTCAAAGAAGAAACGAGGAAATCCCTTAAAGAAATAGAAGAAAAAACAAACAAAAAAATCCATGAAATGGGGGAAAAATTCAAGAAATAAACAAATCTCTCAAAGAATCTATAGAGCACCAAGAAAAAACAACCAAGAAAATTAAGGAAACAGCTCAAACAGTTGAAGGATTGAAAGCTGAAATAGAAACGATAAAGAAAACACCGAATAAAGGGATGCTGGAAATAGAAAAGCTCGGTAAACGGTCTGGAACTACAGATGCAAGTATCACCAATAGAATACAAGAGATAGAAGAGAGAATCTCAGGTGTTGAAGACTCATTAGAGGATATAGAGTCGTCAACCAAAGAAAATCTCAAAACCAACAAATCCTTAACACAAAATATCCAGGAAATATGGGACACCGTGAAGAAGCCAAACCTGAGAATAATAGGTATAGAAGAAGGTGAAGAACTTCAACTTAAAGGTACAGAAAACATATTCAACAAAATCATAGAAGAAAACTTCCCTAACCTAAAGAAAGATATGCCTATGAAAGTACAAGAATCTTACAGAACACCAAATAGGCTTGACCAGAAAAAGAAGTCACCTCGCCATATAATAATCAAAACATCAAACCAACAGAGTAAAGAGAAAATATTAAGAGCAGCTAAAGAAAAAGGCCAAGTAACATACAAAGGCAGACCTATCCGAATTACACCTGACTTCTCAATGGAAACGATGAAAGCCAGAAGATCCTGGTTAGATGTCCTACAAATGCTAAGGGAACAAGGATGCCAGCCCAGACTACTATATCCAGCAAAGCTCTCAATTACCATAGATGGAGAAAACAAAATATTCCATGACAAAGCCAGATTTAAACAATACGTATCCATGAATCCAGCTCTACAGAAAATGCTAGAAGGAAAACCTGGAGCCAAGGTTCACAAACACACAGGCAATATATAATCATACTTTACAAAACACCAAAAGAAAAAGGGAGGAGAAACTACACAAAATAACTTCACTAACAATAAACCAAGCGCAAACAAGGATCACCAATCAATGGTCATTAATATCCCTCAATGTCAACGGCCTCAACTTGCCTATAAAAAGACACAGACTAGCAGAATGAATACGAAGACAGAACCTTTCCTTCTGCTGCATACAAGAAACATATCTCAACACCAAAGACAGACGTTATCTCAGAGTAAAGGGCTGGGAAAAGATCTTCCAATCAAACGGCCCCAAGAAACAAGCGGGCGTAGCAATCCTAATATCTAACAAATTAGACTTCAAATTAAAATCAATCAAAAGAGATGAAGAAGGGCACTTCATATTCATCAAAGGAAAAATACATCAAGATGAAGTCTCGATTTTAAACATCTACGCCACAAATACAAAGGCACCTACATTCGTGAAAGAAACATTACTAAAGCTCAAAATGCACATAAAATCTCACACGCTAATAGTAGGAGACTTCAACACTCTGCTCTCACCGCTAGACAGGACCTCCAGACAGAAACTTAACAAAGAAACAAAAGAATTAATAGAAGTTATGACCCAACTGGATTTAACAGACATCTATAGAACACTCTACCCAAATACAAAGGGATATACCTTCTTCTCGGCACCACATGGAACCTTCTCTAAAATTGACCACATAATAGGAAACATAGCAAATCTCCACAGATACAAAAAAATTGGAATAACCCCCTGCATCTTATCAGACCACCATGCATTAACATTAGAATTCAACAATAACACAAATCACAGAAACCCTACAAACTCATGGAGATTGAACAATGCACAATTGCACCATCCCTGGGTAAAGGAACAAATAAAAAAAGAAATTAAAGACTTTCTCGATTTCAATGAGAATGAAGACACAACATACACAAACTTATGGGACACTTTGAAAGCAGTGCTGAGAGGAAAGTTTATAGCACTAAGTGCCCACATGAAAAAACTGGAGAACAGTCATACTAGAGAATTAATAGCACAGCTGAATGTTCTAGAACAAAAAGAAGCAAACTCTCCCAGGAGGAGCAGACGCCAGGAAATAATCAAATTGAGGGCTGAAATCAATCAAGTAGAAACCAGGAAAACACTGAGAAGAATCAATGAAACAAAGAGTTGGTTCTTTGATAAAATCAACAAAATAGACAAACCTCTGTCCAAACTAACCAAAAGACAGAGAGAGAACATGCTAATTAACAAAATCAGGGATAAAAAAGGGGACATAACAACGGACTCTGAGGAAATCAAGAGAATCATCAGGGCATACTTTGAAAATCTGTACTCCACAAAATTAGAAAATTTAAAGGAAATGGACAATTTCCTGGATAGATATCACTTGCCAAAACTAAATCAAGAACAGATAAATAATCTAAACAGACCTATAACCCCTAATGAAATAGAAGCAGTCATCAAAAGTCTCCCAAACAAAAAAAGCCCAGGCCCAGATGGCTTCAGTGCAGAATTCTACCAGAAATTCAAAGAAGAGCTCATTCCAATACTTGTCAAAGTATTCCACACAATAGAAGCAGGAGGCTCACTGCCAAACTCTTTCTACAAGGCTACAATTACCTTGATACCCAAGCCACACAAAGACACAACTAAGAAAGAGAACTATAGACCAATTTCCCTCATGAACATTGATGCAAAAATACTCAATAAAATACTTGCAAACCGGATTCAAGAACACATCAGAAAAATCATCCACCATGATCAAGTAGGCTTCATTCCAGGAATGCAGGGATGGTTCAACATTAGAAAATCTATCAATGTAATCCACCATATTAACAATCTGCGAAAGAAAAACCACATGATCATCTCACTAGATGCTGAAAAAGCCTTTGACAAAATCCAGCACCCCTTCATGATAAAGGTCCTAGAGAGATCAGGGATAACAGGAACGTACCTGAATATTATAAAAGCAATATACAGTAAACCAACAGCTAACATCAAACTAAATGGAGAGAAACTCAAAGCAATTCCTCTAAAATCAGGAACAAGACAAGGCTGTCCACTCTCTCCATATCTCTTCAATATTGTACTTGAAGTTCTAGCTACAGCAATAAGACAACAAAAGGAGACAAAGGGGATACAAATAGGAAAAGAAGAAGTCAAACTTTCACTATTTGCAGATGATATGATAGTTTACATAAGTGACCCAAAAAACTCCGCAAGGTTACTCCTAGAGCTGATAAACACCTTCAGCAATGTGGCAGGATACAAGCTAAACTCAAAAAAATCAGTGGCCCTATTATATACAGATGATGAAGTGACTGAGAAAGAAATCAGAGAAACATCACCTTTTACAATAGCCAAAAACAGCATCAAATATCTGGGGATAATGTTAACCAAGGAAGTGAAAGACCTGTATATCAAGAACTTTGTGTCTTTGAAGAAAGAAATTAAAGAAGATACCAGAAAATGGAAAGATCTCCCATGCTCTTGGATTGGTAGGATCAACATAATAAAAATGGCAATCTTGCCAAAAGCAGTCTATAGATTCAATGCAATCCCTATCAAAATTCCATCACAATTCTTCAAGGACCTGGAAAGAACATTAATCAACTTTATATGGAAAAACAAAAGGCCCAGGATAGCCAAAACATCCCTATACAATAAAGGAACTTCAGGAGGCATCACCATACCTGACTTCAAGCTCTATTATAGAGCCATAGTACTGAAAACAGCTTGGTATTGGAACAAAAATAGGCAGGTAGACCAATGGAACCGAATCGAAAGCCCTAATTTTAACCCACACACCTATGAACACCTGATTTTTGACAAAGAAGCTAAAACTGTACAGTGGAAAAAAGAAAGCATCTTCAACAAATGGTGCTGGCATAACTGGGTAGTGGTATGCAGAAGACTGCAGATAGATCCATGTTTATCGCCTTGTATAAAACTTAAGTCCAAATGGATCAAAGATCTCAACATACATCCAGCCACACTGAAACTTTTAGAAGAGAAAGTGGGAGATACTCTTCAACGAGTTGGTACAGGAGACCACTTCCTAAACATAACACCAGTGGCACAGGCACTGAGATCGACAATTAACAAATGGGACCTTCTGAAACTAGAAGCTTCTGTAAGGCAAAGGACACAGTCAAAAAGACAAAAAGGCAGGCCACAGAATGGGAAAAGATATTCACTAACCCTACATCTGACAGAGGGCTAATCTCCAAAATTTACAAAGAACTCAAGAAACAAGTCTCCAAAATACCAAAGGATCCACTTGAAAGGTGGGGTACAGAGCTAAATAGAGAATTCTCAGTAGAGGAGGCTAAAATGGCCAAGAGACACTTAAGAAAGTGCTCAACATCCTTAGCCATCAGGGAAATGCAAATCAAAACAACTCTGAGATACCATCTTACTCCTGTCAGAATGGCTAGAATCAAAAACACCCACCGAAGACAATTTATGCTGGAGAGGATGTGGAGAGAGAGGAACACTCCTCCACTGCTGGTGGGAATGCCGACTCATACAGCCTCTTTGGAAATCAGTATGGAGATTCCTCAGGAAAATGGGAATTAATCTACCACTAGACCCAGCAATTCCACTCTTAGGCATTTATCCAAATGAGGCAGGTTCATACAACAAGGGCATCTGCTCCACTATGTTCATAGCAGCATTGTTTGTAATAGCCAGAACCTGGAAGCAACCTAGATGCCCCTCAACTAAAGAGTGGATAGAGAAAATGTGGTACATTTACACAATGGAGTATTACTCAGCAGAAAAAAACAATGGAATCTTGAAATTCGCAGGGAAATGGATAGCACTGGAAGAAACCATCCTGAGTGAGGTAACCCAGTCGCAAAAAGACAAACATGGTATGTACTCACTCATATATGGATTTTAGATATGGATCAGGATAGTGCCAGTCTGCACTTCCACAGATAGAGAGTCTGGGAAACAGGAAAGAACCTAAAAGATATGCATATATGCATAGTACCCAAGAGAAGAGGATGGAGACAAGATCCTCTGAATGGATGGGGAACACGGCGAGGGGTTGGGGGGAGTGGGACCCGGGAAGAATAGAGGGGGTAAAGAGGAAGGGAGTTGGTCATGGGGGAACAGGAAGTTGAGGGGGTAGGGGTAGAATAGGGGAAGAGGGAATCATAGGATCGAAGACAGATCAGGCACCAGAGTGACCTCGAGTGATCCAAAGGTATAACATCAATTGGCAAGCTAAGCAATAGTGGAGGGACCACCTCGAATGCCCATTCCTGATAATGAACTTGATGTCTATAACCATCCGGGAGCCTTCATCCTGTGACTGATGGAAGCAGAGGCAAACACACAACTAATCACTGAACTGAACCCAAGGAACCCAGTGACAGAGAGAGAGGAGTGATGAGCAAATTGGCAAAGAATGGGCTGGCAAAACCAGCAGAGACAGCTGATCTGAACAGGGGAGTGCTCTTGGACCCCAGACCGACAGTGGGGAGGCCAGCATGGGACTGATCTGGACCCCCCAAATGTGAGTGTCAGTGAGAAGGCCTGGGCAACCTATGGGGCCCTGAGCTGTGGATCAGTGTCTATCCCTGGTATACAAACTGTCTTCATGTGCCTATAGCACAAAGAGAGATGCTCTCTCAGCCTGGACTCTTAGGGGAGTGCCTTGACCCTACCAAGAGTAAAATGACAGACTCTAGATATCCCCTATGTGGAAGGATTTGGCAATAGCGTGGGAGGGAGGGGGGAAGGGGAGTGCGGGAAGAGGGGAGGGAGAGGGAACTGGGATTGACATGTAAAACAAGCTATTTAAAATTAAAATAAAAAATGATTAAAAAAAACACCACACACGATGTTGCCTTTAGCAATGTAAATAGCATGCTCTCATTTCACTTCATATGCAAGTAGCATATGCTAATAAGATTTATAATGGTCATTAATATATATTTTAATATATATTTATAACAGTCATTAATGGTCCTTTGTATAATTGTTATTCTTCAAATGTTAAATATATTTTGACAAAAGCACCATATTCAAGCACCAAGATAATCACCTACAATTTTTAGCACATTCTGACAGACAAAAATAAAACATGCAAGATAATAAGCATATCAGGCTATGCAGAATACTTAATTTTTAATAAACTGCTATTTAGATTTAAGAATTCATAACCCTAAGGTTTATTTTTGCTCAGATCTATTAGGATCTGTTTTTATTATGAAAGACAACACAATGAGAATAGGGATGCATATCTATTCCCTGGTAGAGGGTATGTATTTGTTCTAAGGCAAGAAATTTAATGTTTCTTTAGTAGTATCACAGATTTTGATCTCAGATGACCGAGCACACTAACATTAAATCCACTATGAAAACCACCACCAAAGCATGCTGCATACATTCACACAGGATGTCCTTTTCTCCTTCATGAGCAACTTTGTAACAGTATCTCAGAGTTGCATATTTTCCATTGCATGCTAGCATTGTGATTACTTTAGTTACATTTTTAAAATACTAACACAAAACTTGGTGCATATCAGGCACTGTGCTAGTAGCTTTTACCCTCAAAGATACAGGGTCAAGTTTAGTGTTTGTTTTATACATTAAAACTCATTTTAAAAATAATCATTGTATTTGCAAATAGCCTGGAAGAGGTTTCTAGTGTCCACCCATATCTGGCTCTCATTTCATTATAAGTAAAATACATTTTCATTAGCCAAATGATGGTTGGTGGCCAATAAGCTGAAGAATTAGGACTTAAAAATACGACCACAAATGTGACATAACGAAGGGTTTGTTTAAAACAGAGTTGGCTTATGTCTAATAGTTATGTCTGATAATGACATCATTTTAAATTTAAGATATAGCATTACAAAATATCATTTCATTCAGTAAGACTGTAGCACTGGCTGCTGAAATGTAATGACTGGTTCAGATACAGAATTCCTAAAATCCTTGTGATATTCTCAGAGTTAGGAATAAACTTTGTTCTAGTGAGATGAGCTCCCAGCGGTATCTGAGAGTGCTTTATTATGGAGTTGATCATCAGGAAAATCAAATCATGACCTCTAGTCATATCTCTTTTCTCCTAAGAGGAACATGGAACTAGATATTGAATTATTAGTCATTCCTACCCATGACCCATGATATCCATAAGTATTTCAAGTAAGCTACTAGGTTAGTAACTAAAACCACATACTAGGAGAGTGATTTATACTAGTTCCCTGTAAAAAGAAGTACTGTATGCTTGGGACCTTTCCTTTCCTTACCCTATGGGCCTCTCCATCTGGTTGCCCATCTGTATCCTTTGTAATATCCTTTGTAGCAAACTGGTTAATGGATCTTCCCAAGCTATGTAAGCCAATACAGAAAATGTGATCTAACCTAAGAGGTGGGCTATGGAAACCCGCCAATTTGCAAATTCGATAAACGTTGTGGATAATCTGAAAATCCATGATTTGTAATTATCACCTAAGAGGCTGTTAATATTATGGGTCTGAGACCTTAACTTACTGAGTCTGCGTGAACTGAGGAAATGACGACAGAAGTGAATAAAATCAGAGGACATCTACTTGGTGCCTACAGAGAATCATATAAAACCTTGATACGGATAGACTCCTCACACAGCTGGTACCACAATGTATATGTAGTTGAGGAAACCCTTGTGTATTCCTGCAGCATCTCTATTCTATCCTGATGAGTACAAGCGTGATCATGGCAACACAATAAAAAAGGGCTGCAGAAAAAATGACAGCTTGTTTACAAAGCCATGCTGAAATCTAAACAGCATTAGAAATGATAAACAATAAACATAAAATCCAAATTGGAAATTACAAGTCAAATATGACAGGCTTTCAAAAGCAGAATAGAAAAGAGAAATGCACGGATTGACTCCAATGAGGGACTTGATGACAGAAATCAAAGATAACTGATTTACAACATATGGATGATAGGCATTTTCTTGAACTGGCTAAGACAAGCAAAATAAACATAATAATTCAACATATTAAAACCATAGTTCAATAATGATCTACATGATTAGATAGAAATACTCAGAACACATGATGTAAGTCAATAAAAATTTAATAATCTACACACACAAAAATGGACTCAACACAAATATACCAGAGACCTAATTCCAAGATCAAAAATTACTAGATATCTAGAAGAAGATATTAGGGAGTGACTTCAGGATATTGGCACAGACAACAATTTCTTATATTTCCCCCAAAGCTCAGGAAATAAGGAGCAAAATAGACAAATGAGATGAATTACAGTGAAAAGTCTCTGCACAAGAGAGAAAACAATCAATGCAGTGTAGATGGGAAACTATTTCCCAACTGTTGAAATGATACAGGATTAATATCTATAGTACATGAAGAATTGAAATACCTTACAAAATCAACCCAAATTAAAATTTGATGCATATCTTCATAGACATCTCTCAAAGCAAAACAATCAAGTGGCCAATAAAATCACACACACAAAAAGATTCAGCTGCATTATCCATCAGAAATTGAAAATCAAAACTTCATGGAGGTATGTTTTCATCCTGGTTAGATTGTCTTTTGTTAAAATAACAAATGCTGGCAAAGATGTGGATGAAATAGACTCTTATATACTGTTGGAGATGGAAATGCGAATTAATATGGCTATATATAGCAGAGAATAGCTGAGAGGCTCCTCAAAACCTGAAGAAAAATCAGACTACCATCTATCTTATCCAAAGGAAAGGAAGAGAGCATATAAAACAATACCCACGTTTCATATTCACTGCAGCTTTTTTCACTGTATTTAAGAAGTGGATCATTTTATATCTCCATCAATGGCTGACTGGATTAAAATGCGGTACAAATACACTATTGGTTTTAATTAGCCATAGGAAGGGTGAAATCCGCAGCATGGATTCATTTGGAGGATACTACATGAAGAAGGCATGCTGGTAAGTGGCAGACACAGAAGAATGATCAAACACTGAAAATAACATTGCCCACCATGCATGTTGCATGATGATTTCTAGAGGTTGCTCAATACGAAAAGGTTGGATGACACATACCAGACACACTCAGTGGGTCTATGGTTCTTAAACTGCATTGTAGTAATTATCTGCCTACATGTTGTGAAGTGTTTTAAGGGAGTGTTATTACAAAAAAGTCAAAAAGTGAGATGAAAACATAATAATAATTTGTAAACTAAAAAAGGTTTATCTAAGCCACACGGTGGTGGTGCACGCCTTTAATCTCAGCACTCAGGAGGCAGAGGCAGGCGGATCTCTGTGAGTTCAAGAGCTAGTTCTAAGACAGCCCCCAAAGCCACAGAGAAAGCCTGCCTCGAAAAACTAAAAAAAAATGTTTATCTAAGGTAAGGCTAATGTTTTTACAGAAAAAAACATTTTTTATCTTTTTGTAGCTTAATGATGTAGTTAAAAGTTTCAAGTCATGTACAATGATGTTCTAAGCCCCTGCCCTTCACCCAGAATAAGTTAATTCCTTCAGCTTTTCTAAAGATAAAGTGCCCTAAAAGGGGATCATGTTTATTATTCTGTAACACGTTTTACTGTATCTTTTCTTGCTAGCATGTAGAAATACGTATGATTCAATTAAAAAGTGCTTACAATATTTACCACAGTAACCTGATGTTCAGGCTTGTATCCTAGGGCCCGGGCTTGCGATGCAATGACATGTGTGCAGCCCAGGTACAGAATGCTCAATGAATGATGCTTTGAGTACTTGGTAATATTCCCATGAATATGAGTACATCTAACAGCTAATCCATCAGAATATATGTGATGGATGACAACCGGACCAGATTGGATAAAACCATTCCAGTAAAGATATAAGCAAGGGGATGGCAGGAAGAGGGTAAACCGCACATAGGTCAGAGACATTTGCTTTGCATTACCAAATAATTAAGAAGGTTTTCAAACCTATGCACACAGCTCTGAATTGAAAACACTGGATGATTCTATATACATATAGACAGTTCATCTTTAAAGTATTTATCAAATGTCTAGGTTAGTGATGTTTTATTTTCTTTCATTTTTAAATATTAGTTTGTTTCCATCAAAAACATTAGAGACCATAAAGTACAACAGGATCCCAGATGCCACATAAATACAGTAACAAAAGTAGATCCACTGAAGAAAATGAATGGTAAACCTTAAATAAACACAAAACTATCCTTGTGAATTTTCCGAGTCTGAGGCATTTTGCAGCTAAGGGCTTCTGAAAGACAGCCAGCTTTGTCTACAGTTCTTGACTTCATATAACTTTCTTCATTCTACAGTTAACCATCACTGCAATGGGCAAGGAACTGCATGATCACTGCTAGCAATACCAAATATTTGCATGAACAGAGTTTGATTGGTTAGGACTTACTGATAGTGATTTGATTATGTTTCTATTTCAGAATGTTCTATCTGTTGCAGTAATGAGAAAATAATTGCTATGCAAAAGCTTCTACCAACAAATATTTTCTTTTTATTGTTCCTCTGCATAGATTTGATATATACTAAAATTACAGATGCAGTAATTCCATGATTACTTCCTTACACATTAATGATGAGAATTAGGAATAATTACTAGTACATTTAACCTCCTAGGCATAGAGTTATGTCTCTGTTGTTTACAATCTATGTATTCCCATGCTAGCATCAACACTTACGTCCACATTTTGTCATATGCACTTTAATCAGTAAAAGTCTTTATTTAATCAAAATACTCACATATATTGATGAAATATTCAGGAACTAGAACTCAAAAGGCACCCAAGTATTTAACACTAGGGGGAATGAGGACAAATGAAAAACAAAGACACATCAAAACCAATCAAAAATTTCACCATTCAAAACAAATGGATCTCCGTGCTAACCACACACATATTAAAGAAAAAAAGTCCATCTAAAATGACAAAAGTTAGAAAGACTTCAGAGTGTAGTTGAAAAGATAAATGTGAACACTTTTGCATGTAAACACATAATAGCAATGCTGGATGATAACAAGCCTGCAGAACAAGGGAAAGGATCATAGAATATGGATCCCTCTCTCAGACTCAGGCATGTTTAAGTCTAGAAATCTCAGGACCACTGAACAGCAGAGTACACGGTTACGTCACTGATGTGCTGGTACTTTTTACAGAAGCCCATGCCAACTGGTGAGTGCTCCACATCAGAAGCCTGTATCTGAATCCTGAGTCACTTTCATCCTCTACTGCTGTGTTCACTTGACTACAATCCCCTCCTGATTCAACCTTCTAAGTTCCTCTTCAACTTGACTTAGTGGCCCTGCCACCTTCATCCATCAGCTGCAACGGGGACACTTTTCACACACCATTACCTTCACCTGTCTTCCTTTCTGGAGGGCACTATTCAGAGGAGGAAGGGATACCTCATCAAGGGAGACTCCATGGTGGCACTTCACACCTTAAACGATGCCCATAGGTTCCCTATTTTCCCACCTTTTCACTGTAACCTACAAAGGCCCTTGAGGACACAGCACTGGGCTGCTCCATTCCCACCTTGTTGACTGTCCTCAATAACACTTTGCCATCTCTGCTCAAATGCTGAAAAGTAAGTCCCTTCAATGACGCCAAATTCTTTTCTGCCATTGAATTTATAGAAATTCTCTTTCCCATCTGTATTACATAACTTCTGCTCTAGACTTAGGCTCGGTCCAAATGGGCCCTTTGGATTCTTGACACTGTTTTATCCCTCTTGACATTTTTCCAAACTTAGGACCGAAGACATTTTACTCCCATCCAAAGTAAAACATTACCTACATTGCACTGGCTGCATTCTAATTGGTGTCATCTCCCTAAAATTCATATATTCATGTCGTTTGCAATCACAAAATAGTATATGGAGGTACAGCTCTTATGAAGTTAACAGATTGCAATTAAGTATACTAAGTCCTCACAATGGGATTAATATAGTTCCAAAAGGAGGTAAAGACAGAAGACTCCACTCCCTCTACCCACACACATCAAAGAAGATCCATCTGAACACAACACCAGGAAAAGAGGTAACAGCAAAAATGTGATACCTTAGATATAGAAGGAAGCTCTAGACTTCAAAACAGAAAGCTGCAATGTACCCACCCAGTTAGTGCACATTTTTACAGCAGCCCAAACAAACAATATCTTCATCATTGACACTATGTCAAAAATCCATAGCTAGAAAGCAAGCTCCTTGGGAATGAGAATTCTGAGTCAACACAGTTTTCTTATCACTGATATGGTCTCTGCCACAGCAAAGGAGACCTTTCAAAAAGAGCCAGATGAATGTGACATGAATTTGTTTCAGTTAATTGTACGTCTTTACAGATTCAACATTAAATGAGATAAAATGTGCTCTTTGGTGCTACCTTCCTTTTCATAAAACAGCTTCCAATCAGGACTTTACAGTGTTATCTTAAAATAAAAATAATACGCATAAAATTTGTAAAATGAAGAAAGATGATAAGAGGATTATAGAAAAGGAAAATTCTATTGGTACAACCATACTTAAAAACTAAATTCAAGATAATTCTTTTCTTAAACTGCCTGTCATATCTTTCACAGTCCACGTTTATTATACCTTTGCTCACTAAATAGTAGCAGCACATCTTGAATTTCACCCCACGGCCATTCTATTGCCACTGCTATTAATTTTATTTTAGAGATAAACCTGTAACCCAACTTGTGCTAATGGGACATTGAATTTCAGGAGAAGTTTGAGAGAGTTACAGGAAGTGGCTGCTGACTCTGAATGAAAAGCATACAATTCCAAAGCCTATTGGAATCATCTTGACTCCATAGGACAAGTACACATGTGTCCTCCTGTTTGCACAGTAAGTCCATGCTGTGCTAACTGAACCATCTCTCCAACTCTATAAAGCAAATTCTAGGGGGACAGGCAAAGGAACCTTCGTGTAATGAAATCTCTCAAGTTCACAGCCAGATTGGAGACTTGATTTGGCACAAATAAGATGTAGTATTTATAACAGCTCAAGGACTTGTGAATCAAAATGATTCCTTCTAAAATTATAATAGCAATCTATGAATATATATGCAAGAAGAATTGATATGTGGAATATATACATTAAATAATGCTAATTGAGCAATAACAAAGCTTTGAAGGTGCCTTTGACATTGATATTATGAGAGTGATAATACAAGCATATGAAAATGGTCCTCCCTTGTTGCCTAATGGTTATGATAAGATACTATCACAACCTGTAACTCCTGTCACTAGCTGTCCTGACACTGTCCTGGGGTTTCTCTGGGAGGTTACAGACTTAACACATCTGACGTTTGCTTTTCGCTTTGATCTTGTACATTCAATTTCCCTTTGAAAAAATCCACATCATGTCTTACAACATGATGTGTATAGGAATTTTGTATTAAAACGTAATAAACACTGGGTCTTTGCTAAGACTGCATGGGTACACACATAAGGAACAGAAAACAGAAATAAAAGCTTGTGTTATGGTGACAGAACAATAAACATTCTTATCTTAAATAACTTTTATTGCTACTATATCATCACTTTAATAAAAATGTAATAAAAGGACAAATATACAGAATTATTTTAATCAAGCTTTACTTCTTTGTTTTGAAATTAAAATCGTTCTTTTCCTGATATGTAATTACAGAATTGAGGCTATTTTCTCTGGCAATGAGAGAAGGAAGCCAACGAACCAAAAGCGTTCTTTTGTGTCGTTGAAAACCAACCACAAAACTCCTGCCATATGTACCTGAATCCATTCCTTAAAATAATAAAGGTTATATATGAGGACACTCAAAGCTAACATCATCCTGAATGTAAGCAAAATTGAAAGCACATCCTATAAGGTAAAGAATAAAACAAAGATTTTTGTCTCTCCCCTTTTTTATTCAATAGAACAGAATTTTAGACAAGAAAGTGAACAGGAAAAAGAAATAGAAGGCATATTAAGAGGAAAAGAGGAATCCAAAGTATACATGCTCACAAATTATATGATTCTAGAAAATGAAAAACCTAAATATGCTATAAGTAATTAAATAAATCAACCCAGTAAACTAGGAAGATGATAAATGCAGTGCTATCTCCTAAATATGTGAAGAATTTGCTAAAATAGAACCCATAAAAATGGTCCTATCGATAATCTACCTACAAATCTACCTGTCAATTAATTTAATTAAGAAAGTGAAAGACTTATGCAATGGAAATTATTAAGCACTGGGCGATGGAAGAGCCTGTGATGTGCAGTAACTATGTAAGAGTGCCACTAACATACTGCAGACAATTTGTCCATACCACCCAGACCACCCCACAAATTCAATCCAACTCTCATCAAAACACCAATTACTTTCTTCACAAAACCAGAAAAACAATTCTAAAGTTCACAAGAAAGCACAAAAGAACACAAATAAGCAAAGCAATTTGGAGAAAGAGAACAAACATGGAGAAGCCACAATACATGATTTCAGGACATATTACACAGCCATTAACAACCAGAACAATATAGTTTTGGCATAAAGCCAGACACACTGACCAATGGAATAGAAAAAGCAAAAATAACCCCACGCATCTATAGCCAGAAGATTCTTTAAAAAAAGGCTGCCAGAAATGTACAATGAAAGCTTCTTCAGTAAATGGGACGGGAAAAACTGAATCACCGTACAGAGAGAATGCTCAAACTTGACTCCTCTCACTCTGTGTAAGAACAAACTCTAGGTGAGGGATGTAAATGTAAGACCTGGAACTCAGACTTCAGAACATGCACAGACAATATTTGCAAACATCAGTAAGGAAATTCATCTCTAGAAGTTACAAAAGCATAGCAACTAATATACAGGATTACATCAAACCTAACAGCATTGTACAAAACCAGAAAGAGAGAGACACCTTGAGAAATGGGAGGAAAGATTAACTAGGTTGGAGCTAACATGCATAACATGCTATCTTTTTAAACACCTAAATATAAAATAACTCATCAGATTGGAAGTAAGGCAAATCATCTGAACAAAACTTTTTTCATAGAAGAAATTTAAATTACCAACAAAGATATGAAAATTACCTAACAGCATTAGCTATCAGGGGAGTAAATACAAATAATAAAAACTAAATCAGATAATATCTCATTTTATCTACAACAGCCAGTATCTGAAAAACTAAAACAACTATAAGGAAAGCTGCTGGGCTGACCAACCCCGCTACCATACAGGCCCAGAATCAGGGCTATGAATTAGCACACCCCAATATCCACCACATCTATGACCAGCTGGGGCAGTTGTACAGAGCCAAAGCTATAGAATATGACACAGGACAAGATATCTAAGAGGAGTCTCAGAGAAAGCCTATTATTGAGAGTGTAGCATAAGCCAGAGGCCTCAAACCAGACTAATGACTCATAGCAATGAACATTTACAAATAAAAGATGAAAGAACTAAAAAGTAACTGTGTGACTCAATGGGCCACACTACAGCTTCTGCAAGGAGATTCTTCTTTTTTTCTTTCTTTTTGTTTGTTTATTTGGTTGGTTTTGGTTTCTGGTTTTTCTTTGTTTCTTTTTTGTTTGTTTGTGTTAGGAGGGAGGTTGCATGGATAGAGGAGAGATAAGTGGGGTCAGGATGCACCATGTGAAGTCTACAAACAATAAACGTAAAGTAAAATAAAACTACACACTATGGGGGGAAATGTATAATAGCAAATTCGATGTTCAGGACTTTGCAGAAGTTCCTCAAAAAGTAAGGGGTCTGCAAAAAGATTGAGACCATCAAAAGTCAGACATGGATAGAGGAGAGCCTCAACGGGCCCTAATCCTACTTGCTGAACTTCTCAATACAGCTGTTTTCAGAGATCAGTGATGTCACTGCCTTAAGTACCCACCACCCCAATAGGCACAGAAGGATATCTTCAACCTAATGGTCACACAGACACCCCTGATTAAATGGGCACAAAACCAAACCAAATGTCATAAGCCTGGAAAAGGGGATTGTACTGATAAGAAGGATGGGAATAAGGGAAGGCAGGAAATAGAAAAAGGAGAGAAAAGTAACCAGAATATACTACATGCATGTATGAGATTGTCAGACACCAAAGTAAACAAAATAGCTTGCTTTGAAAATAATTTTTAAAGAAGAAAAATGGAAATCATGAAGGAATGAAAAGACAGAGAAAATATGTTGCCTCAACATAAAACATTGCATAAAAATAAATTTATTGAGAGAAACCCGGGCAGAAAGAGGGGGAGCACATGAAGACAAGTTACCACATGTTCTCTGTCTCTGGGGAAACTAAACGAGCTACACCCAGCAGGACAGCGATTGGAAGCAGAATGCAGATGAGAGGTAGGGAAGATGGCAGCAGAGTGTGATCAGCCATATGTGGGTGGGCTGTTTGTCTCTTGTCAACTCCACACAAACCTAGACAAAGAGGAAACCTCGGCTGAGGGCATGCCTCCACCAATGCCCGTAGACAAGTTTACCGGGCATTCTTTCGAAGGGTAGTTAATGCAGGAAGGTCTCAGGCCCTTGTGGGTGGTGCCATCCCTGGACTGGTGGTCTTGGGTGCTGAGCAAACCACGAGGAGCAAGCCAGGAAGCAAGTGTCCTCCTAATGCTGCTTCTGCTTTAGTTCCTGTCTTCTGGTTCCTGCCCTGCCTTCCCTTCATGATGGAGTGTGATCTGAGTGTTGTAAAAGGTGCAATAAACCCTTTTCTCCCCAAATTGCTTTTTGTCATTGTGTTTACCACAGCAATAGAAACACCTAGCACGTATAAAAACATTACAACACTCCCACTAATATGCGCAATTTATGTGCTAATAAAATGCACAACATTTAAAAGCACACTCATGTCAAAATTTATAGTTCTAAATTTTCATAAGGTTTTTTTTTTCAGGCATCGTGTGTTATCATCTAAAATTTTTCCAGTTTTCTGGGGGGAGATGCCCTAGCAGCCACTCTAGCAGTCAAGGGTATAGGTAGGGTGCATACACCAAGTCACAGTAACATTTCAATGTCCTTGCACATCCTGTCTCTTCTTTTTATGTTTTATGTACTGAGAAAAAATTACATGCAATTGTCCTAAAAGGAAAAGAGATATGAGAATAGAGAACAACTTTCTAAACAAATAGATTTACGCTTGTAGTTCTACTGAATATGCAGTGATGTTAATTAGCTAAGTAAAATACCACAGTAGTACAGTTTCATTAAAAAAAAATACCTTAGAGGTTTTCTAAAACATTCAGGCTGAAAATACATCATAGTTGGTAAGAACTTTTTACTATTAATAAATTATTTTAATTTTTGTCCAACCAGGCAATTGTTTCCCAGTATTTATTATTACTGAATTTATGTGAATGGCAAATAAGCTACTAGATACCAAAGCTTTGAAAATTAGTTGACCTAAGTAAATGAAGCTTTCTTAACAGAGAATGAACTGGTTTCCACTCCTTTTCAACTAGTACATTGTGGCTTCTCTGTTGAAAGTCTATTGGAACGTAAGCTAAAGACACAGACGGTTCTGCCTCTAGCAATTGCGTTAGCAGAGGCGACAACTGAAGCTCTCTACAAGAAAGGGTTGTATGCAATGAAAATTTATCATGACGTTTTGTTTGTTCCTTCTAACACTCAGTGAATGCTTGATCCTCCACAAGCAGTCATTAGTTAAATAGTATTTTTCACTTTTTTTGGCAGGAGAATGGTGTCATTACTACTGAACAAGAAGAAAAATCTGAATCTTCCATAGATGGTCCCCAAAGCCAGAGGCTAGCACAAGCCAAATCACTCACATGCCAGAAAACTAAATTCACCCTTGAAAAATCAGGACCAACGGTGCTTCTCTCCAGTCAGGTAACTCCCCCAGCATCGGATCCTGAGTTCACTCTATGTCATGTTGTTTACACTCAGTAACAACTTATTGATGCATAATTCATAATTCACATACCAGGACAATTCAGGTGTATAAGCAAATGGTTTGGGGGATATTCAAATCTCCACAACCATTGCTATTTAATTTTGAAGCAGTTTCATAAGTCTTGCAGACTTCTTGTGCTTGTTAATGAATGTTCCCCATTCCCTCATCCCTAAAGAATCTAACGATCACTACTGGGGTTTTGATGTCTGTGACTTTAACCATTCTGTGAACTTTCCATGTAGAGATTAGTAAAGGACATTGACGTTTGAAACTTATTTCTTTCATTTATATCAGGCATCAATATTTATTTCTTGTCAAATGACCTTCAATTGTATAAAGATATCGTATTAATTTATAAACTGATGAATAACCAAGTTTCCAGCTAATTTGTGAGTCACTGAGTATCTTCTTTAGAGTACAAATTCAGACATTTTCCTTATTTGTAAAGTGGGTGGTTTTCTTTTTTTCTGCTTTTTTATTGTAAATATTTTATTCATATTACATACCAACCACACCCTCTTTCTCCTCCTCCCACCTATCCTGTCCACTCAGATGACTCAGCAGTTTAAGTGGGTGATTTTCATTTGAATGTTAAATGATATTTTTGTAGCCTAGATCCAATTGTCTTATGCAATACCAACATCTTCTGTTCTATGGATGAATGGCAAACTTTATGGTGCTCTTCCAAACACAGATGTTTTGATTTTGATGAATTCCAATTTAACATTCTTCCTTTGTTGCTTGGGTTTTTGATGTCAGATCTAAGCATATATTGAGTAATGCAAGATTACGAAAGATTACTCATACGTTTTATACTAATAGTTTAATTCTTTTATACATAGCAAAATCTATGTTTCATTTTGAATTAAGGTGTGTTTTGTACTTTGTAAGTGAAATGGGTTCCAAATCTATTCGTTTCTATGAGTACATTCAATTTCCCAGTACCTTTTTTAAAGGTTGTTATCTGAGTATCCCTGCTGAACATCCAGGTGTCTACTTGGAAACAAGTGCATTTGCTGAATTATTTGCATCTATCTGTCTTCAAAGTTACAAATGATTTTCTTGTCATTCAAACCCCCTGTGATACTTAAACTACTAGTAACTTCACAGAGTTTTATCACAAAGATAAAGCTTCTTAAAGATGCAACATGTATTTGTGAGTTTCCACACTAACTATTCCATACTACTCTTCACTAAACTATGACAGCAATTCTAAAGCTGCACATTCATTTTATTATAACTCTATATGTGGTTGTGCAATCACTGGAAAATGCTCTACAGTTAGGAACAGGATTAATTATTAAAGTCTGACTGTGTTTAAGCCCTTCAATTTATAAAGATTAAAAAACAGTATAGTGGATAATTATTGCTCAGAGGTACCCCAGAGGCGTTTGCTTTGCTCAGAGTGTACAGTTCAATCCAGGCATAATTTTTCCTTTTTATGAATTATCATAGTGAACCTCTCAATTAAGAGCTGCCCAGCCACTACAGAGTTCTTATCAGTTTGTGATGATTCCAGGGTCAATTCTTTCCTCCCACCATCCATGTACAACAAACATAATGCATGTGGGGAGGGGACTTATGCAGGGTGATAGAAAGACAGGTTCAACTAGTTGTGTTTATTAATCTCTGTAAAGTAACCTGAGTGTTAGGTCAGTCTCTGTGAGTCCCTATGAGTCCAGGTTACTTGATTCTGTGGGTTTTCTCATGGTGTCCTTGACCCCTCCGGCTCCTACAATCCTTAATGGGTCTGACCTAGGTCCTCTACATACACATTGCAGTTATGCAAATTTGTCTTCTTGTGGGACTCCTAACAGTGTGAACACAGGCTGTCTCTGACTCTGTTGTCTGCTTTTAGAACCTTTTCCTCCTACCAGATTGTCTCTTCCAGCCTTAATAGGGGACAGGGTGCCTAGCCTCACTGCACCTTGATATACCATGGTTGACTGATATCCATGGGAGGCCTGACCTTTTCTAAAGGGAAACAGAGGAAGAGTGTATAAGGGAGAGGAGAGTTGAGAGCAGGGACTGGGAGGAGAGAAGGGAAACTGAGGTCAGAATGTAAAAACAAAAATAAATGAAAACAAACAAGGAAACAAAAAATTGACCTGAGAAAGATATCTAACATTTTCCTACTCACAAGAGCAACATAGCTGTGTGTTATTCCTTTCTTCTTGAAACCTTGTTTGTAAGATTGTTTTCAATTCTATAAATAAAACATAAACTTCCAACAAATGCATACACTTGCTTAAGCTATCCAGAGTAACTCATTGTTTGAAATAAATCCTGTTAAGTAATCAGTTCAAAAGATTTGATCTAATTCTTTAATATTTCTTCATGAATAAAGTCTAAGAAGGTTCTTTTGTCTAGTAGCTGTATGGATGAAACTCACAAAATTCCTTGAGTATGCTTGTCTTAGCAAGCAGGTTATAGCATATATATTTGCATGAGGTCCTTATTTGTCTGGGAACATCATCCACAAACATGTACAGAGCTCTGAATATATATACAACCCTGAGATGTTTTTATTAAGTTGGAGGATCTACTTTGTTAGCACTTTCCAAGAATTACTGATGAGAAGACACAAAATTCAGAAAGATAACTGAATTTTGACATTTTAAGCATAAATAAGCAATGAGTTACAAGATTTTTCTTTCTGCACACTGATTCTGAGTAGACTGTTTGTATAAGCAACCACATTAGCCTGATGAGATGGCTTGCCCCTGGACAACCAAGAGCGTAGTGCTATCTACCCATCAAGCAAAGGCCCTCCTTGCCAGGCTACATTCTCCATTTCCCAGAGGAGGAGGATATACTAAGACTGAAATGTCTGAAATTGTCACACGACCACTACCTAACGAAGTAGTACTGAATGGTGACTTGGTCCTTTGGAAAATTCAATGTAAGACACTACCAGTTTTTAAAGCATACTATATGAGTTTGGTCTGTTATTGAATACTACAGGTTGGGTGGCTTAAATAACAGACAATGGCTTTCTCACAGTTCTGGGTGTTAGAGCTCTATGATTGGGCTAAAATATGTCTAGAAATTATTTGACTCCTTTACCCATCAAGAAATGGAAAAAGTGTCTCCTTGTCCTTTCCATTATTGTTTGTGATGGGGCTTCTCCTCCTAGATTAAAGATGGCTACCATCTTGCTATGCCCTCATACAATCATTTCTCAGTGTATACTTACAGGAAGATTTTGTGTCTAACATCTCTTTTTATAAGAATACATACACAATCAGAGTCCCTATGACTTCAGTTAACCTGGATTACCTCATTTAAAGCCCCATCTCTAAACACTGTAGCCACAATGGGGAGGGCAGAGGTGGGTTGGGGGAGAGCTATATGAATCTTAGTCAGGGGGATACATATATGTGATTCAATCTTCAACACTTACTATTTAGAACTCATCAAAATAATTTATGTTCACTCTATTCTCTCTTTTCTTCTTTTCCATAAAGATACACTTGTTACCATAATGTAATAGCTTATATCTTCTCACATGCCTTATCCTCTTCAGATTTCAATAACCTACAGATATTACCATAAGTAAATAGCATGCCTCCCTGAGGTACTTATAATACTAACACTGCATAACATTGCCTCTTATTTGTAATCACTGTGGGTTATGGTTTGGATCTAAAAATTCTTCCCAAAGGCCCCTGAATTAAATGTTTAGTTGCCAAATGATAAGGTATGGAGAGGTGATTGGACCACTGATGGATTTGAAGCAGAACAAACCACAGTAGGGTTAGGCTTAGCTATATGAATCCTCACTAAGGGCATGTTTAAATTTTTAAACCTCCCACAATCTTTCTCCTCACTCTTTATACTTTCTGACCACTAGTCTGTGAATCACTTTATTGTACTGTATATGGACTTCTACTATCACATGTGGATCCTAGAAGAAATAGAACTAGGTGAGTATCGACTGAAATTTCTCAAACTGTGCGTCAAAGTGAGTAATTTCTCTTTTTCCAGGGTATTCTATCACACTAATACACAGAAGTTATGACCTAAAATCCATATTTCTCTATCTATATTCTTTATTCAAGCATGCCTTTGTTTATAATCTTTTCTCTGACTCCCCTGTTAATATTCGACATCATATGACACAGATATACATAAACAACACTGAATTCATTTAAAACCTGTTGTGTCAAACACTGGAGCACACATATATGGTGGAATGAGCTAAATACATATGCTGAGTTTCAATATATGGCCAGAAATCATTCGGCCTTTTTCCCATCAAGAAGCAGAACAAGTGTCCCATTGCTGTGTCCACTGGGGTCGAGGACATATTTTATGGCTCTGGCCTCCATGAAGTCGCATTTGGATCTTTATGTGAACAAAGACTTAGTGACTAATTCCAAGTCTCAGAACTCTGATGTCAACAGTTACCTCAAATTTGAGTGGGATTGCCTGCAATGTTCCCCCGTAAGGAGTCCAAGTTTTAAGTTTTAACACATGTAGAAACATATGTTCCAGGCACTCCCCTAAAACCTTGCCCTGAGTGAAATGACAGACTCTAGATATCTCCTATGTGGAAGGAAATGGTGATAGGGTGGGAGGCTGGGGGGAATGATGGGGGGTGTGGGAGGAGGGGAGAGAGAGGGAACTGGGATTAACATGTAAAACAAGCTATTTAAAATGAAAATAATTATAAAAGAAAAAAAGAAACATATGGTCCATGTTGAAAGGCAATTGGGGTTATGGTTGGTCGAAGCTGCTGATCATCTATCCTTTAGATATGCAGATTGCTCCAGATCACCTAGATGAGCTAGTCTTATCAGTAGGATCAGTAGTGTAAAGACCAGGGGTGGAGAGGTGGAGGGTAGGAGAAGGAGGCAATCCAGAGAAAGTTGAAGTTATGCTAGTAGATATGGAAAGGGACTAAGAAGCAATTGCAGGGTGCCTCTAAAGTTAGGAAATGCAAGGAAAAGAGGTTTCCTCTTAAACACACAAGAATACAGCCCTGCCAACATCTTTTTTTTTTAATCTCCACAAGACATAACTGAATTTCTGATTTCTCAGAATGATAACTTTGTATTGTTTAGGCCATTAAATCAGTGATAATTTTTGAACAGACAGTGATCTAATACAATCCAAGTTAGGATATATGACTTCTCTTACTGGGCCATAAAAGGCCATGCAGCTTACATTTCCTTCTGCCTTGGATCACAACCCTCAACAGGCTAGATGTAGGCACTTCTTCTGAACAAGCCTTCAGAGTCATCCTAGCTGAGGCACCAGGCAGATGAGTCACAAATCGTATGACTCTATCTCTTACCCGGTAAAGCAATCCCTGTCCTTCTACACATTGTAGGTCATGTTTTAGAGAATGTGGAGCAGAGAGACATAACACCCTTCCTCCTTATTCTAGGCAATGTCTTAGAAAACATGGAGTGGAGAGACGGGCCACCCGCATGCACTCATAATAGGATGATTGTTTCAGACTACTGTTCTGAGATAGTTTTGTTTGTTTCTGTCTTTAATAGAGTAACCAGACAGACTTCAGTCCTCAGAAAAAGTAGTACTGCCATGGCAGAACAAAAATGTGTAGCAATGGATAAGGACTACAACACTACAACAAGAACAGTTTTATCTTTTATGAGATGTGTTTGGAGATCCAGGTAATAAATGAGCTACACAATACAGAAGTGCCACAACATTGGCAAAACATCTACACTTGTATATGTAGTGCCTGTGCCTGACTCCATCTGGAATGCTCAGAGAGAAGTCCTGCTGTACAGGGACATTTTCATTGAGAGCAGTAAGGTAGAAGAGGGTATGCTAAACTGAAGAAAGTCTTGTGAAGCATACATAGGGCACATATGTAATATACTGAGGAGCTAAACTAAGTCTCTGTGTGCTTGAGAGCTTATTTACCACATAGGAGGAGAAAGTGAGTCTGAAGGGGAAGAACAAGAGTCAAGGCTTTAAAACATTTCACATAACATGCCCAGTAATTCATTTCTAATGCAACAGACAAGACTCCTGATATTTCATCAAGGAGATCCATGATTACATTTGAAACCTACAAACATAACTGACCAAAGTATGAATACGAGGTCATAGCAAAGAGAATGCAAAAACACTCTCTAAGGCAGAAATGGCATCCTGGGTTAGAAAGTTAATTGGCTAAGTAAGAATTGCAGAGCTGGAAAATATACAGAAGCTTTGAGATGGACTAATTAGTAAGGAGAAAAGTAGGGATCTAGAAAGTAAAGGAAGTTTTCCTGTTTGGGAAGTGCATCAAGGCTCCAGACCTAGACAAGGTCCCGAAACTGTAACATCTGGTAGAATAATAAGGTAAAGCATACAAAAATGTTTGGATTCTTTAATTATCAAATAAGAGATGTTATGGTGTTAAACTTGAGTCTATTTCCTCTGGGATTTCTTCAAAAATAGATGGTGAGAGAGAAACAAACAGTAAGAATCAAACATGTGGGAACCTCAAAGGTTAAAGCATTTGATAGATTTGCTATGAGGAAAAGGAGGTCAAGTCAAAAACCAAAATCAATGGCATCAGTTTCCAGGTTTAACATTCACTTCACAAATGATCCCCTAAGAAGGAAGCAGCTAGCCTTCAAAGCACTGCTCAGAGGGAGACTCTGCTCTCCAATATTTCAGGAAATGGGAAATCAAGGAGAATCTCCAAGTCTGGTGTGCCTGAATTTATGTAACAAGTCATCCCATGGCCGATCAGGCAAATTATCTGTCATATCACAGCACACCACTCCTACACTGAGAGGCCAGATTAGTTACACTCAACAACCACAAATAAACACTTCTTTGCTTACCATGATTCCCTCTTAGTTCAGTTGGGGAACACAACCATATCCACTTTGATTAACATAATGTTTTCAGATGTAATCGTAATTTCTGCTGTGTTTTTTTTCTTCTAAGCACAGTGTGTTTTCATTATGAATTACAACATAACTGGATAATTCATACATCAATATGATTCTAGGAGCACCTGCAATACCAAATGTCTGCACTGCTTGCAAATGGGAAATTCTAAGTTGTTAGAACCAGAATTTATTTTGTTAAAGAATAACATGAATGGAGTTAAGGTCAGGAGCTAAGCGGCTTTTGAGAGTATTTTACAGTTGCTGTCTTCTAAACAGCACCCCTAATACCATGGCATTGCTCACAGCCTTGTTTTTTATTTGTTTTCGATGCAGGACTGCTCTGTACTAAGTCTGACCTAGAACTCACTACAGGGTCTAGACTGTCCCCAGATTCCCAGAAATCTTCCTGTGTCACCTTCATAAATGCTAGGATTGTAGCCTTGAGCTACCAAACAAAGCCATTCAATCTCATTGTCAGAACACTGATCAACTGTCTCTTGCCCAAACTCATTATCTCCTGATTCTACTCTCATGCATCCTAGGCATCTAAGACATGAAATTGCATTGAGGACTTATTCTAGCAAAATTGATACAGAATTCCTCTTCCTTTGGCTGCTTATCCCAGAAACACTGAGAACATCTCAATTCTCAGGCCTCTAGCCCACACCATGCCTCTTCGTGCCAGTTATAGTTCCCAAACCAATAAAAGCACTCATGACTATTCTCCAGCTGCTTTCCATTTCTTCTAACAAAACCATGGGAAAGAAACAGAAACACACCATGCTGATAATATGAAGCCAATTTCTAGTATTAATGTACAATTAATTTCATTCCCTCCAATCCAATAATATCCTTACCAGAAGTCAATTGTACATTTTTCTAAATTTCCTGCATCATTGTGCTTGTCATTGAAATGATATAATTGAATGAAATATTACCAAAACCAAAATTAGTGTGATGGGAGATGTCCTTCTGTAAATATGTTTCTCTTATTGGTTGATGAATAAAACACTGAGTGGCCAGTAGCCAGGCATGGGCATAGGCAGGGCAACTAGATGAGGAGAATGTGAGGAGAGGAGGCAGAGAGGACCTGCCAGAGACAGACGCCATGCAGTCACTGAAGGAGTAACATGCTGGAGACTTCTCTCATAAGATACGGCCATGTAGAAACACACAGATTAGTAATTATGGGTTAATAATTTAGAGAGAGATAGCCAGTAGGAAGCATGAGCTATCAACCAAACAGATTATAATTAAAATAAGTGTCAGTGTATGTATTTGGAGCTGAAGGGTAGCAGGACCAGGTGGGAAAAAAACTGTCTTACACTAGTGAAATGTCAATTTTAATACATTTGGTTTTTTAAGTGCTAGGTAGAATTGTTAGAAAATATGCAAGGAATGTTTCTAAATGAATTGTCTTAATATATGGATAAAATTAAAAGATGAACTTCAAAGTTCCATGCTGTCATTCTCATCAATTTCACAAAATAATTTCAGAGATGCCTTTAACTTCTTGTGTCACTAAGTGGAAGTAACTATGAATATGGTTCATTTATGCAAACAAAGGAATTTTTCAGAACTCCAAGTCACAGATTCACATTCAATAAATTGTTCAACAACTACAGGATTCCATTTCTCACCTAAGGAATTACCAAACTTGTCCATAAACATCTTTATAATTATAATATTGATATTCAAGTCTCCTAAACTTGACATACAGAACTTTGGCTTGAAGAGAGTAGTGTACCAAAAGTCAAAAACAGTCCTGAAGAGCAGTGGTCATAGACCCACACTGATATGGACTGTTAGATAAGAAACCACCCAGTCCTGAGAGGGGCTCATCCTAGTGTTATCCTAGAGGCCAGCACAGACTAAGGCTTGAGTTATTCAATAAAGACTTTCCAACAGCAGGCACATTGCCAGGGGTGAGGAATAACAATAGACATAAAACAATGACATCTTTGTGGAGTCATTTAGCAACTGGCCAAGTAGTACTGTCTATTTTACATATAGTAATACATCTTGAACACATTATTAGCAGGTCCTAATAATGAATCCTTAGAATAAAGATGTCTATAGAGGGTAGTTGCAAGTCACAGAGAAAAACAAGTATCTGAAACAGAGCCCTGATGGAGAAAGTATCATCTGCTGTGTAAGAAAGCAATGTATTACCACATTCCAGAGTTTCACATTACGAGTCTTCTAAAAGTAACAAACAGCCTCTATAAAATTTGGAATGTAGTTCTCACTTTTCCAATTTTCCCAGAAGTTATGATCATAGGTATGAAAACATAAATTGCCAAAAACCCAGAGTTATTACTCTACATTAGTAGTTTCCTAACTGTAAGGTGCCTGTACATTGGAAGATACTTGGACTAATCAGGAAAATGAGAGGATAATGAAACATGCGGCTTTCAGGCTTCCTAAAGAAATAAAATTCTCTAAGTCAGCAATCCTCTGAACTTGAACTAAGATGGGACACTAACATCTCAAATTAACACAGCAGTGCTTATGCTAAGGTATACATGTTTGTGAATATATTTGATTCACATGCACAATATTCCACTCATCCCATGAACTGCACACCTTCTCCTCAAGTGCAGCTGGAGAGACAAGGAAAAATCAGATGTCATCAATTTCAACTTGCCAAAATTATATCCCAAAGTAAATATAGTAACTTCAAATCTACATGCTCAAGATTTCTAGGAATATAGGTAGGTAAGTAGGTGGGTAGGTAGGTAGGTAGACAGACAGACAGATATATAAATAGATACTTAGATGGATACATGGATGCAGGCAGGCAAATTGTTAGGTAGATGATAAATAGGTAGATGACAGATACATACATACATACATACATGCATACATACAAACACACACACACACATACACAGATGGACAGACAGATACCTAAATATAACCTGTTTAGTGCATATAATGTTATACTTGTGTGCATATTTATATATATATGCATGCAATAATAGCTTTTTAAAAAGGACATAAGTATGAAGGAGAGTAGAGGAGGGTGTGGGAGAGTTTGGAGGAAGGAAAGGTAAGGGAGAAATATTGCAATTATATTTACTCTAAAAAAGAACTGGGAAAAAAGAAATGTAATTACTAACTAAATCTACATATGTGATAAAACTTCAAAGACAAAACTGTTAATAATAATACTCACTATGTCTTAATATCATCACATGAGTATAAATATCTCATTTATTCCACACAACAAGGTTAGAAGACAGGAACCATTAAAAGCACATGGCTAGTAAGTATCAAAGACAAAATGAGAATATTAAAAGTCCATACACAAAACCAACATTGAATCATCACCAAAGTATCATTAATGAGGCCTTTAATTATACCAATACAACAAAGCTATTCATTATTTCATTGAGCAGAAATAAAAGCTATATAGAACAAAGTTTTGAAGCTTTTCACTGGAAGTACTTGTTAGACAAGAAGAAATACACAGAGCACCAATTATTCAATACAAAATAAGACACGCCCAACACGCTTCAAAGACATATAGGGAATTAACAACATAATGGGTAAAGTCACTTCTTGTCACCAAACCTAAGAACTCCATTTCCATCCAGGGATCACATGGTAAGGAGAGAACAGACTCCTGAAAATTGTCCTCTGACCTCCTCATACCTACACACACACACACACACACACACACACACACACACACACACTCGCTCACACACACAAAAAAATAAAAATAAGAAGTAAATTATACAGGTTTAACAATATATAATGGAGAGAATAGCAAGTACTAATTCTCCCTCAAACGCTTCACAAACTAGCACCCTATGATCTATCAACACTGCACTAAGGTATAAATTAGCAACATTATACAGTGTTTCCCATTCTTTAGGCTAAGCACAAAGGCAGGAATTATGCATGTAAATGAGAATCTGTTGAGGTTTATTTCTTCTCACAATCTCAGACATGTTTATATAGAAGCATTATTGCTTACAATGGACATATGTTGCCTAGCAACTAAAACTGTATTTCCAGCTAGATATCTACATCTCTTAAAAAAGAAAAAAATGAATGTGTAATAATATTAAAACTATGATTTTAGCACGAGAATGCTTTGGCTAGAAATTTCTATGACATTCTAAAAGACAAAACAGCCCATTCAAATGCTCTCCCAGGCTAATTGCAGGCTGCTTTGACTGTGTTTCCTGGTCTATCTCATCTAAATAGCATTATTTTTCACAGACTCAAATATGAATTGGAAAACGTATTTATGATTTTGAGCTTTGTTCCTATATTCTATATGTTCCTCTTTTTATTTTCTAGAAGGAGGAAAACAGGAAATAAAGTTAAAATCGCAAGTACTCAAGTACAGTAAGTAACATTCTGTTTGATGTGTCTTTCTTATTCCATGCACTTGACCTTTTTCTGATGTTAGCACCTCCCTTACACTAAATTTAAAGAGGCCACTCTTCTTGTACACTGATAATTTTTTTAACACTCAAGATTTGAAATACTAACAGATTTTTTCAAGATTGTTGTGAACTAGAATAATCCATCCTTATAATAAATATTGGTTGCTGGGGATAAGGTAGTGTGTAAGAGACAAATGGACCTGGACTTCAGAATGTTTGCAAAAGCCTTTATGACATCAGTCAGCATGTGGTAAAGGCTCACTAAGGTGCACTGATATTGGTCCCATTGGTCTCATTTAATGGTATTGTTTTGTGTCTAGCACAATGCTGACAATATTGAACTATATAGCCCTCCCCAGAAAAGACTGAACTCTACTAATGCTCTCTACAGTGTCTCTCAAATGGCATTTAAATAAGAATATAATTGTTGGGAAAGAAACTACTGAGACTGGCAGTGGTGTCACACTCCTTTAATCCTTTAATCCCAGCAAATGGGAGGCAGAAGCAAATTGTGAGTTCGAGGCCAGCCTGGTCTTCAGAGTGAGTTCCAGGACAGCTAGGGTTGTTACACAGAGAAACCCTCTCTCAAATGAGAGAGAGAGAGAGAGAGAGAGAGAGAGAGAGAGAGAGAGAGAGAGAGAGAGAGAGAGAGAGAGAGGAGAATTCTGAAACAATTATTAGCATACAATACAAAAATTAACATACGATAAACTAAATATTGACACTAGTAAGGGCCACCTTGACATTTTTAAAGGCTGTTACACTGTCTAACTGTATTAGAGGCTGTTGTGAGATATTAATTTATACTGTGTGAGGATATATCACTGTGATTTGTTTAATGAAAAGCTGAAAGGCCAATAGGCAGGGTTTCCAGGCACAGAGGACACTGGGAATAAGAAAGGTAGGGTTGCCAGCAGACAAGGAAGGAGGAGCATGGGCAGTACATAGATGATGCAAATGAGCCTCAAGGCAGTACATAGATTAATAGAAATGGGTTCATCTCAGTGGTAAGAGCTAGTTAGCAACAAGTCTAAGCTATCAGCCAAGCTTTTATAATTAATAAGTCTCCATGTCATGTATTTGGGAGCTGGTTGACCAGACAGAAAAATCTGCCTACAAAAGGCCTCTACTCTACTCCTCTGTATGACTATGTTCCGTGGAAATGAAAGGAAAAAATACCAGTTACAAAAGTGAAATAAACTGAGAAAATATACCATAGAAGTTATTTTTATGTGTCTCATTATTTCATTAACTTTCCATCACTCTTTAAAAAAATCCAATGACTGATATCTATTAAATAATAAATACACAATATGAGTCAGACACTAGTAAACACCATCAGACAAAGGGCTTGTTCATATAAACTTAGAGGAAGTTGGCAATATAGACAAATAACAGACAACAATATAGCCAGAATGGAATTTGTCTAAAGAGAATTTTAAGTGTGGACTAAAGTAATACAACCTCTTCCTCTGAGACACAGCGAAGAAGACTCTTAGAGAACAGGGTTGGGGATGGGTGTGGGGAGATGTCCCAGAATGACCACTTGACTCAAATCAATTCTGTGTGTGTTCACCTGAGAGAACAAGGATGTGCACGGGGACTTGCACACTAATAGGTGACCAAATAGTTGCTTGAAGGCTAAACATTACACACTTATTTCTAGCAGTGGAATTTTTTTAAGGAGGAATTTGAACTGATCAAAGGAATTTACTGCTGAGGAAGGAAGGAAGGAATTAAAGACAGAGTAGATGAGGCTTGGATAGAACTCAGAAGGGAAAGAAAATCAAAGTCTCAGAGAAGAAAAATTTGAGTTTTTATTTAGAATCTAGAATTATATTGTTTTCTAATTATTCTTTTTATTATATTTTTATCATTTAAAACAAGTTTAAGTTGAAATATATTTTGATTATATTCTTCCCCTCCCCCAAGTCCCTCCAGGTCCTCTTCCCCTCGCTACCCACCCAACTTTATTTCCCAAAATCAAAAACCCATTACAATAATAAAATCCCCCGAAACCAAGAAAACAAATTTTAAAAACCTGCAAACAGTCACAACAATAACACCACACACACTAATAAAAAACAAACAAACAAACAAAAACCAGTGGAGTCTATTATCTCTTTGAAAGTGTGTAGGATTGTTAAATTGAAATTCTCCTTTGTCAGACAGAAAACAAAAGATAGAAAGACAAATACAAACCTCCCCATATAGATAGAAGGCAACCCCACCCTATGCCATAGCATCTTCCCTGTTTAACTTAAATCACATAAACGGCAGGGTAGTGGTGGTGCACACTTATAAACTTGTGATAAAGCTACCTTGCACCCTGAATCTAATATGAAGAATAAGCATGAAGACTCATCCCAAAGTCTAAGTGCTATCAGTCACTGTACCAAATGATGCTTTGTTTTTTAAAGGTGAGGCGAGCTTATTCAGAAATGCCAGCTACGCACATTTTCTAGTTGAAAATACAGATTTAGCATGCCACCTCTTAAATATATTTCAAAAGACAGCCTATGACAATTACAATGTCATTCAAAAATAACCAAATGAAGAATGAAAGAGAAGTATACTTCGGGTCTGTTGACTTCATATGATTTGCATGTTTTAGTTTTACACCTATTTATGAGTTATATTGTGATGTTTTGGTACATGTATATACGACAGAATGAGATAACAAAGGTAATTTCAACACCATGATTGATTTTTACATTCTCAACATCCCCAACACTTACTCATTAGTGGCTTTTTCTTATCCCTCATCCCACCCCAATTACAAATTAACATTAATCTATTAATACTTCCTGCCCCTGTAAACTTGCCTATGCCAGAAACCTTGTATGAATGATTAATTACAATATGTGGTTGCATTATTATTTATTACAATTTTTAATTACAACAATTTTGTGTGGTTGATTTCCTTCAGCATTGGGTTTTCTAAATCCATCCCCACTTTAGCAAGTATTGGCATTTAATTTTCTTAGCTAAATGATACTTCACTGAATGAATGTATCACTTTCCACCTATTGTTACCTAAGCATTTGGATTACTTTCACATTTTCCCTATTATAAAATATATTGGGCCGGGCGGTGGTGGTGCACGCCTTTAATCCCAGCACTCGGGAGGCAGAGGCAGGCGGATCTCTGTGAGTTCGAGGCCGGGCTGGACTGATAGCCTCCAAAACAATACAGAGAAACCCTGTCTCGTAAAAACCAAATTTATATATATATATATATATATATATACATACATATATATATATGGACTATTCTATGTATCCAAATGCTTGTGTAGACTTTTATGTTTCAGTGGTCTTGGGTATAAACCTGGGAATGCAAGATCTTCACCTCAGTAAGACAGGTGTGTGGATGTGTGTAGTGGGGTGGTGTGTGTGTGTGTGAGAGAGAGAGAGAGATGGAAGGAGACCGACTGACCCACCTATCTTTGAGGTCACTGGGAAGGTATAAAGCACTGTAAACACTGCCCAATGCTAGAAGCATTGTGTGCACTTGTATGTGAGAGTCACACCATCTACACAGGTATGCTTGCTCAGGCACATCTTTCCTATTTCTCAAGATAGGGTCTTTTACTGTCCTGGAACTTGCCATGGATAATTGGGAGAGAAAGGGCACAATGAGTGTATGACTCAGGAGCTGTGAATTACTACAAGTAAACAGTATTTTCTGGGAACAACAGAAAACTGAGCAGATGAAGTCATAGAAATTGTGATAGCATGAATAAGACCTGCGTACACTCAAGCCAGACCAAATCCATGGAGAAGGGAGGCTGCATGAATTCCCACCCCTAGCTGAGGAGCTGAGGTAATAGTGTTGGGAGAACCAGTTTTCTTTGAAGGTGTGGCCCCTGATAGGTCAACTACACTCCAATAGATGTCTACATATCCAAGAATATATGGGCAGCACAGGTGGGACTTTGTAGTCAGGTTTCTTTCCAGCCTGGTACCTCAGCCATCTAGCCCCAAATAAACACACAGATACTTCTATTGATTAGAAACTGCTTGGATAATGGCGTAGGCTTCTTACTGGCTAGCTTTCTCTTAATTATTAATCCATTTCTATTAATCTTATCACCAGAGAAGGGTCTGGATCTGTTATTCCTTCCTTAGCTACACAGTGTCTCACTGGCGACTTCTCTCTGTGTCCTCTCCCCAGAATTCTCCTTGTCTTGTAGTCCTACCTATATTCTTGACTGGATACTGACCAATCAGTGTTTCATTTTTCAACCAGTAACAGAAGCATACATACAGAAGGACAGCCCCATCAGCACTTTAGGTTTTTTTAAGTGGACACAAGACGGGTGGATAAGAAAGGGAGTGGATTTTTGAAGAGGTGGGGGAGAGATGAATGTGGATGAGTATGACCAAAATACAATCCATGGAATTCTTAAAGAACTAGTAATATGAGGAAAATAATAAGCAATATAAGAGTAAAAATAAATACCATAATAAAGAAAAGAAGGGGACACAAATTTGAGAAAGGTTTAGAAGATGTTGAGCATGAGCATCCTGTTTTATATAATGTCTGCTTGAAGTCAGAACAAGTAAATAACGGAGAATGGTTTTAATTATTTGGGGTCATAAATTTTCCCTCTTTCAAATTGTGCTGCTCTCAAAGTAAGTAATGAGATTTTGCTTATTAAGTTCTTCAGATATTTCATATTTCCACATATGTACTCACTTATATAAAGAAACATCTATCATGAAAGATGGCTTAAAAACTTACCATGGCATGCAAACCTTTTACCTTTTAGAGATGACAGTCACTTACAACCTAAGCTGTGGAATCACACAGATTACAGGTGATCTCAATTTTATTTTTAATGACACATGCATAACAAAGGGCAGTCCTTCAACCTCTTTGAGACACAACTATCTTCTGGAATCCAACTAAGATTGTTTAAAATAATATAAGATACACTAAGCAACTTATCACAATGTCCTTGGGCCAGCCCATCGCCACTAATCAACAAATGGAAACTCTTCTCATTAAAATAACTTCATATGCCATAAAAATATTTGAGGCAGATAATTCAACATTATGGAAATGGATAGATAAAACAAATGGATAAATCAAAAGAAGAACTCTTCCAGGGAAATAGTCACACAAGGATCAATACAGCACAACTTAGACATTCCATTACCCCTCTCCCCATAAGCATTGTGTTCATTTTAAGAATAAGAGCGTAACACATTGAAAAGGTATCTTGTTCTTTGTGCTCCAGTCTTAAACTGTGATCAACGCCATTATAGACATCAATGGCTTCGTAGGAAAACTCCAAGTAAAAGTAGATGATCTCAAGATATAGACAGGAATAAGACACTGTAACTCGCACATTTCACATAGCATTGAATGAACTACAGAACACCTCACACTAACAGACTACAGTGAACCACACTTGTCAAATGTGAACCAATCAGGATACAGAGTGAGATCCATCAAAGTACTGATGGAAAAGCCTGATCAATAAGTCTAAGGAACTGCTTGCAAAACAAAAGAATGCAGCAACATCTTTACACTCATGGCGCTGTCCTGGCTACCCAAGTCTTTTCTCACTGATTACCCAAGAAATGTCTCAAAGGTTCTCCCATGCTTGTTTCTAAGCAGATTGTTACCTGTTAGGCAGGTTTTGTGACAACCCATGAGGCTCCTAGACCTCCAAAAAGGTGGGGCGGGAGGTGTAGGTCTGAGATAAGTGAAGTTATCTCAGATGGTCTACCTCCCCGTGGCATGCACTTCTAAATAATTCATGGCTATTAGATATGAAAAGAAACCTGTACCACAATTATAATATAATCCAGGGACTAACACATGGTAAGGCTTGAAAAAATCTGTTGGAGCTAAGAAAGCAGACACAGTAAGACCTCCCTCTCGTCTTCAGCAACAGCAACAGCTTCATTCTTTTGTGTACATGGTACAAATGTGTGCACGCTTATGTGATGCATACACGTCTATGCAAGTGTATGTCCCTGTGCGTGTGCATGCACACATGTGTATTCATGCATATAAACATGCATATGTATGCATAAGAGCCAGAAATCAACATCAGGGGTCTTCCCCAATCACTGTTCACTGCTGTTTTGAGAGAAGGTCCTTCATTGAACCAAATGCTCACCTAACTTGGTTAGGCTAGGTGGCCAGTGAGCTCCAGGCTCTACCTGATTTCACTTCCTCAGCTCTGATATTATAAGAAGACAACGCTGTGCCCAGCTTTATATGTGGGTTCTGGGGACGCTTGTATAGCAAGTGTTAAGGGATTAATTTTTCTCTAAAACATAATAAAGAAATTAGTAAAATGTGTGGTAGGTAGACCTTTGTGAAATGTACCTCACAGTGACCATGGGCAAGTTCTATATAGACATTGCTTGTAACAAATGTAAACAAAACGAAAGATTTAGACAATTGTATTTCAACACTTAATACAATAACTGACTCAAGTCATCAGTACATGGCAAACCATTAGGTGAAATTTGATGTGCAAACACACAAAGAACAAATCAGACTACCATATTTATGCAGTAAAGTAACCAAATTATCATTCACCAATTAGTACAATATAGTAGAATTGCATAACATCTCTTAATAATTAGACTTGCAAAAAGGAAAGCAAATATGATTAAGGTCTTCTAGTGTATGTAGGGAACAGAGGGAAGAATTAAATATCATCACAAATGAAAGACCAGAGAAACATAAGTTCCAAAATATGGGTGTTTCTATAGATCATCAGACTGTTTTTAAAATTCAGGGAGCAGACGAGAAGAAACAAGTGGTAAAGAGAGTGAAATGGGGATGGTGGAAAGGAAGAGAAGAAAGTAGATAAGATTAACTTTAAAAAGAGGGAGGAGGAGGAGGAGAGAGAGAAGGAAGGAAGGAAGGAAGGAATGAAGGAAAACAGAAGGACAGGTATTGTTTTAGATTAAGATTACTCAAGGGTAACAGCAAGATGGCTCCACAGGTAAGGGTACTTGCCACCAATCTGACCACCTGAGATCAATCCTGAGGACCCACATGATAGAAGGAGAGAACCAACTCCAGCAAGTTGTCCTCTGAGTTCCACATGCTCACCTTGCCATGACTGTGTCCCTGCCGTCCACACACTCACAGCATAATCACAGAAAAAGACAACACAATCAAAATCCAATGACTCCATCTTGTTTGAAACCTAATTGGAAGAAACCAGATGTTTAAAATGCATGCTTTTTTAAAATATATAAAATCAAGTGAATGTGAATTTGAAAATGAACTCAGAATGACCTTAGTTACTGCTTATTATATTTGAGATACCCACTGTGTTTTGGTAGCCAGAGGACTGATAATGGTGACTGCCTCTCAAGGAAGATACAGCTACAGTAGATGAAGTGAGGAAGCTCCAAGAAGATAGGGACTATAAAATTCCTTAATTGCTGCTGTACCCTCAATGCCTAACACAGCATCCACACAAAAGAAACTTGTCACTGTCTATCTTGGATCTTTTGGGAGGGTGTCTCACAAGACCATGTAGTATTTTAACAATAGAACAGGAAAGCAGCTCCTGAGAATTATGTGAGCTGATGTAAAGCTAGGACTTTGTGTGCATTTGGAAGAAAGACTGGAGATACAACTAAATGATGGAGGAGGCCAAAGGTAACGTGGGTCACATGCTAAGCTGTGAACACTGCTTTTGCCCTACTAATAGAGGGCAGAGTTCCAATGCTTGAATGCACATAAACTATAATGGAATTGTGAATGGCATCCTCAAAAATGCTGTTTTTCCTAACAGCAGCACTATTGACCCTTTGGCCAAGTCACTATTTGGTGTTGGGAGCAATCCTGCAAATTCTAGAATGTTAGCCCTTGCTTTTTCCAGTCAGAAGCCTCAATTTTGACAGTCCAAAATAACTGTGGATACTGTAAAAATTCACCCAGTGGCAAAATTTCTCTGTTAGGAACCCTTGCACTAGATGCTTTGTGCAACATAGGACAATAAAATCCAAGGCAGGAGATGATTAGATGAGCAAGGGCAGAAATGAAAACTATATGAGTGGCATGATGGAAGGGAGTGGCATATAAGAAGTAAACCTATCTGATTATGTGTGTTGTGTGAGAATGAATCTAAGATCACATCCTGATGTCTACATAAACAGATGATGAGACTAGTCAAAAGAGGACTAAACCTACTTAGTTCAAATAGAGATCAAAGTTGAGAGTGGCATAGCTTATTCATTCGTCTAACTACGGCCTGTTGTCCATTTAACTACTCTCAAGGGTAAACAAAAGCAATACTCATGTGAAAATTATGTACTAATAGAGGTAGGACAACAACAAAGCTCACAAACTTCTGAGGTAGCCACTAGCTACCACAAGGAAGTTTAAGGAACCTGATGCTGGAGATCCAAGAGTGGCTATTATTAGTACCATCATGGGAGAGATGAATAGGAAAGCCTGATTTTTGTGCCAGTACTATTATTAGTTGGTCAGTTGAGTTGGGAACATTGGATTCTGTTATCCTTGACGTCCTATATCATGAGGATGAGTCTATTATGTGGTGTTGCTATGGGTTGTAAATAGGAACAAAAATATTGGTATATGAATGTGTGGATGTCCACTTATGCGTGGGTCAACTTCTCTGGAACAGATCTCTACATTGAATGATTAGAGTCAATCAGCAGTGTGGAGGAAAGTGGCTGACATTGAAAAGCCTTTATCAAAGCCGTTCAGTGCTCATGGTTTCCACAGTCCACGCTCTCATTCACAAGTTTACATCATGAGCCCACTGTAGTGGATGCTGTGCCGAAGCCAGAGATCCTGCAGTGAACAAGACAGATGAGGTTTCAGGCCTCAGCTCCAAAGCTGTCACTGGCAGCACTATCGTCCTTAGCAGCTGGGTCTTTCCACTTCACAGCCTGTCTGGGCAGCTCCTTGATGTAAACTCAGCGAAATTCCCAGTGTGATTTCATAGTGGTCCTTTTCAAGGGCAATATATACTATCTAAAGGCTTCACCAGGGAGTGGGGTTATAGATAAACCCAGACAGCTGGTTCACCTTGGCCAGTCTACAGCATTGCCTTTAAAGCTGTTCACAGAAAAATAGTTCGGCTCTATAGAAAGCAATTCTAGTCAACAATGGCAGCCAAGTGGGAACTTGCTAAAACTCCATCCTGGGGCCAGTTGTTATGGAAATAATGATACTGGCATCTCCTATAGGAGCAATAAGAGGAACACAGAGGGAAAAACAGACTAACGCTTGCAGGCATTTTTGAATGAATGCCTTCCAGGAGATGTGGGAGGCTAGCTGCCACCCCATGTCCTCTTCTGAGTACTTGTATGTGCAGGTTCATGCCAGTGTCTCGTAGCCTAGTCTCAATGGAGAGTTGCTAGCATGTTTATGAAATATCCATGGGTCCGTGACGTGGCTCAGCAGTTGGAAGTGCTTGCCCCTTGAGCCTAGTGACCTGAGTTCCACCCCAAGAAGAAGAGAATCAACTCCACAGAACTACTCTCTGATGTCTAGAAGTGTGCAATCACCCTACCCCCCACTCCCACATGGCAATTACAGTAATAATAATAATAATATTGAAAGAGGCAGCATGAAATAGTCACAAAGCTGTACTCAGGTGGAAAAGGAAAACTTCTCCCATGGTACTTTAAGGGGGACACTCTTTTCTGGGACCATGGACAGAAAACAGAATTCAAGTTATACTTTCAACATCAGTCTTTGCATCAGTCTTTGCACATAAAAACAGTCAAAATAATCACCACTAAGGCTGTGGTGCCTGCGAAGCCATTAGTCACTTCAAATTTCAGGAAAAATATCTGCTGTACCTTCTCTTTGCAGACTTAATACTGTTTATGTTTTAGAGCACTGTTCTGGGTAAAGATAGGATTTGGTTACCACAGTCAAAGATTGAAAGGATCTAACTGCCCCAGGTCATTAGGATACAACTTCCACGTGATCATTCTGCAATCTATCTATAAGATCATGGCTTATGTCACTCCGTTGATGTAACTGATCACTACTCAGTCTTAGGCTGCTAAGCACTCCTTTTGCACGCTAACACCTTTGTGTTATTTAACATAATCCTAATTCATGAACCATCTCTGTAATTATTAATCTATCATATATTTCTACCAGTAAACAATTAGCTCCATGAGAAAGGAAACTATCTCCTAGCTTATAGTACACGGTCAGCCTAGGTAGCACAGGTAAGATTTTCTCTTTGGTAACATGAATAAATGAACACCACAGCTCTGTTAACGAATAGGCAGAAAGGGATTCCTCTCCAATCAGAGGCTGTCTGAACTTTTGTTCATCAAAAACAATCACTGTACTATCCAGTGAGTTTGAAAATATCCTAAAGTACTGATGAAGAAATTTTTTGCAAAGTAGAACAAAAAGATGCATAATATAATAGCCAAAATACATATCCTCCCTATAAACTTCCTGATGACTTCCGGTATAAAACTCAGTTACAAGAACATGATGGCTGAGAGGCAAGCATGGGACTGATCCAGACCCCCTGAACGTGGGTGTCAGTCAGGAGGCCTTGGCAATCTTTGGAGCCTCAGGCACTAGATAAGTATTTATCCCTGACATACAAATGGATTTTGGGAGTCCATACCACATGGAGGGATGCTCTCTCAGCCTGGACACATGGGGGAAGGCGTAGGCCCTGCCCCAGGTGATATGACAGACTTTGGAGATGCCCCATGAAGGGTCTCACCTTTTCTGGAGAGTGGAGTGGGGATTGAGTGGGGGTGTTGAGGGGATTGGTGGGAGCAGGGGAAGAGGGGAGGGAGAAGGAGCTGGGATTGACATGTGAAACAAACTTGTTTCTAATTTAAATGAAAAATATTTTTTAAAAAGAATATGACCCAAGGGTGTGGTAAAACAACAAATATGCAGCCTTTGCATCAGAAGGAATAAGTCAGAAATATACTCACAGGATACTACACTAAACTGATAGTTTTGTCCTATGAAGCCAGTTACTTCCTTGTGGTTCATTATTTTAACATAAAAAAAGCACAACAGAGACAATGCTCCCATCCCCTGACTGATTCAAACTTCATTTCTTTAGCAAGCTGTTAGACATGGTCATAAGGAGATAAAATTCAAACTTCAAAAGATGTCTTCCACAAGCAGAAGGGATATGGCAGGGCTGAGACAGGGATAAGACGAGAAGGAGTTATGTGAAAGAGCTGTGTGTGTGTGTGTGTGTGTGTGTGTGTGTGTGTGTGTGTGTGTGTGTGTGTGTGTGTGTGTGTGGTCAACACAGTGAAACCTGTCTCTATGTATAATGGACACATGCCAATAATGTTTTAAATTTTTATGTATTTGTTCTTCTCTCCTATAATACATCCTAACTGCAGCCTCCCCTCTATCTCCTCACAGTCCCCCACCACCCAGATCCACTGCTCCTCTGTGTCCCTTAAGGAAAGCAAAGGCCTGGTAGTGATACCAGCCAAGCATAACAAGATGCAATAAGATTAGGCACAGACTCTCACATCAAGGCTGGGTGAGGCAACCCAATGGGAGGACAAGGGTCCCATGAGCAGGCAAAAGAGGACCTCTCCCCCACTCCCATTTTTAGAAGTCCAATGGAACTCCCCAAGCTAAAGAACCACAGCATGCATGCAGAGGACCTGGAGCAGACTCATGCAAGTTAATGATTCCTGTCTCAGTCTCTGTGAGCCCCAGTGAGCCCTCTTGAGTCAATTCTGTGGATCTTCTTCTACTGGTACCCTCAATTTTTAAAAGAATGTTTCCTATATTCTCTTTTGAGCACCTCATCAGCTATCTAATCTACATACATACTATATATATATGCAATGTGTATCTATCTATCTATCTATCTCCACAGAATAATTCTTCCTAGAGTTTAGTGCTACCAAATCCACCCCTCAGATGAGCTTGCTTTTAGAGAAAGGGGGTGTTTCAATAAAAAAATCGCACAAATTTAGCTCAGTGCCAAATTAGGTTTCAACTGGGAAACTGTTTTAAAATGTTTCTAAAGGATTTCATTTCCTCCCTTTAAATGGTTTCTGATCCATCTTTAAAATTTTGTGTTTTAGCAGCTCATAAGACAATTAAAATGAACTTGTAAAACTTTTCAAGTTTTTTCTTTTTAAGCATTGCATCAATTATGTATTGCATATAGAAAAAAATACTAGACATGAGTGTTGAGAGCTGTTTGTACAGGGAAGCATTTGGATGACTTAATAGAGTTTCATCAGGAGGGCGGAACTCCTAGTCAAATCAAAGCTGCAAACTTTTTCTTCTTGATACTGTCAGTACCTAATTCATTTGAATTATCATGTATCACCACAGTTGGTAGTACAAGAATGAAGATGATAATGACTTAGGTTCTTAATATACATGTCACTTCCAGTTCCTGTGACATTGACAATAAGGCTGTCATTCTCTTTGCTCAGATTTGTAGTCATTGTAAAATACATAGTAGCATTTCTTTCTTCTATAGGATATAAGGCATGTCTCTAATTTGCAGTTTCAAACTTGAAAAGTGATTATGGATTTAGCCTGGGGATGCAGGGATGCATAGGCAAAGATGGATATATCTTTGAGATGTGTAAAAGAGTTGCAGACAGCCTGTTGCCCTACATACCCACTTTTTATACAAGCAGTTTCACAAATGTTTTCCTGCATTTAACCAATGACTTACAGTAAAGTAGATCAAAATTTCTTGAATCCTCATTGTATCTTCTTAAGTGAAGCCAATGTACCATTTAAATTAGTGTTTTCATGGTTGATTATAGTAAGGTATCCATTAAAGAATGCTGTGGAATTGTGGTCACACATTCTAATAAAAGGGGAGGTGGAAGTGACTTTGCTGTCATCTTCTTAATTTTAAGAACAACCTACTTTTTCATTTCTGGTCCAACAATCACCACTTACTCAATGTTTTCTAAATACTGGTTGTGTGGTTAAGTATTTCATAAATAACTAAATGGATGATGGGGCAGTTTGCTGTAAAATTCACTGTCCCCTGTGGAAACAGCTAAAGATATATAGCAAACCAAGAGCTCCCTAGAAGAGGTTAAAATATATTTTCTAAAAAAGTGATCAGTTAAGAGCTCATCCCCCAAAAGACTCTCAAACAATTGCTTTTCCCCATAGGACATGAGAACTAGAGAATTCCTCCAAGGTTTACACAGATGACAACGTATATTGTCGATGTTTAAATTCAAGTGGAAAGGGGAAAAATCACAGACAGAATTAAAAAGGCTGGTATTGCAGCATCTTATTTTAAGACCCATGCAGAATATGTCTCCTTATAGAATCCAAAGTATTGTAACTTACTAAAATTTTATAGAGTCTAATATTTGAGCACAGTACATATATAAAGTTCCATGTAAAATTGTGTTCATAGATTAACCCTATGTGTATCCTATTGCTTTTAATTAAATAATATTCTAATAACTCAGAATTGCATGTCATGTATTTCATCAGCCTCCGGAAAGTAGAAATTCCTCTATGTATTGGCCATGGTAAAACAGTAGATTACTGCACAGCACAATGACTCGCAAATTTTCCCTTGAAGGCATCAGGGTCCCCGTGGAGATTTTGGTCAAAACATCTCACTGGGAACTATTCTCAGAGTTTCCACTTCAGTAGAACTAGTATGGTCCATGACAATCTGCATCCTCATGTGCTTTCAGTGGTGTTAGCGCTGCCCGTCTACCAAGAGCACTGATACAACACAGTCAGTTCCAAGGAGACACAGATCATGCTCTTACACAAGTTTCTGCCCATGAACAAATCCAAGAATAACACACACGTTAGTAAATTTCTTCCTGACCAAAATGTACCTTGAAGTTCACACCAAACAGTCCTGGCTGGTAACATGCCATTTCAAGTATCAGCAGCCCTAAAAATTCCATATTCCTTTGGTTATTTTTCAATATTTGAGGTTATTTCCATATAAGTCATGTCCTGTCACCAATGATGAGGTTAAACTCAACTTGTAACCAGATCACCAACATGATCCACTGACTGAGAAATAACAATGTGTGGAGACAGGCTCTCTAGACAGCTTCCACTTTGCTGGCAGGGGAGATAGCAGACGCCCTGTTACCTAGGGCCCAATGGTTTACAAGTCCCTAGTGTTCAAGGGGCTTTGCTACAAGGTCAAGTTTCTGGCATTCATTATCATGTGATTCAACAGCTTTTTCAACAGGCCAGTGGAGCAGACAGATGCAGGCACTGATGAAATTCAGATATGAGTCTGCCTCCAGCTGCTCAGTATTCTACATGACACATAATATACATCAGTAAATTCCTCCCTGGCAGTAATGTACCTGAAGTTCATACCAAACAGGCCTGCTCAGTAACATTCAATTTCAGGTATCATCAATCAATACATATTAAAGCCTCAATTTCTCTCTTTGTGAAATAAAAATTGTATAACATGAAGACCAGTTCTAAATACATACATAATAGAATGGGCTGGCACATGTGTGTATTCTGATATGCTCAGATTTTCTTAGAGATATTTTCAACCTCACACAGATTTACATCTTTTCAACAAAAACCAATTCCAAAATACCTAATAGGCAGATAAAATAACATTTCAGGTAATTTTTCATGAATAAACCTTCTGTTTAGATGACATCAACTAGCAAAAAGTGAATTCAGACTTGTGTATTTTCCATCCTTCTTTTCATATAATCTGGGGTGTTTTCAAATAAAATATTCAGTACTTCAAAATGGAAAAAGTGGCTATTAGCAAACTTGGTAGAACAAATAACTTTGGAGGTGATATTTGCAACAAAGAGGCTTCCCCTGAGCTATGCTGAAAGAAGGAGAGAAATTCATATGTGTTCTGCTGTTTTGACTTTCTACACAGCCTCAAGAAGGCCTCCTGGCAAAATTGTCACAGTCAATCCATCTTATATTCCTGAGTGCTGTCTGCCGACCTCCTATTTGCTTAGCAGCCAACAAGAATGCAACAATAGCAGCTCTTGGTTCTAACAGCAAGTTGTGTTTCTGCCTCAGGTCCCCAGTACAGATCCTGTTGACAGACTCCTGACGTGAACTCATTTGACTCATGCAGAAGAAAAGGAGCCACAGTTATCATCCATCTTCCAACCCACATTTATTAACCAAATAAGTAATCCGGGATCAACAGCCAAGGATGGAGTCACATTACACACTACCATGGGCCTCTAATGTTCAGGAACACTCAGGCTTTGAGAGATTTGTACATGTGTTCATGTTCACACACCTAGAGTGTATTAGAAAGAATATGCCCTTTCCCAATCTCACTCTAACAGCCTTTCACTATTTCTCTATGCTATACCATCTTTTAAAATGTGTGCCAGCTGGTAATGGTGCAGGACAGGCAGATCTCTATGTGTTTGAGGTCAGCCTGGTCTACAGGGGAAGTTTCAGGACAGGCTCCAAAGAGCTACAGGAAAACCCTGTCTCAAAAAGACAATTTTTTTAAAAAAATTAAAATAAAAATATGAAACTGGAATCTCATTTATTCTGCAAACCTTAAAGCCTTGGTTCTTACAGGTTTATATTGCCATATATTGTAATATATATCACCACCTGCTCATCTACTAAAGTTCTTGTTATGATGGAGACTTATATGTTGGTCTTGATCCAAGTGAAGCACATCTGGCATGCTAGGGTTTCAGCAAGAGGTACAGTTCACAGACATCCAGAAGGGACAAGGAGGAAAGATAAACACAGGGTTAGAAGTGGATATCTCTACAAGGTGCAATATTATCAGGTGTCTCGATGAATGAAAGAGTAACACAGGCACAAGGGTTGGCTTCAGAAAATCGGTGGGGACACCAGGATCTTAAAGGAGACAAACTAATCTAGATCTTTCTAGGCACATATTCCATACAGTCTTCAGTTGTAACAGCCTGTGGTTAAGAAGCATCCCAGTGAGCTAAATGAAGTACTAAAGCAAGTTAGCATCAGAGAGCTCAGAATCCAGAGCAATAGTCCAGTGTTCTTTTCCAAATCAGGCATCAAAAGTTAGTAAGTTGTGCCAATTTTTTGCATAACTGACAACCAAAAATATCTTTCCAGAAATCTTGAAGTTGCCCTTCAACTTTCTAATTTTCATAGAAAAAAATGATTAAATATTTCTGTATAATAAAAATAAAAAACATACCTGGGTATGGTGACACATGTCTTTAACCATAACACTCTAACAGGATGTCTATGAGTTTAAAGCCAGAATAACAGAGAATTACAAGTCACACAGGGTGATATAATATGATCCTGTCTCAAAAGGAATTTTTAAGTAAATAATAAATATAAGCATGATACTAAATATGTTTCCTATCCAGTTCAAGAACCAGTTCATACTGGATTACATGAGTGTTCCATCTTCTCTTGTTCAATGACACAACATTGGTAATTTGTAACTAACCATGTGAGAAATTGTCAAATACTACATATCCACTTTTATACTTTCAGCAGATCTGGGTCATAAAAATCAACCACCATTCTACCATAAAGGACTTAAGAAAATCCCCAGGCCTATAGCAAAGCAGGAAGAATATGCAAAGGTGACAATTTGCTGTATTACAGAAACATACTTAGAGTGCAGCTTTATCACAGTGGATTTTTTCATATAACAACAGCAAGTCAGAAGCAGAAACATAAGTTGAAATCTTCAACGTTTAAATACCAGATTTATAGGTTTTCTCAACATCTCCTGATGATACCACTTTAAGTCAGACATGACATCAAACAGAAGCATCCAATATGTGTCCAGTTACATGTTAGCATAAAGACTGGACCTTCATTATTTTACCGAAAATTCTATTATTGTTGAGCATTTATCAGGGTATTGGAAAGCCATAGATATATATCTACAAGGACTGTGGGATACACAGTCTTTTGTTTCTCTTCCAAATGTTACCCCTATAGTAAGTACCATTTTGCTGATTTTAACAATAACCTCTACATGTGCACATTGAACAAATATCTTCGTTGCTTAAAAACAAAAGGAAAAGAGGGGAGAAAGCAAGTGTTTATTCTGTATTCCAAGTCATGCTCTATTGGAATGAAGGTACTGAACAGAAACTTATCTAAGACAGACCCTGCAGGGTGGCCTCTTATCTTGTGTTGGAACTGCCACCAGAATATTTTGCATTGCTTGCTTCCCTGACTCTTGGTAGTGAACTTGACACAAAATGCCACCTGCCCTGCAAATATTCATTCTTCCAGTTCATTTAACGTGACTATATTTTTTTTCTGCGTTCTCTGCTGCCCCACTAAAATTGCCATGCTAGGTGTCTTGTTAGGTGTCTAGCACACATCCCATCAAGAATCTTGGCTACGTGAGTTAGGAAGCATCTGCTGAGATGAAGTTGCCGAGTACCACGCACAGTGTGTGAAAATGCCACCTTGCGCACAAGCAGATGCAAAGGAAGCATTCCTCTCATTTGTAGCCCAGTCCTGAAAAAACGTATTCCAAATCTGCATTCTCTTCCCTACCACATTCTTGTGCCAGTCAGAAACATCTTCGAAGCCAACTTCTATGATGTACTTGCACCGTTTGCGTGCACTCTACATGTCATTTTGTGGTGTTTTTTTTTAACTTTTCTGTGTATGTAACAGAGTTTGGATGTATGCATGGTTGTATGGGAACACAGAAAAACCTGTTTTTAAATAGTCAATGCATTTTCCTTAACTCCTAAGAAACATTTTTAGGTATGGTGACTCAAAATTGGAACAGTGCATGTCCTAGCTTTGCTTCCCATTGCTGTAATAAAAACAACCCGAGGAAAGAAACTTATGCGGCGGGGGGGGCGGTGTTTTAACTTACAAGCCCAGGTTCTAGGTCATCACTGCAGGGATGGTGAAGCATCTGGTCACACCCACAGGGAAGAGAATGGAGAGAATGTATCCACCCTTGTGCTCAGCTCACTTCTTCCTGTTTTTATTTCACTTGGGATCTAAAGCCAGGGAATGAAGCTGCCCACCATGGGTTCATCACTGTACCTTAATGTTACAGTCACTGGAATGTCCTCATCTCACCCTAATTAAACAGTCCCAAATCAAGACTTTCTTCCCTGGTGAGGCAAGGTAGTGTCCAGCTGACAAAACCAAGCATCACCCTGAGGATAATGCCCTATAGGGCATCCCTAAGGAAACTTAGAAGCACAGAGGGACACATGACTTTCTGTTCTGCTCTGACTGTATAGTCATTCAGACTTGAACTATATCCAGCATGCCTTTTCTTTTTAAGTGAAAGATTAAATAAGCAATCACCTTCACTTTTCTCTTGAAAGCTAAATAATGATCAGCAAATTTAAGTATTTCTGATATCTCTCTACAATTATACATGCAATAGACTGGCTAACACATGCAAACTGAACATAAGCCCACAAGCTTCAGCAAACTTCTTTTACAACCCTGGGACCATTATCATCCCCCCCACCCAGAGCCTGTCTATTACCAGTCACAGACAGAAAGAAATAAAGTTAATAAATAACAAAGTGGCTATTTCTCAGATGCAAATGTTTTGGCTCAAGTTGAAAGCTAATTCTGTTTATAGACCCAATATTTTAAAAGAGCAACCCAATGGTGTCTTAAAATACACCACATGTTGAGCAGAAATAATGTAATCTATTACAGTATTGAGCAGAAAATCATTCCCATTGCACATAGCCATGTGTATGAGGCAGATTAATAAATATCACTTAAACACTGTGACTAGAGAAAACAGTTTCACCTGAAAAACATGATTACCCAGAATAAGACACACTGATTATCAGCTTTTGTTAATCTTATTTATTAAGCACAATTGTTATTCTACTCTACAAGTTCTTTTGCCAAAGTTTTTAAAAAGGAAAAAACAGGATACAGCTTTCTAAAAATATTAAAACAGGAAACAGATTCCCATCAAAGTGACTAACTCAGTATCCTAGCTATTGAATTGAGGGTCACATGGTCAGCTTTTGCATTTTGTGATGTAGGGTATTATATAAACATATACATATATATGTACATGTATATATTACATATATGTTTATATATCATGTATGAATATATAAAACATATATAATATATAATAAATATGTATAAATAATATATCCATAAAATATGTGAACACATATGTATGTGGGTGCCTACACACCATACCTGGTCAGATTACTAGTGTGACTTGAAGGGTAGAGGAACTATTCCACTGCTATGGCAGATACTTCTGTATATCCAAGAATATAAACTTGTTTGCCTTGGTTATTGTTAAGTGACACTTGGTTGTAATGTTCTTAAAACAGATTCTGAAGTTGTGCTGGAGGAACACAGATAGTAAGGAAAAGTCAAGCCAGCTCGCCTATGATGAGGGCTTCTTGTTCCCAGAATACTGTGGAAAACAGTAGGAAGGTACAAGGGTTGGCATTTAGCTTAGGCTTCTTTCATCCTGAATGTACAAAGTTGTTAACTTGGTGTTCTGTCTTTCCGTCATTCAGTTCTTTGTTCTTGCTCTGGAATGGATTCAGCAATCCTCTAGAAACTGCCATCATCCCAGCTACAATTTCATCGTAGCACATCTCCTTCCCTGAAGTCCTTGGTAGTAACTAAAACCAATACACTGCTGTTCCCTGTGTACATTAGGCTTCATGCAGCTTAATGCAAAATGATGGGTAAGATAAATGACACACCTATGTAATATTAGGTAGTCCATCAAGGCTCTACCTTGAAGAATGCACTAAGAATCTATGCCCTCGAAAGATCTATGCTTAGAACATTTTATCAAATGGCCAAATAAATAACCCCAAAGTTACTGCTACAGTGCATCAAATTTAGCAGATACGAACCTCTCTAGAGATGCTGAGATAGAAAAAATATGGGTCAGTCCCTTTGCAGAAAATTGTAGCAGGCAACTCTCATGCCTTGTCCCTGACAGACTGCCCACTGGGATCTAAGGTGCCGAAAGTTTTTGCATATTTACCAAGGAGAAAGTAACTGAAGTTTTCCTGAGATCATTGACGATAGAGACGAAGAAGAAACTATCTGTAGATCCCTAATTGAATCTTCTATAGACATCCTGAAATAAACTAGCATTTGAGGACAGATGAAAGGCTTGCACAATCCTAGTGGAACGACTTATAGCAGCCCTTCCTTCCACCATTACCTGAAGCCACATCACCATTTCCTCACGGTTTCTGCAGAACCACCAGGATCCAGCCGTCACTGGCAATAATTCTACAACAGATCAATATTTGTTATAAGAAAATATTAATGCCTGCACGGTGAAATCTCTCCTAATAAATCAATATGCAGACAGACTTTCCATATGTCAAGGTCTTGGCTTATTTCATACTCAGCTACCCACAGTCCTTTATAAGCCATTACTTTCACACCTGCATAGGAAGAGTCACATGGGAGAGATGCTATGGGTGAAAAAACTGATGCTGTGAACCAAGCCCACAGATGCACACTCTGTGACTGCTGCTGCAAATCACGCAGCCAAATTCCCAGTCCACTGCCCGTGTTCCACACAGCATTGTATGTGTTATGGGAAGGGATGTGGACTCTCATCAGCTGCTGTCAGAGCCAGGAATGACACGGCTAAAGGGATGTGCCTTTCAAATCCATTCCATGCCCAAACAGCCCAACATTTGTGACCCTGAGTATATGTGCACCTGCCATTTTCTACATGATTCTCAACGCTAGCCTCTAAGGTACCTCACAGAGTGTAACAGTGGAAAGCACTCCTCCAAATGCAGCTCTGTCGGGCTGTGTATGACTTCACCTTCCATCACTCAGGGGCCACGTGAAGATGTATGTCAATTGCAGGGAGGTCCACTGAAGCCTCGCAGAGCTTTGCTTCAAGGTAGCCACTTTCGGCAGACCATGATTCTTAGCTGAGGTTTCTGGAATTTTCTGTCCTCGTGTTATGTATGATCTCCCACAAAGCATGACAATTCTAATTGTTTCTGGATGGATTTATATTAGAATTGACTTCTCACTTTCCAACCTAGGGAATGCCTTCTCGTTTCTCTCTCTCTGGACTCCACGGTCCATTAACCTGGCCTTCTGCACTCACTCTCCTCTCTTTCCTCCACGGTCAATTTTCCTGGCCTCCTGACTCCCCATGCTCTCCCTCTGCACAATTGGGTAGCACAACCTTTTTGCTTCCCATCTCATTGTGCACCTCCATAGCCATCTTGCTCTTTCTAAAGGCAATGTCACCCCCACTCTTCTTTTAAAATCTTCACAGACTTCGTATCCACTCTCCTGATTAACTTATGTTAATGCTTGGGCTTTTTTTCATTTGTCCCCAGACGAGCCACCCGGGATTTTGCATAATACAATCAATTAATAATCACAAATAGTTATAAAAATGTTTTTTCGTCTCTGCAACTTCAATGCATTTGCAAACAGAGAGTAATTTAGAAAAAGAAAGAGGGGGAGACCTAAGCACATTACACTTCTCACACACAGATGAAGGACAAAGTCTCATAACTTCAAGTGCATCAGGGTAGGCTGTTCTATTATCATGACCTTTCTAAGCAGAGACAGTATCCTTTAGAAAAAGGAAGTAGCATAGACTTTCGACAGTATAGTTTATAGGATAGATAATTCCTTTTATTATCTGTTAGGACATTTAGGGGAAAAAAGACTTACAGTAAATACTAAGTCAGAAATGAAGCATCCTGTAGACCCTGGCGTTATTTTCATGTCTTTAGATTCACCAGAAATATCTTAAAGTCTTTAACAAAACTATATCTCAATTAAACCACTTAAGTTAATGATTATTTGGTAAGTTGTATAAATACTGCAAGAATTAAGTAAGAGTTATATTTGATAACTATTGAGATTTCACAGTAACAATAACAATCATAACTTCCAATATTACTAGTTATATTTAACTTGCATGATTATTATTGTACTATTTTGCATCAAATGAAGTTGCATTTTTGCCCCCCCAACCCCCACCCCTGGAAAAAAAACAAAAAGAAACTCATACAGAGTAAAGTACTAACCATGTGCCAGGAATAGCCTTCCAGGGGAAGGTATTAACATTAGCCCTTTCCTAAGTGAGGAAAAAAAACCCTCAAAGTAGATAACCCAAGGATTAAAATGAAGACCTCCTAGATGGAATGCATACATTACAAATTTAAGGACATATCCACATATGGGCAGCCCTCCATCATACAAGTTTCCTAGTGTTCCACACAGAGGCTCCAGCCTTTTGGTCTATGCTTTCCATAGGAAGACACAGATCATTTAGACTCTAGTGACTCAGATCTCTCTATGTCAACTGCTCACAGACAATGACCATTCGAATTACTTCCTGTACAAATCCATAAGAAACAGTGTCTGTAGGTGTGTAAATTAAACAGAAGGGGCATCTGTCAAAAACACAGACGTGACAAAGTACCACTAAAAGGAAGCTAGGTTTGGTTTCTATTTCAGGGGACTCTAAAGACACTTGCTCTCTATGTTATAGCTCACAGTGACACTGTGTAGCTCAGGCTGTCCCCAAACTAATAATGTTCCAGTTCCATCTCTTTGGTGCTGGGATTGAGGGCATATACCACCACACATGGCCTTAAAGTCACTTCAGTACAATTTTATTTATTACTCCAGAATTAGCAGATGAAATTAAGCACTACATACTGAACTGTGGAAAGGTCCTCCAAGGCATAACAGCTTACAAATATTTAAGTTGAATCAAACTTAATTTTCAAGAACATTATGGGGTGGAATGCCATCTGAATAGTTTGAACTGTGTTGTTAACCTTGTCTTTGAAGCCTTCAAGAAACTAAAGTGATAGTCAATCCCATGTACAGCTAACTTCAAGGAAAATAGGACAAAAAACAATAAAATCCTAAGACAGAATTTAGAACTCCTATCACATGGAACCACCATCAGAAAAGCTTAATGAAGCATCCAGAGCTCTCCCAAAAGGCTTTAATTGCCCAAACTTCATTATGGTTACCATTTTTCCAACCCAGATCACAGCCATGCATCTTACCGCTGGTATGGTTCAATATTCTCACAGTAGATCATTGCTAGTCAGGTCACACCTGCTTTCTGATTGCCTGCACCCATTTCCAAGTTGAAATCAATGAAACCTATTAGCATGTTCTGTACTGCAAACTTTAATTTTGGATAGCAATGTATTATTAATGCAATCATCCCCGACAAGCCTGGTTCAGCATCAGAAGTAAAGCTGAAGGCTTCAGAACAGAGAACTTTAATAAGGACACTTATTAAATTGTATTGAAATCTAAATAATTGAATGCATCTTTGATATAAATTTTAAATCGAAATGGATTATATCCAAGTGGAGAGACAGCAATGGAGAACAGGCATCTTTTATGCCTCTGAATGACAGAACACACCTTTTTCATGTATCACTGCACTCCTGACACATAGCCCAGAACGCTTAATTTTATACCTGAAGATAACTCCATTAAAAAAAGTTGTGTTATACTGACTTTTCTATTTTTATGTATATGTGTGTGGTATAGTATGTGTATGTGTGTGTGTGTGTGTGTTCCTATTGAACATGAGTAGCTACATGTGTGAATGTATCCAAGGATGACATGAGAGTATTTCTTGGTTACTTTCTACCTTTTACATTGAGGTAGAATCTCTTGACTGCACCTAGGGCACTACAATATGACTGATTTGGTTAGCTAACTTGCTCCTGTGATCCACCTCTGCTAACATACTTTGCATATAGGTTCCAGAAATCTATATTCTGGTCCTAACACTTGCTGCTTGCTCTTTAATCACCATCCCATTATCCCATCCCTGATATTGAGCTTTTTCACAGGAAAAATAAATAATAAACCAGAAAAACTCTTTTTTCTAAATAAAGTGAATATAGCATTGCATTTCCACTATACCAACCTCATAGATATTTGAATAATGAGATAGCAGGTAGTAATTTTTTAATAAATTGTAAAGAATTTAAGAGAAAGAAATTCATGAGTGAAATGATGGATTGAACTATTGAAGAAAAGAAAAATGTTGATGTAACAAAATTAAGAATTAAAAGAAGACATTTATTTAAATTTTTATTTAATTTGTTTCACCAAGAACCTTCTACTATTTCATGAATAATGCTCAATTTCCTTAGTGAGTGCCTTGGTAAACATTAATATGAAGACACAATCATCATAATTAAATATACATATAAATGTATTAATTCCCAGTGTACTCCAGGTTGCTGGAGCAAATTCACTTTTTTTCTATACTACATGCCAGTAATCTGAACTTGTTACTGAAGCAGACATCAAAGAATATCAAAAAGGAAATTTTAGGGCAATGGTGTTCATATACCTAAGCAGCTGCTTAAGACTAGAAACATTTCAAAGAGTAATGAAAGAAAAAAATGAGACATTTGACTTGACCTAAATCCTCAGAACTTACAGATATGTTACTGGTCATGGCATTAAAGAAACCTGCCTAGCTCATGGTGGGCCAGTACAGGGCTGGGGCTAAAGGATTGGATAAAAACATCCACTTACAGGAGTTACTAAGAAGTTTGATTTATACTGGGATTGTGCAGTTTTCAACTTGTAGAGTTATCTCAGATAAGCCTCTGGCTTGTGTGAGACAATCTCTTTCCCGTCCCATATGAACCACCAGCTACAGAGAAGATATTTGAGGGTCATGGAAGGTAAAAGCACATGAAAGGCATTGACTGTAGTTCTGATGAATGATCATGGAAGTCCCAGCCAGGATTTGGGGTGCGTGTATGTATATAGTGTATACTTTTCTGTACATATGTATCTATGATAGTATGATTTATAAACTATACAAAGATACTAAGTGAACCATCATAACAATATACTATAATGAAAGTGATATGAGTATGATCTTTGTCTCAAAATACTTATATGTCCTTTCATCTTTTCCATACAGGAAGTACATCATAGTTTCAATCACTAATCTTGCACCTTGTAGCCAATACTAAGCAAAATATGGGCTACTTGAACACAAGGACTGTGGTACTACAAACACTGATGTGGCAAGTGATGGTCACCATGTGTAGGTGGCGGATGTAGCATGGATATGCTAGAAAATGAATTATACGTATTTCAGGTAGAATAGGACCCAGCAATACAAACAACATCACGCTACTCAAGACAGGGAAATTTACCACTCCTCACTTACTTCTTCAATATTCCATATAGTATTTTTTCAGATGAGTTAGTAGCAGGTGACTAAAATCACAGAAATCTGAACAGAAAGGAACATTAATTTTCCTTAGTCTTTGTACATGTGGTATCAAAAATTAAATCTATAGTCTCCCACACTCTAGGCAAGTGCCCTATCACAAAGTTACATATTCAGTCCGCATACATCTGTTCTTCAATGTAATTAAGGTGTCAAGTTGACTGGCACTGAAAGTCACTTAGATATGCACATTAGCAACAACTGGGAATCAGAATCAAGTGGGATGTGAAGAGACTAGAGTCTAAGCACACTGGCACACAGTGGGTTCTTTCTACTGAGAAAAAACAAGAAAACTTAATAACTGATTAAGAACAACTGGGAATCAAGTGGGATGTGAAGAGACTAGAGTCTAAGCACACTGGCACACAGTGGGTTCTTTCTACTGAGAAAAAACAAGAAAACTTAATAACTGATTAAGAACACATAAGATTTTTTATGGTTTTTTTCTAGGAACCACAATTTTTGAAAGTTAAAAAAAATGAACAAATGCTATTAAATTTCATCAGACCCTGTACAAATAAAAGCTGAGCACATAGCAGTAGTCCTATTTCAGATACCAACAAGCTATTTACCCAGTGCCAAAGTGACAGGAGATGAAGGTTTCAGAATAGATATATTATATACAGAGAGGAAGCAGAATGCAAAGGAGACAGTAAGGGTGGAGAGGCCAGTTTTAACAACAGAAATAACAAGGAAGCAGTTCAGAGTGGATTCAGGAGGGAGTTCCTAAAACTAAAATGAGAGGAAGTGGGAGACTTTCCCATAAAAAATTAATACTAATGTCATGTATAAAGAATTGTTCTTAGGCAAAACATAAAATACTATTCTAATAATTCTGACCATAGCAAGAATAACTTAGTAGTGAACAGCCACCAAAATTAGGAAATGGCAACAACTAGTAGGATCTCAAATTATAATCAGTTGTAAAATACTCTTTAAAATAATTTTTTAACAAAAACTTAGACTCTCCTGAAACTCCGTAAAAGAGAGGCAAGTTTAAGTGTCAGTAGGTACACACACACACACACACACACACACACACACACACACACACACACACACACACAATATGTGCCTCCAAACTGGTAAAATAGAACATTTTTCAGACAAGTTTTTGCCTCATAGCATTTTTTTTTGTCTTACTGGTCTTTTGCTTGTATATTACAAATTTCCAATTTTGTGTTTTAATGGGTTCTGTTTATGTGTGTTTCTTGTATTTTTCATTTGTTTTTCTGGTTTTTTTATTTTTGTTTGCCTGTTTGTTTTCTAATGAGAGAGGGGGAGGAATTGGGTAGATGGGGAGGCAGGCAGGACCTGGGAGGGGGTGGGAGAGGAGAAATCTTATTCAGAATATATTGTATGAAACTATTTTCAACAAAGCAATTTTTAAAGAAATGTTTAAAAGACAAGAAGAAAAACATCACAGTGACCATACGCACATCTAATTGGACTCATTGGCTTTTTGTTTTTTAAGTCAACAGGAAGTTGGGAAAGAGACACAGTTGCAGGAACCCAAGAAGAGTTGGAAGGAGTAAATATGACCAAAATGAATTCTATATGTACACTAAATCCTCAAAAATTTAAAAAGATAAACTTTAATAAGGTGAGCCGGGCGTTGGTGGCACACGCCTTTAATCCCAGCACTCGGGAGGCAGAGGCAGGCAGATCTCTGTGAGTTCGAGACCAGCCTGGACTACCAAGCGAGTTCCAGGACAGCCTCCAAAAGCCACAGAGAAACCCTGTCTCGAAAAACAAAAAAAAAAAAAAACTTTAATAAGGTGAGATAAAGGTTCATATTGAGTAGTAATCAAAAAGTTGGCATGCCTTAAAATGTTAGATGTTAGTGGGAAAGGATGAAATTATATTACAATCACAAAATAAAAGAAAAAAATTAAAGGAAAGTAGACTACAAATATGTCTCAATAGATGAAAGTAGTGGTCACTCTTCCAGATGATCTGGATTCAAGTCCCAGCAGCCACATAGTGGCTCACAAACATCTGAAACTCCAGTACGAGGGATCCCAGGTCTTCTTCTGGCTTCCATATGCAGCAGACATGGACATGGCACACAGACTTGCATACATTCAACTCATCCGCATGTAAAATATAATTAAAAAACTAAATGTAAAAGATGGAAGGATTAGAGATGGCCATGTAGATAAACATGAGACAATGGTGTAGTATAAGATTACAGTGTGGTTTATGCTAAAATACCTACACAGACTACACTATTACCACGCTGAAACAGAGAGACTCTTGGAATGCTAATCCATTCTTCCCAAGTAACTTACACACACACACACACACACACACACACACACACACACACTCACACAAATCGGCAAATAATTTAAGTGAGATAACAAACCATACAAAACTAAAATGTTCGTCAGTCTTTCCCCATGTTCCTCCAAACCAGTTTGAACCCATGGGACATTATTTTTTAATCATCCATTTTTCTTTTAGTTTTCAGAGCTCCTAAAAATGAAGTTAAAAATTCAGGGCTCTGAAAATAGTAAATGCAGGCTTACATCATGCACCTCCTTGGCCATGTTTATTCTCAGAATGAAGCTGCATGTTATAATTCTACATAATTAAGAACTGCAGCCAAACAGACTTCTACAATTTTTTGAGTAATGCTTTGGGGGTGCTTGCATGATAAAATGAATGAAAGATGGAAGATGAGAATTCTTTGCCATCTTAAAAATAAGGCGTTCATCTAGAGTGGTCCTGTGCCATATGGGACCACCTGGCCCCTTGGAACAAAATCCTATCACCATGACAACGGAGTTCCAACTTTCCCTAACATCTTCAGGATTCTTATGAAATACTCTTTCCTACATTTGATTTTTCTCCCCCATGTTAAATTATTAAAACTATACCTCACAATAAGCTATTCTTATACTGAATAAACATTGCCCTTTGAAGAACTAAAGGAGTACCCAACACATAGAACAAACAGTCTAAAAAACTTCCTTGGTGGAATCAAAACAGCAGTGAACTACTGGGGAATTCTGACAGCACTCTAGTAATTGACATGTCAACCTCAGGGCTGCAGAACACTTCACAGTGTATACAGAATATTGCAATGAATCAACTCATTCATAGTAATAATATATATATATATATCATATGCAATACATAATACAAAATATCATAAGAAGAATAAGAACTAAAATAATGGTAGGAGTTGGGAATCATCTCCCCTAACTTATAAATGAGAAGATGCTAACGTCAAAAACAGGAACAACCCCAGATTTGTGATATCATAGTTGATCTTCCTTAGAATCAGGAACTGGGGGTGTAGCTCAGTGTTAAACCACTTCCCTGGTACATGTGATGCCCTAGGTTCAAGTCTCAGTACCCCAAAAATGAATAAAGAAGAAAGGAGGGAAGGTTGGGTGGTGGAATGGAGGGAGAGCTACAACAAAAGGGTAAGAAAGGAACCTACTGGCTTACTCATGTGTTTTCCAGGTGCCAAACACCAAATTCAAATGACTCTACTGGTGCACATAAATTCTGGGTTGAACACACACACACACACACACACACACACACACACACACACACACACAAGTGATACTATTTAGAAGTAAGAGTGTCTTTCGTCTCTGAAGACGGGTAACTTTTCAAGGGAAGGGTTAGGGCACTATGACTTCATTGCACTTCTTTATTTGTCCCTCTTCTCCTTCGTGGATTTTTTTCCTCTTCTAGATTTCTCATCCTTCCTCTTAAAATGTTCAGGCATTTGGTCTTCAGAATGCTTCTGCTCATTAACACACTTTCAGAAATCTCAAGGGAATAATTAGCTGGGATAGGAACCTTAACCATCTCATCTACGTTTTTAATTTGACATTCAGTGAACAGTAAAATTATAGTCCCCCTCCAGTTGTGACATGCAATACCTATATGTTTAATGAAGAAAGCTATATTACAGTTGGCATAATTTGTGTAAATTAGAGGATTCAGTCTACAGAGAAGGCCCCAGACCAAAGCAAAATTAGTTCCATTATTATATACTTTTCAAAGTAAATTAGAAATAAGATTTAAATAATAGTTGAAGCATGGCAAGAGAATTGTCCCAAGTAAACAATGTAGATGCTACTTATTCTTATCCAAATGCCAAAAACATCTGAGAATTTTCATAACAACAGTAACAAAAGAAATGGGGTGGGAGGAAAAACTTCTCTAATGAACTATACATGAGCACCAAGAGAAAGGTCTGCTTCGCTCATATTTATGACCAGCTGATACTTGTTGTAGTCCAATGGCCGAATATCCACAAGCTGTGTGTGTTTATTCCTCCAAAGAGAGGATGTTGGTCCTGTAAGCAATGCTATATTTGAGAAGCATCTCCTCCAACTGCACTGACTCTTAAGGGCTGTTCACACGTGCTGGGAGTACAAGGACGCCACATTGGTGAGGAACTCCTGAGCAGTCTGCTCAATAATTGAAACAGAAATCAAAGAGCATGAGAGCCCCAGCAGGCTCATTGCATTTTAGTGATATCTAAATTACTCTTTTCGCACAATGAGAGCAGAGTTACGATGACATCTTTTTTTTTATTCTCCAGGACTCTCCACTATGGACAGTAATATAATGCCAATCAGAACATCATCTCAGATGGTATCACCCAAGCCCTAGGCCTTATCCTCTAAGAAACCATCAAGTTGTATCAAATTAATGGACTGACTCTGACTAATCACTAGGGTTTCTAGAAGTTGTTTCTTGAACTGGGATAAAATAATGTTAAAATGTTATCTTCTCTTTGCATTTCTTATTTGGGGTTATCTAAGTTGACCCATTAAAAATAGTTCTGATAAGTCCCTGCATAAGGCAATACAGGGATAATTCTGTTGAAGAAGTTTAAGGTCTGAGGACTGTTCTGTGATGAGGATATGTGAATCCTAGTAGGAGACCTGCTTCAGGAGACACAAAAGGAAGGTGATCAGTGAATGAATGAATGAATTAATGAATGAATGATTGAATGAGCAAACCAGGAGGTCATTATTGTTATTCTGTTGTTATGACTGACTAGCTTTTTTCTTTGGAGATTTCTCAACTTTAAGATACCTGAATTTGAATAAAATACATAACTAATGATCAGAACCTGAAGGAAACATTTGGTTTGGAAATGATGGCCTCTTTTCACTAGTGACCATCACACACTGATGACCTACTGGGAAAGAGACACCACCACTGGCTACCCAGGATTACACAACCAAGAGCCCCTGAACACCTCCAGATGAGGAAACAAAGTGGCTCCAGGGAGCATAAGCATATGGGCCGTGACTCACAGAAGCTGTCTGGTTTGACATTTTTCTGAGAGTCTGTTAAAATTAAATACTCACCATGTTAAGGCCTCTTGCCACCCTAGTTTCACCGAGGAGTACAGCACTAGATGTATTTTGTGGGTAAATGGCAGGCCAGCTTTGATTTCACGTTAGTCAGTGAATTGACCTGCCACTCTAGGACACTTCTGCTCATATCTGGTGTATACAGCAATGGAGAGATCTGAAGAGCTACCAGTAAATAGTCTGGATTTGATTTGGTTCTGTGTGAAGATCACAGGTAAACTGTCTGTAAGGCCATTGACTGAACAACACTCGACAGCTCTAACAACTAAATCGAAGTTTCTAGCCAGTGTGACAACAGGACTCCACGCCTAAATAAACCAAGTCTTATTATAGATGTAACCAATAGACATCAGCAGAAAATGGCTTTGACAACAGACAGCCCAATATAGGAACCGCTTGTCTCATAATATGCATCAAACAATAATAATTACCGTTTTCAGAGTCTGGAAAAGCCTAAAAATACAGAACCAAGAATCTGCCACAGGAAGGGAGCCGCCTTTAGAGTTTCAGTCACTGTGAATTGCTCAGAATGGAACTACAAAGAGATCATAGCCGATCATACTGCTAAGCATGAAGTATCTTTAATTATTCACGAGAAAGCACAGTTCAGAAATTGTGTCAGGCTCCTGAGGAAAGTGCCTCGGGACCTAAAATACACAGTGAGCTGCCAGGTCTTTAGGATCAGACTGTCTGCGTTTTTATCCTCCTTGTTGCCGCCTTCGGAAGCTTTGCCAAGCACTGGGCATATTTCTGACTCTCAGTTTCTGCATCTTTAATATGGGTGTAATGAGAGCATCTAAATTTGAACATTATCCAAGGACTGGCATCCAAAAAAGTATGCGAAGCCCCAGGCAAAGGCCAGTGCCTAACACATGGCCCTCAAAGTGTCAGAGCCCATTACTGTTATTACTAATATTGTGAGAAACAATACAGCATAAATGAAAACTGGGAGGTGGTTATTTTCCGGGTCCCAACAAAGTTATTCAAGAACAGTGTGTTAATCATCTATCTATACACAGACTATTTCACCAAGGGGAAAATGTTAACTACAAAAAAAAATTTACACAAGTAAACACAGCGAAGGGTGACAGGCTGAAAGAGCTGAGTGATAGAGTGTGACAGGTTTGTCCTTAGTTTGGGGTCAGGAGGAGGAGGTCATTAAGCTGATCTGCAAATAATGACAAGGCACTTTCCCAGGGCATATCTGGGTCAAGAACTTGTGGAGAAGAGAATATTAAGTTCTGAAGCCCCTGAGGCACACAAGGGGGCCTATGGGGTAGTCTCCGTCCCCGAATGAACATAACAGGAGAGCATGTACCAACAGAAACTGTTTAGTTAATATGCAGCCTGGCTCTCTGGGGAGAGGCATCTGCTTACAGTTATGAGCATAGAACCAGAGCTCCAATTGAGAATTCCCACCAGTTAGTTCACTCTTCTTTTTTGTATTGTTTTGTTATCCAAGTGAAGAGTACAAAACAAGCTGATGTGTTCATTTCATCCCGAATCTACAGCAGTCTCTCCCACCCAAGTTAAATGCCATCTTTTCTCCTTGTAAGTGTTGGACCTATCACACTTATCTTTGGGAAACTGGTGGACTGGGATTTATCTGAGGAAATTGGTAGGTAAATTAAGGTTTCCCCAAGGTTCACTAGTAGAGATGATTATCAAGGAGATTTTTTTTAGGTCAACAGTTTAAGACAAACTTGTTAAACAATATTTTAGGACAAGTCTCTACCCAGTCTGTTTTGCAGTTGAAATTAGGACAGGAGAAGTGGACTCAGGGGTATGGCCTCTTGTAAACTGAAGTAGACTCTGGGGTATGGCCTCTTGTATGCTGAGGTAGATGTGGGGGTGTGGCTTCTTGTATGCTGAGGTGCACTGGGGTGTAACCTCTTGTATGCTGCTGATGCTTTAGTTTGTGGGCTTACATTCATACACAGACTCACAGTTCTAACTGCAGTCAACATTATAACAGATGGGGTATATGAAATTGGGAAGAGGATGCTGAAAGTGATTCTGGGAGGAGTTGAGGTGTGGATACAATCAAAATATATTGTTTATGTGTATGAAATTCTCAAATAATAGATAAATCATTTTAAAAGAGGAAGGAAGGAAGGAAGGAAGGGATGGAGGAAGGAAGGGAGGGAGGAAGGGAGAAAGGAAAGGTTTCCTCTCACACAACCCCCTCTGGGCTGCCAACCACATGAATTCATCTTTATAGTCTTTAGAACTGAATGCCAGAGGAGGTCCAATATCCAGGATCCACAAGGAACTCCTGAGACACTCTAAAGACACTCTTCCCAAAATAACTACCAAGGAGTTCCATTCCTGGGTCCATCAACTCAAAAGACACCAGACATCACATCTTAAAATCTGTATTTTACCGCGGTCTTAAAAGAATAAAGCAGTGTTCTTCTGTGAACAGGTACACTGTGAAGCCCAGCAGGAGTCACACAGTACTGAGAAAGCTACACACGCACAAACAAAGGCCCACACTGCTTCTAAGACAAAGACAATAGGTATCATACATGGCAGAGAGAAAATTCCTCTAATAAAGATGTATGTAAAGAGTATTTAAAGAATATTAGCCAATTTAGTGCAGCATGGGCACTAAAAAGACTGTATGACAGCTGGTCCTTTGAGATATAGTCTGGTTTTTGTTTTTCTGACTCTATTTATACTTTCTATATGTATAACAAACAGTCTACTATTGTTTCTATTAACAGAGAAGTGTCTGTCAAGTTACCTGCTATAAAATTCCATATGCCACCCTTTTTTCCTTTTCTTTTGATTGCTCTCACTAAAGACAGCTCAGAAGTAATGTGGATCCAAGAACCAAACCCGCTTCAAGGAAACAAACAATATTTACCACACGAGAGAGTTAGTAAAATGGCAGCTTTAGCATTAAAAACAAGCTACGAAGCGACACACAAAGTTAAAAGGAATGGACATATACCAGATAACTCATTATTAAATGGTGTTTTGTCTCAAATTATTCCAGCTCCATACATACAAAGACATGTGTTCAGTGTATTATGGAGAACTGAGCAAAACATTGACTTCATTACTGTCTCCATGTTTCTACAAAATTCAGTTAAATTACCTCCTGTAGAGACCACTTCCAGACCCTGAAACAACTGGACATTATCACAAAGATCATAAAGTACAGCAAGCTTTCCAAATTTGTGCTGTCATTTCCTCTACTACCTTTCCAGCTAGAACTGAAGAATATCTGATTGTTCAGTTATAAAACTACAAAAATATACCTTTATAAAGAGTGCTCTGCCAGGCAGTGGTGGCGCACGCCTTTAATTCCAGCACTGGGGAGGCAGAGGCAGGTGGATCTCTGTGAGTTCGAGACCAGCCTGGTCTACAAGAGCTAGTTCCAGGACAGCCTCCAAAGCCACAGAGAGATCCTGCCTCGAACCGCCCCCCGCCAAAAAAAGAGTGTTTTGCTGTCTTAGAGACCTTAGGACAGACACACAAGAGACGTTTACACATGGCCTCACTTAATCTGGAAAAAAATGGACTCACTGCTCAAAATCACTCATGAATGTCAGGATTTCCAGAAATCTAGAGTAAAAAAGGATCACTATTCTCTCAAAGAAACAAAAAGTCATGGATGAAGTGGAGGGTTTTAGATTAAAGACAAAACAGATATGCACTCACACATCAACACATATACTTTTATGATATTATCTCAAGAGATAATAAAGCCCTAAACTATCAATTCAAAATCAATTAGACATGATTATACTCATAAGATTTATATGGTTTTCATATATTTGATAGAAAATACTCAAACACATATAAAATGATAATATTAATAGCTAATAGTTACAGAACACATATTTAATAAAGCAACAGTTATTTCCAGAACCCAGCTGAGTCCCTCACACAGCGCTATTGGATCAGTAACGTTGTTATATTCATATTCTAGCAGAATAATTGGAGAATCAGGGCTTCAGTTATTTTTCTTGGTTTCATAAATGGAGATGATAATAATGACCTGCAGGGTGGCGTTCAGTATGCAGCAACTCAAAGATTCTTTGGCTAACAGTTACAGCATAGCCTGACCTTCAGTGACATACATGGTTGTTCTTATAACTAGCAATAGAATAGCACCAGTTTAGTAAATCCCCCAATGCTGCACCAACTTCTATACACATTACACATTCTCCAAAACCATAGATGCTAACCACCCTACTGCTCACCCCACCTCTTCCTATAAACAAGAGAGATGCTTTCATAGAAAGTGATCATCAGATGAGATGCTTGCAGAATATTCTCAAATCTGGTAAGAAAATTGGTCCATGTTCAATCGCACTGGCAACATAAAAGGTAGGAGTTCACTTGTGAGGTAAATAAGGCCCAAATTACTTAGAACTTGGTAGACCATAACCAGCTTCCTGAATTGCACTTGAAAGCAAATTGGCAGCAGGGACTGAGGTAATAATGTGCTCCCTGTAGCTCACTCACTTAGCACTTTAAACCAACAGTTTGTTCTATGTGCCTAGTTTAGAACTCAATAAAACCGTGCACCAGGGTGCCAAGGGCACATAGAACACTTGAACATTATACATGTCCAGGAAAAATTTAACAAATGAAAAATGACACTATGATTCTTTTTGAACCCATGAGTTCCAGTCAAGATCCAGGGTATTCATAATTATGAGATGTCCCTAAATTCTTACTGCATAGTAGTAATCTTACACATATACACAACTGTCTCTAAGGCTATCTTAGCCACACAGCATGGGTCCATAAACAAAGACAAATGAAGTGGAACATGGATACATGTTTACCAAACTTCTAGCACTTGAACTTCAACTTTAGTCCTTTTTCAGAAGTTCTTAGTCTCAAGCCATGGGCAAAACTCAGCTCCAAATGGATAAATGAGTTAAACAAACCCCAAAAACCATAGCCAGACAGCAATATAAAGGAAAAGCTATCTGACTTTGGACTTTGCATTTCCTAAATATAACACCACAAGCTCAAGCAACAAACCGCACGTAAATAAATGGGACTAAATCAAACAAGAAGCATCCCACAGTAAAAACAAAAAACAAACCAAAAATATCATAAAATATGGTCTACAAATTAGGAGAAACACTTGCAAGCCACACATGTGGACAATAACTTGAAAATCTGATAAAGATTTAATATTTGAAATAAAAATTTATACATCTCAGTGTCAAAATTAAAAAAAAAACTTAAATTGATGAGTACCTGAATGGACATTTCCTCAAGGAAGGCATACAAAGGGACATTGTTTATGTAAAAACCATATTCAACATCACCAATAAATGAAATGTAAATCAAAATAACGGCTATAACACCTATAAAATGACTATTTTTAAAAGAGGTAAAAGATTAGTGCGGGTGAGTGTGAAGAGAAAGGCAAGCTTTGCACACTATTTGAGGGAATAAAGGTTGGTATAACAATGATTAACATAGTATGGATTTACAAAAAAAATCAAAAGTAGAACTATCACAATGCTTGGAAATTCAGAGGATAAACCCAATAAACATCAAGGTGCTAACACTCCAGAGTTTGCAGCCACATTATTCACAATACCTGAGACACAGAAACAGTGAGCAAGAGCATGGCTCAACAGCCTAGCTCTAAGTTCTATCCCAGATACTACAAAGCAGCCAAAAAACCCCAGGTATGGAAATAACTAAAGCATCTACCAATAGTATAAGGATAAAAACTTGTGGTATACATTTACAGTGGAATGGCTTTCATTTTCCACAGCAAGATAAACCTGGAAGAGTTTATCATGTGCATCACAAGCCCAACATACCAAGAAAAGTACTGTGCAATCTCACTTTCATATTGAAGTTTGTCATATACATAGGCCTAGAATGTTTACCAGAGAAACGTGGGAACAGATGAGGAGGAGATGGAGATATTTAAGTCAAAGAAAAAGAAGAATTTGGGGAGACAGATAATACGAAAGAATAGATTTAGAAATTGCATTCAATAACATGGGAATTTAATCCTAATATCATAAACCCTCACACAGAAATACCTACCATTCATCTTATCAATCTTAATGTGATGGTTTAAAGTTCTCTAGAATCATGAAGGATAAACCTAAGGTTTATTGAACTCTTCCTCTAGTCCCCTAAGCAGCAGCCCCTTATTTCTGATGCATTCTCTCAAAAGGGGGCAATGGAAATACAACCTGCAACCATTATAAAACTATAGGTCAGATCTGAGCCTCTCATATACTGAGGCTCCAAAGTCCACTAGCCAACACTACAAAGGGCTTTCTCAGGAATAAATGCTCATGAAGTTTAGTTCCACTATGACTCATCCTAATGCTCTATAGCTCAGTAGTTAGAAAGGAATGGCCTACTTAGGTTGTCACTGTCCCACTTGTTTCATGTGTTCTTATAACTGGAGTGGCCAAGTTATTTAATTGCCTTGAGTTTAGCAGAGTTTTGATGCATCTGAGTATCCCTGAGGTGCAAAAGCAATGAGGATATTTGTCATTCTGTCATAGTCTGTCAGTCTGTCTCAGTCAGTCTCTTTAGCTCTCTCTCTCTCTCTCTCTCTCTCTCTCTCTCTCTCTCTCTCTCTCTCTCTCTCTCTCTCTCTCTGTCTCTCTCTCTCCTCCTTTTGCTCCTACCTCTCTACCTTACTTTTTACTCCATAGCCTGAGGAATCCAAAGTCTATTTTATGAAATGACTAAAAGTAGAAATAAAGAGTGAATAAAAACCACACAAAGAAAGAGTGGGTGTGGTCTATTGGATCAATGTGGTGATGAGTTCCTTTAGTGTGAGAATTAAGTTCTTGGACTTGGAGAGGTAGAAATACTATCTCACTATGGAACTGGAGCCTAGAGAAGTAATTGCTAAAAGCTAGATAACAAATCACACCTTGGAGAAAAAGCTCTGTCACCTCAAAGTCACATATGAGGTTGATTGAACTCATTAATTCCTAAATTGAAATCTATCTAAACCTAAAATTAAAAGAAATGGGTATCTAATGAGAAATCAATAGATGCAAAGACATCTCTGCTGTTAGTTTCTGGTTTCCAAAGCATGAAGACCTTCAGAAATATTGTGCTGTGCTTTGGAGACAGGTCTCTAGTTTGGCCCTCTTTTCCACAAATCTTCCAGTTGTCAGGTGGAATTTTCTCATGAACAGCATGTTTTCATACCAGGCAATTTGCAAAACAAACATCATGGAAAATCAACAGACATTAAATGCAATGAACACAGCACTACTTAATGAAGACTATGACTACTGGTAATCCCTCACAACTTCCTTACATTACTTCTGGGACACCTGGATACTTTTAGTGTCCGCTTGTATTTATCCTGGATTCTACACCTCAATACTACCCTACAGGCTATGAGTAACAAGGAATTACATCATTACTTGACATGACATCTAGAATCCATGACTCAGTTCATAGACTTTTTCTTCTTCCTCTGACCAACCAGATGGAGGGCATTGCTTAAAATTCTAAAGTTGGTGGTTGGGGTACAGAACCATGAGATGGAAGGATTTTGGAACCTTAAATCACTGAGTGAAGTGAGGGAAATCCAGATGATGATTTCCAGTTTTACTAGGCTACCAATGTTATAACTCATTCTAAGATTCCAAAGTTGTCAGAATACAAAGAAGCTATGACAGCTTCTGAAATGAAATCTGAAACTCATTAAGCACAAATGCGCACCAGGCACTTCCCCTATGCTTCCTAGAACATTATCATCTACAGTTCTCACATAAGTCTTCTGGGCCTCAGAAACTCCATGAAGAATCAAAAGGTAGGGAAAGACACCAGTGACCCCCAAAAAGATGAGGTGGAGTTGCGTAGCCTACACAGACTCCATAGAGCAGTGGTCCTCAACCTGCCTAATGCTGCGACCCCTTAATGTAGTTCCTCATGTTGTGGTGACCCCCACATGTTAATTCATAACTGTACTTTTGCTATTGCTATGAATCGTAATGTAAATATCTATGCAGGGTACTTGAAATGTGGTCCCTAGGAAAGGGTCGTTCATTTAACCCCCAAAGGATCCATGACACAAGTTGAGAACTGCTTTCCTAGAGCTTACACAGGAGCAAGGAATAAAATTGCTATTCAGTACATCCCAGACACACCACTAAGTCACTGAGGTAAGGATAATCTGGAGAGGGTCTGGCTTCAAGCTACCTATAGTGAAGAGGGAAAACGACTGTCACGAAGAGGATTTGATGAACTATGCTAATGAAGAACGCCGGCACATGTGTTATGGCAGCACCATGGGAAACGGTTATCACTCTCCTTTTGTCTGAAAGGACACATGTCATGGAAATCACCTGCCCTACCACAGATCCCTGAAGAAACTGAGGAATCAATTTGTCCAATATTGTTTCCCTATACTCTGGTTCTTTGAAGGATTATTAAGCCATCTACACAGCCAAGGGGTTAGTTACAAATTACATCACCTCCTGATTAATTGCTGACTGCTGATTTGATACAATACCATTAATTTCAAGTAAGCAAAAGCTATTCTCCTTAGCCTCTAGGTATGGTTTACTTTTTAATATTTTTCATTTTGGTTTCATTTTTTCTGCTTATGTGTTTCTTCCTGTCCTAAACACACCAGCCTGTGTTTTCCTTGGGTCTTGTCACTGCATCTTCTCTCCTGGCAGGTCAAGCTACAACCACTGACTGTGAACATCCTCTGACTTCCAAAGGATGACTCCTCAATGGCTTGCCAACAATATCCCCTCTAACACTTAATTTCAAATGTTTTAAAAATCAATTTAATTAGTATTTACTGACAACTCTCCAGTCCTTGGGCTAGATGGGCATAAGAATACAACAGTGAACAAAACAAAATGCATTCCCATCCATTACAAAGCATGCAATTTGGTTTGGGACAGGCACTAATAAAATGATAGAAACAAAAAATTTCAGTGTGTGATACTGAAGAATACGAGACATATCGGGGCAGAAAGAAAGAGAGGGAGTAGAAGGGACAGTCTGCGGAGGTGGGCAGAAGAGAAGAGAGGAGAGGAGGAAAAACAAAGGGTGAGCACAAGCTAGCTGGCTAGCTAGGCTCACATTGGTGGGAAAAATATTTTATGTGAAGGTCCTGTTAGTACAAAGGAATGCATGCATGCATGCATACATACATACATACATACATACATACATACATACACACATACAGAGAGAGTATGCAAAGGGGCATTTTAAGACAAAGATATACCTGAAAAGCCAGACAAAGGCCAAGACACAGAGATTCATAATTCTGTTAAAGATGGGAAGCCATGGCATGCTTTCAGGTGTTATTTATGTTCAACCTTTGGGTAGTTTCTCCTGTAACAGAACCCATCTAATAAGAAAGTGGCTTGGAATTGCTTTTAACTGAAATGTTCAGGGAAGCCACCTCAGCCCTTGGAGGCACTCAGGTCAGCGGTATTGCACTACCCTAGACTTATTCATTTGGGTGCAAGGCACAATATATGCCGATCACAAATGCATCCCATCATGCTTGGGTTGATGCCTTAAAACAAGTAAAAGGGCCAGTAGAGAAAAGGAGGAGGAAGCCACCTGGCTGGTATGACAAATTCACTGGGCCTCGATCCTAGATACAAGCTGGCTGGGGCTCTGGGCGATGAGGCTAGTCTCATCATGCCACATAGGGACCTACAGATAAAAGCCTTAATTAAATAATGAATGAAACAAATTGAACAGATTTGGTCCAGTTTCTGCCAGCCAGATTAATTATCGCACCCAACAGAATAACACAGGCTCATGGGGAAATTCCTACTACCCAAGAGGGTATAAAACTGAAACAGCAGTATGGCCAGCAGGCAGTTTTCTAGAGGTCCCTGACACACATATCTTGAAAATGGAGGCACACATTTATTTTAAACTATATATACAAATTTTGATTTTGTGACAAAAGTACCCTGAATACATATAATCTCATTCTCTCCTCTTCCTCTACCCCCTCTCTCCTCTCCCTCCCTATCCCTTTTACTCTTCTCTGTATCCTCTTTCTGGAGGAAAGAACAGGTTTGCTTATTGTCAAGTATGATAAAGACCATGCTTCTGCCCAAGGCAAAGGTCAGGTGAGTTTCCCTGCAGAGTTATTATGAGAGATTTAGTTTCCCTTATAAAGGCTGAAATGAGACACTCCCATTCTATACCTTTCTGCTTTGTCCTGCAAGAAGAGCAACTCAGAATAACAAATGTTCATTTTCCTGCATATGCCAATGTTCTGTTAAAATCCTCTGTATCTGACCCATAGGCGGCAAACATGAGCTGGGGAAAGCTAGTTTATCACCTCCAAACAGGGCAATCCTATCTCTTGATGCCTATATCCCTCTAGACTAGAACACTCATCACCTTTCTCATTGCTGTGTCAAAATACCTTACAAAAATCAACTTAAAGGAGGAAAGGTGTATTTGGTCTCACAGTTTAAAGGTGTGTTGCCCAACATGGAGGGGAAGGAATAGGCTCAAGAGTGGGTTTATTGTGTCCTGACCAGTGCCCAGCTACCTTCTGTTTTGTCAGGGGCTCCAGCTCATAGCTGACAACTATTTGCATTCAGGGTCAACTTGTTTTTTCCTCTTCCCTGAAGTCACCCTCACAGACATACCCAAAGCTCCAAGTGTTTCATCATCCATTGTGAAACGGAACTTAGCCATTGCTGGAGGATATCATGATACCCACCATTTAGATGAGTAAATTAAGGTTCTCCAACATACAACTGATGCACTAAGTTACCAACGTACATTTTCATCAAGTTTTTATGTTGTTAGCCCAGAACTAACATGGGATGATTCCATGCTGCTGTTACATACAATTAATGCATTAAACTACTTTTACATTTTCATCAATTAATTTTTATGCTGCTAGTCCAGTTGTAACATATGGTTATTCCATAATCCCTAATATTTTTATTCAGATACTTATTTTTAAATGTCCCTCATTTTTTAAAAGGTAATTTCTTTGTTGATACACAGTGACCATGTGATAAATCATCTAGCATGAGATTCCTCTAGACAGAGACTGGCACATGATATAAAAAGTTCTTCCCAAGACTCCTGTCCAATGGTTGAGAAAAGGCATTACTTAAAATTTTTCATACTTTCTGTGGTATAGGATACATGACTTAGAGCTGAGCATTCATTTTCTTATAAAGAAAATATTCTAGAGAAAAAAAATAAGCCACAAGGAAGACAATGACCAAAGTAGTTACAGAAAAGCAAAGCAAGGAACAATATAAAATCATGCCCAATGAGAACCTTTTACTGGCCTTTGTTTTATAAGTAAATGGAAGTTACGCCAGTTTGACTATGCCTCACAATAGTCTATGCCCCAAAACTTTCATTCATCTAGCTGTGTTGGAACAAGGGATCTATTGGGAGGTGTTTAGCTCAGAATGGCTCTACAGCCAGAAGCAATTATTATAATTCTCCTGGGAATCACTTGTTTCTTTGGAGGAGTCAGATGCTTTAAGGGTGATCTTGGCTTACTTAGTTCTCCTTGCTCCCAGATTCTTGCCAAATTGCTATGCTATGAAACATCCAGAAGGCCTTTTCCAAATGCTGTGTTGATGTCAGTACCATATCCTGGACTTTGCAGCCTATAGATGCATGAAATAAATAAAATGTTTTGTATAAACTGTCCAGCCATGGCTGACAATATGGCTCAGTTAGTAAAGACTCTTGGAGCAAAGACACTTTGAATTTGACCCCTGGAATCAACACAGAAGGAGGGAAAAACCGACTCCTTTAACTTGTCCTCTGACTTCAGCATGTATCTGTATGCTGTGCCACTGTCCCCAAACACAGTAAGCACACAGTGAGTACTTGTAAAGGATTTTTTAGTTTTTGAGACATGATGTTTTGTGACAATAACACAAAAAAATCTATGATATTTTTATTGAACCAACTTTCAGTATATTTATCAAACTTGAGACTTGAGTTTCCTGATTGGTTGTGATTTATCCTATATTAAAATCCATCTTCATACTTATGACATTGCCTCTCACCTTTTCCACTCTAAGACATTTAAAAAGCTGTGACATTTCTAAAGCACAGAGGATCAAGACATAGGAATGCCAAGAAAGACTAAACAGCAATCCCTAAGTTTTTACATGTTACAGAACTAGTAGTCTTTCTTGGACCAAGACTGCCTGGAGAGCTATTGAAAGCTGATAACTACTAAAACCACAAAACAGAAAAGATAAAATCACTGAAAGTTATCTAACGCACTTGGAAAGGACATGGAATGGCACTCTATCTGTGAAAATGCTTATCAGACATCAAGAAGTAGATGTCAGATTTCTGCAGGCAAAATCTGAAAGTTAATTTAAATTGATAAGAGGATAGTGTGTTTGAACAATTTCAAACAGAGAAATTTGTATGAAGGATATATAGATTTAGTATGAACCCAGAGATATGGGTATCTAAGGTTCTCATCATAAAGAGTTTCTGGCTTGGTCTATAGCCTAAACAATTTCATTTTTATTCTACAAATCAGTTGCTTTAATTTTGTTTTTTCTTTTGTTTGTCTGTTTTATGAGAAAGGGTTTCTCTGTATTGTTTTGGAGGCTGTCGGTCCAGCCCGGCCTCGAACTCACAGCGATCCGCCTGCCTCTGCCTCCTGAGTGCTGGGATTAAAGGCATGCGCCACCACCGCCCGGCTCAGTTGCTTTAATTTTGGAATACATAGGCTGTTAGTATTCAAGCATCTGTACTAGCCTGTCCTTGGGGTTCTGACAGGACACGCCCTCAGCTCTAGCCACTAAGAACACCACCTGACCACCTGTGCACACTGACTACGTTCCCTTTTAAAAGGGTCCTGCCCACCTCCCATCTCTCTTGGTTTCTCTTTCTGCTACCTTGCCTGTCTCTGTCTCTCCTTCTCTCTCTCTCTCTCTCTGCCTCTCCTCTTCTGCTGATTCTGTCCCCCAAAGGCCAGTCTCCCTCTTCCCTCCCTCTTTCCCATTCAGTTTCCCCCCATAAAATCCCCTCTACCCAATCTCGGTTGCATGGTGACCCTTCTCTAATGTGCTGCTTTTTAAAATTTAAACATAGACTAAATGTGTGCAGTATGAACATTCTGCAACTATGATTTTATTTGGTATGTGTATGGAAGACAAACACATGGGTAAGGACCTATGACTAACTACATTTTTAAGTCTGATCCTTCAGTGAAAAAAGAAAAAGTTAATGAAATCTACTAGGGACTTCTGTGGGAGGATAGCTCTCGGGGATTCTGGTTCCTAGACTGTGAATGGATTGGGCAGGAGGTGTTTAAAGTCATTCCCTTAGGATTATGCAAGCAAAGTACTCTAAAAACTGTACTTACATGAACCGAGACATCTCAGGAACAGAACACAAGCTAAGAAAACCCAAGAAACAATGTCATTCTTACTATCACTATATATAACCATAATGACTTTAGGCGTGTGCACATGTCCAGGATATACTTAAAAAGAACTATGTCATATACACCGGTAGTTTACTGGTAACTCTAGATCCACTTCAACAAATATGAAATAGACAATAGTTTTACTTGATGCTTTGATAATTATCTTTCAGTTTGCAGATGGTCTTAAAAATTTCTAGAGAGTAAGATGCTCATCTCAGAAGATTTCAGTCAGACCACAGTATGAATGGGAAGAAATAGAATCAAATGTTCTAAGCCAAAACAATACCACAATGTTGTATGGCAATGTTTATAAAACTATTAATAGCTCAAAAAGAAAAGTTCTTGCCATTACTGGCAATGAGGAAGAATAAAACCTGGAGACAGAGAGAGAGAGAGAGACAGACAGACAGAGAGACACAGAGACACAGAGAGAGACAGAGACAAATAGAGAGAGAGAGAGAGAGAATATCAAGGTTGAAGGGAAATCGCTTTAAGAAGTTATATTTAAAAATTTCAGAAACAGACACTGTGGGACATATTTGGAAGACTTTTTACTGTTTGGTTTGTAAAATCCAGCTACAATTTTTAGATACATTGTTCTCACTGATGTTTATAAAGATAACCTGACCCTTCACAGACCAGTAAACTTACTAAAACCAGGAAAGTTTGGGAACCATCAGGAGTTCCCACAAAAACCTGAACAATGCTCACACAGGTAAGTTCTTTGTCTCAAAAGCCAAAGAAAACCATTGTCTAACACAGATCTTGCTACAGTAAAATTTATCCAGCATTCTGAACACTAAGTAATAGAATACTGCAATTGTCATTCTCACCCCACACACTCATCATGAAGCTTGAGTGTCAAAAAATATATTTAAGAAGGTTATGAAAGTAATATTCTTCAGAAACCAGAAGATCAAAAGTCAACATTTTTAAAGATTTTATATCATTCTGATTTGAAAGATTTTAAAATACTAGCAGATGATTAAGTGCTGATGCCTAAAGCTCATGGGAGAATAGCCTAGTCTATGGACATTTCTAGCTCAAAAGCAATAAAGATGGCACACATGGGGAGAAGAAAACGTGTATTTCTATATACTACCTATAAGCTCTTCCCTATGAGATAGAAAAGCAGCTCAAAAAATAAAAGTGAGGAACTGATGGGATATGTCATTCTGTAAATCTGTCACTTATTGATTGTTGGATAAAGCCCTGTTGGCCAATAGGGAAGCAAGATAGGTGGAAGTCGGAGTCAAGGAGACTTCTGGGAAAGACAGGCAGAGAGAGACACGATGTAGGCCACCAGAGTAAGAGGTCTGGACCCTTTTCTCCAGTAAGAAAAATACTTAGATTAACAATTATGGGTTAAATACTTAAGTCAGAGCAAGCCAGTAAGAAACCAAGCAAACGGCCAATAGCTTCAGAATTTTAATATAGTGTCTTGTGTGTTATTTGGGAGCTGAAACTGTAGCAGGGCCCAGGTGGCTGGTGGGGAAGACTACACATTACAGGGAACCACATGTGAGAATCTACTGCAATGAAAATGAATTAGGCGTAACGTAGGTAACAACTCTCTACCACAACAGGCATGTCCTATGTAAATGTGTACTTGGCATCTAAATAAGGATTATTTTCAGCTAGGGACATCAGTAGGATATATGACGATGAATAGCAGCACCAGCAAGACCATCACACCCTCTGTCCTTTGGAAAGGAAGGAATGAAAGAGCCCTGAACAGCACGAGCAAGAGGAGCAACCACGAAAATCACAGATCAAGAATCTCTGTGTGTTCAACAGCCATTTTCTGACCCTAACATCTTTTAAAGCTCTCAAACATTGACTGCTGCATGAGGTCCAGTTACCTTCAGGTAGCCATGTACATCTCTGAAGTGTACTGAAACAACTACCTGGTGCTTATCTCACAAAACTCCAGCAGACATAGGAGGGCATGGGATTTTCACCTGCCAACAGAGCATGTTTGACTCTGTATGACTGGAATCACAGCTTTTACAATGTATGAGATTGTTGATTTTAAGATTAACCATGTAACACAGCCAGAAAACGAACTAAATTGCGCTTCTCAAAATTTACCATTTATAAGTCAGCCATGAGTTTATATTTGATTAAGTGTTATTTAGCCTTTTAACAACCAGATAGAAAAATTAGCTTAGACAAGATTAGGAATACAGCTCAATGGTAGGGCACTAACCTAAATTCAAGGCCCTAAACTCAATCATCTATACTGAGAAAAAAAACTCAGGAGATTAAGGATTAGGAGCAGATAAAGTCGAGAAGAAATAATAAGGTGAAGGAAAGTGTTACTTTTGCTATCGCTGGTTAAATAGACTGCTAAATTGGTGTGGCTACTAAACACATGAAGTAAATCTTCCCAACCCAGTTTTTATCTAGCAGTGAGGAGAAGCACAGTATATCCACCAGAGCTAGCATAATCTTCTACCTCCCAGATTCATGTGTGGCTATCAACACTAAATATAAATCCTGGAACAAAGCCCAGAACCTCTTGTAAAACCATGCGTCCACCTTAAAGGGAAAGGTCTTCCCCACGGCGGAGCCTACACATGTTCCTTCTCAAACCTCTAGGGTTCTTGGAATCTGCACTTTTCTGGCCCAGCTGCAACATCAGTTCTCAAAATAATGTGTACTTAGCATAATGGGTACACCACTCTCAAAGATACATTGAAGAAAATCAAGTCAAATAGAATTCATTTCCATTTTAAACAACCATTTGATAGACAGTACCCGAAAGAGAAGTTCATAAAACAATATGACCCAGCGTAAGAAGTCGACTGTAGTGCCCATGGAGCTATGCTTACAAGAATGGCTATCAGCAGATTCTTTCAGAACTAAGCATAGGCCAGCTTTTAGGAAAGTGATTTGGTGCACACACTATATATTACGTAACTCAGTCAAGGGAGTAAGTGCTTCATGTCATAATCAAACATATGTGCATTCCTAAAGTGAAACATACATTTGCTGGAAAGGGGGACTGCAAACCGCTTTATACTGCATCAGGTAGGTGGCTGGGTTAAATGAGATGTAAACAGAGATTTATGTTACCCACTTAATCTCACACACAGGAGATAGATACAGGAGGCTCTCTATGTGCTTGAGGACAGCCTGGACTATATAATAAATCACACGCATGCACACGCACACACACACACACACATACACGTACACATATGCAAAAGGGGAGGGAGGGAGGAAAGAAGGAAAGAAAGACAGACAAGACAGACATTTGAGCAAAAGTGAAATAATGTAGAGGAAAAATGGCAAGCTGAAGGAAGGGTAAAGACAGATTTGAGCTTGCGTGGAGTAAAACACAGGAAGAAAACACAGAGGGCTTCGACTAGTTCTTGGGTTCATTTGCATTGCCATTTTAAGATGCAGAGTAACAAATGATACCCACACCACAGTCCCCTGGGTCTGTGAATGTTCTGCATACCAGTGAGACCTCTGAAGATGCTATTAAGATTAAACACCTTGTATAATGGGATGTTTTCCTCAATCGTACAGTACATATTGCCAATGAAGCCCTTCAAAATGTCTCATGTCAAACACATAATAGAAAAGGTAAACATTAAGAGACATGAAGTATGAGAGTCCATGATTCACTTCGTTGCTGGTGAAGACACACATGGGAGTCACAGGAAGGAAAGCAAGGTCAGAAGAAAGTCTGTCTGGACTGCCAGACAGGGAGGGAAAAGTGGCCACCTGCAACTGCAAGGGAATGAATTCAGCACCAACTAGGACAAGCTTGGAAATGAATTCACTCTCACATTCTCTAGGAAGCACATAACCACCAAGCACCCAGATTTCAGCCTTTAGAACAATTACAGCCAACCCATTCCAGACCTGACTTTCTGCTCACAGAATTCAGAGGTGATAAACAGGTGTCATTTTGTGTCATTAAATCCATGTTAACAGCCTCACCTCTGGTGACTGCCTGGCTATAGTCAGAGGGATACTACAAATATGGACTAGAATGAAGTGAAATGGGTGAAAGGTGTGATTTTTTCTGGCAATTAAAATAGACCAGAACACATTCATTGAGCATCTAATGTGTGCTGGCAGATATTCATTGAAATCATTAGTCTGGCTCAGAAACACACTTTCCCCCTTCCTGTAGCGTTGTTATAAACAGGATTAGAAAGCAAGGTTCTTTTACACAAATTGATCTTAAAACTGAATACAGTGGAAGAAAGCTGTGTCTTCCAGCTTAGAAAACATTACACATCAAAAATAAATGAGGTTTAAGGGCAAAGACCTTCATCTAAATTGGCTTACGTTACTTTTAACGATTTATTTTTGAGCTTTTAACATAGTTACATCATCTCCCCTTCCCTTTTCTTCCTCTAAACTCTCCCATTTACCTCTCTTTTCTCTCTTTCAGATCCATGACCTCTTTTTCCATTGATGGTTGCTACATGTCAATGCATGTACGTCTATGCATGTATATATAATACAAACCCTGCTAAATCTGTAGTGTTGAGGCCTCTTGGGCTTCCCCCATCCACTTTAGCATGCACACTGATGTTGTCTTTGTTCTGCTCATGTTCAGGAAGTGTACAAGATCGTTTTATATCAACTTGGCACAAGCCAAAGTCATCTGAGTGGAGGGACTCTCAATTAAACAAAGTGCCTCCATAATATCAGGCTGTAGTAATGTCTGTAAGGCATTTTCTTACTTAGCAACTGACCTAGGAGAGCGCTGCCCACTGTGAGTGGTGTCATCCCTGGGCTGGTGGTCCTGGACTACATATGAGAGCAGGTTGAACAAACCATGAGGAGCCAGTAAGCAGCACACCGCCATGGCCTCTGCATCAGCTCCTGCCTCCAGGTTCCTGCCTGTTTGAGTTCCTGTCCTGACTTCCTTCATTGATGGACTACAGTGTAGATGTGTGATCCAAATAAACCCTTTCCTCCCCAGCTTGCTTTTGACCTTGGTTTCATCACAGCGGTGGCAATCCTCACAAAGATAGGGAGTCAAATTGGTGAGACATTATGGGTGCGGCTTTGACACGCTTGGAGACACAGTGTCACAGCAAACTCCCTGGTCCTCTCACTCTGGCCATACTCCAGCCCCCTTTTCTAGAATGACTCCTGTACTCCAACTTCACTTACCAGATGGTTACAGAGGACAGTCTTATTCATGGGATACAGAAGGTCACTCAATTCAGAAAGGGGCAGGCCTCCCATGGGCTTGAACAAACCATGGCATATCAAGCCAAGGACTGAGCTGCTCCCCCTGTATCAAGGCTGGGCAAGGTAATGCAGCGTGGAGAACAGGCTCCCAAAATCTAGCTAAGTAGCAGGGACAGGTCCTGATTTCACTGCTAGGAACCTTGTGAGTTGTGGGGATGAGAGGGGGGGAGAGGACAGGAGAAGAAGGAGGGGAAACTGTGGTTAGTATGAAAAATGAAAAAATGTTAATTAAATAAAATAATTTTTAAAACTAGAAATATTTAAGAAAAAGTCAAAAATGTGGAGCTTTACAGCAAATCTACATTTCTCAACAGACAAACTAGACTTCTCATTTAATTAGTCTTACACAAGAAGCTCTCTCTATGTAAAAGGACTTCATATTCATAGATAAAAATGCAGCCAGGCACCTGTGAATCATCCCATCATAGTTTACACAGCAACACTAACACAGTTTGCATGCACTGATATCTCCTGGCATTCTAGATTTTAGACCCAAAGCCAAAGTCAAAAGGGACATATATAATACACACTGTTAATCACAAATTAAGCAATGGGGGTGTTATTCAAGGTTGGGGTCCTGTAAAAATTGCTCTATGTCTCCTGCTTCCTTAATTTTCAATGTTATGCACCAGGAAATATTTTTATTTGATAAACTTAAGGAAGTCATTATCCAAGCACATCATTATTTACTAAGACTGACATGAGTGATACAGATGGCTCTTTTACTGTTTCCACACCATACATGACACCCTAAAATTCATACAAAACTCCTCAGCAGGACATTGACAATGCCATCAAACTGATTACAGGCAACATTATATAGACTGAGTGGGTTGTATTTACATATTTAAGAATATATATGTGTGTATATTTTGAAAGATAGAGATACATAGATGCAAAGGTGGATAGATGATAAATAGATAGATAGATGATACTTGAATAAGAAAAGACCATGAATTTGAAAGAAAGAAAGGCAGTACATCAGAGGGGTTGCAGAGAGGAAAGAGAATGCAAGAAATTATATTTTAATTTCAAAAGTAAATTTTTGTTTAAAATGATGCTATCTCCCTGAACATTTCTAAGGCTTTTCCTGGTACATTTTGCTGTTTTGTGTGAATTCCCACATCATCTATCTTTCCACATCAGGCTAAACCCTTTCCAACCACACTGAAAAACACTGACCCTCTCTCTTCTCAAAGCTGGCAATACAGTGCATACACCACCCTCAAGCCTAGCAGATAATTATGGACCTATAAATTTCTAACTGGCTACATTTGCTTTATATTTAAACCATTAACTTAAATTTATTGAACTAGAAAATTGGAAAATAAAAATAGACAGCTGATGGCACAAGATTTAAACTCAACCATAAAATGCTGGGAATGTATATTAATAAGTATGCTGTATTTCATAATGAGAGTTATCTTATCAGTGGAAGCCTTCAATCATCAGCATATATTGTCTGAGTAACTACAAACATGAATTTAACAAGAAAAAATGACACAATTCAGGAAGCATCCTTATCCCTTTTTAAAAATTTTTATTTAAATTAAAAACAATTTTATTTTACATACCAATCCCTCTCCCTCCTATCATCCTCCCATTCCCCTGACAATCCCCCCATCCCACTCCCCATCTACTCCTCAAAGAGGGTGAGGCTTCCCATAGGGGATCATTAAAGTCTGTCACATCATTTGGGGTAGGACTGAGACCCTCCCTCCTGTATCTAGGCTGAGAGAGTATCTCTCCATAGGGAATGGGCTCCAAAAGCCCATTCATGCACTAGGGATAAATACCATTTCCACTGCCAGTATCCCCATAGACTGCTCAAGTCCCCACCTGGCACCCACATTCAGGGGACTTGATTTGGTCTTGTGCAGGTTCTCCAGCTGTCAGACTGGGGTCCATGAGCCCCTTCTTTCTCAGGTCAGTGGTTTCTGTGGGTTTCCCCAGCATGGTCTTGACCCCTTATCTCATTACTCCTCCCTCTCCACACCTGCATTCCAGGAGTTTGGCTAAGTACTTAGCTGTGAAATCTCTGCTTCTGCTTCCAGCAGTTACTGGATGAAGGCTCTATGATGCAATTTAAGATAGTCATCAATCTCATTATAGGGGAAAGTCATTTAAGGTAGCCTCTCACTATTGGGAACTATTCTTATTCTAACACCTGGATTTACATTCAACTCTCGATGATCTCCCAGATATTGTTTGTTTAGTATTTATTATTTTTTTCTGAATTGGTGCAGAAAAGCTACAGAATCCTACCATATCACTTTCTAATTCATCTTCCAGATGAATCTTTTGTTTTTATGGATAGCACTCCAAGCAAAAGTTTAAAAGGTTTTCCTAAATAATTGGCCATATTCTTTTCTCTTATAGTTCTGGAGGCACATTGCAATACACTAAAAATAGGTGTGCAACCCTCTGAAAAAATAAGAATTGGTGCAGCAGATGAACCTGGCTAGGTTAAGAGGAGAGTTCCAGAAATTCAAAATATTAATAAAAACGATTTCCTTAGCTATGGGACTAATGAATACGCCTTGGGACATAGCTGCTCTCTGCCATATAATTCTGAAAAATAAAACTTTTGCAGACTGACCTTTTTCCAGGCTAGATTTAGAATGATTTTGAAATAATCTATGAGGCTTGATAATTTCTTGGCCCTCAAGGTAGTTTACAGCTCTAACAAATGAGCACTTTTGCTCTGAGTAAAAAGAGCCTGTCCCAGATTTCTGAACACCTACAGGTTTGGGGTTTGGAGAAGTCCTCCTTGTGTCAATCATATTCTTTCCAGATTCAGCACTGAAATGGTCACTGCTTAGGCACAACGATACATACTGGAATCCAGTGCCATGCCAGACACTCTGACCTCTCCTGGCATCTGCCATTTGCTTCTCAATACTCAATATTGAGTATTGTCCACATGCCGTACCTGGCCATAGAGGTAACAGCACAGAGGAGAAGGGCCCGCTTCTGTCACATGGCATCCAAAGAATGAAAATAAGCATTGTGGGGACAATTCCTAAGACAGTAGATGCCACTCCTGAATTCCACTATGTGTGTGCAGCTCAAAGACAAGAAAGTCAAAGATGAGGCTGAGGACATAAAGCTATTCAAAACTAAGAGTAGGCAGATACATCTCATGACCCATTGTGGCATTTGCATTTTATCATAGTAACGGAAGATTCATTCATGCTTTGGGGATCCAAACACAGGATTGTTCTGGTGTAAACTGGCTTGATTAATAGACCTCTCAGCTCTGCTGGGTACAACAGGAAGCCTCCCAAAACATTATCAAAAGAAACTCTCATTTGCTATGTGATTCCATCATCCTGGCAAGTAATTCTTATTATCTCACTTGCTTAGGAATTATGTGTCTGCAATCTTTCTAGCCCCACCTCTCCCCTGCGAGAATATTCAGGAAAACATACAAGATGATTTTTAACACTTTTTCATTATATATTTAAATTAGAAACAAGCTTGCTTCCCATGTCAGACCCAGCTCCCTCTCTCTCCCCTCCACACCCACTCCCCCCCAACCCCCAGCCCCCCCACTCCATTCCCCAGGGAGGCTAAGTCCCTCCATGGAGGATCTCTAGAGTCTGTCATGTCATTCTGGGGAGAGCCCTACAAGATTATCTTATAGCATCCTACATAACCAAGGTAATAGCTCCAAACAATCTGAAAATGAATTTTACAGATAACCTTCTCTGACCTGTTTTCAGCGGGCACAGCCACTTTTCCTTAAACAACAAATTCAGTGTCTCCATAATATTTTTGTGGGGGGCTTCTAACCCTTTAGACCATGAAATAATTTTGTTGTTACTTCATAACTGTAATTTTGCTAGTGTTATATATCATAATGTAAATGTCTGATATGCAGTATATCTGATAGGCAACCCCTATAAAAGGGTTGCTCAACCACCAAAGGGGCCATGCCCCACAGGGTGAGAACCACTGATTTAGACAGACATCTATGATCTTCTTTGATCAGTTCTAGGGTTTCATGGTCTGATACTTGGGACCAGATAATGGTTTGTTGTGCAGCAAACAACTGTGTTGTACAATATTTAGAAATGGCACAGTCTTTATCACCTATACGCCAGTACCACCAACTCACATCCATTAGTGGCAACAAACAAAATATCTCTAGACACTGCTAAATGTAACCAGAGAAAGGTATGACATGATCCTCAACTCAAAGACACACACTGATTCAGCCCCAGACCTTTCCACAAACCTTAATAGCCACAATCTTGTATGTTAAACTTCTCACCAACAAAACTTTATTACACCAACTTGAACTTTGTTTTCATTTCATTCCACTCCATCCTATCTTCGTTGTCTTTAGGATCCACCTTAGGTTCCAAACCATAGTGTTTATCTGAACATGCCAGTTGAGATCCCACAGTTTATTGTTTTGATTTTGTTCGGAGTACTGAATTTAGTAGTTCTGGCTACATATAAGTCTATGAATCTTGAGGCTGTTTCTCATTGTTTAATGACATGATAAAATCCAGTCTCTGCCACTGGTAACCATGAGGGGCAGAGTTATTACTAATAAAGTAAAGCATAATAGTTATGTCACAGTTGTAGTTATTTAGTTGTATGTGGGGAGGTGGAAAAGATCTTGAAAGAGATGAGAGCAAAATCTATGATCATAATATACTATATAAAGAATGTATTTTCAAACAAAAGAAACACATCCAAATTCAGTTAATAACTATAAAAATCTTGCTATGCAAATTATATCTTCACATCACCAAATCTTCATTATTGTTGTTATCGTGTTGTTGTTGTTGTGTGTGTGTATGTGTGGTGTGTGAATGTGTATGTGGGATGTATGTGGTGCGTGTGTGTGTGAGCATGTGGGGGGTGTGACTGTGTGGGCATGAGCATAAAAGTATGCATGTGGACATCACAGGACTTTCAGAAGTCTGTTGTCTCTTTCCACCTTGAGTTCCAGGCCCTGCACTCTGTTCTTCAGCACAGCTAGGACCCCTACCTGCTGAGCCACCTCTTCTGACTCCCACCAAACCTTAAGGCTTTTTTGAAAGCAAGTAAAATTCTCCCAGGATCTCTGCTAGAGCTTTTTTCAACAAGAACATGGACAACTTATTAACAAATTAAACAGAAATGTGAAGTTTCACTGTACATTTCCCTGTGTTCCTGCAGTCATTGACTGCTCACCCATAAAAGTTATTTACCTTATAAATTATATAGATTACCACTTTAGACATTTGCTTGGGAGATTTGAGATCAAGTCTAAGAACTGAGAGAAGAGTAAGGTAGTTGAAGCACTAGAGAAACATTCAAGGCAGAGTACTATGACAGTGTCCAAGGCCCTGGTTTTGGATCCGAGGTATCCAGAGAAGAAAAACGTATTTAAAGGAAGAGAGTTGAAACCAGTAAAGACTGTGGTGATCACAAACCAAGACAGTGTCTTCTACCTGTGCTAACACACAGCTTCCTTTGGCAACATAAAAAGTGTTCACTATTTCTAAAATCCCAGTGTCAGCACTAAGCATGTTTCCAAAGCACTGTACAGAATCTATATCCATCTTCATTATTAGAAGATGGATTTAATCTTGGGTTACAACCAACTCTTTTCATCAAAGGTTAGTGCATTTGGTTATCAGTCAATTCAGGTAAAAATAAATTCTTAGCAAGGCTTTAATTCTATTAAAGTTAGCCTATGGAACCCAATATGTATTCTTCAGAGGAAAAATAATGTTTCAGGTAGCGGCAACAGTTATTGACTCATGCAGTAGTGACTGTAAAGCAATATTCATTCGTGTTTATAGGCTTGATGGTTCATATTTTTAAAAAAGTCATTATAAAGCTGGAGGCTCCTATTGGGGAGAGTAATTAGCTCTAATAAGCACTTCTAAAGTAGAAATGAGATGACACAGAATCCCAGCCTATGGTGTTCCATGTAACAAGTTTGTTTCTGAATGAATTCTATTTTCATTTAAGGATCTGCAAATTTGATTGAATTTATGCTTTTGAATGAATTTTTAATAAACACTATCTTAGAACAAAGACCTTTTTTTTAAAAAATTGGATTACATGTCATCTGTAAACCCCAATGAGTTGATTTACTCAAAATAGATGATAACCAATACAGATTAATATAAGTAAGCCAGGAAGATTCATTTAAAATCCTTTGCAGTCTCTAATGTTGAAATGTAGCTTTCAAAAACAAAACAGACTTTAAATATGGAGCCTCTACTTCCTGCTTACATTAAGCCATGAATACATTTAAGAGGCAGCAGACATAGATTATTGCAATTGTGCTCCCACACTGCACTGGCAAAGGCTGAGGGACTGTATGAGTTACAGCTCAAGCTTGCATATAAATATACAGAGATACTCTTGTGGTTTGTAAGCTCTATCCAGGATGAGAACCTTTTTAAAAAATCAATATTCTTCCTAATTGATCCACTACAAGTTTCATTTTGACAGTGAGGAGTGGAGTCAGAAATAGTATGTGGTTGATTTAATTCAGCACTTTACAACAGTGGGCTGTGATTCACATGTGGTTAGGAAGAAATCTATGGAGACTTGGAGCTGGATTCTTCTAGAGGCTATATGACTTCTAAAGCAGCAAGCTTGACAGTTAATTGATAACTTGGAATTGTAGATGAGTTGTGAAGTTAGGCCAGTTTCCCAGGAGTTAGAGAGAAAGGCCTTATACATTCCAGCTCCTATAATGGATCTGAATAAATACATGTGAAAAAATATTAGAACCAAGTCACTCAAGCCCCCCAAAAAACTTTCAATTTATCAGATCCATGTTTTAAATGTCTTGATAGTGAATATTAAAACATAATTTTCTATACTATATGCATCAGTGTTTAATGATAAAGTCAAAGAATACTTCTAAAGCATATAAATATCAAAAATTAGATATATAACAGCCAAAAGTACTTAACAAACAAAATAAAACATTGTCACATAAAATATTTTAGCTCAAGATAAAAAAACTAAATTCCCTGTTTCACTGAAAACATACAATTGTATACTGTACATTGGTGACATACTGAGATTATTGAAGGTCACACTGGTCCATTAAAGATAAGCTACCAAACAATGCTGAAGAAACATGATGAATATAAATATGTATTGTCCTTTGTCTTTGCTAGACATGAAGATTACTGTTTGCTCTGATAGTTAAATCTCTAAGGAAAAGGGCCCATATGTGTCAGACTCCTCTATAAGTTATTTACACCCAAATAACTTTGAAGAGCTGGTGAATGCTGTCTCAGTCTCCAAGGCTATATATCTGGCAAAACACACATTCTTAGCCACTACTGTAGCTGTTCATGCATAGACAGGTACTGCTTCATGTAACCAAGATCTGAGTCTTTCTAAACTACAGGGCTAGTAACATAGCAAAGGTTTATTATTTAGAAGACATACTTCTAAACACCCTACTTACCCCAAAGTGCCCTAGTAAGTCATCGGTTATTTGAGAATTAAATGCAAGGTAACAGTAACACCTATTTCTCTGTGGAAAAGTAGGAAAGGAAAATGAGTTATATAGCAAGAATATGCTGAACACCTACTAAGGTCCCAGTACTACTATCCTTGGTGGTTAATAAAAAGAAGACAAATCATTCTCTTTGCTCAGTGGGACATCATCAAGGTTACTTCCCAGTACCTCTTTGTATGCAAGGAGAAACAAGTAAAGAGTAAGTTCACACACACAGTGCAAATAATTATAGCCCAAATGGTAACAACTCTGAAGATTCAACCTTGCGCCTTGAGAAAGAGTCAACTTGTCCAAGTTTATATTGGCTTATGCACAGGGAAATTCTTCCAGATAAACTCAACAAAATGTTTAAAATTTTATTTGAGAGGTTCACCACTGAAGTGCTTGTCTAGCATGATGGAAATCCTGGGCTTAATCCCCACACCTAGAGAAGTTTGGAGGGACAGGGAAGGGAAGTAACCTGTAGTAGTTATGAAGAACTTTGTACATTTATTTTGAGTGTGTGTTAATTTAAGATTTGAGCTAATAGTGGTTATTTTTCTGAATTCTCTGGCTAACCACCTCCAACCAAGAGGACCAGATGGGATGTGCAATAGTAATATTTAATTTTAATAACTTCTCTCTTTCTATAAGGAGTCTAACCACATGCTGGAGGAGGTGGTGAAAATACACCTCCTATTTTTCCCCACAGGCCTCTTAGATTTTTGCTATGAACCAGGGAAATCTTAGCTTGTGCCAGATATATTTGCCTCCTCATTGAGGATTCAAGCCAGAGACACCTACTTATCATCTATTTCTGTTGTCTTGAACACCCACCCTGCCTCCTGGATCCAGAGAAGCATAAACTCATGGATCAAATCCCTCTCATTGGAATCAACAAGGTGCTCTTGTGCCCAAAGTTGAGTATAGAAATACAAGTGGACAGGGAATTTCCAAATTCTGCAACTATTACTGTTAATCTTTGGAGTAGAACCAACTCTGTACACTTCTCATTTTCATCTAATGATCAAAATTTTAAATTTTGACTGAAAATCCAACTACCAACTCAAGATCTACAGATTGTAGTACCAGACTTGTAAAACTTAGGCAATCACTGTAAAATGTTTAAAGGGTTAACTCCTCTGAGACCTGGTCTCCACTTTTAGCAATGACACCAACCAGTGTGGAATAATTGCATTACAGTCCAGGACGAGTGTGAGGTAAAACGCCCTGACAGTTATTCGTGGCTCATTTATCACAAGTATCACTAGTTAACTGTGGTAGAAAAAGCAAAGATGTCTGAACTCCTAAGCACTCAGAGCATATCTGTAGTTGAGTACTGCTGGGTGTGATAGACAAGAGCATTTTCTCAGATGAAGCCCTTGACCTCAGTGGAGACAGGCTGTCAGCATGAATATCTGGGGCTTAGTAACGGAAGCCCTTTCCCCTGTACAGCATACAGTAGGGTCATTTCCCAAAAGTTTTCCAGGTGAGAAATTTTTAAAGAGCTCTTTTGTTTTATTACATAGATCTCATGTTATTTAAATTGTTTTTTTCTGGTACTAAATAGTCAAGGACCTTGTTAATGACAACAGCGTTAATTACAAAAGTTATCACTCATGTATGCTTAATCTGTGACAGTCTGGCATTGTTCTAAGCATGCTCTACACATTAACTAAAGTTAACTTCACTACAGTCACATGAAGAGAGATGCTGTCATGATTCTCATTTTAACTGAGAAAGATGCTGAGGTACAAAGACACATGGAAAGGCAGGTGGCCAGAATCTTATCTCAGACAATGTTAACCCCACACTGTCTCTCCACTTTCTATTCAATTCTGAAGCTACATGAAATGAATTAGAGACAGAGGAGAGCCTATGATAGGACAGACTCAAACTTCCTTCATAACTACAGCTATTGGTAATGTGTCCCTGTTCATCCTTCCTGAATACCTATATCCTACAAAGCTATTTAGAAGCAGTTCCATAATAAAGTAAAAGATTAGATAAGATGGTATAAGATACTGTTTATTTTATAACATAATCAAAGAACTTCCTTCACATAAAGCTATGTGGCAGTAAAACATATTTTGTGTTCATACATGTGCTTTTACCCCTACCAAATTGGTGGTAAAGTCACTGGGCAACAATGTCCAAAACACCAGGTCCTTGAGCCAATACATGCTATTTAACGGTATTGTCAGTGCATAAAATCAAAGCATGTGTCAAGACAAGGCCATGGTGAGCATATCATTTATGAATTTTAATGTTGCAATTACATTCTATGAAACAATTATGGTTTATCAGGAACATGTACTTCAAAAGCATATAACAAGGGGTCATCCCATTCCAACTAGGAGAATTCTAGTACATTCTGATAGGGGATCTTTTTATAGATCCCAACACCACACACTCATGGAGTACATTAACTGACCATAACCATACTTATCACACTGGCGAGGTGTGCTGGTACATGCCTTTAATCCCAACACTGGGAGGAAGAAGCAGATCATCTCTGAGTCAGAGGCTAGCCTGATCTACAGTGAGTTCCAGCTCAGCAAGGGTCACAGAGAGAAATCTTGTCTTAAAACAACCAAAAACCAGAGAGAGAGAGAGAGAGACAGAGAGACAGAGAGACAGAGAGAGAGACAGAGAGACAGAGAGACAGAGAGAGAGAGAGACAGAGAGAGAGAGAATAGAACAGTTAATCTAATGTTCCAACCACAATGACAAGATGCTATATACATTAATGCTCTATTATCTCACCAAAGTCTAACAAATGAAGAACAGAAAGAAGAAATGTTGGATTTTGAATGATATATTAACAGCAACAAAGACTTGAGGAAACTAATTTTGGATTTCTTTTTTACCCCTAGATGGCCTAGAGAATGAAGAGGAAATAAAGTCAAATAGGAACTAAGGAGAGAGAGGGATGGAGGGAGGGAGAGAGGGAAGAAGAGAAAAAGAGAAATGTAATACACACACAGACTGAATTCAGTCATTCAGTCCTAATTCTTGCTTTAAACATTAGTCATATCCCATAGCTCCCTGTTATTAAGGTTTAATTTATTTTTATCTCCTTCAGACCCTTTATTTTGAAAAACTTTGCTATAATCACAACCAAAATCAAAGGATATTGTAAGTAGAAATTGTGTGGACACCAGTACATCTGTTGTCTCTTGGAGGTTCTATAAGATTGAAACTTCTTTACACATCCTATTAGAGTCACAAAATTCAGGGACCATCCCCTCCTACATCTCATCCCATTTACAATTACCTGTCAGACAAACAGTCTAAAACAAGTTTCTAACCTTTTTGACAGATTCTTCTAGGCAAAGTGTGTGTGCTCACAACACAGATTTATCACACCAAATGAGAAAATAGTTGATAAACATGGCACCTGTCAAGTCTTCCACAAACAATAACTGCTGTTCATGACACAAGACATTTCTTGAGGTCTCCAAGCTGATGACAAATAGATCCATCACACTGATAACCATCTTTTTAAAAAAAATCCAAGCATGTTGCCAAACAAGTATTCAGATGAATATCCCTTTCTAATAATTTAGTATGAAACCAACACTTCATCGAGTTAACATATTAACATCCAACTGTCTAATACTGACTCAGTTTTTACTCCATTTGCAGCTTCACTGTTTCTCCGTCATTTCAATAGGACAACATATATAAAGTGTTACTTTACATCTCATCATAAGGCAGGCTCTGGACTATCTGAGTGACAGAAGGTTCCTCCATCAGAGCTGAAAACTTAGATGTCGATACTTACACAGTCTGCTTCCCAATTGAATTGTCATACATGCTCAGTGATTCTCAATCTTCCTAATGCTGCGACCCTTTAATACAGTTCTTCATGTTGGGGTGACCCCCAAATATAACATTATTTTTGTTGCAACTTCAAAACTGTCATTTTGCTACTGTTATGAATCACAATGTAAATGTCTGATGTTTCTGATGGTCTTAAAGGGGTCATGACCCACAGGTTGAGAACCACTGCCCTACAGCCACAGCAACAGCTACAGTAGCAAAAAAATGTATGAGCACTTCATTTCTCTTTCCTTGGAAATTTTTTAAATTTAATCTTCCTAAATGCCATTTCTGGGGAAACAAAAAGTCAAAGATGAAATGAATGTGCACATCTAAAATCTTGACCGTCTTCAAACCTTTGGAATCTTAATCCCCATTGTAAGCGTTTTGACGGATTGAATGGGACAGGTATTCTGGCACTCAGGAGTCACAGAGTACTGAGTGTTACACAGCTCAGACGGAAAGGTATCCTGGAGCTCAGGAGCCACAGAATACCACAAGCCAGATGGAAAGATATCCTGGCTCTCGGGAGCCAAGGACTACCACAGGCTATAGTAAGCATAGCAGCTCACAGCCTTGCTTCAGGGAAAGGCTTCCCTGGTGTATCAGTTCTGCTCCGGCAGGAATGGGTCTTCCAGATGGGGATGTATGCCCAGTGTAGCAGTTTTGCTCTGGCAGGAAAAGGTTTTCCCTGGGCAAAGTTGCTACAGTTCAGCTCTGCTCCCTGGAGAGTGGAGTGTGACAATTCTGCCAAGGGAAGGTTTCCCAGGCAGAAGTGTTACAGCCCTGCTCTCTCTGCTCTGCCACAAAAGATCTTCACTCAAAGCTGGTTAAAGGGGTTTATTGGAAGGAAGCAGCTGGACCTGCCAAGCTGAATATACACAGGGTTTGTATAGGGATTGTTGGGGGCAGGGAAAGTCTTTCCAGGGTAGGGATTGGTCAGATTTCAATGCTGAGCTCAGATTAGCTAGAGCTCCTGCTCAAGGATTGGTAAATTTTTTGCACAGTTAGGGTCAGACTTGGCTCTGATTTCAGGGCCAAAGTGTGCTTCTTTCTCTGGTCTTTTTTAGCCTTTTGGCTCTAGTTTTAGGGTCAGGGTATATTTCTTTCACTGGCTCTGATTCCAGGGACAAAGTGTGTTTTTTTGGCTGGTCCCTTTTCCCTACACCCACATTTAGCTTGAGGGATGATCAACACTTAAAATTCTGCAACATTAGAAGTCATTCCAAGCACCTAAGATGAGTAACTTATCACTTAAATTTTACCATATGCACCAGAGAAGGAAGCCTGGATTGGGAATTGGAAGCCCTGGATCTGGATTGTGGTTATGGTCCTTAAGAACTCCTTTCTGAGATGCCAATCCTCCCCACATTCCTGGATTTTGAAGGGACCCCATGTGGCTCCCTTGCTGAAATGTAGCCATTTTTCTGACACATGAATGGTTAATCTTTATGCCAAAGAACTTCAACCAACCAGTCCCTAATGTGCAAGGCCTGACACCATATGGCACAAATGCACTTCATTTCCAAGCTCTCAATGTCTATGAGGTACATTGCAATATGTATCTTTTCCTTAAAGACTGGGAGCTATTTTTTCCTTCTTCAACTTGCAGTTTAAAAAAGAAAAAGACTTAAACATGTGAGCTTTAGTGGGTCGCTCTCAAACCTAAGCCTCCTAAGATGTAGAATGGATTAAATTATCTTCATTTGGTTGCTCTGAAATTGCAGCAATGTAAGTATGAAAAAAAACTTGGAATGATCAATTTTACAAAAAATCTTCAGAGGAACAATTCTAATAGTCCCTAATAGATAGTCTAAATTCTCAGACAAGGAAGTCACAGTCAGCGATCAAAGTTTTAACAGTCATATTTTCCATGTTTATTTTGGGCATTTTGAGTTTTAGGACTGGATTATTTAAATGTAAGCTACATTAGAATATCCCAAAGGGCTAAAGAATCATCTTATCCCATGTAATAAAGTTAAAGATGTTAGATGACAATAGTGAAATTTAAGTGGCCCTTTTGGTTTGTTCAGACAGGATTTCACTAGGCAGAAAAGGCTGGCCTTCAACTGGGGATCTTCCTGTCTCCAATTTCCAAGTGCTTTGACCACAGGTTCCAACCACCATTCCAGGGCACTATTAGTTTTTCTTTGTTAGAATTACACAACTCTCCTTCACAATTGTACACCACTGAAGAGCACTGTTTTCTCTGAAATACCCAGTGTGCTTTAAGACCATTTCCAGGAGCTGCATGCATGTAACTCAATTCTGTGATGTTTGAAGAGGATGAACTGGTTCCAGAAATACCATTCTGAGGCTCAAGTGGTTTTTACATACAGTCTCTTTTTTGCATGCCCTATTGCATGCCCTATGAAGAACAAGTGTTTACTTGGTACCTATTTAACTCTGTGAACACGATATTTAATAACCATCATCTCTGTGCAGGTGCTATTTTCTTTACAGAAAAACATTTATTTTCTTTCAGAACAACATAAAGAAACTAGGGATACATTCAAATAAAGTTAATATATGCTAGGCTGTGACTGTGCTTCCAAATGCAATGTAACAATGTTAACTGCTCAACAACCTATGAGTCATGTTGGATATGCAATCCCTCCCTCATACTTTTCTCTGACCTGCCTTGGCTATTGCTGTAACAAAATACCTAAGGCTGGAGACTTTATGAAACATTGAACTTATAATCCTTGCAGTTGAAACATACAAAGAGCATGATACCAATACTATCCTGGAGAGTCTCCCTGGCTGGGTTGCAACATAGCAGAGAGGTGGAGGTGCCATCATTCCCTTAAGGCAAGGAACAACATATAGGGTAGCATTGCTTTGCAATACTCTACTTTCTAGAAAGTCTATCTCCTTACAAGACCTGATCAGCATTAATCTATTTGTAAGGGCAGTGCCTCCCTGATTTAATTACATCCCACCCCTAAAGCATTGCCAAATTGGGAACAAGCTACAAGACTGAACCTTTGTAGGGCAAACCATATCCAAGCCAGAGCACTGGCCCAAAAGTTGCTTTGCCAGGAATAGTTTTCAACTTTAAATAATTCTCTTATATCATCTTTTTGTCACCTCAAATTTATAGACTTAAGGCTGTTTCCACAAGACCATTATTAATGAAACACCTTATCCTTGCAAGTATCGCCCAGTTATCTTTTTCCTGTGTGCCTGAAAATTGCTTGATGGAATAAAACATGGCTGAAATGTCTCCCTCTGAATGGATGCCTAGCACAGCAGCATCAGCAAATTGCACTTTAATGACTAAAGTAGCAGGGTTTCCAGCATGAGCTTGATGTGATGTGGTCTCAGCTACGCAGGGGCTAATACATAAAAAGCATACACAGCCTTTCTTCCGTGTCACTTGCTTACACTTTCAGTGTCAATTCTGTGTAGTGTCTTCAGATTAAAATGCTTACATCATTAGAATTTAACTCCGGAACTGAATTAAGAAAACTTAATCAATACACTATGGTCAATGGAAGTCATTCAGTACATAGGATCATTTTGGAGAAACTAAAAAGTCCCTGGGCTCCGAGTTCAAATTTAAATTTATACTATGAAGACAAAACTTAAACAGTAAATAAACAAGTAATTACTACTTGTGTGGACATCCTTGAGAATTCTACTTCCAAAAGATAGAAGGCAGTTAAATAACTCACTTGACTATTTTAAACCAAAATAAAGTCATTGGCATTGGCATTGCTAAGGTATTGGAACTTCTAAATCAGAGACTAACAAAATGGCCATTGGTTCCCATGTGGTCTACGAACACCATCAGGTGTCTTGTAAACAGATATATTGTGATTTGCCCATGTTAGTAATATAGTAACATTGAAACTACCGATGTAACATTTATGGAAGAAAAACATTGTCCATTTACGATGACAAGAGGGCTCTTAGGTTTTTATCCTGTCAGATGCCTGCTTAAAAAGTCAAATGCCAGGTGTCCTTCAATGAAAGTAAAACTGTCTTTGACAGAGCATAAAATCAAAAGTTTGCTCCTTTGGTCAGTGGTGGTAACTCCCACAGGAGCCATGGCCAGTAAGACCACAGCCAGACTTTACTCAATTTCAGGAAGAGAACATAAAACTTGTTTGTGGTCAGGGTTTTATTTCTAATGGGGAGACACCATTAGCCAAGAAAAGTCCATTCCATGAAAATTTCTATAGTGAAAAAGCTTTATTTAGTCCTCTCCAATGTGTAGCCAGGAAAGGAGCTTTCCACATGGCTAGGGCCACTGAGGAGCTAAAATGCCAGTCTTAATTTTATCTCATTCAAATAGGCAAATACTGGCAGCTACCTTGTTTATTGTAAATACCATTGATCCTTATCCTAGGGTAAAGGATATGTCCATGGGAGATACAAAGTCAGGTCAGTAAGAAAAGCATAAGGAAGAGGTTAACTGGAATAAAGCTGAGATAGTTAGCTCATTTCCTCATCACTGTACACCAAAGGAAGGTTTCACAGCTTCAGCCATTTTTATGAATGAGAAAAAATAACTTATAACTATTATGATTAAATATTGTAGGCAGGTGGTAAATTGGTCTAATGATTTTCAATAGTAAAGTAACATCTATAGGTATTCTTTTTATCATTTTTTATTTTAAGACAATCTTTTCTCATTTTACATACCAATCCCAGTCCCTACTCCCTCCCCCTCCTCCTGCTCTCCCTACCTTCACCCCACAACACCCCCCCACTCACTTCTCTGAGAGGGTAAGGCTTCCCATGGGGAGACAAAGGCCAGCCACTTTAGTCAGAGGGAGCCTAGTAGAAATGGCCATTCCAGTTCTGTGCCTTCAGTGGGCAGGACAGATGAGAATGCCAGCTTGTCCTTTATGAAAGGTGCCTTTACCAGGTCTGGTCCTGCTCCAGTAGGACACATATTGCCTTGACTAATTTTAATACTTAAGATGTGTATATGCATTAAACCCATGAAAATTGGAAATAATTTTAAGTCCATAAAGTGGCTTAGCTGCCAAGGTATCTTCATGGGTTTATTTTAATGTTATATCTGAGAACTAATTAATTTCCTTATAATATTTAATAAGAGGCAATAATTCAAGAAAGGGAAGGCTCTTATTACTATTAACATGAATGAATTTGTACTAGAGCTCAGAAACCTAGATGTAATTAAGAGGAGAGAATACATGTTGGAGGGTAATGAATAATTTTAAACATAAGAGCACAGAGGATTATCATCTTAGTGTACAGTTGGTTAGTTATTGATTAGATGAGACCGGAAATCATGGCCGGTATTTGTAATCCCATCCTAGGAGGTAGAGGCAGATGGGCCACAAGTTCAAGGACAGCTTCAACAATATGGCAAACTATCTCAAAACAAAACTGAATGATGCTAAGGAACTAAGGTAGCTTTTTTTGAGCTTAGGCCATGACCTGCTTTAAGTTGCTCTATATTATGTGGAGCTCTGACCTTCAGGGTGGGTCTACTCCTGGGGTGCTACGCTTTATGCTTCATAGCCCAACAATTTATTCCTAAAAGTAAATGGGACCACCATATTATCTTATCAAACCATACTGTAACGATGTGAGAGCATGGACATACTGAAAACGTATCATAGAGATATAACTGCCATCTGACATGTAATGTATGACCTGAGTTTATAGTAGTAATTAATATTGGAATGAAAGAACCTATCATAGCCTCAACCTACTATCAAGGGAAATCAGAAGACCTTGGCAAACTACAGTGAAAGAACCGTACACAGTTTGCCCATTTATTTTTCACTCAACAAATTCTGACAATGGAAAAAGACACATACATATCCATCTAGTTCCTAGCATGGTACACTCATGACATTCCTGACTATTTATAACAAAAGAGAAGTTATTCATTTCATGTCTGTGGTATTTAGTGTGTGAACTTTGAACTTGAATTTATGTTATGGCCATTTTCAATAATAAATTGGTAATCATATTAAATTGTTTAAATCATATTTAATTGTTTAAATACTGTATATTCATTGTCAGAAATGAAGAAATACTTCAAAGAAAGCAAAAATAAGTAAAAAATAAATAAACAGCAAGTCTTGGCTCTTATGACCTTGAAACTGTTGAGTCTTAGGTAGGTTAAAAAAATGGATTGAATATGGTAATGTCATAGGTTGCAAGACAGCACAGTTTTTAACAGAAGACTCAGGTCATGCAATGTAGAGGCTAGACTCATGCTAGTGCTTTGGGTAAATGCTCTAGTGTTGAGGATATTAAAACAAGAAAAATGTATACTAAGAAAAGCCATGAGTCATTTTAAACACTAATGAAAAATAAATCATTATTTTTCTCATTAGCATTTTCATCCTGCTACATGTTTGTTCCAGTCTCACTATGATTATTGCTTCTCCTTTACATTTTTATGTGTAAATTCTGAGTAATAAACAAGACAGCAATACCAACTACAACCATGAAAGGTGCCATCTCCTATACAGCTTGCGCCATAGAATAAGCAAAATGCTGGGTGATTTTTTTAATCTGTTTTCTCTCCTCCATACAACAATACAATGCAGACAGATACCATGCCCTTTACAGACAATGAAAAATCAGGAATGAAGAGACAGAATAGCCTGTCCAAGGTCATTCAGCTAGTCATCGGAAGAGCTGACAATCCAATCAAAGTTAGCTTAAAGCTCTCAGCCACAGACAAGCCGTCCTTTGGGCAGAATGGTAGGGATGAGGGAAAGGGTGAGCTGGGAGTCCTCTCCTCCCCGCTGAGCTGCCTTCCCTCTAATGCTAACAATGCCTCTGTCAGCAGCATTCCCTTCAACACCCTGGCAAGGCAGCCACCATCAGCAGCCAACACTTCCAGGGTGCTTGTCAACAACCAAAGTAACAAAATCCACAAGAAGCTGTGACCTTGTGTGAGACATGCAGGAGGCCTGGGTTAAACCAAGTGATATGACACCTGCTTGTCAAAACAAAGCCTTGTAGGTAATTCAAGGCATTCTCCATCTGTTTTACCAAAATTAGCCCAACAAAACAGAGAATATGATATTGTGTGTGTGTGTGTGTGTGTGTGTGTGTGTGTGTTACTGGTTATTAAACCTCTATGAATGTTAGGCAAATATTCTACGTCAGCCTTCCTCCTCTTTCTGTTTTGAAACAAGGTTACTAAATTGCTTAAGCTGTCCTGACTGGAGCTCACTGTATGACCTAGACAGGCTTTGAGCTTGAGACATCGCAGTCTCAATTTAGGCTATCTGCACGGCTTACAGGCATTTATTGCCACACTCATTCCAGATAATTTAAGATGCTGAAGTTTTGGAAACATGTTCTTCCTCAGGTCTTTTAAACAAGGTGTTAAACTTAGTACCTTGTGCTTTATAAAGTAAGCTGATGTGTTTGCACTGGAAACTAAGAGTATTAACTGTGCAGCTGGCTGCATGGAATACGTTTCCTCCAGATATTGTCCAACACTAACACACACAAGAATTACATCATTCCAAGGATCCAAGTGGCCCGTGGGTTCCACCAGTGCCCACCCATACCACCTGAGAACAGAGGCCACCATTGTTCATGCCATAATTCTACATTTCTTTCCCTTAATATTTGTTTTTTAAAACAAGGTTTCTCCTGAGATACATCTCTGGCTCCATGCATAAATAAGTTAGTAGGGTTTTTCTGTGAAAGAATTGCTATAACAATACTACTTTCTTCCTACATACCAATATCATAAGCCATCAAGCTAAAGTGTTAATGTGCTGAACTTATTGCTAAAACTTTCTCCTTTAAAATACACTAGAATAAAGTGAAAATTTAACTTCTACATGATAAGAAATTATTTCATTAGTTATACTTCATAAAGGATAAATCTAAAATAAACAAAAATCCCTCAATCTATGCCTGAACAAACAGATACTTTACCAAGAAGTAGTAACAACAGCTGATAAGTATACAAAATCATAACTGATTAGAAAATTTAAATGAGATATCACATACCTACCATAATGGATAAAATTTTAAAAATATTTTCTGGTTACATACACATTTCTGGTTTAAAAAAATGTCTCAGACAGTATCCTAGTTTGTTCCTCTGTTGAAGTGATAAAACACTGAGCAGAAGCAGAGTGTTTATCTGGATTATGGATTACAACTCAGCACTGAGAAAAGCCAGGACAACACCTGGAGGCAAGAACTGAAGCAAAGACAGGACCATAGCAGGACACTGCTTAGCGGCTTGACCCTTGCATGCTCCGCTGCTGCCTTTCTTATAAAACCTAGGCCTCCTGTCCAGGAGGGGCACAATCCACAGTGGCTGGGCATTCCTACATCCTATAGCAATCAAGAAATGCCCTAACAATACACCCACAGACCAATGCAATAACAGCATTTTTCTCAACCTACATTCCTAGGCATCTCACCAGAATCGCCATATCCAGAAAATGTCCTGTTCTAAATCCCTTTTGCAAGCCTAATGGTCTTAACGTTTAATGGTTTAACCTTCCTAGTTTCACTTTTCCAGATCATACATAATACCATCCAAAGTACTTCTGCACACACCTTATGATTTCATATCTCAAAGACAGATAGAAAAATGAAAAAAATAGCAGCTCTTAGCAACCCATGGAGCCATGGCAGAACCACCCTGATAGGGCATATGGCTACTGGCTACTTAATTTCTGCTAGAACATCCCCCCTCCTTCTGAGAAAAATTCCCAAGTCTGCTTCACAGCCCATCTTACAATTCTTTTCTGCTTTGAAGCCACAGATTTGGTTTGTCTCAAGTAGCCATCCTTGAAGCATCACATGAGTGTTTGAGTCTGCCAACGGCAATAATGTGGAGCCATGCCTCCACCCCAGCTGCTACTGAACAAAAGTCCCCATGTCTTCTGCTTCCCTGCCTAAAAGTAAGCATGCAATATCTATAGAGCACACATTTATAAATACAGAAAGAACAGTCATGATTGACTAGACTGAGGGTTTCTACAAAAACACTTATAGACACTCGGAATGGATTGGAAATTTTCTAAAACAGAATTGTTCCAGAGATTGGAACCAAAGTCTGAATTTAATTTCAGGGTACTGTTTTCTGTTGAGATTTTTAAAAAAGGCTTCCAATAGCAACTTAGGAAAAGACTTACTGAGCTTACCAGTTACAGCCCATCATCAAGGAAACCTAAAGCAGGAATTCAAGGCAGGAACTTTGAGTCAGGAACTGGAGCCGGGACCATTGGGGAGTTCTACTTTCCTGGCTGGCTTCCTGTGGATTGCTTAGCTCCTTTCCTATACAATTCAAGCACACCTGCCCAGGGTAACACAACCCACAGTGCTGAACCTTCAATTAGCAATCAAGAAATGCCCCACAGACATCTCCAAAGGCCAATCTGATGGAGACAATTCTTTTACTGAGGTTCCCTCTTCCCAGATGTGTCAAATGACAAACAAGATTAGCCATATGTAGAAATATATATATATGTATATATATATATATATATATATATTTAAGACAGGGTTTCTCTGTGGCTATAGAGGCTGCCCTGGAACTAGCTCTTGTAGACCAGGCTGGTCTCAAATTCACAGAGATCCACCTGCCTCTGCCTCCCCAGTACTGGGATTAAAGGCATGCGCCACTACCGCCCAGAATAATTTAAAATTGTAATAATGTCTTTTGTGGTCATACTCATTTTCAAACTGGAAAAATTAAGACAAAAATGTGCAAATGCTATCAGAGAGCCACACAGAAATAAGAAAGTGTTGCTATGCTTTGCCAACTAGTTTGACTTTCATTCATCCTCATCTACTTGAATTATGGCAAGAAAGTCAACCTGTTATCCAAATATTTCATAAAAGGGATCATGCAGAAATTAATAGAAAGAACTAAATTCAAATGTAATTATAATTCAATATACCACAATCGGTACACCATTTCCATAAAGTTTTAAATTGCTTTTGTTCCCAGCTCTTCAAGACTTATGCATGCATTTAAAATTAACAAGTCAAATGGAATTTATTTTTTCCCAAAATTTACAGGTTAATTCCAAAAACATTAAAAGCTGTTGCAAAGATAATGTGTGTGTGTGTTGTCAGTCAGAACCTTAGATACTTCATTTCCCTCTTGGAGGTAAATATTAGTGCCACTTTTAAAAATAGGTTGTACCCATTTTGTTCCTGTTTCTTTACTTGTCTGAAAGACAGAGAGAAATTTGTCTCTCCTCCATTGAAGGGTTATGACAAGTGTCACAGCCAAATTGTACTCATTCTGTAAATTTGAAACCTAAGTTTAAGGTTGTAATTAATTGTACATACAACTACACTCAATATTGAAAAGCCCCTTAAGTGGCTAAGAACGCTAATGAAATTGAACCCCATGAGTCAGAGAGCAGGCTAGTGTTAGACAACAGCATGTAAGACTTCACAGTCAACAGTAATATTATGGTCTGGAAGGAAAACACAACACTCTCATAAAATAAGACAGAAATTAGGTTTTAATAGGTGTGTCGGTTAATATCAGGGTCTTCAATTCAATTCCATTGGTCTACCTGTCTGTTTCTGTGCCAATACCAAGCTGTTTTCATTACTATAGCTCTATAGTAGAGTTTGAAGTCAGGGATGGTGATGCCTCCAGAAGTTCAATAGTACAGGGTTGTTTGGCTATCCTGGGTTTTTCGCTTTTCCATATAAAGTTGAGTATTGTTCTTTCAAGATCTGTGTAGAATTGTGCCAGTGTTTTAATGGGGAATGCATTGAATCTGTAGATTGTTTTTGATAAGACTGCCATTTTTACTATGTTGATCCTACCTGTCCAAGAGCATGGGAGATCTTTCCATTTTCTGGTATCTTCTTTCATTTCTTTAATGACGAGGGGGAGGAGAACATAAGAGATCAGGAAAATTGAGTGGGGACAGGAATAGAGGAGAGCAAGAAAAGAGACACATTAATAGAGGGAGCTATTTTGTGTTTAAAGAGAAATCTGGCACTAGAGAATTGTACGGAGATGTACAACAATGACCCTAATGAGGAATCTAAGCAACAGTGGCAAGGCTACCTTAAATGCCCATACCCTATAATGAGAATGATGACTACCTTAAACGCCATCCTAGAGCCTTCATCTAGTAGGAAGTCGAATCAGATATTCACAGCTAAGCACTGAGCAAAACTCCTAGAATCCAGTTTTAGAGAGGGAGGAGTACCGAACAAAGGGGTCAAGACTACGCTGGAAAAACCCACAGAAACAGCTAACCTGAGCAAGTGGGAACTCATGGACCCCAGTCTGATAGCACCAACATAAGACCAAACCAGGCCCCCTGAATATGGGTGTCAGCTAGGAGCACTGGGCAGTCTATGGGAACTCTGGCAGTGGAACCAGGATGTATCCCTAGTACACGAACGGACTTCAGGAGCCCATTTCCCATGGAAGGATGCTCTCTTAGTCTAGATACACAGGGGAGGGCCTAGGCCCTTCCTCAAATGACTTGACAGATTTTGATGATCCCTCATAGAAAACCTCAACCTCTCTGGGGAGTAGATGGGTGATGGGATGGGGGATCAGTGAGGAGCATGTGAGGATGGGAGGAAGAGGGAACTGGGATTGATATGTAAAATAAGATTGTTTCTAAATTAAATAAAATTTGTAAAAAAAATCATAATTTAATTGCATTATTAAAATTGGAATCACTGGTTCCAAGGAAAGGCAGCCTAGGGAGGGAACCAAATGCATTTCACAATGACTCCAAAGAAAGGCAAATAACTTGTCAACAAAGTTTGCATTTGACTTCAGTGAGAACAAAAGTGTCTGTGGACTGTTGTTTGGGGCTGAAAAGAAGATAAAGTGCTTCTTCCTAGAAACTGGATGCACACTTTGTTATTACCCTCTCAACTCTGCCTTCTTTTCTACTTCCTATAATCTGTAAAAGTGTTTGTTTAGACACAACTGCTCAAACACTGGCCAAAAATGTGAAATTTTAAAAAGATGAGTTGCATCTCCATTTATCAACAACATACTCAGAACATCTGTCAGTTGAGCTCAGTGCAGGGGACAGCTGGCTGGCCAGTGGAGTGGAGCATTTACAGTCATGCCTCAGAGTGCCCTGCTGCCCAGAACCCCAGCTATTCCTAATCAATTTAAATACAAAGTTCTTGGCCTCACTCTTTATGATAAACAGCAACAATACACTATTGTATTTCTGTGCTGCTTGTTAATCCGAAAGCAACTAAAACATCTTAGCCATCCATGTCTAAAACTCCATCATTCATAATGTAGAATTAAGAGATATCTCAGACCTCTATATTTATTATGGAAGCAAAGAAACAAAAATACCCCCCACACACACAAAGACACACACACAGAGACACACACACTGGATGACCCCAAAGAAACCTTGTAAAGTTAAAGACCTCAGTCAAGTGCTGCATTTCCCAGTGTCTGAAGAACACTGGAACTGTCTGCTATCTCTGGTCTCCACAGAGCCCCAGTGTGGTCAAACATCAGGAACATTTTCACTCAATCAACTCTATGCCAGGCACATAGAATGTGCTAGGCATTAGTGGGGGAAAGGCAAAACAAACGTCACCAAGGGTTCATTTGTGTTTAATAGTAACAATACTCACAAAATTCAAAACAGAAACATTTCATGTGATTTTTTTTTTAGTCTGGAACTTTGGGCAAGTATTACTGGGTGACTTCCAAATCAAAAACATCAATAGCAGTTCTGCACTGTTGTTTCAACCATGGTTAGAAAATTCTTGCCACCTCCTCTTTGGAGAAGCACAAAAGTGGTAGGTTTTTGCTTGAATTAGCAAACTGACCAGAAAACTTAGATTGAACAGTCACACAAAAAGCAGTATGTGATACTTGGAGGATTCAGTCTCTGAAAAGCTTTGGGAAATTCTGACATCTATCCCCTTATTTTAGGACAGTAAGTATTTTTTTCAGAGTTTCCACAATGCCTCATATTCACCATAAGTCCAAAAGCTGTGGCAAATAATGGCAATAAAGCTATTCATTCTGAAGGCTCTAGAACCTTCTCAGGCCCACATTCCATCCCATTGAAACCAGGTTGGGTCAGACTATATATTTGACTACTTCCTTATTTACATGTGGCTCCTAGTACTATTAAGACCATCCTTCCTGAGAGAGGAGAGCAGGTTTTGAGAAAGGGCAGGAAGGGTGACAGAGCATGCCATATGAAAAGGGAAAGAGGAATTCTGAAGGTGGAAGGGCACGAGGAGTAGGGGAGGGAAAGTGACGATAAGAGCAACAAAGAGGAAGCTGAAAGCAGTATGGAAATGCCCAAAGGAAACCTGCTGCTTGTATGCTAATTTAGAAATATGAAAGCAATGGAAAGACCACTTTAATTGTCTCAGCTTCATTTTTTTTCCCAGAAGTTACGCAGCGAAGATGGACTCACGTAATTTACAGCCCTAAGCTGCTTGCTAGCAAGCACTTAATTCATTGTAGGTTTTTTTCCCTAGTCTATCTAATTCAGCACAGAGCTTCCACTTCCTCAAGTTGATATACAATCATTAATGTGGTTTTGTTTTAAAAACTACACAGGATGTGCATGCTCAAAACCCAGAATAACATCTCTTCACTGCACATTCTAACCGTGGCAGGATGGGGTAAAAACCTCAAAGGGATCACAGGCAGAATGACTGCTGTGTCTTAAATATGGCAATAAATACTGTGTTAGAAAAAGGGAAGCTAATGTGCTACACCTCGCTTTGTTTCAAGAGAAAGACCCTTGCTTTTAACTAGATTTCAAAGTCACTAAGTCTACTGAACAAACAAAGAATTGATTCCAATCAGTATGTTTTCATAGCCATTACAAGAGAAAGCTGAGAAAGACAGCTGTATCAATATGAGATGTTTGTGAATTTCCTAAGAGCCATGAGTTATCACAACAACTAATGCATCAGTGCCCCTGTGCAGTGACTTTTAAAATAAGACCATATAGTGCAAAAAGTCCACAGGGTTTGCTAAAGAACATAATTGATCGAGATAATACACACACACACACACACACACACACACACACACACACTACACATGATCAAGTATTTAGGGAATACTACAGACCCTTGATATATAATTTTTTAATCCAAGAACATATTCAAAGCTTGCAGTGAAAAGCTCAGCTTCATTTACTGAGTCTAGCATGTTGAAGAGTGTATGCGTGGTATACACTTGATAAGTGTGTGATGATGTGTGTGGGGTGTGTGTGACAGAGTGTATGTCTATTATGTTGTGGTATTATGTTGGTGTATGTGTGTACGTGCGTGCATGCAAGTTCATGTGAATGTGTATAATGTGTATGTGTATACACATATGGTGTGTGTGTGTTTGTGGTGGATGTGTATGGTTCATGTATGTGAATTCCCAGGTTCACAGGCAAGCAGAAGACAAAGCAGAACACCTACTATCTTTCTTGATGCCTCCCAGTGCTCTATCTCCTGAGGCAGTGTCTCATTAAATTGGAGGCTCCCTAGTTTGTCCAGACTGGCTGTCAGAAAGCTCTCTGGGAACTCTCTCTCTTCCAACTGCCCCACCCCCCAAGGCTGGGATTACAAGAGACTATGCCCAGCTTCTCATATCCATACCAAAGATTCAAACTCCTTTCCCAAGCTTAAACAGCAAGCGTTCTTTTCCACTGAGCCAGCTCCCCACCAGCTTGCTGAGTATTTACTAGTCACAGAAAACCTCTCATTTGACACTTTCCTCTTGTGACTGCAGCCTGTGTCACTGGGGTGTCTAAAACACACTCTTTTTGCTGTTGCTTCAGTCCGTGATATTTCTGCATTCCTTATACAACTGGAGAGATAATAACAACATATGTAGAAGTCGATTCACACCACTTAGGCACATTCCACTGCCCATAATTTATGGTCGAAACACCTAAAAGATGGTTTTCTCACAGTCACAAGGCTGCATTACACTATAACCTAAGTTCATGCTTACTTTCCAAGAGATGAATGTTTCGATGTAGGGGCTCAATATCATCTTCTGACATGTTTTTATCCAAACAAATTTAAATGTTTTAATATGTAAAGTACATTATCAAAATCCAATAACAAACTATCCTTGTGGAAGGCCTAGACATTTTCTTTTGATGATCCTAAACGTGTGTGTGTGTGTGTGTGTGTGTGTGTGTGTGTGTGTGTGTGTAAATATAACCAGGCAAGGATACAGAGATATAAGGAATTATTTTTAGCTATGATTTGTTCTCACAAATCAAACACTTGTTAAAAGGAAAATAAGCAGTTAAAAATTAAGTCTTCATATTTATTAATTTACTTATATTATTTTTATTAACATTCATATTGAATGACCAAACATATCTTGGTTTGTTCCACAGAATTGTCCTGAGAAGAACATGTACTTTAAAGTTTCCTGTCTGGATTCCTGTTTTTCTTGGTCCACACAGGTTGTGTTCACATGTGATGTACCTAGATGTTGCATCTATAGTACTGCAAATGCTGACTGTGTAAGGACTTCCTGTCTCCCAGGAGTAAGTCATGCTCAGTTCCCATGGGTTTAAGTGCTCACCCCCATTTGAAAAGAAGGGGGTCCATTGCTGCACATGAATCCAGGAAAGACAGGAAACCTCCTCCCTCTCTTTCTGTGTTGACCTTCCATCTCCCACCCTCTCCCTATGTATTAACCTCCCTCCCCTTCCATATTGATTTCCCCCTCCCTCTCCAGTTAGGGCTCCCTCTCTGTTTTTCCCATTTCCCCCTTCATAACCTCTGTATCCCACTCCTACCACTCAGGGAACTCGGTGCAGAGATTCCAAGAGTCAAAAGACCAGGAAGTCAGCTGTGAGATTGTTTCTTCTAGAAAAGACAGGGAAGCCATACTCATTATACCTCAACAATATGACTGCCTAAACAAGGCCTAAACAGTGACAGCATCAATAGACATACTAACACAAAGGGTCCCAGCTGAGGCAAAACCTGACAAGCAGTTAATGGCTGCTCAGAGAGGGGGGACTTAGCATCTACAAGGATGAGCCCCTACCTAGTTATCCAATACAAAGTCTTCAGCCCTGAAATCATATACATTCAAGCCACACTAAACAAATGCATCAGGTTATAGTCACATATTTATGAATTTGCATAATACAGAGAGAGATGAATAATTTTTCAAGGGTTGTCAATTTGACATGGAGGGACATGAGAGCAGTTGGAGGGAGGTGGCAGGGGGGAAGGTGTTAGAGGAAAGAAAGGAAACCAGGGAAACTTATACAGTTATAATTTACTTACAGTTTTTTAGTAGAAATTAGCAAATTGAGATCAAGAACATCAGAGAAAGACACTAATGCTGACCCTGACCCCCACATGTGCGCACACACACACACACACACACACAGAGGGAGAGGGAGAGGGAGAGAGAGAGAGAGAGAGAGAGAGAGAGAGAGAGAGAGAGAGAGAGAGAGAGAGAGAGAAACTCAGCCATAAACCACATACACACAAACACACTTCAATATACACACTTCAATATTTTTTCAGTATTCTGGATACATCTCTTTATTCATTAGCAAGGATGCATATCTTCAGTCTGGGTACCACAGTGAAAATACAATGATGATAATCAAACACTGTAGCTTACCTAAAACTGAGCCCTGGCAAGCTAACCAGTTAATTTACCAGCGCTATAATGACGTTACAACTCAGGCTTAAAACCTAAGGCTTTTGTAATAATTTGCTTTGTTCAAAGGCCAGGAAATCCAAGTCTGCTCCTCTAATAGCACTACAATTGAAAATAACATGATCCACACTGCCAACATCCTGTAAGTTTCACGCTGCTATTGGCTCTTCAGGATATTACCACTTCAGACAAAATGAGGACTGTCTGAGCAGTGAGACATCTTCAGTCTTTGATGTACTGCACCAGACAGGGGAGAGATACAGACCATCTCCCCTGAAAATCTCAAGCTGCAAGCCCTGGAACAATGCCAAGGAGACATGGGCATTAACGAGTTATTTCCTATTGTTTCTCATTCTATGCCAGTACCTCATAATTATGCAAACTACTAAAGGGACAATATTAGAAAAAAATCCTTACATTATCTTGTTTTTTATAACCCACTTTTGTTTTAGAATCTACTTAACTAAGCCCACGTGGAACAAGCTCCACCCACATAAATCAATTTGAGTCTACTTTGTCTGTCTTGTTCCTTTACAGATCCAAATAAAGTGAGTTAGAAACTGACCTCCCCCTAAAGATTAATGCAGACCTTATTAGCTTATATGAAATTGATGAGTTGGCTAAATCAATGCTACTTTTTTAAGACTGCAGTTTGCATATGCACTTTCTTTAAGTGAATGGGTGAACGATACTAAATTATGTTGTTAGGGAAATGTTTGTATCTAATGTAGAGCACTAAATTCTTCAACATGCATGTAAGTGCCAGAAAAGAAAACACTTCCAAAGGCAATTTTACACACTGAATCAAATTCAACGCAATATACAGGCCTTTGAATTGACTTTATAGCATATAACTGGCAAAATTCCAAAATTATAGCACCATAATCTTTGAGGCCCATCTTCCAAACTGTTTCCTTCTATCCAAAACTTTGAAAATTCAAATACACGCCAATGCATCTTCTAACATAAATATTGACACATAAGCCTTGGGAAAGCAATACTTGCTCAAAATAAAAATTACAAATTGTATTGAGAAGGAAAAAAAGTCCTTTACTCTTTAAGAACCCATTTCTAGGCCTGGACACATAGGGGAGGGCCTGGACCCTGCCCTGGATGATATGACAGACTTTGGGGATCCCCCATGGAGTGCCTCACCCTCTCTGGGAAGCAGTGGGAAGACAGGATAGGGGACTGGTGGAAATGGGGTAGGGAGGGAGGGAGAAGGAGCTGGGATTGACATATGAAGCAGGCTTGCTTCTAATTTAAATTTTAAAAAAATTTTAAAGAACCCATTTCTATTTCCAGACAACTCACTGCTTATTCTTTTATACATTTTACCAAGATGAGAAGCACTATGCACATTTGTTTTCTACTTAATATGTGTTGAGACATTTTTCCAATAGGTGCCTTTGTAATGCCAATACATTTCCCAGTCTGGATTTGTCATCACTTAGTCATTAATACTAATTTATGAATATTTCAGTTAACTGCTATTGTGGAATATTACTTAACTAAGCAAAGATGACTTATGCTTGTTTTGCTACAGAATATTACTTTAATTGTGTAAAGGTGTTTTACTCTTGTTTTCTGCTGCATTTGTTTAATTATGAAAATTATGCGTGGCGTTTGTCTCACCTTGCCTGCCTAAGGTTCTTCATTGGCCTAGTAACAAGCAGATGGGCCAATAGCTAGGCAGACAAAGGCTAGGCAGGACTATCAGGCAGAGACAATAGAAAGGAGGAGAAATCTAGGCTCAAAACTAAAAAAGGAAAAAGGAGGAGAGGAGAGAACGAGGGACATGACCGGAGCAGAAAGCCAGGCACCATCAGTCATGGAGACAGCAAGAAAATAAGAAAAGGTAAAAAGTCCAGAGGCAAAACATAGATGAAGAGAAATGGGTTACGTTTTAAGAGCTAGCCAGAAAAGAGCTAAGCTAAGGCTGAGCTGAGCATTCAAAACTAATAAGGCCCTATTCATGATTTGGGATCTGGATGGTGGCTAGTCTACCTGCTTCCTGATGTACTGAGCACCTCATTCTTACACCCTAGGAGTTCAACCTTTGGCTGCTGAGGACATAAATGGCCATACTGCTGAGCCAGGACTGTCCAAGAGTCATCTGCAAGGCATGGGATTCCAGCTTCTAGCAATACCAGGTTGTGAAAACTATTGTGTCCCCAAACTCTTATCATGGAGAATTACTTATCTGTGTAAGCATTTTTAAACACACTGTTTCCTGGAAACTTACTGCCATTATTTTAAAAGATAAGGAATGGGTTTAGAAAAGTTGAACTAAGGAAAAAGCACGATTCAACTTTAGGGAATCTCATTCCTCCATTTCTATTGCTCCTAGTATATTATATGTGTCAACTATTCTGGGCTCTTAGCTGAACTTCAAAAACTTATGCTGCCAGCCATCTTAGGATGTTCCCCTAACAAAGTCAAGGAGGGCCAAGAAAGCCTCAGAATATTCACTTGGAAGGTATCTAGAATGGACATCCTGTTTTCTTTACTATGTTAAGGGTCTGAAGAGATGGCCCAGCTATTAAGAGCACTTGTTGATCTTCCAAAGAATCTGAGTTTGGTTGCCAGCACCTTTGTTAGCAGCTCACAACCAAAGTAACTCTAGCTCCAGAGAATCTGACATCTTCTTCTGACCTCTGCAGGCACCTACATGAAGTGCAATGACTTTCTTTGTAATGGTAAGAAAGAAGAAACTGCTACATGAGGAGACATCAGGAAGAGAAGCTCTCATTTATTTCTATCCACATTCTTTTTTCTGTCCACATTCTTCAAGAAGTTCTAACTACTACTCTTGGTGAAGAAGCACCTAAGCATGTGGCCTTGGCCCCTCCCTTTCATTAGGAGACCTTTCTTAGCCTCCACCCTCTGCAAGCTAGGATGACAGAACTCATGAGAGCAGCCCTGGCTCATGACCCTCAGGGGCTTGCTCTGCTGCTGAAGCACAAGATTCCAGATCTTCTGGATGCCAGCAAGAGTTACATTAATTTATTAAACACCCGATTAAGCATAACATCTTTACTGCAGGACTCATCGGGATCTCCAGGATGTTTGCATGTTTCATATCCCTAAGACAAAGCAGTCTATATTTCCCCAGGTGTTTTAGGAATCAAAATCCTCTTGCTACCCAATCATGACCACAGCTCAGAGAACAGTATTTTGTAAGATTGGTTCCAGTGCATGGACTCACTCCCTAATGATTTGAGTCACCTAGCTTTTTCAATCAAATTAATGATTAAATACTAATTGAAATTAACCTGTCATACATTCATTACCATGACCATGAATAGGTTAGGAAATTATAATTTGTGAAAAGTTATTTATACCATCACTTCATACTCAGTCTGTTAGTAGCAGAACGATCCCTTTGGCATTTAAATATGATTTCAAAACAAACAGTGATGTGATACCAGCAGTATTGTAGTGCCTTAACACATTACTATTTACAGTTTTATTGTAAGGCTAATTTGTAGTACAATATATATATATATATATTTATATAACATATTTGCAGTACTAAAATCTCTTTTTCTCAAATGCAATCCAAGATGAAATATTACAGCCCTACTAAAAACAGAGGTGGTAATTAGACTGAGATCTCTTTTGTTCTACAAAATTATTCTTCTATAATTTGCAAGAAATTAAACTCACATGCAAGTTTCAATATGCTTGTCAAATTTCTTAACCAAATCTACCTCCATGTGTGAAGGGATCTAATAACTAAATAGGATGAGACAAGTATCTTGGATTAACCACTGAACACACTGTTTCAATCACAGTTTCCAGCTAGAAAACCTCAAACACAGGTAACTTCTCCAAAATCAATAAAATAAATCCACATTAAGATATTTAAGTAAATTTTTGTACTTCAAAATTAATAATCTTGGGGTATAGCTCAGTGGTAGAGCATTTGACTGCAAAATTAATAATCTTTTGATTTTTTTATCTGTCTGTTCATGAGGAAGTGATTAATTGCCACAAGTTCACTATTGCTACAATGTTTACAAAATGGCAACTTTTTATTTCGTATCACTAGCACCTGGAACTATGTTTAGTGCACAACAAAAGTGTTTTTTATAAGTATACAGGTTTCTTATAGATAAAACAATACGGTATTAGTAATTAGGATGGGGTTGTGACAGAAAGAATAGAAAATATACACAATCTAAACAAGATAAAAATACAAAATTCCTGAACAGGTCCATGATAGCATAGGCATTAATACCAACAATCAATAGATGGAACCACATGAAAGTAAAAGCCTCTACATAGTGAAAAATGCCAACATCTGAGCAAAAAGGAAACAGAGAATTGGAAAGAAATATCAATTATTTATCTGATGGAGGGTTAGTACCTAGAATGAAGAATGAACAAAAAAAATTAAAAACCTCACATAACTGAACACCAAGAAAACAACCCAATTATATTTTTGGTTGTGAGCCTAGCCTTTAATGGCTGAGCCATCTCTCCAGCCCAAAAACAACCCAATTAAAAATGAGGTATAGAACTAAATAGCAATCTCTCAAAAGGCAAAACACAAATGACTGAGAAACACTTGAAAAAAATTGTTCCATATCCTTTGCCGTAAGAGAAATGCAAATTAACTACTTTGAACTTTCATGCTATCCACAGATGCCCCCAAACACCACAAGTTACTGCCAATGCTATTTGTTATCTTCCACAACTTGACAGTAGGACCCTGTTGCTGAAGATAGGCACATGTCATCAAACATGGAGAGATCCAGCTGTTATTCACTTGAAGCATCCTTCTACTGGATACTGTAGAAGTTCTAGAAGATGCTATCTATACACACTACAGATATAGCAAAGTAATAGTCATCAGTCTCACTTGGCTGTGAACCCTATAATATACAATAGATAATTCCCTACAATCATATATCCACTGATGCAATACGGGTGTTAATCTGTGGTTGCTTATTTTTGATTGGCCTTAAGGCCCATTCCATGAGAATGAAGTTAACATTCAAATTGTTAATTATTGTAAGATTCTAAGACTAAGATCATGGGCCTAGGAAAAGTACTACTATTATTCTCCTAAATGAACTTAATAAAACAACTTCCAATGGCATATTGCTGTATCCTGTTGTGAGAGGTTTCTCACTCTTTTGGTGTTCAGGCTCTTATAACTTTTTGAGGGGCCCACCACCCAGCTCCCAAATAAATCACACACAAATGCCCATTCTTAGTTATGAGTGCCCAGTCTTAGCTTGGCTTGTTTCTAGACAGCTTTTCTTATCGTAAACTAATCCACCAACCTTTTCACTCTGGGCTTTTCTCTTTCTTACTTCTGTAAATCTTACTTTCCTTCTTACTCCATGGCTGACTGGGTGGTTGGCCCTTGGCACCCTCCTCTCCTTGTTCTCTTGCTCCTCTTCCTTCTCCGTCTCCTTCTATTTATCCTCTCTGTCTGCCAGCTCCACATGTCCTTGCTCCTGCCTCGCTATTGGCTGATCAGCTTATTATTAGACCATCAGGTGTTTTAGACAGGGAAAGAATCACAGCTTCACCAAGTCAAACAAATGCAGCATAAACAAAAGTCACACACCTTAGACTAATATTCTACCACAGTACCCATCCTTCAAACCTTAATAAAGAAGCTTATTCTTGTGGTAGATGGTAACACAGAGACCCACAGTGAAACAAGAGAGAGAGATGAACGTTGGAATGCTCAACGCAGAATGGGATGACTTTACCATACCTCTCCCCTCCAGGCTAAGGGATCTATGCAGAAGAGGGGTTGTAAAGTCACGGAGACTGGGGTATCATATATAAGACCTGCACAAGATCCAACCAGACAAAATCCCAGTAGAAAGGAGGGGAAGTGAGCAAAAATTCCCAGCCCTAGCCTAGAAGTTAATAAAAATATATATATAGCTACTGGGAGAGTAAGATCTGTTTTCTTGAATGGAGTGACACTGGATTTATCAATCATATTGCAAGGCAGGCCCCATGCTCAGAAATAGTTGCCCAACATAAATTGGACTCTGTGGGTTTTAGTGGTGTTTTTCTTTTGTATTTGTTTTAGGTTATTTTTAAGAGAGAGAGAGCATGAAGTTGGTAGGTAGAGGGTCTGGGAGGAGTTGGGGAATGGGAAAGAATATAATAAAATACATTGTATGAAGATCTCAAAGAACACATAGAAATAAATATAAAAACACTTATAACACAGATTAAATTTCATGTCCATTTGAACTTGGGTGCATATAGTATCAGAAACTAATTTTTTGCAGTAAATATGATCTCATACTGCAGAACACATTTATTTCCCTGAGTCTAGGGCTATTGGCTAAAAGTACAAAGTTTCTTTATCAATAGCTACACCGGCAATCCTAGTCTGAGCACAGAAAATCTGAGATGATTACTCCTTAAATCTTGGTAGTTCATCTCCTCCACTCCTATAGCTCATCTTCCAACTTGTCAGGAAAGAAATATCCTGTGTGCTAAAACTTTGTTCACATCACTCTTTCTTTGGTAACATGTTTAGAAGGACATACATATCTTGAAAGACTTTACAAGTAGACACCATGGTGCAATCCTATAATCCCAGCACTCAGGAGGCTGAGGTAAGAGGGTCCCAAGTTCAAGGCTAGTCTATGATGCACACCAAGAGCCTGTCTCAAAACAATTATACAAAAAGTCTTGGTTAAGCATTCCCCAGCTACCATTCAAAACAGCAGAACCACTTATACATCACACCCCACAAAGCCAAAGAATGATCTTCAGAGTTTTAGCTACAAAGTCAGGGGCTGTGACTCAGGCACTCTTTTCTCATGGCTTTCTAGCTCCACATCCACAAATGACACCATTAAATAACGATGGTGCTGTGAAACCCGCTATACTATATGGGGCTTTCAAAAGCTAACCTTTCCTCCAGGAACCAGCCTTATAAAACTACTATAAAACAAAGATGTGTCTTTTAAGCACACCAGAGGTGCAAAATCTCAGAGTTTCAAACACAGGCAATAACAACAGTGTTAAACCTTCAGAGAAGAAAACCTGAGCTCTGTTGGGTTTCAGTTGGAGGGCTTTATGTCTATACCAATGAGAGCACTAAGCCTATAACTCATTTATCTCAGAGGACCAAAGGTGGGAAGCTATGTTTTCCAAAGTAGATGGAGCCCAAGTGACCATATCTGGGTGATGTTCTCAGCAAGGGTTACAAGATGTTCTCAGTAAGATTCTGTTAGAGAGTGGTGAATTTAAAAGCAGTCGCAACACACACTGACAGACAACACAAATCCCCACCAGAAACACAAAGATCATCTCAACATCCCTAAGTCAGAGAAGCAGAGCTGAAGCAGGTCAGCTGAAATGGCAACTCCTTGGCATGCCACAATGGCTCAGACTTCCACCCATTCACAAGTCTCTGTTGGCCTTCAGTGTGTCTATCCCAGTCATCCTCCAACAACTTTACACCAGCTTCTTTCCCGCCTCCTACTCCAACTGTGTTATTCAGGCAGCTATGTTGCAATTTATGTGATCTTTCTAAAAAGTCCAAATGAGGCCACATGAGTTAGAAATACAGCCATGAGCCAATGAGGAAGCACCTAAGGTCTGTAGAAGAAATCTAAGAATGAGATGAACTTAGGAACTGGGATTCACCTGGAGGTTCAGAGTTAGCCTGCTTTAGCCCAGATGAAAGGAGGAAATTGGACAGTTTTCACATAGCTTGGCATTGTTTTTAGGCTGAGTTATCTTTCCTACCAGAGCAGTAATCTCTGCCTTTAAGAGATGCGTGCACGCTAAGAGCCCCTGAGAACACTATTCCCCGAGGCTCAGTCACTGAACACCTGTATACTGGAGGACTCCTGTAGAACCATCTGCAGGGAAGTAAGAGGGCTCCATCCCACAACACTGAGTGACACTATGACCAAATAAGAAAGCAGAGAAACTCATGTGTTTTGCACAAGCATTACCACAGGTTGAAAAGCTAAATTGTCATTTACATGATGTAGAAAACATCCATGATGACAGATTTATGAAGCACTTTCAAGAGTACATCACTGTTTCACTTTGTTTTGTTTTTCCTTTCACTAAATCAGGCTTTTATTAGAAAAGAAATTGCATCCCTTCTCAGTCTTGATTAAAATCCTTGACCATCTGGTTATAATCAGGAGTTATATAGCTAAATATGACCAAAATCAATGAGAACCCAGAACATTACAGGGTGGAGTGCACTTGATGCCCACACCCACCTTAACTCCTTTTCAATATTCAAAACGTACAACATAAATGATTCTAACACTTTTCTTCCTGTTGTTAGTGCTGTTGTCATGGCACGTGACCTCACTTCTACTTCTAAGTTTTCCCTCAACATCTCACCTACGTCTTATCCCCAAAAGACTTAGACAGAAAAAAACATCATTTACTTTTGATCCCATGATGGACTGTTCATTTTCACCCAACAGTATGTCAATTCATAGAGCTCAAGACAACTACTCAACTTTGTTAGCTTGTCTTAACTTTGTTTTCTAAAATGATTTTTTAAAGAAAGATATCAAGATGTATGCTGTGTTGGTATTAAGAGATAGACATCTTGATTTTATAGATTTATGAAATTTTTACAATCTTAACAAAACATTGAGTGAAACAAGAGTTTTATAACAAAAATTTAGGGTTTAACCTCAACCCCTCAAAAAATGCTGGCATCTGATTATAAAGTGAACGTTGAGTCTGCTGGCTGAGGGAACTTTCAAGACCACTTTGTAGATGGAGCTTCATCTTTCCTTTATTTTGTTGGATGACAAAAGCAGATGGTCAGCTGTTTTTTTCTAGAATAGCATTCTTTTGCCTTCTAATACACAACCACACAGCCCAGAAAGAAACTACATTTAAAAATATCCACTATAAACACAGTCTCCTCATCCATGTTATAATATGAACTAATTAAATCAGAAGGTAAATCCCGAGCACTTCTGAACCAGGCACGGGTCTGGAAAACAGAGGACCCATAGACTAAATCAGGCAAGTTATCTCTGGAGTATGCATGATTTTTACTCCCTGGACTACATGTTGACTGACAAGTCACATAGTTTCTATCTTGAACTAAACACCAAATATATGCCAAAAACTATACACTATAATCCCACCCTCAAAACAAGCTATCATTAACACGTTCTTTCCTGCCAACTTTATTGCTGTTTTGTCTTTATTCAAAGTAGAGTCCAGGAAGTTTCAGACTCCAGTTAGCTTAACCAACAAGGTATATCCAAATAGTAATCTGTGTACAGTACGTCAAGAACCTTCCGCTCATTTTTACAGTATTTCCACCTAAGATAATGTTGATAAATATGACCCTGCTGGGAGCTAGGAAGTTCTGAGGGATTGCCTGAGTCTTCCAACTGTGTCGATGGCTCCTTCTATTCTCCTTACCCCCACTTCCCAGCACCTCGTATTCCATCTACAGACTGAGCCTTTGTTCACACTTTTTAATTTATGTTAAATGATACTTTTGAGTTGAACTGCCTCCCCTGCTAAGGCTGACTATATTTTCTTTGATTCCTACTTAGAAAGCACATTTAAAGATAAGCCTCAATAAGATTACCGATGCGAAGTAATTCAAAAGAAGATTTCATTTAATTAGAGTTTTGGACTTTTAAAAAAAGGGTATATTTAGCATGATTTGATGAAAAAGCTCTAAGAAAAGTTGCACACAATTTTTAGTAAGGGTTACCAGGTGGATCACAATTAAGACATCTCTGCTTGTACTATCATGGAATTTGAACACAGAATAAGAGATCATGCATACAAGACAAAATGAACAAAACAAGGATAAAACTGGATACATTATATAGAAAAAGAGTAAATCAGAGTAAAGCACACTGGGATTAATTTAATATTATTTTGATTTTAATATCAAATGTTTGAATATTTGAAATAGTAGAAAGACTGTTACACTTTTAAACAGCACGTAAGAGACATTAAAAACCTCTTATAGTAATACATTTTCTTATGATTGTGTAATATAACATTAACTATATAATAAAACTATGAATGTACATATGTATATATTCCCTTAATCATAAACATATATCTTTGTATCATGAAACTGACAGAATCTGAGATGCTGGGCCTGAACACACATGCTCTCATGCACATACACACACAAAATCTGACTATAAATAACTATCCTGGAAGCACACACAATGTGCAATCATGGCACAATGCTGTTAGTTTGCAGATGTGAACATGTCTTTATTAAAAGGTTATTCCTCAGGATGAGTGCAACAACACCAATTACTTTCTAGTCCTGATCCCCCAAGTACACAATGAGGGGATCAAGACTTGAAACAGTGCCATAGTATAAAAAAAAGGAAATGGCAGAGAAGAAATGAGCTTTGGATTAATGAGCTGGCATATACACTATGGCCTTAATGGGTAGCGCTGACAGGGTTCAATTATAGCAGAGTGTGCAGCCTCATTACTGCCAGTGGCTGTCACTTAGGGCGCTGATGCCGAGGAGAATCCAATGTCTGCAGACAAAGGAGAGAAACATGAAAACAAGAGACATGTACAGAGCATCCTGAGGAGCAAAGACCCTAACACCTCTGGAATACACACGCACACACACACACACACACACACACACACACACACACACAAAATGTACACATACACACAAACACACAGATACAACACAATGCACCCACATGTACACACATGAGCGTGCACACACACACACACACACACACACACACACACAGACTCTTTGTGTTTACACTGGGAGAAGTTTCTTTGGCCTGACTTGCTAATTGATTACTACACCTAGGGCTTTTAGTCAGTAATATAATTGAATTAAGGGCCAGTGTCAAGGTAGAATTTTTAAAGAGGATTTTAGTTACTATTCTCCCCAAAATTAATAGATCCCCATTAACAGTGTTCCTTTTTTACTGAACATTGTTAATCTTGCCATTTTACTATTCTGCATCATCTTATGAATAATTAGTACCCTTTACTACATAATTACAATTATAAAGTTTCACAGAGTTTTGAAAGAAGTGTTTTAGTTCCATAAATAGGTACATGTAAATTTCTAGGCTATTAAAATTATCTCCATGCTCTGATGTATACTCAAAAGGGGAAACACACTAAGTGGAGATTTAGGAAGGTCTGACTATTAAAAGTTTTAGAAATGTTGGATAATGCCTTATCACAGAAGATCAATTCCTAAAACCCGTTCCGTGGGTCACAGATGCAAGTCAAAAGCCATCTCTCTTTCATGAAAGGAACTCCTTCCATTTCTATTGGGACAAACACATGCTCACCAACTGATTCTAAAGCAATGAGTTCATACAAACAAAAATAATCAGTTCCTAAGATGATATGTGCATTTAAATCATTTAGCTGTAAATATTTAATGCAACAAAGTTAGCATGATTTGATAAGCAGTATAATGTTTCAAGTAGTTACTTGAACAGCAAATTATAATGCTGACTTTTTCCCCCTCCTAGAAAACCATCTGTAGGTAACTCTAATGACCTATCTTTAAATAATAATTGGATTACTTTTCAATAATATTTGAATGGCATAATTAAAATCAATCTTAGTGGGGATAATTCAGGAAATGTTTTTGTGGTTTTTACAAAAAAGAAATAAACAATAGAAATTTCAGATTACTCAGAAGAGAGTTTTCAAACCACAGTCAAGAGTTTATGACTGAGACGTCTGAGATTGATTTAAGCCAGGAGTTCAGTCCCCAAGGCAGAAGGAGACTCATCCACAAATGCACAGTACACAGATTGCTGGGCCAAGTGAAGCTAAAATAAGAAGAAACATATAGAGAAGAAATGTCTCAAATGAACAGGCATTTTCCATACCAATCAAACCATAAAAAAAAGACAACACACATTCACATTTTTAAAGGGGGGAGGGTTTTCAAAAAGCCATTTTGTAGAAGGGACTCAAAGAGCTTTTCTAATAAAGATAGGTGACAGGTACTAGGCATAATGATGATTCCATGTTAGAAAGCACACTGAAAACAAAACAAAAAAGCATTTCCCTTTGTGTCTATATTTTTAAATATATCCTCATTCTAACACTTATAGGTAATTCAAATGGAAACAAATTAACTTACTTCTACAAAAATCTCTTACAGCAGATGTTTATAGTCTGGTGATTTATTTCCAACTTGAAATACCTACTTAGACTAGTGGTTTTCAACCTTCATACTACTGAGACCCTTTAAGACAGTTCATCACCTTATGATGACCCCCAACCATAAGATTATTTCATTGGCACTTCACAACTATAATTCTGTTACTGTTATGACTTGTAATCTAAATATCTGATACACAGGATACCTGATATGTGACCCCGTGAGGTCACAATCCACAGGTTAGGAACCAATGAAAGGTACTCGAGTCATCCAAGCATGCTGTTTCAGTATCTTCAGGTGTCACCTTCCATCCTTGCATCTCTCACCATCACCAAGTGCCTAGGTACAGCATCTGCTGTGAACATCGCTAACCTTCCAGGTGGGTATGGGATGTCTGAACAACGCTCCCCGACTCCCTACATTTTCTTCCCAACCCAGATTCGTGTTCTCTCAACGGCCTTGGTCATTAAGCTGAAGTTTCAAGACCTACAATGGGAACTCAGAAAATCACCAATGAACATGAGAATTTGCTATGTAACCACCAATGTGTACAAGAGAGCTGGAGAGCAGGCCTGTGCAGGACATTCCAGCTGGCACCCAACAACCCCAATGAACATGAATGAAGACAAGCCACTTAGGCCTGGAAGCCTAAGGTGGAGAACGTTATGCAACTTCAGTAGGCTAAAAATACTAAATAATAAAGCATGTATGATGCACTGAAGTGCAAAGACCTTAGCTATTGGAAAAAGGTTGATTTCCCCACCGCCCTTTACGGTAATGCATGACTTCATTATATCCTCAGACCCATGGCACTTTGTGGTTTATGTTCTTTATCATATTTGCCAAGTTAAGCCACAGAGTGTAGCATGAAGACTGTTCCAGCTAAATGCTGTGCAACCACTAAAAATATATTTCATATATACCTCTGATCTCACCGCCATAATTGGCAGGGACAAAAATACACTGTGACCCATCTCATCATTTCCTGCCTACAGTGTCAAAAAACTCCAAAGAACGTTATTTTTTTATTTAGGTCTTTATGGAAGTCATAAAAGACCCTATACATTTTTGTTCAGTATATTTGTAACTAAAACATGTTTTCTTCTCTTCTGAAGGTATCAAATAGCTAATCTTTTGTTATTAAGATATGGAAAGCTATACACAAAGCCATAGTATGGTTTCCAGCTGGAAAGAAAAGGCAGAAAAAGTGGGAAGAAATATGTGTGAAGAAATGGACTATTGCTAAACACAGAGTATAGTATGGTTTAGGTGTTTACTGGACAGCCTTTTGACTTCTAATATAATAAGTATATGTCTATTCATCAATGGTAGCTAACATTAAATTAAATTAAAATATATTACTGACAGTGAAACCATTATATTTTAATTTAAGAAAAGATTACTGCCATTTTCCAAACATAAGATGGAGAATTCCAACAGAATGCATGTTTCACTGTTCCTCAAATCTATTTTTAATGAGGTTTCCATCTCCAGGTTTGAGAGCAGTCCCTAGCCACTGGCATCTGGATAGAGCTTTCATCCCTTCTGATTTCCGAGACCTTGTCATCCTTGTTATGCTTCATGTCTTATATGGATATTCTTTCTCTTGAGACAGGGTTTCTCTGTGTAGCCCTGGCTGGCATGAAACTCACAGAGATCTGCCTGCTTCTGCTCCCGAGTGCTGGGATTAAAGGTATGTGCCACCATCACTCAGCTAGTATGGACATGATTATTTTAAGTGCCAAGTAACCTGGGCTATTCCCACAGGGTTAGCAACACATCCCATTACAAATTTAAGCCCATGATTACAAATACCCAGACTGTAAGGAAAGTCACCTCAGTTATTTCTAGTCATGGAACCCATAAAACTATCTTCCCAATTATCATAGATGAATGGATGAATGATAGACAGATAGATACATAGATACATAGATTGGTACATAGATCGATAGTTAGATAGATACATAGATATGTTGATAGATACATAGATCAATACATACAAAGGTAGGTAGATATATTGATAGATATAAAACTCCAAATCCATTTAAATTAAAATAACATATTATATGTAACAACTGAGAGAGACAGAGTCTAGGTCAGTTTCTGATACTGTGATTCAATTTGTGTCCATCCCAGCTCCCACATTGACTTATTGAAGTCCACAGGCATGCCCAAGGTTTGCTTTAATTTCTAAGCATTCCATAGCTACATAGTGCCTGATTTTACTCCATCAGAATCAGATCTACATTACTTACCAATAGCTGCATCGTCCCCCAATAGCAGCACAGGTTAAATAATAAAATAATCCATGTATGAACAAACCGCTTTCCTCTTTCACCATTCTCTGAGGACACTTTTGCGAGAACATAAAAAAAGAAAAAAAACAAGCAAAAAAAAAACCAGCTCTTATCAAAGGATTTAAGGGAATGAGTGTCAAGCAATGTTTAACACCACAGTTAGAAACTCAGACTGCTCTGAGCCTCTGGGCACACATAAATAAAGCTAGATTTCATTACGGGCCTGACAGCATTATATAGCCCTAAATTTTTTATTTTATTTCAACTCTAGACAAAAGCATAGAGAACGAACAGACACTTTGAAGAATACACTGTAAAATATCATTGCAAAAAATAAACAGAGAAAAGGAACATGATGAATCAAGAAATGCCTTCCATGTATTTCCAAACACTTTCTCAGAAATACAAAAATTCCTCATGCTCTCTACACTTTAATTTAAGCCCTTAATTTGATCCATATTCTCAGTGCTGAAAGCATAATTATTTTTTTAAGAAGTATCTTATCCAATAATATCTTTGACATTGCATTCTCTTTATGACTCTTGTATGTCAAATTTAGTTCCCTTTTCACAGTTTCTATATTCCAGTACACTGGTGCCCCTTTCTAGTTAAAAGCATCTTGTTGAACAGTAGCTTGCTGTTTGTTAGAATACCTTCATATAGCCAGTAGACAATGTGGCACAGCCTCACTCCAGCACATATTCTCAAACAATATATCAAGCCAGCAAGTTGACTCAGCAGGTAAAGGCTCCTTCTGGCTGTCTTTTAACTCACAGCAATCTGCCTGCCTCTGCCTCCTGAGAGCTGGGATTAAAGGCTGCTCCACCACCTGCCCACCTGCCTGGCTGACCCAAGAGAAAGAGCACAAAAGAAGCCATGCCTCAAGCTTTCCTCTTTCCAGCATCCATCTACCTGAAGCCACGCCCAAGGGGTATGGCTGCCAAGGCTTCAGGTACACTCTTTCTCTTTGGTTAGCCAGTTGAGGTGGTGCACACTGGTAGGGTTTGCTGAGGGAGGAGGCAGGAGGATGATGAGTCTGAGGCTAGGCTGGTCTACAGAGTGAGTTCCAGGGCAGGCTCTCTTCTTCACAAAGGAAAAGGTTTCCCTTAACAAAATGGTGATCAGGAGTGGGATCATGAATTTCCACGCAGAATGACAAAAGCTTTAAAGGAATTTTAGAAACAGAAGAACGGAGAGATGCACAGATTTTTGGTAGCAGCGTTTTCTCAGGTGGGCTCTGTTTTGTTAGCAGCAAGCAGAGACTCGCGGCTGGCTTAAGTTAGCCTTCCTGACTCGGCATTAAAAAAAAAACCAGCAAGGTTGTTTTAAAAGACTCTGCTAACGATTAAAAGGTGTGTATGTACAGCTGGAAGAGGCAGCTTTTGCTGGATGTCAGCATGGACTGAGGCGGTAAGCTGGAATCACGCTTACGCCTGCCATCTTGGAAACGACAGTTTGAAACAGCCGCGGTTTTACAGATAAGACGCGTGGCCAGAAAAACATAAAGATTTACAGTAAAGTCAGACTTGGATGAACAAAACCTGTAAAGGTTTACAGTGTGTTTAAAAATATACATGAGATTGAGAGAGAAAATGAAACGGCAAAGTGGTAAATAAATAGAAAAGCCGACGTTGTGGTGGCGCACGCGGGTAGGATTTCCTCCAGAGGCAGAGGCAGGCTGATTTCCAAAGAGAAACCCTGTCTCAGAGAAAAATAAAAGTAAAATAAATAAAGTAATAATAGATAAATAAGCCACGTAAAGATGGAAAATACACAGAGAGTCTGGATACTGTACGCTATTATGTTTTTCAGTTTTTTGCTTGCTCAGGAAGGAACTGCTACTGAAGTACACTTGATTATAAATGCTGCTAAATTAATCCAACTTCTATCTTTTAAAAATGCCTTAACTTCAAAATTTAAGTATAATGATATGTTACTTGGGAAAGGAGACTTTACTTATGTTTCTACAGAAAATGAAAAGCTGAGGATTCCTTCCAGGCTTCTGTGGTTTGACGAACCAAGACCCCCGGAAGCAGTGGACCAGGTGTTCCAACAACTGAAACAGCTAAGATGATGCAGCTTTACAGACCCCGAAAATATGGACTTATATAGGTTTCTGAGTTTTGTCATGATCCCCATGGTATGAACAGCACCCCCTTCCAGCAGGAAGCAGTTTGGAATGAGCGACGTCCCAATTCCCATCTTGTTTATAAATCTTTGTTTTCATTTAAATGGCATTGTTTATAATTGGTTAATGATCACAGCCAATCTCTTTTTTAATGGTAAAAAAGGGAATTATGGTATGGGTATTGTTTTTCATTTATTGATACAAATTCAAGGTCAATTTTATGATGCTTATATTTCTCCTCTTGATTAAGTATTGTGCTTATACTGATCTTTTAAAACGTAATGCATATTAAACTGATAAGAACAGATACTACACTTGATCTTAGCCAAAAGGCCGAGAAGCATGGGACTGATCAGTACCCCCTGAATTTGGGTGTCAGTGAGGAGGCCTAGGGAACCTTTTGAGCCTTGGGCAGCAGATCAGTACCCATACCAAGTATACACACGGACTTTGGACTCCCATAGAATAATGTGAGGTGCACTCTCACCCTGAACTCTTGGGGAAGGGTCTAGGCCCTGCCCTATATGAAATGACAGACTATGGACACCCCCATGGAGGGCCTCACCCTCCCTGGGGGAATGAGGGGATAACGGGGGGGGGTTGGGGGTAGGGCACGGGAGGAGGGGAGGGAATGGGAGCGGGACCTGGAACTGACTTGTGAAGCAACCTCGTTTCTTATCTAAATTTAAACTGGAAAAAAAGAAAGTTATTTGAATTCATGTTAAACATTAATGTAATTTTTGAAAGGTTATATGTGATTTTTTTACCAAAATAAATCTGGAGAATAAAAAAAAACGTAATGCATAATTGAATATAGACTATAGATAGTTATTGATAATAGGATTTATAGTTAGGTAAGTTAGGTTTTCTAGATATATAGAGATGTATTTGAGACAGATAGATAAAGTCTTCAAACCTCTCAAAGACCTTTAGAAAATGGCATTTAAAATGGTTTAGGGTTTTTCTTGACAATGAGAAATGTCTGCTCCTGGCAGCACCAATTACGTCTGAGAGGAAGATGGGCATCAAAGAAACTTGTTATGGAGTTTGCTTTCAACATGGCAAGGTTAGCCATTTGGGCAAGAAACTGCTCTTGCCTGTACTGCTTGACTGTTGTTGTATAATCTGGACCCACAGAAAAGTGACTGCTGAACTCAGTCTTACAGGGTTCCTGCTTCATGGAAGAGTCTATGAGACTTTCTGCAGGACACAGAAAAATGACTGACAGACTGCTGATGCAGATGGACAGTTTGAAATTTCCTGCTTTGCTGAGAAGTCTTCTGGACACATTGTGGCCTATGGGCTGAAGATGGATGCCCCAACGTTACAGAGGAACTTTGGGTGACTGTTCAGGTAGCAAGATGTCTCTGTCAATCCTAGTGTTTATATATTATTCTTCTGTGGTCTTTGATGGAGTTGAAGACAGATAGTTATAGTTTTCCTTAGTTATGATAAAAGATAAGCTACATATAGGACTTTGGACTCACAAGAATGAGATAGATGATATTTTCTTTAAATCTTGCTAAATGTTGATAGACAAAATATTGTAACTGTATTCTTACTTGATAACTGTTCTGTTATATATAACAGACTATATTAAAGTTAAGACCTTTCTTTTTGTTTAAACAGAAAAGAGGAGATGATGGGGGAAGTCCTGTACATTTGTCAATAAAGTACTGTTGAGCCAATAGGAATCTAGATAGGTGGGACTAGGAGTCCAGGAGGATTCTGGGAAGGAGAAACACAGGAAGTCAACATGTAACCACCATGGGGTAGGAAGCCCGGAACTATTCTCCGGTAAGAGACATACTTAGATTAACAATTATGGGGTAATTACTTAAGTCAGAGCTAGCCAGTAAGAAACAAGCAAGACCAACAGCTTCATAATTAATATAGCCTCCTGTGTGTTTATTTGGGACTGATGCAGCTCTAGAACCAGGCTGGTGGAAAGGCTTCTCTCAAGGAAAAAGCTTCCTTTAACAAGGCTCCAAAGCTACACAGAGAAACTCTGTCTTGAAAAACCTCATGGGTGGGAGTCGTGCCCCTGAGGTAAAAAGATGTATGTTCTGTGTCTGCGACTACTGCCACCATGCCTAATGACCTAAAGTTCTACCCCAGGGACCCAGATAATAGAAGGAGAACCAATTCTCTAAGTTGTACTTTGACTTCTATATGCACATTTTGGTAAATCCAGTTACAAATCTACCTATACAGACACACATAAATAAACCTAAAGAAGAATAAGGCAATCATGTCTAACTGCCTCAGATTTGCTTCTGATAAACTCCTATACCACACCTTTTCATAATAAGGAAAACAGGGATGCTATAATTACAGCATGGACATGTTGACCACTTTATTCACAAGTGAAAAACTGCATGGACATTAACTATGCTTTTGCTACTTTACAGAATTTGAAATCTTTGTGTGACATCCCTTATGATTTTTTCTACATTCTCAATATAAATTCTTTGTTTAAAATATGATATATACATAGCACTTAATATCCTTTCAACTATTACTTGGGAAGTTATAAACTCTATTTAGAACCACCACTTATTCATCTTCATATAAAATAATTTTTGACTCCTGTTAACTTTAGCTCGTAGATCATACTTGCCAAACATTAGTCATGTTCCAGATGTTTCTACTACAGAACACCGAGGAAGACTTGCCATGCTACATTCCTCTTTAAGCATTCCTATTTCACTTTTTAATTTTAAAATTACTTCTAAAACTTCATACAATATATCCTGATCATGGTTTTTATAATCAAGTAGTTTGGGGAAAGTAGACATTTCACAGAGGTTAATTTTTCTTGAGTAGTGCAAATTAGTTAGAAGAAAAACTAAATTACACCAGAATATAAAAGATGTGTTTCTCAGGAATGGTGCCAGTTAGATTGAGCCCAATAAACCTCTTCTTTTTAAGGATTGAAACATTTGGGATTTTGAATGCAAATAATGAGAAGAAAAGTAAGAATTCACATCTATGATGTATATAGTTCTGTGAAGGAGGCTGAATATTGTGAATTATGTAATCGTGACTTCTTAAAGGGTGTTTAGCCCAAGAGGAAATTCCCATGTTTCTAATTCAGAATTTTAAACATTTTTAATCACTATTCTGGAAACACCCAAACTTAATGTAAATAAGATATTTTTACCCTAACTGAAATAAACTGATCTTTCCCTTCTAAAAGTGATCACATTTGCCTTTTTTTCTAAATCAGAGTTACAAACTCAGTTGAAAAAAAAGCTATAAAACCACATGCATCTAGGCAATGACAGATTGGGTGGAGCAACGCTCATAATCTCTTCCTGAGTGTGTTCTTGCTGTCTAAATCAAGGCCATGGGTGCCAACAGGCATATTCCACCTGGGATCTCACAACACTGCTGGGTTTTTCTTACCCCCAGCACTGCCATAATCAGAGAAGTTCTGCAATCATAATTTACATATATAATGCAATGCAATATAATGCAAAAGAAAAATTCCAGCACGTTCTTTAGATTTGAATTGCCTTTTTGATGCTAGAAGCGATGCGTGCACACCTTTTTCGTTGCTGTAAGGGACAGGGATATGATTAAAACGCTGTGGTTGGTGGCTAATTCAGTCAGATGGTGTCGCTTACACGTAGTCTTGCTCCTGGACTGGCATTTTTTCCTGGCAGACATCTCTCATGTTTATCTTCAGTTCTATACAGAAATACTATCTGCTTTAAGTACCCCACTGGATCTCCCAATTGAGACTGTATCTCTTCTCTTGGTTGTATTTTCTCTAACACTTTGGTGAGAATAAGGAGGTTGTAATAAATGGCAGTTAGGAATTAAGGCCCATGCCTGTATCACCTCAAGCAGTGATTATACATAAATTCTCTTTTTCTACAATCCTATAGGTAAATTGGGGAATCTACCATGGTCTTTGCAGTAGAGCAGTTGGAAAAACTATCCATTTCAATGTGAAAATAAAATCATTTTACAAGCAACAGAAACAATTCTAATTTCATAAAGAAACTAGAGTCACTGCACACAGACATACAACTAATGCTGCAATCCACTTGGAAACTTTAACTATGGGTACTTCTTTGCTTATAAATTTTATTTAAATTGGAAAAAATCTTATTTTACATATAATAAAATCTTATTTTACCCAGTTCCTTTTCCCTCCCATCCTCCCATGCTCCCCACCAACCCCCCATTCACTCCCCAGGGAGAGCGAAGCCTTCCATGAGGGATCATGAAAGTCTGTCAAGTCATTTGGAGCAGACCCCAGGCCCTCCCCCATGTGTCTAGACTGAGAGAGTATCCCTCTGTAGGGAATGGGCTCCCAAAGTCCAATCATGCACTAGGGATAAATACTGGTTCCACTGCCAAAGGCCCTATAGACTTCCCAGGCCTCCTAGCTGATACTCACGTTCAGGGGACCTAGATAGGTCCGATGTTGTTCTCACTGTGGGTACTTCTGAAGTTAGAGATGTGAAAACAGAATCGGAGACAGGAAACACAAGTGGCCAAGATCACAGAGATGGCAAACAAATTTCATTTCCACCTAAGCATTTTACAGCTAGGATAAGGCCTGAAGGCTGGGTATGATAGCTCAACAAGAAGCAAACGGAGCGTATAGGTAGATTAGGTGCAGTCAGAAGCCCCTCCATTAAATGGAAGCCACACAGACCCACAGAACCTCAATGTAATACTCCACAGAAGATGCAAGAATTGCAATGCCTCCAGAGGAATTTCCTAGGCTTCTTAAACACATCCTGAAACTAGAGCCAACCTTCTAGGAAAGTTTATATGGGCTACCAAGTTCCAAGAATCTGTGCATAGGAAGAGAAGATGAATTCAAGGAAGTTCTGAGATATCCCTCCAAATGGAAAAGTTAAAGGATGCCTACCTCTTCTAATCATCCACTCTCAGTAGCCTCCTCTGCAGCCGACCCCTCTTGGAAATGTGTGAAGAGCAAAGAGTCCACACACACACCATTTGTATTCCACACCAGTAGGTCTGTAGTATTGTGTGCTGCCTTCATTCTAATCATCATGCTTTTGCAGACTGAGAGAGGCAAGCTATAATTTGGAAATGGCTACTGTTATGTTTGTTTGATTGTGTGCTCCCCTTTGGTTTTGTTTTAGTGACGTGAGCATACTGCAAAATGCCTATGTATTATAGAAAATTTTTAAAGCACTCATTAAAGAATAATTCAAATGTTACATTCTTTGTCTGATTAAAAGACTTTTTATCACATCTGTATTGTCTCTGTCAATGTGCTCCTAAAGATTGTCCCAAACAAAACTTAGAGGCACTGAAAGAGAAAACAGAGCCCTAAATTGTTAAGATAAGAAAGCATCAATACTTGGAATCAAATGCTGGAATGGCAATTGGAAGAGGGGGGTGACTCCCCTCCCTGGAGCTTTTTACAGCGAAAATCATGAGAATAAAGAGACAGCTATAGATTATGAGAATTGCTGAAGACAAGAAAAATCATGAGAATAAAGAGACAGCTATAGATTATGAGAATCACTGAAGACAAGATTTTGGCAGAGGTCTTCTGCCTCCATGCTTATGCATGGTTTGTATCCACAGACTTATGACTTATAGCAGTTTCAAATACACTCAAAATATTTTCATATGATTAATTGACATTTTTAGACTGTGAAGCTTTAGAATATTATAAAACAAGTATCCTAAGGATGTATTAGAATATTGGACCTGGAAAAGAGCAAGCACATGAACACTCACAATTATATTATACATTACAAATTCTTATTAGACCCAAGGGCTACAAATGTCCTCCTATGGATTCACAAACCCTTCCCCGAGTCATTTGCTTTACTTGATAATGGTCAATACTTTGACACTATTTTATCTCATACAATATTACTTCTACCTTCAAAATAAATCAACTGTTTACCATTACCAGAACTACCCAGCATCTACTACAAAGCCTCAAATGTAATTTATACACACAGTTTTGAAACTGAGTTTCCATCCCCTATCAGCTTATATCAATGTACTACTCTTTGTTCAACTTCTTTTTCTAATAGCATGCCATTAATACTGAAAAAGAAAATCACATCAGTAACCAATAACAAAATTTTGTATGATTAGAAGGATTATTATATCCAACTGTGGAACTGCATGGATGGCAGGAACACAAATCAACCTCTATTTCAAAAGTCTTGAAATGTATTTTGTTTGTCACTATATAAAGTGGTTGTCTGGGAGACATGGCTTAAGATGTATAAGGAAGACTTGCATCTAAAACTATCTCTCCCATCTGCTGAAAATTCTTCATTTTACTTCAGCAAAATCCAAGAAATTTATTCCTTCAAGTTACAAAAATTTAACAAAATACAAATGCTAAAAGGAAGATATCAGCCAATCCTATAAAGCATTTCCAGTTTCAAATACATTAAATTGATTGCATAACCCAACTAAGAATTAGTTGAGATCTAATGCATATGGGACTCCTTAAGAAGTAAGGACTGGATGGGGACATGTTTTTGTTATAAAAAGTAAAGGAGGGATGGTTTGGAAGCTTTGGAAAGGGAACATCCAGACACATGAGGAATCAATGAAAAAAAAGTAATCATAAAGACAAATGTCATTTGCCTCATAACTTTGACAAAACCCGATCCTTCCTTCACCATGGCCAAGAAGAACAAAAGCAAGTCTTTGACTTCCTGGAGATCGGCTTAGTCCTTGATGCTTCCAAGTCACTGAGCACTTCAAAACCAGCTTTGAGGCTAAACATTTACATAGACCTGGGGTGCTTTAGTAATTACTTCAACCTGAGAAAATGGAACTTTTCAGTACAAAAATTGAACTGCGGGAATGAATGGCCGTGAGAAAGGAAAAAATTAGGAAGTTGGTTAGTAGTTGAAGGCAGAGAAGCAAAATCTCTACACCCGTGGTTCTCAACCAGGATAATTTTGTGTGCCACAGATCATTTGGCAAATTGGCAGGTATCTTTGGCTATCCAAAGTGGGAGAGAGAATGCATCTAACATCCAGAGAATGGGGGCAGTGATCTTACTTCACGTTCTGCAACGCACAGTCTCCCATACTAAAGAAATCCCAGTGCCAGCACTTTTTGAAGTTGAGACTAATTTTACACAAAAGGTAAAACATGATTGCAGGAGCAACCAAGAAATAATCTTGTTTGATTTGCACGGTCACAAAGCAGACCTATGTTTTACCAAAAAATTTATTACAACACACCTGATGTAAGGGGGAAGTCTGGGTGCTATTCAAAGCTTCAGCCCAAAATGAACAAGGCCCACTGGTACCCAAATATGCAAAGCTGAGTTCACAGCTGTAGAGACAGCTACATCCTGACTTAGAAATAAGCAGCAGCTCTTCTAAGAGTTTCAGAGTTTGACACCACCCTGTGAAGTATGTCAAGTATAAATGGATATGGAGGATGGTAGTGATGATGATGGAGATCAAGACGATGGTGGTAGTAACAGAATATTGCACTAGTTTCAAATATCCTCTAATTTTAAATAAAAACATGCTAAATACATAATGTGCCAAGTAGTATGTGCTCATTGCAAACTATGCATTTTATATTAAAAAAAAGAAAGTGGATAAAATAATCAGTCATCAAGAAAAGCCAAATTTAGGATCAAACCTAGGTGTACCTGGTTGAAAAAAATCTTGTTTTGAATACCATATAATGCAAGCATAATGGCAGAAGATATTGATCTAAGAGAAATAAAGAAAAAAATCACCAACATTCATCCACTTGTCATTCCTTAGGCATTTGAGTACCTCCCATTAGCGCAGGACACTTTTATCTTAGAGAAGAAACCATTCAGTGAGACGGAGAATGTCCAGATGGGAATCTATTATCATACTCTAGTCAATCCCTGCAGTCCACAAGGACAAGAAAAAATAGACGTGTCCTCTAGGCACAATACAGCTGTGGTTTAATCAATTGTTGAATCCTCTGTTAAAAGCCAAAAGGTAGATTCCCTCTCCCATCTCCCTCTGTTTCTCCAATTTCTCTCCCCCTCCCTTTCTCTCATTCTTTCTCTCTCTCTCTCTCCCACTTCCTCCTTCTTTTCCCTTCCCTGTCTCCCCATCCTATCTGAAAGCCTGACAAAATTGAGTGATAGATTTATGGACAAGATTTGAGGCCCTAGGAACCCAAACTTTAAGTTACTAAAAATCATGAGGGGAACTGAAATATCTCTAAATGATCAGCAGACTGTGGAAGCAGTAGCCTAGCAAGTGAACTAACCCTCTCACATTACCCATTTCCTCACCTACTGAATGAGAAGGAGAGCTTCCCCTGCCTACCTTACAGTACTGCAATAGATAATGCATTGAGAGGACTTGGTAAGTTGTCAAGATTGACCCTGGTCTTGGTATCTCATTTTATCCACCTGTACCTATTATAGGTCAAATATTTTGTAATAAACGTGGTTGGTTAGTAGAAAGACACCATACCATCCCTTTTCCATGCCTGTCACCAAGTACCACTCACAAAACCCAAAGGCTATGATCTCTGTAAAGATGGGGCTTGATTTTCCTCTTGCTCCATTTCCATATTTATTATCATTTTATAAACACAGAATCAAATAGCTGATTTGCAGTCAGACCATGTCATGTTTCATACTTAAGTACAATTCACTTAGGGATATCCCTACTCCCACCCCAGGTGTATGTGTGTACTTCTTACTTTGTTATATTTAGGACTTCTGTCTGTAGCCTGTAATGGGGAAGGGGCCATGCTGCCTTCCCTATGACACCACTTAAACAGTGCCACTTTTCCTGTAGAAAAGTGTATCTGAAACTAACCCATACATTTCCACTGGGGTGCAAAGGTTCAGAATGCAGATGCTATCAAAGAACCAAGTATGGTCAAATGGACTGGAGATGGGTTTAGAGAAATTGCAGTGACCTTTCAAAATGAAAAGGAATGTTTTTCATCCTGGAGTTAGGAATAGAATCCTTATCCTGGAGCCATTCCAACTCCTCCCCTCCACCTTCAGCATGACCTTCAAACAGTTCAATATGCTGCCAGTACTGCTATAGCACATATATGTAGCATATGCATTATAAAATAGTCCCATCTGATTCTTGCATTAGAAAACAACTTAAGCATTATCAGATATCCCACTAGTTCATATGCAAATTGATCTTTGATTAACACCCAGGTGAACAAAGAAAAATGCACAAAGGCATGCCGCTGGACTAAGCCACATCAGAGCCCCAAATATAAAGACACAAGCACCTAGTTCAGCATCCACCATCCTTGTTGACTTCTGCATTATGAGTCAGATCCTTAGCAATTACTGTTACAATCTTCACTCAATTTAGATCACCCCAACCTCTTCACAATAATCCCCAAGCTAGACTCTGACTGAAGTCAAGTCCCTCTTCAGATCTTTTGCAAGTTAATGCTGCACATTCAACACTGTACTGGCACAATCCTTCATCTTTTACCATGTACCTGTGTTGCCATGGTTATTAGGTTCCTACTCTTCACCTCTCCACCTTAGTCGTCACTGGCAAACTTTTTGTTTTATCTTTGAAATTCTTTTCCCCATATATCATGGTTTTATGTTATTATTGTGTCATTTTCTCCAGGGCAATGCTGTAATTGTGATTTTTTTTCAGGAATGAAGCCAGGAAATTGACTACATCTTGTACTATTGCATGCATACTCTTTTAATTTTTCATTACATCTAGTTTTATTTAGCACACAAAGCAATGAGTTTCATTGTGGCATTTGCATATATACACACCGCTACACTTTGTTTTTGCTCATCCACACACCGCACTATTCTTTTACACCCTCCACCATCTAGCTGTTCCCTGAGTCCTTCAGGATGAGGATTCCAGTGCTATCTCCATAGCTTGAACTACATATGAGAAAAAATAGTTGCAGTATGTTTCTCAGTCTGGCTTATTTCTCTTAACATAATGATCTCAAATTCTATTTTCCTGAAAATGTCTTGATCTCATGTTCCTTTAAACAAAATTCCACTGTACCACATCTTCTTTACCTATTAATTGATGGATGAACATCTATACTAGTTCCATTTATTAAATATAATGTATAGTTTTGCAATAAATATGGGTGTGCCAATATCTCTTTGGTTATGTTGGCTTAGAGATCTTTTGACATACACCTAGGAAGATGACAACCTGCAGTTTTGCATAATCAAATGAAATTGTCCTTGTTAGCTAAAGTTATTCTTTGCCTGTTAAGCCTGTGTCCAACCTCTTCCCCAAGTTAAATCCTACTTTGACTTCTAGCCTATTCAAAACTAATCCTGAGCCCCCACAGAGGCACACATATAGAACTTTCTTACCTTCACTTAGCCCGTTGCACAGAAAGTATGCCTTAATAAAGCTATCTCCACCTCAGAAGCAATAGCCCATTGTACATTTGAGAACACTCTGAGCATAACACAGTGTAGGTATCTAGTAAGTACTGAGAACAATGGAACAGGAAAAGGAATTCTTAACAGCCTATTTATAGCCTTACAATTCAGCAACATGGATGAAAGGAGAAAAAAATTAAGAAAGGGGGTTGTGGAGGAAAACCACCACAGAAAGCAAGCTGAGTGTGTTCAGATGAAGACAATACATGCAAAATTTGGGGCCTCAAGGTCCACAACAAAGAAAAGAATTATATTAACATTTAAGGGTAAAGTATATGAAAACAAATTTTAATAACTGGATTTCATGTATAAAGAACAAGACTGTATCACACCTACAAAATAAAAGTCAACCAAAAGGCTGATATTCAAGCATCCCTAAGTACAGACCAAAATGAGACATAATGTAAAGTTTTTTTTTTAGTTCGGGCAACTTACATCATGTGCCAGACTGGCATTCAAAGTTTACCATACATTTAGAAACCACATATATCAGAACACTAAGAAAAGGATCTAGGTGAGAGACTTCGAAGAACTTTTATAGGGATGGAATTCACAGTAGAATATCACCAAATGAGGGGAGGAGTAGCTTAATGCTCAAGTCTTAACCTAGCATGTCCAAGACCCTGGGTTTAATTCCAAGCATTAAAAATAAAGCACAAAATAAAAGATTATCTTTATTGTTGCTTTGGCTGCTGCATACTGCTGCATACATGTGCAAGGCAACGATTATCCTTGAGGCTTGGATGTACTCAACTACTGGTATGCCAACTCTAAGTGAAGGCCAAATAGAAATTAAATTAAATCTATTAATTCTTTCATTTCACTGGTGAAAAGGTATCATCCTCCAGTTGGTAACAAATGAATCAGGGAGAAATAAAAAGACAGAAAAGAATCACAAAACAGATACATAAATAAAGGGAGAGTCTTGGTTCACAAAACTAAAGAAAGTGCGGGCTAAGAGAAAAAGGCACTCCTGGTAACATCAAGTAAACAAATAGATCCCATAGAGGAGAGTGAAAAGAAAAACAAAACCAGAAAGACTCTGCCAAATAGTTTTACTTATAAAACATGGTTAAGAGTGAGAAGGGCTGCCACATGCAACCGCCAGACTATAAAGTAGCAGGTGTAATTTTAATTAACTTGTGTGATTATTAACTGTTGCAGACAAGTGAAATATTTCAGCAGGGGAAAATTCTCCCTAGGATAAGGATTGAAAAAAGCATAGGTGGAGACAGAACAGAAATTGTTATTGGCCAGGTTTTCTTTGATTTATATATCTGGGGCCCTTGGCCAACCACTCCTCAATGGCTATGCAGACCCTAATCAGATTTGTGTCTGGCATTCGCTTTGATGCCACATAATTGGGAATTGTGCTTTAGTGATATCTCTGATTTTTTGCGCACTTTTCCTTTTCTTTTTTAAGTATTGTTTTGATTCTTTGTGGATTTCACATCATGCAACCTGATTCCCCTCATCTCCCTATCTCCTCGATTCCACTCTCTGCCCTCGTGACCTCCCCCACAAAATAAAACATTTAAAAGTAAAACCAAAAACAAACAAAGCCTCATCCTGGAAGCTGTAGTGTGGGCAAGTGAGTACTCCTTTTCCCCTTTAGTCCATATATCTTTACTTGTAGGTGTTCATTGCAATGAGTCATTGGTGTAGTTCAAGGCTTCTGGTTTCTCCTACACTATGGATACTGGGCCTCACTGAGATTCCTCTTGGATATCCTATTGTCCTGTGTCATAGAAATCTTGTATCTTTGGATCTGCTTGTGTGGTCCCTATACATACCCCAGCAGTTCATAGATGTGGTGGATGTTAGAGTGGGCCAACTCATAGTTCTGGGCCTGGGTGATAGTTGGGTTGGTCAGCCCACCAGCTCTCTCTCATTGTCACCATCCAGGCAAGCTCTCCAGTACTGCCCTACCTAGCTCACCCATGGGCCAGTTTTTCTGTTCTCACATCCACAGATCTAGCTCACTGCACTCACCAGAGGCAGCTCTACTATTTTGCCAAAGTGATGTGCAGGGCCCTCTCTCCCAACATCTGCAGGTAATTAGGGGCAGGGCCAGTGCTTCCATTCTCACGCCCCTAAGGCCAGCTTTCTGCCTACTGCAGTTGGCAAGGCGCCAGGGGTTGGAGGGCATGTTTCCCTCACCCATGCCATCACATAGCACACAAGAGAAGGCCATCAGCTACTCTCTTCCTCTTACATCCACAGGACCAACTCACCTGTGCAGACAAGGGGTTGGGTAGGGTCCATGCCAACTTAATATATACTGGGATATAGGCCTTTACAATAAATGAGAAAGAAATAGGCACTCAAAAGAAACTGCATTCCCAATTTTGAGTTTTGACCTTTCATGTGTTAGCAATATTTATTAAGATGCTCCCATAGCCTCTTGAATCCCAGGCTGATGCCTGGGAATCCAACATGGGACAGATCAAGACCCCCTGAATGTGGGTGTCAGTGAGGAGGCCTAGGTAATCTATTGAGCCTTGGGCAGTAGATCAGTATTCATCCCGAGTATACACATGGACTTTGGTCTCCCATCCAACAATGTGAGATGTATTCTCACCCTGAACTCTTGGGGGAGGGTCTGGGCCCTGCCCTGGATGAAATGACAGACTGTGGACACCCCATGGAGGGGCTCACCCTTCCTGTGGAAATGAGGGGATATTGGGGGTTTGGAGGGAGGGTACAGGAGGAGGGGAGGGAAACAGAGAAGGACCTGGAACTGACTTGTGAAGCAACCTTATTTCTAATCTAAATATAAACTTAAAAATACATAATAAAAAGAAAAAAGAAATAAAGAAATAAACCTGGAAAGATTTTTTTAAAAAGATGCTCCCATAGCATGCTGAGACACATAGAAAGCCCCTAACAAGCCTACAGAAAATGAGAGGAAACATCTGATTCCTCCCAGACATGCCCTTTTGACATTATGGCACAGCACTGTCATCTACAAGCAGAAATATGTCCCAGTGTTTTAAATAACTTCAAGCTTTTGCACTGGGTCACAATCATGGCTGTTCCTAGACAATCTCTGTCAAGGTGATGCTGTGTCATTAAGTTATCACACTTGCTTAGTTATGTATATGATATGCATTTTCATCTCATGATATTTTCAACTTAAGCTGAGTTTATCATCATGTACCCCAGCATAAGCCACATAACATTTGTAAACAGTTTGATTCTTAGAGCAAATAATTTTGCCACCACCTGACATGGGAGAAAACCGAACCACAAAGAAGTTGAAGAATTCACCAAGGTTACATAGAGCCTAGATTGGAACAGATATTCTGGGTCTCAAGAACCCCTAATTATCCCCAGAAATTAACAGATTGTATTATCTAAATGTATAAAAATATATTTGAAAAATATATTTGGCAAGTGATATGCACAACCAAGATTCATGCTTGCAATGTGAGTCCTGTTGGGTGAATATGGTTCACAGGACAGTGTGCAGCCAAAATGACATTTGCAGTTAATCAGCAATAACCAAGGGACTGCATCCAAAAGACTCACCCCAATTTGCTCAAGGGCTTGGAAAGTGCCATTCACCAGCTAGGAGAGAACAAAATGTACACAAGTACTAGGACCAGTTCCAAGAGGGGAAACAGCATGCCTTATCATTTCTCCAGTGACAACACTTTCCCCCTCTTTGGAAAACTGCTGACCAGTGTTCCCGTCTCTGCCCCTGAGTAATTTAAGTAACAACTTGTCAATAGCCAGAGTTAGCTGGACAGCATGCTACCTCACCTTCATAGTATGAATCCTAGAATAGTACTTGTAGCAACTGCTCTTGCCAAATACTGATGGCAATTCTATTCCTCTGATACAGAGAAAGGGAAGAAAGCTAGGTGCCCAGTGGGCTATGATTCCAAATCCTAAGAATAATTATTTGGAGGTTCAGGGTGCTATAGATGGCACTCCCAGAATCAGAAAGTACAGATTTCGTAAACAGTAGTTAACAACTTATTCAGAAACCCAGAGCTAAAACTAAATATCCATATCATCAAAAGCACAGAAGTCTTTTTTCCTCTACCCTCACATATGTGCCTCAATGTCATTAGCATCTGAAATTCCTATTGCTTCTATGAGAGGTTCTCAACCTGTGGGTCACCTATCACATATCTTGCATATCAGATATCTACATTACAATTCATAACAATAACAAAATTACACAGCTACAAAGTAGCAAGGAAACAACCTTATGGTCGGGGTCACCACCACATGAGGATCTGCATCAAAGGTCACAGTATTAGGAATTTGAGAACCATTGCAGTCATTGCTGCTCAACCAGGGTTACTGTAGGCACCTTTGAAATGCATTCCTATCACCCTTGCCATGGCACATCTCACTGCCAAGTGTGAATGCAGTTCTCCAGTTACTGCTCTCAGCATCACAGGGCTGTGTAAAAACTTACATTAAATAATATGAGCCAAAACCTAGCACATACAAAACGCAAAGCCACCATTTAGGGAGTGAGGAAATGCTGGAGATTGCACCCAGAGCCTTCTGTCTACTTGGTTTGCACCAGAGACATGCACCAATCCATACAGTCACTTGAAGTTCAAAGAAAACATGACCTGGATTAGAATCCACTCTTAAGGAATCTGTAACATCTAAAATGAATTCCAAATCTCCACAACTATTAGTAGAAACAAGGAGAAAGGAGGTGTTCGTCTTGGACTGGCACTCTAGAATGGTTAAGAGAGTTAAGACCAGAAAGGGGGAAACCTGTAAAAACATATTTGACTTATAACTTTCATGCCACATGAAAGGAAAAGACACATTTAGAAACGTATAGTTTGATCATAGATGACATTTTGCCTTGCTTTCTTTCTGCTTTATCAGTATATCTGCATTTTATTCCATAGTTTGTTTCCCTTAAACTGGATACTTTCTCGGAAATCACTAAAATACATATTTAACTGAATTTGGATGTACCATATTTCTCCCCAGTGTATTTGAGAGAAAAGAGCATAAGAAATATTTTTATAGCTCAACAATTTTATTGCCTCAAATGTCCTTTCTCAAATAGACACTTACATATTTTATACTTCTCAATCTGTTCCTTCTCTCTAAGAGCAAAGCCAAATGATTCTCAGATTTCTTGAGCTGACCAGTTACTATCTTAATTGTACATATTGAAGTTTTCAGACACAAAAAATAGAACTTAAAAAGACAGCAAATAGAAAGGGGAAGGTACCACACTGATGGCATGGAATATAAGTTAATAGAGTATGAAAAGAGTTATACTCAGTCATTAGATTCCAGGGGCAGAAATTTTCCAGGGGCCACCCACATTTTATGCATCTGAACTCTCTGGGTTCAAGGTACAGTTCATGATGTAGCCATGCTCAAACAACTTCTTATGCGTCTCTGACCACCATCTCCAGTAACAGATACACTGCAGAACCATCGTGCAGTTCCCTAAAGGCATGGGAGCATTAGGAATTACCGGAATCAAGGACACTTGAGAGGTATTCAATTAATCAAAACTTCTTAAATTCCTAGTATGCACCAGACACTGTGTTGGGTCTTTGGGATATAAACTAAAATGATTCTCATTTACGGATTTCAGACTCTATAAAAGACAGACTCTCCATGAAAGCAGATCCTGTGAAGGCAGCTGAAACAAAGATAAGCAGCCCTGCGGTGAGCGAACTGGTACAGGAAAGGTGTGGTCAGGGTCCGAATACTCCAAAGGAAGACTGACTCCATGGAAATTACGAGCGCACACATGTTTGTACCTTTCCAAGTGCTGGGGACTATGTGGCAGGGATGGAGAAAGGAGAAGGGAAGGCGTGATAAGAACTAAAATGCAAAGTAAGAAAGAGTATGCAAAGCAGTTGAATGTGAGGAAGGCAGAAATTTCTGAGGCAAGAGAGGTAAGAAGACCACAAAGGGATAAATCTGGGAGTGAAAGGTCTCTGTGACATATTAGAAAACTTGACTCTTACCGCTGCAAAGAGTTGCAGCTTTCGTTCAAGAAATGGTCATAATTGTTGCTTGCCAATTGACTGGTTCATACTGTACAACTTCTGAATACATCATTGCCACACAAGGTCAATAAGTAACTTCACTCCAGAGAAAGGTGAGGGGTAGCACAGACTTTATAAGGTACACAAAGCCCAAGTTCAGAATGTGAGCATTTCACATAATGAGCAGAATCTTGACTGAGTTCACAGGGTTCACCAGAGAAGACAGAACCCTGGGTCTGTAAAAAGATGTAAGGCAGTAATTAGGCCTTTTCCCAATCGCCCATGGCATTGTGTGTTGCTAATTCAATGGTATTACACAATTTACAACTATGGAACAGATCCCTTAAAAAGCATTCATGTCTTGTGGCATAGTAACCCCACATCTATACAAACAGCCCCAAGAATAATCTAAAACTCATGAGCATGTTTACACACAAAGATCTTCACCTCTGCAATTCCAAAGCAGCAATCTTTAAAAGAAATAGCCAACAACAGGGAAATAACTGAACAAACTGGGCTGGATTATCCACTCAACTTTATGCATTCATTATGAAGTCATTATAAGGTCTCATGCTCTACCAACTGAGCTAGCAGGGCACATATGAGGATGAGCCTAGTGAAAACTCCTAGTAATGGAGGATGCAGAGCCTCAACTGGCCATGTTCTGTAATCAAGCTAGGCTCCCAGTGGTGGGGATGGGAAAACAACACAACCACAAAATCTATGACCCACAACCTTTCCTGCCTGCAAGATGTTCTGTGGCAATGGTGACTCAGAGCCTGTTGGAGCAGCCAACCAATGACTGGTCTAACCTGAGGCTCACACTATGAGAGGCAGCCCATGCCCAATACCACCCAGATGGCCAGGATCCAGCAGCTGGATGGCCCAGAGACTGACCAAAAAGAAGTCAGTAAAATGATTCCTAATTATATTCCGCTATACTCTTAGAATTAGTGCCTAGCACAGTCATCATCAGAGAGACTTCCTCCAGCAACTTATGGATACATATGCACAGACCCACAGCCAGACATGAGGCAGAGCTCAGAGAACTCCACGGCAGAGGGGGAGGAAGGCTCATAGGAGCCACAGGGTCAAAGACACCAGGAGAACACAGCCCACAGAATCAACTAAGCAGGGCTCACAGATGTAAGCAACAAACACAGACCCTGTATGGGTTTACAGCAGGCCCTCTGCATGCATGCTGTGATTCTTCAGCTTGGGGTTTCTGTTTAACTCCTAACAATCCGAGTTGGGTGTCTCAGACTCTTCTGCCTGCCTGTGGGACTCTTTTCCTCCTGCGGGGTTGCCTTGTCCATACTTGATACCAAGGTTTATGACTAATCTTATCGCAAAATCCCCAAAGTGAAACTATCTGGAAACTTTAAAAAGTAAAGAAAAGCATTTACTTTTTAAGTTCTTCAAAAATCACTTAGGAATAGAAACTAAAATGTGCAGAATAACTGATGATATAGATCACTTCTAGATTTAGGTTTTTCTTTACTCCTGTATGTCCCTGTTTGACCCATCAGTGGTCCCAAGTTCAAGAAGGACATATTGGGTGAAGACACCAAAATGATTCCTGCCTGGGCGATTTGGAAACTGAACTTCTACGGAACAAAGCAATAGAGGGAATGACTCCTTTCCTCCCTCGCTCTTTGTTCTCTCAGGCCTGCTCAGGGGTCCTTTTCCTTCACAAAGCTGTGCTACTGCTGTAGCTGTGACAGAGACATTTAAAATCTAAGAAAAATCACATCCCTGAATCAATGGACCCAGGAAAATGAATCCAAAAGGATGAGGAACGTGAGGGCTTCAGCTTCTCTCTGGCTTCAGTCCTGCTCTCTGCCCGGCCAGGAACCCATGCACACTAGGTGTTTCCACTATCTGAGCACTACCCAAGAGCAAGAGACTGCCTTCCTTTAAGGCTAAAGACCAGGGCAGTACCCTGTAAGTCAGAATGTAAGGGAATGGGGGCAGGGGAGCATAGAGGAAGAACTAGGAGGGAAACCTCCAAAGCAGTGTATGAAGTAATCCATGTTCCACCCACACCCCAACATGAAATTGTATTGCAGACACAGAGAAAACCAGCAAAGGCTTCAATCAAAACCACCGGCCAAACGCAAGGAGATCCAGTGGGGAACAAAAAGGACCTAAAACAGCAAAGAGTGAAAACAGAACTGATGCTCGGCAAACCACACAGAGAAGTGCTGTGAGCCTGAATGGTTTGATTGCAGTGGGGAAAGAGGGGTGTTATTTGTAGAAATACTGTATACATATATATACACATATGCATGTCCTCCAGAGGATTTTTAACAAGATTCAGAGTCTCAAGTAATATTCAAAAAGTTCAAGATATAACCCAAACTTATTCAACAAGAACCACAACTCACAAAGAAAACAACACACAAAAGTTAATCCCAAGATGACCTCCCTATAACTAACAAGGGCCTGAAAGCAAAAGTTACAGTAATGGTGCATCTTTGTATGCACATACATAGGTGTGTATGTGTGTGTGTGTGTGTGTGTGTGTGTGTGCTGTGTCTATGTGTGTGTGTGTGTGTGGTGTGTCTATGTGTGTGTGTGGTGTGTATGTGTGTGGTGTGTAAGCAAAAGGAACCTCTTGTGATTATCAAAAATCAATAAAATTATATGTATATATATATACATTTAACAAAAATACATAAGTCAAAAATTAGTAAAACAATAGAAGTAAGTATGTAAGGCCCAATAATACTCAGGGACATCAACCTTCCTCTACCTCAAAAACTGAGAGGAAGATAGAAGATCACAAAAAGATAGATAAACTAAAGCATAGCACTGAGTATGGGTCTTTTCTTAATTCACTTTCAGCAGAATGATTATTTCTTTCACATATGTATAATTCATGTACCAAAATGTAACACAGGCTGGACCACAAAACTCAAATAAAGTCATGCAAAGTAACACTCTGTAAAACATATTTTCTGCCTACTTCACAAGAAAACTAAAAGTCAGCACTAGTTACCTGCAAATGCCCAGGTTATTTCCTTATCTCCAAATATGTAGAAACCAAACAGCACATCCCAAAATAATCCACAGGGCAAACACAAATTGTCCAAGGAGATTTGACTATATTTTGAATTAAATGAAAACCAAATAATATTATAATAAATGAAAACTAGTTAAAAATGCAGAGTAAGTTAACAGCACTAAACATACACATGATGAAAAAGATCACAAATCAATTAAGGTAGAGTATTCTACCTTAAGAAAGTACAAAACACACGCCCAGGTATTCAATCATCTAATTTCAGTGCTCAACAATCACACATAACCTTCTAGGAAAGCAAAGGAACAAAATATATATGCTAGTGTGACTGGACTAAAGCTGCCTTAACATAAAGCCCTCCTGCGAGCTGAGCCTGATTCTGTGAACAGTTCATTCTTGCTTACCCTCCGACAGGGAAAGCCAAGTTAAGAAAACATTTCAATAAAGGAGTGACTTTTCATCTCTAATGGAAACAAGAATTCCAACTCACTGCCTGGTGCTCTGAATTCACTAAGAATCGGAAGGGGCAGTCAAGGTCAACAGAAGTCTACCAAAGCATGCCTCACCACGGAAATCCTGCTGCAAGCATTACCTGAGGTAACAGGCCTAGGGAACTTTATCTGCTTCCCACACACATTCATAAGCCTTTGAAATAAAATATGTATACGCATACAGAGTACAAAGGTGATCACGACAGCATGAGATAAATACATTATAAAACAGAGGCCTGCAATACATCTTGAATTAATTTAATTTGTTCTTTGACAGTTTCATACATGTATATGGTATATTCAGTTTACTCTCACTCCCTTACTCTTCCAACACCCTCCTGTTTCTGTTTCTCTTCCCTTCTGTTTCTCTTCCTGTTTGTTTTGTTTTATGATCCTCTGAGTTTAACCAGGGCATCTGTATGACATGAGAACAGTGCAAGTAGCAAGATATAGCACATGCTAGGCCACAAAGCATGACCAAAGTCATCTACAAAGAACATTTTCTGACTATAGCACAAGAAAACTAAAAGCCAGTACCTGGTAATCTGTAGATTTATCCAAATTTAGGGGTTATCCAATGGAGCATGGCAGGCTCAGCCGTAGGTACACACCTCAAGACAGTGACTGCCCCCTCCCAGAATCTATCAATAGTCAATTAAAATAGTAAACATATATCCATGCAATAACAGTTAATAAAAAAAGGCCATGAATTTAAAAAAAGAGTGGAGAGGAGTTATATAGGAGAATTTCAAGGGTTAGGGAGAAATGTTGTAATTAAATTACTTACAATCTGTTTTTTTTCAAATTGAAACCTTTATTTGATGAAGTACTAATGAAAGATCATTCAGTTAATCAACATCAAGTTGTAACTAAGACACTTCAATGCAATGGCCTTTCATAGTACCTCCTTCCCCTCCCTATTCCACGGAATAGCTATTCATTTATTAATGTTCTACGTGGTGTGTTGTCCTGGTGTGTGTTGGTGAGGGAGGGAGACACAGATCAGAAGGACAGCCATTCAAAGTCCAAAATAAAAAGAATAAATTGTGAAGAAACACAATGGCCCACCCTTGGGCAACAACATCTACATGATACTGATGCAGAAACCCTGGAGCATCTCTACAGAAAGGAAAAACAAATTCAAAGCAAGCCCACAGAACCAGCCAAGCAGGTGTACACCGATTTCTGCAGTATTATGAACTAACACAGTACATCCACTTCCCTGATTCATCAAAATAAAAAAAGTCAACCAAGCACACCAATGACCCTGCAGGAAGTTAGGCCTTTGTGTACATTTGTATGTACATAGGAAAAAAGATGCAAACCTCATAGACACTGGCAAAACCCATATCAGCCACCTTTGAGATGTCTTAGTCTTTCTTGGGTTCATCCTCCTTACCAATGCAAGAAAATTTTAACTATTTTGCTAATTGCTCTTGGGATTATTGCAAGAATATCTACAAATACCTACCTGAGTACACAGACCACAGTAAATGAACCAGAAGTATTAGTCCCTTTCTTCATGGTATACCGTGGAATTTAGATCAAATGATGCTGAGGAAGAATCTGATGAAATAAGGATAATGGGAACTAAGGCAACACATAACTGTGCTTTTAGAAGCACATGCTTCGGTGAAGCGTGAAAAGTGAGCCAACTGCCCTGTGTTTCTCCCCTCCAGCCAGCCGCTTTATTCTAGCCCACACAGGGTGCCAAGCAGGTCCTTATCTGACACCTCCTCAGCATCCTGCAGGAAACAGGTCTAGTTCATACTCCTGAGTGCAGCCCCATTGCTGACAGCCCTCACATTGCTGCAGCAGGACTCTGCTGCAGCCTGTCACTCAAGTGAGAGGGAGGGCAACAAGAAATCTTTTTCTAAAGCCTGCTAAATATGCATTAAGTCTCTACCCCTCCTAGTAACTGAATATGCCAATTCAAACCACCAACTGTAGGCACGAAAATATTCAGGGCTCCTCCCCTCCATCATACTCCCCTCCATCCTTCATTCCTTCCTGTCTCCCTCATGCTTTCAGCATGATGTTTTAAGGGTACTATGATGGAAGCATGTACACGCTGATTCATTGCTGGATCATTCTTACCCAAAGAAGAGAGGGTAGAAATGAGTTCTCCCTTAAGATCTTAGTGATTTCTTATCTCCCTTACATTCAGGAATGTGAGTGTCACTCTCGGGTAATATGTGCTTTTACTCATCTATGACTGTGATTACAATTCTGAGACTACACAATTTATTCTCAGAAAGATACTGCTTTTAAATAGCCCTGACCTTAAATTCTAATGGCTTCACAACAAATTCACTGACGTTTTCCAAGATGCTGCTTAAATGTCTAAATCTATTTATCATGTGGAAGTGTCTCAAGACAGTTATAGGCATATAAATAAAGTATCAGAAAACGTTATCCCAAGGTCTCTTATGTTTCAGGGAATTTTTGTATAAATACATTACACCAGATAGAAATGTTGCACGCTACAATAGCTTAAATACAACATGGGCTTTATCAATATGGGGATTAATTACAGCACATACAGCACAGAATGCCATGTTTCACTCCACAGTCTTCTAACACTGGGCTCAGCTTTTAAAAGGCATGGCTACATGCAGTTGCATCATTCCAGTAAACAAGTCTAAGTCTACAATCACGCAAAATGCATCTTAAAACTGCAACATTGTTTTCTCCAAAAATGCAGTCTGATAACATTCCTCCCAATTCACAAAGACAATACTATGGTCATGTCAAATCTCTATAGTGTCAACAGGTTTGTGGTCATAAACACTTGATGAGCTGAATATTGTACCTACCCTTCAATATTGCCTGCAGTGTGACAGGGTCTGATGGTTACCATAGTGATCAGGTGGCAGCTTCTGATTTATTACCCTGTTCCCCAGGACTGTGATGGCTTCCCAGCTATACCTCCAACAGCTATTTGGAATCTGAGAGATACATTGTCGATAAATGTCCACTATCTCAAAGATATACTCAGCAAAACGTAACCTTGGAAAGCAGAGCTTCTGATGTAAATTTACAGCTTTGCCTTCCCCTCAGAATATAAAAGCGTGATTCCAAAGTCATGAAGAAGGGTGACCTCTGCCCTCTGACACAGGAATTCTTCTCCTTGGGGACTGTCATTTACAGAGACACTACCTACTGAATATTTAAGCAGTCTGAAATAGAAAATGAGGTAATGAGTTCTGCCGAGGCTAGCCCAGGCAGCACATTGATTGCAAAAGCAAGCATGCACCAAAGCAATTAGTAAGGCATTTTGTTATGTGGCACTAAATGTTCAACACAGTCAGAAAGTTGTCACCATCAGTCAATAAATTACATCATTTCTGCTCAACTAATTGACATAGTGAATGCCTCCACACAGAAACCTGAAAAGAGCATTTTAGAGAAGAAATTTCACAGCTGGTGTCCATTTGCCAAGCTTCCCAATAAAATGCCAAAGGAAGATGAGCATGTGTTTTAAAAGAATAAAAAAAATACAATACTGACCCAGTTTTTTTCTGATGTTTGCTTCAGGAAATATACCACGCAGAGCATCAGGGATTTATAGCCAGTACAAAGATGTCAGCTGCCACCGCTACACACACTATCATCCAAAAGACGATGACTATCATTTTACTCTGTTTCATTGTTCCTGATTATTCTTTCATTTGACCGAGTGGCAATCAATGCCAAGAGTACACGACCTTCCAAACTCATCAAGATCATAAGCACCACACACTAATTTGTGTATTAGCCAGTCCCAAATGGCTTCAGAGTTATTGATTCTGCCATCTAATTCTCCAACTTTCACAGGAGGGATATTGCTTTTAGGATAAATAAAACTATCTCCACAATCATTTACATGCGGCTCTGGGAACTGCATTCATAGAAAGCTCTGCAAAGCAGGAAAAACGACATAGTGTTTTTACCCCCATTGTAGGTCAGCACAAACGACGACTCATTTTCTCTGTTTTGCTGGCCCAGTATTAAAGCATAACCACAACAAAGGGAGAAATGAGGTTTCTGATTTGTGGGTTCATCAGATCTGTACAAATCCTGTCTATGCAGTGTGTTAATGGGCTCTCCATAAATCACTGCTGACTTAGCCAGAAAGGTGTATAATACCAAGTGTTTGTGTTTTACTGGTAGATGGACCACAAGGGAAGACCAAATAACTCAGAAGATCTCTCATTATCAAACACCTGGGATGCAAACATACATCTCTCATTATCAAACACCTGGAATGCAGACATACACATGAAGCATTGTTTCAGGAACTTCCTTTATAAACCATATGTCCCAGTCAAGCGTGTGGGGGGTGAAGAGAGCAGGGAAACAAGGCAGAAATTGATTGCTTTGAATTAGCTGTTTGATTCTGTACTGGGGGAGGAGGGAATACTTAATACAATACAACCAGCTTGCTCCACCACCACACACAATATGCCCCCTAGCTCTTTATAACAAATGATTACATATAGCAAGTACTGTAATCTATTTAATAGAATCCAATGTGTGTATTCCCACAATTTAGAATTCCCAGATATTTCACAAGAGATCAGGTTAGGATTAACACATTTTCTATTTTAAATCAACATATTAGGAAGATTAATGCCATTAGATTAGATTTTAAAAACAATATCATGTGTCTAGTATTAAGATACCTCAAAGTTACAAAGGAATCTGTGTAAATTTCATAGCAGTCCTCATCTGTACAAACACAAATTAGGCAACTATACCACTCGCAGAGCAGGCTGAACCTTAATTATACAAATAATGAGCAAGTATTCTCATACAAGCTCACACTCACTACAATCCTTAATGCTATAGCACCAGCCCCAACATTCTTAGCATCTGGTCTTTCAAAACCAATTCACATGCATAGACCCTGTCACTAATTTATCATCTCTATCTATGACACTACGTCTATATTTATGACGCAGCCAGAGGTTTTTTTTTTCTCTAAGGACAGAATGGTGGGGAGGAATTTTGTAGCACTTCTTTATCCTTTTTCTCTCCTCACCCCAAATAACCATAGACTTAGTGAAGAAACTGATCAAAACTAAAACAGCAAAAGTCCAAAGTGTGGTTGGAGATAGAGGTCAGAGGTAAGGTATTCAAACACTAAGTTTGATCCAAAGAACTACAAAAACAGGTAGACAGACAAGACCATACCAAATAAGTAAGTCTGAACAATCAAACATCAAATTATGTGACATCTGGATATGATGGCATATTAAAATCCCAAGCTATGCATGATAGATAGTTGAACACCAAAGCTGGATACATAACAAGACCCTGCCTCAAATATGGGGTGGGGGAATGATGTACCACAGTAAAGCTGGAGTGGTCTAGAGAGAGGGGAGTTGGTGAAAGTACAGACACTGGAATAAACCACTAGAACAAGTTAAACAAACCCACATAGAAACAGGACAGGGACTCAGGACACAAGCACAAGCACAATACAATGAAGCATTCTCTCCAACAAATGCTTAAAAATTAACTGGACATCTATATTCGTTTGATCCTCCATAAAGACCTTACACGGCTCAAAAGCTACACAAACTGAACCAGAGGACTCATGGTAAAGGACAAAACTGTAAGAATACTAGAAAATAAGAACTAGATGTCCTAGAGTTTGGCAATGACTTTATGCACATCACTAAAAGCATAAAAGAGCAGAAGAACCAAGAGCTAGACAGACGCCAATTCTTCACTCTCTACTCCATGAAAAGACACTACAATGGAAATGTGGCGTGGAGAACACACTTGCAAAGGATATACTGCACAGAGGATTGTCATTCAAAATGAAAAACAAAGTCCTTAAAACTCCAGAGTAACAAACAACTCAATGAAGAAACAGACTAAAAACCATTGACTACAAATGTGTGCCTAGAAATGTAGCCATTAAATATTTGAAGCATGTCAACATTGCATGGAAACTGTAAAATCTGTAGAGTGAGGAAATTTGGGATTCCCCTGTGGTTATCTGAATGAGAATGGCCCCCACAAGTTCATATATTTGAATTGCTTAAGTCACTATTAGGTAGAACTATTTGGGAAAGATTAGGAGATGTAGTCTTGTTGGAAGACATGCGTCACTGGAGGGTGTGTTTTGGGATTTCAAAAGCCCAAGTAGGCCTCTCTGCCTTGTGTTTGTGATTCAAGATGTAAGCTCTCAGCTACTGCTCAAGCATTGTATCTGATTGCCTGCTGCCATGTTCCCTGCCATGATGGTCTAGAACTCACTCTCTGAAACAGTAAGACCCAAATAAAGTTTTTCTTCTATAAAAAAAGACCTGAGTGGATACTTCAGCAAATAAGATGTCCAGACTGTAAACAAGCATGGGAAAACAGGTTCCACGTTATATTTTGAAAAGGGAGTGCAACCTAAAACATCAACTAGATACCACAGCACACTTGATGAGTGACCAAAACACAAACTATTGATAGCATTGAGCATTGACTAGGAAGTAGATCAACAGAAATTCTACCTCATTACTGACAGGGATGCAAAATGATGCAGCCACTTTGGAAGGTGTTTTTCACAAAAGTAAATACACTCTCATTATATGATACAGTAATTATATACTCTATATCCACAAAAATTAAAAACTTGTATCTATAAAAAATGCACATGGACATTTACAACTACCAAAACCTGGAAGCAACTAAAATGCCTTTCAGTGGGTGAATAAATAAAATGTGATACACCTAAATAATGGGTTACTATTTAGGCCCATGAAGAAATGAGCGACCACACCATGAAAAGATCTGTGAGAAACTGAAATGCCTATTTCCTCCCCCAAAGAGGCCAATCCTAAGAGGTTATATGCTGTACAAGTCCCATTACATGACATTCAAATGGAGAAAGTAAAAATATCAGTGGTTACCAGATGATTCTGTATTTTACTACTATTGTCAATACGGTCTCCATTCATTCAGACTCGCTGAATGCACACTACACTCTACCACCCTGATGGGGAATATTGGTAACGGGAGAGGAAGCATGTGCACAGACAGGGGGTGCGTTAGAAATCCCTGTTCCTTGCACTCAGCCCATTAGCTTCAAATTACTAAATTTAAGAGAAGTATTTTAAAAGGCAAAGTAGACTATAAACCTCCATCCTTTTCCTGAGCTTTAATTCTGAATCAGCTGAATTTCTCCCCACCGAGTCCCAGAGCTACAAATGGAAGGAAAAAAAAGTGTTGACTAAGAAGCCCCTCACCTTCAACACCTTCCCTTTCAGTGTCTCCTGCAAAGTCTCTCCTTTTGCTTTTCTCACCTACACAGCCCACCAGGAGTTAACAACTGGCAGGCAGGCAAAAGGCACTGTGGCCCAGAGGTCAGCAATCTTATTAAATCCCTATGCTGCCAATGGGACTAAGTAATGCCCACATTGCTCAGTGCAAGGCAGGGAGAAAATGATTGAAGAGAAAGAGTTAGAAAAGACAGAGGGGAAATGAAAAAGAATAGGAGCTGAGCGAGAGCCAGTAGTAAAGAAAAAAAAACAAGCAATTCCACACAGATACAGCCCCTACCTCTTTCTAAGAATATACTAATCAAGAAACCATTTGCTGTAATTAAATAATCATTGCAACTGGGAAACTCCTCTAAGACAGAGCACGATCTTGCACTTTTGTAATAGATGCCATTTTTTTTCTGTGAATACACTGCCCACACTCAGAAGCACTGGAATAGTCATCCTTTGGCATTTTTGTAGGCAAGTGCTAAAATTCTTCAAGTATGGAACATATTGGCTTTTATTTTTATAATGGCAATGTTCCAAGAGAGAATGAACTCTGTCATTTTAATGAATGTGAATTGGGCTGGAACAAATACACATGATACAACTTCTCATTTTTAATCTCATTTGTATATGTTAAATACACAACCAGATAATCTTTCCAGCATTAAATACCAGCTCTGCTATTGGAAGTTTATGTCCATACTGGTTGTAATTGTTTAACTATTGACCATTTTCAAACACTGTTAAGTTGAAGAAAAGCTTAGGTTAAGAAAATCATTTGCTTCATAATGTATATATTTCTTATTTTCAGAAAGGGCTTCTATGATTATAGCCACATATGGTCAGATTCTGTGTTCATATCATGTAATGAAAGAAATGATCAATCAAAAGATACCAAGATGGTAAGAATGTAGTATCTGAAAAGTAGTTCAAGATGTGTGGTCATCAAACCTGGCTATCAACTCAATTCAAGAAAGGAATATATATATACATACATATGTGTGTGTGTGTGTGTGTGTGTGTGTGAGAGAGAGAGAGAGAGAGAGAGAGAGAGAGAGAGAGAGAGAGAAAGAGAAGCTGTTGTTTTACTTCTTTGACTTTTTGAGGGGGTATCACCCAGTTCTCAAATAAATCACACAAAGAGGCTTATTACTACTTATAAATGCCCAGCCTTCACTTGACTTGTTTCTAGTCAACTTTTCTTAATTTTAAATTATCCCAACTACCTTTTTCCTTTGGACTTTTTCCTTTCCTTACTTCTGTATATCTTACCTTCACTCCATGGCTGGCTGGGGCGCTGGCCCCTGAATTCCTCCTCTTTGTTCTGTCTTGCTCCTTCTCCAGATTTCTCCTCCTATTTATCCTCTCCACCTGACAGCCCTGCCTATCCTTGCTCCTGCCTCATTATTGGCCGTTCAGGTCTTTATTAGACCATCAGGTGTTTTAGACAGGGAAAGAATCACAGCTTCACAGAGCTAAACAAATGCAGCATAAACAAAAGCAACACATCTTTACATCATTAAACAAAAGTTCCTCAGCATAAACAAAAGTAACACATCTTAAAATAATATATTAAACATATTACAATAATATATCCTTGATAACAGAGATATTTAAGTGGTCATTCTCTAGGATTAATTAGCAACCCAGTTTCTTGTTGCAATGCCAAACCATCTACAACAAAACTTAAGTAACTAGCATTTATTTCCTTTCTTCCAAAAATATGGGTTTAATTAAACAGAGCTCAGCAAATGAACTAAGAAAATACTCTAGACCTTCAATATAGCACCAAGTGCAGTTTAAATACTTCATTTCCTTTTCCCTTTCCTTCTCCTAATCTCAGGGCCATTTTTTCCTGGCAGACAAGATGAAACAGAAACAGACTGAGTAAATACAATAGAAAAAATTGGTTCTGATCTCTCAAATCAATGAGCCACTTTGTTGCCCCCTCAGCAAACATCACAGATCATTCTGATATAATTTCCCACCGTTCCTTTATAAACAGGCATCTAGGCAACAGGCTAAGAAGGAAGCGCTTATGGATTACATCTCTTCTCTCGGTGTTACCATCATATACGCCCTGCGACCGCATCTAAACCAATGTTTTTACTTATTACCATGTACACGATACTTACACAACCACTCTAAGTAGAAAAGCTGAACGAGATCATTTTAAATTCCCTTTCAAACTTTTAAGTTTATGCAACTTGGAGATTAATATGCAAACTGTAAGTACCATACCAAATGCAAAGAATATTTTAAAAACTGACATTTTTTTTCCTCCCTCTGGGAATGTAGGATGTATTCAAATTACTGATTTATTCAGAACTTAGTGAAGACCTACTCTGTAGTAGATATTGTTCTAGGTACTAGGCCTGCATCAACGAATTGTACAAAACTAGTATTCTTAATGAGCATATCCTCTAGCGGTATATGAAGCCACTTTGAAATGCTTAGACTATTTTTTAACTGAAATCATTAAAAATATCCATTTGTGGCTGAAGAGATAGATCAATGGTTTAAGTGATTGCTACACAAGCAAGAGGACTGAAATTCAGATCCCTAGACCACACATAAGTGTGGGGTAAGGATTTTGGCCTGGCTGTAATTTGCAGTGTCTTCTCCAATCACATTCTACCATATATTTTAAGGCAGGGTGTGTCGCTTGAACCCTAACTTGGTGATTCAGCTACTCTATGCAGACAGCCTATTGTGGGATTCCCCTGTATCTGAGGCCTCAGCATTGGAATTACAGGTGGACATGTACAGGGGTGTTAAACATCTAGACTCCAATACTCTACTTGGTCAGTAAGCTGAACCATCTCTCTCACTCCTAGGTCTAATTCTGCAAGGGCTTTTCAGGTTATTCTGGGTCTTTTGTCATTCTGTAGGCACTGAACACCTCATAAGCATTGACTGGGCCATTTGTTGTATTTGTCCTTTGTATGTGCAAATTCTCATAGGGAAAAATAGAGGCTAAAGTTCATGGTTCAATTTGTGTATTAGACAATACATGAACACAGAAATATGAATAGAAATTTTAAATTATGGTAAGACAAATTTTCAATGTAATCGGCGTTATCTCTGTGAATATTCAATACCAGTAGTTCAGCTAACACCTCCTTGTAAATCCAAGTCCAAACATGTAGATAAATTATCCATGCTTGCCGTGAAGATGAACTCAATCACAGGGTAAAGATACCCTGTGATGCAGAGGCACATAAGGAACCATGCTGACCTTGGAAGGGCCCTTGGGGAGCAAAGCAACCTTCTTACCATCTCTGGCTTTACTGACCCCTAGAGACTATTTCTCACAGGAAATCTGCATGTGTGCCTCTCCTGAAACTTCACAATCCGAGTCTTGCTGTCTACAGGGCCTGTAGAGAGCAAGTCTACTCAGGACATGCCCTCTTCTAACATATCTTCCACAAGGCTGAAGGCTTGATCTTTATACAGTTCAAAGCTTTTCTTTCTGTCTAGTGACATAGCTTCTAAAATCCCGAGCAGAATACACAGTCTTAACATGATAGGTCCCTGCCTATCCGATTATATTTAGAGACTGTCCCATCTAGACACATGCTTTATTTTTCTCATGTTTCCCCACAATATATTCTATCTCCCTACATAGGGCAAACTGCTTCATTTCTTCATGTCTCCTGTGAACACAGAATATGGCTTCTATATACCTCAAAGTTCCCTGGCGCCATGACACAGCATTCACCAGACAAGAAATGCTAACACGTATTATTAACCAAAGATCCAGCAATACCAACAAAAAGACCTGGGTCGAGCAACTGGCAGAAGGATGAGGAAGCATGTGCACTAACAATGCCAACAAATCTCTTCCTGTGTTTATTTTATCTGATTCTCATTAGATGCTGACCCTATTTGTGCCCACAGCATGGCTTTTACAGCTTGACTCAAGCAACCCAGATGATTTGTCTGTCCTGCCTTGGGTGGTAATTTTCTAAAAGGCAAATTTTATATTTTCTTTTTCTTTTCATTTTAATCACCATCAACACTTATTTTCATCACATCATGCAGGAAAAGCATAACAGTGCTAATGGCACCTACAAAAATGTGCAAACTGCTAACTTTGGAGGACTTACATTGCCTTCATGTGATTTCCCCCCTAAAAGCAATGGCTGAGTACTGTGTACCAGGAAACACATTTTCAGTGGATAAATGTGTCTTTTTAGTTTCTTCCTAGATGCTATGTGCTCATATGAAAATAGTTATTATGTTTATTGAAAATAAACAAAGTCAGCACTTTGGCTGTCATACATATGAGTTGCCATTTCTTTTCCCTGTACTAAGCGTAATGCCCAAATATTTCAAAACAAGCTATACCATTTTGGATTATTATCTGTTCATTACCACTAGGTCTAATTTTATATGGGCAAAGAAGAAAATTACTTTAACTTTTAAATTAAAGTTTATAAATGAGGGTTTTCTTATAAAGTTACCCTGCATACAATTCTTTTGGCAAACAATATAGAAGGTATTTCTTAGATCCAACTTGCATATACATATATATATATATTTCTAATCAGAATATGCATGCTAAAATAAATTTTTCAAAATGTCAGCCCATTTTGTTGTACAAATATTAAAATAAAAAAGGGGAAGAGGCATAAATTTCTGGCAGATGTGACATGCAAAAACTATCAAACAAAGGTTAACAATAGTGTCTACATACTCTAGTGACATCCTTATATAGATAATAGTTATGAGTAGACAATACATAATACAAACACTGCTCTGAATTAAAAAAAACCACTGACTCAGCTAAATCACACACATACACTGACCACTAGCACTCATGGGATTGTGGTCAAATACACAGCAAGCCAGCCCAGCCAGGAATTTCAGAGTGTCTACAAAGTAAATAGTCCTGAAAGACATGGGTTCCTCCTATTCAGTTACTCAGACATGCCGTCCCCTCGACTCTTCTGAATTGAAAGAAAATAATATCACATAATACCTGGGATAAAGATGTATACAGGAAATCATCCTGAAAACTCTACTCCTGGGTAAGAGGGCTTTACCAAAATATTATTATTATTATTATTATTATTATTATTGGCAATACAAAAAAAGAGCCAACAAAACAAAGAGTGATTTTCTCCCTTTCTGCTGGTTAAAGAAAGGACACCATCAAGCAGGGTTTAATAAGGCTCGTCTAAAGAGTGTTCCTTTGATTTATTTCTTAAAGGTTAGCTATAGTGAGACAAACAGCTACATTCTTAGGTTATCAAGAAACCAGATTCTACAGTCAGGTTCTTTCCTGAGTAAATTTACCAGCTCACTTCTTGCTTTAGATGTAATTTTGGACCTTTAAGATGAGTAACCAGCTCATGTTATGTGATTTCCAATGTGTCCAAAGCACCTAAAGTCCCATAATTATTACTGCAATGGTTTTAAATGAAGTAACTGTGGTTTTTAAAATTACACCTTGCAGTATGTATATTCAGTCTCACCTGGATGTCTACACTCTAGACAGCCCCTGAAAGTGGTGGTCAGTCCTCTCCTTCAAACCTCTACAGGGAGCTCCAGCCCCACCTCAGCAAGACACCCACAGACTTAGAGTAGAGGATGCTTACAGTGCCATGCAATCTGCTCAAAGCAATGCATATATGGAATCCTGAGCTACACATACCACAAGAAATGTCCTTTTTAACATGCAGTGAAGGAGGAGAGTCAACACCTAGCCCTCATGAAAGAACAAAGAACTGAACCACTGCTATCACTGCAGAAGAGTGTTAGATGGAAACCAAAAGTCCAACACTGGTGTCATCTTCACGATTACTGATCTACACTGTTGTTCTCCAAGCAATGGCCATGAGATGGTCACAGATAATCACCTGGAATAAGGCACCCATGGCCCAAAGCAGAGAGAGACAGTTCAGCTGTTTCCTCCCATGAGAGACTATAGAGCCTTGGAACACAGTGCTCTGTGCCTCAGAACAAAGAATAAATACTAGATCACCATCAAACTGTCTTAGTTTTACCCAGACTCCCCCAAAACCTCTGCTAACCCTCCTGAAATAGAAGGAACACTAAACTGGCTACTAAAATATAAAGCAAAATCCAGATCTAGGATTTTGTTCAAATTTTCTCCAGGTCAGCTCTCTATGTCCCACACAAAATTTTGATTCCTACTAAAGATTTCTTACCATCAAGAGAGCACTATGCTGTTTCTGGCTACCATATAAAATGTTGAGTGAAAAGAATTCCCACTTGCATGTGTCACTCCCACCTTTCCAAAGCACGTCTTATACACCACATAAATTAATTAATGCTTTTTAGAAGGTTTCTTTGTTTATTTGTCTTTTGTTTTGTTTTTCAAGACAGGGTTTCTCTGTAGCTTTGAAGCCTGTCCTGGAATTCTCTCTGTAAATTAGGCTGGCCTAGAACTCACAGAGATCCCTCTGCCTCCACATCCTGAGTGCTGGGATTAGAGGTGTGTGCAACTACCGCCCAACATTCAAAAGTTTCTTGCAAGGACGGGGTAGATTACTGATGTGTATTAAGATACTGTCCTCCAAGGATATGGGTTTAATCATCTGACTTTGAAAAGTGTATTATGAAACATAGCTATTTATTGATATGCCGACAAGCAGAAGGTGAGAACCCATTTCAACTAGGCAGAACGATGGTTCTACGTCAGTCTCTCTAGCAGTCAGGCAGACAGAATGAGTATTACCAAGTTGTTATGGTAACTAAATATCATCTGGTTCCTTAAAGCAGGAGCTTTGCATCCCAGGGACCATGTTTCAAATGCAGTGCAACTCAGTGTCTCTCATCCCAATCAGGCAGCTAGCAGTCACATCCAGATACAACAGGCCACACTGAGAACACACTCCACTTGAGTGGGCACAGCAGCTCCCAGCAAACAGAGCAGAGAGGCTGCTGCCAAAGGCCTTCACCTATTAAGCCCCAGGGCTGTGACATCATGACCAAAGAGTCATCCTTCTCCTGCCCACTTCACCAACAATAGACACAACCTGCTACTGGAAACTAAACAAAGATCACTGAAAACAGTCCTTAAAAGCAAAACCTTTGGGGAGAGCTACATGGACCATGAGCACAGAGAACAGCATTAAAGACTGGGAGCCTGGAGTGTAAGGCATCCCAGTGGAACGCAGCTCCTTCTATGATGCTGCGTGAAGGAGAGGAAACACTTCTTCCATGTAAGCTGACCTGCACTACAGAGGTAATCCCTAGGGCCCTGTGGAGTAGCATCAAGTATGAGAACTGCCAGCACACAATTTGGATTTCAATTCTGTCTGTGGCTGAATAATGACATCATTTTAGTCAGGTTGCTTAACCTCTTTGAGACACAGAGCCTTCAGTTATTAGGTAGGAATACCACCATGTACTTCTTACAGTTGTGGAAAACGACAAAAAGTATCTCTCTACCTGCAATATAGTGGGAAATTAATACATTGTAACAAAGATGGATTATTGTTGTATATAATTGTATTGCTGTGTAAGGTTATATTACTGGCATTCTGGCACTGCTATGTTAGGCTGCATCATGCTACTTCTGCTAGGATTTCCAAATTTCTGGACATGAAAATTTGTCATGAGATCTGATTGAAGGGTCACAGATGTATGAAATGACTCAAGGAATTCCAACATTTTCAAAATTTGCCCCAAAATTTACCATCCCATAATTCCTGACTCATCTATGCATTGGATAATCAGAAAAGGGAACACTGCCCAGTACATGTTTCAAATGGAATTTCTATTTGTTTTATCAAAAAAAGAATACATGGAAAACTGTTACTAATCATTTCATTTCACCTAAAGATCAAATAATCCTATTGCTCAGGATAGTCTAGGCTTGTGTCTCAATGCTCCTTGTTATGTACATAAGCATATCCGCAGGGGAAATACAGAATATATTCACCCTACCTAGATGGGTTACTACTGTCTAAGATCCCAAGTTCATATGCAGTTTAGCCTGAGCTAGGAGTCACATGAAAAAAGCATGAAACAACACAAAATTTGTCATCATTTTTAGTATATGTAAGAAAAACATTTCCTGTCTTGCCCCCCGTCTTACTTATCTTATGAACTTTGGACAAGCACTAGCATCCCTCTTCCATATTTAGGAGTGCCATAGGTGTTCCAAGACAACTCTTTATGGCAGACATTCCTGACCTGCCTGGATGGCCCTCATCTCTACCCCCACGAATGATGCCTGACCCTCAGGCTAGGGGCAAGGTTCTAATTTGCCTATTAACATCTCAACAGGTTTTCTTGTTGGCTACCCAAAGGTGTTATTAGACAGTGAAAAGTTAGATCTCATTAAGGATAAGTGAGGCATAATCTCATAAATGCTCACTCAGCCATATAGCCCCCATGACCTCACCAGCCACATAGCCTCCACGACCTCAGTATAGCCGTGTGTTATGGAATGCTACAGCATGGCCACTGCTCTCCTGAAATCAGAGCAGCTAAATTTATCGACACAGCGGTTCAGGAGCATCATACCAGGCAGGGGTGCTATAGACATGACTCATGAGATGCTTATGCAGCCCTGCACAATAGGCTCCTGAGTGGACTGGGGTGCCTTAGAAAGAGGTTCATTAGACAAATGAGACCTCTCCTCTCCCCAGAATACGTAATTAGAGGACCATTTGTCTTAGCTAAGGTTTCTATTGCTGTGACAAAACACCATGACCAAAGTTAACTTGGGAAGGAAAGATGGATTTTTGCTTACATTTCAGCATTGCTGTTCGTCACTGAAGGAAGTCAAGACAGGAACTCAAACAGGACAGGAACCTGGAGGCAGAAGCTGATACAGAAGCCATGGAGAGGTGCTGCTTACTGGCTTGCTTCCCATGGTTTACTCAACCCACCTTCTTATAGAACCCAGGACCTCCAGTCCAGAGATGGCACCACCCACCTTGGATTGGGCCCTCCCCCATGGATCACTGAATAAGAAAATGCCTTACAGCTGGATCTTAAGGAGGTATTTTCTCAGCGGAGGCTCCTTCCTTTCTAATAATTTTATAGCTTGTGTCAAGTTGACACACAAAACCACCCAGTATACCATCACTGGTAGGTATGGACTCCTCTTCAATGGTTAACATCATTCATAAGTTGTCCATATTCTTGTGAGTAACTTCAATTAAATTCAATTGGCTCACCAAGGCAGATTTAGGTGAAATCATTCGAACTGTCACTGGTACTCTACCTATCTGGGGTGAGTGTGTGTTTATAAACATCTCCCCAGTAAACATTAATGCAACAGCATTTTACCCCACATCCAGAGCCCGGCAGAGATGATCCGAGTGCATAGAGAAAGAACAAATATACCAAGCTCTTTATCGGTATGTTCCAAATACTGTATACTTTCCAATTCACAGCTTATGCTAAAGCTGTTAACCTGAGAAAAGCAAGTCAACCTCTGCTATCCTTCTAACGTGTGCATAAAACTTCACAGATGGCAGGGAAATTTTTAAGTAGAACTGGACATTGTGTGATAGAAAAGTGCCAGAAAGAACTGTATCCTATCTTCCATAGTGCCCAGATTGGACAGTAGGCTCAACTCCTGTAATGTTAAGAAATATTCATTGTATGTGCTCAGCGTAATAGATGCCTATCTAAGATAAGATTTCCTTTGCAACTCAGACCACACTGTAAATAGGATGATGGAGAGATTATTTCACCTTGGTAACATTATTGCTGTTGAATCTGCTTCTGTAAAGCCAAAGTCTGGGACAAAAATTATCTCCATTCCTGTCTCAGCCCCAACATACTACCCTGCTTGTAACAGCACCAAACTAGCTGACCCTCCTGGGTCTCAACACACACACACACACACACACACACACACACACACACACACACATATGCACAGATATATGTACAGATATATACCTATATATACACATATAAACATGTGTTTGTGTGTGTGTGTGCCTTACAAAAGATCTTCTTGGTGGTTTGAATGATATTGACCTCAAATGTTCATGCATTTGAATGCTTGATTCCCAGGTGCTGAACTGTTTGGGATGGATTAGGAGGTGTGGTCCTGTTGGGAAGAGGAGTGTCACTCGGAGTGGGCTTTGAGGTTTCAAAGGTCCATGCAAGGTGCAGTCTCTCTGCCCCCTCTCCCCCTCCCCCCACCTCTTGCTCACGGATCAGGATAAAGTTCTCAGCCACTTCTCCAGCACATCTGCCTGTGTGCAGTCCTGCTTCCCACCATGGTGATGGTAAGAACTAAACCTCTGAAACAGTAAGCAAGACCCCAACTAAATGCTCTCTTTTATACGAATTGCCTTGGTCATGGTACCTCTTCACAGCAATGGAGCAGTGACAAAGGCCATCTAAAAATAGCTAAAGTCATCTGGTATGTGGCTTGAGAAAAGGACCACAGAAAACCTAACAACACTCACCTAAGAAGCCTATGAAACTGTCCCTGTGGGAAACTGATAATCAGGGCTACAGAGGTTGTTCAGTGGTTAAGAGCAGGGAAACCGATGATGTCATCATTAGGGTTGAGGAGGTGATTGCTTCTGGACTTTTCTTAGCCTCAGAATACCTGGATTATGGAGAAAATGCATTAATATAGTAAGGGAAATATGAAGATTAGTGAATTTATTTGCAAGGATCTAGTGATGTAATACTGAAATAATTTTCTTTCCTCAACACACTAAAATGTTCCCATCCTCTCTCTAAAGCAAGAGAAACTAGTCCAAAAGGTAAAACAATACCAAGCTGCATGTGCCCTACATATAAGTTCAAATTGAAGTACAGGACCAAGCCTAGAAGCCACCCCATGCATGGATAGCATTAACCTTGCTAGCTTGGTTTCCTCCAAGGAATGTTATACTAGAGAAGCAGACCACTGAGGATGTGTGCTTACAGAATTATTCCTCCCCAACCATTCATTTAGCAGAAAAACTGCCCTGCCTTATATAATTAACTGATTAAAAGTGGTTTATGATTGAACTCTAACCAAATGAGCTTGCACTGATTGAAGGGTGCATTCAAGCTCTTCAATTGACAATGTCTGCACTTGGACTAATATACCTTTATTCATGGAGAGAATAAACTACTATTTGTATAATGCTAACACCTATAATAATACATCCAGTTTTATTAGATAACTTCCAGACCTGAAAAAACAAAATCACACACAAGGATGCTTTAAGTGCTCCATTTCTAAGAAAAATGTGTAAGTTATTCATAATGCTCACTTCTAGTAAGAATAAAACACCAAACTATGCTTTATTCCCTTGTGATCTATAGCAACATTGTATCTGGTAACTAGAATTCATAGTCACTACTGACATGGCAGAAACCTCTTCTAAAGATGAGACACTCCAACCCAAAATACAAATAGGAGCGGGTGCATCCAGTCCTCACTGAACGAAACAGTTGAACCACTGCCTCCTTCCCCAACTCCCAAACAGTCACTAATTTGAAAACATGCCCAGCTCCTCCCAATGCTGTACAGACATAGGAGTGCCCAGCAGTAACAGTCCACAGAAGTCGTTCTAGCCTTTCTTGATCAACCCTGCATTTACTAATCAAAGTCTAGAAACTGATGCTCATAGGTTCTAATTCCACATTATCAGTCATCACCTTGGTAAATTCAAACAAACCACAGAGCTATCCTTTAAGCCCCACTGTAGTTACCTGTAAACTACTGAAACATGCATGGAGCATGGAGCTTCTAAATTCGGAGCTACCTGATGCTGCAGGACTTTGGGAAACTATCAAAGGAACGATATAAATGCAATGGAAAACAAGAAAGAATTCCTTATTAGCATTAAATGACCCTGAGGACAGCACTCTTTCACAGCTCAACTAGTGGTTTTCCTAAACCAATTTCTAGATGCTGGGAATGATTGACCACATCTTATGTACTTCAAATGCTCCTTTGAATCATTTTATAGCAAGAGTTTATAGAATAACATTAGAGTACTTGCATTCCTTGGGCCTAAGGGATTCTTCTTAGACCACTTAGAGATGGTCTGACCCTGCCGATAGACAATTTCAATTTACCCCCCATTGCTACAGCTGCCTATCATGGCAACTTGGTTCAATTTGGCCCTTGTGAAGGGAAAAAATGTTTTGAACACATAGTGAATTTGGTTTAAAAGTCAAATTAATGTTTAAAAAGACGAGTAGCTAGCATGAAATTTAGCCTCATCATAGATGAAGTCAATCAATTATCGTTAAACTGCTTCTCTCAGCCATCTAATCCAATCATCCACCTCAGTGGTTCTCAACCTCCCTAATGCTGTGACCCTAAATACAGCTACTCATGTCGTGGTGACCCCCAATGCCAAAATTATTCCCTTGATGTTTCATAACTGTAATGTTGCTACTGTTTTGAATTATAATGTAAATATCTGATATGCAACCCCCCCTCCAAAAGGGGTCTTTACCCACAAGTTCAGAACCACTGATTTAGAAGCTTCTTAGGGCCTCTGCCCATAATACATCAGTGGTCTGTTTCCCATAGAAAATGAAACCTAACCCTGCCCCACAATTTAGCCTCTCTCAATGCAACAAAAGTTCAGTATCCAAATAAAATACACCTCCTTTCACTATGTGACTACACATATAAGAAATAAGCTGCATAACTAGAATTCTGACCATAGAGTCATTTGCCCACATAGTATTGTCAACCTGCCCAAATCAAGGTGGCAGCCTATTTGGTGGTTGAAATAGAAATGGGGTTACTCATTTGCTGAGCATGACAGTAGGGAAAATAAAATGTAACACTGCATGCCTAACAATTAGAACCTAGCCAGTGGATTGTCTGCTGCATGGCTGCTGAATTTCAATCTATTTTTCTGCTCAAACCAAGCCCAAAAAAATTATATGGAAGTCAGAACATCAGGCATATGACACAAATTCTATTACACCGAAAGGAGGAAGACACATAATGAAATCTCTTCCTGTCTACAAGGTCATCCTTCTAATTTGTGGGATTCATTTAATCCTTAGGTCCAATTCAATGCATGCTAGGCTTCAAATAAATCCATCCAGGTTCCCATCAACAACCCTAAGAGGAGGCTCAGCAAGCAAATGAGAAAATCCACCACAAGAAGGCCACTGGTGAATTACAATTTCTGGTATATAATACAAACAAACAAAAACACATAAGAAAAGGTCTTTCAGATTTAAACACCTTTTAGAAGGCAATAAACTGCTTTATCAAAAATTAAGCTGTAACTCTAAGAAAAAAATGAAACTAAGAACATTTGCAAGAGGTTAATTCTCAAGTACTTGAATATATAATTTACCACCCACTACTTTTTCATCAACGGCACCAACTCATCATTAAAAACTCTCTACTTCGCATTCCTTGGGCACCTGCAATTCACATGCCTGTAAGAGGAATAGTTACTCATCATTTGGTTTTCAAAGTAACTCATCAAAGAGGCTAGGGTGTGACTTCTCCTTTGTATTCCATTTGAAAGATAGTGCAAAAAGCCACACACATTAGAAGTCACATGGCTTGGATTTATCAGACAAGGTAGAGCACTTCAATATTAATTGGAATGTCAGTAAGATGAAACCACTTTCCCGTGTGTGTGTGTGTGTGTGTGTGTGTGTGCGCGCGCGCGTGCACGCGCACGTCTGTCTAAAGTTATTAACATAAAGGTTAGACATAGTAAAAAAGAGAAAGCTCGCCATGACGTAAAGCCTCAAAGCAAAGAATTATGTATTGGCCAAACTAAAGAGGCCTGAGAACTATCAAACTACTCACTTTACAAAAGCATTAAACAGAGCTGTACACATTTTTAATCTCAATATTACCAATGGAAGGAGAGACAGACAACAATTCCTGGGGCATCCTCATCTACTGGATGAATTCCAGGTCAATGAGGCATCCTATACCAAAATTAAAAGGTAAATGACACTTGAGAAACACCAAAAGGTCTTTAACTAAAAGGTTCTTCACCTTGTGACATGCATAATATAATTAGGTATGCAAGGATTGTCATAATTTTGGAATTTACACAGTGGTATTTCACACTCACTCATTAAACTCATGAATGCATACATTTTAACCAATAAAAGAAGCCAGCCTGTGTCTTACCCTGTTGTGGATGGTTTGTTTGTTGTTGTTCTTGTTGTTGTTGTTGTTGTTGTTGAATACAGATTTAAGTGGCTACCTCTGCACAGGACATGAGGAATTTTCAAATGGCCAGTCAAGCATATAGTTTTAAGTCTATCGACATGTCACTGATCATTATCCAGCCCTAAAAGGCCAGATAAACTCAGAGTGTATCTGTGCACTCTTTGAATGACTTAAGTTCACACTATTCTCAGCACCAAATTGGTCATGGTAGTGACATTTAAAGGAACAAACATTCCCTGCTTTTTGTAGATCACCTATTGACAATTCTACCTTGGCTCATATTGACACACAATAACACAAAGGAGAGGGCAGGGCTCAGCACCATCCCAAAGATCTACCTACTCCCAGTTAGGGGTCCACATTGTGCATGTTTGTCTTAGTCTTCTGTGCTATAAATGTCTTTTAATTTCCATCATTGCTGATTTTCTAATTATCCTTTCACAGATAGGTAACAAGATATTTTTAGATTTACAGAAATATGGAGCTGAAAGATGGCTCAGCTGTTAAGTGGGTAAGAGATAATATCGCCCTTGCAGACAACCTGAGTCTGATCTCCAACAACCATGTTGAGCAGCTCTCAGCTATTGTCTGTAACTCCAACTTCAAGGGATTTGGTATCTTCTGACCTATATGAGCATCTGCAATCTCACGCACATGCCTCAATGCAGACACACATACATAGAATTTTTAAGAGAATACAAATGGAGAATTCCAGACATATTTAGAAAGTATCTTTTTGCCTTATTACACATGCTGCAACTGCCTTTTTAAAGACATTTTCAGGTCCTGTATTAACCAGCTTCCTCCTTCACATATAATTGCTATTCTTAGTGAAAGTAACAAGGATGATAATGCATTAAGTTATTGTGTATCACCTCTAATTGATGAGTTCTTTAGCAATAACCACCCATAATCCTCACAACAGTTCTAAGATAACCACTGCTATCGCCCTACTTAGCATATGGCAGAGCAGAAACATGAAGGTTAATTTTATCACATTCATCCCACCTGTAACATAGGTCATATTGTGAACCCAGCACTCATCCAGCATATTGGACTGTTTCTCAATGAACAATATTGTATTATGATGGAATAGCCTTCATTTTGCACTCAAGAAGCATCATATATATGTATGGATATATGTATGTTTGTATATGTATATGTATGTACATACTAGTGTGTATGTATGCATGCATGTATGTATTCAATTTGTGTTTAACAGTCTTCAATGCTGACTGCTGTCTAGAACAGAAAGTATGGACTCTTTGATCTAGAATGTTCACACACTATGGACTTCCAAACCTTCCAGCTGCACCTGTCTACCCTTTGTACAAATTCTTTCCTCCTGAGGACTGATTGTCCCCAAACTTTTCACATTCCCTTGTGTCTGTGTGTACTTGCAGAGGCACATTCTGAGATATCCCCCACTACTGTGGCCATCTGGCAGGTTCCCACTCATCTTTCATGACTCAGTGCTAGCATCTCTCTGGGCATCCTTCCCTGACGCCTAGCCACCGACAGAATTCTCACAGCCACCTCTGTTTTGTATGCACCTCCTTCACACAAGTGGTACAATGGCAGAAAAAGTTTCATATCCACAAACTTGGAAGCAAAAAAAAGATATTGTTAATCCCATCAGTAATGAGACCCTTAAGAGCAAGCTTGTCTCTTAGCTTGGACCTCTTGGCACTGATCAGAACAGACATGCTTCAAGAACACAAGGATGTGTAAGTGGCCTCAGTGGAATCCAGCAACAAGGCATCTGCTACATACAAGCTCTGTAACTCTAGGACTTTGTGGTTGATGATACTAAACTGTGAAGATACAACTAACAAATTCGTAGGTGTCAAAAAAAAGTCAGCGAAGAATTCATATTGAGCAGAATTATTTGGGACTGTACATATTATCACAAGTCCCAAGTAGAAGTGACTTTGGCTCATGTAGGGCTCAACTGGCTCTACTGAGCTGGAATGCATGAGAAAGACAACCAGACATAAGAGACAGCCAAATCCTACTGGACTACCCGTCGGGAAACATATTCAATCTTGCTTGCAAACTTAGCCACCTCCTTCTCCATTAGAAAATGCTTCCTTCTGCTAGTGCATATCCAAATGATGTCCTTTGTAGCACAAAGCCACTCCCTGTGGTAGGCACCCTGCATATTCTCCCTGAGAATACTTCCTTCATTTAACTTCCCCTCTCCACAGACAACCATACAATCTCCAGAACTTACCATCTTTGCACATCTTACTTCACCTGCCTAACACCAAACCAATAAGGATGAAGTATCATCATTTTTGCCCCACTCAACTTCAGCACCTAGGCCAATGTCTAATACACTGCAGTGGAGAGACTAACTCCCTCTAGTTTCTACAGCCACTTTATATACATGCATCAGTTAAAATTCAGTAGGGTTAACAAACATTGCAGATAATCTATTGATTATGTACTATGGAAATTTCAGGATAGATATCAGATAAGAATATTCTGTTCATTATCTTTTGAGTTGGATTCGTGGTCTTTACATGGATTCTTTAAAACTTGTCATCAGTGGCCATCTTGTTACCAATTACATTGACATAAAGGTCTCCTGATAATGACATGTCTAGCCTGAGGTTGTATTTTAATTCCAAGGTTTTTATCAGAATCTCAGGGAAGACTTTAAATTTTATGCTGGGGACAAGAAAAGCACAGGTTAAGGACAAAGAAGACAGATGCTTTGGCTGAGAGATAAAAAAGACTCACACATCTGATTTTAAACTACAGCTGAAAGCTTATCTCACCTCTAGAAAATGAAAGAAACAAAATACCACAACCATGAACTTGCATACAGTTGCTAGGCAAACCAATACACATTCCCTTCACACTAGACATCTAAAGAATCAATGGGACAATTGATGCTCCTGAAGATTCAGCCAGCCACAGATCAAGAACAGTACAAGGTGGGTGCTTGAAGTTAGACTCTCATTTGAATCGAGAGTAACAGCACCATTCTGATTCACTAAAATACGAATTCAGACAACTACAACTCTTTCTCAATAATACAATATGCTGAACACTTATTAAAAAAAACAACAACCTGCCTTCCCAATGTGACTTCTGACCCTTACAATAAAACATGCTTTGCAACTTGTCTTTTCTTGGCCAGTTTCCTCATGGAACTTCATTCCAGATCCTGTCACATAGGACCCAAGAATGGCTGACACTATCTCCATTCAATGAAATTGTGGAGTGTGCCGAGATACACAGGTGGTCCAAGGCACTTCGGCGGCCAGGTGCTTATTCATCACCAATCCCTTTGCCTTGGCAACCACACACACTGTGCACGCTGGAACTACAGAATTGGGATACACACACCCTCAGTTTGATTTCCAGTACCAAATCTAATGGTAAGCCAAGCTGACTGGGGGCAAGTATAAAATCCATAATATCATGCAGGGGAGATGGCTCGGTCAGAAGAAGTGCTTATCTGGCAAGCAGTGAACTTGAGCTTAATCTTTAAAACCCACATTTTTGGTCTTTGAAAAGACCAAAAAACAAAAACCAGGCAGTTACATGCATTATTTGTAATCTCAGCACTGGGTGGGGAGAGACAGGCAAATAGATTCCTCGGGCTGACTGGCCTTAGTCTAATAGTCTCTCACTGGCCTGGAGTTTGCCTATCACAAAAAAAGGTATATGGGACCTAAATAACAGTACTCAAGGTTGTTTGTTCCCTGGCCTTCGCATGCACACATGCCCCTACACACACACACACACACACACACACGGAAACAAACAAAAAAAATTTGAAAGCATCCATCTGAAAGCATCCATCTCAAAATATCTAACTAAAAAGGTTTTCTTCTAGACGTCTCTTCCAACCGCAAGTAAAAATTGAAATGCAGGAAGATCACTGTTAAACGAACCGAAGGGTGGGGATGGCAGCACATGCCTGTGATCCCACCACCCAGGAGTTGAAGGCAGGAGAATCACAAGGTCAAGGACAAAAGGGACTGTATCAGATTCTAGACAAGCTGGGAGACTATCCTAGGGAAGCAAAAACCAATCCTGGTCCCTCTGTACAGGCCTGCCATCTCCAAATGCAATTCATATCCAGGAGCCCTGGAATTCCAAAGGGTTAACTTGACCTGAAGCAGAAGAAAGCCATGGCCTACATCCTACTGTGTTTGTGTTCTGTTGTGCCTATCCTAAATTATTATACTCTCAGGGGCTGGAGAATTCAGAGAATACAGTGCTGGAGGTCAGGGGGCCGATGGTCTCACTAACCTAAAAGCCAGCTCATCAGCAGAACTGGTTCTTCTTGAAGCATCCAGGTAAGATCCATTCATCGGCTTCATTGCAGCTTCTAGAAGCCCCTGGGTTTCTCCACCTACGGCCTCTTCTTCCATGCGCAGAGGCAACCATGCAGCCTCTCTGACCCTGTCTCCATTGCTATGTTTTTCCCTCTAACCCTCTTTGGGAATAATTCCCAGCCTGTCTGCTTGAATGATTTGTGTGGCCAAATCGGTCTCAGCCAAGTATTCTGGGATGAAGCCTTCATTTCCAGTCCCTAAGACTTGAATCACACACCCACAGATTCCAGTTTACCATGAAGATGACAATCCCTTCCTGGGGACTCTGATGTAGACCCTGCAAAGGGAGCATTGTTTTATCTAACACATCCATAGACTGCGATTTTGTGACTTTTTTGTACACTTAGCAAACACCAAGTATCAGAAAATCCATGTAAAACTTATGAAATGCTTTTCCACCCTGAAAAATAACATCCTAGATACAGTAGAACCATGCACTATGGGGACTACCCTAAACAGATATTACTTGGCAGAAAAGAAAAAAAGAGAGAGCTGTAAGTAATGGCATAGCTATTAATGCATCTTCCTGTGACACTGAGAGTTGGTCTGCTGGAGGCAGAAAAGCCTTTGTGGTTAGCGAGGCTGTGTACAGGAGGCCTGCACAGGAACATTAGCATGCATTAACAGTGCAGAACTCGGAATGACTCTCAATTATGGTAACATAATCCTACCCAGTGTTGTGTTGAGCCCAGCCTGGCCATAATAAATTATAATGTCTCACTATAAATAATCAACTAAATACTCAGAAAAATAAATATAAAACTTTTGCATTAAAAATTAAATACAGTCCAACTTCAAGGGCAAAGACCTTGTTTTATTTATGTCTGTATTCCCGTTATGCTCATGGCAATGTCAGAGGCAGTTAACATACATCTACAAACTTTGTTTTTGTTGAAACATCATGTTTGCTTCATGGGATAGATTAATTCAATGTCGGATGTGCAAGCACATAAAAAAAGCACACAAAAGGGGGACATTGTTCAACAATAAATAAGTAAAAGCATGCTTATCAGCAAAACTTAAAAACAGCACACCCAAACTGTAGACATATCTGACATAAATCACTTTCTCCGGGAACAAAAAGTAGCTCAACTTTTATGTATTGCATGAAGAATGTAAATGTTGGATCTGTATCCATCAATTCTAAAGGCAGACCTTACTGCACAGGGTGCTCAAATATGACAACATCAAGAACTACCGACTCCATTAACTTTGTTCATAGTCTTATGAGGCGACTAATTTGTGATATCCTGAAAACTAGTTTCTCAAGAATTGGTTATTGGTATTCCTGAACATACCCAGGGGCTGCTCATTTAAAGAGCAAATGCCTGCAGAGAAAAGGTTGAGAAAGCATACAGAGTATTTTACAGGAAGGAGAGGGGAGGAAGGAAGAGAGAAGAGAGGAGAGGAGAGGAGAGGAGAGGAGAGGAGAGGAGAGGAGAGGAGAGGAGAGGAGAGGAGAGGAGAGGAGAGGAGAGGAGAGGAGAGGAGGGGAGGAGAGAGGAGAGGAGAGGAGGGGAGGGGAGGAGAGGAGAGGAGAGGAGAGGAGATGGGAGGGGAGGGGAGGGGAGGGGAGGGGAGGAGGAGAGGAGGCTAATTTGAATTCCCAGAGAGCATGATATGGGTGTGTGTCAGTGAAAACCATTACTGTTGTATAGCAAAGTAACCTTGGATCTGAAATTCTTCTCAAGGGCAAGAATCCTATTATTGACCTTATTAAGCAACAACAGACATGGAAGCCCCATGCATCACCAGCCACTGCTGGTACATTCACACAAAAATACTTAATACATACATTAGGTGTTTAAAGAAGCAGCTTTACCTCAGTCACCAATGTTCCAAAACTCATGTGTATTCAAGTTCAGTCACTTCTAAACTTTTTAAGAGATAGCAATTAGTTTAGATAAAATTAAACAGATCCATGAAGTAAAATGTGACAGTGTTACCTTCTGTTGATTCTTTACCACATACAATTCATATGTATGAGAATGCAACCAAAACCTTGCCTTTAAAAAGAGAATCTATTCATCTTAGAGAAACTTGCACTTTAGAATACTGGCTTTCAAATATGGGTGAGAACAGTTTAACAAATACAGTCTAGAAAAATGCTTAAGAAGGACAACTTAGCATTCCACACAAAAATCAAACTATAAACTTGTGAAAAGCAGTTACAATGATAACATGCACTGAACTTTATGTAGGTCATACTAAAGTGCTTGAAATCTATAGGACAAAGATAATATCACAAAGAAAAACTTCTATGACAAAGCCCTCATCATAAAGCCTTCATGTGTATGAGAAAAGGAGTACACTTAGAGTAACTTGCTAAACTACCATAAAGTTTACTCAGGAATTCAGAGTATTGGTCCCTATACACCTCTATCCCCTTTTAAAATTCTAAAACATAGGGGTTTTGTTGTTTTTAGTCTTGGTTTTGGTTTTACAAGATAGGGTTTCTTCTCTGGGTAGTCCTAGTTGTCATGGAACTCCCTCTGTAGACCAGGCTGGCCTCCAACTCACAGAGATCCACCTGCCTCTGCCTCCCGAGTGCTGGGATTAAAGGGTTGTGCCACTACCTTCCGGCAAATAGTTGAACTTTTAATAGACATATCTTGGAAGAAGTCCCAGTACTGACTTCCATGTAGCCACTAATAAAAGAGAAACTGTTATCTGCTCTCCTTGTAGATAAATGTTCACCAGAGGCTCATTCCTAGGAGCCTAAAGAACAAAGGAAGCCATGGCACTTGCTATTCAGGGTGGAAAATGAAAGATCAAATAGTACTCTGTCAACCAGAACTGTAAGGGCTGTCATTTTTCACTCTCCATAAAATAGCACCAATTCATGTCTGCAATTAAAATCTAGGAGGCAGTTTGTTATGTCTTGATGCTGTATAACAACTCACTCCAACTTGTATCAGTTCTAGCAAGGAGGATTTGATAACTCTAGAGCTTCTGTGGACCCCGATTTCAGGAACAGCATGGCTAGGTAGCTCTGGCTCGGAGACTAAAGAGAATACATATTCAGACTCTGCCCTAAATCTAGTGTCCCAAGGCATTGCTAGGGCTTCAGCCAGAGGTGGCCCCTTTGCAAGTCTGATACAGACCATTGCTGACTATCAACATCTCCTTTCCTGCCAGATCAGTCTCCAGGGGCAGACTGAGTGTGTTCACAACATGACACCTTGCTTTTTCCAAAGCTAGTGACCCAACAAAGAGAGGCAGATGTGACAACGTAAGGCACTCCAAGTCATACATCAGATCATCTACACCTTCTACAGGACATGTGAAGGGTCATTCCAAGAGTGTGGCCACAACAGGCCAGGTTCACCAGAGACCATTTGGACTCTGATTGTTACAACTTTGAAACGAGCTTCCAAATGGAAGAAAAATAAATTTTGATACAGTTTTAGAACTGCTTATTATGGCTTAATTCTTTAAACTCTTATTATGTATGACAATATAGTACTAATCAGGACACTAGAGGACACAGTGGTGTTTATAGGAATCACTTATCTATTGAATGAAAATAACACATTTTTAACCAAGACTTACAACATTTGTTCAATATCAGCATGTTGTTCATGCATCATTGTGTGTGTTATATGAATGATTTTTCCATTAAATGCTTACTATTATAATCACTATCATCTTAGTATCAATTTTATTGATAGAGAGATCAAAATTTTTAAATCAGTTATGCTGGAGCCTTAAAATCAGTGTGAATTAGAATTCCTACCAATTGATAACCACAGATTCATGACACTAAGAAATTACCTCATTTGCTGAAACTGAATGATGGGTTTACACTAAATCATAGAATATAGTAAGTCGTCCTTACTGTTACACTTTTTCAAAACTTACCATCAGCGAAACTCTTTAAACTGATATGGTGATCCAACAGCTTGTTTTTCAAATAAGACACGCAAAGAGATGTGCAAAGAAAATTGCCTGTATAGTAAAGTTATGCATTATTGGAAATATTTTTTTAAATGAAGTATGACTTTCTTATCCAAATAGCACTGTCTTGTCAATGGAATTTTAAATGACTACACACGCAAAAAAAAAAGGTATTCAACAGCTTTCTGTAGTGGGAACTTTAGTTTGTGGTTTAGGATAACAATCTTGTGAACAGCTAAAACTACAGATTTTGCGCTTGCTGTGTTTTTACCCTAACATATCACAATGATAGCTAAATCTTATTTAGATTTTCAATTCTTGGATGACTGTCTTAGTGTTCCTTCTATGGTTGTGGAAAATACCACAAGCAAAAGCAACTTGGGGTGGATAGAGCGGTTTTGGTTTACACTTGCACGGCATCGTTGATCACTGAGAGAAGTCGGGACAGGAACCCAACCAGAGCCCTGGAGAAGGGAGTGGAGCACCGCCCTGAAGGATGCTGCTTACTGGCTTGCTTCCAATGGCTTGCTCAGCCTGCTTTCCCGTGACACCCAGGACAACCCAATATAGAGGTGGCACCACTCACAATAGGCTAGTCCCTTGCACATTAATCACGAACAGAAACAATGGCCCTGAAGATGTGTCCACAAGCCCATCTGATGGAGAAATTTTCTCAATTGAGGCTTCTTCTTCCTAAATGACTCTACTTGTGTCAAGCTGACCAAAAACTAACCGGCACAATGGACCCTTTGTCAGCTTGACACATAAACACATGACTACAAGACTACAACCTTTTCCTTCTTCTTTGTCCAAAAGACGTCACGTTAATGTCACTATACAAAACACTGTATAACTCTTAAAAGTCCCACAGAGTTTAAAAGGTTCTGTTTAGAGTCTCACAACTGTATCCTACTGCAGAATCAAAACTGAGAGGCATATCACGTACATACTTCCTCACTCCTAGAGGGGGTATGACCAGAGCACAGCCTCACTCACGTCATACAAGACCAAATTCCAGCATCAGTATCCTGTATGTGGGCTTCATTCACTATGCCCTGGCCTCCAAATGGCTTGGGTGGCTTCACCTCTCTGGCTGTGTCATAAACAGCACACATAGCTTGTCTCACAGGCTAATGTCAACTCCACGGCACACCTGCCCTATCCTTGGTGATTACCTCACTGTTCCTGGCATCCTTAATATGCTGGGATCTCCATTGCAACAGAGGTTACACTTTCACCAATGGCCTCTGGCCTCTCTACAAGGATTGCGGCCACAGGGTATTAAGCCTCAACTCCTACACATGGCCCCTCCAATCCCAGGTTCTCCGATGCAACTGAGGCTACACCTGCACCAAAGGCCTCTCCTGTCCTCTCACAGTACCAAGAATCAGCTGTTCCCCATGGCCCCATCAAATCCTGTAGCTTTCATGACACCAAAATTAGTAACAAGTGACCAAGTTTGACTCCAGCTTCCTACACAGCCTTGGTCCCATCGGACCCACTCCCTGAGTCAGCTACTGTGTGCTGACCCTGAGGAATACTTCCCATAAAAATCTGACTCTGTGATGCTTTCTCCTGCATCATGTGGATTTTCATCCCCAGGTGACCAGCATCATTTGTCCCATTAAAGTAAAAGCTTCACTTCAGTGGCTCTGGTCTCTTGTTAATTACAGCTGATTCTTCAACCCCAGCAGACCAGAAACCATGTATTAATTAAAACATCACATAAATGGCCCTCACAAAAAAAGTATTTGCTTCCCTCTGAAATTTCACACACCAGGCCTCCATCACCAGGACTCTTTCAGTATTTCCATCTTCCAAGCCCACTAAGCTCGGAGTTCTCAATAGCTTTTCCATCCCAAAGATCTAAAATTCTGCCCATAGTCAGCCACCCAAAACATGGTCAAGGTCTGTCATGGTGATACTACAACTAGCAATTTTTGTCCAGGTTTTCTTTCTGTTGCTGTAATAAATCACAGACCAGCTGGTCAACACTTCTAAGGAGCAGGTCCTAATTGGGGAAAGTCAGGGCAGGAATGCAAGCAGGAACCTGGAGGCCAGAGGTGATGCAGAGGCCATGGAGGATGCTGCCTACTGGCTTTTCCTCCATGGCTCAGCCTGCTTTCTTACACTTCTCAGGACCACATGCTCAGGGGTAGCACTGCCCACAGTGAGCTAGTCCCTCCCATATCAATCATTAATCAGGAAAATGATCCTATGGACCTACCTGTGGCTCAATCTGATGGAGGCACTTTCTCAGTTGAGGTTCCCTCTTCCTAGATGACACTAACTTGCGGCAGGTGAGAAAAAATGAGGAGCATAATGACCATTCATGCACCATTTTCATAGTGTCTATTTAAAAAAATTAGCACACCTTACTGGACACCCAAAGAATGGAACATCTACCATCATACAGATGTAAAAATTTTTCCATTCTTATCAGTTTGAGATTATGGAGAAAACCAAAGTGGAGAAACGGAAGAAAGAAGAGTATAGATAAGTATTGTGGTTCATATTCAAAAGCCAAAGGAAAATAACTGTGGTTTTCCCATAGATTACATTAGCAGTAGCAACAGTAATACCAACAAGCAACTAATATATGATAAGATTTTGCTATATGCTCAGAACTCTCAAATATTAGGTTAATACGGTGTCTCTCATTTAATCATCAAAAATGCTTAATGATTTTTTTCAGAGATGCAGACATGAACATAGAGATATAGACTAATAAATATGTCCAGACCCTCTACAACAGCAATTCTCAACCAATGGGTTGTGACCTCTTTGGCAAAACTCTCCAAAAATATTTACATTATGATTCATAATAGTAACAAAATTACAGTTATGAAAATAATTTTATTGTTGGGGTTACCATGGCATGAGGAACAGTATTAAAGGGTCAAAGCATTAGGAAGGTTTAGAACCACTGTGCTATATAGTAAGTAGCAGAATTGCAATTGAAGATCATGGAAACCTGTCCCACAAATCCCATTTGCAATTTGCTGGACAATATTGCCTGAAAATGTAGCAATGCAATCAGGCATCCACAGGTCATGTTCTATCTCAGTAAGGTAGCACATGAAGATGTTCAAAACCCAAATGTTTCTTTTGATTAGAAGTAACTTCTCCAATGGATAAGACATTGCGGTCACTTTCAAATATGTAAGGTATTTCATTCTCAACATTTTGCTTACAATTTCTCCAAGAGCCCTCAGGTAGGGATGAGGACTGAGATGATATTTCAAGTAGAAAAAAGGGCAGAAACTTAAAAGACCCATAATTCTACATATAAAAATATACAAGATCAAGTAAACAAACACCAAAGTTTTGTTTTTTCTTCAAGCATTCCTGGCTATACCTGACCCACTACAAATCATTTCTAGTTGAAACCATGACTTTACTCTCAAGATACCTCCAGACCTTGAATTGTTAGGTCTCTGTTATCTAGAACAGAATAAAGGGAACACAGGTCCTATGAAAATGATGTTGCACAGATTAGCAGCAAGAATCGCCGTACTAGCATCGTGCAACCCAGAGACATGAATCAGCAGCTTCTATACACTTACCGAGATCGAGTTTATTTCTTCTGGATTCTGTAAAGCCTGAAGTAAGAGAATGCTGAATGTATAGAGTTTTAAAGGCCTGCATCTTCTGTGTACAAGTCCACTGAGTTGCACAACTAACTTGAAAGACAGAATAAGATCAGAACCTATTTGACCTCAGCACCTCTTCTTCCTGTTCTAAGATTTCATCTAGAACCGTCAAGGATGATGTCCTACACAAACATAAGCACCACAGATTCACATCAGATACTGTTGCAGTTAAACTTGGGAGGAAAGATGACTACTATGAACAGAAAGATGGCCCTGGAAACCTTTTCTATCCTTGAGTCCACTTTACACTATGGAAAGTGATGGGTTTTTTTTCCTACAAAGTAAGGTAAAAGATGGAAACATCCTTAAATGTTTTCTTCTGTTTCACTGTAGCAAATGTATTCTCCACTTGCATTCACATAAGTAGGAGGTGATACCTGCTGGGTGGAAGCAGTTCTGCATCTAATATGAAGGGATTATTAGTATCTACTGCCTCTGTGCAGGGACTATGGAGTCTAACGCATTCCCTTTCTCTGGGATGAAAGGAAAGATACATCATTATGGTCCACTCATCAATGATCCAAAGAAACCATCTATTTAGAAATCTCTTTATATCTCTCTCTCTCTCTCTCTCTCTCTCTCTCTCTCTCTCTCTACTCGCGCGCACGCGCACACACACACACACAACAACAACAACTTCTTCTGGGAAAATGCAACACTAAGTAACATCTGAGAATCTAAGGGCTGCTGCAAAAGTAACTCTTCAAGATAGTGTCAAGTAGAAATGCAAAGACTTATCACCGCTTACTTCCAGCACCAATTCCTTGACACCTAATATGTCTACATTTATAGTAAAGTGGCTCTGAGGTTTGATATGTTGACTTTTCCCACCCTAATGACTCCAGCGCCACACAAAAGCAGTTACTCATGCATACTCCTAAGTTCTTTACTATAAAGGTGGAATTCAATGTTATGTGTTGCCTGAAGATTATATACCACCTCTCAAGCAAGTAAAAACTACTGCCAAGCAAACCTGAGACATGTTCTAAAAGTCAACACTTTAACACCCATCTGTTCAAAGGAGACTGTATACTGATTCTTTTAACGTGAAGTCTCTGAAATATTCAGAAGGTGTAGGCCTAGGTCCATACCTCAGCTTGCACCTGACACAACCATTTCTTGTCGCCATGGCTACAAAGATGAGTCACTCAGAGTCCTCTAGACAACTTGAGGAAGATCTTATAGTAATTTCAGAATGGGATATATTCTTAGTAATTATCAATTTGCAATAATTCAGTACAGTAAGTGATCATTACTTATCCCACCACATAAAAACATGGACATGAGCTAGGCAAACTGGAGAGTTGCTTTCCATTATAAAATAGATAACTCATCACCAATCTCTTATTAAATGATCTCTATATAGATACAATAACAAATAGGGGGTGAGTAGTTTCAGAATCATTGGACTATGAACTAGGGTGATTTATGGCCATCACTAAAATACCTTATAGCATCAAGTCACATGACACTTCAAAACCTTTATGTTAAGTCCTTCATATAGACATGCTTATAGTAAAGTGGTGGTCAGAAGGCATGATAACTCTGACATTAAAAACAAGAAAAAAGCAAGCATTTGATTGTACCTATACATTTACCAATTGCACACTCAAGTTGTACTTAGACTACTGGAAGAATCTTGTCCGAGTGTGGGGGGGAACAACCCTATCCATCCAGGAAATGCCAGAAAATGTAGCATCACTCCTCCACTTTCACCGCCTAGAGAAATGTCTTCAGAGCATGCTTTGGTGGCTCCAGTGACAAATGAGTTGTTAGATATTCTCTAAATGCTCATCTGAACATCTGAACTGGATAAATACGACCTCAGGTTCAATCGATATCATTTGGACAAATAAGACAACAGGACACATTGAAGATGTAAAACTTCCTAATTGGCTAAACACAATGATGATACTGTGGAGTGGCATGGCAATTGTGTTTCTTCTGCTTTGGGTTTGTTTTCCATTCTGTCTGTGGTTGCTCTTCTTCATGATCCATTCTCTGCCCCCAGGATCCTTCATTCCGTATTAATAATTTAATTTAAAGACGGACATGCACACAAAGGAAAGGAGGTTTGGATGTGCTCTGAAACTGAGCCCTTCCCTGCCACCAACTCTCTACATCACAGAAAGTGAAGGAAATTACTGGCAAGTACCATTTTCCACATGGGAAATATTGTGATCTCAGGAAGCTTGACTGTAACAAGATTTCTTCTTTGAGAGAATTTTTGAAAATTCAATAAACCCCCTTTTTTGGCCAAAGTGAAACCACACACACACACACAAACACCCTTTGTTTTCTCATGATACATGCATCTTAGATGTCAAACAAAAATAAAAAGCATAATATAATGAGAAAGCATCCATGCAAGCAAGGTAGGAGAGGTTCAATTCCAGAGGATCATTTTTAAATAGCAGCTCTTAATTTATACCTTCCTGGTATGGCTGTCCCTAAGCCAATGACCAAAAACAAAAGACCTGACTTTATAGTATTTTCACATATTCGGCACCAAAGTCCAATTCTAATTTCACACAGAAGTTGCTAATTCTTTTCTATCTTTTGGCAGGGTCAGAACAGCCTGTTTGTTCTGTGTACTTCCCACTTGGACCAGCTTGGCTTTCAGGAAACAAGTGCAAGAACCTTAATTATGACCTTTTCATTCTAGTGCCTGGCTAGTGCAAACTCAATCAGGTTCAAGAGGAGATAATTACAATAAAAGTTGCATGTTCCTTATAAACTAGAGGAGGGGAAGGGGCTGTCTCCCAGTTCCCTACAATTAAATGTCAAAGAGGAGGAAAGAGCATAGTAATGATCAAAGAGGGAAGTTTTACTAAAATAAGTCTAGATTTTTTTCAAAGATGCTTTTATTTATACCCGTGGCTTATTTGGATTTAAAAATTGTGCTGTCTTTACAATACATGTGGTACTTAGAGCTGCAGAAGTCCGATTCCGACGTACAGTCGCCCAGCTTAGAATGCATTTCTGCACAATCCATGGAGATCAATAGACTCAGGAAACAAATATGTTGATGGATGAGGACGGGTCTGAAAACAAGCAGGTTAAGGTAGCCACGTTGCTGGTTTCATAGTTATTCTCATGCTGGCAGAACCAAAGGGCTACAAAGGATTCCTCCCTTTTTGTAAAGGGGAAAAAGGAAGAGGGGAAGAAAGGGGCAGGAAAGGAAGGGAAGAGAATGGTGTGGATGGTGAGGAAAAGAAGAAAGAAACAGAGGATGATGAACAAGACAGAGAAACCCAGAGAGGGGCGGGGGAGTGGGAAGCAAAGCTATGATGTATGGAAGCTAGCCAGCCACCCAGCCAAGTACTCCATCACCCGCAAGCCTGCATCCCTCCCTCACAGACTCTAGGCTCAGTCTGTAGACTTAGGGCTCCCCGGTGCTGACAGCCTTCCTCATAACCCCAGTGCAAGCAATGTATGATGCTCCAAGTAGCCCACAGCATCCAGCCCATCCGAACCCGCCACTCCCTGGACTGTACACACCACCCCCCCACCCCCAGCCCCACGACTTCTCCTTAGCACCCCCCATCACTAGTCTCGGGGTGGGGGGGAAGCCTAGGAGAGAGCGGCATGGGGGGTGTCAAAAAAGGGAGCAAGTGGAAGAAGCAATCAAAATAATTTTTAAATAATGTGATAATAGATGCCGGGGAAGTGCCAGGGGAGGGTGCCCGTGACAAGCACCTGGGTAGCACAGCACGCTGTTGCAAATCCCCCAGGCTGCGTGGGGCTGGGCGATTTTCCACAAAAGGAACTTTGCAAGAAGCGCAGCGGTTTGCAAGGCGAGGAGAGGAGGAGGATCGCAGCGTTACCTGGCCGGAGGTCAACGCCGGCGGGGCCGCGGAAATCCTCAGGTTTGCACGGTCCTGAGCCACTTGATCGGGTTACTATGGAAATCGTCTTAGGAAGGACGCGGGGAAAGCACGAGCCAGGCACATCGTCCTCGGCCGCCGAGCAAGCGGGCGCGGGACCGGGCGCGGCGCCTCTCCCGGGCCCGGCTCGCTCTTTCTTCGCTCTCGGCCGGGCCGCGCCTCCCCGGCCCGCGCCGCCGCCGCCGCCGCCGCCGCCGCCGCCGCCGCCGCCGCCGCCGCCGCCGCCGCCGCCGCCGCCGCCGCCGAGCAGCCCGCGGGCGAGCCGAGCCCTCCGCCGCGCGCAGCCGGCAGCCGAAGCGCGAGCTCGCAGCAGCAGCCGGCCTGGGCGGCGAGTGGCGCTGTTTCCCAGCCGCGCAGCTGGGATTTAAAGAGACAGAGACGCGTCGCGGGACTCGAAGGGGGCCTTGGCCGGGAGGGGAGCCTGGCAGCTCGCCCAAGGTCCCCTCTGAAGTCCAATAGCCCCAAGCCCGCTCCGCGGCGAGCAAAGTTTCCTGCGGAGATGGCCCCTGAGAATTGCGTGAGGATCCGCCTTGGCCACCTCTCCTGACTGCAGAACAGGCTGCAAGGAGAGTAAGGGATTTTTTTTTTTTTCTTTTCCCTCCCTTGGACGCTAAGGGGGAAATGATTTGTATGCTCAACAAGTCATGCACCTATTTTCAGCCGCTCTCGCTTCCGACCTTGTGCACCGACTTTTTCACTGAAAGCAACACAGGCAAATGGGGGTTGGGGGGGGCTCTTCGTTTCATGTCAGACTATAAGCAGAGTGCGTGGTTTAGGGGAAGGTGGTGGTGGAAAGATATAGCTGTCAAATATCTTGCTTTTTTTCCCTTCCTCTTCCAGCTAATGTAACATCTCCTTTTCTCTCCCCTCGCAAGCCTGGAGAACGTGCTTAAAGGTACATTCCAGACACTTCCAGCAGTTTCCAAAGACTCACCATTCTCTAAGCGCCTTTTGCATGAAGCTAGAACACCACAGGGATGGAGGGGGGCGTAGAAAGAACACACTAGTCTGACCCATTTCTTTCCACCCTAACTCAAAGCCAGTTGTCAGAGAGCAGCTCCTTCGATGTTGCATGTACGTCGGAAACAGAATGTAGTAGCAGGGCACATGGCTTACTACTACCATGCACATGTAGCAGCAGAGAAATTACAAGCCAGTAGGGTTGTTTCCTGTGCTCTCCATCAGTTTTCCCTGCTTTATACGGGATACAGGAGCTGTGCAGAACCAGTTCCAAACACAAACTTGCCCCCTGGAGGAGAGGCAGAGAGGGAACTCTTGATATACCCAGGATTTAGATGCTTCATAAATATCCAGGGTACTCTGTAACTGGGTTGAGGGGAGGGGTGAACCTACTGTCTAGGTTATCAAGCAGGGTTACACTGTGTCCCTCTTCCAGTCTTACATGATGCTATCCGCTCACAAGCAAAGCTCACACCCCACCAAGAGCTTAGCTCTTCTTCCTTTACCTCTCCTCCAGAGTAAACCTTTCAAGCAAAGAAATGTGGCCTTCCAGGTTCCTACTCCCTTCAAGAAAACGAGCCTGTTCTCATTATGATACGGGACGGTGGCTAACAAAATAGCATCATAATAAAACACAGAATATACTGTAACAGAATACCCGAGACTATAACATGTCAACAACATTGTCTTATCACTCAGTTCTGGGTTACACAGTCCACCTTCTAGATGCCAGCAGGTTTAGAATCGGATGAAGGACTGGTTTCTGTCTCTTTGATAGCCTTTTGAATGTTTCTTCCTCTTGAGGGAAAGTGCCCTTGTGCTGGAACATCCCTTGTCCACGAACTTAGTTCTTGTTCAGCAGAGAAGCTCCACGATGTTACCGCACCTGAAAGCAGGATGCTTTTCCACTTTGTCCCTGCCTCTTTATGCCCCCCACCTGCCCAGCAACTCCAGCAGGTGAAAGTTACTGCCTGTGCTATGGTTCTTCAGGCAGGACGCCTTCACTCCCTCCTTCACAATTGCAGCCCCTACTCTGCCAGGAATTCTCCCCCCCACACACACACACACAAAGTTTGCTTCTATCTTTCCACCACTGTAGAACCAGCTAACTTTTACTCGTGTCCTAACAAGAAGCTTCCTCAGAATCTTCACCTAGTATCTGCGGGTCCCACATCTAAGTCTGGGGGCCACTACCCTCCCCTGTGATGTCTCTGTGCCCACCTGTCACTCCTTAGGTGTTGTAATAATATATTTATTGATCTCCCCAGACTGTGTGTGTAGTGACAGAAGCTTATTTTTCCCTCCATATCCAAGTGTCAGACCCCTAACTAAATTGAGGGGGGAGGGACCACACAGCAGCAGCTAGAGTGAGAAAGTAGAAGAGAGAGAAGTCTTTGATGGTTGATGAACACATTGCCAACCAAAGTCAAAACTAGTAATAAATAACCTTAGAAAGGCCAGAGGTTTGAAGAGAACATCGGTGTTTCTAAACTGCTAGTAAGTATCAGGTACAAGCTAAACGCTGGGCAGGTTATCTTGTGTATCCTCCAAACATCCTTGCAAGATAATTATATGTGAGGAAACTAAGGCCTGAGAGTTGTTTGTTTGGTGTCCTGTGGCTGCTATGGAGGTGGGGGAGGGGCAATGCGCTTTATAATAAAGCAGGTGGTTTACAAAGGTATGGAATGAGATGCAACATCTGTTCCTATTCATGTTTCATTAATTTAGTTAATGGCTTCAGCTCTGCCACCCCACCCAGAAAGGATTTGCCTTGCATCCTCAGGTAGAAGGCTCTGTGAGTTCGTGGCCATTCCCTGACTCAACAGTCCCATGGGGTATTCTTCCCAGGCTCTCGGAAAGGGTTGCTTGGGCTACTGGTTGTAATTTCTGCGTAGTCCTGTTCTTCCTATGTTCCTAATCCTGAATACAGTGTAAATGCCTGGTCCATTCGATCAGACCAGACCCATAAACCTTTGCTCTAGAGCTGGAGCCAGGGGACTTGGCTCTTCTGTTTCTGCTGTGCTACATTTGACATGATAGACAGTGCCATTACCTAGAGGGGTGATCTGCAAGTGAGTTAAAAGGATAAGAAATTAAATTATCTGTACTCCCTTTACACATTTGCCCAAACAAGAAAAATACATAAATTATAAGCAAAAGTAAATGTGGTTGAAAATAAAAGAAACTTAGAGCCATTTATGATGGGGTTTCATTCAGGATTTAGATACCTTACTCCAAAATTACAAACTCATAGATACCAAGCTCCATTCAATAGAAACATGGGGCTTGTGGATGACTATAGAATAAATGGATGGAGAAGCGTTCTTTCCTTGAGTACAGTACCCTTTGTAGTGGAGATCAGGAAAGCATAATATGCTTACAGCTGCAAGGGATATTTAGGGTAGCAGTTCTTAACCTTATGGCATATTAGAATCACTTGGGAATTCTCAGCCTGGGAATGCACAGGTTCCATCTCACACCAATTATGTTGAAACCTCTGGGACTTGAAATCTAGGTGTGAAGATTTTGCAAGCTTGCCAGATGGTTCTAAAGGGAACTCAGGATTGAGGGCCACTTCTTCAGCGCTGGCCTCCAGTGCATGCACACCTGGCTGCTCATTAGCATGGCCGGGGAAACATTAAAGGCACTCAGGCCCACACCTACCTGCAGAGATTCTGAGTCATTGTTCGTCCTCTCTATATTTAATGTTTAATGAGGCTGGTGTTGAGTCAGGGTTGAAAATCGCAGTCGCAAGCCAATGCTTCTCAAAGCAGGGTCCCAGAACAGCAGCATGAGTGTGGCCAGCAGACATTTATAGATGCACCGTCTCACTCTCGCTCCAGATCCACAGGTGTTCAGGGTGGGGTCCATCAATCTGCAATGCCACAAGCCCTCTTGATGACTCTAATGCACAGTAAATTTGGGAACCGATGATTTACAACATAGCACCAGTGATATCACACTCTTCCAGTTTGAGAGCCAGCACTATCTTCAGCGAACACCTACGATCCTCCTCTAGAGAATCCAACTATCATTTCCGACAAGTTTCCGGATGTTGCTGATGCTGAAGGTCTTAAAAGCGCAGTTTTCTTTTGTAAAGGAATCCATCCCACATAAATTCAGAGTGTAGTATGTAGCTGCTCTGCCAAGAAAACAGCTTCTGGGTACCCAAGATGACTTCAGCAGATAAGGGCCCTTGCCTTCAATTTCAACAACCTGAGTTAAATATTTACTGACTTCTGTGAGTTGTTGTCCTGAGATCTCCATCACACACACACTGCAGGCCCACACACACAAGTAATTGTAAATATGTAGAGCGTGAGAGACCTTGGGGCACACAGGCCTAAATACACTGTATGAAATTTTTAAAACTAATAACGGGAAAACAGATTTTTTTAAATGTTTTAACCTTGGTTTATGTGTATCAGTGTTCTGTCTGAGTGTTTATATGTCCACCACCTCACAGAAGTCAGAAAAACACCATCAGATCTTCTGGAACTGGAACTACAGATGGTTGTAAGACAGAATGTGGGTGCTGAGAACTGAACCTGGTCCTTTGCGAGAGCAGCAAGTGGTCTTAACCACTGAGCCGCCTCTTCATCCCCCCAGAGGAGCTTTTGAGAAGAAAACTCTTGCCCTTAGTTCCCCACAATGTGGGGATGTAGAAGGATTCTATGCGCATGGCGTTCTTCTGACTTATGAAGTGGGAGTAAGTGTTGGCCTGCACAACTCAAAGTGCTGGGTACCTGAGACCTGAGTCAGTTGTGAAGAGCATCTTGGCTGCACTAGATTGCAAGAAAACCTCAGGAAAAGACACAAACCCTCTTCCGCTCAAACCCAACCACTTCAAGGCTTGAGAAGAGAGCTAATCAAGCTTGCCTTTTCTGACTGCACACATGAGCCCCACCTGCCTTCCAGGGCTTTCCTGACTGCAGCTGCTCTAGGGAAAGGGAAAATAAAAAAACCCTGCTTTTTCTGAAAAAGCAATTGCTTTTCTTCTTGATGACTTAGAGAGGAGCTATGTAAACCTTATCTGTCCCAAACTAACAAATGCTAAGAGTACCCTTGGTTCCCACAGGCCGGGCTTCATTCCAGGGGAAGGAGCATGGAAGATCTCTGTGTCACTAATCTTTGCCTCTAGTCAGACAGCCAAAGAGAACACTGAGTGAGCCAGATCGCTCAAAAGAAGACACCCCAGACCGTGAAATCGCCTTTCATCCTTTTAGCTGCTTGAATTGATTTCAGGCTTCTAACCTGGATCCTTGAAAGAGGACCTGTCGGGCTTAAGCTCTTCCTTAGGGCTTGAGACCCAGCCTCTACTCACCATCGCCTTGAGAAGTCCAGACAGACTACTAAACTGCATTTTCTTCCTGGGACTTCTTTAGGAATCAATGGAATTTCCCTGTTTTAAGAGATGAGAGCACCAGGGATAAGAGTCTAAAAGAGCTCTAAGTTGCCAGGTGCAAAGTTGCTGACAAGGAAAAAAAAAACCTTTCTAAGAGGGATCTACCAGCGTGTTACTGCCTGGGCTTTTGCAAATGGCCCCAATGTTAATTACTGTATCAGCTGCTGAACTGCTTACTCTGGGCTGTCTGAAGGTTTGAATGAAATCTCCTTCTATCGAGGCTACAGGAAATAACAGTCATCGCCAAACTGCAAAATATCACCTAGATTTCTTTTTTTAAGTCAGATCCATTTAAAAAAGCATTGCAGCTCCCAGAAGTGTAATTAAGTTGCTTAGCTGAACAGGGAGCTGTCTGTGGCCTTTAAAAATATCAATTGTAAGGGAAAATGGAAAAGGGAACAAAAAGTAGGTAAAAAATGATGAAGAGAAAGGGCAGGTAAGAATAATAAGGAAGGATGTTCCTGTTCGTGGTATGGGGTCTCCATTTGCAAGGTGCCAATCATAGATGAACATCTGGGACTGTTTTGTTATGGAGTTGATATCCTTGGAAAAAATAAGGAAGTGTTTAGACCTCCCATCAGATGTTTCTCAAGGGCAGGTTTCTAGCTGAATTGCAAAGTAGTGATGGAATTTCAAAATGCATCATATTGTTCTTAGACAATATGTTGTTCTCAAGAGATTATCATGGTTAAACTCCTATGCAAGGATAAGAAGGTGTGCACACACAAGTGTGCATGTGTCTATTTGCACAGACCCTTGACAGTGTAAATGGGAGAAGGGCATCAGGGAGAGGTACACAGAGGTGAGTGCAGATGCATTCCAACAGGAAAATAACTTCTCTGCAGCTCTGAATGTGTTTCAAAATTTAAAAAAAGGTTTAATTGGAAATGAGAATTGTGTGGTAGTTCACTTCTGTAATCCCAGCACTCAGGAAGTTGAGGCAGGAGAATAGCTGGGAGTTTGAGGACAGCATTAACTGCATAGTGAGTTTTAGGGCAAAATAAGTGACCCACATGAACAATATAAGAAAAGTATAAAATGAGGTTCCTAGCAGATTGGCACCTGTTCCTCTCTTGGACCATGACTGATGCCATTAGGGATGCCACACATGAGGCGTTGCATTCAGGTACTACAGCCTGTTATACCTTAGACCACACTGACCTTGCAAATATCCTGCAAATTGATTTCCAGGCCGTTCCCCTGTAGATACCCTTGGCATCCTAGATGAAGATGCATGCTCAAGTCAAGCCAGCTGTGGTTCTTGGATGTCTGTGCTCATCGGTGCGCAGAATTACAAGGCTTTGATGGCATCATCGTTGTTCATCTACAGAACAGCACTGGGGTGAAGTAGTGGGTGTAAAGATTTCACTAGACCCAAAATAAATGATGAATGGGTGTTGATGGGAGAATACTTACACAGATAAGTATAGAGAACCACCGGGGCGCTTCTCTAACCTTCCTAATGGATCGGCTTTTCCAGATTAAAAACCTGGAAAAAGGAAGCCAGGCCTCAAGCTCCCTCTTTCCATTTCCTTCTGCCTGAAGCCACACCCGAAGGGGTGTGACCACCATCACAGACCGCTACATTTGGGGTCTTCTACAAGGACAAATTTACGAACTGTAAGCAGTTAAATGAACTCATCACATGAGCCTTTCTCAAAGAATAGCGCTGATTAGCGGTTTTCTATACTTTGAAACATGACCGTGGATTGTAAAGCTCTAGAATATAGAGACCGATAACCTTTGAGACAATAGTGTCCAGATTCATATGTACTTTAGCATCATTAAATCGGTTTTACATATTTTGTTCATGAATTTTTATGCATAACAATGTCCTTGATGTTAAATTTATATGGATGTTGATCACATTAATTCATGCTATGACCTAAAAATAGTTCTGTGACAATCTCACCTAAGATGTCAGACCCCAATCACGAAATACAAGGAAGGTGGCACCTGCTTTACACTTAGGGTTAGAGTCTCCCAGACACAAACATTTCCACAAGTAACCAACAAAACAGAATTTAAATTATCAGAATATTATCCACAATCCTGTTTTTCTTTTGGGGGCCCGGGGGCAGTTCAAGACAGAGTTTCTCTGTATAACAGCTCTGGCTGTCCTGAAACTCATTCTGTAGACTAGTTTGTCCTCAAACTCACAGAGATTGGTCTTCCTCTGTCTCCTGGAGTGCTGGGACTAAAGGTTTGAGTGCCAAGATAGCCCTGTTTTTCTTAACAATCTCCTGGTAATAAAAGAAAATATTTTGATTTCTGCTCATTGGACAACCTTTATTCACATGAGGAGTCTTATCTTTCAGGAAAAACAAATAAACAAAAGAATTACCATAAAAATAAAAGAGAGCAGAAAGCGATTGGTTTATAATGTGCTCAAGTATAAAGAGAAGAGATCAAGCTGAGAAAGTTTATTGCTTCTTATCACACACCGACAGCTCAAAGCACGAGTCAAGATGTCCTCACTGAGAAGCCAAGACAGCAATGTTCCATTTCTGTTCAGGAAGAAAGTACCACAAAGGAGAACGAGTATTTGAATAACTCAATAGGTAAGGGGAGAATTTACATGTCAAATTGTCCTGATCCATGAACATGGGACACATTTTCCATGGCCATTCCATGAGTAAACTGTCAGGAGTGAGAAGCCATTGCTGTTCCTCCATGAACCAGTGACACAGAACGTTTATTTGAAGATGTAAAGAGTTGAGAACCATGAGAGCGTGTCTTCTCAAATCAGTAGGTCTTTAGAGAGTTGTGTCCCCTAAAGATGACTCGTGTACATTTATTTGTATGTATTCAAAACTCCAAACCCTAAACTCCAAGTTTTATAGAACAAAGAGAAAGAAAGGGGAACTTCTCACACACTTGTTTGTATGGGGCACAAGAAGACATCAGTGGAGTTTTATTCACTTTCTATTGCATTGAGCATGAGTGCAGAAATGTACTTTTCTTTCCAAAGGAATGGTTAGGGTCGGTTTAAGGAGGGTTGCATTTTTGCATTTTTTTCTGTCTCTAGTGTGTTAGGTTTCTTCTAACATTTTTGGTAAGTGGCCTTAGGAGCTGGAAGACAAGCACAGACCAGCCTATTAGCTTGCTTACTAGCCAAACACACCCCCCCCCGCAACCATAGCTGCTGAAAATCTGAACATAGAAAAGTCAATATAGTACGTGGATATAGCAAGTAATGGAAACCATCCACATGAAAAATAACTAGTTATAACTGTCATGAAAACATCTTTTATCCTGCAGCCTCATCTAACCCAACGCTATTTGTCACTGCATGCATCCACAAACTCCTCAAGCCAACCATTACATTTTATGAGGTATCAGTTTTATTCTATACTGTGCCAGATACTGCTGAAACCCTTTTAAGCCTCAGCATTCCTCATTCATTTATATGTACTTGTAAGGGTCCAGTTTACATGTTCAATGAGGAAAGAACAAGCATTTTTGCAATATGTACATGTTTCATTAAAAGTTACCATTTAAACTCTTCATTATGAGCACCTAATTGTAACAAAGTATATGTTTGTGAGTGCATATATGTGTGGCTGCTAATTTTCTATGCTAAAACAATTGCCCAGACATTTTGTGTTTATTAGAGGGAGTGCATTATTTCACTTAATTAGGGTCCCAACTCTCTTTACAACAATTTGTGATACTTCATTTTGAAGCCACTGACATTTCAGCTACTGTATAATTCTTGTGCATAAACACTGACTCAAGCTACAATCTACAATTTGAGGTACTGAAGAGAAGGGGAGGGAACAAACCATGTGATATGAGACTCAGAGTCATAGCTCAGCTCCTGTAATAACTGTCATAGGAGAGCAGATGTGAGGTGCTAATGGCTGTCTCCTTGATGTTTTGCAGACTAGGAAGTTTTCCTACTAATTTATAAACTTGTTGAAGTCATAAGCACTTAGGAAGGCAGTTACAAGCCATGCTTTTCTTACAGGTCTTACTAAGAAGAGTATCCTTATTACTTCTAAACAATAATGTGTATTCTGCACTAACAGCAGTGATCATTAATCAACCTGAAAATCAAAGCTGAGTTAACTTCCTGCTCCACCATTACTTGTATGCAGGATTCGGTTAGTGTCAGTTTCTAGGGATGGTGAAGACCAATGCTTATAGCATTTAAAGGAAAGTTGCCCTGATGTCTCCATACAAATCTATCCAAGAGCCACTTATTTCCATTTCTCCTAGTAGAATGACAGTGGAGAATGCCCAGAAAGTATTTCATTAATTTAAAAATAAAATAAGACAATATCACATGAAAAACATCACATGAAAGGGGGTAGACATTAGAGAATGTCTATTTCTTCCCTTTATGTTAAGAGCTTAGGAGAGGATAAAATTTCTGTGAGGAAAAGGTTAATATGATTGCATGCATACATTTCTTTTTTGGAGGCGGGAGGAGTCTGTTTGTATTGGTCAGTAGGAGTAAAGCTTCTATTTAGGTACCAATTCAATTTCTCCATATTTGATGACAAGCAAGTGATTCTTCAGCAATAAGACCTTACCATCAGGTTATAGAAAGTAACTAACAGCATTGGCAATGACATGTAATGTTTAGGGGGTAGTCTATGTGACCCATTTGGTTAATGAGTCAACAACACTTAACCCTTCCTCATACTAAGAATTTTATTTGGAAGCATATGATGTCTATCTGGGGCCTTGTCTCCCCCCATTGCATGCACACATTTTTTACACAATGGTAAATCTTTGGAAAAGCACCTATTTTGAAATATAAACATCCACAAAATGTACTCAGGCACATATGACTCCTTCAAGTGTTTAAGGACATAACTCAATTGATGCATTCTTTTGAAAACTGAGACCCAAAAATCTGCAGTTAAAATTTATGAACATTTTATCTTTCTGTCCCTAAAATTTCCAATGGGCAATCACAGTTTGATGTCTGTGGGAGATTTCTAACTGGCTGAAAACCCAAGTAGCATCTATAGCACCTTATATCTTTGTAAATTCTGCAAAACTCTGCAACAGGGACCCTTTATCAATCGGTTATGTTTGTATCCAATGCATCAGTTTTACATAAAGAAGTTTAGAAATGACTACAATTATGATAAACAGTAGTATGTGACGTCTTTGATCTTTAAAAAAACCACCATACTCAATAGCTGGGAAAATGGCTTAGCAATAAAGCAATTGTCTTGAGGGTGTGAGGACCACAGTTTGGATCCCCAGAATCTATTTGAAAAGCCATGGAAACACGGAGGTCCACCTAGAGGTCCAGGTAATCATGAAGGTCCACCTAGAGTTCCAGATAAGCACAAAGGTCCACATATAGGTTCAGATAAGCATGAAGGTCCACTTAGAGTTGCAGATAAGCATGGAGGTCCACCTACAGTTCCAGTTAAGCATGGAGGTCCACCTACAGTTCCAGACTTCAGGAGGTAGAGATGGGGAATCCCTGGAGTAATCTCATTAGACAGGTTCCCATGTCAATATATCAGATGGCAAGAGCTGGAGAAAGACATCTGAAATCAACCTTGGGCCTCCACTTGTACATACATGTGCACACATACCACGCCACCTACCAGACCTGTGTCTACACACATGCATTCACACATACACATGTGAAAAATAATACTATAACCAAAACAGTGGCATATATTTTCTTGACCTGATTTATCAGGCCTATTTGTTTTTATATATAACAAACACCTTTACTAATTTTAGCACAGTAATCTTCTTAAAATACTACTTTGTAACCTGTTTAAAATAATTGCTGTTGTCAAACTATAAATACAAAGGTCACTTGGAGGTTCTTTTGTGATATACTAGTTAGAAGACATTGCTTAAGAATAAATAGTCAAAAATACACTTATTGTAGAATTACTATGCACAGTGCACTGTAAAAACCTGAAAAAGAATTTCAGAGAATCTGCCTGAGCTGAAAATGTCTTGTTTACCTAAAACAATAGCATGAGACAATGAAACAAATAGCATTGCTTAAGAATGTGTGCTTCTGCTGGACAGTGTTGGCACATGCCTTTAATGCCAGCACTTGGAAGGCAGAGGCAATGGGATCTCTGTGAGTCTGAGGCCACCCCGGTCTACAGAGCAAGTTCGAGTCTTCCCTGACATCTGTGTACTCCAGCACCTCCCCCAGGATACATGCAGAGTCACCAGGTGGTAGGAAACAAATGGATAATCAGCTGTACCCTACTTGGCTATTGTATAAACAGTTGTAAACCATTGACAAACCAACTGGGATGATCTTTTGCAAGGGGATTGGGGCATAACTGAATTCCCCAAGACTAGAAATAAGGGCTTTTAGGAAGGGTAACCGTGTGGCAAACCATCTATAAAACCCTTCTGAACTATAATCAGAATAACATACATAAGCTGAGGTCACAAGTAAGTATATAAAGTATCAAATGCACTAAAAACTCAGAATGTCAATATACAGTCAATTTGTAGAAAATTGTTCCCAATAAAATCTTGATCCCTTAATTTCCTGATTAGTATGCAGATATATGTCTTCTGAAAAAGCTTATTTCACAAATTACGTCTTTGCACCAAGTGGGATATTGAATTGGAAATATCTAATATAAACTTAGAATTTTTGAATAATTTCTTGAGAATTTGATAAATGTACCATACTTACATCCTATCCACACCTTCTACCCACCCCATTCCACTCCTCCTGTGGCTCCCTACTCCTTCTCAAATTCAAGACCTCTTCTTTTATTATATATATGTATATGTGTGTGTGTGTGTGTGTGTGCTATATAAATACAACCTGCTGAATCTATTTAGTATTGTTCACATACATATGTCATATGTATATGTGTTTAGGGGTGATTGGATAACCAACCAGGGAGTTCATTGATGGAGAAGACTGTATCTCCACTTCTCAGTAGCCATTAATTGCCTGTACCTCTTAATCTAGTGATGGAGCCTCTCAAGATCCCTGTCCCCCAACATCCATATTGTCATAATTACTACAAGATAGATTATTTTTAAGGAAGCATGATTAGTTTCACTATAGACAAGGAAATCTTTCACTTCTTAGAGATTGGTGGGAGTCTTGCAGATGAGCTCATCCAGGGGAAGAGTAGGATTAATAGAGATGAGTTATCAAAAAGGACATGGAAAGTTTGATACAGTGTGTAACATGTGGATGGAAATAAATGACAATGCAAAACAGAACTCTAAAAGAGATAACATGGAACCCCAGGAGAAAAACACCAACTGGAAAGTGAATTCAACTATAAAACATCATGGAAAAAAAAACATACTGAGACGTAAAGTCTACTATCAAATGTCCTGGAAAAAAATCATAGGTCCGGGACTCCCAAAAATCAACCTATGTAATTCACACACAAGAGAAATATGAGTCCAAATATATACTAGATGCTCTTAAGGACATTTAATAATATTAGGAAGAGTTTAGCAGTGACCTTGAAAAGGAAGGGAATTCTGGCAGGAGAGGATTCAGCCACACAGAGTGGTATCTCCTGGGAATAACAGGGTCAAGATAGAATTAGTTTCTGTTTTATTCTTTTATAGTAAAAAAGAAGAAACTGCTTGTTTGAAGGCAAACAATAATAAGTCCATCGAGAGAGAGATTGAAGGGGCCATAGATGAAGCTAAATGATTGCACTGGTAAATGTTAAAAAGTTAAAGTTCAGGCATTAGTCAGCAATTTGGGGCTTTATATGAAAGGGTTGAATTAGTTTAATAACTCATGGAATAAGAGTGTTTTTCTGTATCAGCTCTCTTTGTCACTCTGCCATGTGCTTTCATGGCTCTTCATTCTTAAAAAGGAGCTCTTTTATTTCATCATGTCCTTTCGAACAGTTAATTAGTTTTAATTTTACCATGACATACAAATTTTGAATAATCACCCTAATTGTTGATCCAATTCCAAATGTATAAATTGGGCTGTTTTCCCCCTTTTATAACTACCAGGGAATTTCAAATTTAAAAAAAAAATGTGTGGGCCCTAAAATTTATTTCAGTAAAAAGTCTACCTCATAAAAGTGATACTTCTATAACCCTGCATCAACTTATATCTAAAACTTACACAGATGTATCTATGAAGTAGAATAATTATCCAAAAGCAATGTCTTGGTTCTTTCAAATGTCACCTGTCACCATTAATATTCTAAGCTGACACTTTGTCACCTCTCTTCTGAGTGTGATTATTACCTAAACAAGGGTCAGAGTCCCCCTCCTTGTACTTAAAGTCCCCCTCCATTCCTAGAAACCTCAGCAGCACAATTGTCTAAGACAGAGATCCAACCTCTGCTGCAGCAGCTGCTCCCTTGACATTTCTTGGCGAACGTCCTGAACCTAAATGTCCCTTGGGCAAGATAAAATTTCAGTGTGATGGGATATCAATTTCTCTCACAATTAAATCCTGTCCTAGACATGCAGATATATAGCAGCAACCTCATCACTGCCCAAAGCTAGCCAGCTTGGGGGAGATGATTCTTTGGTAATTTGCTCAGGAAAAAAAAAAGCAGGGATGGTCAGGCGAGTCATCCATGAATATTTCCCTACCATTCTCCAAAACAAAACAAGAGAGAGGCTGAAGGAGAAGAAGCAACAGTACTCAGTGTCTCTGCTACACCGAATATAAATAAGAGCAAAATTCGGTCAATGATTACAAAAATAACCAACTTCCTGTTTAGGCCATGAGGCTACTTATACAATTCATCCCAAATAATTGTAAAAATATTTGGAGGTGCTTACACTTCCATAGAGGTCTACAGTTTGGTTTTGTGTATATGTTTATACAGGTGTGCAAGTACTTGCAGGTGTACATGAACACATGTGTGCATGTGTATGGAGGCCAGACACCAACCTTGGGTCTTATTCTTCAGATACTGTCCATGTTATTTTTTGAGACAGGGTCTCTTGTTGGCCAGACTAGAAGGCCAGCAAGATCCACTTTCCTCTTACCTCCCCATTGCTGTAAGCTTCAAGACACCCAGTTTTCTCATGTGCTTTCTTGGGGTGGAGCCCAAGTCCTCCCTCATGTTTGCAAGGTAAGGGGGTTTATGAACTGAGCTATCTCCCAAAACCCATAAAGTTTATTTATAATGTACATTATAGTAACACAAAGGATAAGCAGATGGCAATTGTGACATATTGTTATTTAGACAACAGTAAAACTGAAAACTTGGTAGGAATACAAAGTTTTCCTCATCCTTACAAAATCATTCACCCAATGTTATGCAAAATTCTTCACAAACTCCTTTGCTATAGTCTCCCTATTGTGTCTCTCCTGAAGTATTAATGTCAAATAATTATAAGGTTCTTTTATACTCTAGAAACACAAATTATAGGCAAAGACTTCAAAACACTGAAGAATTACTTCTCAAATGTAATGCACATACAGTTCAACTGAGGATCTTGTCAAAATGCCGACTCTAATTCAGTCAGTCTGAGGTGGGGTCTGAAAGCCCTGAGACTTTCTATTTCTAATCAGCCCCCAATTTTGAATAACAAGAATGTTAAAGAAATGTTCAATGTTGAGTACAGAGGATACCAAAGAACCAGAAATCGGATATATATTATGTACGTATCATGCATGTATACACACACACACACACACACACACACACACACACATATGCACTAGGTAGTAGAGAGATAGCAGAACTATGTAGGATAAGCAAGCAGAAGATTTGCAGTAAGCAAACTCTAGGGCTGTTCAAAAACTGGTAGAATGGAGACCCAAGAAAGAAGATAGTCAGTTTAAAAAGACCTAAAGCAGAAGAGCAGTGTCCTAGTTCAAGTAGCTAAGCAAGAGGAGTTTCTCTTTCTTACAAGGGCTCAGCTCCCTCGTTCTATTTGGGCTTTCAAATGCTTGCAAGGGAACTGCAAACATGAGCAAGGAAAATCAGCTTTACTTAGTCTACTAATTCAAATGTTAATCTCATTCAAAAACACTCTTATAATCCTACCAGAATTAGTGTCTGACCAAACATCTGGGTACCAGTGGCCCAGACAAGCTGACATATAAAACTAACCTTTGAAAGTGCTATTGTGACTCTGACACATTTTTTAAAAACTCAATAACCTATTGGAAGTAATTACAAATCTTTTAAAGCCACAATTTATTTAGAGCCTGGCCTATAATAAGTTAAGGGTACAAGTAGTGTTGCTTGATTATAGTATTTGCTATTCGAGGTAACAGAAATCATTCTTATTTTAAAGATGCCAGATATTCACATCGGAAACTCAGTTTTAGATGCTGACAGGCCTTGGGAAACGGCAGACAACATTCACTCAAGAATCACATGAGGACTAAGATGGGGTAGTTGGAGGTCAGTTAGTCTAAAGACTGAGTGATAGGGAAAATCATGAGTATTGGTTACGGGAAGAACGGGAAACTTTGTAAAGCACAACTGAAGGAGAGTTTGCAGTCCTTCTAGAAGGATTAGTCCCAGTTGGGAGGCACAAGCCACACAGGAGAGAAAGCAGTTGCTGGGGGCTGGAACTACTGCGTGAGACAAAAGGGGAGCCCCAGAGAATCTACACTGTACTCTCTGTAGCAGATATCTTAAAGATGAGAGCGGGTGCCTGCATGGAAGGCAGCTGCAGCCACAGAAACAGGGGAGGGGACAAGAAACCTCACACTGGCACTTAACCAAAGCAGCCATTTTCAGGAGCTTGCTGGCAGGAGATGCAAAAAGTCCCTCCCTGAACCACACTCTGGGAACCCAAAGCAAGTGTCACAGGACTATACCCTACATCTGCTCCATGGCACACTTCTAGATAGGGACAGATGTTTTTGAGTATGAATCATATGGTGTTCAGTGAAGTAGAAATCTAGTCTAGAGGGAGCCACAGAGATGCGAGGTCTGCATGTGTCCTGATGCTGTGAGGGACCTCCCAGAGGCTAGACCAGAGACAGCACCGGGTGAGAGACAGTGTCGAGATGGCCACACTTTGACCCATAGACTAGACGAGAGACAGCACCGGGAGAGACAGTGTGGAGATGGCCACACTTTGACCAGAGACTAGACGAGAGACAGCACCGGGAGAGACAGTGTGGAAATGGCCACACTTTGACCCAGCTGCCTGTCCTTTGTTCATTTAAGTCAGTGTAGTGGGTCAGCTTCACTTCTTATGAGCTGCTTCTTTTTCTTTCTCTCTTTTGTTTTTATTTCATTTTCTTAATCCTTTTCAGGTTTCCCCAAGGAACACAGACTGGCCTGGAGTTACTGGGGTCTCCAGGCCTTAGCCTGCCAAGTGCTGAAATGGCTTAGGTTATCTGACTGCATTTCTTTACTCTTTTTTTTTCCTTTACACTCCCCCTTTAGCAAGAGCTACCTCGTCTCCTTCTTGTGTCTTTTTTGTTCAGTGCTTCACATGCTTTTCTCCACCACCCTGAGACTAGTCTCCAGTCTGACTTTGCTTTTCTTTACATTCAGAGCCTTAGTACATGCACTACTTTCCATGTTCATTTACTCCCCTGAAAGTATCGGAGTTAAAAGGGTGGCTATTTTGAATTGACTATCACTCTATTTTCCACACTGGGCTTATTCATCAGCTGTGATTGTTTCTGTTGGCATAATGACTGCTTTCATACTGCCACTGATGACCGTGTCCAGAGCTCTAGCACATGGGCAAAGAGTTAAACAACAGAGCTCCATTTTCAGCTGCTATATGGTGATCCTACTTGAACACTGGAAATACATCCCTGAAAGAGAATAAGCACAGTAATAAAACAATTCCAGATGCAAAGTACCCTTAGAAACAAGAAACATGAAAAACCTAGGCAATATGTCTCCCCATAAAAATTACTAATTCCACAATAACAGCTTCCAATAGAGTGAATTAAATGAAGTCCCAGACAAAGAATTCAAAAGCTTGGTTATAAGAATGTGGGATGAAATCAAAGAGGACATAAATAAACTCTTGAATAAGTTCAAAAAGGACACAAACAAATAGCAAAATGAAATTATGGAGTCCATATGGGATATGGAAGAAGAATTCAATAAAGAAAATGATTGAAAAAAATCAAATTGTAATATTCAAAATGAAAAATTCAATAAATCAAATAAAAAGCCTCATCAATACAATGGATGAAATGGAAAACAGATTATAAAGGCTTGAATATAATGAAAATATATTAGAATATTCAGAAAATGAGAAAGATAATAAGAATATAGAAGCAGAACATACAAGATCTACAGGTAGTCTTCAAAGCAAAATCTATGAATCACAGTCATAGAAGGAGAATTTCAGGTTAAAGGCAAAGAAGAAACATCCAATAAAACCACAGCAGAAATATCCCAAATTCAAAGATACATTTTGAATGCCAAAAGACAAAACTAAAATATAATCTCAAATTTTATTTAGAGCACGGTTAAATATATGGAACAAGGAAAGCTGCAAGAGAAGCAAGGAGTCACATGTAAAGATAACCCCATCAGAATAAGAACAAATTTAGCAAGAGAAACTTTAAAAATCCAGGAAGTCACAGAACAATGTATTTCAAACTCCAAAAGACATTATCAGGCCAGATTCCAATCTACAACAAAGTTATTCTTCATAATTGAAGGAAAAACAAAAACACTCTGTAACAAACACAGGCTAAAAGATTCATGGTCATTAATCTAGAAGAATAGAAAATACTTGGAGGAATGCTACACACATAAGAGAAAGAGAAACACACTGATGCAACCAGAGGGAAACATTCACGAGGACAGTAAATAAGCCAGCAAGGACTAAGAAAGTTATTTTAAAAAGAAGAATTAAATAAAATGACAGGAATGAGTACATAGCTTTCAAGAATCACTGTGGCTGATAATGGTCTCAGTTCTTCAAGTAAAGGATACAAACTAGCAGACTGTATTAAAATTGAACCCATCTATTTGTTGCCTATAAGAAACCCACCACATTGGTCAATACAACACAATGTTAATGTGAAGAATAAGAAAAAAAATATTCCAAGATAATGGAACTAGAAGTCAAGAAATGTAGCACTTCTAAATGCTGACAATAGATTCCAATCCAAAATTTGTCAGACGTGATAAAATGATTACTGCATATTGATTAAAGAAACAATCCATCAACACCATATTAGATTTTGAATATACATACACTGAACATTAGTGTACCCAAATTCGTAAAACTAAACAGTACAAGAAATTAAGGCTTGGATTGATCTCAACAGACAATAGTAGGTGATTTCAATACCTTATTCTCACCAATAAGTTTTGAAGACAAAAAAAAATCAACAAAGAAATGACATTGTAGATCAAATGAATTTAATAGACATCTACATAGTATCCTATCCAAACATTTACAATTTATAACACACATCCTTCTTAGAAGCCCATAAACTCTCTCAAATCATAACATTTTAAGAAACAAAGTTTTGTCAGAAACAGACAATTAAAATAATATGTTGTATTCTACCTGATCACAGTAAAACAAAAATTTAAAAGGAAACAACCAAAGAAAACTATAGAACACACAGAAACTCACGAAGATGGAAAAATACACTATTAAACTGCGAATGAATCATTGAAGAAGTGAGAAGAGAAATTTGAAAACTCATAGAATTAAAGGAAAATGGAAACACAATATGTCAGAGTCAGTGGGGGAGAATACAAGCAGTACCAAAATACAAGTTTATAGCTATAAATGGCTACCTTATTATATGCATCAAATGTCATTGTCTTTGCATATACAAGGCGACTCTCGGAGTAGTAGTAGGCACTGAGTTCAGTGTTCTGAGCACATGACTGGTAGACTAACAAATACTGAGATATGCTTTCAGTCCAGTGAAGAGAATGGCATCCTCTTGCAGACACTATGATTACAGATACACAGGAGACCTTTACAGACTCCATCAGAAATCTCTTAGAATTGATAAACATGTTTATCAGAGTAGCAGAATGCAAAATTATTCCACAAACCAATAGCTTTTCCATGTATCAATAATAAACATGCTGAGCACCAAATCAAGAAAACAAGGCCATTTGCAATGGTTTCAAGCAAACCTAATAATAAACTTATTGATGTAGGAAAAGACTTATATAATGAAAAATCTAAAACATTAAAGAAATGAGACATGAAAAGATGAAAATAGTGCCCATGCTCATGAATCAACAAAATTAATATAGTGAACTTGGTTATGTTACCAAAAGTAATTTACAAAGTCAAGGAAATTCCATCAAACTTTCAATTCCATTCTTCACAGAACTAAGGGGAAAAAATCCTGACACTTACATGTGAAAACAGAATGTGTTGACAGCTAAAGTAATTCCCAGGGGGGAAAAACAGTGCAGGTATAACAAGAGCAGACTTTAAGTCCCACTACAATGCTGTAATGATAAAGTCAGCATATTAATGACACATTAAACAAACATATAAATCAATGGAACAGAATAGAGGACCCAGAAGAAAGCACACAGCCACAGTCACCTAATTTTTCACAAATATGCCTGTTAGCTGATAAACTCCTTTCTGTCTCTGACATTAATAATCTAAGTCAAATGAGACAACCCTAGTCCTGTGTAGCTTCAAACAATTGCTGCAAAAGCCAATACAACAATATACCCACAATAGAATTATTCCAAATCTCACATTCTGCCAACTCCACTATTATTATTATTACCTTACTTTAAAATTCCAGCTCTTAATTTGAGTTTGACTTTGTTATTTATCTGACATAAACAGTAAGGCCCCCAGAGAACCTTTACTATTGCTTCCTGGGTATTTTTGCCATGGAAGAACACCATTAAATGGTAATCATCATGAAATTTCTGAGAACTGTTTTATTTGTGATAGTAACCATAAATGCATAAAAGTGAGTCCCTTGTGGCTCAGTAAACACATACATTGTGGACTTCCTACAATATTAATTAAAAATCAAAGGGTTGCTTTTGTTTGCAACAAGGGAACCTTAGGATGATAATGATAAAATCCTGCTACTATTAAAAAATTCTTATAAAGTGTGAAATTCTCTCATCAGCATTATCTAGCTGGAACTTATAAAATCCTGGCAGGGAGTCATATCACTGTGTTTCACAGATGACAAAATTGAAATTTCAAAAGGTTGACTGCCTGGGACAAACCGTCTGGCTCATACATTCATGGCACAACTGAGGTTTTCATCTTGCAATGCCAGCCTCTCTAATGTGTTAGGATTCAACCTCAGCTCCATGACCTGTAGATTGGATACCATTTTGCTTTGGGTGGAGACTTCAAGGAACACTAGAGAAACTTTAGCAGTCTCTAGACCACTGACTAGGTGGTCTAATTCAAAACAACAAAAATGTCTCTGCACACTGTCAAATACCTCTAGAGAAAGGGGTGGGCATGAGAAAGGCCACGTTGTCTCCAGTAGAAATCTATCACATCTCTCCATCTTTATGCTAGTATGTCTCTAATGTTCAAATCGTCTTCACAACCTTTCCCCCCTGCTGTGTAAGTCCAATAACCATGGTTATTTAGTGTCTGAGTGTGTTCCTTTCCTGGGGTTGCCACTAGCAGGTGGCTTTCAGTAAGAAACTGGTTCCTCACAGTTGTGAAGGTCAGAGTCTGAAATATTGTCAACAGAATTACTTCCTCTTGAGCAGTGGTCCTCAACCTTACTGATGCTGTGACCCTTTATTACAGCTCTTCGTGTTGTACTGACCGCCAACCATAAGATGATTTGGTTGATACTTCATAACTGTAATTTTACAGTTATGAATTGTAATGTAAATATTTGTGATTTCTGGTGTTCCTAGGTGACCCCTGCAAAAGGATCATTTGATCCCAGTTGGGTTGAGAACTGCTGCTTTTGACTATTCTAGCAGAGAAGCCCTCCAGACACACATGGGCTTAACTCTAGCCCCTGCCTCCCACTTCAAGTGGTTTTCTTGTTTCTGTGCTCTTCTATATCCTTGTTGTTGGGTTTAGGGGCAAACAAGGTATCCAGGATGGTCTAGGATCACAAATGAGTTCTCACAGGTTCTACAAGTAGGTAACTTTTTACAGGGTAGAGGAACATTCAACTCACTACATAAATTACATCAACCATAACTTTTCTAAGAATTCAAAGCAATTTCTGCATAATCTATCAATCTATCATCTCATTAATTTCATAAATACCCTATAAAATAACAAGAAATAAGAAGACAGTGATGCACAAACTGATTCAAGGCAATTTTGCTAAGAACAATGTGTTTTGGTCATTAGAATTATCTTCTAGTCTATGTCCAGGTTTTCCACGCTGAGGAACTGCAGTATGGGTGAGAGGGATAGTTAAATTCCCTCATAGTTAAGGAACCATAAATTTTACATAAGTTCTTGTGGGAGACTGAAAAAAGCAAAAGGTAACATACCTGGATTTTCAAATCCTTACATCAAAGTAAAATCAGCTTTCTGAGATCAACAGAACTTGGTGGAACCTTGCAAAAGAAAACAAGCATGGAACACCATCAGACCATGCAACGAAGCTGTTTCCCTATGTGGAAGTCTCCTCTAATGCCCATTCCCATGAGAGCTGCATCTTAATTTTAAGTGATCCGTGGTTATGGAGCCATGAACAGAAACAGACGTTAGTTTCAGAAAGTGTGGTACTCATCACACTTGCATCTACAAAAACCGATCCTCAGAGAAACCTTGAGATCCTGCTATCCAAAGAGGGCTTAGTCACAAAGGAATGGTCTGCTGATTTCCCCACAATGCTGCGCTTAATTTTTTTTGATACCTCTGCAATTCATTCTAACCAAAGTATCCAGTAAGTGATGAATCACCAGCAGACAGCAAATGACTCAGTTATAAAATCACAACCATCACTTGTACAAAAAAAAACCTTTTAAACATAAAGCATTATAAGTGAACCTCCTTCCTGATTTCTCTCATAGCAGCTTCTGTCTGCCTTCCAAAGGTGTCTGTGAACATGCCCAGTTACTCGCTTGTCTTACCTGTTTACAACTGGAAGTTATAATTCAGCAGTTTCAGCCTGTTGCATTCCCCATCGTGTGCACTGTATTTTACTTAGGCATTTCCTTTTATTAAAAAGTCATAAATTCATGTGGTTTAATTTTTTTTTCTTTTAAATAGAAAGCTGAGAGACAGAATGCCAAGTGACTTTCATTCCTGGCCCAGTACAGACAGCCAATAATTTTAACTGTGCCTTTTCAGAAATATTTTATGCATATTCATAAGCAACAGTCATTCTTATTTAATTGTGAAATTGTTACAGAAACTTACTTCCAATTCTCCTAAGATTTCAAGTCTTTGGTCTTAGTCGGCACCATCTCACAACTTTAGCATCTTTTAAAAGTATGTTTTCCTTTTATTGAAAACTGTAATTTTTTTCTCAGATAACATATCCTGATTATGGTTCCCCTCCCTCTGGTTCTCCCAGTTTTCTGCAAATCCCCTCCCATCCAGATCCACCTCTTTTATATCACTCATTAGAAAGCAAACAGGCTTCTAAGTGATAATAATAAAAATATAATATAAAGATGGGATAAGCAAAAACCAACACATGAAAATAGTACAAAACAAACAGAGGAAAAAGGGCTGAAGAACAGGCTAAGAAACAAATACAGACTGAGACTCATTCATTCACACACTCACTAATCTCATAAAAACACTAAACTAGAAGGTATAATGTATAAAAAATATATATACACATATATACATGCATACATACACACACACATATATATATGATCATATATATGATATGAGGGGAGACATTTGATGGAGAAATCTATCATAAGGCTGAGTGTTCCTCTACATAATGTCTGGCTGTGGGTCTCTGTATGTGTTCCCATCTGCTGCAGGAGGAAACTGCTCTGATGATGGCTGAGCAAGGCACTGATCTATAAGAATAGTAGAATGTCCTTCAGAATTGTTGTATGTGCTAGACATGGTGGCACACTCCTTTAATTCCAGCACTTGGGAGACAAAGGCAGGATGATCTCTGAATTCCAGGCCAGCATGATCTACATAGTGACTTCCAGGCCAACCAGAGCTACATACTGAGTCCCTGTCTCAAAAAAAATGTATTATATTGCTGTTTCTTATATTGTTGTTGGTGGTGGTGGTTCGTTTGCTGTTATTTTGGTTTTTTGTTTATTTTTTAAAATAGTATTTGGCTTTACCTTAGGTCCCTGGGCTTCCTAGCCTCAGGTTCTTGGTCATCCAAACACTGTCAAATGTGGGTTCTATCTCATAAAGTGGATCTTAAGTCAGATCAGATGTTGGCCGATCATTCCCACAAGCTTTGTGTTACAAATGTTCTGGCATATCTTGCAGAACAGGACACCACTGTAGATCAAAATGTTGCTTATCTGATCTTGAGTTAGCTTTTGTAGGTGTATATATCAAGAAAATTATCCTTTTTTTTATTTTCCAATTTGGTGGACTGTGGATTTTTAAAGGATGTCCTCATGATTTTTCTGAATTTTCTCTGTATCTGTTGTTATGTCCCCCTTCATCTCTAATTTTATTGACTTTGATATTCTTTGTCCACCTTCTGGTTAATTTGATTAAGGGTTTGTCAATCTCACTGACTTTCTAAAACAAAATCTGTTTAATTGTTTCTTTGTATTTTGTTAGGTTGTTTGTTTCTACTTCTTGTTTTCATCCTTGAGTTTAGTAATTTCTAGTTGCATGCTCTTTTTGGATGTGATTTGTTCTTTTTGTTCTACAACTTCCAAGTGTGCTGTTAAATTATCTGTATGAGAGTTCTCCAAATTTTATGGAGACACTTAGTGCTCCTTACCTCTAAGAACTGCCTTTATTGCATCCCATAAGTTTGGGTATGCTGTGTATTCATTTTTATTCAGTTCTAGAAAGCCTTTAATTTGTCTTGACCCATTTTTTCATTCAGTAGTGAATTATTGAGTTTCTATGAGTTTATAAGTTTTCTGTTGTTTATATTTTTTGTTGATATCCAGCTTTAATCCCCGTGGTGGTCAGAGAAGATGTAGGTGTTGTTTCAGTTTTCTTGCATCTGTTAAGACTTGCTTTGTGTCTGCATATGTACTCAGTTTTGAAGAAAGTTCTATGAGGTGCTGAGAAGGTATATTCCTTTGTGTTTGGGTGAAATATTATATAAATGTGTTAGGCCCATTTGGTTTGTAACTTCCATTAGCTCCAGCATTTCCCTGTTTAATTTTCCTCTGGATGACCTATCTATTGGCTAGAGTAGGACATTAAAGTGTTCCACTGACAATGTGTGAAGGTCAGTATGTGATTTAAGCTGTAGTAGTATTTCTTTTACAAACTTGGGTGCCTTTGTGTTTGGTGCATGGATATTAAAAACCACAATGTCCTCTTGGTGGATTTTCCCTTTGATGAGTATATAGTATTCTTCCATATCTCTTCTGAGTGGTTTTGGTTTGAAGTCTATCTTGTCAGATATTAAAATGGCTATAACTGCTTGCTTCTTGGGTCCATTTGCTTAGAATATCTTTTCCCTTTTATCCTGAGGTGGTATTAATCCTTGGTGTTAATGTGTATTTGTTTGATGCAGAATAAGAATGAATCCTGTTTTCTTTAATCCATTCTGTTAATCTGTATCTTTTTTTAATGGTGACTTGAGACCACTGATGTTGAGAAACATCAATAAACAGTGTTTGTTGGCTGTTTACTCCTGTTATTTTGCTGGGCTGTGTGTGTGTGTGTGTGTGTGTGTGTGTGTGTGTGTGTGTGTGTGTGTGTGTTTATGCTGGTCTGGGATTATATATTCCTTGTGTTTTATTGAGTGTGGCTAACCTCTTTAGGTTGGAATTTTCCTTCTACAGCCTTCAGTTGAGCTGGATTTCTGAATAGATTTTCCTTAAATTTGGTTTTACCATAAAATTTCTAATTTTCTCCATGTTCTGTGATTGAGAGTCTTTCTGAGAATAGTAATGTAGGCTGGTGTCTGTGGCTTCTTAGAGTCTGTAGAACATCTGTCCAGGTCCTTCTGGCTTTTAGAATCTCCAGTGAGAAGTGAACTGTTATTCTGATAGGTCTGCTTCATATGTTTTCCATTGCAGTTTTTAATATACTTTCTTGGTTTTGTACATTTAGTAAATTGACTATTATGTGCTGAGGAGACCGTCTTTTCTGGTTCAGTATGTTTAGTATTATGCACAGTATTATGCATGTTTCTTGAAACTTGAACAGCAGCTTGTTCTTTAGGTTAGAGAAATAAATTTTCTTCTATGATTTTGTTGAAAAGACTTTTGCCTTTGACCTGGGCTTCTTTTCCTTCCTCTAATATTCCACAGCAAATGGGGGCAGAGAGTGAGGAGAGGCCACACAGGTAGTCTGCTACAGGGCTAGGGATGAGACTGGGGAACTGAAGATGGCGGGGAGGAAGGAGATGAGGATCCCAAGCTCGCCTGCCAGCTTCACTGGCCTACTTGCTTCTCTGGCAGTCTTGGCTGGTGGGTTGCCAAGGAATGCCTGCTGGAGCTGGGGGCTGGAATAACAGGATGAGTGGGGAGGAAGGTTGGAGGAGAAGATCTGCATGATCCACTGGAGATGGGAGCAGATGATCCAGTTACAAATTTAAGGGGAGGGGGGAGCTGGAGGACTGGGCATAGAGGAGAGGAGAAGTCGACAATTCAGTTATGCTACCTGCTTCCCAAGAAATGCTGGCTGGAGCTGGGGCCTGAAATAACAGGATGAGTGGGGAGGAAGGAAGTTTGGAGAGGAAGATCTGTGCAATCCACTGGAGATGGTGGGGGAGGGGAGGCTGCAGCAGGAGATTTGAGACTCCAGGGTTAGATTTGGAGGAGAGGAGGAGGAGGTGAAGATCTGCAGTAACCCTAACTGCTTCCCCAGCTGGAGCGGCCCACAGGTTCCCAGGGAATGCTTGCTGGAGTTGGGGGCTGGGATAATTAGATGAGTTGGGGGAAGGAAGTTGGAGGGGGAAGATCTGTGTGGGGGTAGAGAGCTTTTAAGTATATTTTTGAAGAGTAATTCTCTCACACATTATCCTTAATGCCCTGCTTACCATAATCTGCTCACTCTACCTTTATCCTCTAAGTATCTTTTTTAATTTAATTCACACAGAGAAATAATAAGTCTCTCAAAAATTAGATTAAAAGTCACAAATATTTTACTTAAAAAATAAAATATCTCCAGGGTTCTCTATTGCATACTTAGGAGAACCACTCAATCCTTATCTTTACTTTGATTCCTTTAAGGGATAGGATTGTTAATGAGCTTATTCATTAGAGCGGAAATATAGAGGAAGGTGTAAATCACTTTCTGATTTAAACTAGAGAATAATAAAGACACACATTAGAACTTCAAAAGTTAGCATCTGGCTGAAAGAGATCAAGCTAGATTTAAACAGCCCATGCTTAGTTCTGATCGTGTCAGGATATTGAGCAGCCCGTCACAGCAATCAGAAACGGCTTAGATCTGTTTTTAGGTTACAGATGGCTCTTGTCGTCTGCTACATGTTTACTGTCAAGAAGGTGTATGAGGGGGCCTAGTACATGTTCTACAATTTTGACAACGTGCCTGAATGTTAAAGATGCTGCAGACCTGGAGGGAGCCAGAGGGGAAAGCAAGGAGATTGGGTGTGGACAGAAGACGGTGTCTGGTTGTGACTCCTCTGCACACATGTGCACACGACACACATGCACACACAGGTTTTTAATCAAACCCCCCAAGAAGCAGCATAAAGACAGAATGGTACAGGAAAGACATTGGTATTCTCTTATGAGAGAAAGTGGGATACGGGGCAAGAGAGCGAGCAGACAGAGGCAGGTCTACCCAAGAGCAAATGCGAAAGACAACAGAGAAAAGGGGAAAGCTTGGATGGGTGGGTCTTCACTGTGGTATGTTCTAAGGCTGAGACTCAGCAAGACCATGGCAATGCCTGGTAGGAGGGGAAGGATCTTCAAGTCAAAGTTGCCTCCCCAAGAAACTATTCATCTCCCAAGGATAAGCAAGCTCTTCTGGTTATCCCACTTGTGCCATTAATTGCATTTTTTTTTTGGTTTTTCGAGACAAGGTTTCTCTGTATTGCTTTGGAGCCTATCCTAGAACTCACTCTGTAGACCAGGCTGGCTTCAAATTCAGAGATCCACCTGCCTCTACTTCCCAAGTGCTGGGACTAAAGGCATGCACCAACAACTCCCAGCTCACTAATTGTATTCTTAATTGCTAGGCATTCTATCCTTATAAATAATCACCATTCTGACTTCTAAAATTGAATTGACTTTGCTTGTTCTTAAAACTCATACAGAAGCTATCAGATAGCATATACATTTTTATATGTGAATTTTTTTCACTTAGTATTTTGAGACACACCTATGTTGTTTCAAGTGTGATCAGTGTTCCATTACCTTTAATAGCTGTATATATTCTTATGTGCAAATATATCATGATTTGTTAATCTATTCACAGGTTGATAGCCATTTGAGTTGTTGCCAGATTGGGGCTATTTTGTGTTAACCTATATTTTCATTTTCTAGGGTGAGTTCTCAACCCTAACACAGCTATATTTATAATAAAATGGTTTTCTAAAGCTTTTACCATTTTGTTCTCCATGGCTGGTAGAGTTTTAGGAAATATCATACGATGTTTTAGACCCTATCTAAAATTACACCGGACAGCTAACTCCGGCAGGGATAAAAGAGAATCCATGTTTCTCTTCTAGCCAAAACCTACAGATGCCTATCATCCCCATTCTACTGATACAAAGAGTTCAGGAAACATATTTAAATGCCCAATGTAAAAAAGTTGATGAGTGCGATCAGTATTCAAACTCAAACCTCACTCACTCCACAGTGAAACTAATTATCTTTTCCTTGAGCAAAACTCCAACACAGTACTGAGCACACCCTGAGTGTAATGTGCATTCTTCCCGCCAGCCTGGTCCCTGAGCAACGTCAGTACCAAATGAACACGCAGGACACTATATTAATTATAAAACTGTCGGTCGTTTGCTATGGTTTCTTAATGGCTAGCTCTGATTTAATTATTAACCCATAATTACTAATATATATTCTTATAAGGTCTTATCTTACTGAGAATGCCAGACTTGCAGCCTCTCCTCTTGGGATCACATGGCGACTGCCTACTACATTTCCCAGCATCCTCCTTATCTCTTAGCCCCACCTATCTTGCTTCCCTATTGGCCAACAGTGTTTTATTCATCAACCAATAAGACTATACAAAGAAGGACTTCACGCATCATCTGAGTTCTAGTCTTTTACCAGAGGCCAGAAGCTGAGACCAAAGTAGTTACTAAATAGTGGTAACCTCTTCTCAGAATACTCAGGCCAGGAGATAGTAGACCACCATCTCTCCCTTATACACCCTGCCCAGGACTGTAACTCAGTTATACCCTCTGGCTTAGAGTCATCAAGATTTTGTTAAAATCTCATCTCATGATGATGATCATGACAGATTCTTATTATTCCACTTATTGACAATTAAAAGAACAAGACGAAGATTCTTTCTATATAGATTAATGCCTTTGACTTCTGGAGGGGTTATTATGACATTATCATCCCTGCCTTCCACATGAAAAGCTCCTGGATCCTGATTAGATGATAAATGGAGCCCAGTCAAGTCTTCTGGCTTCCAGTGCAGACATCTGTCTCTCCATTAGGTGATATCTGGTGATATCTTCTAGAACCCTATATTCCTCCTCCTGTGTGTGTGGGGGGGCATATCTTTATGTATGGGTAGGTACATATGCACAAATGTGGAGGTGATTGTGGGAGCCAGAGATCAACCTTTGGTGTCCTTTAAAAGCTATCCATCTCGAGTTTTTAGATGGGGTTTCTCCCTGAGACCTGGGAGTCAGGGTAGGCTGTCTGTCCAGTGAGTCCTAGGATTCTGCCTGTCTCCACCTGTCCAACACTGGTATATAAAGTGATTGCCACGATGTCTGGGTTTTTGTGTTTCTGTTTTGTTTTGTTTTGTTTTGAAATCAAATTCACCCTCATGCTTGTACAACAAGTACTTCCCTGACTGGGATATTTCAGGTGCCCCTAGTCCTTGCTTTCAAAACCCAGGGATTGGACAAGATGATCTCTAACATTTTGTTCAGTTCAGAAAGGCTAGGTCTCCGTGAGTCTGCATTCAATACAAGATTCTAAAAGGAGAGGATAGAGTTTGCTCTGACAGCACTTTATATCACCAAAGAGGGCGATCTAAAACCTTGAATGCAGCCAGGAAACCTTCTGTAACTAATGAGTAAGAGGCCCCCGTGGGATAAGATCGGTGAAGACACTAATAGATAATCCAAAGGTGACTTTGAACACATTCCCTCTCTCAGATGGCACAGGCTTGAAAACCAGATTTCCATTTCTGGAGAGGTAACAGAAGTTCTGAAAAGTCATTTTCATGAAAAATATAAGTACTCTATTTGCATATATGATAATAACACTCTAGGGAAAATCAGAATATAAAATATAAGTTATTTTAGGGAGCTAGAAGACTAGAGAAATCACTGTACCACACATAAAAACAGTTATTTCTTGGTCATGTGTACAACCCCAGACAGTTCATGGCCCTTAGTTTGGCCACCCACCTCCAGACTGTGTGTTTCAGCCCTTGCCTTGTATCAGATTAAATTTTAGAGCTGAAAACACCCACTTTGCCCAGTTGCTTTCTCTGGTACCAGCTGAGAGAAATTTTCTGGGACAGACACACTCAAAACAATGAAACCTACTTTCTCTTCGGAGTTGAAAATCATGCCAATCCCCAAATCATGGTCCATATTTATACTTTGAGTCCAGGCAACTTGTCTATGAAATATTAAGAAATAATCCATTATGAGATCCCTCTATTCTATTTCATATCTATCAACAAAAGTTAGTCTATGGGTAGAAATCACGCTGAACAATAAGTTGATCTGTTATTTCACTGTGTGTGTGTGTGTTTAATGTTTTAATAGCCACATAGTAATTGCCTGTGTTTCTGGGGGTACAGTGCAACATTTTGGCACATGTACAGATATATAAAGATCACATCTGGATAATTGATGTATCCATCATCCCAGACATTCGACATTTTGATATAATTTGATGGAACTCCTGCTTTCAGTCCACTGGGGATACAATATCACCATCCCCAAAGCATTCTCTTAGACATAACACTCAGTCTTCCATGAAGACAAGATGATAATGAAAAGACAAAGTGAGGCAATTAATGGGTATAGAATAGGTTGTTTTATTTCTAGTTCGTAGTCGAATGTTCAATTCAAAATCTGGTTCCTTCTATAAAGAGGACACCCTTTCTGATATCAAGAGAAAATGTGACCCTATTTCTATGTCTGGTGAGCTTCTCTTTGGGTACATTAGTATTTCTCACTGCATGTAAGACCAGAAATACTGTAATTAATTTTCTAAAAATATTAACTTGAACTGACAAAATAAGCCAAGACAAATCATATCTTTTTTAATAGATCCTTTAGCTCCAATTCCCTTCTTACAAGTGTTAATAGTTTTGCATTATTCCTGGAGGGAAAAACAAACCTCTGTCTCCATCCCACACTCAAACCCAGCAAAGCAGGATCTTCCAGCACCTCCTCTGGCCAGAGCCAACATGCTCTCTGGGATCCACCTCACCCCAAACCCAGCCTCTGTCTCTTCTCCGCCAGGCTTTATTTCCCTCAGATGAATCTAACACACTGAAAATGTTTCCTATCTTCTATCCATAGATGGTCACTACCCCTTAACTGTGTACAGGCACACTTCTTTACAATTTCAGTCCAAGATCAAGTTCCTCAGGTTGGTTAGAAAAGTTCCTAGCTCACTCACTTGCCTTAGGTAGGGTTTCTATGGGTGCGATGAAACACCATGACCATAAAGCAAGTTGGGGAGGAAAGGGTTTATTCGGTTTATGTGGGGGGAAGTCCTGTGCATTTGTCAATAAAGTACTGTTGAGCCAATAGGAAACCTAGATAGGAGGGACTAGGAGTCCAGGAGGACTCTGGGAAGGAGAAACACGAGGAGTTGACATGTAACCACCATGGGGTAGGAAGCCCGGAACTATTCTCCGGTAAGAGACATACTTAGATTAACAATTATGGGGTAATTACTTAAAGCAGAGCTAGCCAGTAAGAGACAAGCAAGGCCAACAGCTTCATAATTAATATAGCCTCCTGTGTGTTTATTTGGGACTGATGCGGATCTAGAACCAGGCAGGCGGGAAGGCTTCTCTCAAGGAAATAGCTTCTCTTAACAGGTTTACACATCAGCATTGCCATTCATCACTGAAGGAAGTCAGGACAAGAACTCAAACAGGCAGGATCCTAAAGGAAGGAGCTGATGTAGAGGTCAGCGAGGAGTGCTGCTTACTGGCTTGCTCTTCTTGGCTTGTTCATCCTGCTTTCTTACAAAGTCCAGGACCACCTGCCCAGGGATGGTACCACCCATAATCAGCTGGGCCCTCCCCCACTGATCACCAGCTAGAAAATGCCTTACAGCTGGATCTCATGAAGGCATTTCTTCAACTGAGACTGAGGTTCCCTCCTCTCTGAAGACCAGCTTGTGTCAAGTTCATGCAAAACCAGCCAGTACACTTACCAGGTCTCATTTTTTATGGGTTTTCCTTGCATGATGTTGATCAACACAGAAATAATATATTTTCAAAATATAATAATTTCTTTCCAAAATGCCACCTTCCACATTCCATGAGGCAAAAGAACACTTATCAGCACAGACAATGCATCAGATTCAATGCATGTGCTCATTTGAGATCGTATTATGGGCAAAGGACTCAGGTCAAAATGGGTTTAGTGGTTCTATATCAAGTCCCCTGTGGTTTTGTTTGGGGATTTTTTTGAGATGACACTTCATTTCAAATGAGAAAAACGCCATCTCATCCTGAAAAAAAAAATGTCTAAAGCACAGTTGTTGCTTCAACACCTGTGCGTGAAAGAAAAGATTTACAAACTTGTGGCATGGTTCTTCTTTGACTTGCTTATTTATGTAGGAACATTCACTATTCCATTAATATTAACCAAATCTGAAAGGCATAGATAACTGGGCTAAGATATTTCACTCAAGTAGGTGTAATGATTTGGAAGACCCAACGCTGCTGATGAAAACTGTTGTTTCTTACCTTTGCTTTCTTATCTTTCTGGATTTTCATTCTTGGTTTTCTGCAAAACTGTTGAGTGTCTACAACATGAGCATCTTAGATAAGGTAAGCAAAGCCACAATGCCAGTCATCTGAGACACTTCATTGGCTTGAAGACTCTTACTAAAGAGCAAGTGAGATATGGAGAAAAGTATAAATTCCTTCTCACCATACAGACAACCAAACACTTACATTGTTTGTTTTCTGTTTGTTGACTGAGCAAATTTTTATACCATCATAGCATGTGTGTTAACTGCATCTTCACTTGCAGTATATGACTGTGGAAGACATGAACAAATGTCCAGTCACTGCAGAGAGAGCACCAATGACAGACCAAAGAAGTGAGTCTACTCAAGTCTAGGTATATGGGATCTGTTTGAGTATAATGGGTGACTCTTGCACACTTAGAGCAGCAAAGGCCTGCCTCTGCAGGGTGATCACTCAGAGGTGTATCTGTGAAGCTGCATGCCTGATTTTAAGAGAGCTCCACTAAAGAGTTTCTACTTCCCTGGAAGACACCTGCTGCTTCCATAACCTCTGGAAAGGTCCCTGCCAATCTTGTAACTTTCTGGGTCTTATGAGGTTCCCTCTTCTCCCTGGGAAGGAATGTTTCCATCTGGAGGAAATAACTACACACAAATTTGATCATTTAATAAAACCAGGATGAAATCTTTACCTTGGGACACTGTGCAAACACTGAAAGGTCAAGTAAGAATAAGTAAACATAAATCGTAAAACTCACTGAAACTTTTAGAGTAGAAATGAGTGAATTTGGCAGTTGGAAATTGTGGCCAATACCTGCTACTATTTGGATAGCTGTGCCACAAGTACCCCCAGATATGAAACCTTGGTCTCCAGAATAGTGATCTAGGGAAAGCTGTAAACCTATAAGCGGATGTAATGTGAAGTTGGTACAGGGGCATGTTGGGGGAGATATGCAGGGGTAGGAGGCTGGAAGGGGGAAAATGGGGTTAGACATGATTTATTACACAGCATGCATGTATGAAATTCATAATAAAGAAAAATTATAATGAAAAGGGGCCTAGTGAAAGGCCCTTGTAAAGTCACAAGTGTATTCTGGAAAACTGGGGGCTCTAGTTTCTCTCTTCCTCTTTCCTGGCTGTAGCTGAGTTCTTCCTCAAATAAATGCTGCAGACATGGTGGGTCTCACTTTCCAGTGGCCCAGGCAATGGGACTCCCAATACAAATATGAGCATCTAAGAATAGGAGCTAAGAAAGACTTTGCTCTTGATAAGTTACTTCCCTGTAAATTTACTATAGTGACATGAAGCAGACTAATACTACCCTAAGAATTTCTACTAGAAAATTCCTAGAGCAAACCTTCTTGCCTTTCACAAGTTCTGCTGGCCCTTTTTCTATTATTTATTGGTTAGAGTATGATAGTTATCGTAATGACAAGCCATAGACTACAGTGACCTAAGCATGAAATGGTCTTGGTTGTGCAGATGACTATCAGTGAAGAGTGACTGAGGTAGACAGCTGGTCACTGAAAGACCAACTCCATCTAAACAGTGGTCCACTGGGTTTTTTTTGTTTGTTTTACGAGACAGGGTTTCTCTGTATTGTTTTGGAGGCTGTCGGTCCAGCCTGGCCTCGAACTCACAGAGATCTGCCTGTCTCCGCCTCCCGAGTGCTGGGATTAAAGGTGTGCGCCACCAACGCCCCGCTGGTCCACTGGGTTTTATATAATGACACTTCAAAGCTCTTCATCAGGCCAGGACTAGCTAAAGTATGAAATCTGAGAGGGACCTGCAGGCTCTTAGAAAAAAGGATATGAGGCAGCTAAAAGTGCAATGTATATCTTTCATCCACAATCTATCAGTCACACTTAATCACACACAAGAAGATTTAAAAAATTTACTGTGGTTCTACATGCTGAGTGTCCTGGCTCTGCAAAAAAAACAAACAAAAAAACAAAAAAAACTAAGTTATTCTCTTAGACAAGAGAAAGAGAATAAAATGTAGCCTTTATCACCAAGTGAGCAGAGAAAAAGAAAGCATTAATTGAGCAACGATCTTTGGAGAAGGATGTCAAGTTCTTTGGGTATATAACAAGAAGTGGTATAGCTGGGTCATGTGGTAGATTTCTCTTTAGTCTTGGGGTTTGGAGGTTTCAGTTTGCATCCTTACCAGTAGTGAATGAGGCTTCCTCTGAAGTGGAAACAACCTAACCGTCCTTTAACAGATGAATGGATAATGAAATGGAATACACAGTGGAATATATAATGGAAAATGAAATCATAAAATCTGTAGGTAAAGAGACAGACCGAGAACAGAGCATATTGAGTGAGGCAATGAGTGACTCATGGTCTTTCCCATTTGCAGCTCCTCACTCCAAATCTTCAGGTTTGAGTACATAACATGGACTAACCACAGAAACCAAATAAAGGGACTGTGGTGATCAGAAAATGGTGAAGACCCACAGAGGCTCATATATCTGAATGACCAGTCTCCAATTGGTGGAACTATTTGGAAAGGATGCAAGAGACGTGGCCTTGTTGGAGTGGGTGTGGCCTTGTTCAATAACATGTGTCACTCGGGTGGGCTGTGACATTTAAAAAGACCATACAAGGCCCAGTCTTGTTCTCTCTCTACCTGAAACTTTGGGTCAGATGCAAACTTTCAGCTCTTGCTCCAATGCTATGTCTGCCTGCACATTGCTACTGCTCAATGCTATGCCTTCCTGCACACTGCTACTGCTCAAGGCTATGCCTGTCTGTGTGCTGCTACTGCTCACTGCTGTCTGCCTGCATGCTGCTACTGTTCAATGCAATGCCTGTCTGCATGCTGCTACTGCTCAATGCTATGCCTGTCTGCACGCTGCTGCTGCTCCAATGCTATGCATGCTGCCACCATGTTCCCCACCTTGATGGGCACGAACTAACCCTCTGAAACAGTGAGCAATCCCCCAAGAAATGTTCTACTTTATAACTTGCCCTGTTCATGGTGTCCCTGAGTAGCAATAGAACATTAACCAAGATAGTAGGGTATCAATTCAAGAGGTGCTGCAACACCTATAAACCACAATGACCAGCATGGAAAGATATCTGTAAGGTGCAATAGGTGGCACCTAGGTGGTGGTAATCAAAAGCCACCTTACTGGGCTGAAGCCCCACTCAACAGGAGAAAAATTATGCCTGGTACTGAAAACCTAGTCAATTCCTCAGGACTAGTGAATTCATAGACATGTGAAAAAAACTCCAGTTACCACTTTGCCATACCAGCACGATTCATTACTACATTCTAAATCCTACTCTTACACCCACAGGTAAGTGTACCTAGCACCCATCACCAATGAAGCCTCTCTCTACAGCAAATGGAGACATGACAGAAAACCACACCTACATACATTGCAGAGCTCAGTAGTTCCATCAGACTCCACCCCAACACACGCATCTTTGTCAAGGCTCCATCTATGGCTCAGTGAACAGTATGGAAGAGGGGGTAGAAAGATTGTGAGACCCAGAATACAAGGAAGTCTGCTATGAAACAGCCTCTCCTAGAAATGGCTCCATAACAAAGATGAAATCATGCACATGCGAACATCACAAAGGACTCTGAAAGTTGTATTTATATATTTGTGTATGTACGTATGTAACGATAAATAAAATGAGGCTATTGACTTAGGGGTAGGGGAGCATAGGAGGGGCTTCGGGGGAAGGTAGAGGAAAATTGATGCAATTCCATTTCAATTAAAAATATTTTTAAAATTAATAAACAAACTTTCATGTTTTTGAAGAAGAAAAAAAGAACTGCCTCAGCTGCCAGTCATCAAGTATTGCTCAAGACATTTTTCTGTCATCTTACAAAAGATTACCAGAATTTTTACTGGAAAAAAATGGCTTAGCGGTTAAGAGCACTCGCTGATCTTTCAGAGGACCTGGGTTCGATTCCCAGCACCCTCCACGTGGCAACTCACAACTGCCTCTAACTCCAGTTTCAGTGGTTCCAACACTCTGACACAGACATGCACGCAGGTGAAAGAGACACCAATGCTTGTAAAATAAACATAAATAATAAACAAAAGTTAGCAGAATTTGCTAGTGTGTCTGTTGCTTGCTTACTTTTATCTAGATATCTAGGAATCTTTATTTCTAAACCCATGTTTTTCTTTCCCATAACTACTTTCCTAGGCTCACAAAGGGCTAATAACAAATGACTCCCAATGAATCTATGTAAATGGTGCTAATCTTGAGACGCTTGACTGTGTCCATGTATATTGAGCTCAGTAGGGTGGTTAACCCAAACCTTTACACTTTATTTTTCAAACAGAAAATGAGAAAAGAATTGCACTTTAATTTTATTCCAGAAATAAGAAAATTAAATTTATATTAAAAACTTTAATATGCTCTGAAAATCTCAACAATTTTTTTCATCATCTGAAATGACTTTAATGGATTTTTCTCTAGTAGGCCATTATTACAAATCCATTTTGTTTTATTGAGGTCAAACTACATTCCCTCATCTTTCCCTTGGAGAAGGAAATTGGGTAAAAATTAGCTCACTGTGGTTGTATTCGCTTTTATTGCCGCATAAAGGGAGGGGTAACTAGAGGGCAAACTGGTACCTTGCAAAGATCAAGCATTTTATATTAAACTACAGTTCCTCTGATACAAAAGAAAAATAAGAAAATGAGAAAGGCATTCTATAAATAAGAGCCAAAGAACTGTGGAAAGCAGAGGTAGCTGACTTTGGATAAGTTTTCTTAAAAACAAACAAAACGTACAGCCAGATGGTGGTTGTACACGCCTTTAATCCCAGCACTCAGAAGGCAGAGGCAGACAGATCTCTGAGTTCAAGGCCACCCTGGTCTACAGAGTGAGTTCCAGGAGAGCCAGGGTTATGCAGAGAAACCCAGTCTTGAAAACCAAACAAAAAAGTAGATGTCTTATTAGTTGTTAATTACTTATTAATCCACGATGAAAGTCACTCCGAGACACACTTGCCTATATCTTCCTTAACTACAATTAGAGATATGCTACTACTACTACTACACAGAGAGAGAGAGAGAGGGAGGGAGGGAGGGAGGGAGGGAGGGAGGGAGGGAGGGAGGGAGGGAGGGAGGGAGACAGAATACAAGGGACTAATTGTAAGTATTATTTTTAGGAACTGTGTTTGTAATTGTTTCATAAAGACATATAAGCAAAGCAAAAACACAGAACAATTATGCTTAAAATGCTACAAATACATAAAAATGCCTGTGTATGGTATGAATCTGTATATGTATTCACACACAAACAATATAAAAACATGAAACACACCAGACTTGTGGTGGATATTAGGGTTTCATGTTCTCAAACTCCATTCTACCTTTCTTATAACTGAAGAAATTAGGAAACTTAAAACTAAATATTTAGATGTCCTTGCATTTAAAAAAATTGATGCAACTTAACCTGTGTCACTTAATTTATGTGTCCATGTGAAACTTGAGAAACAAAAATAAGCTGAAAGATGGCTGGTCCTGCCCCTCGATGGACACTGCAGAAGGTGAGCTGGTCCCACCCCTCTGAGAGAGCTATCCCCCACCCTCACTCCCCCATCCCCCCTCCCCTTTCTGACACACAATGTCCCGTGGCAATGGGTGCTGCTTTTTAACCAGTCATCTTCAGTGATACTCAGTCCATCCACCCATCTGCTGCTACAGGAGTCTGGGAACCTTTAAAAGTGCATCCTACTCCTGGCTTTCTGATCTCTGGATTATAGCCGTAGGTACCCTCCTCAGATGCAGGTGTGAAGAGAGCGTGCCATTTGCTTCCTTGCTTGTGTTACCTGTGTGCTTCACAGTAATCTCCAGGTTACAGTTACCGGGCACTTGTTGGAACTCACAGCACCAGTGTGGGTGTGGATAGCATGCCACAGCACCCAGAGACTTGCTAACATGTATGGATTTCCTTGAGTAATCTGTAAGCACCAACTTTCCTGTGCTAGAGTCCTAACTGGAAAGCATGGGGTGTTTTTGTTCTTACACTAAGCACTGGTACTTTCCATATACTCTTCTGTGTAGTTTGTTCAGTGTATCCATCTGTTCCCCGGTGAGTCCCCTTGTCATATCCGTGTTGGCTATTTGTGGGGAGTCCTTATGGATGAAGCCACCTAATGTAATATTCTAAGAATCTGCTTCCATTGTTCCTCTCGATAATTGGCTCCCATACATAGCTATTGCAAAAACTATTCTTTCATTGTCCAATGTATTCTGAGGTTGTTTGCTTATGGAATTTTTCTTCCAAATCCGATAATTTTAGCTCTCTTGTCATTTGCTATCTTACTCCTTAAATTTCTTCTTTAATCTAATCTTTATAGCACTTTTATGCTCAAAATATTTAAAGCTCCTTATTTTGTTATTTCTAATGCAGTTATTTTTCGCCCCTCTTCTCCTGGGTAAAGGCAAATTTTACAGAAAATCATTTTGCTTTGGGTTTAAAAATAAGAGCAATGACAATTCATTAAAAATCATCCACTATGCCTCTTACTCCCTATGTGAAGAAAATTAACCAATGAAAAAGTTAATTGACGATTCAGAGTTAGTTCCAGAAATAACTTTTGTAAAGTCTGCATTTCTCCTCTCTACTTGGAATGTCAGGGATTTTTCCATATCTTTTCCCCTTTTTTCTGTTCCTAGAGGGACTCTCAGGGGCAAAGCCCATTAACATCAAAGACCAAGACTCCCAAGACAGACCATAGGAAAGAAAGTTTACCATTCTTCTACATGTCTCTCAGTACTCTTTCTAATTCATGGCCTATTTTTTTAAAATGTTGATATATATATATATATATATTGTATATATATATATGTTTTGTAATATGTATATGGTGTGTATGTGTGTGTATGTATATGTATGTTTTCAGGATTGATCATTTGGTGTTGAATAACCAGTCAACTTTATGTAGTTTAAGCTTTAAGTAGCCACAACAGGTGAAGTAATAACCCAAGTATAGCTAGAATAAGTTATGGTCCAATTCATGCCTTAGAACAAACATTAATAAGCTGGGCTGCAAACCAAAGTTGCCCCACTCCTGCTTCAGAATGAGCAATGCAGAGAAAGATATTTCAGAACATGTGAACGTTGTATGAAGTGCATTGCCCATAAAAATGTTTTACTGGAACACAGTCACTTTCATTCATTTATGCACTGTCTATAGCTGTCTGTGTCTTATAAAATCCTAGCTGAATAGTTGTAACATATATCAGGAGGTTTATAAGTCTAAAATATTTACAATTTATCTATCCCTTTATAGAAAGAGTTGGCCAACCCCAGTTTCAAATGATTGTTCACTAGATAAAGCAAATTTGCTGAGGATAAAGAGACTTAAAATGAAACAAGAGCCAAGGAGAGAATGCCCCAGTAAATCATGGAAAAAAGACAGAAAGGAGAGAGCCAAATTCATAGTGCTTGAGAAAGCAAAGTCAGGGTGTGTTAAGGGTATGCTCAGCTAATGGAACACATGAGTCTCAACCCTATAGATGCACTGAGGGCAAATGAAAGTTACCCTTTATAAAAATTGTCTGAGCATGACATAACAAACTATCATCTCAGGTATCATCTCAGAAATCTCAGATCCACAATTGTCAGCTTCTCTAGGCTTTATCAGCACATATTTTCAACCATCTTAATTATAGTAGCTCTGAATTTGGTCCTCAGAAGAAATTTCCCTTTCTTGTCTTGTTGTGACGCTTCTAGAGCATCTGTTCCCAATATATTTATTGCACATAAGCAACAGGATAGTTACTATACCATCTTTAATCTTGTGTCCAACTATTTACTTCAGATTAAAAAAAAACAAAAACAGAACTGGTCTTCTCAGTTCTAATCTCTTGATTGTGACCAAACTTACTTCATGCAAAACTGCATAGTTTTAACTAGCATCATCATGTATGTACCTTCCCTTCTTTTATAACTAATAAACCAGGGCATAGGTGATATTTTTAAACAGTCTATTAAAAATGATTTTTACAGTCATATTTTAAAGCCTCATAATCAATACTCAAACCCCAAATTAAAGTCACATACCCTGTCCTGGCATTTTGGCTCCGATGTTTTATGTAGATGTGACTTCAATGGATGAACTGTGGTCTGAATGCACCAACATGATACAAGCATTGCTGAATTCATTCATCATTCATTCATCTAATTAACAGCATCTTTATATCGTTATTATGATTCAGGAGGTCTGCCTGGCACCAGGAATTCCAGACAGATATGGCTCCTTTTAATGGAACAACCAGATTATTAGAACATATAGTGTTGGATGGGGACAATAGGTATCTAGAAAACAAACTTCCAGCACAGATGGAAGGATGTGGGGGAAGGACTCTTGTTAGAATGTCTGAACTGCGAAGAGCCTGATTAGAAGTCATGCAAAGAAAAGAGAAAGGGGAGAGAGAACATACAGGAGTGTCAGGAAGAGAGGATTGAAGGAAGTGAGAAGAGCCTCTGAACCCTACATGAAGTGTGAGTCTCCCTCCTGCCTCCCTCCAAATAGACACTGCCTTGGAGCATGACTTCAGGGACAACAGCTGTTCCCTTGTGCCCCCATCCCTGCCCCTCCCCACACATTATCACCATCTGTATTCTTGGAGATTGCTGGTAGTCAAATGAAATTTCAACCAATGAAATTCCATGTGGATGTATCCATTGGGACTAGGCTTCCCACCATCTGTTGGTCTATGCATTGTATCCTGTTGTGGTTTTCTGTGATGGTCTCCATTTGTCAGCAAGAGAGGATTCTTTGGTGACGGGCAGTAGCTACACCTACTTGGGGGTGTAAAGGCAGGATTTCGAATGTAGGAAGGAATTGTGCTACTCTAGCAAAGTGGAGGTGAAATACTCTTTTCTAAGGACTATGACCTCACTACCCCTGGGAAGTTGGATAGGGCTCCAGGCATGATTTCCCTTTTCATGTTAAGCTGACCTTAATTTCAATTAGACACCTATTGGTTGTCACTGACATGTGGGAATGCCACTTACTGCCCTTGTATGCATACCCTATCTTAATGATCAATGTGGTCATAGGTTCTGCTGCTGGGTAGGACTGTTTTAGGTCAGATCCAACTTGTCATCATCAGAGTCCCATGTCCTAAGTGTGTGATGTCTTCAGTGATAGGAGTTCACCTTCAATCCCTAAAATGCAACCAAGGACTACATTAATAATCCATATTGCTGTGGAAGTCATTTGGACTACCCTGATCAGCCATTTTTTTGGTCTTTGTTAGTCTACAGTTATTGTGGGGAGCATTATACACACACACACACACACAGACACACACACACACACACACACACACACGTAACAAATATAACCAAAGAAAGTAAAGTAATCACCTTGACAGTGCAGGTGAACATGGGAGGGGTTTGAGATAAGATAACAGGGAGAAGCTAGAGGGAGGGATGGCAGGAGGAAAGTTATGTAATGCTATTCCAATTAAAAACATTTAGGGGACACAGGTGGAAAAAAAAGAAACTCCATATGGCTGAAAATTTGTGTTAAGGAGCATGTGATGTGATGACAATGATAGAGTCTGATAATCAGGGATTCCTGTCTCTCTGGCTTTGACAGCATCCATTTGCCTGGGGGAGTGGTCCGGAAGCACCCATTCCTGGTACCTGCTGGCCAACAATACCTGCCTACCAATAACTGAAAAGAACAGCACACTGGCACACCCAAGCCTGCTTTTGCAGTAGGAGACAGGAAATTAGTTTCCCAGCCCCTGTGATGTTTTGTACACTCCAGAACAAGGGGAGGAAGAAAGCAGAGATGGTAGAGTTGTTCTATGATCACGCATCACTGATCATAGTGTAAAGATGAGGGGCTTGTCTTCATTTCTAGATAAACATTAATTCAGAATTTTCTATGGGAAGAAAATGTACACACTGTTTTTTCTCTGTACAACACACAGCCAAGGTCTTGGCATGTGCAGCCTTCTGGAAGAGGGAAAGACATAAAAGAGAATTCAAAGCATTGTGACTTTGGAACCAGGAGGCAACATTAACAGGAAGCTAACCTAGTTTGCTTAATTGTATTTCCTACTTTATATTGGGGGGGACTGGCATCATTGTTGCCAGCCCTGTACCTGACTCGTTCCCTTCTATTATACACAGCATTTTAATATCCTACTTCCCCTCTCTAGCCTACGAGACCATGATTTTCCATGTTATGGAAAAACTACAAGCTGAGAATTCTCACAGGAAGAATTTTTAAGGAACAGAACATTTACTGAAAATTTGTTCATGTTCACTGATATCCTGGCTAGTTTAATTTAGAAAATTTCGATGGCACAGCAGACAGTCTTGGTGACTTTTAATTGGACATTCTCAGCAGCCACCAGTGAAATGGCTTATTTCTTGATGGATGGATGAGTCCAGACTTCAGACAGTTAATATGGAAAAGAACACAATTTCCTCTCTTAATAGTTTGATGTAAACTGGATGTAAGAAATGAAAATAAATAGTCTTGCAGCCCAAATGTGGCAAAGCCTGCAGAACACACATGAGGAAACAGCAAGGACTCAAAGGTCCTTTTCTAAGTTTGGGTCACCGCATGCTTTCTAAAAACTAAAGTGTAAAGGAAACAAAGAAAAAAGGGGGGAAGGAAGATATTACAAAATATTTTATGTGATTTTAATAGAGTTGTATTAATCAGTTTGCTTTTAAACTGTGTGTGTAGGTCCATATATGTGGAGGCCAGAGGACAATCTCAGCTGTGGTTCCTCAGACACTATCTACAACTTGTGTTTGAAGCAAGCTCTCTATTGGCCTTGTACTTACCCAGTAAACTAGGCTGGCCAGTGAAATTAATGGATGTCTTTGCTCTGTGTCTCTGGTGAGATTATAAGTACATACCACTATGCCCATCTTTTTTTATTTTTAAATTTAAATTTAAATTAGAAATAAGGTTGCTTCACAAGTCAGTTCCAGGTCCCTCTCTGTTTCCCTCCCTTCCTCCCACACCCTCACCCCAACCTCCCCCTCATATCCCCTCATTTCCCCAGGGACTGTCCATAGTCTGTCATTTCATCCAGGGCAGGACCTAGACCCTCCCCCAAAAGTTCAGGGTGAGAGTGCATCTCACATTGTTGGATGGGAGTCCAAAGTCCATGTGTATACTCAGGATGAATACTGATCTACTGCCCAAGGCTCAGTAGATTACCTAAGCCTCCTCACTGACACCCACATTCAGGGGGTCTTGATCAGTCCCATGCTGGATCCCCAGGCATCAGCCTGGGATTCAAGAGCTAACCCTTGTCAGGTCAACTGTTTCGGGGGGTTAAAGCAGCCCAGTCTTAATCCCTTTGGTCATCAGTCTTCCGTCTCTGTCACTGGCTTTCTTGAGTTCAGCTCAGTGCTTAGACATGGGAGTCTGCCTATTCTTCCATCAGCTACTGAATGAAGGTTCTGTTTCCCAGATTCTCTGGCCATGGGATTGTAGGCTGGCACTCTCCAGATCTATGTCTAAAATCCATATATGAGAGAGTACATGCCATGTTTCTCTTTTTGTGACTGGGTTGCCTCGCTCAGGATGGTTTCTTCTAGTGCCATCCATTTGCCTGCAAATTTCAGGATTCCATTGTTTTTTTTTCTGCTGAATAGTACTCCATTGTGTAAATGTACAACATTTTCTCTATCTACTCTTTGGTTGAGGGGCATCTAGGTTGCTTCCAAGTTCTGGCTATTACAAATAATGCTGCTATGAACATAGTGGAACAGACATCCTTGTTGTATGAATGGGCATCTTTTGGATATAAGGCTAAGAGTGGAGTTGCTGGGTCTTCTGGTAGGTTTATTCCCATTTTTGAGGAATCTCCATACTGATTTCCAAAGTGGCTGAACAAATTGGCACTCCCACCAGCAATGGAGGAGTGTTCCCCTTTCACCACATCCTCTCCAAATTGTCATTGGTGTTTTTGATTTTAGCCATTCTGACAGGAGTGAGATGGTATCTCAGAGTTGTTTTGATTTGCATTTCCCAGATGGCTAAGGATGTTGAGCACTTTCTCAAGTGCCTCTCAGCCATTTTAGACTCCTCTATTGAAAACTCTCTATTTAGTTCTGCAGCCCACTTTTTAATTGGATCCTTTGGTGATTTGGAGACTTGCTTCTTGAGTTCTTTGTAAATTTTGGAGATCAGCCCTCTGTCAGATGTGGGGTTAGTGAATATTTTTTCCCATTCTGTAGGCTGCCTTTTTGTCTTGCTGACTGTGTCCTTTGCCTTACAGAAGCGTCTCAGTTTCAGTAGGTCCCATCTATTAATTGTTGATCTCACTATCTGTGCTACTGGTGTTATGTTCAGGAAGCTGTCTCCTGTACCACTTCGCTCAAGAATATCACCCACTTTCTCTTCTAAGATGTTCAGTTTGGCTGGATTTATGTTGAGGTCTTTGATCCATTTGGACTTAAGTTTTGTGCATGGCGATACACATGAATCTATCCGCATTCTTCTACATGCCAGCCTCCAGGTATGCCAGCACCATTTGTTGAAGATGCTTTCTTTATTCCATTGTATATTTTTAGCTTCTTTGTCAAAGATCAGATGTTCATGCATGTTTGGGTTAATATCAGGGTTTTCAATTCGATTCCATTGGTCTACCTGTCTATCTTTGTGCCAATACCAAGCTGTTTTCAGGACTATAGCTCTTTAATAGAGCTTGAGGTCAGGGATGGTGATGCCTCTGGATGTTGCCTTGTTGAACAGGGTTGTTTTAGCTATCCTGGGTCTTTTGTTTTTCCATACAAAATTGATTATTGTTCTTTCAAGGTCTGTGAAGAATTGTGCTGGGATTTTAATGGGGATTGCATTGAATCTGTAGATTGCTTTTGGCAGGATTGCCATTTTTACTACATTGATCCTTCCTATCCAAGAACATGGGAGATCTTTCCATTTTCTGAGGGTTTCTTTAATTTCTTTCTTTAAAGATTCAAAGTTCTTGTGATACAGGTCTTTCACTTGTTTGGTTAGCATTACCCCCAAAGTATTTCACGTTGTTTGTGGCAATTGTAAAGGGTGATGTTTCCCTGATTTCTTTCTCAGCCCTTTTATCACCTGTATATAGTAGGGCTACTGATTTTCTTGAGTTGATCTTGTAGCCTGCCACTTTGTTGAAGGTGTTAATCAGCTGTAAGAGTTCCCTGGTAGAGTTCTTTGGGTCACTGATATAAACTATCATATCGTCTGCAAACAGTGAAAGTTTGACCTCTTCCTTCCCAATTTGTATCCCCTTGATCCCCCTTTGTTGTCGTATGGCAATAGCTAGAACTTCAAGTACCATGTTGAAAAGGTATGGAGAGAGTGGACAGCCTTGTTTTGTTCCTGATTTTAGAGGAATTGCGTTGAGTTTCTGTCCATTTAGTTTGATGTTGGCTCTTGGTTTACTGTATATAGCTTTTATTATGTTTAAGTATGTCCCTGTTATCCCAGATCTCTCCAAGACCTTTATCATGAAGGGGTGTTGGATTTTGTCAAAGGCTTTTTCAGCATCTAGTAAGATGATCATGTGATTTTTGTTTTTCAGCTTGTTTATATGGTGGATTACGTTGATGGATTTTCGTATGTTGAACCATCCCTGCATCCCTGGGATGAAACCTACTTGATCGTGGTGAATGATTCTTTTGATGTGTTTTTGGATCCGATTTGCCAGTATTTTATTGAGTATTTTTGCATCAATGCTCATGAGGGATATTGGTCTGAAGTTCTCTTTCTTAGTTGTATCTTTGTGTGGCTTGGGGATCAAGGTTATTGAAGCCTCATAGAAAGAGTTTGGCAAAGGCCCTTCTTCTATTGTGTGGAACACTTTGAGAAGAATTGGTATAAGCTGTTCTTTGAATGTCTGGTAGAATTCTGCACTGAGGCCATCTGGTTGGGAGACTTTTGATGACTGCTTCTATTTCCATAGGGGTTATAGGTCTATTTAAATTGCTTATCTGTCCTTGATTTAATTTTGGCAAGTGATAGCTATACAGGAAGTCGTCCATTTCCTTTAAATTTTCAAATTTTGTGGAGTACAGGTTTTCAAAGTATGACCTGATGATTCTCTGAATTTCTTCAGAGTCCATTGTTTTGTTCCCCTTTTCATTTCTGATTTTGTTAATTTGCATGTTCACACTCTGCTGTTTGGAAGTTTGGACAAAGGCTTGTCTATCTTGTTGATTTTCTCAAAGAACCAACTCTTTGTTGCACTGATTCTTTGTATTGTTTTCCTAGTTTCTACTTTATTAATTTCAGCCCTCAATTTGAGTATTTCCTGGCGTCTACTCCTCCTGAGGGAGTTTGTTTCTTTGTATTCTAGAGCTTTCAGCTGTGCTGTTAATTCTATAGTATAACTTTATTCTCCAGTTTCTTCATGTGGGCACTTAGTGCTATGAACTTCCCCCGTAGCACTGCTTTCAAAGTGTCCCATAGGTTTGGGTATGTTGTGTCTTTATTCTCATTGAATTCTAGGAAGTCCTTAATTTGGTTTTTTATTTCTTCTTTGACCCAGGAATGGTGGAGTTGTGCATTATTCAATTTCCATGAGTTTCTAGGTTTTCTGTAATTTGTGTTGTTGTTGAATTCTAATTTTAAAGCATGGTGGTCTGATAAGATGCATGGAGTTATTCCAATTTTTTTGAAGCTGCTGAGGTTTGATATGTTGCCAAGTATGTGGTCCATTTTTGAGAAGGTTCCATGTGGTGCTGAGAAGAAGGTATATTCTTTTTATGTGGATGAAATGTTCTATAGATGTCTGTTAATTCCAGTTGGGCCATTACTTCTATCAGACCCTTTGCTTCTTTGTTGAGTTTCTGTCTGGTATTCCTGTCTAGTGGAGAGAGTGGTGTGTTGAAATCTCCCACTATATGTGATTTAAATTTTAGTAATGTTTCTTTTACGAATGTGGATCCCTTTGTATTTGGGGCATAGATGTTCAGGATAGACACTTCATCTTGGTGGATTTTGCCTGTGATGAGTATGTAATGACCTCCTTCATCTCTTTTGATTGATTTTATTTTAAAGTCTAATTTGTTAGATATTAGAATTGCTATCCCTGCTTGTTTCTTGGGTCCATTTGATTGGAAAATTTTTTCCCAACCTTTAACTCTCAGGTAATGTCTGTCTTTGAGGGTGAGGTATGTTTCTTGTATGCAGCAGAAGGAAGGGTTCTGTCTTCCAATCCATTCTGCTGGCCTGTGTCTTTTTATGGGTGAGTTAAGGCCATTAATGTTGAGGGATATTAATGACCATTGATTGTTCATTCTTCTTTGATTTGGAATGGTTGTTGTTGGTAGAATTATGTGTGGAATTTCACCCCTTTGTTCTTTTGGCTGTTGGTAGAGAGGGATTCTCTAATGCCTATGTTTTTCTGGTTGTAGTTAACTTCCTTGGGTTGGAGTTTTCCTTCCAAAACTTTCTGTAGGGCTGGGTTAGTGGATATGTATTGCTTGAATCTAGTTTTGCATGGAATATCTTGTTTTCTCCATCTATAGTGATTGAGAGCTTTGCTGGGTATAGTAGTCTAGGCTGGCATCCATCGTCTCTTGTATTGGTAGAATATCTATCCAGGACCTTCTGGCTTTCAGAGTTTCCATGGAGAAGTCAGGTGTATTTCTGATAGGTTTGCCTTTATATGTTACTTGGCCTTTTTCCTTAGCTGCTCTTTCTTTATTCTGTATATTTGGGGTCTTGATTATTATGTGGCAAGGGGACTTTTTTGTGATCCACTCTATTTGGTGTTCTGTAAGCTTCTTGTACCTTCATTGGCATGTCTTTCTTAAAGTTGGAAACATTTTCTTCTATGATTTTGTTGAATGTGTTTTCTGCCCCTTTGAGGTGGTTTTCTTCACCTTCTTCTATACCTATTATTCTTAGGTTTTATGCCCATCTTTTTAAGTAATGCTAAAAATTCAGGTTCTCAGTGATTGCAAGGCAAATATTTGATGACTGAGTTCAATCTACTCACTGGCATATGAAATGAATGATTCCACAATTTAAGCTGGCTTTCATCAAGAACTAAAAAGTTTTCAGAAATTACAAGTGTGCTGTACACTCAAAACAGGCATGGTCCTAGAATTGCTATCTTTATTGCTATATTTTAGTTATATTAAAATAAAAAATGTAAACTCTCAGAAAAAGCATCAAGAAAATAAGGTTTGTGGACAATATTAATGCATTATTTATAGATTTCAAATTGTGAATGGGCCAGGAATTACCTTTGATCCACTGTAATTTGTAATTATGCTGTATTTTGCACACAATACTACTCAGATGCCTCAGAGTTTTTAAAACTTTTTGTTGATTCCCACAAATTGTTAAAGTATCACTTTGTTTAGTGAGTATTTTAGCCTGATGGTTTACAGTTTTTGAGCCATTTTGTGTGCATATCTCATTTCACTCTTCCCATATTTCTGTGAGACATTCTCCTTCCTCTTGCAGATACAAAAGAGATAATCAGTGAAATTCAAAAGCTAGCCCACTGCCACACAGGCAGAGAAAAATGACAGAATCAATATACAAACCCATTTCTTCTAGCTCACTAACATTTTCAATAAATGAAGCAACGTATCAGTCGAGCTGGTAATCAAATTATCATCAATTCTTACTTAGAAGAATGAAAATAACATTTTACTATATTGTTCATAATTCTGAGTTCAAACTGTAAGGCCAGCACAGAATGGCATGCTGCCAACCACATACGCAGTTACACTCCTGTTCTAGGATCTGGAAGCTAATTGCTGCTCTTTCTAAAAAAAATGAAATACTGCAATTTATCCATGCCTTCTCCACTAAGATAGACGGAAGCCCTCTGAAACCATGAAGCAAGAAAATGTCAGTTGACTGTCAGAGAGACCTTCACAGGGATCTGCTGACACTATCCTGAAGAAGGTCTAGTTTGTCATGTTATTAAGGAAATCATTTTAAAATAATCCAGTTCACGCACTGGAGCAAATGGGGAGACTGGTATAAACTGGGATGCTGTGCTCCTACATGATTCTGCAGCAGAGATGACAACCTGAAGGTGGTGTTTGCATCTAGACTTTGTAACTCATGGCTTTGCCTTCCTAAACACTATGCTCTTGCCCTGGCAGTGGTGACACATCTCTTTAAACCCAGCACGCGGGAGGCAGAGGCAGGCAGATCTCTGCAAGTCTGAGGTCAGCCTGGTCTACAGAGTTGGTTTCAAGGCAGCCAGGGCTACAAAAAGAAACCCTGTCTCAAAAAGGCAGCAATAATAACAATAATAATAATAATAATAATAATAATAAATAAATAAACAATAAACAAAGCGCTGTTTGCTGATTTATCATCTTGCCCTCTGTACTGGTCTCACTCAGATCTTTTCGGACACCATTTAAACATGCACACACGTTCAAATGCACATTCTCCTCCAGATCCTTAGCTTGTTCAGACTGGAAGGGTTGTTTACACTTGTCTCTTTCTCCTCCTACTCCTCGGTACACTCCAGTCTGCTTTCATCTCAAGGTTTCATTTGCAACAGATTTCACTGAAGTCAAAAGTGAAATCTCCCTCTTCTCTGACCTTCCTGTCATCAACATTCGGCCTTGATGTTCTCTCCTACTGAGTCTCCCCTGACTCTAACAGCTCACAGTCTCCTGCCTTGACTTTTGTCCTTAGCCAAGCAACTCAGGTATCTTTAAAGATACATCCTCCCACATCCTTTCGAATCCTCCTGTATCCTCCTGCTCCCTCCTATCAATGGAGGTTCTCACACTCAAGTGATCATCAGAAATACCTGAAGGCCAATCATTGGACACCATGCTGAGCCCTATCTCAGAAGTTCTGATACAGTGGGATAATTTTTGTCCTTCTGTCAGATTTCCAGATGATTCTTACACTGTAGGCCCAGGCGCTAAACCTAAAGAACCACTCTATTAAACATTATAGCTCCTTCAGGTTCAGGGTTAGCTCCCTTCTCTTTTCCCTTTAGTGACTTTTTGGACATGCCCACTTTCAGTTACCACTGGATTTCAAGTACACAAACTTATACATTGCTATTCCATGTCTCTTATCTTAGATGCAGACCCAAATGGAGTGAAGTCTCTATTTGCATGACCCAAATTACCCAAAACTCAATGTCTTCAGATGAACTGGCAAGCCCATTTCTTTATCAGGTTCCCTTCTGCAGTGAGGCTGGGCACAGTTGACTCTGGCTCCTGTAATTCTAGCCCACTAGACTTAGGCGGTGAGACAACCAAATCTGCAGTCCAGACAAGCGGGGTAGTCTGGGCGGGTCATGGGAATCTATCCACCCACGGCGACCGCCAATTGAAGGCATGGGTGTAATGATTTCACTAGACCCAAGATAAATGATAAATGGCTCTTTGTTGGGGGGAATACTTACACACACACACACACACACACACACAAATACAAAGAACCACAGGAGTGCTTCTCTGCCCTTCCTATGGGATCGGCTGGCCCAAAAGAAAAGACCATGCAAAAGGAAGCCACACCTCAATCTTCCCTCTTTCTGCTTCCATCTGCCTGAAGCCACGCCCAAAGGAGTGTGGCCACCATTACAGGTCCTCCAGCAAGACCACTACACCCTTCCAAATAAATCAAAGTCTCATCTATCATACTGTGGAGTTATCTTCTCACCACGTCTAAAACTTTTATAATTCTTCTTATTGTACCTCCTAATATCTCTCCATAAGTTGCTCATGTCTCCCTGTGTGCTTCATGCAATACCCCTGATGGAGATAAGAAGAACCCCCGTGGTCATCAAAGAGGCCACCAAGAATGAGACTGAAAGGAAGCATAAGGACCTCTGCTGGATGGAAACTGACTTGAAAAATCCACCTACAGTAGGTGCCAAACACAAGCAAGCATAGATTGTAACAAGCAATTGGACACAAGCAAAGACCTAAGCACAAACTGCTCTGCCCACCTTTAAGACTTGAATGCCACCCTCCCCGCCTTCACCAATGTGGGAAGCAAAAAAGACCCCCGACACGAATGCTTTCTGTGGACTCCAGTCCTCCCTCTCTTTGCCAGATGTGGCAACTCTCTGATGTGGTCTTTGTTTTATACTTCATTTGTGTGCACGCGCATGCACGCACACACCATCAGGGCTCACATGGCTCTATATAATAGCGTATGCAAGCTCTTGCTTGTCAGACTTCTGGGATCGGTAGTTAGAGAAAAAAGAGACTACTGTCTTTGAAAGTGGTGACAGCCTCATCAGAGTCTTACAGACCCTGAAGCATCTGTCGCAGGCAGGGAACTCATCTGCTGCCCATTGCTTCAGCCTCCAAGACTGCATCTGCAGCTGCAGACACAAGATTCATCACCATACTAGCCTCTGAGACTCTACTCTGGCTGAAAACCAGAATTCAGTTATGCCAGAGGACTGACCTGCTACTGTTCCTTGCCTCCCAGAACCATTCCTGAGACCTGCAACTCTAGGCCCCAAGCTCTCTGGGAGCTGCAATATTTCTTCAACATGAAACCCTCCTCACATCTGTCAGCCTGCTCTTGGCTTGCATGCTGCTCTGCCAATAGTTGGAGTCTTCTCTCGTTGTTCCATGGGACTGTCACTCCACGTGTGGCAGTCTGCTTTCCCATCGGACTGTCAATCATGTGTTAATATAGTCCTTATTTAATCATCTCTCTCTCTGCCTGACCAGTTTGTTCTTAGAGAGAGCAAGAGAAGAACCTATTTCGAAGAAGAAAACCAATCACTTCACTTGTCCAAATTACCACATTCTTCCTGTAACTCCGGCCACAGAGATCTTGTCTTCTTCCAAGTCATCATTCACACTTTGCCTGTAAGCATCATTTCACAAGGCTTGAGCTACCCCTCTGCCTGAATGTCAGTGGTTTCCCATTATTTACAGAAGAAAAAAAGAAAACTTCTGTGACCTGCCTGGTCCAGTATAGTGGTTCTCAACCTTCCTAATGCTGCAACTCTTTTATACAGTTTTGTTACTGCTTTGTAACTGTAATTTTGCTACTGTTGTGAATCACAATATAAGTATCTGATAGGCGGGATATCAAATATGCAAGCCCTGTGAAATGGTCTTTCAACTCCCAGGGGGTTGCAACTCAAGGATTGAGTCTATCATCTGCCTAGTCAGTTCGATACCAATCCATTGATCACTTCCTCTGACTCTTCTGGCTGTCTTAGTCTCTTAAATCTTCATGCCAAGACTCTTCACATGTATTTTCCCCATTGTCCTAACAAGTCCTCATATCCCCTTAACTCCCTTCCTGGTCTAAGTATTCCCTCTGATAAATGTTTTTCCAGCGCTAGATTCCTTTGCTCCAAAGCTATTTCCATAGTTTGCAAACACACATTTAGTTACTTGGATGTCTCATTAAACCCCATCTCCCTCTGGTCTTTAAACTCCATGAGGTAAAGATAGAGTTAGCCGTTTCTCACTAGAACCTCTCCAGGGTCTAAGTATATTAACATAAAGAAGGTCTTCACTAAATATATGTTGGATGAATAAATAAGATTGACTGTTTGCTTTTTAAACAAGGAGTGTATCCTTGGCTTCACGGAGAGCATTGGTGGGAGCCTTGGGGGGTTGCATTTCAGCATCAGAATTTTATTAGCCGATTTCAGCATCTTGATGATTGTTACACAAAAGCTACTAAGTGTGTATCCCTGAAGGCTGCATTTCGCTAAGAATGTGAGTGCATGCCTATGCACAGGCCGCAGATATTTTAATATTAACTGACCTCCTCCTGTGTTGCTCAAAAAGCAAGTTGTGATTTGCCACCACTTTAATTTTCTTACTGATATTGTATCACAACTTCTGAATCCTCGACGGGTTTAAAGCAGCTGTTAGGGAATATAAGAAGTAAAATTTGATTGTGCCTGGGAAATTGGCTTGCATATGAAACAAATAGCTTTGGTTTCTTTTCTCCATCTACTGTACTGCAATTATCCGAAATCCAAACCTCATTGGATTGCAAGAAACTGCAGCAGCTTTAATTAATGCTTTTGCCACTGCTCCTATTGATTATTGCAAATGTGTGCATGTCTCTCTGAATGTCGCTTCTGAGGGTTCTGGATACTTCAAAGAACTCCACTGTTGCTGCAAGGGAGAGCTCATTACAGCTCCTGTGAAAAATGACCCCTCTGCTCCTTGTTCCCCAGGTTTTACATCAGCGTGTCCCATATTGGTTTCTGATTCTCCTTATTTAGGAGAATTCCTGCTTTCCTACGATGTACCTCTGTGTTTCCAAGTATCAATCAAGTTCCATTTGTAGCCACATTGTTTAGGGGGATACTTGTTATAAGATCTCTGTATTTACTAGCTTCAGATAACATCTTACCGTTTGCTAAGCCGCATTATTGGTTACAAAGAAAACCTCCAAGGAGTTTTGGCTTTCTGTTTTGAAAAGGCAAAATGTGACACTGTTTTAGGTAATCTCTTCCTTGATTGTCTGCTGAGGATGGGAAAGTCAGTTTGGGGAATTGGCCCCTATGGTCCTACATCCATGAACATGGGTAGCACGTAGGGGACTCGATGGATTTTCTTTGGCATGAAGTCGGGAGGGAAAGTGGTGGGAGTAGAGGGAAGGAATTAAAAGAGAAGGATGAGATAGTAGTTGTTTAAAGCATGTTATATCCATGTACAAAATTCTCAAACAGTAACTAATAAAATAGCATACATACCAGTTTGAAGAAAAAACTCCTCCTTAAAAAAAGAAAAGCCAATGCATCCTGATTTGTTTAGGAGGAGTATATGGAAACAATAAAATTCATTATTTAAAATTTCAGGTCATTTGTGGTAACACACGTTCAGTCTAACTAGGACCCATAGGTTGTAAAATGCCTGCAGCAAATCTATTAACACTTAACTGTTTTTCTTCTAGATCCATACTACACTGACCCCCCAAGATGTGAATATCACACCCTTGATGCAGACTAATGGCCTGCAGCAGTCATGGTGTCAAAGGTAGAATGTACAGCATGACTGTAAGAATGGCAGAGAAGAGAAGAACCATTTGCAAAAGTGTTCCTCCCTCCTTCCACTGGCGGAGTATCAGTTGCAGAGCAGTCTCCAGTTCACATCTATGGTGACAGAGAAAGGACCACACAGTATCAAGGTCTCCTTTGCAAGGATGTTTGTCTGGAAGTACAGCTACTGGGGGTGGAGGTTTGCTCACCTCCTTTGTGTGTGAGGGAGGATATATGTCAGCATAAATTCTGTGTTTGTCAGTAACAGCTTCATCTTAGATCACTGGGGGAGGAAAGAAGTGATTGCAGTTACTCCCCAGTGCTCCCAAGGGTCAGGTAACATGGCAAGGAAGATGGTATTAAATGGATGAATAGGAAGCCTTTTCCAGGAGTCAGTATGACTTTGGTGACAGTCCCAAGATGTATTATAGCAGAGTAATAAGAGGAGGGAGACCTGCCTGGTCATTTAGAGGTACCAGTAAGAATTAAGTTCTCTCTCTCTCTCTCTCTCTCTCTCTCTCTCTCTCTCTCTCTCTCTCTCTCTCTCTCTCTCTCTCTCTCTCTCTCTCACACACACACACACACACACACCTTCCTTTTACTCTCTTTCTCTGATTTACTACAATTTAATCGTAATTTATTCTTGTCATCTTTAAATCAGTAATTAAAAATACTAGTGACTATAAAGCTACAACCACCAGTTGATCTAATTTTTAACAGATGTTTTCACATTATATAAACAAGTCCATTCCTCTTTAAGAAAAGAAGCTGTTTATTTCAAAGCATTCTAGTGGCCTGCCCTTTTTTGCACTTAATTAGGAGTGGCTCTGAGAACCTGCGACATAGTCTTTTGAATATTGTCCAGAGTGGTCAATCTGCCCTGCTTTAGGTGGCCATCCAGGAACACATTCAGAACTAAATTCAATGACTAAAACAAACAGCTAAACTGGACAAGGCTTCAAATAGGCATGTGGTTCTACATTAGTGGGTCTATTTGTCTCTGACAGCTCTCTGGCTGATCCCTGCCCACCCACCAGCCCACCCAAGGTAGCCATACACCTCCCACTGGTATGTGTAGCTTTTATCTAGTAACACTCATCTCTTGGCCTTGGGCTTCTCAAGTTCAGCGGGGTTTGCCAGACCTCTCTTCTCTGCCCTGCTCCAAACTTCCAGACTTTGTGTATAGAGCTGGATTTTACCTCTAGGTGTTTGAACTGGGTGTTGAAAATGTTTTCTCCAGTGTGTGCTAGGACTCACTCTTCTGACTGAAAAGTGTTCTCTTGGCTTTGAACACACTATGTTTTGTTTGCAAAAAAATTCTTAGCCCATCACTGAAACATAAAACCATGAGGTAGCACACACTGAGAATCCCACTATTAGGAGCCTAATTCCAAATAATGTGTTTTCGACCTATTTTAGGCATTAGAAAAATAAACATAAAATATTTCATGGTGACTACCCATGAGAATAAACTCTCAAATGAATGTTTCCATTTTAAAAAGTGCTTAATGTTTTTCACAGTTTCCTACAAAATGTTGTGAACCTTGTTTCCCACCCTAACAAACATCAACACTTCTGTGGGTCTACTTTCTTTAATCTTCTCTTTTTGTCTTTAGTTTTGCTTCTGTGCCGTTTTCTACTACATTCTTGGGTGAGGTTTCTGTTCCTATCTTCATTCCATATTTATCTTTTTTACTACTGTATGTTAATTATAATTATAATACGTTAGTGGCTTTCCTTATGACATTTGACTAACATCAACAATGTATTTTGATCATAGTCATCCATTACCACCTCTTATTTTATACTTGTTGGTCCCATTCCTCTTCCCAACTAGATACAATGTTTCATGTCTTTTCTTTTTCATGACCTGGTGACTTTCATTAGGGCTGCTCACAAGACTATGGGCCCACTTACCAGTTGCTACACCACTGAAGAAAATGTCTATCCCTCACCCATTAATCATTCATTACATGTAAATCCTTCAGGAGTGGTGTGGTTTCATGAGTTCCTCTCCATTTTTGCATGATGGGATGTTGACAGAGCCAATCTGTTTTTAAACACGGGTTTGTATTAGTTATTTGGCCATATTCACCTCCCTCCCCTCAGTTCTCCTTAGATCCACACCCCCTCCCCTGCCACCCAGCTTTTTTGTTCTTTTTTCCATCTTTAATTTCCTTTTATTGAAAATGGATTTTTCTCCTCATATAATATGTCCTGATTACAGTTTCCCCTCTCTCTACTCCTCCCAGTTCCTCCCCACCTCCCCTCCTACCTAGATCCACTGCTTTTCTGTCTTTCATTAAAAAACAAACTGGCTTCTAAGAAATAGTAATAATAAAATAATAAGGTATAATAAGATAAGACAAAAACTAACATAATAGAATTGAGCAAAGCAAGCAGACAGAAGGAAAGGGGCCCAAGAGAAGGCCCAAGCAACAGAGACCCACTTATTCACATGACCAGGAGTCCCATACAAACGCTAAACTGCAAAGCACAATATAAACATGAAGGACCTGACGCTGAGCCATGCAGGCCTGTGCTTGCTGAAACAGGGCCAATCTTGTACAGGTTTCTCAGCCACAGGTGCTATGAGGTCAACAGTACACACGGCCATGTCTGCAAGTCAAAGTTCCACATCACTCCTCTTCCCTCCAGTTCTCCTATCTACCATTTCCTCTGTGATGGTCCCTGAGCCTTGGATGTTATAAAAGCCCAATTTACTGCCAATGTTGTTTTGTTTTGTTTTTTATTTTTTGAGACAGGGTTTCTCTGTGTAGCTTTGTAGACCAGGGTCCCTAGGACATGTCCCCTATACTGTATAAATCTGGAAGTCCAAACACTCACTATATTGCATAACACAAAATATTTCATGTAAAACTGGTATACATTTTCCAAAACAATATCCAAGTGATAACAGTACCTTTTAATTTCTATAAAAATCACAACAAAACCCTAACTTCTTGCCTGGTATGGTAGGACCTGCCTGTAATCTAGCTAACAACAAGGTAGATGAGGTAAGAGAATTGATAGGTTGAGGGCAGAATGGAGTACATAAAGGGTTTTAGTCAAGCCTGGGCTACCTAGAAAGTAAGTTTACTGGAAAGAGAAAAAGAGAGAGGAGGGCAGAGGGAAGGAAAGTAAGGGAAATCCTACATACCTGCCATCAATTTTGTATTTTATATACATTTAATTTTATGCACTTAAACTATACCTTCACACTGCCTTCTAGTATCTCTAGCTCAGTTTGTTCTGCTCCGGGGTCTATAATCAATCTAAGGTTTTTCACTGTATCCAGGTTCCATTATAGTAGCACAGGTAAATATTAAATAGGCCCATAGCTTTATCTTTATCTTCTTAAGATGAATGCTGCCTTGACTTTTACAGACTCAAACCCTACCTAGAGTTCCATGCACAATTGCACCCATGACAACAGTATCTACTTTTCAGTGTGTTCATGTCTGTTATCTTTGTTTTTTTCCTTTTTTAATATACCTATTATATAATATAAATATGTATTTATAGTATATAAACCAACAATATATATTTAAATAAATATTGTAGGTATATTATAATATATAATATAGGTATAACGTAATAATAATACATTTCAACTGTACTACATTTAGAAGAAACACATATAAGAGTATCCATCCAACATTCTGATTTCTCTTTAAATAATAAACCTTTAAGACCTAGCAAGAATTCAATTTACTTGCTCTCTCAGTGAGTTCTCTTGAAAATTCTTTTCATCATGTGTTTTAGTGCAAATGGGGGACTGATTTTCAAAGAACTCTCAGGGTGATTTCTTCTGTATACAAAGGAAGAAAGAAGGGAAGAAAGAATAGGAGAAACCCTCTATCTTCCTCCGTGTGACTAATGATCTGCGAGATTGCTTATGCACTTCAAGCTCTGTAAGTTTCTTCTAAAAGAAGGCTCTGCCAGACCTTAGCATTGTTCACAGATAGATAATGAATTCTGAAGATTATTGAGAACAGCTGGCCAACTGTGGCTTCCCCACCTGAGACCTCAGCAGGTTGCTAGGCCAGGCCAGCTGGGAAAAGCCAACCAAGACTTTTATTGAAGAATTAGAGAAATGAATGACCTGTTTTCCAAGGCATGTACTCCTTTGCTTCCCAGAAGTAAATACAATTTATTCTTCCAGGGTTTTTTGTTGTTATTGTTGTGGATGGTTATTTGAAAAAGCTGGTCTAATGTGCTCCTTTCCAGTGTCCTTTCAATTAATATAGACAAAAGAAAGTAAGCCACTATGGACAATGGCATATAATCTTTTTCATTAACCCAATTATTTATTAGACTTCTAACATTTAAAATGTAATATTGAAATTTAAAGGCTTGATATACCAGAAGATACAGGAGTTAAAAGATGTTGATGAAATAGTTTGCATAACAGCTTATAGAGTACAATAAAAATAAAAAGCAATTGAGAGATTTTTAACTAGAAATTAGGTTTGAGATCTTTTAGACAATCATACCATTCAGAAAGGTTATACTTTATTAGTTTATCTCCCACTCCTAATCAAGTCTACAGCCCCCATCTCAGGTCACCTTATGAGGCTGGGAATTCAGCCCAGAATCCAGTCCCATACCCAGTCACCATCCAGACCTTATTACCCTCTACAGCAATTCTCATTTATATAATACCCATGGTCAACATAGCAGGCCACCTGGTCCCTCACTGTCTGTGCCTCTTTTACCCCTTCTATCTTATTATCTTCCTTTTATCTCTCCCAGGGAACACACGGTGCCCTAGTTTACTGGCTCTGTGACTCAACCTCCTGAGAAAAGAGCCTGTTCTACATTATCTGAGTGTATAGTGCTATGCCTCTCTTTTCAGTCTACCTTTAGCAGAAACTCCCACAACTCACTCCCCCCCCTTTTCTTCTATATTCGTCTTTCATGTATATCATACCCCCTTCCTTTACATCCAACCCAACATCCACATCCTCCTGACTAGTCACAGTGGACTTTCTTTCTTTCTCTTTATTTTTTACACTCATACCCACAGTAATTAATGTACTAGTCCAGTAGCCGAGGCCCCCAGAACAACTGATACTTGACAAATGACCATTTTTTAATCAACTGGCATTATTTTCATGGTGGGTTGACTGCTGGACAGTGTCTATCATCTCAGAAAGTATTTAACTCACTGTAGTGGTTTGGGGATATGGCCTACTATCTTAAATGACAGCCTATGAGAAGAATATGTAGCTTGAACCCTAAAACAATAAATACCTCTTCTAGAAGTATAATGAATTGAATTAAAAGGTAACAACAAAAATCTTAACTGATGGTCTCTCCCCCAGAGAGGCAGATAGTAGAACAAAGCCAACAAACCTGAAAAAAAAACAAGACAACTTGTCTCCTCCAAAAGTTATCAACTCCACAGTAACAGACCCCAATAAAAATGACTTTTATAAAACTCCAGAAAGAACAACGATAGATATGTTCAAACAAACCAAACAGTACTCAAGTATATTCTAAGGGAACACCAATAGTTTCAATTAGAGAGGTCAATTTATGATATGAAAATAGAAGTCAATAAAGAGATAGAAACATAGAAGGGAAAGGAAACCAAAGTGATAACAGATATGAAAAATACAATAGGTCAAATAGAAAGTTCAGTGGAGAAAGCCTCACCATTATAATGGATTATGTGGAGGATAGAATTTCAGGGCTTGAAGACAAGGTAAAGGAATTGGATCACTCAGTCAAGATCAATGATGATAAGCTTCAAAAACCATATAAATGGAATATGCAAAATCTCTAGGACCCTGTACTAAGGCAAAATTCATTAATTATGAAAACAGAAGAAGAATTTCATGCCAATTAAATAGGAAATATTTTAAGTAAAATATCAGAAGAAAATTTACCAAATATGGGGCAGAGGGAAATATGCCCATCCAAAACCAAGACGCGCACAGAACACCAAACAGGACCAGAAAAAAGCTCTCCAAGTTAGAGCACAGCTAAAACACCAAATAAATTAAAGAAGGGTCATTGTATATTGAAAACTGCAATAGAGAAGCACTAAGTCACATAGAAAGGCAGGCCCATCAGAATAACTCCTGACTTTCAGTGAAAATCTTAAAAGCCAGAAGGGCTTAGAGAGATATATTTTAAATTCTGAAAGATCATAATTGCCAACCCAGCATGATATACCAGGGAAGACTATCAATCATAATTGAAGGACAAAGAAATACTTTCTATGACAAGAGCAAGCTAAAAGAATGTATGAATACCAAGCCAGCACATACAGAACAGTGGAAAAATTACTTTAGATAAACACACCAAAAAACGCTACAGGAAAACATACATAAGACTCAGACAATTGTGAAACAGAGGAGCACAAGAAAACACACACACACATACACCTATGGAATTATAGGCATCAATAAACTCCAAACAGCTTTCAACAATAACTCTGAAAAATGGAAGGTCTCAATTCCTATACCAAAAGACACAGATAAATGGATTGAATTGGAAAAGAAGATAATTCTTTACTGCCTCAGAGAAACATCCCTGGTCATCAAAGATAGGCATTATCTTAGTGTGAAATAATGGAAAAAGTTCTTCCAAGCAAATGGGACTAAAATAAATGAACATTGTTACTCTATAATCTTAAAATATATATATATATATTGAAAATACACACTGAATCTAGTTAGAAGAGAAAAAGAGAGCCACATCATATGATCAAAGAAAAAATCCATCAAGATGAATTTACAATTCAATACATACACACCAAGTACAGCACATACAGAACAGATTCACCCGATTAAATAAAACAAATACTACTAAGATATAAAGACACAGATTAATGACAACACAGTAATAGCCAGGGATTCCAGTAGTCCACTCTCTCCACTGGACAGATTAACCAGACTTCCATACCCCATCCTCACAAAATAAACAAACACTGTAATTAAATGATACCATCAATCAAATGAAGCTTCTATTTCACCATTAGCACACTATGCTGGGAAGGCCAGTATTGCAGCATGTAAGGCCCCACGATGGGTAAGATGCCTTTTCTCCCCTGGCAGCCTGCATAGCATTTCTGGTTCTATGAAATTTAGCCAGAAGTAAAGGTTTATACTTAGTTGGACATTGTTTTTCTATATTCTGTGTCCCAAAGTGTGTGGTACCTTCAGAAACGGGGTCTTACTATCCAGTTATTGTGGGTAGCCAAGGGTAATGGCAATGTCCTGTGCTGCTTTAGAGACTTCTGGAATCTCTGTGACCCATAACTGACAGGAGGTGTCCCATATCTTGTTCTGTAATTTTCATTTAATAACCATTGTCTTCTGGGAGTTACCTAGTCTATCCATGACTACAAAGTAATTCCATTCTAACTGTTTATTGGAGCTGGACTTTGAGTAAAAAATGAGGAAGAATGTTGTCCTCTGGACAAGACATGCTATCAAAATCATGAATTCATAGCTTCTGTGGCTATCTTCACACAACCTATACAAGGTGAAAGCAGTCAAATTGTCAACATAGATGAGGTAGATGCTCTCAAGAGCACATCCTTTGCTGAGAAGCAGTGGACAGTTGCTAGGGTAGGAGGGATCATTCTGTTTTGAGGATGTGGTCACTTTAGGTTCCCTGTGTTTCCATGGATAGCTCAATATCCATGAATACATGGGCAGTATTAGCTGGATTTGAGGGATTGTATATATTTAAGACATGAAATTGAAAGGGAAGAATATTGGGGAAATACGAAGGCTTGAATGGAAGAGATGGGTGGATATGATGCTATCTTATTGTGTACTATATGAAGTTCTCAAAAATTGAGAAAAATGTCTTAAATGTAAAATATCATTAGTTATCAGAGAAACTCAGATTAAAAGTACTTTGAGATTTCATCTTACAGACTGTCAGAATAGCTATTGTCAAAGAAATAGTTGGCAAGGAGTTGGTGAAAACAGAACTAACAATATATTGAAAACTGCACGGAACCTATTTTTTTAGCTTATTTGTGAGCTTATTTAAAATGTAATCATGAATAAAACAGATTGAACAGAGGCATACCTTCCATGGATAGATACTGTTCTTAACAGAAGCCATTGGTTGTTAAAAGAAAATCCCAGTTCCAGGTATGAGACACCACTCCATGAACTGTTCCCCAGAGAGGTCCTATCATTTCCCAAATTAATACAAACTATTGCAATTGCTCTTGGTTGACCAACAAAAGTTAATGGTAAGGGTCTACTGCTAAAGACATTATACACTTTGGTCATAATACAGGGAGAAATCAAGCTAAAGATGAGCTAGAAACCTCTACCCAGAAAGTACCCTTCAGGGTGGGAGGAAAAGTCATCAACGGTTGTACACAACTGTGCAAAGAATACAGTCTTACACAGTGGTTCTCAACCTGTCCAACCCAGATTATCATGAGTAACAGATATTTACACTATAATTCATGACAGTAGCAAAATAACATTTATGGAGTAGCAACAAAATAATTTTATGGTTGGGGGTCACCACAACATAAGGAACTGTATCAAAGGATCAGAATTGTTAGGAAGGTTGAGAACCATTGCTTAGTACAATGGTAGCATGACTGTTATAGGAGTAAGCAATTACCTTCTGATTGGATTTGCAACCTGCACAGGCAGGAAGTCATGACTGGTTCTGTGAATCTTGCTGAGCTTATAGGACAAGTACAAAGTCTAAAGGATCATTCTGTCAAACTGCCTTTTAATACTCATGTTTGCGCACCTCATCACATAAGCATCCTATGGCAGCAGGTAGAGGTTAATACAGAAACCCACAATGTGTCAAAATGCTGAGAAGTGATGGTGAGGTGCTAAATGAGACAAGTTATGTCACTCCCTTCAATGCTCAGGGAACATTGCTGGAGAGGAGGCAGAAAGAATGTCAGAGCTAGATAACGGAAAGATGTGCATGCAGCAAAATACATCTCCTGGACCCATTATGCCCATTGCACTCATAAACTCACTGCAAGTCGGGTCATCTGCTTAAGACCTGTGTCTAACTGGATCTGTCAACATTTATCATGATGCATCATCACTCTTCCTGGAGGGGCTATTGGCAGTTAATGACTGTTGGAGAAGGGGGTTCCATTTTTATTTTTCAGTGGTATAGCCACCAATATGTTGCCCATGCTCCAATAAGCATTCTACTAGAAACACTAAAGGAAGAATTAAACACAATGGTTCACACCCAAGAAAAGAATATCTGGAAAGGAGGAAGGGCACCCATTGGGAAGTGGGTTTTATCAGAAGATCATGGTTTTCGGGGTGAACGCATCTAAGATCCATTGCCTCTGCCTATGAAACTCATCAGACAATATGAAATTTAAGAGTTTTGTTTTAGTGTCTTACAATGAATGAAAACTAACATAAAAGGATATTTTAAAATTATATTTGCACTTGTAATATTCCTCAACCAAGGAATCCTTCCAGAGAATGTCTTAAACCTTAAACCAGCCTCCAGTCTATTAACACATTTTCTTTCCTAAGCAAGGACCATCTTAATAGATAGAAGATTGATAGATAGATGTCATCTTTACCATTTGCTCTTCTTCTACAGTTGTCTTCTATTTGCAAAGTTCATAAAATATTTGTTACTTCCATGAGTATTAAAAATACTTTGTGTGTTAAAGTTTGTATTAAAATAATTTGTTGAGGGAGCTAAGAGATAGCTCAGCAGTTGAGAGCACTTGCTAAGAACCCAAGTTTGATTTCCCCACCCACTTGGCAGTTCAGAACCATTTGTAACTCTAGCTCTGCTGATACATAACCCTCATCTGGCTTCTATGGCATCGCATGAATGTGGTAAACAGACATATAAGGAGGCAAAAACAAACAAAAAACACTCATCTCCTGGGTAAAGTGGGGGTGGGGTTAGAGGGGAAAGGATGGGAACATGAGGGATCAGGATGGTCGAGTAGGGGGAGGAACAGTGAGAGAGAGCAATGAAAGAGACATCCTGATAGAGGGAGCCATTATGATGTTAGGGAGAAACCTAGTGCCAGGGAAACTCCCAGGAATCCACAGGATAACCCAAGCTAAGACTCCTAGAAATAGCAGAGAGGGTGCCTGAACTGGCCATCTCCTGTAATCAGATTGCTGACTACCCTAATTGTCATCATAACCTTCATCCAGTAACTGATGGAAGCAGATGCAGAGATTCACAGCCAAGCCCTGGACCAAACTCCAGGAGTCCAGAAGAGAGGGAGGAGGGATTACATGAGCACAACTATGTCGAGATCGTGACAGGAAACCCACATGAAGTCATGGGAGCTCAGTGATTCTAGACTAACAGCTAGGGAGCCTGCATGGGACTGACCTAGGGCCTATGGATGTGGCTGACAGTGTGTAGCTTGGTTTGTTTGTGAGGCCCCGGCAATGGGACCAAGATCGGTCCCTGGTGCATGAGCTGGCTTTTTGGAACCCATTCCTTATGGCGAGATGCCTTGTTGAGCTGTGATGCAGGGAAGAGGAGCTTGGTCCTGCCTCAACTTGATATGCCATGCTTTGTTGATTCCTCATAGGAGGCCTTATCCTTTCTGAGAAATGGATGGGGGAACGGGAGAAAATAGGTGAGGGGAGGGGCAGGAGGAGAGGAGGGAGGGGAAATCATGGTTGGTATGTAAAATTAATTTTAAAAGATGAAAAAATAGGTTTTAAAACATAATTTGTTGATAAAACAATTCTTGGTGTGCCAGTTTGAATGTCCTAACCCTATTGAGTTTAAATGATATCAAACTATTAACAGAAAAACATTGGAAACTAATAACCATCTTGAAAATATTGAAAATTTAAAAAAGACATTTTATTGCAGAGTCATGGAGATACAATTAAACACAACTCAACATAAAATGTCTTTCATTTTTATTGTTCATTGAAGCAAAACTCACAAATGCTGATGAGAATATCCTAAGGAAAATTCCCTTTGGTGAAGCCATTTCTGTTTCATTTGCTATCCCTTCTGTCCATCTGTGACAGATGGTTAGGCTGCAGGCCTTCCTGGTGGGCTGGCACTAGTCTTGTCCAATATTTAAAATGAGACAATATTATTTTGACTATAAAGACCCACACCAGAATACTTACTTTCCCTATACATAAGTATAAAAATGCACACAGATATATATGAGCTGACTACTCCTATATATAAAACTATATTCTTAGAGCTGCTATTCTAGGCACTCCACAGAGCCTGTGCCACTTGCTGTTTAGCTGAAGTGCACAGTAGCTTAGACACAGTTTCCTCAATGTCCCTCGATGTTACCATGCACCAAGCAAGCACCCCGAACATTGCTCATGCATCCCAGAATGACACAGACCAAAGGTCTCATCTTAAATTTCTGATTAAACTCCTTAGCAGTCCAGATCTGCCTGAAAGCAATATTCTCCACTGAGACTCAAAATGTGATTTTGCATCCATAGCAGGGTTTGCTTTTCAAAAGCTCTCAAGGAAAACATAAACTATATGTTTAGGAGAAACAGGAAAGGTGTTCTGTGCAATGTTATATGGGCCATGATTTCCCACAAATGCTCCGTGTAATAATTATCTGTGAAGGCAATGGTACCATTTCTGAAATGTTATAAAAATCAGAACTCCAAAGAAGATAAATTACCCTTCAGAGTTAATTTATTCTTGAGTAGAATCTATTTAAGTGCAGTAACTCATTAGAGTATGGGAACTTCAATGGTATTATGCATTAGGTAAAATAAAATAATACCTTTAAAAAATACTTCTAACACATGTTGTACTATCATCCTACTAAAATATAAGAAAGCTTTGATCAGAAGAAAAAACCACAAATGTCAAAACAAGATTCTGATGATTACTCTTCCTTCAGAGGCAAATATTTACCACAATGGACGATGGAACCAAACTGAAAGACACGTTAGTAGTGAAGAAGTGGCAGTGTGACATCCTGCTAACAAGCAGGTGACATTTTCCACCTTCTTTCTTCCCTCTGGTTCATAAACACAAAATGTAAATCAAACAGAAAACCCAGTGGCCATCTTTATACCGCGTGGGTAAACAGAGGACATTAAGGTGTGACGGTTCTTACTACACACATCTTTATCTAAGATTGCAAATGGAAATTACAGATACTGACATACAGAGTAGAGAGGCTATGGGCAGTGATCAAGGGTGTTCACAGTGCTGGGAATCAAAAGATTCCTCAAAATCCAGGCCCCCAAATGAAAATGAAGTCAAAGACTGGAACTTATTTAACTTAAGGACACGCCAGCATTATTGGTCACAAAACTAAGTCTAAGTATCATTGAGAGTACTTTTTTTTTAAAGATGAAAAAAGTAATTGTATAAGGATAAGTTAGGTTTCGAACCCTAGACTGTATAAACAAATGGAAAGTCGGTGCAATGCTGCTTCTCATGGCTTCTCACTCTCCAGATCCAGCGTATCTTCAGGTCCCATTGATCCTGCACACCTTCAAAGTGTGTGCAGACCCTAGCCACTTCCCAGCCTCTACACCAAGGTACTTACATTCAGATTGCTACAAGCATCCTGCTAGCTCATGGTGCCTTGTTCCCTTTTATCATGTCTTTGCAACACTGGACTCAGCACTGGTGTCAATTTGCCTTTTCTAGTCTTTATCTTTTCTAGTCTTTAATCTGCTTCAATTTGTAGACTAGAAGTTGAGGCCCTACAGCAGGCACAGAATCCTCTAAAAGAGGGCCACGATTTATTTCTCTAATGTCAGTTGCTACCCATCCCTGTACTTTCTCTCTGCCTTGAGCATGCTTTCTACAGTCCAGACTAACATGCTTATTCACAGAGGACCTTTGCCTGAGGGACTCTTCTCTAGGCGTTTATCTATTCTGCTCCCCCATGGCTACTGGCTAGTCTGGAAGACTACCACATTATCAGCTGGACTTAATCTGTCGAGCTAAGAAGGATACATCCTGTGCAGTACCACATCCTCCCATGCCCTCCCCCACAGCTTTCCTCTCTGCTCAAAGGTCAGCTCTTCATTCAAAATGTAGCACATTTCTAGAAACATCCATCCTCCTTCTGTACTTATTTTGGACCATAGGATTTATCACTACTTGACAAAATACTGTATTTTATTTAACATAAGATCGCCTTAATTATAAGATCACCATTTTAAAAACACCCTGCTGAAAAAGACACAGTCAATTAAATTATGATGCATCATCAATTGTAAGTGGCATCTTGACTTTAAAGATGTTAAATTGTGAAGAAACTGATTTTTATTAATTTTGAAGAAACTGGTTTTTATAAACAAAAATATTTCCATCCACTTACTTATTATCTACATGGCTGGTAGAATTAAACTCCAAGAAGGCAGGGCTTTTATCATTTATTTTGGGGTTTATTTTGCTATTATTTTTGTTTTATTTTGTTTGTGCAAATTGAACAATGTCAAGACACATGATTTAAGAAAAAAATTTAGTTGCATGAATTAAATCAAAGTACTTTAAAAGTACTTCCTCACTTCATCTAAGGAAGATTTAAAAGTTGATTGTTCTGTATTTTAAAACTGGTCCTGTCAGTCACAGAAGAGAGAGGGGCTCATGGGCCCCATCTCTCACTACTGAGGAAGAGAAAGGGGTCATGATCACCTTTAGTTCCCCACCCACTAGGAAGTGGAGTGGGTGGACAGGGTGGAGGGTAGGTCAGGAAGGGGTGAGACAGTCGTTAGCATGCATTGTACACGTGCATAAGTTGTCAACAATTTATCTAACGTTTTAAAGTTTAAAAACATTTTTAAGTTGGTACTTCATCTCTGAAATTTGTAATTGGATATAGATATAAGTTTATTTTTAAGTTAAATACTATGCAATTCAAGATTAAAAGGCATTATACTCAATTAAAATCTAAGTGTCCTACAGACTACAGAGTTTGATCCTACACACACACACACACACACACACACACACACACACACATATGTGCACACAGGGACACACAACACATGCTTGTTGAAATGTTTAGTGAAAAAGACAAAAAAAAAGTTAGGAAACTTCTTCCTGCCTTTTACTTATGTAAAAAGACCTAAAATAACTGATTAAAAATAAATAATAGGTTGGACAAATGGTGAACTAGTCAACTAGATAAAAAAATCTTCATGTTCATGTGTTAAAAAACATCATAATTGTTGCTCATATTCTTGCCCTATCCATAAAAGCACCTAAAACAGCCAAGCAAAGTGATCCCTGACTGGCAAAAAGAGGACCTTTGCCTGGTTCCCCGGGGAACAGTTTGTTGAACTATGTGTCTCACCATTGTTCAATTTGCATAAACAAAACAAAATGAAAACAAATTAAAAAAACAAAAAACTGCCTCCTAACATAGGCAAATGTAAACCTTGAATGGAATGTGGCTCCTTGGCAAGGTTCCCACATACAAGGTCCTAGTAACCACGGCACAATGGTCCAAGCTTTCAGAACACAAAACTTCCATTAACCAGGGTCCCCAGAAAGAATAGCATCACTGTATAGAAAAGACTATGAAGACTTTCAGGTATCAGAATTTTTGGCTATAAACCATGAAATAATTATGTTTAAAATTAGTGGGAATTTTACAATGGAAATGATAACACAACACAGGGACAAAGAAAACAAACATTAAATACAGACATTCTACTGACTGAGAAAATAAAATGCTGGATAAAATGCCAATACAACATTCTTGCAGACTCTCACACTGACGCAAAAGTGAAGACTCTCCAGATACTCAAATCTCCCTGAAAACTGCAATCCTAAGAGAAAAGTGAAGACTGGTGAGATGGCTTAGTGTGGCAAGGTACTTGTGCCAAACCTGCTGACTTGAGTTGGATGGTTAGGACTCACATGCTAGAAGGAAAGAACCAGTTTCTGCAGGATGCTCCCTCATGTCAACACAAGTACTATGACACGTGAGTGAATGCTTGTGTGGGTGCGTATACACACACACACACACACACACACACATTGTGTGTGATATAATGTGTGTTTATACATGTATGCATATATATGTATATATATGTGTGTGTGTGTGTGTGTGTGTGTGTGTACTATACATAAAATGACACCACATCTGTTCCTCCCTGACCACTTCTGATGTTCCTCTGGAGGCCTCTCAAATTCGTTATCTTTCTGCATGAGACTCCAGGTGAACAGATGGTAGAGTCTCTGGCTGACCCCAGCTAGGAAATTTTAAAAAAGACATTTAGATAAACACTCCACCAGCTATCCTTCAATACAATAATGAATAAGGGAAAAAAGCCCATAATTCTAGTTCTTATGTGCTGCCTTATCTTTTAAACTTTCTAAATAAAACACATGTGTGTTAACATTTAGACAAGGTTTACCGGATAAACTTTTATGAGGATTCGGATGAAGAGAACTAAAGCTGAACAGATGCTGATAGTTTCACCACTGGGTACCTCTCCTCAGCTTCCTTCAGCCTGAGGAGGCCCTGGCTTGATGTCAGGGCTCTCTCCTAGTCCGATGGTTTGAATGGAGCTCACTGTTAACTCAGCACTGATGGCATTACATCTGACCTCGAGAGTAAGAGTCAGCCACAGGGACAGGAATCGGTGCCAATCACAGGCAAAGTTTATCTCAAGGCTTTTCCTAAAGCAAAACTGGAGACATTGATTCTGCTAAGAAAACAGAGTAAAGTCTGTAGTCACTGGAAGTCTTCTTGTACCACAAGGAGCCAGCCCTCCTGAAAATGAAGTCAATGAAAAGGACCAACTAAGATGGAGAGAGAGAAGATAGTATCTGAGCACCTGGAGCCTACATTGAGTAAACTAGGACCTCTCTGGTTGGATTATAAATATGCACCAAAAACGTATTCTCCTGAATCCCTTAAAGTGGTAGTTCTCAACCTTCTTAATGCTGCGACCCTTTAATACAGTTTCTCATGCTGTGCTGACCCCGTAAAATTATTTTCATTGCTACTTCATAAGTGCAATTTGCTACTGTTATGAAACATAGACATATGAAATGCAGGATATCTATGTGTGACCCCTTTAAAAGGGTTGTTTGACCCCAAAGGGGTCATGACCCACAGCTTGAGAATCACTGCCTTGAAACACAGCAGGCTGGATTTTGTGTGGTGGAGTAGATGCAGAGCTGATGCACATATGTGAGGCCATGCCACTTGTTTCTGGGATGGCTAAGTGAGTTGCTGGCAACTCTTCTGACTCGTTAGTGACCACAGCTTGCTTATTGTGAAATCCCTTATTCCATTTGCTTTTAATCAGAACAATTGCAGTAATACCTAAAGTGTAATGTAGAAACAAGAATGTATCAAGAGTAAAGATAGCATTTTGGTGGATAAAAGAGATTGAAGCAGAGTGCACTGGTATTTACTTGTGTAGCCCAGTGCTCAGAAGGCTGAGGCAGAGGGTGGTAAATGCAAATATAGGCTGACCACAACAACCCTCTTGTCTGTTTAGATAAGTTATAAACAGTCCAGCCCACTATTTCACACCAAGAAAATAATTCACTCCCTAGGAATAAGTTTGCTTTTGAAGTAGATGGAAAATTTTTAAAAACTTCCCTGTCTCTCTTTTTGACATTACAAGTATTAAATGGGATTCTACCTACAAAAGCTTTTTGTTTAAGCCATTTTGTGTAAGGAAATAATACTAATGCTTCCTGAAGTCTTCAAAAACTTAAAGCATTATTATCCCAGGTGGTTCTAATATTGTCTGTTTGGAGTTAGTCCTGTTCCTGTTAAACATAAAATGCCAACTGAACTGTCATGTTAGAGAAGAAGGACTTTGTCATTAAAAATGATAGTAGCATATTAACACGATGTCTTTTAAAATCATTTCCACTGTATTTCTTGGTACATTTTCTGTTTGTGATTCTCTCTTCTCATTTCTCTCTGTAATATCAGTCAGAAAATTATAAAGATAGTTTGTATCACAATCTCCCATTTAAAAACATCCCAAATCTCTAATACCCAAAGTATTTTAATCTTATTTGTTACATCACATGATCTCAGTATGCAGAAAAAAATGACTAATAACATTTTAAGTGTTAACTAAAGTGATATTTCTCAGGATCTCCATGTTATGTAATAATTTTACTTTGTAAGAATAACATGCATATTTTCAGATATAATATTTTTATTAATTCTTGGAGGATTTCATAAAATGTATTTTGGTCATTCACTCCATTACTTCCCCTAACTACTACCAGATGTAGCCCCTATCTCCTCCCAAATCTATGTCTTCTTTATTTTTATTCATGAACTACTAGGCTCAAATTTTGCTGCCCATATACTCATACATATGGGGCCATCGGTTGGGACATAATTAACCTACTGGGGTTACCTCCTTAAAAATAAATGACTATCTTCCCTATAACCTATCAACTAGCACTAAGAATGTTTGAAAACCTACTACTTTATAAAGTTCATCTGTGTGTGTTTGAAATACATGATATATAGATATCATATACATATATATGCATATCTATATGTATATCACATAGAAGAGCACAATTGAAGTTACCCTACATGGGGGATAATGCTCCTCCCAGAAACCACAGGTTGCCAAATAAAAGCCCCAGCTTCAAGTATAGACACCTCCTCCCCTCAAGCTGTTAATACAAGTGTCCTGAAGACCTCCAAAACAATCCAGGCTATTGCCTTTGCTCTAGGTTTCCCACCAGAACTAATGGTAACACTTTGGCACAGCCCATGAAAAAATCACATTGGTAATAACTTGGAAGCCTCCTCCATAATGACTAGCTTTCACAGTACTGGCAGGGGCTATGGAGCCAGCTCAGGTGATAAAGCCATCAACAATCACTCCCATCTGTGAACCCCTCCATATTAATAATTGTTGCTATAAAGGAATCTCTTGATTATCATCGCTTTATTACTCAATGAAACCAGAGCATAAATCATTTTAGGAAATATACTAGGCCACATGCCCAAAGATCAGTTACACTAAACAATTTGAAGACAAAGGAATCAATAATTCTTTAATTTACTTTCAAAATAACTTATTATTACATTTGCCTCATCTAGCAGTACCATGAAATAAAACCTTAATAGCAGCAGCCATGTTGTGTTTGATTATTAAGAAAGGCCAGAACAGAGGTAGGGACAGTAACTGGCACAGAAGTTCAAGTGGTCCAAACCCATGTTGCATAGCCACCATGTCTTTCAAATACAGTATTCTTCTTTTTAGTACAATCTCCATTTACAAACCTGGGAATGACTTAGAAGGCATTCCACAAATGCAGTATAATTTTGTTATGCTTTGAGTCAAAAACCATTAATGACTATTATAGAGGACTCCTAGAGTTGAAGTGTAAGTTGATATCTGTATTATTGAGTGTGTATGTTGACTCATTTTCTGGAAGAATGTGGTCAAATAAATCACTTGTCAGTTCATCAGATTGAATACGCCTCCAGGGATATCATCAGATGGTAACAATCGCTAGCCAACTGCAAGAAAGCCTCTTGTGTGAGCTACGATTTATTCCATGAAATATTCCTTAGACAAAATTGATCTTACATGCTTTTTAGTGTTTGAAGAATTATGGATATTAGTCTTTAAAAGTTACTATGTGAGTCCTAAGAACATGTAGATAATATACCAAGAAACAGTTCAGCCAACACACTCTCAGAGCTTTAGATTCCCTATTGTTTACGCAAGAGAGCTAATACTATCTCTTTAGCAATATGAGACTCAAATGAGGTCAGTAGAAGGCATTTCCTGAGTGGTACTACCGTTATACAAGAGACATTGGCAGTGACTGGTGATCCAAAGGCATGCTGGGACTTCTAATTCAGCATTACATTTTTAAAGTATTCTCAGGGAAATGCTTCACAGAGATCTAAACTCAGAGAAGTGACAGAATAAACCTGTATAGGGACTAATCAATCAACACAGAGGCCAACATTAAAAGTACAAGGAGATCATCTATTGTTTGATCAGACAGAGGGGTAAGATTCAATTATCACATTTTCTATTTTCCATTAATTCTAATAAGATTTGACTCCAAGAAAATGTATTATAATTTTTAGAGGATGTTTTGATCAAATTCTTGGATCTTTTCTGATGTAATGAAACAAAAAAGAAGGAAATAGAAGTCATGAAGAATTACAGAATTGGATTACTTCAAATTTTCCATGCATAGAAATGTTGGTCTTGTTTTAAAAATATCCTTTGACCTGGCTTAGAAGTTAGAATTATTGTGTCGTTCATTATGTAGACTCAGGGAGTTTACTAGCAGGTTAGCTTCTCCTAACATGTCACTGAGGAAAGTGAATACACTATTCCCTTTTAGTTCTAGAGCAAATACCACTCAATTCCAAGTTTTACCTGTACAGCTGAACATTCACATGCTTCACCTTCAAGTGAGTCCTTCTTGCTACCCAGTAATCCTTTTGTGCCTATCTTGGCACATTCTTCGCATCAATCATCAATTTGTGGTCCTATCTATCATCCACATCAGGGAAATGGGAATCCATACCCTGCACATAGGCACAGGCCTGCTCCTAGCAACTGGTTTATAAGGAACAGGCAGTATGATGGTAAGATCTCTCAAAACTGTCTTGGTAGAGTTAGCTCCTGCCCAGTCATGATGAGTAATGGCTGTGGGATGCAAGGCTTTTTCTGCATGTTGACTCAACTGTCATTTTCCCACATACATCTGTTAGAAGACCAAAGGTGGAGAAATACAGAAGTGTAATGAATTTTTTAAACCCGATTATGTACCCATTATATTAATTACATTGTCTGCCTTTATTTTGCCCTTCTAAGAAATTGCTAAATGGTTGGTCCTGACAGTAGAACCACTTTACAGTAACAGTGAAGCCAGAAGAATATGTTAAAATTAGAATAAGCTTTATAAGGAATTACACATTCTGACCAAGGTGGGAAAATTAGCTAAAAATATCTGCCAAAGGAAAATGGGAAGTTCTGAGACGCCAGATGTCTCTGTGGGCTCCAAATTTGGAATTCTCTGTTGCCTTTCAAAGCTCCTTTCAGAAGTGTCAAGCCTCACAATACATGTGGCTTGGCATATGTGCTGTTATTCTGTACTTCTAGATTCTGAGTCTGCCTCTCCATCAGGATCTCAACAACTTGACTGAGCTCCGTGCTTATCTGGAGGTACCGGGCATTCAAGAAAATTTAACAATATTGTGTGTGTGTGTGTGTGTGTGTGTGTGTGTGTGTGAATGAGAGGGAGTATCTCCATCTTCATTTCCATTTAATTATAAAGACCCAGCAGACAGGATTCAGAGCACATTCTTCTTTTTAAGGTAAAAAAGTCTTTTATAGCCAGTGCTTGTGGTGTGCACCTTTAATCCGGCACTCAGGAGGCAGAGGCAGGTAGATCTCTGTGAGTTCGAGGCCAGTCTGGTCTACAGAGTGAGTTTCAGGCCAGCCAAAGCTACATAATGAAATATTGTCTCAAAAAAAGAAAAGGAAAGAAAGCCTTTCATACTGTTTTGCTCAAAGTGGAGTAGGTGATACAAGCAGACTCTCCATATCAAAAGTCTTCATTTTTATTATTAATTTTTTTCACAAAGTGCAATTTAAGCCTCTACACTAGAGCCATATATTTCTCTTCAATACAAGCAGTTTGTTGTTCAATTTGAGAAATAACGAAGACTAATTAAAATCCCAAATTAAAAACCTATAATATTAAAAAATGAGTTGTCTAATTTCAGAACAGATGTTTTCATTTTGATTTCAATTTTCTTCTTGGATTACACAAATATTTGAGACTTTGGGCTACAGAAAATAAATTATGGTGGTGGTAAAATACCAGTCTTATAAATATCACTTGATGCCCTGAACAGGAATAACTTGCTGATTTACCCATGTTTTCAATGTTTCAAAGCATCAGTGACGAAGTATGTAAAGAAAATTCAATAGATGCTTTCATACTTCTTCATCAATGAATAATAAGAAATATATTTTTAAAAAAATACTTTCTTGTGTCTGAAGAAACTGATAATATAAAACAAATTTAAAAGTACTTTGGAGCAGTAGTGCTGAACAGATGGTTCAGCAGTTAAGAACCCTTGCTTCCCTTTTACAAGACCCAGGTTCAGTTCCCATCACCCACTTGGCAGCTCACAACTGTCCTCACTTTCTGTTCTTGAAGATCTGACATCCTCTTCCAGCTGTGGGTGCCCAGCATGCATTGTATCACTTTCTCTCTCCCTTTTTCCCCTTCATCCCCTCCCAGGCATCCTGCCTCCAAGCCCTCCCATGCCCCTCACACATTCTCAAGTTGATTGCCTCTTTTTCTCTGATTGATGAGTGTGTGTGTGTGTGTGTGTGCTTGTGTGTGTATATATGTATGTATGTGTGTATATATATGTGTGTGTGTGAAAAATATATAAATACAACCTGCTGAGTTTGTGTGTGTATGTGTATGTGTATGTGTATATGTGTGTGTGAAAAATATATAAATACAACCTGCTGAGTTTGTGTGTGTGTGTGTGTGTGTGTGTGTGTGTGTGTGTGTGTGTGTGTAGTTTCAGGGATGACCACTTTGTCTCCTCTATATTAATATATGTCCACAGACACTGCCATTATTCTGGTCTTGTTTGTGCTGCCATTTCAAGAGAGACTGCATCACTACAGAGTTCCCAGTGTTCTGGCTCTATTAGCCTTTCAGCTCTACACTTCACTGTGTTTCCTAAGTCATAGATACAGGAGCACTGATATTCTATCTGTTGGGGCTGGGATGCCCACCATCTGTTAATCTGTGTTCAATTGTGGTTTTCTGTGCTGGTCTCCATTTGCTGTAAATGGAGTCGCTTCTTTGATGAGGAGTGGTAGCTACACTTACTGGGAAGGAAGCTCATATACAAACAGCTTTCCAGGGCTACAGCTAGGCTTTGGGGGTTTGTAGGTGGTGGTGGTGGGTTGGGGTAAGAGGCTGGGGGGGAAAAGCAACTTACCTAGATAGCACAATAGAGGCAGGGATACAGGGGAGCTGGCGGGGGAGGGGATGATTAGACAGGAGAGCTGCCCTTCCTCATATGCCATGGGGTAGCAAATATGCCTACCCCCTGACCCTTGCCACCTGCAACAGAAAGGAGAGCTGATGACCACAGGGGCATGAGGACAGACGAGTTGGCCCCTCTCCTCCCCAACTGCTGCACTGCTGAGAATGCACCCTGCACCTTGTCTGAGCAAAACAGGAGAGCTTGCCTGGGTGGTGTGAGTGTGAATGAGCTTGACCTGAGGGCGTGATACCAGGAGAGCTGGCCCTGCTTCCTTCTGTCCTCTATACTGGGTGAGCCAGATGGGGCAGTACAGGAGAGCTCACCAGGGTTTACCAACCCAGCTGCTACCCAGGCCCAGAACCAGGACTATGAGTCAGCCCACCCCAACATCTGTGAACTGCTGGAGTGTGTGAAGGGCACAGACCAGCACCATCCAAAGTTACAGGCTCTCCATGGCACAAGGCAATAATAGCATATCCAACAGGAGTCCCGATGAGCGCCCAGTATCCGTAGTGTAGCAGATGCCAGAGACCTCAAACCAGACCAATGACTCGTTGTAAGGAACACTTACCAGTAAAGATGTATGGACTAAAGGAGTTACTGTGTGACACACTGAGCCACACTAGTTTCCACAAGGAGATTTTTTAAATTTGTTTGTTTGTGGTTTTGGTTTTTGGTTTGGGGGGGTTGTTTTGTTTTGTTTTTAAATTATGTTTTGAGGGGAAGGTCACAAGGGCAGAGGGCAGAAATGAAGGGATGGGGAGATGAGTAGGATCAGGACACGATGTGAAATCCTCAAAGAATCAATAAAAAGTTAAAAAAAAGATGTCCCTCCATGTAAACAATATTGCTTTTTAATAGACACATTAAAACAGTTCTTTGATAATAGTGGCAAACCTTTTTGAACAGGGATTTCTATAATGAAAAATCATTCTGGAAAAATATATATGTACATATATGTATGACTAAACATTCCTGGAAACAGTAGAGAAGCCACAAGAATGTTTAACAGTGGAAGAGAATACAGATGCCCCACATCACTAACCATTCCCAACAGAGGCTTATGGATCCAGAAACTAGAGGCGATAAAAGGGGATTATCTTTCCCTTTAATCTTATCCACAGAAGAGGCAGCCATAGGGGACAAAAGGATGGCAAAGATCTATTATGAGCCCAGGTCCTCTTAGGCTTACAACTTAAAAGTAACAAAGAAAGCACAGAAACACGAGGTTGTTGATCATATGTGGCATGCTATGCAACAGCAAAGTAGGAGACTAGAGGAACACCTGCCTTTCCGACTATAATCATGAGAATTGCTGATTGGATCAATGGATAAGATGAGACCCACATCCTAAAGACTCCCACAGACACAAGAATGAGGGAGATGTCACAGAAGCCACAGCCTGGGAAACAGGCAAATACAACCACACAACAGCACCTTAGTGTGCATTCGTGCTAAGGAAATGACAGTGTTTTGAGTCAGGAGTATGCCAGCGCGCTGAGCCTCGGTTGGTGGCTCCTGCACTGTCTTCTTTATCACAGCAACCTTATTCTTTGCAAATCGTGTTTTCATGTTTGCCAATATACTGTATAGGGGTTGCAGAGGGAAGGGGCCACATTACCTAGTTTAAAGAAAACTCTGTAAGACTCTGCTGTGAGAAATTTGACTTCCTGACCTAGAAAAGTCCCTTTTGCCAATCCATCTTCTGATCAAGCATCCTGGCAACAGAGCTTTCTCGACAGCTGTCCTGTAGCTCAGGGTCTCACACGTGGATGAGAAGAAGACACCAAAGCTGAGTGTGAGAGAGTTCTCACTCCTTGATACACTCCAAACCTACACCCACTGTCTCCCGGACTAACCACTTTGGGAACTAATGAAAGATGTTTTTAAAGTAGTAATCTACCCTACCTACAATCTGCTGGAGCGCATGAAGGGGCCGGTCCTGAACACCCAAAGTGGCAGGATCTGCATGACTCAAGGCAACGACAGGTTATCCAAGAGAAGCCCCAGAGACAATCCAGTATTAACAGGGTAGCTGAAGTCAGAGGCCTTGAATGAGCACAACTGCCAATTGGAACAAACATTTGGAAGTAAAGCTAATTGGGCAACAGGGTGTCCTGTGTGACACACCGTGACACTCCGCAGCTTGTGCAGAGAGATTTTTGTTTTTAATTCTTTCATTTTTTATTTATTGTTTTTCTTGGGGCAGAAGGGCTAAGTTGCAAGGGCTGAGAACAATTATGGAGGGTTGGGGAGATGAGTGGAATTGGGGTGCATGATGGGAAATTCACAAAAATCGATTACAAAGCTTTTTAAAGTAGTAATAATGCTTTTTCCTATTCTTTACATAAAATTTTATTAATTCTTTCAAAAATGTAAGCCTTTTGATCATATATTCTCCTTCTCCCAACTCCTCCCTCTATCCTCACTTCCTTGTCCAACCAATTTTGAATTTTGAATTTGAATTTTGAATTTTCTTCTTTTTCTTTTGAAATCCATTGATTCCAACTTGGATTACTCAACTACTCTTGGGAAAGGATCCTACCCTTTAGGCACTGATTGACATAAATTAATTTAAATCACTTAAGATTGATTAAAATAATATTATATATTTTTATATAGCTGGCAAATATATATATATATATATACATATAACATTTTAATCAAGTCTCTAAGAATGTCACAAGCATATAACATATCTTTACCAGACTCCTCCCTGGAACTCCTCCCAGATTCAGCCACACCTTTAATTTCTCCATCACAATGTCATGTCCTCCTTTGTTTATTATGACCCCCTGAACTCAGCTTTTGCTGACCATACACTCATGGATGTAGAGCCATCTACTGGAGCATGCTCAATCTGCCAGGGATACCACCCTTAAAAAATTAACTCTTTCCTCTCCTAGCAGCCACCAACTCTCAGTAGCTCCTCAGCAAAGGGTGGGCAATGGTGGGTCACTTCTCTCTCCTTCTTAGAATGTTGGCTGGTTTGATCTGGCACAGGTCTTGTGCAAGGAACTACAGCTTCTGTGAGTTCATGAGTCAGTGCTCTCTTTATGTCCAGAAGATGCGTTTTGCTCCAGTTCCCCCAACCTCTGGCTCTTACAATTCCCCACCTTCCCCTTTTCTACAATGTCCCTTATGCCTTGAAGGTTGGAGGTGTGATACAGATATCCCATTTATGACTCAGCATTCTGTAGACATTTATTCTCTGCACTGAGCCACTTGTGAGTTTCTGCATTAACTACTGTACCCTATACCAACAAAGCTTCTCTGATGAAGACTGAGAAGTGAATTGTCTATGGGTTAAGTGATATGTTATCTCTCAATCTACACACAAATCAATTCCAAACGTATCAAAGATGTTAGTGCTAGATCTGAAACTCTGGTACTTACAGAAGAGTAGGGAGTATACTTGAAGATCTGGGAGCTAATAGAACCCCAGTCACACAAGAAATAGGAACAACAAGCAACAAATGGGACCTTATAGAACTAGAAAATTTTTGTACTACAAAGAACATCATTACTCCACTGAAAAAGTAGTCTAAAATTGTATGTATAGGGGGCAGGAAATCTTTGCCAGCTGTATGTCTGACAGAGGATTACTGTCTAGAATATTTTTTAATCCCAAAAAAACTAAATACCAAGAAAACAAACAGCCCAATTTAAGAAATATATGGAACTGGACAGAGACCTCTCAAAAGAAATATTTTGAAAGTGTTCAACATCTTCAGCCTTCATGGAAATGCAAATTAAAACTACTTTGCGATTTCATCTTACTCCTGTCAGACTAAGATTAAGAAAATAAATGACAACATAGATTGGTAAGGATATGGGTAAAAGTGACCTCCAATTCAGTGTTAGGGTGGAGGTTCAAATGGTACACCCACTATGGAAGTTAGGGTCAAAGTTCCTCAAAAACCTAGAATAGTACATGACCCATTCATACCACTGCTGAACATACACCCAAAAGTTCTATAATATCCTATTACAAATTAAAGACTTATACCTAAAAAGTATATTAGTTGAGAATTGCATTACTTGTTGACAAATAAGGTGTCTTAGTTTGTATTTTTAATTGCTGTAAAGAGACAACATGACCACAGCAACTCATACAGAAAACATTTAATTGAGCGTGGCCTGCCTACAGTTTCAGAGGTTCAGTCAGAGAATCTTTTCTTTCCATGATTTATGGACAATTATACCCTGTTTTGCTTTACTTATCATAGAGAAGAGTATGGGGAGACAAAGAAACGATATTCTGCTGGTAAACAAAGGGCAGAAAATTCATATTCAGGATATATGCCAATGCTATTTCTCTTACTGGCAATCAACTTCCCCATAGCCATGCATGAGAGAACATTCTCTTCTTTAACAGAAGCAATACCAAAGAAGAAAAAGACTAGCAAAACAGACAACAAACTAGTCTGTATCAATCTATTCTGTATCTAGCCTGTAATACTGTGTTTCTTTTGGCCTCTATGTCAATAAATTTATGAAAAATAAACATTTTTCTTCAAAGAAACATCAGAGAAGTCAATAACGCCCAGAAATCTCTCAAATAATCGTTCATATGTATAGAACTTTACATATGCTTTATGGTTTCATTTAAGTGTGTGTCTGTCTGTCTGTGCATGCATGCATGAACAGAGGGGATGGAAAAAGAGATAGAGGAGAGAGGTTATATTTAAAGATGGAAGCTAAATTTTTTATTTATCTTCCATTTTAAACTCTCCAAGCTCAGTGAACATCTGTAAGCCAATGGGTTGTGCTTACTGGACAAACTAAAATATCAGTAAGTACTCATTTTTACTGTTGACACATTACTTGGGTACTATATCACTTCTATATTCTGCATAATTTTTGTTTCATAAATATCTGAAGAAACAAATAAAATGATGACAACAAAAACTCAAAGCTCCTTTTTGTCAGTTCTAGGTTGGATTGTGCAATTGACTGGAAATCTAATTTTCCTGACATTTCCTGACTCTTCAAAGTCTATACCAATGCCCACCTTTGCTTTTTTTATCCTTTGCTTTATTGTGAGTACCAAAAATATATAGGAGCTTCTGTTTCTAGAGTTGGAGAGAAACATTTTCACACTACACTTGCATAACTCATACAGTGGAAAAAGCTTGAAATCAACAGTCTCCAGAAAGGCATCCTTGAACAGAGAAAAAGCTTTAAAATCAGGGGCTACAGAGAGGACCTAGAAAAGAATAATAAGGGATGTGCCTATGACACAGGCCATGGGAGACACCCAATATCCAGAGTGGGAAGAACCTCATTCTGGAAACACAGTGGTTTAAAATTTTTTCACATGTATGAGCTGGACGTAGAGGTGGTTATCACTAATATTTTCCTCAGTTTACAGATGTTTGAAGCGTCATGTTAGCTAAATGACTCTTAGTAGTAGAATGCAGTTTCAGAATCACTTTCATGGTGACTACAATATATGGAAAGAATAAAGATTGAGGATGGCTAGGCCCACTGAAAAGGAAAGAGGGAGGTGTGGGGGCAAACCAACAGCAGAGAGGGGTCAGTAGGGTGGGTGTGGAGGCGTGGGAGGATAAGAGTTGGAGCAGCTGAGGGAAAGGGCGTAACTGGAGGAGACCAAGCAGAAAACTCCTGAAGGAGTTTTACTCAGAAAGAGAAGTCTTATAAACCTAGGACTCTGGGTTTCTCTGTGTGACTTAGACAATCAGACATGCATGCAAATGAGCATGCCGTTCCCTGCAGGGGGACAAGGCAAAAGTCCAATGTCTGTGCGGGCAGATAAAGTGAGCCAGGGTTGCTAAAACCATGATTAGGCACTTGGGTTCCCCAAGGACAAGGCCTTGTATTTGTCACTATCTGCTGATAGTTATCTATTTACATCCTCACACAACCTTCTCAAGGCGTGGGAAACTTGTTTCCCATCCTTCACGCCATCACAGAAACATCAGGATGTCTGTGTTCACTCCCTATTCTTATCCTGGAGCTAGAGCTTGCTGCCATTGCCTTTGACAGGAGCCTGTAAGATTTATCCTCTCCTCTCCCCTTTTCCTTCCCTGTGTGACACAGGATGCTCTCATGAACTCTGTGGAGTTTCTGAATTTCATATGTCAATATGATGTCAGTGCAACATATTAATATAATACCCTGAGTTCTTGCCAAATAAGGTGTAATTGAGTGTGTTCAAATATTAGTGAAACCAGGTGATCTTCAGTTGCTTGAATTAATTGAAACGGTATTGGGTATTTGGAGTTATAGGATTGTTGGAGTCATAACTGGGTCTGGGTTGAGTGAAGTAAAGCCTCAGTGTTATGTGGATATTGTGAATTTATGCCACTACAATGTAATACACTACAATTTAAAAAGCACATTTTTAATTAGCACACAGTGGCATTTAATTAAATGTCACTGCAGCATTTCCAACTATGTGTTTTGTATTTTATTTTTGAGATTATAATGTAATTATATCAATTCTCCCTTCCCTTTCCTCTCCTTAGCCCCTCCATGTACTCCTCCTTGTTTTTCTTTCAAATTCGTGTCCTATTTATTTTCATTAACTGTTAGATTCATATGTGCATATATATTTCTCAATACGACCTGCTCTGTCTGAATAATGTTACTCATATGTGTGTGTCTATGGCTGACCACTCAGTATTGGATAACCAACCAGCATGCTCTTCCTAGAAGAAAACTATGTATCCCACTCTACATGCTCATTAGTCTCTTGTAGATCTTTGTGTGGGGTTGAATCCTCACAGTTTCTTCCCAATCCAGTCTAGCATGTCTACTGATGTCCTTCGTGTTTAGTTCATGTTTAGACAATCATGTAAGTGATACTTCCTGGGTGCAGTCTAAAGTTACTCACCACAAATTACCTGGCCCTCTGGCTCTTACAATCTTTCTGCCCCTTCCTCTGCAGTGTTTCCTGACCCTTGGGTGCAGGAGTGTTTGATAGATACATGCACTGGGACTGGAGCTAGGCTCCACAATGCTGCATTTTGATTAACTATGGTGTTTTTGTAGCTGTTTCCATTTGTTACAAAACATGCTTGAACAGATTCTCCTTTCCCCATGAACCCATCCCTCTGCTATCTCAGAAACATCCTTAAAACAACCCCCCAAGATTCTTTTTCTTTTTTGTGTCTCATAGAGCACCTTCTCAAACTGCCTATTCTTCATCACCCATTTTCACACTCTCTTGGTCTCCTTTCTTGTATTTTAGGCTTTACTTACATTTATAACTGTGTGTGTGTGTGTGTATGTGTGTGTGTAAGTATGTACTATAATATATTTATTACATAAGTATTTATCATTTGTGTATTGCGATTGATTACATATAGCACATAAATATATGCATACATTAAAGGTTATGATCACTTTATAATATCTTCCAGACCCATCTATGCATATTTACCATATTTTCATTTCTATTCATTTGCTGATAGATATCTAGTCTAGTTCCAGTCTCTTGTTATAATGAGTAAAGCAAAAATAAACATGGATGTGCAAGTGTCTCTGTGGTAGGATATGGATCCAACCTAAAAATAAAGCTATGTGTATTTCTTAGGTATGAACATCAATGAAAATACGTAAATTGTACCTAGTCCTCAAAGAGTTGCTATAATATTACAGTTGAGGGTTGAAAAAATCAACATAAGGGACTTTCTAAGAGCTGTATCTATCCTGGGATCATACTTCAATCATTTTGCAAATGACAAAATGGATTGTGGTTCAGACATCAAACATTAGGTTGGGTTTTTACATTTATATTAACCTACTAAGCACATTGATGCATCTGTTTCGTCTATGAATGTAAAGGAAAGCATCCATAGATTCAGTTAGCTGGCTCTCAGAAACCCCTCGCTATGCATTATGTTAGTGAGGGAGGGGGAGCCCCTTGACCAACTGTAAGAAACTTATCCAGATTGGAAGTACCAGATAATCCCAAGTGTGAGTTCATGGAATGATGATTCACCTTTAAATATGCACATATACCTATGTTCATTACGTATCAGTTACTTTAAAAACATTTCCTCAGCAAATTTCTTCACACCTCCTTTTATCTTCCTCTGATCTCTAGCAGCCATAAAGATTTCATTGTTATTGTCACAGCAACTGGTACTTTCTCTTGGATTTTTAACTCAAAGCATAATGTACAGAATCTCTTGAAAGTTATCTCTCAAATCTTTTTACAGAATCAACTTGATTCTGTGTAAACACAAGTGTATGCCTGAAGCTGATTTTTGAAGAAAATAGTATTGTTTCTAGATGACTCGTGTCTCCTGATTCATAGGAAACTGCTGTTTAGCTGTGTGGAAAGCAAAAGCATTTGATGGATCAAGACTGTACATGGTGTAATGACAGAAAAGCCAAAATGTAACTGACCTTGGCCTTTCAAAAGAACCAACTTGTGCTTTTGAGAGGCTCTCCTGCCCTCTTATTTCTCTATGCGTTTTTCAGTCCCTGTGTGTGTGTGTGTGTGTGTGTGTGTCTGTGTGTGTGTGTGTACTTCCACTATATGTGTGTGTGATAACACTGTAAAAAAGAGAAATTGCATTTTTAATGAAAGAAAATGGAGAGCCGAAAAGAATCAAAAAGAGGATGAGAATAACCTTGTCAGTAACCCCACATCAGTTGGATCATCATATCAGTCACAATGAGTGAGCACCAAATTTCACACTGTTTGACCCATTGAGGCAGCAAAGACTTCCTACCTGGTCAAGATCCTGCATGGCATTTCTGGACCTTCTGTCTCTGAAGCCCCACAATAAGAAGTGCAAGCCTGGATGTACCTGCCCTGAAAATCTACATACACTGAAGGGAGAGCATCTCACCAAACAAAAGTGTGTGTTATTGAAAGATACAGCTTTTAAATTGAAGACTGGGAGGTGAAAGCTTGCTGTGTGGTAATAAATGAGTTCCTGCTTGACTAGACTCCGTGCTGCCTCTGATTGTCTCTGGGATTCTTGGAGGCTGGGAAGGGGCAAGCAGCATACTTACCCTTCCTTGGAACCGGCTCAGTTTTCCATGATTGGGTAAAGACTCTGCATCATCACAGGAATTTTAAATGATCACAGCATAGTTAGCACCTAAGAAAATTAATCCTATTCATTCTAAACATCTAAATCCCTTTGACCAATATACTGGGTTTTCTTTTTTTTCTCAATATATGTTTTTTATGACCTCATTGCATTTTATTTTGTTACCTCATGTCTTTCCATGATCACATGTCATGACTCTCTTACCAGTCTTTTTTCCTCAATATATGTTTTTATTTAAATTAGAAACATGAATGCTTCACATATCAATCCCAGCTCCCTCTCCCACCCCTCATCCCTTGTCCCTCCACCAACCCCCCAACCCCCACTCCATACCCACATCATTTCCCAGGGAGGGTGAGGCCCTCCTTGGGGGGATCTCCAAAGTCTGTCATTTCATCCAGGGCAGGACCTAGGCCCTTCCCCATGTGTCCAGGCTGAGAGAGCATCCCTCTATTTGGAATGGCCTCCCAAAGATCATTCAAACACCATGGTAAACACTGATCTACTCTCTTGGGAACCTCCCTGTTTCCCAAACTCACTGGCACTGGGATTGTAGGCTGACACTCCCCTGATCCATATCTAAAATCCATATATGAGTGAGTGCATACCATGTTTGTCTTTTTGTGTCTGGGCTACCTCACTCAGGATAGTTTCCTCTAGTGCCTTCCATTTGCCTGCAAAACTCAGGATTCCATTGTTTTTTCTGCTGAGTAGTACTCCATGGTGTAAATGTACCACATTTTCTATATCCACTCTTCAGTTGTAGGGCATCTTGGTTGCTTCCAGGACCTAGCTATTACATATAGTGCTGCTATGAACATAGTGGAACAGACATCCTTGTGTGAATGGGCATCCTTTGGGTATATGCCTAAGAGTGGAATTGCTGGGTCTTGTGGTAGACTGATTCCCATTTTCCTGAGGAATCTCCGTACTGATTTCCATAGTGGCTGTACGAGTTGGCACTCCCACCAGCAGTGGAAGAGTGTTCCCCTTTCTCCACATCCTCTCCAGCACAAACTGTCATTGCTGGTTTTGATTTTAGCCATTCTGACAGGAGTAAGATGATATCTCAGAGTTGCTTTGATTTGCATTTCCCTAATGTCTAATGATGTTGAGCACTTTCTCAAGTGTCTCTCAGCCATTTTATACTCCTATATTGAGAATTCTCTATTTAGTTCAGTCCCCCACTTTTTAATTGGATCCTCTGGTGTTTTGGAGACTTGCTTCTTGAGTTCTTTGTAAATTTTGGAGATCAGCCCTCTGTCAGATGTGGGGTTAGTGAATATCTTTTCCCAATCTGTGGGGTGCCTTTTTGTCTTTCTGACTGTCTCCTTTGCCTTACAGAAGCTTCTCAGTTTCAGGAGGTCCCATTTATTAATTGTCAATCTCAGTGTTTGTGCTACTGGTGCTATTATGTTCAGGAAGCGGTCTTCTGTACCAAATTGTTCAAGGGTACTTCCCACTTTCTCTTCTAACAGGATCAGTGTGGCTGGATTTATGTTGAGGTCTTTGATCCATTTAGACTTAAGTTTTGTGCATGGCGATAGACATGGATCTATCTACAGTCTTCTACATGCCAATATCCAGTTTTTGCCAGCACCATTTGTTTTCTTTAGTGTTCTTCAAATTTTATCTTATTTTATTTTCTTCATTAGAACACAGAGCAACACAAGAAGAAGAAAGCTGCCCAGAACTCTGGTAGACCTGCACTCAGTGAAAGCTGTGCATCCGTCATCTTTTCTGTTGTACCCTTCTATTAGCTCATGAACTATCATTCAAATATTTTTGAGAATGAACATCTTATGTAGTTGCTTTCAGTGACAATCTTCTTAGTCATGGCTTTCCTTCACCTTGAAACAAAAGGCAGCTCTTAGTTTTCTTATGGAAACTGACTGTGAACATTAGTAAGCATCCTTTACATAGTTCCTTTTCCTACCAATATAGTTATGACTAGTGATGCTAGTGGTTGCTAGGAATTTGTCAACTTGCCAGTTTTGAGTCCTGGGAGAATTAGTTTCAGCAGTAGCAGCATGACCAAATGCATAAACAATCTATAGCAAAAACTTCTTTTGATAATAGCTTCATAGAGCTTGGTCTATGGTTTGTTGATCATGCACGCTTGAGAAGAACATCACAGTGGCAGGATTACATGGAAAAGGAGTCTCTTCCTCATTCTCTGTTTACATTGACTGGGATACAGATGGAGCCATCACAACCTCCCAAAATAATGCCACCAACACAGGACCAAACTTCCAACACACAAATCTTCATTTTCAACTGCTATCATAAACAGTATTTATAATCACCATTGATGAGAGAAGGAAACAAAAATGAAAAATGTTATTCTAATTATTACATTTCAGTTATTTTCAGTGTAAGTTCTAATATGATTTGGATAATTATTTCAATATAAAATATGAAAATGTTGATTTATATACCCTATAATCAAGGACAAAAATTAAGAACTGATAATCTGAACTCAAAATTTTTAGAACTCCAACAACTAGAATGCCACCCTGTGAACACTTCCACCTCCAATTTCTTCAGAAACAAATACCTCTGTCCACTATGCCCTTACTTCTTATTTCAATTCAACAAACATACTGAGTGGAAATCTGAAGCAGTGTATACACTGGAAAAAAGCATGCAATCAGGGAAAAGAAACTCATGTTCTGATTGGGTGGAATAAGCCAGTATTAAGCAATGTCCAAGGAGGTGGTTAAAATTCTGTCTTCAAAAACACAATATATGCTTTCAAATCTGACAGGCAACTACAACTTACATGAGCCCACCATTGACCAGTTGGCTGGAAACTATGGGCGCATAAAAGGGATGTTGTCATTGCCCTCAGAGAAGACTTCATTCCATAACTCTGGGAACATGAGGAATATGCTTACAACCTCTCTACTTCACAGGCTTCTGTGGGATGTATTTGTAAAATTTATAAGGGCTTAACCCGCAAAAGGACACTGTAAAATGAAATTTGACTTTTTAAGCTAACACTGTAAGATACATAAAAATAAAAATATGAGGATTTCTTCACATTTCCTTACATAAAAATTATCATAAAATAGAGAATACCATTTTATGTCTCAATAAACTATGAAAAACATACACAGTCTGCATAAACAGGGATATTCTTGGAGGTACAGAAATAAAATAAGCAGAATTTAGTGGTACTTAAAATACTGGACGCATTCCATGAATGAATGACCTCTCATCCCTCTAACTCCAAAAAAAAAAAAAAAACAAGAAGGAGGATTATGCTGAAGAGTCTGAATGTCATAGAGTCATAGAGACAAGGACAATCCCATTCCAGTATCCCAAAGCTGATTGAAAGGGTTGGCCGCGCGTTGGTGGCGCAGCCAGGCGTTGGTGGCGCACGCCTTTAATCCCAGCACTCGGGAGGCAGAGGCAGGCGGATCTCTGTGAGTTCGAGGCCGGGCTGGACCGATAGCCTCCGAAACAATACAGAGAAACCTTGTCTCAAAAAACCAAAAAAGAAAAGAAAGGGTTGGTGTTGCGTTGACAAGACTTCAAGAGTTAATTAAAATGACTATGTAAAAATCTATAGAAATATTTTGAAAGGAAAAAACTCAAAATATATTTACATTATGATTCATAACAGCTGCAAAATTACAGTTATGAAGTAGCAGCAAAAATAATTTTATGGTTGGGGGTCACCACAGCATGGGAAACTATATTAAAGGGTTGCAGCACTAGGAGGGTTGAGAACCACTGTCTTAGGCAAAAGAACACTGGGGACTAAAATAGTTGAGAACCTACATCTTATCCACAAGTTAGAGGCAGAGAGATGACTAACTGGGGATGGCGTGACCCACCCCCAGTGACATACCTCCTCCAAGACCACACCTCCTAATCCTTCCCAAATAGTTCTACCAACACATGACCCTGGGGTGGTGTGGGTGGTGGTGGTGGTGAGGCATTCTCATCAAAATTACCACAAATAGTAAGCAGGTGAGTGAGGTTTTAAATTTAATTCTGATCCCCCCTTCAGGTCAACTATACAATATTCTTTCACTGAGTTGCTATGTAAAAGACTTAAAGAAGGTTATTTATTTCCAAGGGACAGCTAATATTGATGATCTTCTACTCGTTTGCATATTGTATTTTCAAACCTGGAGACTTTTTAGCTCTACAGATATGAAAACCAGACAATTACTGGGGGAATGCTGCAGAACTAATCATGGTAACTTTTTTTGGTAAAATTTACTTCATTGGTCTCAATCAATACTGTGCTTCCTTCCTCAGCCAGATCTGAGTACAGGGAGATACCCTATCCAACTCATGCTGAGAATAAGCAAAACGAGCAGAAAAGGCATTGCTTCTCGAATGATAGACAATGGATAAAGAAAGGATGTAGCCAAGAACTCATGTTTCACAAGTAGATGAGAAAAGTGTCCTTCAAGAAAGGCTTGAAGGAGGTCTGTGCTGCTACAAGTGAAGGCATACATTTATGCCAGCTCTTCTTTGAACAATGGAGAGGCTTCCATGACGACAGTCACATGCTGAAGCTCCTCTAGACTTGTTAACCTCTTCATTGTCTCCTGTCATATGCCCATCATTTATTTCCTTCTACACTCATTTTGAGGCTAATCTACTTTTCCATCATTGTTCTTGTTGAATGCTCATTAATAATCATTTATGTCAATAGGAAATACTATTAGCCTGTGTTCATTTTATAAGTGAGGAAGGTGCAGGCTGTGAAGTGATTAAAATGGCATGCAGCTCGCATATGGTCAGGTCATAAAACAGGGATCAGACACAGAATATTGCTCTTATACTACATAGACTCTTTCCCCCAGACTACAGGTAGGACATGGGGGATCTAAAATGTAGGGGACCTAGAAACAACCATATTCTCAATTATGTGTATCCATGGCCATTATTGTTTATCTTTATAAACCTGAAGGTTTTCCAATATACAGAACTGAGATGCAGACAAATCTTTCATAAAGGACAGCTGTATATATCCATTATTTACTCCTTAAGTTTCAAGAAGAGTCCTGGATTTGTGTGTTTTGAACACTATATTTTGGGTGCTTGAGGAATGTCTCTTAGTAAAGAGCTTGAAAACCTGAGTTTGGGTCCCAGCACATAAGTAAAGACCTAGGTGTTAGGGTGTACACTCATAGTGCAAGGGAGGCAGAGATAGGAGCATCAGTGGGCTCAAGTCACAAAGAGAGGCTCTGTCCTTAAAAAATGTAGGTGGACTGTTCCTGAGGAATGGCATCCAAAGTTAACCTCTGGTCCCGGTGTGCACATAGATATGCTTGTCCCCACACATGTGCATATGAACACACAAAGCTGAATGTGCACACATAAGTAAATAGTAATTAAATACCATATTTAATACATCCTATGGCAGCTTTACACCTTAGACTTCACAGATGTTCTTTTTGGTGTATTTTGCTTAAAAAGAGAGTATTCCATGTACACAGTTTTGATGATGTTGAGTTACAGTATCTTTCCTTGTCAATATTTCATTTAGAATTACCTCTTTCCTACTGGTGTAATCCATCTTTTCTAGAGCATGTATTATAGGTTACCTTGGAAACCTAGTCTCTATAGGATCGATTAGAGTATTCCAAGGATGACCCTTATATTCTAGTACCTTCTTACCCTCAAAACTACAAGAGTCTAACATATTAGGGCTCTACCCCAATATATTTCCTGCCCTACTGCTGCTTGAGATCCCTCCCGGTCCCTCCTGCTTCATCTGCTCTGTCAGATGGACGGGGGAACCAAGTTAACTGGTAAAATTAAAGACTTTTAGCTTTTGCATTGAATTGGGTCTCTTGGTGATTTTGGGGTTCAAAGTTTGGGCACAACAATAGATGGGGTAGTTGTTAGGGTGGCCCAATCCAAAGTCCAAAATATGGGTCTGAGTGGTAGCTAAGCTGGTCAGTCTGGGCCACTGGGATCACTCCCTCTGGAGATGGGCAGAGCCAGCTCTCCTAGGTCTATGATATTGGGGCCAGCTTTCCCACATCCATAGTGAGGAGTGGGGCCATTTTTCCTGGGTACAGGGATCAGCTCTCCCATAGGGGCAGGATCAGCTATCCCAGGGCTATTGAAGGGTGGGACCAGCTCAGCACCCCTCTCAGATTTCAACAGGCATGTTAACTATGGCCCCCTATGGTAACATGGACCATGGACATCAACACAGATCCCAGCTACAGAAGAACCAAGGACCAAGACATAACCCTCAGCAGCAGCTCAGGCCAGATGTCACCATGGCCCCAGTGGTAGTGCAGGTAACCTAGATGAGAATGGCTCTGGCCACTGCATGGCTCTTGAACACCAACATGGTCTCAAGTGGCTGACCAGACCCCGGGCATCCCCATAGCCCTCGATGGTAACAGGAGCCATGCATATCAACTCAAACCCAGGCTGCAGCAGGTCCATAGACACAGACAGAGCCCTCGGCAGCAGCCCAGGCCCAGATGACATCATGGCTTTGTGTGGCAGCAGAGGTCATTCAGATCGGCATGGCACCAGTGGTGGCATGGCCACAGGTTGTGATCTAGACTACATACAAAGCACATTATAATCTCAGAAAAAGTAATTAAACACACACACACACACACCTGCGCACACAACTGTGTGGCAAACAGGACTAGTGGCCATTGCATAGACTGCAGACTCTAAGCTTGAGGCAGCCAGCTGAAGAACATTGGAAAGAATGTTTCCTTTACTACAAGAAGCTGGTATTAAATGCTCAGAAGAGATTTGCCAAGTTAAGAAAGCCAGTGTAAGGTTAGCTGTAACTTAAAGGGGGAAGTTAGCAAAGCCCTGGCAAGTCCAGGCTCCAGCAAATCAAAGCTACAGCTTGAAGGATGCCTGCCTCAATTGTCTCTCGCAAGAGAATTAGGCAAAGAACTGAGACTCATTTTCACTCTAGGGACCCGAGTGTTTGGCAATAAATTTCAAGCTTAATTAAAACAAGCTTAAAATTGTTAACAATTGGGGTCTTTACAAATTACATTTTTCCTTCCAGAAAATTATACTTAACTCTATTTTCCTAAATTTTATCAATACTTTATTTAACCAATTCACTATATATAAACTTTTGAGAACAAACTCTTATTATGTATAAATAATTATGAATGATAAATATTATAGATGATCCGTAGATGATTGGCATATACAGAACAAGAAGAAACTTAGCAGGCATTTAAATACCAGACCTAAGAGACACAAAGGAACCAAAGACAGCCCCATTGGCTCTGGGGCTCTTTGTGCAGAAAGTTCTCGAGTTTAGGATAATCAGTTTGTGCTTGTTGAATTACAAAAACTAGAAATAACCAGAAAATTTAAAAAAACAGTCAAAGCTTGAGGGAAAGTTCTGAGCTAGAGGTGTGCATTTGTTTTTAGCAACAATGCAAATATTTGACATGAGAATGAAAGCGGTGAGAAACTGCAATGAGAAAATGTTTGTTTTTCCTGGGCTTGGCAATAATAAGATTTAAAACAATTCAAGGACAGAAGTCCCATAAACACCAGAAGTGATGGGGGAAACAATGTGGAAAGCAGGCAAAGGGTTCTGCATGGAAGCCGGAAATCAGTGTTCAGAAAATAAAGACCAAGTGACCAGGGAGGCAGAGAGGCCCGGTGAGGAAATGCTGAAAGGGCTGAAAAGCTGAGGCTGTGAGAAAACCATGGAAACTCTCCTCAGCCAGTCTCCAGGACCTGGAAGAAGAAGTTGTCTTACAAAGTAAGGAAGAATGGGGAGTACCGAAAGCAGAAACCTCCACCTCTGATGTAGAAGATCATGTGAAGGAAAGCTTGAGTGAAGGCCTTCTAGACAGGTACTGAATGGGTTAAGACAGGCAACTTGCTGTTCATCTGGTGAATGGCCCTCAGGAAGAACCACATAGGTCACTCCGGTGTCTGGTAACATAATGATGGTTTCGTCTTCATGGCCACCAAAGGGCACATGGAGGGGTGCTGCTGAGAGACCCAAGAAACCAGGAGAACACTTGGCCACCTCTGAGAAAACCACAGACCACAAGGTCCATAGGGAATGACTCGGTAGTGAGTGAGACTAATGCACTGGGACATACTCTGAAACAGTTCCAAAGATGGATTTTAAACTTTTAAAACATTGTCTGTCTCCTGACACTACACAAGTTTTGAGGTAATATTGTGTGTGTGTGTGTGTGTGTGTGTGTGTGTGTGTGTGTGTTGTCTTTCCCATTATGAGGTAAATAGAAGCTAAAGATCAAAATGAATTCAATTATTCAAAAAAGCATTATATATATATATATCAACTGTAACATAAAATAGTCACCTTTTTATAATTTCAAACAAAATATCATAGCTAGTACAATTAGGAGACTGGTCTAATTGTTCTGTAGAGAATGATGATAAAATAGGTAGTTGCTCACAATTCAATTGACTGTGGGAGCTCACCAATAGAAAGTAGATGATGGAGACAAGTGGAAAAATGTCACACATGCCAGAATCTTTACTGAGTGGCAGAACTTCTACTAAGGAAGACCAAAAAAGAATGGAATGGTAGAAGCTACTTTGTTTAGAGTATGGACATCATCCCACAAATGGTTCCCTGAATTTGAGAGGAGCCAGTGGAGATCATGCACCCTTCATAGAGAAGCCATATTTTCATTCTGGTGGGAAATTAGCAGGTACATCCTATGAAGTATCAGCTTATCATGGTATGAAGCGAGTGTCAGAAGGGCCAATGAGGTCTGGTCCTCATCACAACTAAAGGCAAGAGAAACCCATAGAAAAGAATATGCCTGGTCCATGGATACACTAATGCTACTTAAAGATCATTGGTGCAGATGGCTTCAGTAAAAAAAAAATTGTAGCTGCCGGGCGTTGGTGGTGCACGCCTTTAATCCCAGCACTTGGGAGGCAGAGGAGGTGGATCTCTGTGAGTTCGAGGCCAAGCCTGGTCTACAGAACGAGCTCCAGGACAGCCTCCAAAACAATACAGAGAAACCCTGTCTCAAAAAAAAAGAAAGAAAACAACCAAAAAACGAAAAAAAAATGTATGTGTAGAGACCTGGTGAATATATTAATTGTAAATTACCAAGGACAGAGCCAACCAGTTGTACTCAGGAAAGGGGACCCAACTGGTGGGTTTGGAGGTCAGTTCTGATAAAGGCTCTGATTAGGCCTAATGTGGACTCTGGCTAAAAACATGAGATGGAGATCTCTGCTAACCTGAGCAACGAGCCCACGCTATCTCTGTTTCTACTTGGTGAATCTAATCATTATACCAAAGTGCAGACATCCACCCAAACTCTCTGATTCACTGATTCATCAGCCTTCTTTTTATGAGACATGAACCACTACTGAGAGACAGATATTACTCAGACAGGAAAAAGCATATTTGAGCGATAGAAAGGACATCAAAGCATTAAGTGATAAATTCCAAAGAAATTCTGTAGGTCAGCCAGAACTTGTGCCCAGCACACAATACTGGAGAGACAAATTGCCAGTAATATGAAGTGGTTTGAAGTCTTTTAATCTCAAAGGTGAAAACCATCAAGACCACAGTTTTACCAAGGAGGGCAAAAGTCTTATCAAAGTGGGTGATATTGATCCACTCCTGATCCTCCCTCTACCTCAGGGAAAGTTTCTGTTGTTCTGGTTGCCTTGTGCTGTTGTGGAATATTAGTTTCAGATGTGTTACGTTTGTTTATGCTGTGGAATATTGGTTTAATGATGCAAAGATGTGTTGTATTCTTTTGTGTTGAATTTGTTTAACTCTGTAAAGCTGTGTTACTTTGCCTGCCCAAAGTACTGAATTGGTTTAATAAAGAGCTGAACAGCCATTAGCTAGGCAGGAAAGAGAAGCAGGCAGGGCTGGCATGGAGAGAGAATAAATAGGAGGAGAAATCTAGGTGAGGAGAGAAAAGTGAGTAGTGAAAAAATGAGAAGGAGAGGAGGACACCAGGGGCCAACCAACCAGCCACAGAGTAAGAAGGAAAGAAAGACATAGAGAATAAAGAAAGGTAAAAGCCCAGAGGCAAAACAAAGTAAAAGAGAAACAGGATAATGTAAGTTAGAAAAGCTGACTAGAAACATCCAAGCTAAGGCAGGGCATTGGAAGTCTCCATGTATTTATTTGGGAACTGGGTAGGCAGGCCCCCATCGAGTTAAAAAAATTACATTGTAGTTGGAGGAGAGACCATGATAATGAAAGGCTGCATACTGTGCTCATCTGAGAGAATTTTAAAAGTTCTACTTTTAATGAGTGTCTATAGTTTTTGGCATTCCCCTGTTTATACCAGAGACAAGGAACAGGGAGGAATGGGAATTACATATGAGTTGAGCTTGCTTAGGTTAGGTTTTTTGAGTTCTGTGGGTGAACATCTCTGCTTCTTGGGCCTGGCCAAGCAATAAACCATCCAATTGTCTGTAACACCGATTCATTGAGTAGGCACAGTGGCATTGGACAGAAAGGAAACTAACTGGAGAAGCCTGGAGTAAGAATTGATGGGTGTTCATTTACTCAGCATCTGGGCACAGGGAAAGTTAGTTTGCTTCCCTGCCCATCTCATCTCTTCAGAGGAGCAGGCCCACTCCAAGTTGGGGGTATGACGTTAGCATAGCTCACATCACTGAGTGGTGGCCATGAACTTGGTTGAAGACAGCATCTGTTCATGCTAGATAAACAGCAACCCACTGGAAAGGACACAGAACTGAAGAAGAGCTTGAAAAGTTCCAGGGTCAGACATGACAACATGGGGCAGTGGGGCGGGGTGGAGATGACTCAGTGGCTAAGAGTGAAGACCTGACTTCAGATCCAACAGCCATGTAAACAGCCACATTTGACTCTGCCCGTGCCTAAAAGTCCTCAGCACTGGTGGGGGAGAAGGAAAGATATGGGAATCCCTGGAGCTTCCTGGTCACCAATCTAGTTCCAAGTTTGGTGAGATGCCATGTCTGAGGGAAAGGAATAATGAAGAGACGATAGAGCAGGGTGCATGGTGAACTCCTGTGGCCTCCATGCATCCACATACATATACATATATCACATTCACATAACACACACACACACACACACACACACACACAAAATGATGATGATGTGCTATAGCTGGAAAGGAAGCCAAAGGCAAAAACTAAGTTTTAATTCACAGGTTCAGCCTTGACCCAGATGAATAGGGTGAGTTCTTTGGGTATTTAATATTTTGGGGCTCTGGCAGTGGAACCAGTATTTATTCCTAGTGCACAAATAAGCTTTGGGAGCCCACTCCCTATGCCAGGATGCTCTCTCAGCCTAGATGCACAGAGGAGGGCCTAGGTCCTGCCCCAGATGATGTGACAGACTTTGATGATCCCCCATGGGAGGCCTCACCCTCCCTGAGGAGTGGATAGGAGGTAGGGTGGCGAGGGGCTAGTGGGGGAAATGGGAGGACGGGAGGGAGAGGGAACTGGGATTAGTAAGTAAAATAAGATTCTTTTTAATAAAAATTAATTTTTAAAAAAGAAAACATTTTGAATAGAAATTTCTAGCACCTATCATTCATATGAGGACCCTCAGAATACAGCCAGGAAAGGAAGCAGCTAGTCTCAGAGCAGAGACAAGCAATCACCTGAAGTCAGGGGCCTCTTCTGTTTAACAATGCTTGGCTCTTGCATTTTATGACTTGGCTTCTTATCATTTGCTCATAGCTTGCAATTTACTCTCTCCCTGGCAGTATGACATGTGGCATTATGTCAGCTGTGTCCTCCTCTGCATGGAGAAGAAAATTAGCTGCAAAGACTTCCCCTGGCACCACCTCTAAACCACCCAGGACCAAATTCTCAGATATTCCAGATGACACTGCTAAGAAAATGTTGCACATAGAATCAGGGGATTTGTTCATTGCAAAACATATTTCTGTGTGCTTCTGCCTTTTGTGGTGGTAATTTAATCCCTAAAAATGCTGATACATGTACAGGTGAACAGCCTGGTGCCTGGTGGAGAGTTGACACTGGGTCATATTAACTAAATCTGATTCTGAGCCTTATTCTTAGCCGGAACCTGTGGACGTGCTTTTAACCTAACGAAATGAGGGTGAGAAAACTCAATGAACTCGCCACATTTTAGAGTAAGAAAAGCCAACAGAGTGTGTCAGCAGATTGGTCTGATACAGTTGAGATGTTTCAGATCTGGAATATTTCCGTTCAGGAAGCAGCTTCACCTCCAAGACAGAGTCCATGTACACTCCAGCAACTCCACTTCTGAACCTACATGGGTGGCCTTGTTTATCTGGCATCCAGCCTATTTTACATTTTCACTTTAGTGATGCCCCTGTCTCATTTACAAACTGCATGTCCCATTTTCTCCCGCCCATTTGCAGTCTGGTATTCAATCATTCGCCTTTGTAGACCCAGTGTAAGGGCCCTGATGTCTAGGAGAAGCTTTGTAACTCACTGATGGCCATCACAGCACCGGCCACTCAACTGAGACAACCAGACTTTGGAGAACGCATTCTCAGAAGCTGGAGAAAGGGAGAACCGTGCTCCATGCCAACTCCAAAATAAAGGATGGTTCCTTAAAATAACACGTTTAAACGATATTTTTCCTCTTTCTCTTTTTTGAAACCTTTAAACGCTACAGTTCCCTGGATTTGGTCCTCAGTCATTTTTGTCTTCTTTATCTTCACTCACTCTTAAGGGGACTTCATTAAATCTCATGACCATAAATATAATCATTTACTTTTGACTTCCAAAACAACCTGGTCCCCTCTCCTGAACCCCTGCATCATATACTCTGGCAACTTTATTGAAAAACTATAAACTTTCAAACGTTAAATTTCCACATCTACACTGCACTCTGAAATAGGCTTTTTCTCTCCTGCCAACCTCGCTGTCCACAGTGTTCAGAGGGAGAGAAAGAGGTACCTGGGTAATTAGGAGGACCATGTGACTTGAGAAGAATGCAAGGAGAAACAACTACCTCTAAACAGAATTTTGGTAGGCAAAACTTTTTACAACTACCTTTGGGAACTACTTCTATTTCATTTGCTGATTCAGATTTCAAATGAACTCTCACAAATGAGAACCTGGCATCATACAGGAACAATATTAAAAATGAATAAACAAACATGAATGATAGGATCAGCAAATACCATTTAAAATGTCTCCCTATCAACAAAAATCTTCTACTGGCAATGGCATCGCCTTTTTTTAAATATAATCATTAAGATGTGGGGACTACATGGGGTACATTAAGGATGGGAGGTGTAGGGCATAGCCATTTGTGTGCTTTCTAAATGCTTGGTAAGAGCATTGTTTTTTCACTTTGCCAAGGCAGGATTTAAACCCAGATCTGTGGAATCAGGGCTTCAAAGATGTGCTAAAAGGAATAAGGACTGGGAAAACTCTCCGTCACCTCCTGCTTATCGTCTTTTCAAACTGTGCGTGTGTGATCCTCACTGACTGTGTGTTCCCTCCCAAGAATTTGCCCTTGGATAATAGCCAACATCTGGCTGTGATTAGCGTTTCTACTCCTAGAAATATCCGTGCAACAATAGAACACCCAGCTCCCGCACACACCATCAAGCAAGTCCACAACTGTTTATTAATTGGGTGTCCCTCTGGCACATAGCATATGCTGGGTCCTGGAAAACACCATTCTCGATTCATCCTTTCCTCAGAGTTCAGAACTCTGTATTATTTTAATTATCACTTGTTATTAAATTTTAACTAAGAGTCTATGCAGTGTTAGCACTATCAAAACACTTTTTTTTTCCAGGAGAGGACAAACTGTTATAATTAAGAGCTGATAGGAGCTTAGGGTGATGTACCCCTCACCTCCTCTAATTCCAGGCATTTTTTTCTCTTCCTTTTTGCTTCGTCATGAAGTAAAACAGCAAACTGAGTCCAGCAATACCACTGGCTAATAGCTGTGTGGCTTCTGCCAGTTGCCCTGGGAACATGTCCTTCCCATTGGCTTATCTTAACTCATTACCCCATTCTTTATATCCCTGTGGAGATTGCAAAACAGCACGGTTTTCCAATACGTTGGTGTGTTTTAACAATGTGATAGTTTAAAGGTGGGCTAGTGCAATGGGGGCATTTGTGATTAATATCCATCCAAGGCATAAAGCAGATGGCACTAGAAACAAGAGACACTTTGGTTTATTCTTCAGAGGATAAGTGAGCACATGACCAAATAAAGCCTACCCTCCACACAGCACGATTTACGAAACCTGGACAGTGGAACTGAGTACCACCCTGAGCCGGGAACTAATGGGCCTTTCTTCCATCTTTAACATGTGGAAGCCTCGTTGCAAGGTTTCCACAGGTGGAGCAATGCATCACACTGAAAAGCCTTTTGGTGTGCCGATGCAGAATTTTCAGATACCAGCACAGATTACAAAATAGAGGTGGGGATTTTTCTTTGAAGGCTATTTTCCTTAAAAATGAAATGCTGATGAAATTATGCAACAAAATGAAATGACTCGGCTTCCTGTATCAATTCATGCATTACAAGGGACCTCGTTTCCAACACATGAGAGAAAGCCGTCTTCCTATTGGCTTCATGGTAAAATAAAATGAGGCACTTTCTGAGGTGACAATAAGGCACACTTACATTTTTAAAGAGATCTTTTAATGTAAGAATAATAAAGAATTGTTTCAATAATTCAGTTTGAAAAAAATCCTGTGTCTATAGATACTCAATATAGGATTGTGGGGGAGATTGAAGGATGCATATCTATGTTTTCATAAAACTAGGCACAGATCAAAGGCCAGAGATGGAAATCTTAAATATGAAACAGCCTTTTGTTTTGCTTTTCTTATCCTTTGCAAAGCTCATTTTGTGGCTTTAAAAATATTTACTCAAGAGATGCTATCCTTAAGAACTGGAACCACAGAGTTGCTGACTTGACATTATTTGAGAGCTCGCCAAAAATGGATCCTTGATATCAGAGACTACCTTCCCGTCCCCCCAAGACTACGATATCAACAGCTGTAATTCACTTCATGGTGTTGATGGTTGACATCTCCCTGTGGTAAAGACATGGGGAGAACAGGGAGGAGATAGGACCTACTGCCCAAACCACTTCAAAAAGACGCCTGCACTGTGCTACCAGGAAGCATGTATTTCTCCATATGAATCACCAAGATGCTCCAATTCCTTGGACTAATTTACTGATACCCAGACTACATCATCACTGCAGAAAGGGTTGGCAAACATGTGGAAAGAGGGAAAGGAGGTTTCTTGAAAAGTCTTTGGATAAAGACAAAAGGATATTATAGCTAAGGGTGTGAGCAGAGAAGAGTATTTACCTATGTACATGTTACATAAGTGTGTGTGTATGTATGTATGTACCTATGTACCCACCCCAAATACCTACCATGTCTCTCTCCCTCCCTCCCTCCCTCCCCTTCTCCCTCTCTCTCTCTCTCTCTCTCTCTCTCTCTCTCTCTCTCTCACACACACACACACACACACACACACACACACACAAAGAAGAGGAAGTAAGATTGGTTTCCCGTGACCTCTATATTTGCTTCTAAACACTTGGGAGCCACACTCTGGAGATCTACTCCATAACTTAACCAGAAATTTCCTCTTTGAAAACAAAATTAGGACATTGATCCACTTTAGAGTCTCCAGATTTTCAGCCATTGCTGGGAATTTCAAAGAGTTCTAAAATAAACCTAAAATGTTACTTCAGCATCCTTAAATATAAATTAGTGAAGTGTGAGCAAGTGAGTTCATCTAAAGTAGGTCATTTTCTCTTTGCTTCTTAACCTATAATAAGCCATCAGCTCCCCTATAGGTCACTTCATAGACATGTTCCTGTCTCTAGACTAATAGAGAAAATGGAATGGAAATAAGAACTGGTTGACCTTTTTATATTAAGGGTCTCTTGTCTTAGTAAAACTAACAGGTTTAATTGACTAATCCAAACCAGTATGCATATATACTTGATTTTTATATGGAAAGAGTGGCTCTGATCTGTAATATTCTAGAGGCATTGGTTGTATTTTTAAAGAAATTATATGAAATCATCTGCCAAATTTGGCTCTTGTTCTTTTTATCAGGTGCTTGGCACTGCAAAAAATAGAATTCTCTAAATTGTCTTGATGTCTATAACTTTCCTAGGCTTTATTGTCAAAAGGCCTTGTGGATATATTTTATGTGAAAAACCACGGTGTGATTTCTTGCTGCTCCTATTCTTTTCCTCAGGACAAAAGGGAAATAAAAATTCAAAATGATGGGGTTGGACAGAAGCAATGAATGTTGGCGTTCCACAGCACAGTGGGATGATGATGGTTCAGATCACCTGTTAAGTGTTTCATGAAGGTCAAGAGAGACTCAAAGGCTCCAAATATAAAGGGCCGACAAGGAAAGAGGATGCTTAGGACTCTGATTTGATCAGTACATCCCATATGAATGTGCTGAAATATAACACTGTATCTCACTAATGTGTACAATTAGTATGTGTTAATAAAAATAATTGAGGGCTAAGAAAGGAAGTCAATGGCTAATAGAAAACGAGTCATTTACTCATAGTATAAATGGATAAATGATGGCTTATTTCCTTATGTGGCAACAGGTACTCACTCATAAATTACTTAACTGCTTCTGTTTGTTACCGTCAGAAGCACAGAACAAGACCAAGAAAAGAGCAAAAGAATATACAGGTGAAGACCCTTGGCCAGAGGTGACTTCTCATTTCTCCCTGGCTCCGCCACATCTCCTCTTCTCTGTAGCAGGAAAATCTGATATGCTCACAGGGATGGAAAACCTTAACTTTACTATGTCCCTGCTGTGTTTGAGGGTGCTATACAGATGCTAGAAAGATGAAAATCTCCCACAGCTTCAGAGAGAAAATGCATCTCTACCCATAATTCCTTTCTCTGCTGGGAGAAGCTGCTCCAGAGAGTATACTATGGACTTTGAGGTAGGTATTCCTTCTTGTTTAAAGAGATTGGAAATTGGCTGGCTTCCTATCCCAGCTAGAAATAAAGAATATGTCTTTAATAGCTGGGCAGTGGTGGTGCACGCCTTTAATCCCAGCACTTGGGAGGCAGGGGCAGGTGGATCTCTGTGGTTCAAGACCAGCCTAGTCTACAAGAGCAAGTTCCAGGACAGCCTCCAAAGTCACAGAGAAACCCTGTCTTGAAAAACCAAATATATATATATGCCTCTTTGATTCTCTTAAGTACTAGATCTTGGAGAATTTGAAAGAATTTGAACAGCGGTTTGCTGAAAACATCATACAATTGGAAGTTCAGAAGGTTCACCTTACACACCTGTTCCTCAGCCTGGGGGATGGGAAGTCGAGAGCCTCATAGATGGTTGCTTATTACCCAGCTACTGTTTTGGCTATGCATCAGTGACAGGGTTCACTTCTTCCAGGCATGGCTTCTTTTATTTGCCAAGTGGCTTATACTCTAAGTTTCATAGATGGCTGCGAAGCCATGTAACACATAGAGTGCCCTTGTCGTGGATAATATATGAAGTCACAAGGAGTTGCAGTTATGGTGAAAATAGCACAACCTTGGTTATTGTTCTACTGCATTCACTGCTTAGGTGCTCCCACCTTATTCCTGCCACATCTAAGCCAAGTTCATGGTCCCCTGAAGAAATCCTGTAGGATTAATGATGGGATAAAGATATAGAACAAAATCTCCAAAAGGTCCTAAGGTCAAACAAGTTTGTGATTTCTATTAGTCCATTTTCATTACTATAACAAAATACCTGAGGCTGTGTACTTTATATATAAAAATGTTCTTTCAGCTCACAGCTCAGAGGCCACATTGGCTATTTTTCTCATCTTTGTGACAGAGTACCTGATATAACCATCTTATAAAAGATTTATTTGGGGATCTTGGTTCCAGAGAGTATCCATTCATCATATCAGGGAAGGTATGCCTGAGAACACAGCAATGGGGTGTGTGATAGCATCTGTTCATATGATGTCAGACCACAAAGCAGACAGAGTAGGACCTGAACAAGAACTAGGCTCTAACCTTCAAATGCCTGCCCCTAGTGGCCCTACTACTGACAGCTAAAGGGCACCTCATAGAGGTTCTTCACATCCTAGCATTCAAACCATGAAAGACAGTTTAGTTTCAAACCATAACAAAGACTGGAAGTCCAAGATTGTAACGCTTTCCTGTTCATTCCCTAGGGAGATCACCATTGGTGATGTCACAACATGGCAGATAATCATAATGGAAAATAAGGGTATACAGAAAAGACTGAGCATATGGAGTAACCTCAATTTATCAGAAGTCCCGTTTTCAATGCATAACAGTGTCCTACAGTAGCTATGTTAGTCTAATCCCTTAGTTAGGATTTTCATTGCTGTGAAGAGACACCGTGACCACGGCAACTCTTATCAAGGACAACATCTAATTGAGGATGGCTTGCAGCTCAGAGGGTCAGTTCATTATGATCAGGATGGGAGCGTGGCAGTGTGAAGGCCAACGTGATGCTGGAGCTGAGAGTACTACATATCGCAGGCAACAGGAAGTCGACTGACTGTCACATTGAGGGAAGCTTGAGAAAAACAGCCCCCATGGTGACAGACTTCCTCCAATGAGGCCACACCTCCTAATAGCGCCACTCCCTTTGGGGGCCATTTTCTGTCAAACCACCCCACAAGGGCAGAGCTTTAATGTCAATCACCTCCTCTGCATATTTCCCCTGTAGAGCTCCCATCACCCTCCAACAGTGCTACACTGAGAACCAGGCTTCCAGCACAGGAATCTTTGATTCATATGCAACCCTCTGAATAGAAAAAAGTGGAAGAAATCTTCTGGCCACATGAATAAGGCTACAGAGAGGTCCCCAGAGAGACATATTCTTACTGGGAGACTGGAGAGTTCCTGAGTAACTCTCCAGAACAGAAGCCATAACAAGCTGCTCAGTCTCCTGTCAGCGATCAGGCCTCGGTTTCAGTTTCCTGAGACTGAGCAAGCAGTTTCTGAAAGAACCACGAACAATGGACTATTAATCTTCAATGACCCCAACAGCAGGGAAGAGGGATACAGCACGCACCAAGTCTTAGCCATTGCCTACAATATCTCAAGACAATGACTAAAGAGGGACAGATCCTGGGAACTGTCCAAACAGGCCCAAAGATGGAAGAACTCTAGCCCCAGCCAATCAGAAATGTACTAATGTAACTACCACTGGTTAAGCCAGTCACAGATAGGATAACCTAACTGTCCCTACAACACCCCTTGGCTGTGCTTCAAAGGAGTCTGCATGCTTCACTCAGGGTCATTGCCATTTTGTACAGGTGAAGGACTGATGTGGGATGTCCTTCTGTATATGTGTTTCTCTTATTAGTGGATGAATAAAATACTGTTTGGCCAGTCGCTTGGGCCCTGCCGCAGTTAGGCCACTTGGATCCTGCTGTTGTCTCAGCTCCCAAATAACACACAGGACACTATATTAATTATAAGCTGTTGGCCGTCTGTTTTGTTTCTTTCTGGCTAGCTCTGATTTAATCATTAACCCATAATTGCTAATCTGAGTGTTTCCATGTGGTCTTCACTTACCAGAGGAAGGGTCCACATGTTGTTTCTCCTGCATCCTACATTGTGACTGACTGTGCCTTTCTTTCCCAGAATCCTCCTTGACTCCTAGTCCCACCTATTTTGCTTTCCTATTGGCCAACAGTGCTTTATTCAACAACCAATAAGAGAGACAGATTTACAGAATGACATCTGGAAAAGGTAAGCAGAGAGGGACTGCAAAGAGATGCCATGCAGCAGAGGAAGGACTAACAGGTCTGAACCCTTCTCTGGTAAGATAAGACCATGTGGAAATGCTTAATTAGCAGAAATGGGTTAATAATTAAGGCAGAGCTAGCCAAAGGCCAACAGTTTTATAATATAGCATCTGTGTGCTTATTTGGGGCTGAAGCAGAGGCAGGACCTGGAGGGACAAGAAACCTCCAATAGCAAAGGACCCTGAATATTCTGGTAGAGTAAATAAATGCTCTTGCTGGCTGCATACATGTCTGGGGGTCTTTTGTGGCCCTTCTCATGGATCCTAACACTGAGATGCCTAATCGTTCCAGCAGAGGAACAGCTAAGACAAAACTATCAGAGTGGAGCTAACCACCTCTGGAACCTGGTGAACACACTACAATGAAAGGGGAGTCCTGAGAAGAAACAGCAAGATGTCCACATGAAGGCAGACAAGGGCAGGGCACAGACATGCTCTCGGTATCCAGCGGGACCAATAAGAAGTTACGACACCACTGATGAATTTGCGACAAGAGGGAGGAGCATGACTAATTTACGTCAAACTGACTGGGTTGTGGTGCCCAAATATACGGTCAGTCATTATTCCAGACATTTCTGTGAGGCTCCTATTGAATGAAATTAGCATTTAAGTCAGTAGAAATTTATCCTCATAATGTGGGTGAGCCTCCTCTAATCAGCTGAAAACCTGAGGAGAACAACAGCAAACTCTCTGAGATGTCTCACAGAGTTATCAGCTCCTACCATGGACTGGGTGGATCAGCTGTTTACCATGTTTCCTTCAACCGAGAGGGATTTCAGCTGGCAGAACTGAACCTGAATGGCAGATGAGTTCTGTCATAGGCCTTGTCCAGGCTCTTCCTGACTGCCAGCCTTCAGTCTAGGTGCAGATTTTTTTAAGTGTGATAGCTGCCATAATTCTGTGAACCAATTACTTAAATAAACCTTTTACATGAAACACACTTTTGATCTGTTACACTGGAGAACCCTTGTACAATGGAGCATGGCCTGGGAAGATCTCATTTCCCACCAAGTACAGAATTAGGCTGTTGCTACTGTCACCCTGGCTACTACCCATGGCCCCTAATGATCTGTCCCCTCTTCGCACCGGAGCAACCTGAGGAAGGAAGCCACAGCCACAACTGGGAAGCAAACATCTGTGTACTTAATTTTGCCCCTGTTTATTTCCATGAATTGGTTCGCTAGGTTATTCTTTCTCTTTTTCTTCCCATATGATTCGGAAGCAGCCTACTGAAAAGAAAGAATACAAACAATAAGACTATTAAAATAATAAAAAGCATGGCCTAATAATGGGAAAATACCTGCAGGATATTTAGGGAAAAGAAAAAAAGCTTATACTAGAACTAGAATCTCTGAGTTCCCTGCAGCCAAAAGAAATAATGAACTATAATGGTTTTTGCAACCCTCCAGATAATGTGTGAAAGACACAGAGGGAGAATGGAGTGGGGCTCGCTGCTCTTGTTTGCTTCTCTTCCTAAAGAAACCGCATCTTTTGGCTCCTTAAGGTTGGGCAGGGGTGAGGAATAAGTTTTTAACCAATGAATTTTTAACAGAAACAATACGTGTACTTCCAGAGGGAAGCCACACTCGCTGGCACCAAGTCCCTGGGGCACTCATATTGATTTGGTGGCTGTACCACGTCCAGGCAGCTTGGGTCACAAGCAGGCAAAAACTCTAGAGAGTGACATGAAACACAAAGGACTTTGTCTAAGCAAGAAATGAGTTGTTAGCGCCCAGCTGGTGAGCTTCAGTATTTCTACTGCCCCAGCATGAAGCATCCTGTTCTAAACCGGACCCTGGGTGTGATGCCTGGTTTAGGACTCACTGTGCTGCCTGACCACCTTAAAAAGTACAATAAGTATCCATGCATTTAAGAGCATGGATTTTATTTTGTGCAATTTATTTGGGGGGGATAACAATAATCTAGACATCTAGAAAAGATCTTCAAAAATAGATTATACACGTGGTATGGATGCTTCCTTTACTATCAACTAATATAGTGAAAACCTAGGCACATCATTGTGCTGTAGGTTTAGGTTACGAAGTCTAGGTCATTCCTGGCAGTCTAAAAGTACAAATATAGAGCAAAGGAAGTTGCAACAGATGTGTGGCCTGTGATGCGAATCTAGCTAGCATGTTTAGGTGTTTGGTTGTTTGTTTCAATAATTGCCAACATGGGTCTACAAAGGATACCCATCCACATAAAGCACTTAGTGACTTCTGACTTCTCTTGTTTGAAAGCTCAGTTCTATCCACACTAAGTCCACATTCCCAAGTGACAGGGAGAGCTCGACAATGGAGTGGCTGTCACCTGTTTATCTGTGGTATGCTACCCAAGTCCCAGCACGACCACTAGGCCTCATTACCTGACTAGGCCTTTGGGGCATTCACATTTATGACTCTAGGATAGAAGAACCAGAATACTTATAACCACCCTGGGGAATCAAGGATATGTATGTTTGGCTCCAACTTCACATTTCTTCCATGTTGGACGTCTGTGTCCACTAGACTTGCCAGGCGGCAGAAAGATAAAGACACGCTGAAGGTGAGATACATTCAGGGTTTCATCCTGTGGGGACAGGGTGTAGGAAACCAATGGGTTAGGGCATCACCCTGGACTTGAGTGGGTGGGAGTGGTCAAAGAGAGATGGTATTACATAGTGTCACCTATGGAATTCAGCAGGAGCTATGGAATCAGACAAGAGACCAGAGACTGAGACAGCCTCAGCCTCCGCCTCCACTCTGCTTCTGAACCTCTTGCTTGCTTGTGTTTCCTGTGAGCTGAGCTTAAGTACGAAGGGGGTGCCTGTTGATTGTCTTTCATTAATTTTCATTTTAAGATTTTTATTTAGCTTTTAAATTTTATTATGGATTTAAGTTCATACACAAAGTGATAGTTTTCTTCCAGTATTTCCATATATATATACATATATATATATACATACGTACATACATACGTACATACATGCCCCTTCCGTGACCTCTCTCATCCACCTCCCACACTGGCCTTGCACCTAGTGTTACTTGTTGCATTCAAAGCAAGAAGGGGGTAATGGGAGGATCAGGAAGAGTCAAAGGCTACTTTAAGTAGAAATACAGGCGAGAGGTGGTGAGACCTCTGCTAAACTGATTATAAAGGGGAGGGACAGAGGCAGGCGGATCTCTGTGAGTTCGAGGCCAGCCTGGTCTACAAAGTGAGTTCCAGGACAGCCTCCAAAGCTACAGAGAAACCCTGTCTCGAAAAACCAAAAAAAAAAATTCACAAAGGGGAGGGAAGCATCTCCACTGACGCAGAGGACCAGACACCAGCTGTGAGGGATCGCTAAGGCAGCCTTCACAAAGCACGGGTAGCTCAAGCAACCGACATGTATTGACGCACAGTGCCAGAGCCTTGAAGTCCAATTTCAAAGTGCTGGCTGGGTAATGTCTCTCTGAGGACCACAGAGGAAGATCACCTTGCATCTCACCCCTGCCTTCCACAAGTCTGTGGTCACCTTGGCTGTTCTTCAGCTTGCGACACTCACACCACGCTCTCTGCCTGTGCCTTTAGGCAACACGCTGCTTATGTATACGCCTGCCTCTGCGCGCATGTATCCCCTTTCTATGTGGACACCAGTTATGGTGGGTCACCCACCCCCAATAACCTCACATTGACCACCTGCAAAGATCATTTTTCTAAATAAGGGCCCATTCGCAGGTTGTCATGGCTTGAATGTCAAATGCTTCCAAAGGATCGTGTGAAGGAACACATTGTCCCCAACTGGTGGTGCTGTTTCAGGAGATCATAGACACTTTAGTACTAGTGGGGGTAGCTGGACGACGTGGGCTCGGGGAGGTGTGCATTATGTGTTGTGAGCCAGCACTGCCTCTAACTGTGGCTCTCTACTCCACTACCAAACTGAGGGGCCCCACTACCTCCCTCTCCTGCTATCATAGCTATGAACTGCCCCCCCCGCAGTAGGCATTCTCTGCCTTGATGCCTTCCAACTGGTAAGCCAAAATAAATATTTTTCTGTCAAGGATTGTGCCACAGCATTGGGAAAAGTATCTAATACACCGGTGGAATGGGCTAAGTCATCAGCGTCTTTTAGGGGAACATGATTCACGCCTTAACGCCTACTTAATCTTTAAGGCAGTGGTTCTCAGCCAACAGTGCATAATCAATCATGAAATGTGACATTCACTACACACAGTGAACGGTTGCCACAAAATGACTCCTAGTTCCATGCATGTTTTCTCACGCTTCTATCTTAACAGTGAAATGTGTCCCCAGTGTTGGCTCAGCAGTCATTGTTTTTCTGTTTTCCGAGGCACTATAGCATTTAATTGTGTATTCGAAAGTATTGTTTTGATTTTAAAACACTAATGTAATTACCGCTTTGGTTGGTTTGTGCATTGAAGTTTAAAAATAATTCCCAACAAGATAACAACAATGTAAAAGGTGTAAATTATCTTTATGCTAACAGTATGCCTCTAAATATCAATATATAAGAAGCCTTTGGGAAGAAAGGAGATTTGTTCTCTATCTTGGTGAGATCTAGGTCATCAGATAGAATCAACAGTGAGTTCCACTTTCCGAGAGGTTGCAATAATCTTTCTATCTGGTATCTGTTATTAAAGCAAAAACAATTTTTAACTATAACTTCAAATCAATTCTATATAAACCCTCACTTCAAATGCAATTGTATTTCAAATGACATACATTTTAAGAAACCATTATTCAAGACATGTCATGACACGAACACCTGAAGTATCAAAAGTACTTTTGCAATCTCTCCAGATTTCTGCTGAGACACTACAGGCGAGTTTCTACCTTCATTAGAAAATACTCACTGATACCTGTCCCCAGACTACATAGACAACTAAGCAAGGCCTTATGTGAAAAATATACTGGAAAATTTCTATCAACTCAGTGTATAATGATGAAGGGCCCTACTTGAAATATTTCAGCCATTTTTGTTGATGCCTGAAACACTAGGAGGTAAAACTCTCTAGGTACCTATTTTCGTATCTCGGTGCTGGGCTCCAAGGCAAGGCTAGAGCTTGTGCCCTGCAAAGCATATTTTAGAGTCAATCTCTATCCTTAGTCCACTTAGGAGATCTTCCAGGCTAGCATTTAGTTTGATGTTCATTTATTCATACAGCCACTTGTTCCTTCCTATTTTTGGAGAGCCTTGATATAGGCTCTTTATTGTTATAGTAGCTTCTAAAGCATTATCTTCAGGATTTCCCCTTGACCAATATCTAGAATTGGCCTTTCAGGATATTAAGCCTGTACTACATCATTTTCCACTTATGGTTTCCCTTTTTTAGAGAAACTAGAAATATCTTGGGAGTATGCAGATACTGAATGCCACAGGGGACTTTGTTGTAATTAGTTTTTAATTGCTTGTGAGAGACAGCACAAGATTTATTCATAAAATTTGGGGGGTATCTTCTTAAAGCTAAGCATAGAAAATATGGCAATATTGATTCTCAACAAAGATAGTAAGTTGGTTTTAGAAGTGATCTATGGCAGTGGATTTGTAAAGCAAACTTAAATTCACAGTGTATATTAAGGAAAAGATTCTGGTTTGAGAAGACCTATGGAGAATGGAAACTTGAGTACCAAAATAAACTCCAAAATGTGAACTTGGTTGGAGTGAGGCATGTCGGCTCATCACTGTTTTCCCAGCACTTGGCAGGATAAGGCAGGGGGTTATCACAAATTCAAGGCCATCTTGTACTAGATGGTGAGTTCCAAGCCAGCTTGGGCAAGAGACAGAGAATTCTTTTTTATTGAAAATATTATAACTCAAGCTCAGAAGTGAATCAGAAGTCTGCATACGAGGACCTAATGTCAAGATTGGGCCTGAAGTAAGGACACACCAAGCTGAGTCACCTGATGATAAGATACAGGATCTTGGGTCACTCTTGACACTCAGGACAGGTTACAGAGCCCAAGTGCCTATACCTGAGCCCACAGCAAAGAACAGAGTATCTGTAGCAAACATGCTCTGTCTGTTAAGAATTTCATGTACTTGGCCCCAGAATCTCACAGTAATCTCCACAAAATGACTTAGTTTGAATTTTAGTTAGTACCTAAGCTAAAAGACTTGTTAATGAGGTCAGGGTCTGGCTGTCTGTCTGCCTGCCTGTCTGTCTGTCTCTTCTCTGTCTCTCTCTGACTCTCTCTCTCTCTCTCTCTCTCTCTCTCTCTCTCTCTCTCTCTCTCTCTCTCTCTCTCTCTCTCTGTCTCTGTGTCTCTGTGTGTGTGTGTGTGTGTGTGTGTGTGTGTAAAGGTAGGTAGGTAAATTGATTGATAGAAATACAAGTATACATACAAATATATAAATTAATACTGGTTCAGATGTACTGAACACCTACTCTTGTCATTGCTATTGTATCAGGGATAAACTAATACTCAAGTAAGAAAAACAGTATCGAGGAAACGGTGTTAGAAGAGCAGGACCAGATAGGACTGACTCTCCTGTTGACTCCCAGACTTTACCCTTCTTTACCCCCACAACCATGCCCAGCAAGTTCAGCCTTTTGTTGACCAGTCCATCCTTTATTAACCCATGAGAGTAATACATACCCACAGTGTACAAAAGATTGTTCCTCAGCAGGAAGCAAAGAGCAGAACACACAAGTGTGTGCAGACTGGGTTAAGGATGAGACTTATTCCAAGGGCAGAGATCTCTTCTATGATAGTTTGTTCTAATAAACATCACTTAACTGCTGAACACAAATGAAAAGATTAAAGGAGGTCCAGAAAAACACAGAGGAGTCCTCTTTGGAGGTTATCGTAATAATTCTACCAAGAGGTATTGGTGCCTCAGACTAGATTGGAATAGTGAAGAAGAATGAGGCTATTGAACCAACAGGGTTGCAGAAATGAAAGAAAAATGAATGTTGAATGACAACTGGGGGGATAGCTGTGTAGGTAAATTGCTTGGTGTGTGACCATGAGGATCTGAGTTCACATTCTCAAAATCCACATAAAAACCAAGCACGATGTCACAGGCTGTAACCTCAGCATGGAGACTAGAGATATAGGTAGATGCTGAGGCTCTTTGACCAGCCAGCCTTTTGCAAAAGGGCCAACTCCAGGCTCTGGGAAAGACTGCATTTCAAAAACTCAGAGTAAGAACAGTAGAAGAAGACTCCCAAAGTTGAACTCTGGCCTCCACACATATACTCATAGATGAGCACAGCCCACATATACATACATACTCTAAACATGCATACATATATGTACTTTCATATACACATAAAGTTGGCCTAAACAATTAACTGGATGAGGACACTGCTGGGCAAGATGAGGAGGAAATGGACGAGAGTAGTGAAGTCTAGGAAGAAAATAAGAAATACTGTAATATGAGAAATCCAAGGAAAACTTGCAAACAGGACTGGAACCGGACAGAAGTCAGAGGTAAAGCAAACTTGAACACATGCTCTTAATCTTCTTCCTTGTTTTATTTTTACTTTTGAAATGACACTTAATTTCTATGTCATTCACACATTCATGAAACAGATATCTTAAACGATGCAAAACAGAACTTGTTCTGCATGCACCCATACTTTAAAATACTCCGTAGTGTTTTTTTCCACTCAAGAAACCTGAAAGTTCAACAGGAGAAATCTTTGGTTTGTGAAGATAAATGATTATCAGTACAGAGAAGATGAGAACACCAAGGTCTTGTCTTGCAGAGCTCTGGTTTTAAAAATGAGACAATTATGTGGAACGCTGTAATGCGTCATCGAAGGCACAGAAAGGTCAGTGCACATGGACTGCAGTCATAGTTTCACTTGAAACACAAAGAGTCGTTGCCGAAGTTAGACAATTATGGGTAGAGTGTAAGCATTCTAAAACAATTTGACATTTGCTTTTGTCCCAAATTTATAGGTGCTCTGAATATTTCATACTCTTTATGATAAATATGTAATGCGTGCTGAACTGTTCCTTCTTCATGAAGGTGCCCAGATCTGATAAAATATATATGTCCCATGTGTAATAATGAATAGTCACACAAATGAGGCTATGAGAGAGATTACATCATTCCTTTTGCTTCCCTTCCCTCTTGAGATCTCCCTGTAATTGACCACATAGTGATAAGAGAGGCCTGGCTGAGGCGTTTTTATACAGCTGGCCAAGATTGATTTAACTGGTCTGGCTGAGAGGCAGCTGCCCTCGCGCTCCCCCTTCCTGCCTGCTCACTGACCCCTTGCAGAAAGTGAGTTCAATGCCCTCCTTGAGGGAGACTAGCTTCCACACCCCATATGTGGAAGGCGGGCCTCTTGCAATCAGTCACTGCTTATGAAATACAGCACTATAGAAAAGAAAAGGGCCGCTCTTACTGGGAGTATGTTTCTGCAGGGTTCAACTATGGCTGAGGCATCACAAAAAACGTTGGTTCACAAAATGCCACACTGATTTATTTTCTTCTTAGACTAAGATGGTTTCTCTTCACAGCTTAAGATGATTTTTCTTGATAAAGAAAACAAAGGATATTTGACACAAATGCACATACTTTGCTGTACAATGTGTTTCTTTGACTGTTATTTTAGAAAAAGGAATTATTCCTAGTGAGAATATACTGCTCCATCTAAAGATAATATCCAGAGAATTCCTGCTTTAGTTGATTTAGAATTACTCAAGCACTAATTTTTTTCATTTTTTAATTTAAATTAGAAACAAGCATATTTCACATGTCAATCCCAGCTCCCTCTTCCTCCCCTCCTCCCCCCACCCCCTCCAAACCCCCCAACTTCCCACCCAATCCCCACTTCACTCCCCAGGGAGGGGGAGGGCCTCCATGGGAAATATCCAGAGTCTGGCAGTTTATGTGGGGCAGGGCCTAGGCCCTCCCCCCATGTGTCCAGGCTGAGAGCATCCCTCCATGTGGAATGGGCTCCCAATGTCCATTCTTATGCCAGGGATAAATACTGATCTACTACCAGAGACCCTATAGATTGCAGAAGCCTCCTCACTGACACCCACATTCAGGGGGTCTGGGACAGTCCCACAATGGTCTCTCAGCCATCAGTCTGGGGTCCAAGATCTCCCCCTTGTTCAGGTCAGCTGTTTCTGTGGGTTTCACCAGCCTGGTCTTAACCCCTTTGCTCATCACTCCTCCCTCTCTGCAACTGGATTCCAGAGTTCATCTCAATGTTTAGCTGTGGGTGTCTGCCTCTGCTTCCATCAGCCACTGGATGAAGGCTTTAGAATGGCATATAAGGAAGTCATAAATCTCATTACTAGGGAAGAGCATTTAAGGTAGCCTCTCCACTGTTGCTTAGATTGCCAGTTGGTGTCATCCTTGTAGATCTCTGGAAATCTCACTAGTGCTAGATGTCTCCTCAAATCTATAATGACTCTCTCATCCTGTTTTCCTCTGTTCTTACCCCAACTCAACCTTCCTGCTCCCCAATGTCCTCCTCTCCCCTCCTCTTCTCCCCCTCTCTTTTTCACAGCTCCCTCTCCCTTCTCCCCATGTTCCCAGTCTGCTTAGGAGACTACATCTTCTCTCTCCACTCTGAACCTGAGCCCCTACCTGCAGCTCCTCCCTGCTCCTGTGTCCCTGCCTGCAGCTCCTCCCTGCTTCTATGCCACACACACACACACACACACACACACACACACACACACCAGGCTGTATGTTCTTTCTCTTGCCTACACTTTTCTGCTTGATTTACCTGTTTTATTCTCATCCCCTTCTTAGCCATCACCTCTTACATGAAATCTCCCCTGCTCTCCTCACATCAGAAACATCCACTACTGCCCAAATCAACATCCTACATCATCTAAGATCATATTCTTCCCTGATCTTCTCACCCTGCAATGACATTCAACGTTGTGATTTTTGCACAGTCTCATCAGTCAATAATTAATACACATTAATTTTTATTATGCTCCCAATTTGTAATTATCCTCTCAAGGGGGAGTCAACACCTCTTTTTTTCCATAAATTTTAACGTGATAGAGGAGGAATGGTGTATTTTTTTCAGTGTGCCTGCTTGTGTACTTCACTTAGTAAGTAGCTAAAACTGCTTGTTAATACTGCCTTCCCCACCATGCAACATACTTAACGGCATTAATTATATTGGAAATTTTGTCTTCAAAGTCAGTTCATGCCACCAGAGCAAAACTACAGGTAAGATTACAAAGTAATAAAGAATGTGTACTAATCCAGTTTGACTCTTAGATTCAAAAGAAAAAGAAACAATCACTGTCCACACTCAACACAAATATCAGCAGCTACTATCATTGAGGGGAAAATGTGCTCTTAAATTATAGCTACTGGAATGGTTTGGACAGCCATAGCAATCAAGTCCCAGAGGATCATGGGGAAACTTTGCCATTTTCAGGATATTAGGGACAAGGTTTTATTTCTCATGTAATGGCATCATAGATATCTAAAACTATGGAATCTAAATGTTATTAGAGAGAAGGAACTCTTTTTCAACACTACTAAAACTACTATCCTGGGGAAGATATTAAGAAAAAGAAAGGAAAGGAAACTGCAGATTTTTCTGCCTATGTCCTTGTAAAGTTGTGAAATTTCTGTTGCAACATGAGAGAGGGGTTTTCTTCATAAGAAACAAAAGGTCTCTTATGACACCCATGGCAGATTATGTGAAATGCTTCTCTCTTAAACATGCCATCAACAGATTATTCAGTATCTTTATTAATTGTCAAGTTAGCAAAAATCTACACTCACCTGTTAGATGGGCTTCTTAGTATGCCTGAGGGGAAATATCTTGATTCTGTTAGTTGAAATAGGAAGATCTGCCTACTGTGAGTGGCACCATTCCCTAGGCCTGAGATCCTAGACTGTGTAAGAGTAGAGAAAGTAAGCTAAGTGCTACCATGCATGCATCTGTGGCTCTCTTTTTCTGACTGTTGAGTGACCAACTGCTTCAAGTTCGTGACACTTTGATTTCCTTGCCCAGGTTGACTGTAACCTATAACTACAAGCTAAATTTAACCCTTTCTCTCTTAAGACATTTTCTTCAGGGCGTTTTATCATAACAGCTGATGAAGAGAAACTAAGTATCTTCCAAACAAATCAGTTTCATTGTTGAACTGCTAAACCCTGGGATCATGAGTTCAACCAGAACATGTTTAAAAACAAAGCAGAATTTTGCAAATTGTTTCTTGAAGCAAGATTTTGAAAAAAAATCATAATTCAGACTCTGCTACATTTCTAGAAATTCCTTTCAGATATCTTCAAATATTTACTTTGGTAACAATCGACCTTGGGTTAAATGTCGCCTCTTCTATCTTTGCCCTCACTATCTAATTCTTTAATATGCTCATTTATAATGTTAAATTTTTCTCATCTGCATTACAGTAGGGATGGGAAAATTGTATTTATCTTATAACTTTAATAAATAAAACCATCAACATTATTAGCAGCTTTTTAAATATTCTGAGCAGTGCTTTCTAAAAACCTTTTGTGGTAGCTATAAGCTTAAAAATGAATGAGAAATGCAACGAGGGGTGTAGGGAGACTCTCATATGGTCAATAGAGTTCTCCCTTGATCATTAATTACACAATCCTCGGCAGAACAGTTAGATATGAGGTGTGGAAGAAACGGCCCCTGAAAAAAGAACAAACACATGGATTGATTGCCCCTCTACATTCTCCAAGGACAATCAAAACAGATTAAAAATTAATGAGGGGACTTGGAGAGATGGCATAGCAGTTAAGAAGACTGACTCTTCTCACAGAGGACCTGGATTCTAGTCTATTCCCAGGTGACTTACAGGCAGCTATAACTCCAGTTCAAGGGATCCAGCACCCTCTCTGGCTTCTATGGCACATAGACAAACATGCAGGGGGGGGAAACGCACATACATATAGAATTCAATAATAAAGCATTTTTTAACTGTTGAGGGAAAGCCCCTTCAATAAAACTGGCAGCCCAGGAACAAAAGGGTTAAATGTGTTTACAGCTACCAACTTAGTTTAGACATAGCAATAAGGAAGTTTCGTAGGACTTTGAACCTCTGCAGACAATGGAAGGTGTTTGCTCAGCTAACTTTTCCAAAAAATGACTTCCTGCCAAGCAGTAGGCTGTGACACTCACACACAATGGTCTACACTTCCCACACAAGCCACTGAGAAATACTGATTTCCTGTGGGCTGTTTCCGATGACTGCTATTCCGCCAGTCAAGGAAAAGTGTGGGGGGGGAGGAAACACCTCATTCAGTTCTTACAGTCTATTTCCAACACGCCTGAGAAAGTTTTGAGCTATTAATGCATGATCTTAGATTCAAAAACAAAAGGAGAAGCACAAAGCAGCAAAGGCCTGCCGTGAAGGAATGATGGTGAGCCCTTAAGGATGCTAACATCTGTTCCGGTGTCATATGGGACGTCATTGCTCATCAGCACACATTTAATTTGAGGAAATCCTGATCAAAAGCAACTGCCCACCGTTAATGAGTTGGCTTTTCCTCTGATCCTCGTTCTCATAGTCTATGGAGTGTGTCCTAACTCTCCATTGTCTGCTCACTGGGTTTCGTGTTATACATACTTAAGGAGGGAAATACTTGTACCCTGGTGATGCTCCAAGGTCTTTTATTAATTTATTCATCAAAAAAAACATGGATTTGCTCTTGAGGCTGTGATCCAGGATGGGTATTGATTGCTCAAACACTGAAGGAATATCTAAAGCTAGGACAATATATCACTCAAGGTCAAGCTATTCCACATTTTATAACACCATGGGAGCCATGCCATAATGTTCTACCACTCCATTTCGGAAGGACAGCATAATCAACAGCCTCTACTTACAACAAAGGCAAGAATTTTAGATGCTTTTTAAAATTATCTTTCACAATTTCTCCCTCTCTTCATTTGATAAAAGCTATGTTTGGCAGCCTGCTTCCCAGTGAGCCAAGCAGACATTGGTAAAAAAACAGGAGTATTAGCTGAGGTGTATCAGTTGGTAGGGTGCTTGCCTCTCACATGTGAATTCGTAGGTTCAGACCATAGAATTATATAACTGGGCATGACTGACGCACGCCAACCATCTCTTAGGAGGTAGAGACAGGAGGATCAGAAATTCAAGGTCCTCCACAGGTACACAGTGAGTTTGAGGCCAGACCGGGCTAACTGATACCCTGTCTCAAGTGGATGCAATAGAGGTAATGGCAACTAGAATTTATTAAGGACTTGTTAGCAAGCAAACATAAGATGAGCACTTTATAAAGAGCATCTTCTTTAGACAGTATCTTTTGTACTTATAGATGATAAAAGTGAGATTCCGAATCTGAGACATGGAATATACTGTTGAAGACCTCCCCAGCCCCCTTTCATTCCCAGTAAGGATGGAGAGAAGCAAAGAGGAAAGGTGAGTGGATATGCTGGCTGGACTGCCTTTCTGCAGCCCTCGCCTACCCTGCCTCTTTTGCATTTGCATTTCAATCCAGGAGAAGCAGCTTCATGAAACTGATGCGGTTCCTCTAACAGCAGCTTAACTGTTTGACAAGTCCCAGCCTGCAAGTTCTGTTTCTGTGGTAAACAGTCCACTAGCCTGAATACACCACAAAGGGGGATGATGCTGTTACTATATTACCCACTATACTTCTGTCATGAATGCATAGCTAGAAAAAAATCTTAAAATTTGTCTAAAAATAGAGCACAGCTTGAAACTGTCTGAAAGTTCAAGAATAATTAGCCAAGGGGATAATCGCTGGCAACACTTCAGCTTAGAAGAAAGGAGGAGGGAAAAACTGGTAACAACACTTCAGCTTGAAAGGGGCAGGGGTGGAGATCAAAACCGAGGCTGCCCAGATGGACTCATGCAGGAATGAGTGGAACTGATTTTTTTTTTTTTTGGTTTTACGAGACAGGGTTTCTCTGTTTTGGAGGCTGTCGGTCCAGCCTGGCCTCGAACTCACAGAGATCCGCCTGCCTCTGCCTCCCAAGTGCTGGGATTAAAGGCATGCGCCACCAGAACTGATTTTAAAAATGGGATTCGCTTTCTCGGGCTCATTTCTTAATTCCCTCAGTTTCTCGTATTTCTCTCCTTGCCTGCCTTGTATTCTGTGCCAGGTCTGGTTTGCCCACAAATCTTTATACTACAATATATGCTAGGGGAAAAAATGTGGTTCTTGACAAATAGACAATTTTGTTAACACTAAGGTAAAGAGAAAAATAACCAATATTTCAACATCTACCTACAATAATTTTTATTGAAAACAGATTCTTCTCTCAGATACATTATGACCAGTTTCCCCATCCTCCACTCCTCCCAGTCGCTCCCCAACCTCCCCTCTCCCCCAGATCCACTCTTCTTCCATTTCCCTTCAGAAAAGACCAGGCCTCCAAGAGACAACAACCAAACATGACAAAATAAGATACAATAAGACTAGGCAAAAGCCCCCAAAACAAGGGTAGACAAGGCAACCCAAGAGAAGGCAAAGAGACCCAAGGGCAAACAAAAGAATCAGAGACACACCCACTCCCATTGTTAGGAGTCCCACAAAAACACCAAGTTAACTGCTGCAACATATATGCAGGGGGCCTGGTGCAGAGCCATGCAGGCCCAGTGCTTGTGGCTTCAGCCTCTGTGAGCCCATATGAGCCCCTTTTAGTTGATTTAATGGTCTCCTATGTTGGGCCATGCTCTCCCAGTGTCCCCAGTGTCCTCCATCCCCTTTGACTCCTACAATCCTTTCCCATCCTCTTCCATAGTATTCTCTGAGCTCTAATCCTAGGAGAGGGACCCAATGGAGACCTCCAATTTAGTCTCTCTCTCTCTCTCTCTCCCCTCTCTCTCTCTCTTTCTCTCTCTCAAATATCTGACTGTGGGTCTCTGTACCTGTTTCCATCTGCTGCCAGAGGAAGCCTCTCTGACAGCAAATGGAAAAAGAGCATCACTCTGTGAGTATCGAAGACTATCATTAGGAATTATGATACTGATTTTTTTTTTTTGCCAGTGATGTTTGGTTCTACCCTAGGTCTCTGGGCTATCCAGTCTCCCATTTCTGACCACCTAGGCAGTGTCAGGTATGGGCTCCCTCTTGTGGCATGGGCCTTAAGTTAAAACAGACATTAGTTGGCCTCTCCCACAAGCTCTGCACCACCATCGCCCAAGCACATCTTTCAAGCAGCTGTTTTGTCTTCTCAAAGCAAATTATATACATTTACTGTGGGTGATTTAGATAGTAGAAAATAAAGAAAATGAGGGACACTTAACATTTCTACATTCTGTGTAGAAATGTTCTTTCTGTGCATGTATTAGTTAGATCATTCATTTAATAAAAATACTGTGTTTTATTATACTCTGCACATTGTAGGAAGAAAATGGCCATAAAGCTCTAAACTAATAGAACTTATAGTCTACCTGGAGAGGATAAGCTACAAACCTGCAAACTGAGTGAGTTCTGCAGCATATTGGAATGCTGAGGAAAGGCTCTAGTGGCAGAAGGGTTAGACTATTTGGTGCATGTGTGTGAGCTTTCATTACATAGGGTGTGAGCAGTCAGAGAGGCGGCTTAGTCAGCAAGGGGCTTGCTGCATAAGTATGGGGACCTAGGACCCGAGTTCGATCAATAGCACCCACATTTTTAAAAAAAGAAATATAGTCAGGAAGAGCAAGTTGTGTCTGTAACCCCAGAACTAAAAATGTACAAGCAAGAGCATTGCTAAGGCTTGCTGTCCAGCTGATCTAGTGGGAATGACAAGTTCTGGGTACAGAAAGAGACTGCCTCAAAAAAATACGATGGAGAGTATGGAAGAAGACACCCAGTGCCAACACACTCTGTCTCTCTCACAGGGTGTCACATGGGAAATGCAATATAGTGTTCACCCACGTATAATTTTCTAGAATCTGTAAAAACAAGGAAGAACTAGAGAGCAACTCTCCTATCAGACGAGTGACTGCAGGACAATTGATCATCTCCGTTGCAAGGCAAAGAGAACACTTTAGAAAATGGAACAGAGTCATCCCTGGAGGCTCAACCCCAGTGGGGATGTTTGCACAACGAATGAACTGTGGAGGTAGAAGCCATGGCTTAGGACAAGGGGAGAGTCTCAGAAAACTCACACTCCACTCTCAGTAGCAGATAATTTACAGAGAGGAGGCAGGTAGTATAAGAAAAGGCTCATGGCAACCACGTGTATGGACAGAGGGATGGGAAGAGACCAAAAGAAAGAGAAGAAAACACAGGACAGACAGACACTCAGAACCAATACAGGATGCATCCCTCAGCAGATTGCTGTCCGACCACACAGGACTATTGGGGTCTGCATGCTACATGGGTGTGGTGAAATCCTCTCTTCTCCCCAGGCAGGTGGTTCTAAAGACAGAGCTCCTCCCCTGCATGACCCACTTTTGGAATCCAGGACAAGTGTCCAGGGACTATACTCTGAGTCCTGGAATGTCGAACACTTTTTGCTGGGGAGGAAAACTCAAGGGAATTGCAAAGTGTTCTCTGGGGCAGAAATCTAGTATGAGCCATAGACTGAAGACACTCACTAGCTCCCCAGAAGAGGGGCAAGTGAGTGCTAAAACATACCAGGGTATAAAGTGTGCCAGCGCACAGCTTACACGCAGCCCGTGCCAACACCTAGAAACTGAATGGCAACTAATTACAAGAACATCATACGGCCAGGCATGGTGGCACACACCTTTAATGCCAGCACTTGGGAAGCAGAGACAAGAAGATCTCTGTGAGTTTAAGGCCAGCCTGGTTGACATACCCCAAGTTTCAGAACAGCCAGTGCTCTGTATAGAGACCCTGTCTCAAGCAAAAGAATATTACAGTGCCTACTGCCCAGCCCACAAACCCTGTACTCTAGTTGTGGAGCAAACAGCATAAAGGTAAGTGCAGAAAGCGTAATAGTCTAAGCATGGTCAAATCAGAAGACACCATGCCTAATAGCCAGAGAAAGAAAATGTAATGTAAAGGTAGGATCTGTGTCTGTGCTCAGGGAAGAGACTGTGTGGAAGTAGACACTATTTAATACCTAATGTTAATATTGTCAATTGCTTTCCGGCACTATTTGTTCCCCCTATTTCCCCCTTTTTCCCCCATCCTACCTTCTCACTCTTTCTGTGAAATGGGCTCTTGCAAAGGCCTGTGCAGAAGAGGGGGCAGAAATATCATGAGAGCCAGAGGAACAGCAAGTTTGCTATGAGATTGTGTCTCCTAGAAATGTCAGGCACCACATCCATGAAGTCTCACCAATATGGCTGCCCAACGTGAACTGAACAAGAATGATGCCAATAGGCATGTTAACACAGATGAGGGAAACTCATGAGGACTCTGCCTTAGCTAGTTTTATGTCAAGCTGACACAGGCTAGAGTCATCTCTGTCTTAGCTAGTTTTATGTCAACCTGACACAGGCCAGAGTCATCTGAAAGGAGGGAACCTCAATTGAGAAAATGTCTCCATACAATCCAGCTGTAAGGCATTTTCTTAATTAGTGACTCCTTGGGAAGGACAGGACCCAACAACATTGTGTTGGCGCCATCCCTGGGCTGGTGGTCCTAGGCTCTATAACAAAGCAGACTAAGGAAACCATGATGAGCAAGCCATGAAGCAGCTCCCCTCCATGGCCTCTGCATCAGTTCCTGCCTCCAGATTCTGGCCCTGTTTGAGGTCCTGTCCTGACTCCCTTCAACGATGGACTACGAGGTGGAAGTGTGACCCAGATAAACCCTTACCTCCCCAAGTTGCTTCGGCCATGGTGTTTCATCACAGTGCGGTAACCCTAACTAATAGAGACTCAACCCTGCACAAAGAACTACAGGCAACCAAGAAATGGTGAGAGCAAGAGAAATAATCTGCTCCAGAGAAGAACCCCCAAATTGATTATCCAGTACTAAATGGTCAGCCTGAAAACAAATCCATATAAGTCACACACATTGTATTGTACATATTTTGGAATATATAGAGATATAACATTTAACATATAATACAGTATATGTATATATGTATGCAATTAAAGAAAAAGAGGCTCTGTGTTTGAAAGAGAGCAAGAAGGAGGTAAATGTGAAGGTTTGAAGGGAAGAAAAGGAAGGGTAAAATGATATCACTATAATATAATTTCAAAAAATGCCTGAGGCTTTACATGAAATAATATATTATTTGAAGATAAGGTATACTTACATATTAATTTACAAGGATATCAGAAGTATTTTAAAAAGCAATACAGAAATTAGCAAAGAGTAGAGATAACCTAGGATCACACCAACAATATGTGTAAAGGGCAGAATAATAGCAACGGTATAAAAATCACTAAGAACAAGGCCAGCACCAACATTATAAAATTGCATGCAACAATGCAATAATTGTAAAAATTAACTGTAAATTACCTCAGCACAACGAATAAAAGAAACTGTCATATTAGTTAAAAACAAGACCTTCCTAATTTAAGTCTCATACTAAACAAGGATGCATCCTCACGATAAAAGCCAAAGGACGGTGTAAGAAATACCATGAGGGCACCTGCCAGAGACCCCATCATGTTGTTTACTGTATGTTTTCCAAAAAGGATATTTCCAGGGGTAACGTTAAAAAGATTATAATAAAAGAATCAAGCCACAAAATGACATAACTCTCCATAGATGGTACTTTAACCAGAAAAAATAGATAAATAATAAATAAATAAATAAATGCTTCTCCATATATCATGAGAAACTAATAAAAGTGCAAGCAAAAGAGATAACCCACAATAACTGTTCAAGATGACAACAATCCTCTCAGTACTTGGTAGAACAAATAAATGCAAAATGGGTAGAAAGATCAAATAATAATGAAAGACAGGTACTTTCCTCTGATATTTCTTTCCCTCTAAGGCCAGTGTATCTGTTTTAACCACCCATGCTCTACACCATAGTAGGAATATGAAGTACTATTCCATCCACTGCAATAAGGCATGGAATGCAGACATCTTTTAAAAGCATACACACTAAAAAAGAATGGATAAAGCTGCATCTGCTAACAAAGATTACGGGTACCTAAAATGTCCAAAAGAATAAAAAAAACAAGTATTAAACTAATACTCATAAATGGACTTAGCAAGGGTATAGGAAACATGTTCAATATATAAAAAATCAATCATATATTTATAAACTGCCGAGTTTGACATCCCAATAAATGTAGTTTGAGAAAATGAAAATAAAATGCTGAAATCCTATTTGATATTTTAAATTTATGAACAAAAAAATTGTATCTATAAAGTTTGTTTTTAAAAATTACTTTCTTGTGCATGATGAATTAAAACAGATTGTTTTTATTATTCAGAAGTGACCAGTAAACTATTTTTGGGGTCAGGGCAACATTGTTTTCAAACTAAGTTTCCTATGTCAAACCAAAGAAAAATTTACTGATAAATGTTGTTCTTGTCTTTGTTTTCTGCGTTTGGAATAGTATAGAAACAGTAAGAAAGAACGCAATGCTGTTTCCTCTTACCTCTTAGCAGCATGGCAGTTCTGTGTCCGTGGTGGATGGCACCAGTCACACCACCTTCGGTCACTGACAAGCCTCAGAAATTTCCTGGTACTGCATATCCTTGAGAGTTACTGGTCAGACAGCTGAAATATGGGTGGAAACGTTTCTGAGCCCAAAGTGATAAATAGCAAGTTCAAATCCCTCTGGGAATGAAGGTGTCTTTAGTCGAACAGACCTCCATGCCTGCTCTGCCTCTTCTCTTTCTTCCTTTTCCAAATCTGCCCTTTCTTTCAGACTCAGCAGTCTCTTCCTCAACCATAAAGTCATCCCTTGAATATGCGGGCCAACGGTGGATATTTTCTTTATGGATTCCTGCTTCACACATAGTCATTGCCATATTGAAATGCAAAATCCATCCCTCTTTTAATTCCTAACTTGATAGATATGCAAATACATGATTATTACATAGTCTTCCAATACAGAAGTAAAAGTAATGAGGAACCACGGTGACATTTTTTGGGTATTCACTGGCATCACCATTCCATGGGAAACCCAAACTGAAAACTGCATGTCTAGACCAGTAAGCCAATATCCACCTCAAGCCACTGCTATAAAAACATAAATCTTTTTTAATTCATCCATCACAAAAATAATAATTCCCCTCCATCATAATGATTTTATTCCTAGAAATCAAAAACTACTTATATACGAAGTTTACAGAACCCTAGCCCAGTACTATGATTTTTTATAATTCAGAGGGGAGTCTCACCCATGAAAGAAGCAATCTTAACAGAAAAACAATGGATTAATTTTATTATGTTCAAACTTAAGATTGGATCAGAAATCTGACAGAACAAATTAGCACACTCTTAAATGCTGAAGTTAAAAAAATGGGGAAAGACACTTGTCCTCTATGTGAGTTACCTGGACATACACATGAGTGAACTTGTGGTTGGAAATGTGGTGATTTTATTTTCACTCAATTAACCTGCAAAGCTAAAACCGGCTCTGTATATCTTGCTAAACAATGAAAATTTATGATTATAGCAAACCATGCTGAGATTCTGTTGTTTGAAGCAGGGTATGTGAATTCAAACCTCATTTCCAACACCTGCCATTTCTGCGCTGCACACATTTTTATTTTTATGTTTTTGTGAGTTCTTTCAGAATTTCATACAATATATTTTGATCATATTCTTTCTCTTCCTTCAGAAAAGATCTTGACAATAGCCCAAGACGTCTAGAGCATCAAAATACTGTATTTCCACTGGTTCTCTTTGTCTTTTTCTCTACGCACATGGTATTTCCTACCTCAAACTGAAACCATTGTAAACTCAAATCCAGATGCTGAGGCCCATAAAGAATCCAGTGTATTATAAAACAAATAAAAAGAGCATGCCTAATGAAAGTAGGTCCCCGCTGATTTCACATAAATGAAGATTTATGGGAGTTTAATGGTCGCTAAGCATTAAAAATGCTCTGAAATAACTTGTTCAGAGAGTTCTACGTCACATTTTTTCTTCCTTTCTGTAGCAATTATCTTGTCTCGTGATGCTTCCATGCCCATCCTCCTAATGTGTACTCCGCATCATTGCACGTACACTGAGGGGGAAAAGGGGACGTGGGGGTGAAGGGAATCAAAACATTAACAATGATTAACACTGGCTGGCAAATGCACTACAGCATTTATTTTCATCTTTATTTTCTGTGTTTTACCAAATGCACCATTTAATCTTGTTTTCCACAATACTAGAGGACTTTGTTTATATTTTAAAAACGCTAATTTTAAGTGTCACTCACTCTTTACTGTCTAAGGCTGAGCTCTTCACTCCACCCTCTCCTGGGCCTTTTCAGGATTGCTTAGGATGTGGCAGGACTCATATTACTCCTTGAGGTGAGAGGCAAAAGAGGCGCTGGTCAATTCACCAAAAGGAGCACACAGATGTGCAAGCCTGAGCGTGTGCATAAGCACTCACACACACACACACACACACACACACACACACACACACACGCACGCGCGCGTGCGCGTACAAGTATGAGCACACACACATGCATAAGCATGTGCATGTGCAAACATACATACACAGCTTCTGCTCTGGCCCCACAGTTAGAGTTTGGGGACTATTATATTTTCTTAAAACTTTTAGAACAAATAGACTTTGAGTGCTCATCCCACAATGAGGGATGCTTCTTGGGGGAGGGCCTAGGCCCTGCCCTGGATGAAATGGCAGACTCTGGAGATCCACCATGGAGGGCCTCACCCTCCCTGGGGATCAGAGTGTAGATTGGGTGGAGGATGGGGGGACCTGGTGGGGAGGGTGGAGGAGGAGAGGAGAGAGAGGGAGCTGGGATTGATATGTGAAACGAGCTTGTTTCTAACTTACAAAAAAAAAAACTTCAAACAACTAATGTACGTTTTCTCTCTTCATTTTATAATTTTACATTACAATTTACAAGTTGTTAATGGGAACATTTGTGTTTTAAATTTATCTTCACTGACAAAAATATAAGAATATATTGGTGGAGTGCCAGTGATGTTTCAATACTTGGAAACATTGTATAATGTTTTAAATAGCTATTTTATTAATTCTTCGCAAATATCATACCATATATCTTGATCATATTCATCTCATGACACCACCTTTCCCCAGGTCCACTACCACCGCATCCCTAACCACTTTTAATTTTATGGTTTTACAAAATTCTCACTGACTTTCCTCTGTTTACTCTTCGGGAGTAGAGAAAAATTTGTGTCTACCCTGCATTCGTGTGGTCAGAATACAGCACTATAATCAATTTATATACTCAGGAATTCAGCAGAACCAGACTAATCTTCTGATTTTAATGGTACCAGGAAGAACTGGAGACAGAAGAAAGGAAAGTGGGTAGATCTTTGTATATATAAAGAAACTGAACGCAATTATACCTTTACCTAGGAAATACGGAAGAACAATAGAGTTATACTTCAACTCATAAAGTGACGATTCAACCAGCAGTTACAAATTTAGTTTTTAAAGGCTATCTGAAAGTTTTAGTTGTTTTCATGATTTAGCCTCATTATAATTAGCATCCACTTTTTCTAATAGAGAATTGTTTTGTCAACAATGATCTTTCTTTGGATTGTTTCACTGCATTGCACAGCTACACACACCTCAGACCTGTAAGGACTAAGGCCAAGGAAAATGACACTGATCACACTCACACGCAAGAAAGAAAGAGAGAGAGAGAGAGAGAGAGAGAGAGAGAGAGAGAGAGAGAGAGAGAGAGAGAGAGAGAGAGAGAGAGAGAGAGAGAGAGAGAAAGGCAGGCCATCTCCAGGCTCTGCCTCTGTCTGGTTGCTGCCCTCCAGTGAGATGATAATTCGGTTTATAATTTCTCTGCTAGAAACAGACCTGCGGTTTTTTTGAGTGGTCACAGTAATCCCCCAGAGTCATTGTTTACAATGAGGCTTTTAAGTTCAATGCTGTCACAGCAGGAAGCTTTCTTCTCTAGCACATTGAACTTGCTGAGGATCCATATGGTCCTAACGAATTTCCCAGGTGCTAAACGCCACCCAACCTGTATTTCTGGCATCCTACAGGGGGACTTAAGGCTGCTTTTGTCATTTCCCTTGAGACTAATAAGTTTCTCTTTGGAGATGAAAGTTTGGAACGGCTGGTGGGAACAATACAGTTTTTACATGCCTGCATTATCAGAGCAGATGTACTGTCAGGAGAATTTGCTTCTGAGAGAAGGAAACAAAAACTGTGCGCTGGACAACATCTTTGGGAAACTATTATGGGATGCATGTTTGAGGTGTCTTGATGTGTGCTTGCAGTGCACACATCAAGACTGTAAAAAGCAGTGCACAGGTTTTTTTGTTTTGTTTTTAATCTCCATATGTCTGGCTACATTTAGAGTAAGTGCCCAACCTATGCCCTTGTCAGCCTTTCATAGTACAGGATCCCAAATTTATTTTAATTATCAGTGTACCTAGCTAAATTGAAATACTGATTGTTGAGTTAATTATGTAAGTGCACATACAATAATGCAGTTAGGAAGTACAGAGCACTTACAAACAACATTTAAAGTTGTTGCATATTCCTTAATTTATTAAGCGTCAGCTGTAAGTATGTTATCTAAAAAGCTCTATGCAGCATACAGGACTAAATCCCCCATTTTATACAGCAATTATCAGAACCCATGTTTTATAACTCCAACACCCACCTTTACGGACTTGATATTTTTGCTCAATTTGACAGATGCAGTAGTCATATAATGCAGATGTGAGCATTAAGCGGCTGCTCAAAAAATGAACCCCTTTCCAAACTTTGTGTCCACCACCAGAGCAGCCAGCCTTCATGGATGACAGAGTTTTGCTCCAAAGAGTGTCCAGAAGGTAAGACTTGCAAGTTCCCCAGCCTCTGCCACTAGGGTGGAATTTCTGGCCTATCATGAGGACTCAAGGAAAAAGAAATATTGACCACTTCTTTCTAGCACTAATGGCACTAAAGACCTAGTTTTCAGATGATGTTGGCAACAGAATCAAAAATATTAGAGAGTTGAGGTAGCATTATCATCAGTTGTCCATTCCAGTGTAGCTATGTAGTCCTGAATCTAATGTACCCAGTTCTCCAAACTTTTCATCAGTTTTATGGCACCTGATGCCTCGTAGGCAAATATCTTTTCAACTGAAGCTAACCATAACAGGAGACTTAACACTTAACAGCTTTCTGGGGCTAAAGGACATGTCTCCTTGTTCCTATGCTACTCCCTCAGTTACCATACAGTAATGCAGCATTATTGGTTGTCTCCTAAAATTCATACTTCCCTTTTTATTTCAGCTGTGAAGTGTCTGGTTCTAATTAGGCACATGGTCACTCAAAGACTACATTTCTCACAAATAGATTGGTTCATGTAACCAAGTTCCAGCTTATGAAATGTGAGTGTATAAGGACAATTTCAATGTCTTGATAAAATAAAAAGCAGCATCTTCTTTACTTCATTTCTCCCCCTTCCTTCTGTCTAGAAAGCAGACATACTGATGAGCACTTCAGCGACTATTTTAGACTTTAGATGAAAGTCACAAGTGGAGAGAAGAGAGCAACAATGTAGAAGGTGTACAGGTCCTGAATAGGTACAGCCAACAGCCAAGGTCTACAACTTTTGGATGAATACTTGTAAAATCAACGAACATTTGTCTTCTTAAATCTGTTGTTATTGGGGCTTAGTAATAGAGACATACCCATATTCTAGTAAAATGGCCAAAGGCATCTTCAAGTGTAAACAACTGCTTTTCAGTCATCCTCAACTTTGGGTTCTATTAAAACTTTCTCATAAGGAAGGAAGCATTGCTTCCTGTTCCCACCACTTTTAAGTTTTCTGATATTCAGTCACTTTGTCCAGTGACTATAACAACTGTTTAGCAATAATAGAAATGAGAGTTAACTACAGAGAAACTTCTTGGATACTTGACCCCACAATGGCAGGGACAGAAGCCTGGGGCTGCGTGGAGAGACACAGAAAATTATAATGAGTATAAAAAGGTCAGATCTCCATTTTACATGCTGCTCAGGAAGTGATATGGGGCCTTTCTTTAGTATTTAAATAATAGGGCCATGCTGGCTTCCATCCTGAGGTTCATGCCACATTTCCTAAATAGAAGCAGAAATCAAAGAAAACAGCTGTGTTGCAGAATGTGATACTCACTTTTGTTACTGACAAAATAACAGTTGGGGTCATTTTTTTAATTTATCACACTGAACAACTGCTCCAAAAGTGAGCTTCTCTTTTTCCAATTAAGCATAATCTCTATTTCATAAATTCAAGTTAACTAAGTCGAGTGCAATTCTGTTATAACAATTGTCTCTTCTCAGCTCACAGTTGTCTATTCCCATGTGCATGAGATAAAAGCTCAGGAAAGCAAGTGGCTTTGCTAAACATTTTGGAATGCAGAGAAACCATCACAGTGTGGATGCTCTGGGGCTGCAGTCACATTCAAGTCTGAATGAGCCTAACTGTCGTAGGTTACCATTATATTGGAGCCTTGATTTGATTGAAAATGCCTTAGAGTGGGTATTTTTCTGAACTTAAATTTCTATTTTCTTTAGAAGAAAGAGAAAATCCTGAGAGGTTTCTTTCCCTTCTTCAGTTCATGTTCTCTAAGTAGTAGAAAAAAACAAAAAGCTAATCCTGTACTGTTTGAGTTACTGTTAAAGCATAGATTACCTTTACTCTTTTTTTTTTTTGGTTTTTACGAGACAGGGTTTCTCTGTATTGTTTTGGAGTCTGTCAGTCCAGCCCAGCCTCGAACTCACAAAGATCCGCCTGCCTCTGCCTCCCAAGTGTTGGGATTAAAGGTGTGCGCCACCAATGCCCGGCAGATTACCTTTACTCTTGATTGTCTCCATCCATCCAGAATCCTGGAAAATGTCCAATACAACTGAAATTTTCAGTAGAAAATAAATATACACTTATGACATGGGGTAGAGTCATCTTGGAGCTTACCAATTTCCTTCCATGTATGTTAGAAAAGCCTCTAAACTGTTTAAAGGTGAAGGCCCCTTTGGAAACCCTCTCTACTATTCTAGGAGTCTTTAACACGGTCATCCTTGTTGATTCTTGAGAATTTCTCTAGAAGCAGGTTTCTCCCATAATAGTTCTCTCTACCAAGATATCTCTCTCACTGCCGCCCCCCACTCCATTCCTCCCACAAATCTGTCTTCTTGGTCTCTCATGTTTCCATCCCCCATCTTCTCCCTCCTAACCCCTCCCAGTTTACCCAGGAGATCTTAACTATTTTCCCTTCCTGGGGGCCTTCCATTTGTGTCCCTCTTATTGCTCCCCCTATTACCTAGCTTCTCTGGGGTTGGAATGTGGGTGACAGTTATGTGACTTAATCTATTGGGGGCTTGGGCAGGACCTATCCAGGGGCATGAACTGGCTTTTTGGAGCCCACTCCCTATGGTGGGACACCTGACTCAGCCTTGATATAGGAGGGAGGGGCTTGGCGCTGCCTCAACTTGGTATGCCAGGCTTTATTGACTCCCCAAGGAAGGTCTTACCCCCAATGAGGAGTGGATGGAGGTGGGAAGGGTGAGAAGAGGGGGCTAGAGGGTCAGGAGGAGGAGAGGAAGAGGGAACTGGGGTTGGTATGTAAAGTGAAAACTAAATTTTTATATTTATTTATTTATTTATTTTTAATTTATTTTTCAGTTTAAATTTAGATAAGAAACAAGGTTGCTTCACAAGTCAGTTCCAGGTCCCTCTCCCTTTCCCTTCCCTCCTCCCATGCCCTCCCCCAATCCCCCCATTATCCCCTCATTTCCCCGGGGAGGGTGAGGCCCTCCATGGGGGTGTCCATAGTCTGTCATTTCTTATAGGGCAGGGCCTAGACCCTTCCCCAAGAGTTCAGGGTAAGAGTGCACCTCACATTGTTGGATGGGAGTCCAAAGTACGAAAAACTAAATTTTTAATGAGGAAAAAAAGCAAAAGCCTCCTGTTTTTTCCCTCTGCTTTTATCAGGACAAGTATATCTTTAACAGTCTGAGAATGACCATCCAAGAAGTCGGCTGTCAAAGATGATTGATTTACAGTCCTTGTAACATTAGCCTGAGGCAGCCTAAGAGATGAGCAAGAAGATTAATCACAGATCTTTGAATAGAACTAACCAAACCACAGCCAAATAGATAATGTTTCACAAAGACCGTGTGCTCTCTGAATGCTGGGTTCTCTTCTACCACATACATTCCATAATGGCTGTAAATTCCATTAGCACTAAATATCCACTGAACTCTAAGCCAAGAAGAGGAACAAAATATCAAAACAGCCTTGTGTGTTTCAACTACAATTTACAGAGTGCTTCCTCTGTGCCAGGCCCTAGAGTAGGAGATTGGAGGATAGCAATGAGTAAGACACAGTTCCTACAGCCTGCATGTGTTTTGAGAAGTGATGATCTTAGGCCTTGAAACGGACCGTTTCAATGCGTAGACAGTGCAATGTAGCACACAGAAGTGTGTATGGCAGTGACTGGGTTCAAGCTCTGACCCTACTGTGCACTTAGATGCTTCCTCGCTTACAAAGTATGAATAATAGCTGTACCTGACTTGTAGGACTCCTGTCTGGATTAGATGAGAGTATGTATTAAAATCATTTTAAAATAAGTTTTGATACAAAATCCTCAATAACTACAATTAGTAGTTATTTCTCAATGGCAGGATTCTTTAAAAGAACAAACTGGAGAGACTTTACCACGTAGGGCTATTGTTGTATCACATCCGGGAAGGAAGACACCATGAAAAGAAGGAGATTACTTGACAGTTAATACCATGGGGATGAGAGAGTGAAACCATGTCACCAGCACGGGTTAGTATGGCCCAAACACAAAGAGAGAAGTTCCCTGGTACAGTCTAACCATTTGCTTCAGAGCGTGGGCACTAGAATCTGCATGGGGGATGTAACTTTCACCTGAATATCCTGGTATCACAGAGATAACAACAGTACTTGCAAATCAAGACTGCACAAATCCCATAAGCAATAGAAAGCCAGCCAGGCATTTTATGCAGGGGGCATGCTTTGATTTGTCCCCATTAAAGGTCACACTTGGTTGGAGAGGACAGGGTACTGGAGTGGGGGGGTGGGAGTAGGTACAGTGACATCTCTAAGAAGAACACTGTTGGAGTTCAGACCCAAAAATTTGAAAGTAAAGTAAGGGTAGAATCTACAGAACTAGAAGGTAGAGGGTGGATTCAGAATCCACTTTAGATGTTGAAGACCTCAACACTTGATATTTGATTTGGGCAGAGTGAGGCAGAAGGGGAAATTGAAAATTTCCAGGATTCATATTTGAGAAACTGTGGGTATGACACATTTACTTAAGAAAGAAACATAGAGGGCAAATAAAATTTCAAAGAGAACGTTAGGAGTTCACATTTGATTGCCTCCCTAGAGCAGACATCTAAATAGACATCTCGGGTGTGTGTTTAGACATTCCCGTGGGGCTCTTGAGAAAGAAACTGGATGTAGTCATAGACACTGTTGCAGTGGGACGAAACTACCCAAGAAAAGGAGGAAGAAAAGGAGGAGGAGACAGAAAAAGAGGTGGGCCTAGGGTGTATCCATAGAAGTGTCAGAACTTGGTCAGAGCGTAGGAGAAAGCTCTGGAAGAAAGTCGGACGTGTAGCAAGGTGATCTGGAAACCTGGAAGGCTTAGTTTTGTGCCAAACAAAGGCAACAGCATGCCTGTCAAGAAGGACGGGGTGGTGAAACATACCAGAAACTAAAGAGCCTGTGAGTGGGCGGGAACCGAACGCCATCCTTTGAAGTCTTCGGCCTTTGGTGTTCTTAACGCGAGCCAATCCCTGAAGTCGTGTGGGCACAAGCAGATTGTACAGAAATGAAAAGTCAACAGGAGGTGGGGACGTCTGGCTTTGAAGTGGAGCAGCCTGCTGGGGCAGCAGCTGCCAGGTCGTAGACAGCCCTGAGAAGGCTCGGGTGGTTTCTCCGACAGCAAAAGCTACAAAGTGTGCTCAGATGACTGGGAGCCACAAGTGGGTGGCTCATGGGAGAATCCTCAGCTAGCCTTTGCAACTTCCAGTGCACACCCACTTATGCTTGTTTCTACGGAACTTTTGCTGAGGGTCTAAACCTAGCCAGGCGCCGTAACATAGGGAGATGCTTGTGGAGATCAGGTAAACCAGCTGTCAGGATGTAATGCTAGCTTGAAACGTTTTAGTCACTAAAATGGAATCCGCCTGAATATGCAAATTACCTACCCCTACCGTGGCCATTTCATTCATTGAATAATGAGGCCTTACCATGAGTAAAATTAACATTTTTAAAGAAGAATAAAGCATACTTGAGCATGGTCAGTGATGAAAAACTAGAGGCTTTTTGTATGAGCCACAACCTAGACTTGACCTTAGTGTCAGACCAGGCATTTTTTTGTTGTTGTTGTTTTTCATGACAGGGTTTCTCTGGCTTTGGAGGCTGTCCTGGAACCAGAACAGACTATTCTGAATAAATTATTTCTTCTCTAGGTTTCCTGTAAGTACCATATTTTAAGCATTTTGTATCATTCTCCCATGTCCAGCAAGGCTCAGAACATTTATTTGATAGGGGATTCCATTTTATCTGTGTGAAATGCTTCATACACAGAGCACAAAGGTTATCACGAGGCACTGTGACGAAACAGCAATACATCCTTGGCGTTAACTGAATGGCACGTGTCACCTGTCAGTGTCACAACGCTATTCCCACAACACAGCATGGACCGGAGTCATGGTAAACACCACCATCCAATTGCCACATGAAACAGACATATCAGTCTCTATGCCACATGCAGTCTTCTTTAGCTGTGGAGAGATTAAACTGCCAAGCTCAGGTTCTAATTGTTTACCTGTGCTGGTGTTGGGAGCCTATGGTACAGTTAGCCTGCTCATCAGACCGCCTCTGGGAGGCAGAGTAGCTGCACGAGGTGACCAATCTGCTGTTCTCTGGGGTGAATTTGCACACAACATTCCCGTTCTATGTAAAGCGTAGTTGACGCTATTTCACTGCTGCTTCTCCTACAGCCTCAGGAACAGATGTGCTGGGCCTAAGGAGGCGGCAAGCAGCTGGGTTGCCAGCACACTGGCTGCAGTCTCCCTGGACTAAAGAAACGTATCACATGTCAGGCAGCTGATATTAAATGTATATCTCCATGGCAGAGGCTGCTTGTGCATGTGAATCTCTGTTTTGGATGTGAAATGATTTCCTGTAAGGAGAAAGGGGTGAGGAATATTTTAAGCCATGGACTCAGGACAATATTTAGGGGGAAAATTGGGCCTGGTCATTTGGAGACTGATGCTTTTGGATCTAGGGCAGAGGGTAACTTTCCTTTAAGTGATTCTGTCACAGTTTTGGGGCTCAAAAGAAACTGAGAATCAAGTCTTTATTTCAAGCCATTAAATAATGCAAGACTGGACTAGGGAATTTAGACACCAGGTGACTTCTGGAGAAAAATGGCTTCTGAGAGCACACTACTCTAGCTTTGCTCTCAAACTCCCACTGTGTTGTCTTGTAGAACACTCTAGTCGGGAGTTAAGATCTAGCATTGGACACTAGAAGGAAAGCACCATCTTTCCATGTTGGAAATGAAAAGGGTGGGAAGTCCATTTTAGACGCTTTAGCAAAGTGCTAAAAATGAAGATATACTAGCCAGGGAGCACCCAGAGCCAAGGCCAAGAAATAGAACTATGGGTAGACCTCTCATCTCCTGCCATGGCAAAGCGATAACACAAGGAGAGGCTGCCATCCAGCGCTGGAGGGTCTAACAGAACTGAAACAGACAAGTGGCCAAGTAATCCATAATGTGCCATAGAAACCGTTGCCTCTTACTATTTACTCTTCCAGACACCAGGCCCTCCGGATCTTCTCACGCCTGGAATTCAGTGTGAGGTTTCTCTTGATTGTGTGGTTTGCTTTTCCCCTCTCTCTTCCTGTCTGGACTTGAAGGACCCTAATGAAACATTTGTGAAGAGCAGGAAGTGTGCTCATTTCTCCAGAACCCACTCAACTCCCACAGAGCCTGGCAAGTGTAGGCAACCTTCTGGAAGTAAAAGAAAGTTGCAAATCGTGAGACTTTAAAATTGAAGGGGAATAAACGAAGGGAAACACGAAGAAAACTACACTATCTGTTGACCTAAGAAGCATTGTTTCAGCATTAACCAGGGTCTATTCACTGATCTAGGTTTAAAAAACAAAGAGCTCTGATGTCCTCCTTTTGAGAAAGAACTTGGCTCCCTCTAGTAGTGATTTGTCTCCACAGCCAAACAAGTAATTATTTAGAAAATATTCATTCCATGCATTAGCAAAAAAAACACATTGAACTGTTAACACAGTAATAAGTACAAATCTGATATTAAGCATTAGTTGGAAAACAAAATATAATCAAGTTAAAGCATGACCAAGAAAGAAGAGTAAATAACAGAAAATAAAACCAGTGAACAAGTTTGAGAATACTAACTAGAACTCTAATAAGGTCTCTACAGAATTAAACTCTGAGAGAAAAATAATGATACTTCAACCTGTGACTAACAGGAAGTAAGGAAGACGAGAGAGAGAGAGAGAGAGAGAGAGAGAGAGAGAGAGAGAGAGAGAGCAATAATGATAGAGGAAGACTTAGTGAGCCTAGAAAAGGTCTGGCTTCCTGTGGCAGTAGACAGGTGCTCTACTGTGATATGAATATTACATGGACCTTTTTTACATTTTGAAATGTTGAACAAGAATGAAGTTGTTATCTGATTGCGACACTTTCTATGAAACTATAGCACCCAAGCTAGAGTGACATTGTTGTAAAGGCAGGAAAATAGCACAATGCACCTGCCCACTCCTACATGTTCAGTTGACTTCTTGCTGTTTGTTTCCTAAAATTAAGTATTTTATTAATCAAATTTATCTTTGACAGTTCATACATGCATGCACCCTTCATGCTCCCTTATCTCCATCCTATATCTATTAGCCATCCCTCCCTCCCTTCAGGTCACTTTTCATGTTTATGTCCTTCGGTTTTGTTGTATAGCCCACTGAGCTTAATCAGTGTCATCAGTTTAATCACAGAATTCTCAATGGAGCCTGAAGATAATGAATCTTCCTCTTAGCCAATAGTTGAGCAAGCATGGCTAGAGCCCATGAGCCTCCCTCCAAACCAAGACTGGCTCTTGATGGTCCAGGCTTATGTAGACCCAATGTCAGGAGTCTGCGTAACTTCAATGGCTGTGCCATGCCCCGAAGATAGCGCTTAGCTGCCTCTTCACTGTCTTCCAAAGATTGCATTCTGCCTGCCCCATCTCCAACATCCTCTGAACCTTGGAAGGGAAGGAATAAATGTCTTGTCCAGCGCTGATCAGTAAGAGGGGGCAAAAAATGTAAACAGCTCAGAAAGACATTACAAAAAGGCAAATAATATGAGCCAAATACATGTTTTGCCCTCTATGTGTGCAATAAACATCACCAACAGCACAAAATACTGTTACTAATGTGGAGCAACTGGAATGTTCCTCTGGGTGTAAAATGACAAAATTTGGTTTTGGAAAATAGTTTTCCAGATTCTTACAATGTTAAAAATATTCCCGCTCCATTACCCAGAAATTTTTCCAAGAGAAATAACAATGCATGTGCATAAAAAATTACTTTCATAAGAACACTCACAGCAGTTTGGTTCATAATCATCCCCTAAGTCAAACCATAGAAATGAACATTCCACGGTATGCAATTTATATGTCAATAAGAATAAAATTAAAGGCTAACAATTGAAGGAACTTCTGAGTTGAAAATGTATACTATAACCCATGTCCTAAGCAAACTTGTTTTAATCATATTAGCATAATTTTATAAATACTATAATAAAGCATTAATTTGCCCTATATTAACATAAAGGTGTGTACCTTTTTCAATTATATTTAATCATACTATTTAATGTAATCACATATATGGTCAATTTACAAACATTGGTTCCATAATTCAATATCTGGCAATTGTCATAAATGTTTGGAAGTACTAAAATGATAACGTCAGCTGTGGAAGGGTTCACTGGTCATCCAGCTACTCTTCCAGAAAGTTATCCACTTAATGCTGTTGTGAAACAAAAGAGGGCCGAATGAGACTTAGTATGAGAAGGCTGTCACAGAAGACATTTGGTTGTGAGATTAGAATATACGTGTGAAATATCTGTACCTCACATAAAATATTTAAATGTTGGTATATTCGACAATTTTGTTTACCTGCTTGTATATTCCCTAATACACAATCTGAATTGTACTTTCACAGGACTTATCCTTCTCTTAGTTGCAGACAATGGTACTGAGACAAAAAAAAAAAGAGATGGATTCAAGGAAATCAGAATGGAAGGGTAGCCCTGATTCCTGGTTGTCATTTAAATGAGGCTCAGTGCACCTTCCTGAAGCAGAAACCACCCATTTTCCTTCTTTAATTACAGTAACATTTTATTTCAACGCCACACAAAACACAAGAGAAGTCACACCATATCCAGTCTGCGAGAACAATGGCAGTCTCTCAACCTCACTGGTCTTAGGAAATAATCTTGTAGCTGTGCTATCAACCCACGGCACTATTTGAAGGGACGGCAAGGGACACTGAGTGAGAGCAGCAGATGGCCTGTGACAGGCTGTCACCAAACGCAGCCACGATGCCCCCTTAGCTGCATCCATGCATCTTTCCAAACCTGACTCTATCTTTCAGTCCCACCCTTACCTTCTGTAACATGGGCTGGTTGTGTGGCTTGTTCAGACACTCGGAATGGAGTGGGTCAGAAGCAGCTTGGTCAAGACTGACCTAGATAGCAAGAGATCCTACAAGTCTGAGACGCCAAGAAGAAACTCGTCAGCCCCGTCTCAATGCTATTCTGGCCAGCCCACCCCAAGCCCAGTGTATGGTTGGTCTTAGACACAGCTCAGCAGAGAAGAAGAGGTCCTGGCCCAGATCTGCAGATCCTGAACAAAATCAATAAAGAATGACTGACTGTCTTATGCAAATACATTTTGACATAGTTTTTGAGAGGGCAATAGATAACTGATAACACAGAATGCAGATAGAACATATAAATATGAATGTCATAAAATGCTTTGATTTATCCTTAGAAGAGGAAGGTTTACTTAATAAGTTATGGGTAAATTTAACCTAAAATTTCTCTTAAAATTATACAAGATGCTGTTATGCATAATAAAATTGTCATGGTTTGTGAGGATCCTAAATAACATGATTTTGTGTTCCACTTACTTATACCACACATGCTTATGCCTCTGGGTAAATTAATATCCACAATAGTTCTTTCACACAGTACAATTTTCCAAACAGTTTTTGAATGACTGGTAATTTCTTAAACGTGAAATATACTTTAGTAAATACACATGTTTTCTTGAAATGTAGCATATCCTCCATGCAGACTGAATGTAATCCAGTCTGATTTTCTTAAGTCTTTTAGGAGAACTGGAGAGGTGACTCAGCACAAACCACTCTTTTAGAAAACCTGAATTCAGTTCCTACCCATGCCAGGAAGCTCACAACTGCCTGTAACTCAAGTTACAAGTGCACAGTGCCTCCAGCCTCTGAGGAAACAGGCACACATATCAACAGATGCACATGCAAGCAGATACACACAATTAAAAATCAGTCATGTTTTATCTTTTTGAGATTATCATGTTTATTATCTTAACTCAAGAACCCACCCTCTAATTCTCTGTAATTATTTCATCTGTGATAATAATCATCTCTCTGTTGCTCCAGTCAGTCCAGCAACACATAAAGAAATCTGTCCAACTTCTACTTTTTGAATCTAGAATGATAACAAGATCATATCTTACTGATATATAACTGATTAATTAGAAATGTGAATTAGAATGTTGATTTAGGAATCATGAACCTAGAATCATAACTTATCTAATCCTCTTTACCACTTCATTAATCTAAAATGTGATCGTGTACATAGTAATGTAAATGGAAGGTTTTTTCCCATCTAGTCTTATCCCACTTGGACTGGTTTCTCTCCACCCACCAGGTCCCCCATAGCCTCTTGTAAGACAACCACTCAGAGACTTAATATATATTTATAATTGTTTTGCCAATGACTTAGGCTTATTACTAGATAGCTCTCTCTCTTCTAAATTAATCCATTTCTACTAATCAGTGTATCACCATGTGGCTGTAGCTTACCAGTGATGCTCTGGCATCTTGCCTTCCCAGTGGCTACATAGTTTCTCCTCACTCTGTCCCTTTGTTCAGGTCTCCTGTATAGCTATAATCTGTCTGTCCATTGGCCAAAACAGCTTTATTCATCGACCAATAAAAGCAACACACATTTTCAATGTACAGAAGGACATCCACATCAGAGGAAGGAACAAAAACACTGTGTTTAGGTGCCTCTGCTCATTACAAAGTAATCTTACTCAGAGAATTTCATCCACTCAGACACAGACACTGCTGTGTGGAACTTTGTGAGTTGTCTTGTGATCCTTACCTCTTAAGCTTATATTTGATGCTAGGTCAGTACTTCTCTGACTCCAGTTCTACCCTGCAGGAACTGAAAACCCCCATTCCAGCAGCCCTAGGAACAAAAAGGCAGATACCACCCAGGCTCCATGGACCAATCTTCCTTGCTACTGTGTGGCAGGCATTCCCATTTCATGAGTCAATAGATTATATGCAATTACATTCCTATTATTGCCTCAAAGCATTAGCCACGTTGAGGATTCACACCAGCATCACACACTGCTGTGAAGAAGTAAAGCCAAGTGTCTACATGTGATATAGATGGGTTGTCATTACCTCATGTCCAAACTCTGGGAACTGCCATGTGCCTTCATCAAAGTGTCTGGAAATCACCCCTCATAGAAGCAGCTATCACCAAAGTTAGTGACACATTGTGTTACCCACAGAATAACTGACACTTTGGGTTTATGTTTTCTGTGGGAGGAGATCATCTCTGACATGAACATGAGAGTTCAGGGATTGAGTCATGAAGCAATGCATAGGACAGGAGCTGAGATAATTCTTCAAATTACAGGCCTTAGACATTGTCTCACAAAGCTTCCCATGTAATTCTCCCCAGTCACATCGTGCTGCCCTTGAGAAAAAGTCAATAACCCAATTATCTTCTCCAGGGATGGATTCTTCCCCAAGGCACCTGAACGTCTCATACAGTAGAAGCTGAGCTCCAAATAAAGACTCAATTTTTATTTTGCTTTTCCTTGTTAGTAATAAACTATCAGAATTGGTTTATAGCTGCAAGAAAGATATACAATATCTTTCTCAGGAGGGGGCCAAGTAAACAAGTTTCTGTGTGGTTTCTAATGTCTTTACTTCTGATGTGCAAGCCCAATGGCAGAGAACATTCAGGTGAGAGCTTCCTGCAATAAGGGTGTGTCAGTATTGACAGAATGGTGCCCAGGCAGGAAAGGCAGGAAAGGAGCAGGTGTCCTCGGTCTAAGAGACAACATACAATTGAGATCAGGTTTGAGGTCAAGGATGTAAGCGGTATACGTACAACAAGCTGTAGTGACACCAACCGAGGCCAGCCCAGGGGACACATCACCACACCCTATGTAAAAATGGTGACTAATCCAAGCAATCTATTCTTCTTCTCTCACTGATTCTCTGTCACACCTCCAGCATGCCTCACCATCATTCCTCCATTCTGGAGGACATGCTTCTCCAACAACAGTCTTAGACACCTGACAGGAACCCAGGATGGTTTACATCAGATGGGTTTCTCTACCTATAAGAGGATGAGGACACATAGGACTTTGGGCATCGACTAATCTAAATAAAAAAGAGAGGGGTAAAAGTAAATGTTTCATTCTCACAGGTGGGAACTGGACAGTGCTCTTCCCTAGCCCCATCAATGTTCTTAAAGCTATCTTAGATGCCAAATCCTGTGATGAATGCAACTTCTCTCAGTTGTACATCTCCAGCCCAAATAACCCTTCTTCCATGACAGACTTTAAAATACTTCAGAGCAGCTATCATGCCCCCTCAGTCATCTTTTCTCTAGGCTAAATTTCCCTTGATCCTTCAATTAGAAAACAACCATGCCTGAATAGAGCCATTGAAACAAAAATCCCAGCAGCATCATTGAAGCGAAGAATCCCATCTGTAGGCATCAGTGTAAACATTAAGTAGGGAAATCCCTCCCATGCTGTCTACAAGACAGCCATCAACACAGTAGGCCATGCTAAACAAAGTCATCAGCATGGGCTTGGTGAAAATTACACAGATTTTAAAAACTATGTCCAAGTGTAAACATAAAGTTTACTTCTTATCACAAGAAGGCTATCTGGCTGTTTGTTGGTACTGTGCTCACCAGTCAGAGATGTATGAGATCTCTGAGGACAGAACCAATATTCCATGACCCTTCTCATTGAACATCTTGGGCATATAGCTTACATTTAGATCCTAAAACATGTGTCTACTAGTTAAATATATAGCTGGTACTCATTCTATCATCTTCAAAGACAAGCTGCCTACCAAATTAGAAATGGATTTGGTACTAAGAAACTGGCATACTGGATGGTAGTACTTCTGGATGGAGGAATTTAATGTATAACAACCCAGTTCTCTGTTGTCCACAACACTCCAAGGAAGCTAACTCTCTTTATTTGATAGAGACTGGTGTTGTATACTTTAAAATACAAACTGTATTTCAAAAGTATTGAGTGGTAGTTTACAAAAGTATCAATATTATAAGCAGGACAAAATGTTCAGAGAAATATGGCATGGCCTATTTCAAGATCAAATCAGGAGGGGAGATTCAAATATAATCACCTATCATAAAATTGATTTAACATGCACAGATTTAGTTATTCAATAAATATTTATTGAACACATGCTGTGTGCCAAAATGCTATCCTCAAATCCTGAATTACATTAGCTAATTATTGCTAATCATTATCAACTGCAATTAGTCAACTATTGCTGCAATAGTTCTGCATAAGGAATAAAACTAAAATTTGATGACTTAAAATTACCAATATTTTTTCTTTTTTTTACAAGTATTCGTATAACTGGGAGTTCAGCTGGACTACAATTCAGTATTAGATGCATTCTGGTTTCCAAATGCTACCCACAATGCAATCTTCACAAAGATGCCTGAAAAGAGAGCCTGTAGAAACACATCTCTCTCAAGACCCATTCTGTAAGTAGTCACCTCTACCCACTTCCCACTGGCCCAAAGAAAATCCAGCTGAGGCCAATATTAGAGTGATAGGGAAATAAAATCTGCCTGCTTTAGGAGAAAGAGCTAAATGAATGTTGAAAGGCTTGACTACATAATTCTTAGGAAACAAGCAGAGGATGGAAAACAGCCTACCATGAAGACATGCATGACTATGATCATGAGACTCAGGTTGCATGGTATTAAATTAAGGTAGTAAATAAATCAATAAGTTCAATGGAATTTGGTTAACCATTTTAATGGGTTCTATATATATGTGGATACATTCTGAGATCACATTGGCAGCCCCTGAGGAGTAAGATGCAGAGGTGTATGTAGGGAGAATAGTCAGTGAACAGTGTCAGTCCCCACAGTGAGAGATGATGACCTGGGCTAGAGAAAGGATGGATGAAGTCAGGAGGGGTGGTGAAAGCCAAACCTTACAAGTTTGGTCACTAAGAGATGTGGCATGTGGGAAGAAGCATATTCGTGTAATGCCACTGGAGCTCCTGACTTAAAAACAAAGAAATGATGACAAAATGGGGAGAAAATTATAATCTTTGTGGTCAATGTCTACAATCCATTCTCTCAAAATGACTAATTAAAACCAATAGTCTTAATAGCACAAATGCCTTCCCTCCTGGGGGTTCTAGGAAGTGTGGGAGAAAGGGTAGTTCAAGATTTTCTAGTGACTAAGAGGGTTACTTGTATTTTTCATTCAGAGTCCCTGAATGATATGATTCTGAGATACAGGGTTCATGGAATACTCCCAAAAAACAAAGGCCTGAATTTTTCTACAAGAAGCATCAACATTTCTGTTGCGAAACACCAGCCAAGACCCACGGATGTCAAAACCACCCACTCCCAAGTGGTCAGCCAGGAGCAGGTCTGACTCGATCCTGTCCAGAGATACTGGAGCAGAGCCCTAATTAATAAGGCAAAGACACAGAAAGATCCCTAGATGACATGTCTGGGACTTTCCACAGACATCCTACAATCTAATGACAAAACCCCAGATAAAGGAAGAAAAAAGAATGAAAGGAAATGGGACTTTGGAAACATCAGTGAATTGTTGAATCACACAACCTTAGACTCCACACCATATGCATACAACTGATGTAGAATATTTCACTTATGCTGCATTTGTTTAACGATTTAATGATGAATGTTTAATTATGAAAAGTTGTGTTGCAACTGTTTCACCTTACCTGCCTAAGGCACCTGATTGGTCTAACAGAGACCTGAACAGTCAATAGCTGGGCAGAAGAAACGATAGGCGGGGCTGGCCAGCAGAGGGAATAAATAGGAGGAGAAATCTAGGCTCAAGAGATGGAAAGGAATGATAGAAGGAGAAGAATAAGGGAGAACCCAGGTCAAGAAGCCAGGCAGACACCAGACAGACAGACATAGAGATGCAGTGAAAGTAAGATACACAGAAGAAAAGTCATAAGCTCTGAGGCAAAAGATAAAGAGAAACAGGTTAATTTAAGCTAAAAGAGCTAGCCAGAAATGAGCCTAAACTAACTTGAGCATTCAAAACTAATAATAAGCCTCTGTGTCATGATTTGGGAGCTGGCTGGTGGTCTAAAAGAAAAAGTCTGGTATACGCAGCAATTAATTAGAACTCAGTCTGTTGTTGTTGCTGCTGCTGTTGTTGTTGTGTGAGTAAGAAAGCATTCTAAATCATAAATAACAGATATATTAAACAAAAAATTAAGTCTCATTTGCTGAAAGAACTGGGTCTGTGCTTCAAGCTCTCAATATACAGGTTTGGAGTATAAACAAGAATGAACCTTCTCTTGGAGATATCGATACATAGATGATTGATAGACTACATACATAGATTCATAAATAGATACAGAGAAATACAGATAGATAAAAAGCAGAAGATAGATAGATAGAAACAGATACATAAATACATAGATCCAGAGACATATAGATGATAGATAGTTACATAGATACATAGATAGATGCATAGTTAAATAAATATATGGATACAGAGATAAATACATTGTTCTGGACTGTGCAATGAAGTACACTGTCATAGTTCACACCATTAAAGATGGCATACATAAAATCACTGTGCATTTGATGAAGTGTTCTGGCCTTTTGATCAAGTGCGGGCAAGATGATAACTAGTCATCTCAAAGTCATAAAGCACATGTTTGTGTCTCCTGTTGTCTCATGGATACTTGGTTTTTTTCCCAAAGGTATAAATGAAATTTTACTCCACACACACAAAATAGAATACATGGAACTCAGGGGGTTTCACTGAATTGTTTTATGTCCCAAAATTCCATCTTCACTGTTGTTGATACTGGTTAAAATGTTTCTACTTGACTATATCACATATCTAAACCCAAAGATCACAAACTATAGACCCCTGGATAAGTAGCACACAGCTTGATATTGGGGGCAGGGCTTGTCTAAGTGAAGTGTGTTTGCCTAGCAAGTGCAAGGTACTGGGCTCTGGACTCACAATGAAAAGCACATTTTTATTTGACCAGTACCAATATTGAAAACAGTTTTCCCACTAATGTCTGGGTATGTGGTTTCAAAATAAGATTGGTGACGCTGTTGCCATTTTCCTGCCTGTCAACAAAGGGTTGGAGCCAGCAACATCTCTACTCTCCATGCCAATCCCCAATAGCTGACTTCACTCACATTCTGACATGTGGCCTTCATCTCTCGGCCATCAAGCCCACTCCTCTGCAATAGCCAGGTTGAACAATGTGACCTAGCTCTAGCACTGTTTCATCTAAAGCCATGTCTTTAATTGTAGTATAACAGATTTCTACAGCTTTAGATTCCCCTTCCCTTCATTTCCATCTCCCCTTTAGCATTTAGTGCTAACACTGGTGGTCCCTAGTTTGAAGCTAACTGTATTGCCTAGTAAAAGATAGAGTCATCAAAATTCTCCTGTGGCTTAGTTCGAGGTAAACCTACAGTTTTACCTCTGTGTGTATGTGTGTATGCATGTGTACATGAGTTTACATGAGTATGAAGGTAAGAGGTTAATGACAGGTCTCTTCTTTGGTTGTTCTCCAACTTATTGTTTGAGACAGTCTCTCACTGAACCCGGAGCTCAACAGTTTGTCTAGACCAGCCTCAAGGATCCTCCTGTCTACATATTCATCTCTGCAGTTGTTGGGTCACAGGTATGTCTTGGCACATTGGGGATCTGAGCAGAGGTGCTTGTGTTTACACAGCAAGCACTTAACCATTTGAGCTGTCTCCCCAGCCCCACAGTTCTACCTTTGTAAGTTTACAGTTTACCTTATTGATAAGCAAGCATCTTCTGTTTTGTAACAGAGAGAGACAGAAACAGAGACAGAGAGAGAAGCTAGGTTCAGCCCAAAGCGAGTCCACTGTACTAGCAAAAGAAGAGTAGCCGTTCATCTCCTCGTTTTCATTATGAACAATAGGGAAACAGCTTTTTAAAATGTTTCCACTTCCAGCAAAAATTCACTGATTTTTATTTGAAGACACTGGGCAACTTTGTAGATACCTCAAGCAGAGGAGGCAAATCTGAGGCTCAGTTTTCATTTTCAGTAGCATGTCTTAGCTCCTCTTGCCCTCCATGACACCGGGATGAACTTTTCAACTCTTGAGCCATCTTGATGTTCACTCTGTTGCACTAACCAACAGGCATACTCATTTAATATGTTTAAAAGCCTACAAAGAGTAAGGACATTAGTTCCTGCTCTTATCCCACTTTGACTAAATAAAATGCAGATCTATGATCAACAGCTGTATTCAGATACAAGTATAAAAATTTGTTCACAGTATACTGTGCTACCCTTTTCTATAATCTAGAAATCTTGTATCCAAAATACTTATCTACAGAGCACTATATTAAGGGCTTTGTATTGACACCCAGTAGATGATGTTCAGATAGAAGAAGCAAGACTAACTGTTTCCAACTGCAGAGAAAATAAGAAGCCACGTCTCCCGAGAGCAATGAATTGGACAAATACCCTTTATGTCATTCACCCAGGCACCAAGTGTAGTAAAGGAGGAATGTAAATCAGACGGTCATGGAAATATTGGGACTATTATGGCTAGCCTATGATGAGGATGACATATGAGGTCACTAGCCCATTTGTCTTCAAAATTTTCTTCCTCTTCCTTGAACATAAAATGTCTCACTGCTTTTACTGCAACAGATATATTTTTTTAATTCTCAGTAATGTATTTAAAGAGCATATACAATTAAAGACAGACAACAAATAGTAATAGAGGAAATGAGTTTTCATTCATTTAAGATGTTAAAGAAAAGAATGTTTAAGATTATTTTGGCTTAGATTTTTCTTTCAGCTACATGGGAATGTATTTAAAGGAATGGACTCTACTAAGATTTTTTTTTCTACAATGACTGTACTAGGGAGCTATTAAACAAATCTTCAGGTAAAGAGACCATTTTTTCAGCCGGGCGGTGGTGGCGCACGCCTTTAATCCCAGCACTCGGGAGGCAGAGGCAGGCGGATCTCTGTGAGTTTGAGGCCAGGCTGGACTGACAGCCTTCCAAAACAATACAGAGAAACCCTGTCTCATAAAACCAGAAAAAAAAGAGACCATTTTTTCTTGTTTACTATAATGTTTTCAAAATGTGCTTTCAGTTCTGAATTGTATAAGTTATGTGCCTACTGTGTGATGTAACTCATGGTACCACATCACTTCTAATAAAGCTTCACCACTCTGTATTCTACTGATGTCCTCCTCAGAAGAGGCAAGGACTGCAATTGATAGAGTAAGGTAAACTAACTCTCACAGAATATCTGCTTGTCATCTCAGAGGCAGATTTAAAACCCCCAGAAGCTGACCTTTGTCTCCATTTTGATAAATTGCATTCACAATCATATATGTTATGAGTTTTGGCCAACTTTAATATTATCTTTAAGCTCCAAGAGTAGAATGTGAATCCCACTATGCATCCTAAGAATAAGTACATAAGACTGTTAGGTACTTGTTCTAGGAATAATCAGTGATGTTGCATATCTGATATATGCTGTTACATGTCATTATGATAATTTAGAATATAGGAATGGAGCCTGTGATTGTAACCTTATTCAGAGGGGAAACAATATATGGCATACAAGGAAAATATATGTACAAGTATAGACTTCATTTTGTTCACTCTTCACTTGAAAACTTTCTACATGTGGAAGAGGATGATTTGGTAATATCAGATGCAGATCTGGGGCTATTAAAAATTGCTTAGGGATCAGGCTCAAGGCAAGAGCCCTATGGAGTTGAGGCCAACCTTAGCTACATAGTACAGCTGTCTCAAGAAACACACAAACAGAAATCTGAAGTTACGTAATTACAAGAAGAGTAAGAACAAGATCACAGTGCATTCCTATTCAATATGATTTTTTAAATATATGTAAAAATACTCAGTCTACTTAGTTTTTATATTTTAATATGATGAACTATTCAAACTATTTAGAAAATTATCCCTATTGTGTACTCAACACTTTCATCTTTCCACATATCCTCATTCATCCATTGAACATTTATTGAGGCCTTATTATGTAGTAGGACATGATGGACATTTAAAAATCCTAATTAAAGAGCATTTACCATAGTCACAATATATGGTACACATATTATACTGCCCCTTATAGTACTGTATATATTTATCAAAATACGAAACACACATTGATCTCATCAGCCAGGTGAGGAGGAGGCATGCTAACAGTGTCTGGGTGACGTGCTTCTTTCCTAGGACAGAAAAGGCTCAAACTGGGGCTTCCTGGGGGACACGCTGTCGCATATGCTTTTCTAGGACGGATTAAGAGAGTCAGAGCAGCTGGGACTCATTTTCAATATGAAACCAGCGTGAAAGGCTTTACATGAATGGCTAAAACTCTAGGTTCGGATAAGCTGGCCGAGCCTAAGAAGAGGGTGCATTGGTCTTGGTGTTAAAGCAGAGAAAATTGATTAGATCACAAAAAGGGCAGGTTTAACTTTCGATTCCGTAAGCCTAAGAAAATGAAAAACAAAGGTCTGTGCCATCATACGTCAGTCCTCGCGTGTGCCATAGTCAAGAGACCATCAGGATTAAAGCTCTGTAAGAAATGCCACAAGGGGAAGTGAAATAAGACGATAATTTGTGTTAGAAGCCACCCGTTTGCAAAATTTTAGACGACTCTCGATAAAGTCCACTCTCTTTATATTGTTGAGCGTGTTCTTACCTTGCTATCTATGCGTCTGTTCCTCTAATTGGTATAGGTGGAGCTTGTGCTTCAGGGGGTCTCTCTTTCTCCTATTGCTATAGTTGGGGGCTGTGGCTCCCTTGGCCACTCCTCCAGGCCCAAGTAGAGCAGGGCTTTCCTGAAAGCTTCACCTCCATCCTGCTGCTTCCGGGTTTGAGGCTGGGACCTACCTCTAACACTGCTTCCGGTTCTTGAGATTCATGGCTCCCTTGATGCTGCTCTGGACATGAAGCTTCAAGGTGCATTCTCAAGGCTTCAAGTCTGAAGAAAATGGTGTTTTGCCCAAGATAAGGCATATTTGCCATTTCCGATTCCTTGAGCCTCTTCTAGCAGGAGTACCACATTTATGGTTAAGGACTTCCTTGAACATCTTTATATACAAAAACAGCTTATTGCCAATGACTCAGGCTATATTCTTAGATAACAAAATAGTGGCCTAATATTTAAATTTGCATTTCAGTCAAACGAGATAGTAAGAACCTTGGGAGTTTAGAATGATGAATTAAGGTGAAAATAAATATTTAATTCTCTATTTTTATTTAAGGAATATTGAATGACAGAATGATAATCTCTAGGCATGTGGACACGTATCTAAAGATAACACTTTGATGGTCATGCAATGTGAATTCTTTTTTAATTATATACACTTATGCATGTGCATACACACTACAATCATTAGAATTATTTTTTAATATTTCATTGCAGAAATAGATGGAGTTTGTAAAAACAAACATAATACCTAATATTGGACAGTCTGAGATATTTGATCTTTACTCCATTACTCATTCGAGTGATAAAGCCCCATTATTGATCTGACTCCTGATTTCACAGGGTAAGAATCCCATATGACTTCAGGAATCCTTCAAACGTCACACTTTAAGTTTCAGATCAAAAACTGTCTTTAAATTCTAGGTTTTTTATTTATTTTAATTACTATTCTAATATTGTTCTTTAGTGGTTGCAACATGTGATTCTCATATTATCTCAATTTTTCTTCTCCAAAGAATCTCTGTCATTCAAAAAAGGAAGTAGTAGCATTGTTGATGTTAGACGCTCTGGAAGGTCTGCTCTGTCATTCTTTCCCCTGTGGGTTTCAATGAATTTGCACACAGATGAAGGATGCTAGGTGAGGTGAGACTGAATTGTCCAGTGTATTTAGCACTCTAGATGGTGGGTGCATCTGCCAAAGAGTCAAGCTTTTTTGTTGCCCCTGAACATTTTCTCCCAAGTCCACACTTTGACTGACTTGGGGAAGTGTACATTTGTACAAATCTCCCACCCAACATATACATGGATGGCACCAAACTCCCTGTAAAAGTTCAAGGAAGGCTGCACATGGTGACCCCACCCACAGTTGAACCATCAGCCAATGGATGACTTTCTGGCCTTGTTTCACCAAGCGGTTATTTAATCCTCCCTTCCATTGAGGAAAAGCAATGGTTTAGAGGTACAATGAAAATCAAGATATTGATCTTTCTACTGTTTAAGGGGAATAACTTTATGAGAGGTTTCAATAATACTTTCCCATTAGACTTATCTTCGATAGATAGATAGATAGATAGATAGATAGATAGATGGATGGATGGACACACAGGCAGATAGATGATAGATGGATAGATAATGAATGGATGGGTAGACAGAAAGATAGATGATTCATAGATACATACATACATACATACACAGATACATAGATAGATGCATAGATAAGTACACAGATGATGGATAGACAGACAGGCAGATAGATAGATAGATAGATAGATAGATAGATAGATAGATAGATAGATAGACAGACAGACAGACAAACTGGACTAGCAAGTTGGATCATTGAGTAAAAGTACTTGTTGCCATGCTTGACAACATGAGTCCCCAAATCTTTGTAATGGAAAGATAGAACCCTCTCCTACTAGGTTTCCTTTGTCTCCCACATATCGCTCTATGTCCTGCACATGCATACACACATATAAAATAAACAAATGTCAAAAAATGATAGAAAAGCATTAGAAATTCTATTGTTTTGCCAGGATACTCTGCAAAATGATTAAACTACATAAGCTCGTTTGCCTGTTTCTCACTTGCCTAGCCAGTCACTAATGATTATGATAACAAATGCAGCCATTGGTTATTCTGTTGACCTGATACAGAGTCATCACAAGACTTGCAAGCTTCATCACACACACACACACGTCCATACACACTCTCACATGTTCCTTTGGATATTTGTCTAGCAAGACCCTAAGGGATACCTGCCCATGCTGGGAGAAGCTCTCTTACCAAGTTATCTCCTGCACATATTCACCTGTTCACACCAGGCAGCGCTCTCAGCATGGGAACAAAGAGCAAGGTCCTGGTCTTGTAGACATTCATTATCCAAAGTTGCTACTGCTAATGAATAAAAATAATAATAATAAGCAAGTTCACTTTATATAATGATAATGGAAAAATGTGCAAACTATTCTGCTTGATAGCTGCCTAAAGATTACACAATAAAGGCTGTAGAAAAAGCCTTTGATGCAGATTCCTCTAAATACAGACACAGCATGAGGACAGAAGGGGAACTACCTAGGGGATGGAAAGAAATTGGCAAGATTTGGGGGTAATGTCATGTTGGATATGAGCAAGGCACAATGATATACGTGTTTTGGAATGAAACTCACCATTTTATATGCTAATGAAAAAACTTGTTTTAGTCTGGAATAAAAAGAAAGAGGCCACTGGATTCAGGTATCTGAAAGGTAAAGGGCTCACCCTGAGACATAAATTAGAATAAGATGCCAATAAAGTCTAAAAGGAGGCATTTAAAATGTTTGAGGCAAGATGAGCGGTGGTGGTGCCTTTAATCCCAGCACTCAGGAGGCAGAGGCAAGGTGGATCTCTGTGAGTTTGAGGTCAGCCTGGTCTACAGAATGAGTACCAGGACAGGCTCAAAAGATACACAGAGAAACCCTGTCTCAAAACAATAAGTAAATAAATAAATAAATAAATAAATAAATAAATAAAATATTTGAGGCAAACAGCAATAGTCTAAAGGTAGAAAACGGTAGTTGTCATCTGTACACACGTCAGCTTATTCCAGAAACCTGATGCTATTAAATATTCCAGTCTGGCACGTAGCCTGCTCCTTCAGAAACATGTGATACACTACTGAGAAATGGCACATAACAACAAGTATATGAGCAGGTACACAGTACCTCTCAAATGTCAAATCACCAGTAACTGTTCTCTTATAATCTAACACGCATATGAGCAGGTACACAGTACCTCTCAAATGCCAAATCACCAGTAACTGTTCTCTTATAATCTCACTTTGAACCAGTACATGCACAGTCCCCTCAGTGATTTTGTTTTCAGATCTTCTCTGAACAAGGTACTTGTCATTAGATTCTATTATAAACCTGACTCAGCACCCCAATGGCCACTTAGGCTCAATTAAGGGAAATGGACAATTAAGCCACTGTAATACAATTTGATCAGAATATCAAACTCGGGTGTTGTTGGTTGTTCTCACTTGGTTGTTGTTGTTGTTGTTGTTGTTGTTGTTTTGGATTTTTTTTCCCGAGATAGGGTTTCTCTATCTCTGCCTCCCAAGTGCTGGGATCGAAGGCATATGCCACCAATACCCGGCCTGTTTTTATTCTAACTCTTGACTCTGCTCTTGCAGGACCAGCCACCCAGCTCCCAAATATATCGCGATTCTTACATATAAATATCCAGTCTTATCTTGGCATGTTTATAGACAGCTTCTCTTAACTTAAATTATCCCATCTTTTTCCTCTGGGTTTTGACCTTTCTCCTAGTTCTCTGTATCTTAATTTTCCTCTTACTCTGTGATTGGATGGGTGACTGGCCTCTAATGTCCTCCTTTCCCTTTGTTGCTCCCTTTTCCCCTCTCCTTTTTACTCTCTCTGCCTGCCAGCACCACCTATCCTTTCTCCTGTCTCGAATTGGCAGTTCAGCTCTTTACTAGACCATCAGGTGTTTTAGATAGGCAAAGAGTCACAGCTTCACAGAATTAAACAAATGAAGCATAAAAGAATGCAACACATCTTTACATCATTAAAACAAATGTAACACACATTAAAGTAACATTTCACAACAGTCAGGCACTATAGGTACATATACAACTGTTACTTAAGGAAGGAAGAGGTCAGAAACTAACATTTCAATGATGCTTTTTGGATATGCAAGTACTAGCCAGACCACATATCCGACAGTGGCCAAGAGAAGAAAGAGCCTTGGGGAGTTACAAGTTTTTGGCTGTATCTGTAGGTGGTGTGAAAAACTGTGAGAAGATAAATAGCATAGGATCTTAGCAGCAAATCTCATGGACAGTATATGCTAAGGAATTTGAACTTTATATGAAAGCAGTAGGAAGCCACTGTAGCAAGAAAATGACAAGACAGATTCTAGAGTTTTAAAGAAATGTCTAGAGCTTCCGTGTGGAGATTCCAGGGATGGAAAGACACAATGAAGGCTGAACATAATCCGTCCAAATAATTTCCTGTGAAGACTTAAAAGTCAGCATTGGGCTGAACTTTAGCCAAATTTCACAGTGCATTGCTTTAAATGAGCTAACCCTCACTTACAAACTTCACTCACATTTTTAATGCTCAGGTGGTGAGTTCAGTCCCATGAGGTTGCCTCATATTACACTTAACTTCACATATTTCAAAATGTAAGATTTTCATTGACTCAGCACAGCCTTCTTGCTTAGCTCAGGAAAACGTGTCAATCTTTATATCCCCCCAAAATGCCATTAACACACATGACATCAAATTTTGCTACGTGCTGTAAAATTAAACCATGAGTCTTCGCAATGTATTACAATAAGCTACTTCATTGGCTGTTTTCAAATGTTAATCAATGTGGCTCCAAATGAGCAGTTAACATATTCAGCTTGCTCAATGGATTCTATGAATGCACTCACCATTACAAGTTATAATTATATTACTTTTAGAAGTCATTTACAGCACTTGAACAGCCAAGAGAATTCTAAACGACTTGTGTGACAGTACAATTAAACAATATGAACTGCGAGACTATTTAATATCTTGAAATTCAGTTATGATGTTACGTTTCAGCGGAAGTGTTTTTGGAACAAATGTGGATGTTTTTTGAGTTAAAGCTTTATCGCGTTAGATTCTGGACCAAGTAAAATGATGGTACGTATGCTGCGTGGCATTAAATACATCTCTAATAGAGAGGGGCACTCTCTCCTTCGATTAAATGACAGCTAAGAATCTTTTCAGCCAAAACACTGCCTGGGAAAAGGTGATTAACTTCTCAGAGCACCTATAACATGCCACAGTCTGTGTTAAGAACTTTATATTTTGTGAATCATGTGATCCTGAATGCCTGTTGAAGAACTCATCCTTCTGATGGGGAGTGTCCTTCTATATGCTGTGAATATATGTTTCTCTTATTGGTTGATGAATAAAGCTGTTTCAGCCATTGGACAGACAGGATGTAGCCAGGCAGGAAGTATAGGTGAAGCTACCACACTAGGAGAATTCTGGGAAGAGGACCATAGAGAGTGAGTTGCCAGGGAGATGCCATGTAGCTACCAGGAAGATAGGATGCCCAAACACTCTCCAGTAAGCCAATACCACGTGAAGATACATAGATTAATAGAAATGGATTAATAATTAAGAGAGAGCTAGCCAATATGAAGCCTGAGCCATCAGCCAAACAGTTTATAATAAATATAAGTCTCTGTGTGTTTATTTCAGACTGAACAGCTACAGGACAGGGCAGGACAGAAACCTTCATCAACATCCTTCTCTCAGGTTCTCTGTTTCTGATGGTTCATTTTATACATACATATAACAGCATTATTGTCCATTGCTACATAACACATCACCCAAGTTTAGGAGCTTAAAGTAACAACAGCCATTATCATTTCTCATGGTTGGTGTAGAAACCATGTGATTCTGCTTCTATGGTGACGGGTAGGCCACTGAGTTAACTGGTAGGTCTGTAGTGACCTTGAGCCCATGACTGGCTAACGGCTTTGTTTCTCTTCTATTGGAGGCCTTTCCACACACTTGCTTGGGCTATCTCACAGCAAGCAATTTGGTTCCAAGGAGGAACAGCAGCTAAAACTCTGCGTAGGTAACTGAGGTTGTGATTTACTATAACATTCTACGTAGCATAGTAAACATCCAAGCAATGTTGAAGAAACTTCATATGATTTATTTTTCTGTTGCTAATTTAATAACCATGAACAGTGTGACTTAAAGTAGCACAAATTTGCTAGCACAGTTTCTGTAAGACGTAAGTCCAGTATGGATCTTTCCGGGCTCAGGTTCAGATGTTAGAAGGGCTACAGCCCTTCCACAGGCTCTGGGGAAGAATCTTATCTCAAGTACACTCAGTGTCTTTTGAACTCAGTCCTTTGACTCTGGAAGTCTTGAGGACCCTGTTTCCTTGCTGACTACCAATACCTGGGGCTTCTCTGCAGTCCTTGCATGTGTCTTCTTTTTTATTTTTTTATTTAAATTAGAAACAATCTTGTTTCACATGTCAATTCCAGCTCCCTTACCCTCCCCTCCTCCCCTGACCTCCCCACAAGGTCCCCCAGTCCCCCACCCAATCTCCACTCCATTCCCCAGGGAGAGTGAGGCCCTCCATGGGGGAATCTCCAGAGTCTGTCATTTTGTTCAGGGCAGGGCCTAGGCCCTCTCCCAAGAGTCCAGGCTGAGAGAGCATCCCTCATTGTGGGATGGGCACCCAAAGTCCAATCATACCCTAGGGATAAATACTGATCTACTACCCAAGGCCCCGCAGATTGCCAAGGCCTCCTCACTGACATCCATATTCAGGGGATCTGGATCAGTCCCTTGCTGGCCTCTCAGCCATCAGTCTGGGATCCAAGAGCTCCCCATTTTTTCAGGTCAGCTGTTTCTGTGGGTTTCACCAGCCCAGTCTCAAATCCTTTGCTCATCAATCCTCCCTCTCTGTCACGGGGTTCCAGAAGTTCAGTTCAGTTGCATGTGTCTTCTTAGTGCATCAAATTCTCCTCATTCTGAAATCCCAGAGTTTTGCTGACGCCCCTCCTTTCACATGGAGAAAGCTCTCTGCTAAGAAGGTTGTATAATCTTTCCTATTTATTTGGTTTTGTGAAATAATGTCTGCCTGTGTGCCCCAGGCTAACCTTCAGCTTTAAATCCTTCTGCCTCTACTTCCTAAATTCTGGGACTACAGGCAGGTGCCACCACACTCAGCTATAATCTCCCTATTTTAATACCTTTCATCTTAATGATCCCTACAAAGTTCTCTTGCCATGTAACGAAACATAGTCTCAGGTTGCAGTGATCTAGGCAAAAGCATTTTGGGGGATCATCTTTGTGGGGGTAGGGGCTATCCTGGCCAGTACAATTCCCCGACCTGAGAATCTTCATGCCAAGCAGAGCTGAGAATGCACTCTAGTCTGCTCTGCCCCATGGCCAGCAGTAAAGCCTTGGGGGCAGGGACAGCACAGATGAATCCATCATCAGTCATCATTCCCACCCTCCAACAGCTTCTCTAGGAGAGAATTTATCTGAGCTGTTATTCCTCCAAAACTAATCACAGTTGGATATTCCATAGCTAACTCTACCTCCTCATTAAAGGCCAGGCTTTCAGACAAGCATCAGTGCTGCTTTTACAATGACATCATAAACTCCCTTGGTTGGCAATGAAGACCACCAATACCTAGATTAACTGAGTCAAAATGATCTCATGACATCACACTGGAGTCTATGAACAGACATCTCCACGTCCTTCTTTACTCTGCAAATATTCTGCGTGCTTTGATCAATATTCTAAACTAACTTAGTGGTTTTGTTGACATATCTGAATATAACATTGAGAGTGAGTTGTGATTACTCCATGTGACAGAACAGTGTTTCCTACGTATAGTTACACTGAGATAAGGTGGGTTGGCAGAGAGAGGAAGAACCTATACTTTTAAAAAGTCACACTTATTTATTCCAGAATATTAAATTTTATTCTATTTCACTGGACATTATTGAGAAAACAAAGCTAAGAATTAAGGAAAGGAACAAAAGAATGTCTAAAATTTGTGAGACTTGTATGCCAAATTGTTGTTAACTATTATTCAAGGAGAGGAGAAATGTTATATAAGTGGGTTGGTAAAACCTTCTTACTAGTGATGAGAATTTTAATACTGTTCCTCCAGGGAAAAATTCAAAGTTCTACCAAGAATGGAGACAGTGTCAGGAATATTAAAGCTGACTATAAACGTAAGTTGGGAACCTTCAGTTCTAACTTTATACATTAAGGTGGAAGAGAGCCTCCTTCTGGTGAATTACACAGAAAGGAATTTTCCTTTTCTACTAAAAGCTCTTCATCTGTTTTCAAGTTAAAATACATCTAGCTTCTTTAACAGAAAAAGATTCTGCAGTATTAACACAAGAAGAGCAAATTAAAAAATTTCTGTCAACTTCCTCAGGAGAAACGTGTCCAAACATACCCGTTCTTCAAAGTTAAGAAGGTTCTGTGTTCTTTCAAATATAAGGTAATCATTTAGCACAATTATCATTTCAAGCAAAATGCAGTCCACACACCATGTTCTCCAACCATTGGTATATTTAGGACAAACTGCGTAAGCTTGAAAGTGAATTCTAAGTGACCTTTTCTGTATTAAAATATTTATTATTTGGTGTAATTTAGATTTAGACTCCTAATATTGTTTATAATGCACTATAGGAGCATAAATCATAATCCACACATTTTAATTTAAAATACATCAATTTGATTAATGGAGTCATTTTTTCTATCTTTCAAGTCAAATCCCTCAGTAACACATGAGCTCACCGGGAGATGTCTTGCCAGAATTCTTGGCACACAGTAGGCAGTCAATAAATACTGAAAATCATCAGCATGTATTTTATCCATGTCTATGTAGTAGCCAATTTTCAACCATGTGTAAACTCTTCACATTAAATGTTAACAAGGATCCAGTTTGTCCCATGTCCAAAACACCTGAGAGTTTTTTCATCTGTTAATTGAATTGCATTCTGGAGAAAGATGTTAATTACTATTAATTAAAGTTCCTATGAAAGTAATGTGTGAAGCAGCGCCATCCCTAAATACTCCGAGAATACACAGCAAGGATCTCAGAGTTGTCACATTCCTGTCCCATCAGCATATGCTGACACAGAATCATCTGAATGCAGACATAGCCACTTAGCAAGAAAAACAGCAAGCGAGGCTCACATACTTCCTTTTATATGACCTGGGAAAGCCTCCCATTTCTTTTTGTTTCCTGAAATTTCTTTTATGTTTAATAATGTATTCACATGCATGTCTGTGTACACATTACTATGAGTACCCATGGAAGCTAGACTCACTGGATCTCCTGGAGATAGAGCTACAAGAAGTTGTGAGCTTTCTGGTGGCTTTTAAGAATCAAGGTTGGTCCCTGGGAGAGAGATTCTCAATCTCTGGGCCATGTCTCTAGACCAGCCTCCTAAATTCTTACTCATAAAGATCAAATAAGGGAAAGGGGTCTATTCTAGACAAGTGCAAGGCAAGAGACAATCCCCATCCTTGAGAGACTTACAACAAAGTACTGAGACAGAAAGAATAAGCTAACAGAAGATAAACTTGTCTGTTGAAAGTTAGAGCTAAGGGAGAATTTAGAAAACTTTTCCCCAATTCCTTTAACTGAGGCACATCAGGTTCTCATGATAAAAGGTACCTGACTGTCTACGTCTTCCTAGGGAGATGTAGGAAGCGTTTCAGAAATTAGTGTGCAGGCAAAAAAAAAAAAAAACAATAACTGGAGGCTTTTTCACATAATCTTGCAATAGGCTAGTCCTTAGTCATCAGATGTGTGTTCTAATGCCAGATGTGAAATGCCAGACCGAACTTCTTACCGGGTGCACATGTATGCACATTGTGTATTACCTTACACTGTAAACTGATTTTCATACCCAATCATAAATATTCAACAGCTTGAAAACTTGACTTACTAAGGCCAAAGCACTCCAGTTCTCCAAAGAGATTCGTGTGTCCTGGGCAAATAGGAATTTTGAAAGCATGTCCCAAATATTAAATTTAGGGTGGGGGTGGGCAGGGAGCTTCCTTTCCCTCCACTAACTACCTTACTGGCACATCTACCCAGTAAGGACAACAGTGCAATGGCCACGTTAGCATGCCATCCCCAGAAAGGCTCAATATTCACACTGCTTTCCCAGCATGCCCCGGGACACTGCATTAGTGACTCACAGGGAGCTCCTTAGTTAATGATGAAAAATTTAAAACCTCTCCAATGATAACCAGGATAATAACATTCCCAGATGTTATCATGTGGTAGAAGTTCTGCAGCGTGCGGGGTGTGGGGTTGGGTGGAAATCGGTTAGTTATCTCATCTTCTCTTCCCCACAGTTTCCTAGAAGAATGCTGACTGGGATGTGGGTTGCTTATTTGTACTGCCCAGGAAGGAACACAGAAGCTCCTGCTGACGCCAAATAAGGCACGGTAGCCACTTGCTGTAAGCCACCATATGGAGCCGGTTCTACCTGGGGCATGCTTGGGCAAAGTCCAAATCATCCTGAGACCTTATGTCCAATTTATCCTTGGATATGACTTACCAAGTGTTGGCCCGAGGTAGCACCACTGATGCTGGGAGTCTGCTAGTAGAAGCAGGCCAGAGAGCCTAGAATGTACCCAAGAAGCAGGAACTATCAGATACTGGGCTCTCTTACTTGTACCCCGGGTCCTGGGGCCATTAAGTTCATATTTGTTGTAAGAGCATTTATTTGGAAAATTAATGAACAAAAAGTTCATTTGCTTTAAGAAGCGCTAAGAAGAAGCTCAACAATTTATGGGAAGTTTTATTTGACTACCGGGTCAGCGGTTTAATTTCACATATGCTCCCATAAATGTAACCAGCAGTGTTTTATAGGAGCCTCGTCTTGTAAACCAAATGTGCTGGCAGAGGGAAGTCAGTTTGTGGCCCCCAAGACATTAAGGAAATTGGCAGGGACCGAAAACACCTGTAATGCACTCCTCCCCAGCCTACCAGCTAGCCACCAGAAGAGGCATAGCCTTGTGCAAACCCTGTCTTCTCAAGTGGTTAGCTATTCTGCCAACCAATCACTTTCAATATTAAGAAGGAGACACTGGGACCAACAATGACTCTTATTCCAGTGATAACTTGTTACATATGATGTAGTTATCTATCTCTTGCAGTTTTCACTTGGCCAAGACCCACATGGAAAACTGTGCTTGTGGGAATGCCATGCCCTAGATATTTACCCCAGCCTGCTAGAGCTCAGAAATACACTGAAAACAGCGTCCATCTGAACTTGAGGGCTGAAATGATGCAAGTTTGTATTGATTAAGTGATTTAGGATCTCTGCAACCTAGTATCCCTTAATGTGATTACAAAGGGTCATAATAGGTCTCAGCAGATACTGCTGCCAGTTTTTATGGGAACCCGGCAAAAATAGAAATGATGCTGGTTTACTGAGCTTAACCTCCTTTGGTATGACTACCGTCTTGGAGGACACAAATCCTTATCCCTATTTTACAGACTAGAAGCTGAACCACAGGGAAGTTAAAAGATGAGGGAGGGATACACATAAACTTTTAATCGGTTTCCAAGGCCAAGATTCTCTCAGTACTCACAGCTGCTGATCTTAATACATGTATAGTATTATTACACATCTTCTCAGTTTGAAGACACAATAATTTGTCTACTCTTCGAGACTAGGACCAAGGACTGTCTCACTCCTCACCTGAGATCAAGATCTGTAGACCACAATAGGAAGTAACTTCTTTTTCCTTCTCCCCCTAAGAAAAATTTGATACACATTATTCATTCATTCAGTTATCCACTAAGATCCCTCTCCATGGCATATACTGCTACAAAATGAAATGAAAATAATGAGTGAAAGAGAGTGCCTGCCATCACAGAGTTCACAATATTAGGAATTCAGGCCAGTAGCAAAATTGTGATTTCTCTTCCATGGTAACAACTGTGGAAGCAAGTGTGACGTAACTGGACATAGATCGAGGAAAAAGCTCCCATGGGCACCCTTTTTCAGGTGTTAGTGCAGAGTGGTGCAGAGCACAGTATGGTTACAGTGACCTGGCAAGTCTTCTGGGCAGAAGAAGAAAAAGAATGGATGCTGACTTAATAAAGAGGACTTGCAAGCACTCGGAGAGCTCAAAGCTCTGGGTACTTCTGCATCACTAGAGGAGAACAGGAGGAAGCAATCCTACAGACCAATGTTAGGAATTCATCCTAGAGGCAGCTCTTAGTCATGCAGGCAGAGTCTCAGGAAGCTAGAATCCTGCATAGGGCCACATCCGGAACTCACTGCACAGGACCACATCAGGAGCTTACTGCACAGGACCACATCAGGAGCTCACTACATAGGAACACATCAGGAGCTCACTGCACAGGACCACATCAGGAGCTCACTGCACAGGACCACATCAGGAGCTCACTGCATAGGGCCACATCAGGAGCTCACTGCACAGGACCACATCAGGAGCTCACTGCACAGGACCACATCAGGAGCTCACTGCACAGGACCACATCAGGAGCTCACTGCACAGGACCACATCAGGAGCTCACTGCACAGGACCACATCAGGAGCTCACCGCATAGGGCCACATCAGGAGCTCACTACACAGAACCACATCAGGAGCTCACTGCACAGGACCACATCAGGAGCTCACTGCATAGGACCACATCAGGAGCTCACTGCACAGGACCACATCAGGAGCTCACTGCACAGGACCACATCAGGAGCTCACTGCATAGGGACACATCAGGAGCTCACTGCACAGGAACACATCAGGAGCTCACTACACAGAACCACATCAGGAGCTCACTGCACAGGACCACATCAGGAGCTCACTGCATAGGGACACATCAGGAGCTCACTACATAGGAATACATCAGGAGCTCACTGCACAGGACCACATCAGGAGCTCACTGCATAGGGACACATCAGGAGCTCACTGCACAGGACCACATCAGGAGCTCACTGCACAGGAACCACATCAGGAGCTCACTGCATAGGACCACATCAGGAGCTCACTGCACAGGACCACATCAGGAGCTCACTGCACAGGACCACATCAGGAGCTCACTACATAGGACCACATCAGGAGCTCACTGCACAGGACCACATCAGGAGCTCACTACATAGGACCACATCAGGAGCTCACTGCACAGGACCACATCAGGAGCTCACTGCACAGGACCACATCAGGAGCTCACTACATAGGACCACATCAGGAGCTCACTGCACAGGACCACATCAGGAGCTCACTGCACAGGACCACATCAGGAGCTCACTGCACAGGACCACATCAGGACCTGGACACTGCCCTTGTGTTGCTTGCACCAGCAGATCCCTCATTCAGTGCTAAGGGGAGGCTAGGGTGTTTTCCCACTCTGTGGTGATGATGTTCTCTATCTGTCCATGGTCATTCACAAGAAAACAGCAGGATCCAAAAAGGATGGTACAGTCATTCACAAAGGCATTCACTGGGTTGATCCTATATTTAGCATAGACAATAGAGTGATAACAGCTTAAAGCCGGAGCTTGTAATCTACCTAGTGTGTATGGACAGAATGTGACTCAGCAGCAACTTTTACAAATAACCGACTAAGGCTATGACTGTTTGATATGGGCGTCTACGGCTGCTTTCACATAAGAGGGCAACAGGGACAGTCTGTGCCACAGAGCTGAAAGTATTTGTCACCCAACCATTTACAGAAGCTGTCTGATTAGTCAGTTCAAATACTGCCTCTGCCACTAGGGTTGAATCTCTCTCAGTCTATCTTCTCATCTATAAATCAAAGATGAAAATAACGATTATTTACCTAGCAGATTGACTTTGAGAATTAAATACTTTTAGAGACAGCCCACCAAGCACAAATTAAACATTTATTGAATATTAGTTGTTCCTATTCATTCGTTCACCAATATTACAGGAGTGGTTGGAGGGCTGGGGAAAGGACTATGGTGGGTCCTTTGTCCAATAGTCATGACCGCTGTTCTGTTTAAGATGCCTATTACATAAGCACATAAGAAGTATGGGTTGTAGAGGGAAAAAACTTGGACTTGGTATACACTCTTGGGAGTCACATATGTATTTAAATTAAAACCTAAGTAAATTAATTAAAGAGAAACTCAAATGAGATCACTGGGGAAAGTGTGTGTGGACAGGAGAGGCAGACCAGGAGTCAAATCTTAGAGTGTCCTAAGTCTGAAGTTTGGAAGAGTAGGGTCATCCGGGAAAGTGGTTAAAAGTAAGAGACCAAGAAAGTGAGAGAAAATTGAGAGAGCACATTAGTAGAGAAGGCAAGGTTTGCTTTATTTTTTCAAAAAACTGTTTTAAGAAGAAAGGTAAAGTGTGCTCATACACAACTAATGGTTCATACAGACTGATGGAGCATACAAACTAGAAAATGGTCATTTGAGGTGACAACACACCAGTCACTGGTGGTTTGGCAAGAGTGGTTTTGCCGGCTGGTATGCTCTCCAAAGCCGGACATCATATGTACGGGCAACTACTCAGAGGGTGTTTCTGCAGAGAAACGGGGCAGAGTGAAGATGTGGGCCAGAGAAAGGAAATATAACACGGGAAGTGGTGCCAACTGAGGATGCTGGGGTAGCTGATGCCTCAGAGAAGATGAAAGTGAAAACTGTTGCCACAGTCAGTGAGAGGGGAGAGAATCCAGTGCGAAGTGGAAAAGTTTACCCATTTTATAAAGAGAGAAGGCAGAATGCAAAAGTACAAGAAGAAATGCCAACAGATTCTATGGAAAAAGAAAGAGGCTTTTTCTGATTATTTTTTATGGTAAAACACAAAGAGAAGTAAAGAGGAGTACTACATAAATATGAGTAGAGCAGAGGGGAGTACAAAGCTTGAAATCTAACTGAAGGGTTTTTAAGTTTGAGAAAAGGAGACAGAGTTGATAAGAGAAGCACAATAGCATTGCTTGGTAATGATGTGGCCCCCGTTTCATTCTGTAAAGTTAGAGAAGTCAAAACGGATGTGTTATTTTCATCCATATCCAACTATTCTGAGGCAGGGGGAGAATGGGACCAAAGGTAGATCCATTGAGAGTTGGAATCTGGCCAGGAAAGTGAGTAAAAGGAACTTGGGGAATTTGTTTGATAATAAGAGGCTTAACAGGAAAAAGATGATACTGGCTGGTGCTGTAGTAGAAAGGTCAATGCACTGCAGGGCTCATGGTACCCAAGTCATCACAGGAGGGTGCGAACTGGAGACATCAGAATCAATATTGAAGAAGACAGAAAGAGCGACACCCAGTAATACACTTAGCAAATTAGTACCTGAAATTCTTGAGGTGTGGGCAGAGGCATTGGTTGCTATTGTAATACTTAACATTAATAATAAAAGCCAAAGGTGGTCTCCCAGTCTAATTCTCGTGTGCTTTAAGAGAGCTTGAAGAAGTGAGTGGAAATAAGGATACAGGAGCAGCCCTAGAGAGGAAGATGATCGCCTGCCCTAATTAACTTCAGACGGCAGAAAGAAGCTAGCATCCACTCAGTAGAGTCTAAATGTAAACAATACAAAAGAGTATGTTACCAGAGCAACAGACACCAGCTGCTCTAAAAACCATAAACTCCCAAAGCCCAGTAGCTTAATGTAATAGAAGTTTGTTTCTTGCTCAGCAAATTCAACGGAAGTTTAAGTCTTTGAAGAGGAGGGGCTCTTTTTACGAAAGTTATACAAGACTCAGGTGGATGCACACCCTGTCATCTCTAACTCATGGCTTCAAGACAGGAAGGAGAAAGGAGAAGAGCCTGGCATTATGAGCCAGGCCTAGTTATGCCAACATTCTTTCTTCCTATTGAGTAATTTGACTGGAAATGGAATCTGTATTCTGTGCCCAGAAATAAAGAGAAGTTAATCTGTTGCCTTGCATAGCGAGTCTACAGAACAGTGTAACTTCATACTTTGATGGAACTTTCAGAAAAAAATGTGATGTATTTTAAGGCATCGTGAATTTGGAGGAACTGGATTTAAAAATGTGCACAGTGATCTTGAGCAAGTCATGAAAACTTACCAAGTCTTATTTATAATACTACAGTAAGTTGGTTTCTGGGTATTAAAAAATATCCTATAAACTCCAAAACAGTGTATAAATGCCTTATTATTAATACAACTGATATGTTACCCAATCTGACTTCTCCAACTTAAAAATACATGCCTCCACAAACAAGTATAATCCTATAAACAACTGCTACAAATATCAACATCCCTGTCCATTCATGTACTCCCTTCTTCTGCTCAGTTTCTGGCCCCTAAGACCTCCTATTTCCCATTCTGATATTACACTTCATTCTCATTTTCTTCCTGCCTCAGAATATGAGAGCCAAGCTTCGGCTTACCGGGCTCCCTCTGCTGTAACAAAGCAATATTTTCACAGACAGCAGTGACACATCTTGAGGTCAAGGTCCTATTGTTCACCCACATCCAGCCTCCAGGTAGCCCCACAGTGAGGTCTGTGTCCACCCAGGTGTAAGGCGAAATCATCCGACCCATTCAGGAAAATTAATCATAAAACTCAAGCAGAAGATGCCGTACTTAGAGAACCAGTGCTGCCAGTCTTCTCTTAAAAACTGTAGATGAATATTTACTGATCGTTGATGGCACAGAACTGCTGATTAATGAGCAGGTCAACTGCAAAAACACATTTGGAAGCTTGTTACACGCATGCCTGTGCTCATTATTAAATAAACCCATGGTGAGATTGTACATGACACTGCACTGATTCTCAAACAAGTAAGCACACCCTTTTTTCAAAATCCATTCAAGCATCCTACTCTCCAGGGTTAAAACACAAGCAAAGAAGCCCAGGGTCTGTGCTTCTGATTCTAGGCAGGGGCTTCCTTGTAATCTGGATAGCACCTTTAAATGCATCTTATGCAACTGATGCCCCAACATCTGCCCTGAACTGAAAACTGCCAGGTAGAGTCAGAGAAAAACACACACAATAAACAACAGCCAGTGTATGCATAACATAAAAGGAATTTGCCCCCAGGAAAATGTTCACGATAGCTGAATTTATGATCTCCAGGCTATCTCAGCACACATTAGAGAAACACATCCTTTGACACTGTACTAACCCTTTCATCTTATTTGGCCCCTATACATGATTTGTTATGATTTATCCCCATCCATCATCAAGGACCAAACTCAAAACCTATATTCTTAAAAGGATATATGTTATAAGATTATATTTATAGGAATACCCAAAGCAGCCAAATCGATAGGCACAGAAAATAGGATGGTGGTTGTAGGCACAGAAGATAGGATGGTGGTTGTCAAGAAATGAAGGAGAGACTGACTATAAAGCTACTTAATGAGTGAAAAGTTTCAGCTTGTGATATCAAAAAGTTCTGTCACTCTTACCCTCTGCCATGAATATACCTGGTACTACTGAACTATACAGGTGCGGATGTTTAAAATGGTAAGTTGTTATTTTTCAGCCTTGGTTAAAAATAAATTGTTTCATATCCAGAATCTCACCAATAATATATGTAAGCAAATATACATGTGGATATAAAGAAAAGCAAACAAGGGAAGATAAATGTAAGGGGATGAGAAAGGACTGAATGCAGGTAGTAGACAGGACATGTGAATGAGGAAATAAAGCCAATCGTTTTTCTAATTCTAAGTCTGGCATGCATTTTTTTAGTTTGGGTGGTAGATAGCTGTGTAAAATATATTTGATACTGGAAGTGTCAAATTTCATATGAAGCTTCACAGCTTCCAATATGAATGACAATTCTAACATGTATGTGTTTAAGTTATATAGACACGGAGTCTGGTAGACTTGGGTGTGTGGTTTTTTTGTAATTTTGCAAAGTTTTTATAAAATCTAAAGAGTAAAAGTTCTAAAAAATAAACTTTTTATCTGGGCATGGTGATGCCTCCTGTAACCCTAGGATTGTCCAAAGGCAGAGGCTATTACAGTCTATACCGTAAGTTCCAGATCACTCAAACCCACATAAGACCCCACTCTCAAAAAAAACATGAATTAAAATAGATTGTTTTTAAACTACATTCTTGGATTCTGTAGAAGAAAGAACCAGTTTTCCTTAAGATCGTGGCCCCTGTGAATCCACTGTGCTGCTGCAGTGAATGGCCCCACATGCATGAGTATATAGGCAGCTCAAATTCAACCTGTGGGTTATGAAAAAAGAAGAAGAAGAAAAAGAAAAAGGATAAGAAGTTGGGAGAAGGTGGGTGCAGATCTTGGAAAAGTTAGGGGTAAGAGTGGGAGGTGAATAAGACAGAAATTTCCTGTATGCACAAAATTCTCAAAGATTAATGAAAATATATTTTTGAAAGAAATTTTTAAAAGCTACATTACTTATAAGTTTTGTTCATTTATTTACGTGTGTGTGTGTGTGTGTGTGTGTGTGTGTGTGTGTGTGTGTGGTGTTCATGTACCATAGCTCTTTTATAGCTCTCTCATGGAAGTCAGAGAACAGTGTGCAGGAACTGTGGTGTGGGTTCCAGGGATCACACTCAAGTCTTCAGGCTTTGCAATGAGCACCTGTGCCCGATGAGCACTAAAACTACTAAGAAGTCTGGTTTGCCCACCTTGCCTGAAAGGGTGCCACCCTCTCTCCCCAAACGATTGTCTACAATGGTTGCGTACTCGTGTCACTACTTGCAAGGACTACTGTCTTAAACTATGTGTGTCATTTAAATATGGAAAAAGTAAGTAAATGGCACAGCTACAAAGAAATTACCTTAAAATTAGAACCCACATCTTAACACATAACCTCAGTGCCTGCCATACAGTGATATTTGCTTGTTTTTGCTTTACTTTTATTGTACCATGATAAGAATAGCCAATGTGTGTTCTACTCTCTAGGATGCTGGATAATTTTATCTTGCATTATGAAAGCATTAATCTCCTAATTGGTACCACCCCATTTCTCCTCTTTCTTAGAGCCTGGCAACCACAGTTCTGTCTCGGCTTACATGGTTTTCACTATTGGAGCCATCTCATGTAAGCAAATATTTTGCAGTGTTTGTCCTTCTATGGCTCTCTCCTTTCAGTTACTATAACATTCTCACATGTCAACCATGTAGTCAATATTGCAAGATGTGGGAATGAATAATACTCATTGCATGTGTATTTACATGTATTTCCTTGTCAGCACACTGTAATGGACATGAGAGTGCTAATCTTGAGGTCCTTCATCCAGGTCTTCTGGAAAAATACTTAGAAATGGGGTTGCTGAATCAAACAGTAGCCCTATTTTTTATGGAGAAAAGACAGCACCTTTAACAAATGGTGCTGGGGAAAAAAATGGATTTTCACATGCAAAAAACTAAATAAATTAAACTCATACCTACCACTCTGCAGTAAAATTAGATTCAAATTGGTTAAAGATCTCAATTTGAAACCTTAAACACTAAAACTGCTATAAGAAAACATAAGCAGGTGAAGGAGCTGATGTCCAGAACAGGACTCCATTTGAATCAAGGCCAACAACTGATGATGTGGATGTTGTAAAACTAAAATGCTTCTGTGCAGTTAAGGACACGATCAAGTGAGTGAAGAAGAAATCTGCAGGATAGGGAAGAGGCGTTACGAGCTGCACAGCTGATAGGGGGTTACCATCCACACTACAGAAGGAACCCAAAAGACAAAGAGCGGAGGAAACCAATGGCAGAGTTGAAAAGTGGGCTAGGCATGAGACCTCAACCCTACTAAAGAACTCCAGGCAACTAAGGAGTCCTGAGCATGCGAGAAATAGTTTTCTTCAATGAAAACTCCACTACTTGGTTATCCACTACCAAATGGTCAGCTGGAAACTATGCGTATGAATAACATTATACGAACTGAGAAGGTTATAGTTAGATGTATATCTTAGATATATGCAAGTAGCAGCAATTAATGAAAAAGATGAGTTTGAAAAAGAGCAAGGAGGGCCATCTGGGAGGGTTTGATGGGAAGAAAGAGAACAGAGAAATGATGTGATTATATTATAATCTCAAAAAGAAAAGAAAAGAAACCGCTAAAAAAAACTTATGGTAGCTTAAGAAATTGCCACAAAATTAAAGGACTGTGGATCTGAACAGAAAGTTCTCAACAGAAGAAATAAAAATGGTTACGACATACCTCAAAATATGTTCAAAATTCCACCAAGGAATTCCTATAGCTGATAAAAACTTTCTGCTAAGTAGCAGGATCCAAAATTAATATACAAAACTCAGTAGCCCTTCTATCTACAAGTGACAAATGGACTGAGAGGGAAATTGGGGACATAACACCTTTCACAATAGCCTCAAATAATATAAAATATGTTGAGGTGACTCTAAACATGCAAATGAAAGATTTGTATGATAACTTTAAGACACTGAAGAAAGCAATTGATTGCCAACATTTTGCTAATGTGGAGTCTCATGAACCTTTAGCTCAACAAATGATTGTGGGGTGCCCGTGAATAAAACACTATGGTTATTCTGTAGAATGCAATAACACAATTTCTCCTCATGGGAATTTATAATTTAGCATTCTATGACTGTTTCTCGTGTGTGTGTGTGTGTGTGTGTGTGTGTGTGTGTGTGTGTGTGTGTGTGTGTGTGTGTAGGATCATGTCAGCCAGTGATGGGAAAGGTATCACTATCCTCATTTCTTTACCGTCAATGAAAGAGTAAAGGAGTCATCCTAGATCACGTGGCTGGAACGTAGCAGTACCCGGATGTGAGATGCATCCACGGGGCTTGGCACCACATTCTCTTCCAGCTCACTAGGTTCCTCTCGCTGTCTCTACCTGATGTCCAGACATCACATTTCCAAGTGGTGGCTGATGCATGAATGAGGATTTTTTTTTCAGCGACTTGTGCAGCCCTGTCGTTTCCAGCTCACTGTCACAGCATCTGCCCATGGCAGATATCATCCTAATTACAGCATTCTTCCTGCCTTCAGTCTGTTCATTTCAGTGGCCAACCAGCCAGCACCAGCCAGTCAGACTGGCAACCTAAAGAAAGCCAAGTGGCGGTCGTGGGCACGGTAAACGGGCATCCTGGTGTCCATCTCGGAACAGAAAGGACCATATTACATCATGCTTGAGCACCCCTAGCTCAGCATGGGGATTCTACTGGGACATGGACCTGCCTCAATTCCACTCCATACAGGACAGAGGGAAGGAAAGGGGTCCTCGGGACTTTGAGGTTATCACTTATACCCTAGATGTAAGCATTTTGTTTTTTGCCATTGCTTGACTTACAATGTATGGATTCCTTTTTTTTTTTTTTTTCATTTTTGCTTTCTGACTTCTTAGTCGGACCAAAGAACAAGCTACTAATACTAAGGGGGAAAATGATCGAGTGGTAAAAGGGACCAACTAAAGTGTAACATTTATTTTTGCCAAATCCTTCCCCTTGTCAATTTGTTGCCAAAAACACTCAGTTATTTTGGGAATTATGAAGCAGAGTGTTGAATTAATCAGATGATGCTACAAATAATATCATCAGCTCAACTCAGAGGAAAGAAAATAATAGATGATTAAACACCTCAGTGTTGTCTTCTTGGGACAGTGTTTTCTAGTGAATTACATGGTGAAGATGCGTGGGAAACTCTTTTCCCTTCCAAGGGATGTTCTTTAATGAGGCTTAAAATAGTCAGAATGGTCCCCAAACAACTGCACAAATGCTTTGTTTTCAAAGAAACACTTTGTTTAAATAATAAATGAACAAGAGCAATACCCAGTGATCTGATTTTACATTCTAAGTGTGTTTCTTGCTCTGATCATCTTGAATCAACATGGAAAATCACGTGTTTTCGCTCATCACATCTTCATTTTAATCCTTACTGCCATCTCTTATACCAATACACACTGGTATAAATTTCAAATGTTTCGGGAAAATGTCACAGACACTGTGTCAGTTACCTACAACTGCCACTTTTCTGAGATCTCTGTCTAAGGCTCGCATTTTTCCAAGTCTTTAACCACTCCTGGAGTCTCCCACTTTAATACGAGCCCAGGCCTTGTACCAGAATAATACCCGTCTTCTGTGATTGACTTTCTTATTAGTGTGGGTATACAGAATGCTGGATTTCACTGCAGCATTTCATATGTACTCTCTGTCTGTCCCTTTTCCTCATTCTATTCCTCTTCCTTCCACCACCTCTCCACCCAATAGACCTACTTTACTTCCATGTCACATGTATTATATTACCCTCTCCTCCCCATTGCCTTAAGATCTCTTCCTATCCTGTAATGGTCCCCTTTGTAGTTTCATGACCTACACACAGACACACACACACAAATTAAAATATAGCTTTTCTTTTGGCTCCAGTTTGTAGGCATCTTTGAAACAGGGGTACATTTCTTGGAGTAAACAGATTACATCTTGCTTTTTAATCTAGCCAACTACCCTACACCATTTGAATGGTGAGTGGAGGCCATCTGCCTTCAAGGTCACCTGCAGTGAGAGGGCTCACTGAGTCCTCTGGTTCGGGTGGCTGTGGTTGGCTGGAACACTGTTAGATATGTTTTCCCCCTTCCCTGCTAGCCTCTGAGGTTTGTTGTTGCACATGATGAATTCCTTCTCAGAAATCTTTGTTCACTGATTTCTCTCATGAGATTTACTTCTTCCTGTACTCTTGTGAACGAGACTGGCTGTCTTCTTCCTCCATGCATTTTCTGCAGTGGTGTGTGGTCGCAAATTCCGCTGCTGTGTGGTTATCCTGTGTTCTTTTTCCTTTACAACCCTTTTAAAATATAACTTTGCAGGGTATTTTGATGGGTATAACAATCTTTGTTGGCAGTTCACTTACTTTCAGGAATAAAACCTGTCCTGCTTTGTTGGCTTTTAGGTAGCTGGTGAGGAATCGGATTTTACCTTGGTTCCCTTTCCTTCTTCACTCTTTCTCTCCTCTACTTCTGGCATTGCTTTTTCTTGTGACTTCTTACAGAGTCCTTTTCTAGACACCAGCCTTGGTCTCTCTCGAACATTCTCCTCAGTGTTTCTAACATTTATTCTGGAGAATTTAAATCTTGTATTAAGGTGATCAGTGATTTCTCATAGCTTTTAAATCAGACCCAACGTTGTCATTAAGGAACGGGGAAGGAATGTGGCTTCTCCGACTTTCCTATCCATCTCACAGTTTGTGATTTTAACACTAAACTATTTACAATGTATTGCTTTTCTTTCCTTGTGGTATTTCCTGAATCTTTATCTCTATTCATATTCATTTGTCTGCCTGATTCTTATGTAATTATAATGTTAAGATAAATCAAATGAAAGATTTCACTATCTTTGAGGTTTAAAGGACATCCATCCTAGATGGTCTTGGTGAAAAGAGGTTATAGTGATGCAGAGAACCATTCTGGAAGAAGAAAGAATTTAAGGAGCTAGGCAAAATATTTTCGAAGGGTAAGACAATTGCCAAGATAGAGAAAATTTGAAGGGAAAATATCCAAGAGAGGAAAAAAGTGCAAAAAGCTCAATTTTCACCCTAAGGCTTTTTTCTGATATGAATACAAATTAGTACAATCACTTTAGAAAACTGTTTGGCAGTAACTACTAAAGCCAAGCTACCCATGCCTTACAACAAAGAAATTCTGCCCTTATATAATACTCAGAAATGTACATCAAAAACCATGTATAAAAATATTCACAATAGCAATATTCCTAATAGCCCAATTGGGAACAACTAGTATTTTCATTAAATAATAGAATTATGAATAATTTGTATTATAGTTGTACATTAGAATGCCACACAACAATAAAAAATGACTCCTACTAACAATAGCAATAGTGAACTTCTAGACATAATTATATGAAAAATGTCACCCTTAAGCGTGTATACACTGTAACACCTCATTTGTACCAATTACAAAAGCAGGCAAAACAAAATACATGTTCAAAGTCCTGATAATGGTTTTCTTTGTAGAGAAAAGGGAACACAATAATTGCATCCTGATAACATCCATCAAAATTGTGTTTTCCTTAAAGGCATCAATTTATGATCATTTTTCCAGCTGCCTATGACTTGTACAAGCTTTGGCATGTATGTTACACACCAATAAGAACTTCTTTTTAAAAGGAATGAGTACATTTTTATCTAAATAGAAAATAGTACTGTGTAGAATTGATAAACGGATCTAAGTATAAAGCTATATTTTAAAGAAACAACTCATTTTAAACTGGTTATCTCAGCATAAATACATAAAAATCTGTTCTTACTAAATTACCTAGAAATAAAGCCACAAATGATTATGATATATATGCATTCCTACTGCAAACAAAAATTCATGTAGTAGTTGTACTTGTGCACAGTCAGTAAGGCTTCTGTGTTTCCACAACAGGAAGCAGAAATCAATTTTGTTGGGTCTTTCCAACTGACATCACCTGGGAGCTACCTGTCAATTTTATTTGTTTTAGGGCTCGGCCAAAGCTTTTGAACTGGGGCTTTTGGATTCCCTTATACTTTACAACAAGCAAGTATGTTCCTTATATAATTTGTCACCGCCTGCCAGGATCTGCAAGACTGTGTGTGTCTGTGTGTGTGTGTGTGTCTGTGTCTGTCTGTCTGTCTGTCTGTCTGCCTGTCATTTTCCAGTGCATTTAGGACTACACAGATAGGTACTGCTTTTTAAAAGCATAGAAAATAGTCTGACAGTTTCCAGGTGTTTCTCCAGTTTTCAAACTCAGGGGAAAGTTTATGTTTAAAGATGTTTGTAAAAATGAACATTAGGAAGCCAAGGAGGCATCTCAGTGGACAAAGTATATACTGCTCAAATTTTGAAGATCTGAGCACTAGGGCACCTGTCTATAAACCCAGAATTGGGGAGGTAGAGACAGCAGGATACCTAGAACTCACTAGCAATCTAATCTAGCCAAATCCTTGATCTCCATGTTCAATGAGAGATTCCCCCCTCAAAAAAGATGGGGGCTGGAAAGAGATGGCTCAGTGGTCAAGAGCACTTGGTGCTTTTTCAGAGGACCTAAGTACAGTTCCCAGCACCTGTGCTGGGTAGCTCACAACCACCTATAACTTCATATCCAAGGTTATCCAATGCCTCTGGGCTTTGAAGTCACCTGAACTCACAGGCACACACACACACACACACACACACACACACACACACACACACACTTAAAACTTTAAAAAGCAATGAAGACACAGACGTCAACTTCTGACCTACACATGCATATGAGCACACTCCACACAAGGACATACATACACCACCACCATCACCGTACACACGATGAGAATTAAATCATCAGCTCCGAGCTGTGGGTTTAAGTGGTGAAAGGATGGTAACAAAGGTTTTCATACTAATCTCCTTCAGCTTGTAGCCCAGAGATAGCAAGAGAAGCCAGCTGAGATGTTGCATTTGACTCACACCTTCTAGCTTCTTGCCACTATCCATCGTATATGGTGCAGCAGCCAGAATTCCTAGCCTACATACAAACTCATACTCTCCAGGTCCCTCACTTCCCCCAACAACGTCAGTTTCTACTTCATCAAACTACTCAGACACATAATTTTTATAAAATGGTAGTTTTCCCCTCTGGCTTCCTTTGGTCCTAAAACAAAGACTTTAACTTCCTTAAGAAAAAAAGGAATTCTGCTTATGGAGCATGGCACCAGCAACTGTCCAATAATAACCTTCTTGTTGACAGACATACAACTGTATCAGACTGGTGTAATCAACTTCCACAGTTGTGTTATCCAAACCTCTGCAGTAAGTTTATATGTGTGTGTGTGTGTGTGCGTGTGTGTGTGTATCTGTGTGTCTGTGATGTGTTATATGTACGTTTATATGTGTGTCTTTCTGAACTCCTGACCCACATTATACTATTTATAACAGTGACTAAATGTTTGTTGGTTTATATCACACTGATTCGTTATGTAATAATATATAGCATAACATTTTCTTTTACTTTCCACCTTCCAAAGAATTCCCTAAATCACTGTAGAATGCTGATTATATATTCCTTGCATGCCTCTTGGACTTTAGACAAGATTAAAAGAAGAGCAGACACTGCTCCTGAATCTAAGCACACAGTTACTATATCATGGGGGCCTCTATAATTAAGATGCCTTTCTCCCTGTAGTGAAATGTATATTAAAACACATAAGACAAAAAACTTCATAACCTGTTCTCAGTGGAAGAAATGACTTTGGCAACCCTAGGCTTTCCTTGCTACTGTCTGTGTTCAGTCATAGAAATAATGATACCACATTAGCAGAAATAGCATCAGCCCTCAAGGTGCCGCCCCTACCTTTCATAGAGCTTCTATTCTCTGAAATCTCCTCCATTCCCGTTTTTAACTTCCATTGGGGTTCTTCACAGACGAAAACAAAAAGAACTCTTCTCTGTCTCCATCTAATATCCTCCTAGGACATCCTCCACCCTGCTTCTTCCGTGCACTTTTAGGAAGATCTAGTGTTGAGCCTGCCAGTAACTGTGAAGTCTGCTGTCCATGGTGCTGATTTCTATATCACCATATCCCTAATCTAATGGAACAAAGCTCTATCTCATGTCATTAACAGCTCCAAACACCAGTCTGAGACTTGGATGCTGGATTTTGGCACGAAGGACTTTGAATATTCTCATGGTAGTGGAAACGAGTTTCAACTGAAAATACAATTGCTGGTGATAGGTACAAACATGTACCAAAGTTTGATATTCTCTCCACCTACCTTGTGAAACCCTTCATTATTTTATTGCATGCTTATTCAAGAGGCATCAAGAAAATGTTGCTCTTAGTGTATTAGCAATTTTTCATCATGTTTCATCTTCAGTTTCCTATAAATTAATATATAATCATCAAGCGGGAGAGCAAGTAGCAAACAGTTTATTGTATTACAACTCAGTCCCCAATTCTAACTATTAAGTTTGTCTATTAATTTTCTTTTTTTTTGATGATTTACATTATTTTTTTATTTTAATTTTAAATAGCTTGTTTTACATGTCAATCCCAGTTCCCTCTCCCTCCCCTCCTCCCACACTCCCCTTCCACCCTCCCTCCCACCCTATTGCCAAATCCTTCCACATAGGGGATGTCTAGAGTCTATCATTTTACTCTTGGTAGGGTCAAGGCACTCCCCTAAGAGTCCAGGCTGAGAGAGCATCTCTCTTTGTGCTATAGGCACATGAAGACAGATTGTATACTAGGGATAGACACTGATCCACAGCTCAGAGCCCCATAGGTTGTCCAGGCCTTCTCACTGACACTCACATTTGGGGGGTCCAGATCAGTCCCATTCTGGCCTCCCCACTGTCGGTCTGGGTAATTTTCTTCTCTCATACAACAGGCTAATTGTCAAATGTTTTTTGAGACTTTCTTCTGAACAAATTCTGAATGAACATGCCCTGGTGGGTAAAATGCTAAGAGGAGAAGGATGCAAACACAGCCTCAGGATCCACCTACACCACATTTCATTAGTAACTAGTTTAATTCAAAGAAATTTATGATTTCATATTCCATTTTTACAACTGAAGAATTCATGGCCTCAATTTAATTAAGAGATCTTAATTCAGCATGTTGGTTGACTTGAATTTACTGATTATAATCTTGCAAGTGATGTAACGGTTAGAGAGGAACTTTGAAATTGAGCCCACCACAGTCCCATCCATCACTGGCTGTGAGACCCTCCAAGAGTTGACTCTCCACTGGGTCTGTGCCTCATCATTCTTAGCTCTGAGATTATTAATGATGAATATACCCTTGGGTGTCAGCAAAGACTAGTTTACAACAATAATCAACATAAGTATGTGTGTATGCTTTACATGTATATCTATGGAGTTACAGTAAATATTAACAATTTTATATGAATTTGCTAATGTTATAAAACAATAGCTGAATTGCTATTATCAGCTATCCACCCCTACAAAAGAATTCTCACCTAGTGACTATAATAAGAACTGCTGTGGTCTAGTGTAGTGATAATTATTTATGATTTATTATAGGCTTGCCTGAGGATTCAGAAAGCAAAGTCAGCCACAAAGCATAGAAGCCAGGCACACATCTTTAATCCCAGCAGCCAGAAGTTAGAGGTGGTGGTACACACCTTTAATCCTAGGACTCAGGATTACGAGATAAAAGGATTTCTGTGAGTCCAAGACCTCCCAGATCTACACAAGAGTGAATCAGTCTAAAAGAGACTTATAGCTCACACCTTTAATCCCAACATTAGGAAAGTATCTGAGACAAAAGCAAGGTCAGTATGGAGCATTGGTTCTCCAGCCACACTGAGGAGAGGCAGCAGTTTGAGACTTGGTGAAGGGCTTGTGTGTGGATGAGTCCTTTCAGCCTGATCTAGAGGAGAGCTAGTGGCCAGCTGTTTTGCTTTCCTGATCTTCAGGTTGAACCCCAATATCAGTCTCTGGGTCATTTATTTATTTGTGTTACAGTCTAGATATTTGGTTTATTTATATATGTGGTTTATTTACCCCTTTAATTTTGTTTATGTATATATTTAACTCTTCTGTGCCATCTGAACTGATAGACACTTATGCATATAAAAGATTGTATAAATGTTTGTTATATTTGTCATAAGACATTAAATTCTATCACATGCTACAACTGGAAGATACTTTGTTTGGTAGAAGTTTACAAGCAAATGTGTTTACAGGCATAAAAGCATCTTTCCTGTGTACATACAGCCATGCATCTTTACTAGCAGATGGCAAAGATATATGATATTGATACATTATATATTCTAGGCAATATATAAATCTCTGAGTGTCAAGCTAAATAATTTATTATTATTGTACCAAAATAACTGTCAAAATTGTATTTATTTTGACTAAGACACACATCAACAAACATAGAAAATATACTGCTGATTTTTATGTTTTCCTCATTTAGTAGCAAAAGTGAATTGACAAAATGAAAAATAGATTTCAGTGAACACTTAGATACCCAAAACACATACTTTGATATTCATAACTGATTCATTCCTAAGCACCAAAAATGAGAAGCAAGCCAACTTGCCAATCAGTGAGTAAGGAAGTCAACAAACTATGGTATTTATTACTACACTGGTTATTTTCTTTTTCCTCTTCTTTTTTAATTTTTACAAGACTGGGTTTCCCCATAGCTTTGGAGGCTGGCCTTGAACTCACAGAGATCTGCCTGCCTCTGCCTTCCGGGAGCTGGGATTAAAGGCATATGCCACCACCACCCAGCAACACTGTGTATTTACGTACCATGACATAATACTCAGAAATAAAAAATAGTGGCATGAATATTATGAGGATAATCAACAGCTCTCTGACTGGATTTGAACCTTGTTCCATTGGGCAGACCCATGTGTGGTACTGGCAACCCAGTCAAGAGCCTTTAGCAAAAGAGGGAAATGCCCTAGAGGGGAACCTACTCCTAATGTTTGGCTAAATGTAGGTAAATGTAGGGGTGAGCCCGCAAAACTATCCACCCAAAAGGGCGGGGATAGGAAGATTATCACAGGTAGGCTATTTAAGGAAAAGAAAAGTATTCTCTCACTCTCTTTGGTTGGAAGCCTGCCACACTTCTGATCTCCCAGCTTGTATGTTCTTTCTCAAGTAAATAAATATATTATATTCCATATTGCACTGACCTCCCTTGTCAAGTAAACTACCTTATGAATGTTCATACTTATGCCCGCCCATATATTAGTAACGCTCCCAGATCTAGGGAAGCATCTTATAACTATGACATCAATTAATGTAGAGGGTCATAACCAGTCAGAGTGCCAACAATAAGTACTGGCAGAGTGCTCAGCCTTAAACGGGACAGGTAGATCACCTCCTCCAAGGCTCAGGGAACATTGTGGAAGAAGGTGTGGAAGGAATGTAAGAATCAAAAGGTAAGGTAGTATGCCACAAATGTATATCTCCTGAACGCACCTCAGTTGTGGTTACTTGCACAAGATGGGACATTTCTGCATGAATGAGAAAGTAATTAATGAAGACTATCTCTCCAGGAACTATTGATAGCTAATGGTTGGTGGATAATGAAGTGTCATTTCAATTTGTGATAGACCCAGTGAGAAGTATCCCATGCCCTGGTAAATCACCTCCATTCATGCTCTTATAAACAACTAAAATGAAATTCAATAGGACACACACACACACACACACCATAAGCATTGGAAGAGGGACTAATAGGGAGTTTTTCCACAGTAGAAAACAGTGTGAGAAAGGATAAAGACTACAATTCACTATATATCTGTACAATTTGGCAAAAATAAATTTTTCAAAATGAGTGAAATCTGAATGGTATGATTTCATTCTGCTTAGATTTACAGTATCTGTCATTTGAAAGCAGCAATTCTGCCATCATGATTCAATAAACATTTGCTCACAGCCTCCTGAGCCCTAAGAACACACAATAATAGGTATTTCGGCAAAGAAAATATTGCGTGACCTTTACAGATTTCCTGGCAGCAGGTGCTTCAGCTCCTATTCACAAATGAAGAAATAAGTGCAATGATATTAAGAAACTGACCAAAGTCTCAAGCCCAGCACACAGCAGAGCTACCTTTCACTCTCAAGCTGGTGGCAGGAGGCAGCTAGGCCTATAAGGCAACAACCACCTCCAAAATCTCTGAAAACTACTCCACTTTGATCCCTACTCCCATCTTGTAAAATAAATGTAACCCTAATTTGGTCATGTTTTCTTTATCCACACAAACCAATGGACTGCTGGCCCGTGGTAGACAGTGTGATCAAGGAGAGTGATACCATAGCCAAGCCATGACCTCCAAACTAGATGACCACTTTAGGAAACAACATCTGCCTCCCTATACTATGTAGCAAAGGGTTCCAACACACGATCCATAGGATTTTATTCTCTATTCTGTGTGATAGTCCTCAAATATTTGAAGTTAATTAGTGTGTTGTCCAAACTGTGTCTTCTCCAAAATTCTGCAAACATTCCAGCTGTTCTATGTACAACTCATAATGCCAAGAAATGGCTATAATGTGATTGTGTGTGAATGTGTGCCCAGAATAGGCCTAGCTTGCTCTTCTCACCACTCTAAACATGGAATTTCTTTATTCTATTTTTCTTTTTGAAAATTTCATACATGAACAAATACAGAATTTCCACTTCTCACTTCCCCTACAGCTTCTCATCTGTCCCCCACTCCTGCTCAAATTCAAAACCTATTCTTTAATTAATATTACATATATACATATATGATACAGTTTATTTTATATTACTCATACATGTATTTCTCATATTTGAATATATAATATAAATGTTTTATATATATTTATCAGGAGAGTTGTCCGTGGAAAAAAGTGATTCTCCTTCTCTCAGTAGCAATTTACTACCTACAGCTCTTCATCTGGGGGTAAAACCTATGAAATTTCCCCCATAATACAGACTGTTTTCTTAACATTTGCCACTATTCATTAAATGAAATTTTATATGCTGCTTCTAAGATATGTCTTTTCCCTCATAATTACACAATTGAGTGCTGTTGTTTCTTTCTTTGCTTAACTTGGTTGTGTTTTTTTTTTTTGCCAAGAAACAGGTCAGTTTATATATCTCCCAGAAAAAAAAGTTAGATATCTATTCTTTATCTGTAATTTGAAACATGCTTGGATTATAAAAACAAAACAGACTGTGTGGTGGTTTGAAATAAAATGGCCCCCATATGCTCACAGAAAGTGGCACTACCAGGAGGTGTGGCCATGTTGGAGAAGGTGTGGCCTTGTTGAAGGGAGTGTGTCACTGGGGGCAGGCTTTGAAGTCTCAGATGCTCAAGCCAGTCCTAGTGTGTATCAGTCACTTCCTGTTGCCTGCTGATCCAGATGTAGAACTCTCCAGCACCATGTCTGCCTGCACACTGCCACGCTTCCTACCATGATAATAATGGACTAAGCCACTGAACTGTAAGCCAACACCAATTAAATGTTTTCCTTCATAACAGTTGCTGTGGTCATTCTGTCTCTTCACAGCAAGGAAGCACTGACAAAGACAGATTGAATTCATAAAGCTCTGAGGTAAGGGTGGGACAAATAAAACCATCTGCAATTTTCTTCAAGAGTGGGAAGAAGGGTATCCTATCACAAAAAGCTCTAACAAGGATATGGACTTAAGGATTTTCAGAAAAAGAGTAAAAGTCACAAATTTATTACATGGGCAGTAGTAACCATGACAATTGTTTTAAGTAGTAAAATGTAAAAACGTGCTAACAACTTTGCATCTTTCTGGTATAGTATATCTGTCTACACTGTGAAGATGTGTCTTTGACAAGGCACCTTCTAACTGGTTTAATAAAAAGCTGAATGGCAAATAGCTAGGCAGGAAGAGGCTAGGCAGGACTTCCAGGGACAGAGAGGACTCTGGGAAGAAGGAAAGCAGAGTCGCCAGGAGACACAGAGAAAGCAGGATTGACAATATAGAGATACCAATGGAATGCAGAGCAAGTGGGACATACAAAACACAGTAACAGTAACTGAGCCATGTCATAGAAAGTAGACTAATAGAAGAAGGTTAGTTGAGTTATAAGAACTAGCTAAAAAAGAAGCCTAAGCTAAAGGCCAAGCTTCCATAACTATCATTAAGTCTCTATGTTGTTATTTGTGAGCTGGTGACCCAAAGAAATATCTAGCTGCATCTTTCATTTCCATGTATCTCAGACATTTGAAGTTGGGTGGTCAGAGATTGGAATGATCTGGAAGGAATTTGGGGAGGAAAACAGTTGTGATTAAAACACATTGTATGCCGGGCATTGGTGGCACATGCCTTTAATCCTAGTACTCAGGAGGCAGAGGCAGAAGCAGATGAATCTCTGTGAGTTCAAGGCCAGCCTTGTCTACAGAGCGAGTTCCAGGACAGGTTCCAAAACAATACAGAGAAACCCTGTCTCGAAAATCCAAAAAAAAAGAAAGAAAGAAAAAGATAAAAATTAATAAAATAAAAATAATTCAAGATCCTCATATCAAAGTTTATACATTCCATGACTAATGTAAACCATACACCATCACTGACTATTTTGAACATAACTATTCATTTTAATCAGTAATTATTCATAGCTATATGTAAAATTATAAAAGACCCAGTGAAGAGCTGTTTCCATGTATTTCTCATGGAAGCACAACATCAATACAAGGCTTGATTTTACTATTAAACTCAAAATAATGAATGCCCTCATAAGGCATTAATATGAGCAACTTCCATCATAATCTCATAATCCTTTGTTCTTAGGTGTCCCTGTTAGTCTTCAGGTCAAAGCTTTCTGTTTAAACTTGAATAACTTAAAAAGAATGAAATTCATAAACTCCAGCAGAAATATCAAAGATTCCATACCAAATTAAATGGATATTTTCTGATTTATGCCATTCATTTATCAAATATACAACTTGGGGAAATAAAGAAGTCACACTGTTTGGAAGAAATTATTGCATGGCTAGTTAAGCACTTGAACTTTATAGTATCTTTAATTTTCTGTTTTATAAAATTTCCTCAAAATCCTTTCAAAATTAACAACTTTACCACGTTTAATAAAGAAGAACACTCCTACTTAATTATGGATAGTATTAGACTCTCTAGACATGGGTCTGTCACTGTGAGAATCATTGTCTCATGTTGGTACTGTCACGAGTGTGTGCTCACACACTCACAGGCTCCGTTTTTATATATCTTGCCCATCTCTGTCATTAGCTCATAAAACGCGAGCGATGGAAATCATATCGACAGCTAGTCCCTTGGAACTCCCCATAAAGCCTCAAAATGTTTTGCCCATTGTAGCTATTTAATGAACACTGGCTCATTGCCTGCAGGCTGCAGTTGACAAATTCAGTCATAAAGAATCCATGGTGCTTCTCAAATTTATGAAGTTAATCTCTTCTGTTTCTGTGAGAGGCATTTATCAAAATATTTTCTAATCTTAAATGAGATCGACCTTTATAATCAGATAAGCAAAGGAACGTCCTGTCATGCATTCACAGTCGCCTGCTATTTATGACAGTAGCCTTGCCAGTGTTCAAAATTTAAATTTGCATGACTAAAATTAGAAAGGGATTGGCTCTGTTGGTAGCATTTGCTCATTTTGATACAGTCCAGATTGGGGATATGTGATGCCCAACTTGGGAAAGATGTATTAACCATCATATTTCATATGAGCATTTTTCTAAAACAATACAAAAAACAAAGCAATATGATGACGCACATGTTGGAAGTTCCTCTGCTCATATGGAAGTACTACTTGCTTGTGATGTCACCTAAAAAACTACAGGCAACAATTGACTGCTGGAAGAGAATTGTCCTCTCCCAAGTATGAGCCCTCTTGTTGGGTGTCAGATGCAGAGTGGTCAGCCCTAAAAACATATACACACAAACAATAAAAATGGACTCAGCAGGTCATATATATATATATATATGTATATATATAGCATGTATATGTGACAAATATGTTATATAATTATATTGATATTATATATATACATATGTTGTATATAAGAAATATATATTGTGTTATAAATAACCTATAGGGCATTTTCCAAATTAGTGATTGAAGGAAGAGGGCCAAGCCCATTTTATTTGGCTTACGCTTCCACATTATAGTCTATCTCTGAAGGAAGTCAGAGCAGGAACTCAAACAGAGCAGAAACCTGGAGGCAGGAACTTATGCAGAGACCCTGGAGGAGAGCTGTTTATTGGCTCTTGCTCCCTCTGCTTTTCCCAGCCCGCCTTCTTATAGAACCCAGGACCACCAGCCCAGGACTGAGCCCTCCTCCACCAATCACTAGGTAAGAAAATACCCTACAGGCTTGCCTACAACTCAGTCTTACAGAGGCATATTTTTTTTTGGTTTTTACAAGACAGGGTTTCTCTGTATTGTTTTGGAGGCTATCGGTCCAGCCCGGCCTCAAACTCACAGAGATCCACCTGCCTCTGCCTCCCGAGTGCTGGGATTAAAGGCATGTGCCACCACTGCCCGGCTTACAGAGGCATTTTTAACCTCTCCTCTCCTCTCAGATTACTTTAGCTTGTGTCAAGTTGATGTAAAACTAGCCAACATATACACACACACACACACACACACACACACACACACTCAAATCATTCAGAGAGAATAGGTTTTATACATCATCAAAAAATAATGATATCTCATCAACAATAGTAGAAACGATGAAGCATAGCAATGGCCTCTAAGTTGAGAAGGAAGATGATTTCCCATGTAGAATTCTGTACCCAGCTAAACTATCAAGTGTAAAGGTAGGATAAATGCAGCTTAGAATCTGCATATCTCAAAAGCTTCACCTCTATTGTTGATGAATCCACTAAAATGGAGACTGAAAGTAGAGAAACACTTGTGACTGAACAGAGAGTCTCAACCAAGAGAGAGAAGGAGTACTCGTGATGACATTCTGAAGAAAGCTCTATGGCAGGTTCAGAAAACACTGTCTAAATTTGAATAGGGAGAAGTCCCTGGGAAAAAATATCTTCCAAAGATAATAGAATAGCTCATCTCTTTGGAGATTTTTGGCAACTGGGGAGAACACAGGGTTAAATTTGAAATAAGTACACTCTTTTCTCTAACCAGCTGGGTGAGGCAGCATACACCTATAATGTTAGCAACTCCTATGGCTCTGAAAGGAGGACCACAAATTCAAGTGTAGCCTGAGCAACATAGAAAACCTTACCTAGAAAAAAATCTAAAGTAAGGAAGGAAATAAATTTAAAACTAGGGAAAAAAGAAAAGAATTATCTAAAAAGATAATTGTTAATCTCAGGACAAGCAAATTATTGAACCTAAAAAGGAAAATAATCATGAAATACTATTAATTAAGAGTAATCAGGGGCCTGGAGCAAAGGTTCGGTAGTTAAGAACATGAATTACTCTTCCCGAATACCCATGAGGCTGCTCACAACCCCTGTAATTCCAACTCCAGTGCATCTGCTGCCCTCTTCTGGCCTCTGTGGGTACTTCCCTCACACTCACACACACACACACACACACACACACACACTTTAAAACATTTAAAAATTAAAATTAATAACCATCATTTGTATGGTGACAGCTATTAAAATTCTGAATATAAACTCATCCACATATCTAAATACTATGAATACTTTGAGAGGATGGAAGTGTGTGAGCGAGACCGGGAGAAAAATGAAGGCTATAAAATGTAGTGAACCTTCATCTTCCACAATAGAGAAGTGGTCAATAATGACTAAAATTGAAAACTCAATAAATACATGAAAATACTCAGAAATCTCCAGATGTAAAACAACACAATTACCTAAAAGAGATTAAATGTTTTAACCACTTGGAGGGTTGTGGAGGCGAGGGGGTTTCTTTGAAGGAACTGTGTATTTCATGAAGAACTTTATACAATTATTGACTAGGCCACAGCTCCCTAGCCCACTTCCATCCCTGAATCTTCTTTCTCTCTCTTAAGGCACTGCCTATTACTAGCTCATGCCTAACCCGAAGGCATGACTTTTCCCAATCTCTCTTCCTGATGATAGCTGGTATTTTCACTTAAACTGTAATCAATTTTTGTCTTAAATTCTAACAAATTTGTCCTTGTACTTTAAAAAAATTCATCACATGTGTGGACATGGCACTTTGATAACAAGAACATTTTAATTTAAACATTTTACAAACCTCAAATTTATTTTAATGAAGTAAGAGCAAATTAAAACAGTAGTAACTAGACAGACTCATGGAGGTGGCATTCACATTACTTCTGTTTGTACTACAATGGTTTTCAATGTTCCTAATGCTGAGACCCTTTAACACAGTTCCTCACATTGTAGTGACCTCCAGACATAAAATTACTGTTGTTACTACTTCATGACTGTAATTTTGCTACTGTTACGAACCTAATATAAATATCTGTGTTTTCTGATGGCCTCGGGAAACCCCAATAAAGGAGCAACCCCAGAGGGTTCACAACCCAGAACCACTGTGTGGCTGACAACGTCTTTCCATTGGAGAGCTCAGCTGCAAAGCTGGGAACACGAGCCTTAGACTCCGAATGCTGTGAAATTGAAACCAATGCAAGTGTATGAGGAAAATATGAATGAGAGAGAACAAATCAAATCAAATCTTCATTAGAGGATAATTAAGACCAAGCCCCTGAATAATTCTGCAGCTTCCCAGGGATGCTAATGATTTGAACTGATGGTTTATTTGTTTCTTCATCAGCCATCTCTCTCTCATGTGTCGTTCTCTCTCTCATGTGTCATTCTCTCTCTCATGTGTCGTTCTCTCTCTCATGTGTCATTCTTTGCCACTCCTGCCCTTTGTTTTCAAATACCTCCTGAGGATCTGAACTCACCAAAACAACAACCAACACCACCTCATCCAATTAAGACTCTGACTCTAGTACAGAAATTGTATGATCAAGACCACTGGTGGCTCAATCTTTCCTTTGTTTGTGATTTCCCTGACCTTTGGAAGGTCAAATATTAACTTAAAAACATCTGGCCTGGTTCAGTCCTGGATTCCTGGAACCTGACTTTCTGTTTCAATCTCTACTAAACAGAAGGGCACAGGACTTGTCACAACTGACAGGCCTTCTAAGTTTAACATTTCAGGCTAAAATTTTTGTTGTTGTTCAACCAAAGTAGCAAAAGTCATTATCCAGGGCAAATAACATCTCCCTTTTTCAATGTGACTTGGTCTATTGATCTTTTACTTCACAGCTGCCTTTTCTGTCAATTTATGCAAAACCAGCCAAGTGTGGAGAAGGATGGAAATGGTGATAATTAATTTCATTATGACTTTAACCTTAATATATGAGAGCAGAAGAGTTTAATTAGAGGGTGTCTGACATTAATTTTCTTTTATTATGCAGTTTCTCTGTGCAGGCCACTATGCTGGACGCTTTATATAATATTACCTCTAACCTTCAAGGTAAAACCTCAAGATGACTGTTTCATTGCAGTTTGGGAGTGGATACATCAAGCTCTGAAGAACATGGTCTTCTCGTGATTGCCCAACAAGCCACATCATGGTGTGACCTGGCTGAATCCTGTCATCCCGCAGCCAATAGGAAAGGAGGTGTGCCCTGATAATGGTGAGTTACACCTACCTCAGAACGTTGTTACCAAGATAACACAGCTTAAATACTGAGACCCATGCCCCGAATTTAGAATGCTTAATACTTGCTAGCTCTTATGGTGATTGTCACTGTCATTACATATTAGTGATACAGTAGTTTTTCCTGTCCTCCTCTTTGTATTGCTCCTCTCCATCGGTCAAAGGGAAGAGAGATGCACTATGCCTTGAAGTAGACAAGATCCTGATTTAAGAGCATCGTTCCAGCAAATGTTCTTGTTCCAGACCTTGTCTGCTAATTGGTGCACAGTGCCTGCAGGACTGAGTCTGTTCTGTAATGTACAGCCTGGATGTTTAACAGGAATTAATACCCGGACTGAACCTATTATTTTTAACTAGTTCAGTCCTTCAGCAAGGAGTTACTAAGAGGCTTGTACTACAAGTAAAGGCCACTTATTGAAAAGAGCGTCTCCTACTTCCTTGCTTTTCTCCTTGTGTACCCTGAGGAGGTACCACTTGGATTTCTGGCCCTCTATTGGGCCATTCGTGGCATTGTACTACTCTGCAAACAAGCAGAGTAGTGTTTGATGGTGGGTTCTAGCTATGAATTTCTTTACAAAGATCATTCCCATCAAGACATATTCATGTCTTACACCCTCCACCAGTTACCACTTCATGAATTTACCTTACAGTCTTTCCCATAGCTTCCTCGCTTGTTCCCACGTGTTATCGTTAAGATTTATTGAAATTCCTCTTCTTCAGTTTCTCCTTACAGGTGATTTTCATCCCTTCTTCTCATCACCTGGACATCCCCACACCTAGGTCAAAATCTGATTTCCTGACTCTATTCGTTATTTCTAACTCTTTGAGATATTGGTTGTTGCATGGACATTCTAAGACTCCTTGTATTCCTCCTTCTTTATTTTTCTGTGTATTTCTCTGTCTGTCTGTGTGTTGCATGCAGGTGAGTGTGTGGATGCTCACATCCATGTGCACACATTCAGAGGCTAAAGAAACACTTTAGGTGTCTTCCTCTGTTGTTATCTGTGCTATTCCCTTGAGACAGGATCTCTCACTGAACTAAAATCTTGCCATTTCTGCTAAAATGACTGGCCAGGACACTCTTGGGACCCATCTGTCTCTGTCCCCTTGTGTTGAGATTATAGGCACACACAGTCAGCCCAGGCTTTGAACATGTGTGTCCAGTATTCAAATGTAAATCCTCATGCTTGCAGAGAGTCATCTCTCCACCCTCTGGCTCTCAGTTTAAATCCCTCTCAGGGTTTCTTCTAATAATACCATGCGAAGGGAGGTCTTCAGCCTCTTTCTTTGTCATTAGACTCTGTAAAGTAGAAAGAAGACTCTAAATCTGGAAGAGGGAATTTGTTACTTGCCATTCTTCACCACTATTCAAAGTTTATTTCATGGAATTGTATAGGTGCAGTTCTGAGATTACAAGACTTGTTATTAGAGCAGTGATCCTCTGCTCTAATGTATATACACTCACCATCAATGTCTGGAACACTTCTCCTGCCTTCTGTATATTAATCACTATAGTAAATATAAGGAAAGCAAAAGTGAGATAGATGAACTGGGTCAGAGGAGGGAGAGATGAGGACCAGTGATGTAATTAAGACACTATCAGGCAGGAAATGGTACAGTCCTGAATGAAGTCAATCTATAACAAAGGAGCTAGGAAGGATGGACAGATGCCATAATGGAAGGATCTGTATTTTTACTGTTTGTAAGGAACAGGTGCTGGACTCTAGGATGACACAAATGGTTGATGAGACTAAACGTGTGATAATTTCTGCTCTGTCACTGTGCCTGTAGAATATCAAAATGCAGATGACTGTCAAGGTTTATAACAAAGCCAAAATGCAAGTGTGTGAGAGATTGATTACTTCTCAAAGTAGCATTTTCTTATTAACTTAAGAGACATTTTATTAGCATTCAAAAGAAAAACCCAAAGTAGGCAAACTATAAATCTTGGCACCTGCCTGGAGGAGAACAAGAAAAGATGATAGTGTTTGGGTTGAATAATGCAAGCAGCCACATGGTTGTCAAAGAAGCTTTCAAGTGTGAAGCCCAAGGCATTAGGTAAACCACACTAAGAGAAGACTTAGAAAGAAGAAATGTGATGCCGTTCTATGGCAGACAGAACCAACTGAATTGCAGTTCTGCTACAACTACATTCATTGAAGGTGAAGAAATGAGAGTTACATTATCTAATTGTCCCTCCCATCTCTTCAGAAAGGCTCAAGGCAAACCCAACTTTCTGAGGTGCAGTCCATTGACCAGGCAACTCCACAATCCAACTGGATTCACTCTTAGAGGAGGAGCCAATGTCATGTCCATCCAGAGATAGATTCCATTCTTCACTAGTACACTTCCCCTGCCAAGGAGATAACCTTAAAACAATGTAGGGCAGGAGCTGAATTTGGTGGAATACATATATCCCATTTTTTTTATCATGAAAAGCTAGAGCTCTGGTTTCAAAGCTGTTCACCAGAAGGAATTAATGTCTAGACTGGAGTGTCATCAGCTGCTATCAAAAGATGTTTTAAGAGAATATTTATGCAGGACAAGTCAAACTGTCTTCACTCCAGGATATTGCAAGACTTTTCTCTAGAAACATACATCACTTTGTTTCAACCTGTCACAAAATAATTAACTAAAATAAACTGCATCTTCATCAGATACATAAATGTGAGATGTTTACAGGATACTGATTCCAGAGACTCACAAATTAATCCTCTACAGCAGCAATTCTCAACCTGTGGATCGCACAGGCAATGTGAGGTCTTTTTGAGAGAGAAGAACCACAGCATAGGGATTGGATCTGGGGAAATCTAAACCAGTTCAGGCAAGAAGCTGAGGCTGAGAGGCTAATTCCCACTTGGATGTTTATTTGAGAAAGACTGGAGATGTATACTCTAGGAGAATCCATGCCATCCATCCTCATCTTCTTGAAAAGATGGGTGTAACCACAATGGACAGAGTCTACAAATAAATACATGAATTCCACTTTAAACATATTGAACCTTGGGAAGTGGAGATGAAACTTAAAATGGGTGGCTTCCCTAAAACAAAACAGGTAACAAGGGCCACAGGGGTTACTATGATGTGACTCAGGCTTTAAAAAGTCCATTGAGGAGATGGCCATATCATCAGTAAGTCTGTGGTGGTTGAGATGAGAATGGCCTCCATAGGGTCATATAGTTGAATACTTGGTCCCCTGTGATGGAACTGTTTAGAAAAATCTAGATGAGATTTTGTTGGAGAAAGTGTGTCACTGGGGTGGGCTTTGAGGTTTCAAAGGTCCATACCATTTCCAATCATATCTCCTCTCTCTCTCTCTCTCTCTCTCTCTCTCTCTCTCTCTCTCTCTCTCTCTCTCTCTCTCTCTGTCTCTGTCTCTCTCTCTCCCTCTCTCTCTCTGTCTTGTATATGTGTCTGTCCATTTGTCTGTCTACTCTGTGTGCCTGTCTCTTCTGTGTGTCTGTCTGCCTGTCTTCTCTGTACGTGTCAGCCTGTTTGTCTCTCTCTCCTCTGTGTGTGTCTGTCTCTCTCTTTTCTCATTTTCTCTGTGTGTATCTGTCTATTTGTCTCTCTGTCTTCTGTGTGTGTCTGTCTCTTTCCTCTCTTTCTCTGTGTGTCTGTCTCTCTTTTCTCATTTTCTCTGTGTGTATCTGTCTATTTGTCTCTCTGTCTTCTGTGTGTGTCTGTCTCTTCCTCTCTTTCTCTGTGTGTCTGTCTCTTCCATCTATATCTATCGTCTCTCTCCTCTCTCTTCTCTCTGTCACTCTCTCTCTGTCTCTCTCTTTTCTCACTCTCTTTCTCTGTATGTGTGTCTATTTGCCTCTCTTCTGTGTCTGTCTGTGTGTGTGTGTGTGTGTGTATGTCTGTCTGTCTCTTTCCTCTCTTTCTCTGTGTCTCCCTCCTCCATCTGTATCCGTCTTTCTCTCCTCTCTTCTCTCTGTCACTCTCCTCTCTCTCTCTCTCTGTCTGTCTCTCTCTTTTCTCACTCTCTTTCTCTGTATGTGTGTCTATTTGCCTCTCTTCTGTGTCTGTCTGTGTGTGTGTGTCTGTGTGTGTGTGTGTGTGTATGTCTGTCTGTCTCTTTCCTCTCTTTCTCTGTGTCTCCCTCCTCCATCTGTATCTGTCTTTCTCTCCTCTCTTCTCACTCCCTAAGTCTATTTCTCTGCCCTGTCTTCTCTGTGTGTGCATCTTTGACTCTGTCTGTTTCTCTCTCTCTCTCTCTCTCTCTCTCTCTCTCTCTCTCTCTCTCTCTCTCTCTCTCTCTCTCTCTCTCTCTCTGTCACTTGTAGATGAGATGTAATCTTTCAGCTACTACAGCACCATGCCTGCCTGCCTGCCTACTTGCCTGCTGTCATGCTCACCATCATAATAGTCATTGACTCACTCTCTAAAATATAAACCCAACAAACTCTCTTCTAAAAGTTGCCTCGGCCATGGTGTCTCATCACAGCAATGGAAAAGTAACTAAGATGGAGTAACTTGTCTTGTTGATGGAGGCAATGCATCTCACTGGAGCAAATCCGGTTAAAGTCCTGTAAGAACTCATCAGGTGCTAGGGACTTGTTTTTATCCCTTCATAAATCAAAGGGTATCAAGTACACAAAGCTTCCCAGTTTAAAACTTTTTAAACGAACTTTTTATGTTACACTGCTAAAGAGAATTCCTATCAGAAGCTACATCACTTTGATGTTCTAATAATTTTCAGATATTGATAAGCAAAATATGGAACTCCATTAATATTTCACATAGGATGCAAATTCTAGGGCCCTTGAGAACAAAAGAACATTTGCATAATCTGATTTTTCTGTGGAGATCATTGTGCCTTGTATGCCACCTGCCTTATATCTTACAGACTTTTAACTCTGAGCTTTGAGCATTGCACAGGCTAGGGAGCAGACAGATTGACAATAAATGTGAATGTCTATAAATTTAAAAATGTTTGTAGCTATTTGTCAAATAAATTCCCAATCTTCTGTATCAAGTGCTTCATAGAAGCCACATTCTCTGTATTTTATATCTCTCCTCATAAATATAATATAATCAACACAATAGCAAACTCCATCCTTTGTACTATACTTTTTGTATTTGTGTAACTTCCTTTGCATTTAATTTTTCATACAACTACAAAGGAAGACTAGATGCTCATGTCTATAAGATAAAATGTTTATGATAAAAATAATTACTATATGAAAAAATATTGCTTCCTTCTTTTCACCAAGACAACCTACTTCAAATTTGGAACCTGGAAATCAAACTTCTGCAACATGACTGTCTACATATTTGACTAATTGGTCATCTCCCTCCATTGTTATCTCATTCTTAAACCTGTAAGCATCTGTGGACAACATGGTTCAAAACAGAAGCAGTCTTTGTATAACGGACTTGTATCAAATAAATATTTCTGAAAAGTAAAATGTACAAACTGTTTATTAACATTTTCTGCTCCTTAAGGGCAGTACTTCCAACCCTATTGTGGCACACTATACAAAAAATCTAGGCATAATATGCTTTTATATTTAAATAAACATTTGCTAGTCAGTCTGGCAACACCTCCAATCCTGCCTGCAATCCTATCTCTGCCTTCTTTTTGATTGAGAGTGAAACTTGACAGTGGTTTTTTTATCACTTTGCATCAGTATTGAGCTAAAATAGAATATATTTTCTCCCACACACCAAGAAAACATTTTACATTCTTCATTTTCCTTGCACTTTATGAGGAAAACGATGACTAAATATCTAATATATCATATCACATAATAGAGGAGATAAAAATTGTACCTTCTTTTCCTTCTTCCTTCCCCTCCTTCCTTCTTCCTTTCTTCCTTCCCGCCTCCCTTTATTTGTTTTATTCTACCTTTTTCTGTTCTTCCTTTCCATATGGCCAGCCAGTTGATCCATTATGAGATATTAAATCCCTCCCCCTTTCCTCACCTTCTTTAAGGGGACCTTTATCATACATTAAATCCTGGTATCAATAACAGCGAGCGTTTTTCACAGTGCTTACAAAAGGACACACACTGTTCTAAATGCTGCACATGTCTTGCCTTTATAGCAATTCTATGCACTATTGACCACTTTATCCCCATTTAAGAGATAAGAAATTTGAAACTCAAGAGAGCTTAATAGTCTACTGGAAACCACAGCTGTTAAGTGGCAAAGCTGTAATTTGTGCCCTGGCAGCGTGGCTCCAGGATCCACGCACTTGACTCTCGACTGCTGCCTTTTTCTGCACACGCCCCGCCTCCCTAGCAGTTGCTCAGCTGGTATCACTTTCTATTACTACAGATTTATGCTACATTTTGACCTTTATTAGGAAATGTTCACTCATCCTCTGTTTTCTTGCTCTTCTATCAGCTAGCCATTAGCATGAATTTCTTCATTAACTTGCTGAGTTAAAAATCAGCTCTAATGCATGGTGGTTAGAGAGAATGAATACTCTTTGACACCGAATCATCGCACTCTTGGTCATGTCCACAGAATACTTTTACCTGTACCACCTTATTAGTGCTTACAATAAAATGATATGGTTTTCATCATGCAAATTACACAGATCTCTTCTTCATTCACCCACAGGCATTCTATTTTTGTTTCCATGTTTTCATTATATTGCTCACTCTTTAGTGAAAATATCTATTGAAAAGCTCTTGATTCTTGTATCTCGTTTTCCACATTGTATTGAATTCTCTTATTACAGGATGTGCAGAATTTTGTTAGAAAAAAGCCCCCCTTCAAAATCTCTCTTCCTTCCCATCTCATCCTTCTCTCATCCACTCCCCACCTACTTTTTCTTTCTCTGGGTTTCTCTTTGGTACTTAAAATTCAGTACATCTGCATCATGCAGAACAAATTTCATTATGTTTATTATTTTCACATTCCCTCAAAGTTTTTATACATCCCCAAGATCTAAATGAACCCTACCTTCCAAATCATATAGTGATTTCTCTAATAAGAATTCTGGTGAATGAAGATTTCCCTGTCTTATTGTATTGATAATATATTAGCAAGTCAAATCTAGCCTTTCAAGTAGACTTTGTTCTAGGACTAGAAGACATTTTAGCATAATATGTTATAATACCATACATGAATAGATTAAAAAGGATGAATCTTCTCTGTCTAACATAAAATACACTAACCACATGTAGTTATTTTAATTGAATTTTGAATAGTTTAAATTAAGTTATTATAACCTTGGGTTCTCTTCACTAGTTTGTCACACTTCAAGAGTTAGCACCACATACAGTGGGTGACTAAAAAATTAATACAGATTAAGAACATTTGCATTTCCACCACTGAGGAAAATTCTACCAGACAGATCTGATATAGATTAATGCTGACAATCTTTTGATAAAAGATAATAGTTGTTCTTGAGTAAAAATTTGTAGTCAACTGGAGCTAGCATCAATCTTTTCTTTTTCTTTTTTTGGGGGGGGGTTTATGAGACAGGGTTTCTCTGTATTGTTTTGGAGGCTGTCGGTCCAGCCTGGCCTCGAACTCACAGAGATCCGCCTGCCACTGCCTCCCGAGTGCTGGGATTAAAGGTGTGCGCCACCACCACCAGGCCAATCTTTTCTTAATTGGATAAACATCATAAATAAGGAACAAAGTATATAGTAAATAATGAAATCCAACAGGTATTTTCACTATAGTCAGGAAAAAATGAGTGACCATCACTGTCATTATTTTTCCATTTAGATAGATTTGATATTAACTAAAAAAGTTTCTCTGTCTCATCTCATTTCATCTTAGGTTGGCAATGTGATTCTAACCCAATGGCTTCAGAGACCTAGGCTTTTTCTAAACCTAGGTTCAAAGGCATTATCTTTATTACTAGATTTCAAGATGACACAAAAGCTCCAGCTGTCACACATAAACAGGGACAAGAGAGAATTTCATGAGTGTGTTTTGTACAACATTATGATTCTTTAAAGAATGGATCAGAGTAAAGTGATAAACCGGAGAGCCTGGGTTGGAAAACAACTCAAACTAGTATCCAGCCACTCAGATATGAGGAGGTTTGGGCTAAATACAGAATGAAGTGTGACATAGTTCTGAAAGGCGACGGGCATTATACATTGCAGTTCCAGCTGGAATCTCAGTTGAATTCATCCTCACAATGACCCCCAGATAAAGCCAAACGAGGTAGAGGAAGACTGTAGCTTCACTCAGCTCGAATTCAAATCAACATGAAGAAAATAGACAGCTACTAAACTTGGGTGTGGTTTGCCATCTTGGGTATCTGCTCGTCTGGACCTGCTTGCCAGATCTTGTGCTATACTTCATCTTGCAAGAGTAATGTGGCAATCTGCATTCTGAATCTGACTGTCCTTTTTAAAGGAAACATGACCTCTCTCTTCTTCAGGAAGCAAGTCCATAAAGACATAAATAAGTCTTGAAGAAAAATGTGAACACACTTATACCAATTCTTCTCAAAGTGTTCCACACAATAGAAGCAGAAGGGTCTTTGCCAAACTCTTTCTATGAGGCTTCAATAACCTTGATCCCCAAGCCACACAAAGATACAACTAAGAAAGAGAACTTCAGACCAATATCCCTCATGAACATTGATGCAAAAATACTCAATAAAATACTGGCAAATCGGATCCAAGAACACATCAAAACAATCATTCACCACGATCAAGTAGGTTTCATCCCAGAGATGCAGGGATGGTTCAACATACGAAAATCCATCAACGTAATCCACCATATAAACAAGCTGAAAAACAAAAATCACATGATCATCTCACTAGATGCTGAAAAAGCCTTTGACAAAATCCAACACCCCTTCATGATAAAGGTCTTGGAGAGATCTGGGATAACAGGGACATACTTAAACATAATAAAAGCTATATACAGTTAACCAACAGCCAACATCAAACAAAATGGACAGAAACTCAACGCATTCCTCTAAAATCAGGAACAAAAAAAGGCTGTCCACTCTCTCCATACCTTTTCAACGTGGTACTTGAAGTTCTAGCTATTGCCATAAGACAACAAAGGGGGATCAAGGGGATACAAATTGGGAAGGAAGAGGTCAAACTTTCACTGTTTGCAGACGATATGATAGTTTACATCAATGACCCAAAGAACTCTACCAGGGAACTCTTACACCTGATTAACACCTTCAGCAAAGTGGCAGGCTACAAGATCAACTCAAGAAAATCAGTAGCCCTACTATACACAGATGATAAAAGGGCTGGAAAGGAAATCAGAGAAACATCACCCTTTACAATTGCCACAAACAACATAAAATACCTTGGGGTAACGCTAACCAAACAAGTGAAAGACCTGTATCGTAAGAACTTTGAATCTTTAAAGAAAGGAATTAAAGAAGCCCTCAGAAAATGGAAAGATCTCCCATGCTCTTGGATAGGTAGGATCAATGTAGTAAAAATGGCAATCCTGCCAAAAGCAATCTACAGATTCAATGCAATCCCCATTAAAATCCCAGCACAATTCTTCACAGACCTTGAAAAAACAATAATCAATTTTGTATGGAAAAACAAAAGACCCAGGATAGCCAAAACAACCCTGTTCAACAAGGCAACGTCCGGAGGCATCACCATCCCTGACCTCAAGCTCTATGATAGAGCTATAGTCCTGAAAACAGCTTGGTATTGGCACAAAAATAGACAGGTAGACCAATGGAATCGAATTGAAAACCCGGGTATTAACCCACACACGTACGAACATCTGATCTTTGACAAAGAAGCTAAAAATATACAATGGAATAAAGAAAGCATCTTCAACAAATGGTGCTGGCATAACTGGAGACTGGCATGTAGAAGAATGCGGATCGATCCATGTTTATCGCCATGCACAAAACTTAAATCCAAATGGATCAAAGACCTAAACATAAATCCAGCCACACTGAACCTCTTAGAAGAGAAAGTGGGTGGTACCCTTGAACAAATTGGTACAGGAGACAGCTTCCTGAACATAACACCAGTAGCACAGACAGTGAGATCAACAATTAATAAATGGGACCTACTGAAACTGAGAAGCTTCTGTAAGGCAAAGGACACAGTCAGCAAAACAAAAAGGCAGCCCACAGAATGGGAAAAAATATTCACTAATCCCACATCTGACAGAGGGTTGATCTCCAAAATTTACAAAGAACTCAAGAAGCAAGTCTCCAAAACATCAAAGGACCCAATTAAAAAGTGGGCTGCAGAAGTAAATAGAGAGTTTTCAATAGAGGAGTCTAAAATGGCTGAGAGGCACTTGAGAAAGTGCTCAACATCCTTAGCCATCCGGGAAATGCAAATCAAAACAACTCTGAGATACCATCTCACTCCTGTCAGAATGGCTAAAATCAAAAACACCAATGACAATTTATGCTGGAGAGGATGTGGTGAAAGGGGGACACTCCTCCATTGCTGGTGGGAGTGCCAACTGGTTCAGCCACTTTGGAAATCAGTATGGAGATTCCTCAGAAAAATGGGAATAAACCTACCACAAGACCCAGCAACTCCACTCTTAGGCATATATCCAAAAGATGCCCATTTATACAACAAAGATGTCTGTTCCACTATGTTCATAGCAGCTTTATTTGAAATAGCCAGAACTTGGAAGCAACCTAGATGTCCCTCAACCGAAGAGTGGATAGAGAAAATGTGGTACATTTACACAATGGAGTATTATTCAGCAGAAAAAAACAATGGAATCATGAGATTCGCAGGCAAATGGATGACACTAGAAGAAACCATCCTGAGTGAGGTAACCCAGTCACAAAAAGAGAAACATGGCATGTGCTCTCTCATATATGGATTTTAGACATAGATCTGGGGAGTGCCAGCCTACAATCCTATGTCCAGAGAGTCTGGGAAACAGAAACTTCATTTAGTGACTGATCGAAGAAGAGGCAGACTCCCTAGGTTAAGTACTGAGCTGAACTCAAGAAAGCCAGTAACAGAGAGGGAGGACTGATGATCAAAGGGATTAAGACTGGGCTGGTTTAACCCCCCAGAAACAGCTGACCAGACAAAGGTTAGCTCTTGAATCCCAGGTATCAGCCTGGGAATCCAGCATGGGACTGATCAAGACCCCCTGAATCTGGGTGTCAGTGAGGAGGCCTAGGTAATCTATTGAGCCTTGGGCAGCAGATCAGTACCCATCCCGAGTATACACACGGACTTTGGACTCCCATAGAACAATGTGAGGTGCACTCTCACCCTGAACTCTTGGGGAAGGGTCTAGGCCCTGCCCTATATGAAATGACAGACTATGGACACCCCCATGGAGGGCCTCACCCTCCCTGGGGGAATGAGGGGATAATGGGGAGGGGGTTGGGGGGAGGGCACGGGAGGAGGGGAGGGAAAGGGAGAGGGACCTGGAACTGACTTGTGAAGCAACCTTGTTTCTTATCTAAATTTAAACTGGAAAATAAAAACAAAAAAAAAAAAACAAAAATGTGAACCCACAACAATATTGTTATTTATATGGCGCCTAGTAGCATTTGCCTTGTCTGTGCTTCCCTTCAAATTCATTTTATATTATCTTTCCATTTATTGTCAGTTCTGCAAAGCTTTGATTTCCTGTCTAGATAGTCTAAACCCAAAGCTCTATGTTTTTCATATTAAGATGCACATGAAAATGAGCGTTTACTTGAGTAACAGGCTGACATCATCAGGGGTTCTAATGCCCAGCACACTCACCCATAAAATATTCCTGCTTCTATTTTTCCAGCGATGTCCAGATAAGAAGTTGATCTTGCAAAAGTTCTTCAAATACATATATAATCTGATTCAAACATATCATAGGAGTTTTGCTGAACTAGCTTGCCTCTTGATTTAATTTCCATGGATGCAGGAATGCACATACCCAGAATGCTTTGTTTCTTCCATTTCCTTCTGGATTAAGGGTTCTTTCACAGTTCAGTCATTTGAGCTTTAACAATCACTAATTTTCCATCTAAAAACAGAATTTACTGTTCTTTCGGTTGGTTCTCGGTTTATGTGAACAGCTATGATGGGGGCTACATTTCGGAATGGTGCTTATGTGCCTATCTCCCTATGAAAAGCATGAGCTAAAATGGAGGCATATGCTTCATTCTTCCTCCTCACTCCCTTTAAAGCCCAGTGTCAGTGCACAGCAGACACCAATTTCTGAAAAGCTCTTGCAGAGTCGAGAGTACATCTGAAAACTGAAAATGTTACCTGCTTGACAAAATGAAAACAAATCTAAATGGAAGAAAATATCTCATGATTGATTTTGGCAAGGCTCTTTAAGGAAGAAATTATCAGTGGAAATCATAACTAATTATAAACTAATTATTAAGGCAATGGTAGGGAACGAAAGAAAAAATAAGAAGCATTACAGCTCAAAAACAGTGAGAACTGATGGGGGATGTCCCTCTGTATATATGTTTCTCTTATTGGTTGATGAATAAAAACACTGATTGACCAGTAGCCAAGCAGGAAGTATAAGTGGGAATACCAGATGAGGAGAATTCTGGGAAGAGGATGCAGAGAGGAGCCACCAGGGAGACACGACATAGACGCTGAAGGAGTAATAGATCCAAGCATTCTCTGGTAAGCCAAGACTACATGGAGATACACAGTTTAGGAGAAACGGGCTAATAATTAAGAGAGAGCTAGCCAGTAAGAAGCCTAAGCAATCGGCCAAACAATTTATAATTAATATAAGCCCCTGTGTGTTTATTTAAACAGCTGTGGGGCAAGGCAGGACAGAAACTCTGTCTACAAAGAATATATGAAAACTGTGACTAATTAGAAAATAGTTAACAGTACAGTCAGAAGCAGATACTAGCTTAAGGTCACGTGGTTAATCCCAGTGCTCCAGAGCCAGAAGCAGGAAGATCTCCAAGTTCAAGGCCAGTCTGGTTTGCAGAGCAAGTTGCAGGACAGCCAGGACTACACACACACACAAAAAACCTGTCTCAAAAAAAGTTTGCTATTAGCTTGTTACCATTGCCTCCTCTTTCTAGAATTTGAATTATAGTTTGGAAGTTGACTCTAAATGCAGTTGTTGGTATATAACCTAAAACCACATGGAGAGGCCATCTTTATCACTGGTCTTGGAAGGAGACATTAAAGAAGAAAACAATAAAATAAACAAAAACTGACTAGCCAAGACTTTACACTTTATACTTACCCACAGAAGAAATGAAGAAAAAAATGATGTTTTTAAGAATTCCAGTAGAATCATCCTGACATTCACTGAAACAGAAAAACATCAACAAAAGAGCCATACCTGGAAGAGAGGAGAGCTTGGAACCCAACCGCTGTCTAGTCCTTCCTATTGGTTCATCTTACGTTTTCTAGAATTCAAGTCAGCCAGTGGCATAACACAGAACACACACTTTCGGGTGGGGCCTCTTTGCTGTTCTGAGTATTTTTGGCGTTCTAACCACCTTACTGTGTGTTGCTTCTCTTTCTGCCTGAGTAACAGTCAACTCTACTCCTATGCCACCGCTTCCTCCACCGTTCCTGTGCTGACAGACATCGGGGTTGCTTCCAAGATAGCACTATTATAAATAATGTCGCTATACATTGCGTAAATTTGTATTGGCATGTATTTTCATTATCTCAGGCAAATACTTATGTGTGGGATTCCTGAGTAATAAGATTACATGCTTAAGAAAACACAGAACTGTTTTTGTTTTTGTTTTTTTTAAGTGTGAGGGCTGTTTTACTTTTCCTCTGGCCATGTGTTAATATATGGCCATACCCTGGCAAGACCTGTGAAACTTTGTCAGGGTTTGATGATTATGCTCTTCACTTCTCAAGATGTTCCGGTGATTGGTGAATGGCTTGGCACTGTCGTTTCTCTTCACCATTTCCTGACAGTTAACAATCTTGAGCTAATGATGACTAATAACAAAGATATTGAGTACCTCTCTATGTGTTTATCGACCATTTGTACATCTTTTTTGGAAACTGTTTTGGCTGAGTCTTTTGCTCATGTAGTATTGATTTGTTTGGCTTCTGTTTCTGAATTGAAAGAGCTTGTCATATATTCCAGAAAGTGCACTTTCTTTATATGTATGTGTGTTGAGAATAGCTTCCCCCATGTTGTAAAACATCCATAGAACAAATGCTGTAATTTTGATAATTTTTTTTCTTGTTTGTGTTTCTTCATTCCAGGGTTTTTATGCTTTTATATCCTTATCTATGATGCATTTGAAAATATTATTTTGTGTATGGTATAATATAATGTATAATATATAAATGAAATATAGTAATAAAATGAAAAGCATTTACATTATACCACACACTGTGTCCAGCTATCCCAGTAGTATTAATTGAGACTATTACCCTGTGGTTAATTCATTTACCTTGAGCTTTCACCAAAATTCAAGTAACAATATGCTTACATGTGTACAAACAGGTGTGTGTGTGTGTGTGTGTGTGTCCATTTTTAGGAACTTGTTACTTTAACTTCGTAAGTGTCCTGGCATCTTGAAATTACATAGTTTATGTTCTCTAACTCGATTTCAAAATAGTATTATTGGTCCTGTGCATCTCCCTATAAATTGTGCAATACAGTTCCAACGAAAGAAAGATTACAGAAACGTTGGTGAAGGCTGAGTTGGATCAATGGAACAATTCGGAGAACTTAAAGCTTTTAGGAGTTCCAGGCAAACTGGCCGAACCTGAAGAGGTATGCTTCCTGGTGAGCCCAGAAGGGAGGAAGTCAGAGCCAGAAAAAATAAACTTTCTCCCAAGAGAGAAACAGAGGAAGCACTTCCTAAGTGCACTAAGAAAGGGGAGGGAGACTCGAAGGAAAAGGTGTTTAGACTCATTGTGACTATGAAGTGCGCTAAGCCAAATCCTGCCCAGGGGAGCAGGTTCCTGACTGGGGGTGGGGACCCAGGGCCACTTCCAAAAGGTAAGAGAGTGAAAGCTCAGCCGGTTAACCTCGACACAAACCCACAGCCCTCCGGAGCTCAAATCCAGTCGCAGGCGGTAGTGAGACAGTGATACCTGACTGATGTGTAAGTGGTGGAAATCCCGTTTTTGTCACCATGTCTGACGCAGAGGGAAGCACTCGGGTACCATTTTCAGAAAGAATCGGGTGTTGAAATCGGAGTCACCCTCGGGGCCTAAGATCAGGAATTCACAGACCCAGGGGACCGGGTTTGCCCTGACACAGCCCCTCGGAGAGGGAAAAGCCAAGAGGCACAGGTAGCAGGAGATCAGTGAGCTATATAATAAATTGTGAGCGCTGGAGTGGAGATTGCCCGACCCTAACTGGCAAATCTCATCAACTAATAATGAACTTGGAGTCTGAGGTCTCTGAGCCAGAGGCCAGCATATAAATCAAATTCTGGAGCCATCTATACAAGAATTCTAACTTCGGGGCATACATGATACTCTCGGTGGCATGCATCCTGAAGGATGAAAGATCCTCGGAGGATTTTTTATTATTATTGTATTATGTGTGTATATTATTGTTGTATTATTATGTGTGTATACTATGTGTTCTGCCTGCATGTATATCTGGACACCACTTTCATGCAGGGAACTTGAATTCTATAAGAAGAGTGTCACATTCTCTAAGACTAGAATTGTGAAGCAGGTTGTAAACTCCCATGTAAGGGCTGGAGGTCAAACCCAGGTCCTCGGGGAAAGCAGCCAGTGCTTTCCACTGCTGAGCCATCTCTCCAGCCTCCAGGTGATCCCACAAGTCCAAAGACAGGTCCTCTGTGCCGATCTCAAAGCAAGTTGCCTCCCACCAGCTAAAAACGTCAGCCATGCAAGCAAGACTCAGCCCAGAGACTGCAAAGCCGAGTGTGGCCAGCAGAGGCCACTGGTGTGCAGATGAGGAAAACTGCCACTTTAAAAAAAAAACAAAACAAAAAAAAAACGACCACTCCATCTGCTATTTAGGAATACAGATTCGGGAACAGCAAAAATGACATGAAAGCTAGAGTCCACGGGATCAAGTGACCTCAGGAACTAACTTTCAAAGTCCCAAAGAGACTTTTTTTCCTTCATTTTTCCCTAGTCATCTTTTCACCCTTTTGTTGTTACTGCTTTTTAACTACATATCTAGGACTTTGACTTTAGTGCATTTTTAAAATGCTTTGTTTTTATTTGTTATTCCTCTTCATACATTCATCTAATTTTCCTATGTGCATTTTTCCATGTTGAAGCAATATCTTTCTTTTCTTTGGTTTCTTATTTCCTTTTCCCTGTACTTCCCCTTACACTTACATTTGGTAGAATTTTAAATTTACCCTCACTCAGAGAGCGGTTCACTGATTCAGATATTCTAGCTCCTCAGCTTCCTCTGAGATCCACTGGCTCTGCCTCCGGTTGCTGGGATTGGAAGTGGGATGCCATGCCCCACGGCATTCATGTGGGTTCCAGGGATCCGAACTCCAGTCCTGAACACTTGTGCCCCAAACCCTCTCTGTCTGCTGAGCCACCTCCTCGTGGTTTTCTGCTTTCTAAAAGGAGTTTTATTCTGTACTCCCTTCTTATATCCATCTAATTTTTGGTTTTGAACGTTTTCATTACTGGAAACCTTATCTTGTCTTTTTACTTTCTTTGGCCTTGGCCTCTTTTCTTTCCCTCAAGAGTCTCCTCTCCTCCTTCATGTTTCCATTTTAACAGTTTTTCCTCTCCCCCTTTCCATATCTTCTTCCTTTACCACGTTCACTTCCTGTTTCTGCACTACCTGAAGTAACTGCCAATATAAAAGCACATTCCACAGCAATTTGGTCAGCTTCGCTCTTAAGGTCATTGGTGACACATTGGAGATTTGTAACTACTTTTAATGTAGTTCTAGCTCTTGCCCACAAGAGACAGAATCTTCTCACTGCTCTAGCATTTGTTTTGCTACTGCAGAACGATACGGAGCATTGTTCCTTCACACGTGAATGTTCAAAAGAAGATTCTCCCAAAATCCAAAAAGAGCTATTGAAAATTTTAAAAAAAAAAAGTGGGCCAAGTAAGACAACGGGGCTCTCACACAATTGGAATCCCTCCGCTACCGAACACAAACAGGAAGTGAATGGCAGGTGAAGATTTCCTACACCTTCTGGTAAAACACGATCAGTGGTCACAGAGAAAATACAAATAATCGGGTAAATTCAGCCCAGGGCCTAGAAAGAAAAGTCGACAACACAGAGATCAAAGTCAGCACAATGGATCAGAAAATCAGCAACGTAGCTGAAAAACACAAAACCACAGGAGAAAAAAATCAGAAAGGAGATTGAGACAGGGGTGGAAATGAAATTTTCAAAACGCAGATAAAAAGCACAGTGGGAGGCATCACCAATAGATTTGGTCAACCAGAAGAAAGACGATCAGAAACAAGAGAACAAGTCTGAGGTAAAGGAGCATCAAAGTGCTGATAAGAAAAACAAATACGATCAAGTATCAAAGAGCTCTGTGATATGGTCAAGAGAGCGAATCTAAGAATCTACAGGAAGGAGAAATCAGCTGAGAGGAATGCTGGAAGCATAGAGAACACAGTGGGCGAAATTGTGGCAGGAAAAGGCCCAAGTCTAGAGAAAGAAAGAGAAAGTCAAACATGAGGGGCCTTCAGAACCCAAACCAACATGAACAAATATGCTCAGTGGCATATTCCTATACAGATGTCAAAAACACAAAGTGATGGCACTTTAAAAGCTACAAGGAAAAAAAAGCTACTTACAAAGGGAGAAGCATCAGAATACTATCAAATCTCTCATCAGCACCCTTAAATCCAGGAAGCATAAAACACGATACATATCCAAGTCCTGAAAATAAGTAACTGCCAGCTAAGAGTGCTAAGACAGAGAAATCAGGACATCTCAAGACAAACATAAACAGTTTACGAGCCCCACCACCACCACCATCCCAGCCTCGTCAAAGATGCTTAGAGGAATATTATACGCGCAAGAGGAAGACAGGGAGCCCCAATCACGACAGCACAAGGAAGTTTCCATTTCACTAGAGGAGTGCCTGGACAAAGAGGAGCAGGATGGAATCCATTTTGTCCAGCATGATCCAACAATAGATTCTTCATACTAATAGGAAGGAAAGCAGACAACACACACTTCAACCGGTCAGAAAAATAACAAAATTACAGTTAGTAAGTGCCTCTTAAAATTAACTTAAATGTAAAAAGCTTCAACTCACCTGTAAAGAGACAAAGTGTCTGACTGAATTTTAAAAAAAAACTAACACCAACCTTCTCTTATCTGCCAGACACACACCTCAGTGGTAAAGGCTCCCATAGGCTGAGTCAAGGGATAGAAAGGGATGGAAAGCAAAAGAAAGGAAAAAAAACAGAAAACAACGTGATAAACACTATTATGGTGTTTGATAAAGTAGATTTCAAATCAAAATAGTCAAAAGATATGAGGGACGTCACATAACACATAAAGGATGTTAATGAAAACAGTTCATCAAGAAGGCATAACAAATGTAGATGTGTCGGATGCTGGGCTTCCTTATAAAACAAACACTGGCAGATGTAAAAGGTCCAGAGGTCTTGATACAGTGATAACAGGTGATTTCAATATCTCATTCTTGTCTCTAGAGAGGCCATGGGTACTGAAGGCCAGAAGAGTTAAACTGCACCATTATCAAATGGACTAAAGAGGTGTCTGCAGAATGGTTTATCTCACAGAACACACATTCTTCTCAGCAGCCCATGGATCCCTTTCTAAAACAGAGCATGTTCTAGAGACAGTCTGAACAAATCCAGATGGACTTAAGTTACCTCTTATATCAATCATATCAGATCATAATGCAATAAAGCCAAAAATCAATAGAAAAAAAAACAAGCTACAGGAAGGAACTACACATGGAGAGTGACTAGCCTTCATGATACAATTTTAAGAGGAATCTGTACATTATGCTAACATTAAAAAAATCAAATGATCCTATCCTGGACTTGGTCCTGGATATGGCACCTAGACAGGTCTTGGTGTAGCCTTCTTTAAATGAGGAACCTGATGGCCAGAATGCAGTCTGTGACAGAAATGTCTAGCTGGTCCCAAGAGTTCCAGCTTTTTACCATAATACCATGGCAACAATCAGTATACACCTTGATTCCATTATAGCATGAAGTTCTGCTTCTTCTCTCAACAGAGTGTGAGAGGAGTGAGAGATGGTTCTCCTACTGTCTTGTCTGAAACAGAAGGCTCGAAGCTTCACCTAAGGATACCACAGTAGAAGGATCTGGATCTGAGAGTGACCACACCCGGACGAGGCAGCCACCCTCCAGGAACAGTTAGCAGACATGAGAAATAATGACCCTCGCTAAACCATTGAAGTTCAGAGGCTCATTTGGTACACATATTAATGTGCTCCTGAAAGGTGTGGCGGAGACAGCTACACAGCTCTGCGAGCGGTGAGCATCCCGTCAGAGAGAGAGCAGTTGTAGTGTGATCCGCAGGCAGGATAAGAAGGGTGGAATGTATGAGCAGAGCCCCAAGCCACCTGATAGCAAATTGTTATCACCTTGACTGTACCTCAAAGCAGTAGACTAGAAGCCACACCTCTGAGCACGTATAACCCACGATAAGGACATTCTCCTTGACCTTGCACCAGGCAGACAGTTTGGAGGATGTTTGAAGCGGAAGGGAGATGTGGTGTGACATCTTAATTGGCACGCTCTACCTGTTATTCAGGAACAAGTCCCAGACAGATTCCAAGTGGGAAGGTCTGTTTTGAAACTATTAAAACAATCTGGGGAGAGCGGTGCCAGGTGCTTAGACTCAGATGGGATGGTGGAGGATATAAACTGTATTTGGAATCTGAACATGTCTCTATAGTAGTGCCAAAGGCTTCTTGTCTAAAATCCAAACACAAACGATACTTGTTTTTATATGGCTGGCTGGCTTCAATCAGAGGACTGTGTGCATTACAAGCAAAAGTTGGCTCCCAGCAGCTCATAAAGAGCAGGGTGTCCTCTGCGGTGGAAATACATGATGGGATTATTTATTATTTCATTATGAGTGTTAATAATTAATGTGTAAAGAGTAAATAAAACCAGCGGAAGCTCTTATGAATGTGCACTGAATTGCCCAGCCCATAAGTATTTCTCATTGAGATTTAATGTTCTTTTTATATATAGCAAGAATGCCAGTGACTTAAAAGACAGGATTTGGGTGGGAGTGTCAAAATGTCACCTGTGATCACCCTTGCTTACTTCCTGGAAAAACAAGAATTGGACTGCCTGTATTAGATAGGGGTCTCGCATACACAGAAAGAATGGAATGTGTGTATATAAATACACTGGTCTGAAGAAATTGGCTAATGACTCAGAATGAAAGAAGTAGCTGGCAGGTGGAAAATTCCAGAAACAGCTGCATTTTGAGTCAACCAGGAAGAACTTATGGGGTATATGAAGCCTGAACCCTGCATGCAGGCAGAATCATGCTTTCCTCATTGGAAGACATCCCCCTTTTCTCTGTCTATGCCCTCCACTCCTTGAATGAGTCCCATGCACATTATGGAAGTCACTCTGCTTTACTGACTAACCAGTTTCCATGAGAAAGATCTCAATGAAGCACCTTGGCAGAAACTGCCATAATAAAGTCTAATTAAATATCTTGGCATTGAGGTGCAGTCAAGGTGATGAACAATTTGCTATCAGGTGGCCACTATGAAGTAGATAATCACAATGCCCTATCTACACCCACTCAGTGAAATTGGCCTCACAACAACCACAAGGAGTTTTCCTTCTCTTAAAGTCTAACTGACTATTATGAGTCAACAACAACAAAATCATTGGGGACAGTCAAATGGCTCATCACACAAGGTACTTGCCATCCAAGCCTGGTGACTAGAGTCTCATTCCAGAGTTTCTGTAAAGGTGAAGGGAGAAAACTGAGTCCACAAAGTTGTTAGCTGCCTTCTGTGTGTGTGTGTGTGTGTGTGTGTGTGTGTGTGTGTGTGTGTGTGTGTGTGTGTGTGTGTACAAGCATACATACACAATAATATTTTTTAAAGTCATTAGACAATAACAGCCCAGTAATTTTTGCTATTATAAAACATCTAATTCATCTCTTTCCTTGTTTTGTAAGATTTAGACCCACAGTTAATGTGATACCTCACATTGTCTCTTTTTCTTTGTTCTCAGTTATGTATCTGGTACATTATAACATTTCTCTCCTTTAACAGAGGCACTAGAAAAATGACAAGATATTCATATGATTGTGTTGTTATTAAACTAGCCATTGTGGTTGATTTATATTGGCTCTGACTATGGTCTAATCCCTGAAATATTTAATTATTTAAAAAGATCAAATAATTACAGAAAGTTTGAGAAAAGAACAAAAACAATTCACCCTAAGGGATATTCTAGTATTATGTCATTGTAATTGCAAATATCAATAAAATATTTAATAGCTACAATAAAAGCAACCAGTAAAGTGGAAAAACAAATTCCTAGAGTAAATGTCAGTAAGCTTAAGAAAATAGTAGAGTGATCTCATGGGAACTCTACCCAGGAAGAAATCCTGATGTTGAGAATCAGAAGAAATCCTGCTTGGATCAAACGAGTAGACAGAATTTAACTGCCTTGGCTAAGAAAAAGTTGAATAAAAGCCTAGGTCTAAATCAAGACAAAACTATTAAACACTAAGAGGTGTGCAATGACTGTCAACTTGACTACATCCGGCGTGAACTGCAACCCAGAAATGGAAGGTACACCTGTGAGAGATTATTTTCACTTGGCTTGAAGTTGGTGGACCCACTTCTAGTCCAGACCTGTGAGGTAGGAAGCCACACGCCTTTGATCTGGATCTGAGGTGAAAAGACACACCTGAATAGTTACCCTAATCATTCTGTACCAATAAACATTCAGGAGTCGGATATCGGGCTAAGAGCCTGGAAGATCAGAGAAGCAGAGAAGTCACCAGCCCTCTCCTACCTACACTGTTCTCTCCTCCAAACAGAGAGCCCGAGCCCCCTTTGCCCCGCCTCACTGCTTCCTGTCTACAGCCAGCTAGTGGCTAACTCCACACTCTGATTCCAAACAACCTCAAGCAAGCTTTTTTTTTTGTCAGAACACGATCAAAATATCACACAAAACACGTCTTTAATCTGGGCCACACCTTCTACTGGAAGACTGTATAAGCACTTGGAAAAAGGAAGCTTTTGTTCTTTGCCTACTTGCTTTCCCCTTGCTAGCAAGTCCATAGAGACTGCTTCTTTGGAATTCCAGTGTCCACTGAAGACCAGATGAGACATACACTCTTATGGACTGAACAACTTCTGGACTCTTGGACTTTCCGTTCATAACCCGCCACTGCTTAATTATAAAGAGATTCATTCTGCAAGTTCTGCTACTCTAAAGAACCCTGACTAATACAAGGCATTGACCTGATATGGCTTGTCTTTATGAGGAGCAGAAGAGATCCAGTACTATATCCCAAACTCTGGGCATCAGCACCTTGCAGAACCAGTAACAAGGTACATCCTCAAAGCAGTCGAAGACCCAAATATGTTTTTACTTGATGGTAGTGGCAGTGGCTGGTGCCCTTGATGCAGAGCACAGTGGTATCAAAGAGCATGTGACCTTCTATTTGAGGATGTTGGCAAAAGAGGGCCGTATTATGTTGCTGGAGTTTCTTTCCAGCCTGGCCCCGCAGCCAATTAGCCCCAAATAAACACACAGATGCTATATGAACTATAAAACTGTTGGGTGATGGCTAGGCCTCTTACTGGCTACTTGTGTCTTAGTTATTAACCCATAACTATTAATCTATGTATTTTCACATGGTCTTGGCTTACTGGAGAATGCCCGGACCTGTTACTCCTTCCTCGGCTACATGGCATCTATCCCCAGCCTCTCTCTATCAAGCCAATCAGTGTTTTATTCATCAACCAATAAGAGAAACATATATACAGAAGAACATTCCCCCATCAGTACTGTATGGAGATTCCTGGTTCCTCGCATTACCAGTGAGTGTAGAAAGAAACCAACACTTGGCATGGGAAGGTTTAGGTATCCTGGGAGGTTAAAAGACTTTTTAAGAATATATGTGACAGAGGACTAACAAAATTCAGTCAGAGAGGACCAGGACCAGTGAGATGACTCAGTGGACTAAGGTACCTGCCACCAACCCTAATGACCTGAATTCAGTTCCCAGAATGAAGGCAATATCCAGCTCTTGCAAATTGTCTCTAATCTCTACAAGTGCTTCATGGTACACACATGCATGCACACACGCACAATACATAAACACATGTATAAAAGATTTTAAGATTTCTCTCAGAAGAAAGGATGTCTTTAAATAAGGTTAGAAATTACATTGTAGGTGCTTCTCTACTTTTGATGGTTTGGCTTACATGTTGAGACTTTACAGTGCTATATGTGTGGTACATATGCAGTAAGATTAATATTTTGAAGCTTTATATTTCCTGGGCTGGTCCTAGACAGTCTGAGTCTACCTTGCCAAGTGTAGTGGCTCTCTGCACCACAGCTCCCAGCCAGTAAATGCATGGTACTCTACAGTATACTCTATGGCCAGTCATTTTTGAGTTCAGGTATCAATATATTATATCAGATATGGAGGGGTTGTTCTGTAAAATAAGGTTTGTAATACATGGGTTTGCCCAATTATAAGCTAACGTGAGTGTTCTGAGTATGTTCAAGGTAAGTTAGCCTAAGCTAATGTTTCCAGTGAGATAGGTACAGTAAATGCATCTTCACCGCTGACACTTTCATTGTGTGACTCTGTCACAAGTTCTGGTTGTTCGAATGAGAATGACACCCATGGGTTCATATTTGAATGCTTGGCCCTGAGTTGGTATAACTGTTGGGAAGGATAAGTAGGTATGGCCTTGTTGGGGGAGGTGTGTCACTGGAGATGGGCGTGGAGATTTCAAAAGCCCGTACCTCCCATCATGTCCCCCACCCCCTCTCTCTCTCTCTCTTGTGGAATATTTGTTGCCTCATGTAAGTTCTTAGCTATCGCTCCAGTGCCACAACTGTCTGCCTGTTGCCAAGCTCTCCACTGTAATGGTCATGGACTCTAACCCTCTGGAACCCTGAGCCTCCAAATTAAATGCTTTTATAATAAGTCTTCTTGGTCATGGTATGTTGTCATGGCAATGGAAAAGCAAATAAGATACAAGTCAAGAAGCATCAAGAAGCTTCTCTATTTTGTACATGGAATTTTAGAAAACATTGTGGTCTTCACTTCAAGGTTCACCCAGCTTTCACTAAAATTTCTGATGAAAGATGTCTTCACAGGTTACATGGGTGATGTTGGTCAAATGATTACTTGTTTTTCAGGAAGTTCATATTTGATGGAGTTTTTTTCATGAAGACAACATCTAGTCTTTGTACAGAAGGTGTGCTTGACACAAGCTGTAGACATTTTGGAAGAGGGAATCTCAAGTGAGAAAATGTGCTCACCAGATTAGTTTGCATTTTATTTCTGTCATTTATTTTATAGACATATTATATAATATGTAATATGTAAATATTCATTATACAGTGTCATATAAAGCAGTTATGTGCATACTTTAAAAAGAAAAGACAGTATCTCATATATAAAATGAAGTCTAATCCCAAATTTTTCTCTCTCATTCCTTACTACAACCACATCTTTCTGCCACACAGTGAAAATATTCTTATTTGGTCCTATAAAGTATTATGATAATTAAATGCTATTAAGTAATACTATTTCATGGGTATTAAAAGTTATACCCAGACATTTAATTTTAAACTGAGAAACAAGAAAGTCACATAGTTATATTTAGTATGATTTTTAACAGCTATACTATTAAAATATAAATGTGTGTACACGAATATACATGACAAGTTAATGAGTAGAGATGTATTCTATTCAATCAAATATAGAAATAAAAGCTGTGATTCCAGTAACATCCTCACATATCCCACATCAAGTAACTAGAAGCTAGTAGGAAATAACTTTAAAGGTAGCAAAGAGTTTCAGATGCTAAACTAAGTGTCAGAGAAATAAATAAAAATTTCAGGCTTTTCAAGGTCTTCCAAATTAGTTTGCCACTTTTAGAAGAAACTAAGGCCTAGGTTGTCAATACCAACTGTCTCAAGAGAAAGCTCATGGCCAACCTTAATCTCAAATACATGCACTTTTAGTTCTCAAAGGAAATTCTTGACTTTCTTGATAAGACTCAACATTCAGAAGAACTTGATTGATCATTTCTTCAGAATCTCCGTTCCGGGGCAGTAGTCTGTCCACTGTTACTCCCCAGTGTGGTGCCTCCAAACACAGTGCTCAATATTGCAGCATAAATGATGCCTGATGTAAAGGAGGGCCCAGTGCACATGTGTGTGCGCACGCTCGGGCGCGCGCGCACACACACACACATTCCAACACTAGTCCCATAACCACTTAACTCCAAAGTCATCTGTGGACTATTCCTTTATACTGTATGAATATATGTCACTGTGATTGCTTTAATAAAGAAGCTGACTGGCCTGTAGCTAAGCAGGATAAGCATAGGTGTAGAACCACATCAAGACAATGGTGGGGAGAGGAGGGGTAGAGACTCGAGAGTCAGGGGAGATGGCATGAGATGCAGAGCGAGCAGGATGGGAAGTATGTACGAGGTAATGAAGCCTCAAGACAGCACATAGATTAATAGAAATGGAATAATTTAAGTTATAAGAGCTAGCTAAAAACAAGACCGAGCATTTATTATTAATATTAAGTCTCTGTGTGGTTATTTGGGAACTGGCTGGCGGGACAGAAAATCCACTCACAATCGTCCAACCTAGATCTAGTTTCAGTACAGCCTCTTCCCATGCCTCCTTCAGTGAATACACAGCAACACACATCGATACATCCCAAGTATCTTCTCCCATAGTGAAAGTGCAAATCATATTATTAAGAAAACTGCCCTTGTTCCATTGTGCTAATGTTTACAGGAGTCCGTTGTGCTAATGTTTATGATATAACGAATAAAGCTTAGCTAAAGTTCAGAGTGCAAAGCTAGCCACTCTTGTCAGTCAGAGATGGCCAGGCCATGGTAGCACACACTTTTGATCTCAGCAACCACAATAGTTAGTCATAGAAGCTGGTCGGGGGTGGTGCATGCCTTTAATCCCAGCACTAGAGAGGACTGTTAGGAGCTCAGGGTCTCTCAGTCTGAATTCAGTCTACAGTCACAATGAGGACAGGATCACCCCAGCCTTGGTAGACGCAAGAGCTCTCTAGAGGCCAGTTGCTTTGCTTCAGCTTGAACCCCAATATCTGTCTCTGGGTTTTTATTATTCATGCTACAGTCTATGGATGACAGCAAATGAATTCCTCTGTTCCCTATAGGGCATGCACTCACAGTTGGGGCACCTCCCTTGGAACAGCTGGATATCTAGAAATCACTAGGAAGGTTTTGCTATTATTTTCTTTATGTTGTCATGAGCCAGTTCTTCTATTGCTCGCAATCAGTCGAACACAAATGTTTGCCTTCTCTGGCCTTCTTCTAGTTAGAAAAGTGAATGCACCAGGTTCTCAGATCCATGAATGGCTGCTGACATAGCCTTTGTTTTTTTAAGACCAGTCCTCTCTAGGTAGCCCCAGCTGACCTGGACCTTGCTATGTAGATCAGGGTTATATCTGCCTCCCAAGGGTTAGGATTAAAGACACGAGCCACCATGGACTGCTCAAATGTTATTTTAAACAGCAATTTTCAGTTTAAGAAGAACAGTTAGCCAAGTCTGGTGATGAAGGTCTGTAACTCAGCTACCACAGAAGGTAATACAAGAAGGCCCTATCTCAAGGCTGTCAGGGCTATAGAATGAGTTCAAGTCCAGCTTGGGCAATGCAGCAAGACCCTATCTGGAAATTAGAATGTTGGGCCTGGAGAGACGATTCAGTGATTAACAGTCGCACTGTCTACTTGTCCAGCGGATCTAGGTCTAACTTCAGCACCCATATGGTGGCTCATAACTGTCTGCAACTCTAGTTCCAACAAGTCCAATGCCTCTTCTGGGCTTTGCAAGGCACCTGTCACACAAGTGGCTCACAAACACACATGCATCCAAAACACCCCCACACACAAAATAAAATAAAGTGGGTGTTAAACATCAAAACCTGAAGGGCTGGTGGTGTAGCTCAATGGTGGAGGGTTTGTACAGCAGGGATGGGGCCCTGGGTTTGATCCCTGGTCCAAAGGCAGTGTGGGAAAGGGGAGAGCTATTACACAGATCAAGTGAGGCTTGAGAACTGCCAGGATGCAAAGCCAACATCCCTGTGTTAGGTGAAACCTGAAACTTTACTTTGGAGAGCAGATGCCACGTTGAGAGCTATTCATTTCCATTGTTCGTGGCAGAGAAAGAGGAGGAAAATGTCGGAGGAAGCTCATATATCGACGGGACACCCGGGGCATCTTGCTCTAGAGTTGACCCTCACCGATTCCTTTTCCACTACAGTTATTCTTTCCATAAAATGTGATTAATACAACGTCTCTGAAAATCTTGATGTCCAGAATCCAAAAATGGCTCAAGACCATTTGCAGGTTTAGAAAGTGGGGTCAAGACCCCTCTGGAGGAGGGGCCAAACAACCCTTTCACAGGGGTTACCTAAGTCCATAGGAAAAAACAGATATTTACGTTACGATTCATAGCAGTAGCAAAATTAGTTATGAGATAGCAATGAAAATAATTTTACGGTTGGCCGTCTCCACAACATGAGCGATAGTATTAAAGGTCGCAGCATTAGAAAGGGCGAGAACCACCGGGATGGAGTGTGCTGTGTGGCGAGAATGCCAGGCATCGTCTGGAGGAATTCTGCTATGCACAAGTCTCCTAGCCCTCTGACCCTCTTGCTCACTCTTCTCGCTCATCAGGGTTTTCATTCACCATCACGTCCGTTTCATCCATGACACAGAAAGACCCCGTTCTCAGCACCTCTGCATCTGCTTCAGAGAGTAGCGCATTCCCTACCTCTCTCTGTCTTTGGTGGGATCTCTGTGCTACTTCTGAACCACAGAGTCCAAAGAACCCACAGGAACTGACGATGAAGCACATGGCTGGCATAACGTGGAAACCCAAGCCCTGGGCATTTTAAAACACTGGATACTCAGGTGCAAGACAAGATCAAGTGAAGGCGAGACACTTAGGCACGGGATTCAAGAGATGAAGGGATGCTAAAGCATACGCGAGGTTGAGAACTACAAGCTCAGCGTAGCTCAAGGTTATCTGGGGACTGGAGCCAGACTCATGATCCTAAGCCATTCCAGACTTTTCAAATCTGAAGCAGAAGTTTGTAGAATGGCCCCAGGTTCCTCCACGCTTCTTCCGTTGTGTGGAACAGTGTGTGTCCTTTCTCCTGGAATATGGATGAACTTTGGCCTAAAAAAGTAATACAACATCAGCGTTCTCTTCCTTCTTACGCTGTGATAGGCTGTCTACTTTGCCCCCTGAGACTTCATTTTGATTCTTTGAGGCTACCGTAGAAGCCCAACTTCCTGGAGCGCCCAGGCTACAAGGAAGTTTAGGACACACACAGAAGCCATATGTAGGGGCTGCCACAGCCTATTTTCCATGTGAACATCTGAGACACTGGTAGGGTGAGGATTCTAGAACTTACAAGCATCCGTTCTAATAAGTGTTCAGTATCTTTGAACGCGACTATCAAGTTAGGATTGTTCCGATTTTTCTACAAATCTAGGATCATTCTTACTTAAAAGTACAAGTGTCTGTGTCTGAAACTATGAGTTTTTCTTAATTCAGTAGAGGCTACTCCTGAAACTGATAGAGGACTTTTTTTTAAAAAAACAACTCAATGAAACAAGCACATAAGTTTTGAGACATCAGAAAAATGAATGGATTTTAGTTGTTTTAATTTTGTATGGACTTTGGGTTTTGAACAGTACTGAAATCCATTGTCACTGCCTTATTTGGATGACTTTTTATTTATATGATAAATAAAAATATATATTTATGTGTTTTATATATATATATACTTGCTCTTTTAAGTTACTCATTTTGTAGTTAATTTATTGTTGCAGTCACAGAAAACTACTACAGCTATAAATAATGTATTTCCTTATCTAAATTCTTGGCATCTACATGAGGGGAAAATGTAGTAAATTCCAGTTTTACTCCTTATATTTCCCTATGCTTCTCTCAGTCTACAAGACAGTTTTCAGTGCAAATTTTTAATTCTTTGTGTGTGTGTGTGTGTGTGTGTGTGTGTGTGTGTGTGTGTGTGTGTGTGTGATGAGGTGTACATGTAAATGCCAGGGTGTAGACCTGAGGTAGCCACTGGATATCTTTTTTCAATAGCTTTCCTCATTTTATTTGATTATCCATTAATTCATTCCTTTGAGACAGGGACTGTCACTGGCCTGAAACTCATCAACTAGGATAGCTTGACTGGCCAGTGAGCATCTGGAATCAGCAGGTCTCACAGCCTAGGCTACAGAACACCCCACCCCTAAGCTTTTTAAATGGGCGCTGGGAATCCCTGCTTGGTCTTCATGCTTGCTGAGCAAGCACTTGTGGATTAAGCCTTTCCCCCAACCCCCATCTTGTTTTGAACACAGGGTCTTTCCTTTATCTGAAGCTCACTGATTACACTAGACCGCCTAGCCCTCAAACCCCAGGGATCAGTCCCTGTCTGCCTGACGCTGGGATTACAAACAGGCGCCACCACACCCAGTTTTGTAATATGTGTACCAGGGATCAAACACAGACCCTTTTTGCATGGCAAGCACTTTATTGGTTGAGCCATCCCTCTAGTCTTCAAAGTGTTACTTGCCATAGAAATAGTTTTGCTACCGTAGTTTGTTTATTTTACATGCTTTCTGGTTTTTTCTAAGGTATAAGGCCTGCTGGTCATTCTTAGGTTGTATTTACCAGCTGCCTGGAGCAAAAAGTGAAGGACTTGACTGAACATTTTGAATTCTGCTGAGAGCAAAGGCTAAGAATGGATAATGAGAATGCTAGTTTTACAGTAAAGTTACTGGGGGGGGGGTGATAGTAGGCATGTATGCGTTGAAGAGGGCCATTCGAAATCCCAGTTGAGGGTACCCTACAAGGGGATCGTTACAAGAGCTTAGGAAACATGAACAAAAGCTATGTCCTTGAACAGGAAGACAAGCATCAGGTAAAATGAAAACCTGAATAAATAGTGAAGCTGGGTACTAGATGCATGAACTCCTCTTTACAGTATCTTTTCCATTTTTCTGCAAACCCAAAACGGCTCTAAACATGAGTTTCTCGGGGGGGGGTTCCTGAAACAACCATCCTTCCTTATGTTCCTATTTTAAATAAGAAACCAAAGAAGTGAAACATCTAATACCAACCAGCAGTATTCCGGAGACATCCTTGACTGTCTCCCCCAGAAGCTAGCCCTTACAAGAAAACTATCTAACAACACCTTCTCGCCCACATTCATTCTTCATGATCTGATCTGAGAAGGAAACGCCACGAAACCTCTTCCAAAAGGCCTTTTGGGTTGGCTTCCAGGCTTGTTCCCAGGGCTAACGGGCGTGCCATCTGCTCCCGGGCCAGGTGGTAACCAGGGTTCACGTGTCACCCGGCACCGGGTGCTGGGGAGCCGCCCCGGCAGGTCCAGGCAACTCCGCGGCCGCAGGTTGCTGGGGGGCAGGGCGGCAGCCACAGCATCCCGCGCGTGCGGATCGTTTCCCCGGTCCCATCTGCTCCGCGGGGACCGGCGCGGGGTCGGTGTCCCACAACAAAAGGGCGCCCCGCGGAGAGCGCGCCGGCCCGCGCCGCCCCGCCCCGGCTTCCCGCGTCCGCGCCCGCGTCCCCGCGGGAACCGCTCCCGCGCCACCGCCTCCAGGTACCCGGAAGGGGGAGGGGGCGAGGCGACAACAATCCGGCGGGCGGGCCGAGGGGAAAGGCGCGGCGCCGAGCGCCAAGACAGCGAGGGGCGGGGCTCCGGGCCGTGCGGCCGCGCCATTGGTCGGCACCGCCCCTGCGGCCGCCGCTCATTGGTGAGTGCTCAAATTCAGTCTCAAGGCGCCAGAGGAGGTGTTTTAGCGGGGACCGCGGTCCGTCCCGGGCTGGAGCTTCGCTAAGGCGGGTAGGACAACGCTGTCGCTCTGCGGACGGACGGACGCTGCCGGCTGGAGCGGGGAATCTGCGAGGCTTGCCCGGCCCTTCCCATGTCGCCAGCCGGCCGCTGAGATCTACTCGCACACCCTGCCTGCCCGCGCACGCGTGTGGCCGCGGGTGTCCCCGGAGACGGAAAGCCTCCATCGCGCAGCGACAGTAAGGCAGCGTGCGACCCCCGCGGGTGGGGAGGCGGGAATGGGGAGAAGGGCTGCCCGCCGCGGCTGCCATCCCACTGGCCCGGGATCCGAGTGCCCCGGCGCTTGTGCTGCCTGCAGCTCCGGGTGAAGGAGGCTGGTCCCTCCCCACGATTTAGGGGGCTCCATGGGAAGAGTTTAACTTGGGGTGTGCTCAGATGCCTGGGGAGGGGCTGCGTGCATCCCAGACGGGTTGGTCTGGAGATCAGGTTTCAGTCTACCCCCTGCTTCAAACCCACTCAAAGCTGAATTCCTCCCAGTTCTTTGCGCCAAAATTAACTGACCTGGGAGACCCTGTAACTTTCTGACATTTGCCTAACACCCTCCTTAAAATAGTAACTATTTTCGCCTGCTGGTTTTTGTAAAGAATTGCTGGCGCAATCAGTTTTTCTCCTTCCCAGATTTTCAGTGATTCCTAAGTATATTTTAAGTGTTTGTTCACGTGAGTTTTAATGAGGATCGGAGGGTGTCTTGAGTTCCTGGAAATTCCCGGGAAGGCTCTAGGGAAGGGGAAGTTGATGTTCACGTATGGCATTTTTGTTGTTGGAGGGGAAAATAAATGTAAAATCGTTTCCCGATATAATTGTGTGTTCCAGATGGAGGTAAATTGTTTAACACTAAAAGACTTGATCAGCCCCAGACAGGCCAGACTGGATTTTGCCGTTGAAGATGCAGAAAACGCTCAAAAGGTAAGCACATATAAATACTTGAATCTCTAACGTAGTTTTGATGGGGATGCCTAGATTTCGTCTTACATACAGCATAGATTTGATGACCATTACAGGAGTCTTTAAAGAACCGTTGTTTCAGTTCTACTGGAGTCAAAGGTATGCCGGATGCAGCAAGTAATCCAAACTCTGTAATGCTTAGAGTTGTCAAGAGTAGTTTAGATAATGCTTTGCGGAAATTAGAAGTATTCGTTCCCTGGAACAGACTTTTGTACTTACAAATACCAGATTTAATGTTAAAATGCTGAGAAATACCAGCTTCATCCTAGTGAGCCACATACAGAGGTTTCCCCAAGAGTACAGTTTCTGCACACCATAAAGGGTCAACGTGACTGACCCCCACCAGCTGTTCTGAAACATTTATAGCCCTTCTGCTTCTTTTATACTGAGCCGCACCCTTACTTTATCCTCTTCTGTGTATTTTCAACACATTACCAACCAAACTGGCCATAGCAATGTCTACACCATCACCTTGGCCTGCACAGGCACAGGTGTGCAAATCAGTGCCGGTTGAAAAGATACAGCAAGCCGGGCAGTGGTGGCACACACCTTTAGTCCCAGCACTTGGGAGGCAGAGGCAGGCGGATCTCTGTGAGTTCGAGGCCGGCCTGGTCTACAAAACTACACAGAAAAACCCTGTCTCGATCCCCACCCCCCAAAAAAGAGCAGTGAAATCTGGACACTAAGCAACAGCAAATAGATACAACAAACCAGTTTTTAGAAACCTTGACTATAAACATATAGTAGTAACTTTCTAGAGTCCAGGTGTTAGTTTTAGGTTAGCATCAACAATGAGCCTGCTTGGTGGCAAAGAACTTTCCTTTATACAGTATTTTTGTTAGAGGGAAAAATGTATACTGAAACATTGTTGTTTTAAAAATTAGCTAAGAATATGACCGCATGAATATATTCAAAGTTTTGGTTTGGGGAGTTACTTTTCTGTTTTCCTGTGTAAAATTGGGGTGGTTCTGTGTGAAGAGAGTCTCCCCAGTCAGTACTCCATTTCTCTTTCAATCAGTGACTTAGCACCCTCCCCAAGGGTTCATCCCCCGCTCCTGTAGTTTGCTTCAGTTGGTGTTGTTGAGGTTTCTCATGGGGGTGCAAAGAAACCCAAAAGACTCAATAGATGGGGAAAGTGGCTAGAATGTTTGAACTGGAATGAGTAAGCAGGGGGCTAGCCCAGAGAAGATGCAAGAGATGAGACCAGAGTGGTTTTATACAGACATTGGGGGCCTTGTCCTTCCCACTGCTGCACAGAAAGGCTTGCTAAGGCTTGTGGGAACATGGGGTATGTAGTCACAGAGACCTGAGTCTGATTTCCTGCACACCATTGACTACCTACATGACCCCACATAAACATTTTTAGGTTTTTCAGCAAATATTTGTGTTCCAAAGGCTAGAGATAGGGAGGTTTAATACCACCTAACCTTTCTTAGTCCACTGGTTACCCCTGTAACCACCTCACCCGCTGGGTTTTTATAAAATGCCTAGCTGTACACGTTCCTCATGCACTGAATGAAAATGACAGTCCCATCGTAACTTGCCCTTTGGTTACCCTGGGAGGCTCTCAGAGACCCAGGTGGAAAAGTAGACAACCATATTATACTCTCAGAATAGAAGAGGAAGAAATACATGCGTAGACATTGGAAAGCTTCACGGGGTAAGATTTGGGTTAAACCTTACTGGGTAAGGAAAGTCAACCTACATTAAAAGAGGTACTGAGAAGAACATCCCAGACACAAGAAACAAGATTGGAGCCTCTGAGAATTCCAGAGTGCCCAGAAGCCAGGGAGGCAAAGTTATGATCAGGAGAAGCTGGATCACTGGTCCCTTAGAGAACCCGTGGACACACTGGTCCAGATCTGTGTGTACTGTATGATGCACACATCTCCTGATCACTCTCGGAGAAACTTGGTTTGCAAAAGAGAACTTTTCAACATTATCACCCAGCCCTACTGTTCTTGGTTGCAGTGTAATAAATGGACCAATGTCATGATGGATGATGAAAGGAGGAAACGGACAGTTTGGGCAGAGAGGTGAGGGCTAAGAACGGAGCTGTTAAGAGGAGTTGGTGAAATTGCTGATGCATGCATCGGGCTTGGAGGGAATACATGCCAAGGCCCTGGAATGTGAGAGGAGGGGAACCGGAGAAGGAATAGAAGCATACTGGGCCTGACAGAGCATGTCTCTAATCCAGCACTCTAGAGACTGAGGCAGGAGAACTGTGAGGCTAGAATGACAGGCTCATACCACCATGATCTTCCACGTGTGTTCTTTAAAGGCCATTAGCATCTTTGGGGAGTAGCCAAGGAAGATGGTGATTCAGCTTGGCATATGTTTACGCCTGTGTGATATACATACAGACAGCAGGAGGCAGCTGATTGGCTACGTTTATTAGAATTATTGAAAGGTTATAGCCTTGGGACCAGCTTGGAATTGTGAGCCTATAGTTTGACTTTAAAGCCATGTTTATGAGATTGGATGAACCAGTCCAGAGGCTGAAGAGAGTTAGATATCTAGATATGGACTCTTGTAGTTTGTAAGAGTAGAAAAGGTAGCCAGGCAGTGGTGGTGCACACCTTTAATCCCAGCACTCGGGAGGCAGAGGCGGGTGGATCTCTGTGAGTTCGAGGCCAGCCTGGCTTACAGAGTGAGTTCAGCCAGGACTGTTACACAGAGAAACCCTGTCTCAAAAAAAAAACAAAAAAACAAAACAAAAACCAGAAAAGGGAACCAGTGAAGATTGAGAAGGTGCAGTCAGAAATAAGGAAAGCTAAGAAAGAATGTGTAGTGTCTCAGATGCTTGTGTCCAGATTTTATAGAGCCAAAAATCACTGCCAACCTCACCACTTTGGTGGGGGAAGCAAGATGGCTTCAGCACCAGTTTGATGGGCAGCCGAGAGTTGAACTGAGCAAACATCACGGATTGGAAGAGACTCATGGCTGGGGTACCTCTTGAAAGGTGGCAGCAAGGAGGTCTCACTATGGATTGCTCTTTCTAGAAAGCATGTTCTGGCGGGAAGGAGAGTTGATGGCCTTTGGCGGCAGGCGGGGTTTCACCGGGCAGAACACTGCATGTAGTGTTAAGGAGGCGGCGATGTTCAGATGAAGGGCTTGGATGTAATGGAGGGCAGGTTTGAAGAAAACCAATGGGACAATGTGTGAGCTGTGTATGAAGAGGGGACTGGGGGAGACATTACTCAGACCCCAGCAAGGATCTTGGAAAGCTGATGGTCATGTATATGATTTGAGATTGCATAATCAAAGCAAGTTGAGAAGCAAGGTCTTTGAGCTTCCAAGCCTTGTCTATGGTGATACACAGCATGTTTCCCCATAGCCACAGTCCCGGTACTTATTAATTATGATGGCAAACATTTGCAAAGCATTTCCCAGGCGACAGTGTTTTACTTTATTGTCTGAGGTGACACTCACAGAGGCTTTGTGACAGATCTATTCCCTCCTTTATACCTGAGGGCTGTGAGACCGCTTCATGACTTGCATTTCTCTGGATTCCCCGACCGAAGTGATGTTCAGGATGCTGCGGGTTGGATTTCCTGGCAAGCAGCTCTCGAGTCAGTGTGGTGTGCAGGAGAGTTGTGAGCGCCCAGGACTGTAGCAGGAGAAGGGAGTGGGAAGGAGTTGGACCGAGAAAGAGACTGAGCTGCTGTTGAGGCATGCTGGGACTCTGAGATTACAGAAACCAGATCTTTGCATGCTGGTAGGAGTTCTACCAGTCACTGAGTTCAGTGGTAGCCTCCCAGGAAGGGGTGTGGTCCTGGGTTTATGGGCCCTTGTTACCCAAAGCAATCCAGCCAAGGGTGTGTACTGTTGGCATGACTTCCGAAAGCTGGGAGAATGACTCATTCATTCCTGAAGAGACCTGGGTTCATCTAGTGTCTGCCTTACAACTAGGCACATTACTAGAAAGTCTTGAGGATTAGTCTGAACTCTGTCTTGTGTATATATGGAAACATGGAACCAAGTAGAATGAATACCCAGGGCTGTAACTATTCTAATCCCTTTTGCTGTGCCCTCATGGCGTCCAGAAAGCAGTACAGACAGGTGGCACCGAGTATAAATCGATCATAACTGACTTTCTTTCCTACCTGGGACCTCTCAACACAATTTGCATGACATTTGTAAATTCTGATGGAAGAGGTGTTGTCTTAGGGTTTCTATTGCTGCAACAAAACCGTGACAAAAAAGCAAGTCGGGGAGGAAAGAGTTTATTTAGCTTACACTTCCATATTGCTCTTCAGCATTGAAGGGAGTCAGGACAGGAACTCAAACAGGGCAGGAACCTGGGGGCAGGAACTGATGCAGAGGCCATGGAGGGGAGCTGCTTAATGGCTTGTTTCCCTGGCTTGCTCAGCCTGCTTTCTTATGGAACCCAGGACCACCAGGCCAGGGTTGGCACCGCCCACAATGAGCTGGGCCCTCCTGTGTCGATCACAGCTGGATCTTGTGGCGGCATCTTCTCAGGTTAGGTTCTCTCCTTTCAGACGGCTAGTTTGTGTGTTCCGCTGGCCTGAGACTAGCCAGCACAGGTGGGATATGGTCCTAACCTAGCCACATTACCCAGCTTCACTCTGACTCTCTCATATCAACTGTGCATTTGGAAAAATGCATCTGTGTATGAAGAAAGTATTTGTTCTGAGTCGTTCCCTCACTACAGAACTTAAGAACTCATTCCTGTGTGGACACGTACCCTGGACACAGATGGGAAAAAGAGAAAATCTGTCTACTCGTAAGCCTAGGACACACCTTGTGCCTTTTGGCAAGACATGGTGTTCATTTAGCACCTGTAATGGGCAAGGCATCACCCGAACATGGTATGTGGGACTGGCCTCCACAAGTGCAGACTCATTACTGAGACAAAGACATACATCCAGGAAGCTAAAGAGCAATGAGTGTGCTATATTATGTTAGCGCTAAGTGCCAGGGCTGATGGGACAGAATGGGAAAGAGGAAAAGACAACAGCTAAGTGATATTGGGTGTTCACTCTGCACTGGTGAACTAGTCTGGACCCACGGTGAGGTGGGGGGCACTTGCCCACTGGCCTGAGACCCAACATATATAACCACTCTCTGATGCTGTCTCTCCGGGTACTACTGAGTTCGTTTCCCAGAACTTAGGAAAAAGTACTTTCCTTCCGATTACACCCAACGCAAGTTCATTTCAGAAATGTTCCCAGCTGCTTTTTACATGCAGCTTTCTTAACCTCTATACCTGAGGTTATATAAACTGCAATAAACAATAGTACCTGTGCTGAAGGATCAGGGGTTGATGCAAGTCCAGGAGACAGGGCGTGGCGTGTATTAAACACTCAGTCATTTCCCTTGAGGGTTCACTTGTAGACACCATCAGAATGGCTCACCGGCAGGGACTTGCTACCAGAACTGGGCAACTCTCCCAAGGCTGCTGCCACTGAGATGTGAGACCTCGTGGCCTCCACCACGTGCTTTCTTCACAGTCCAGCACTACGGAGTGTCGCCATAGCTAGCTGGCAGCTTCTGCTACCCAGTGGATAAGTGTTGGGTGGCCTGTGAGCACAAACACCAATTTCTCCCAGTTGGCTGCCTCTCTACAGAACAGGACAGTTTTAACCACTGATGGACCGGAACTGGTGCACAGAGTAGCTGTGTCATGACAGATGCATGTCTGTAAAAGTGGGGATGCTGAGCCCTTCCTCCTTTTTCATTATGTGAGTCGCTGCTGACAGGAAGAGAATTCCGCGAGAGGAAGAGAAGAATCTTTCTGGTTTCAAATGGTATTAAAGAGTGTCGGAAAGATGCTTGCTTCCATTACTTGGTGCATCGAAATGCAGGCTCTGTGTTTTGTTTTGTTTTGTTTTGTTTTGTTTTTAATCATGTGTTCCCTTTGAACCTCTACAGTTGTCCAAGGCAGTATATACCAAGTATGCTGTGGGAGCAGGTGCTGCTTCACCAGCTATTTTGAGATGTAGCAAAAGTTGAAAAAGCAAGACCTTGGCACTGAGCACTTAAAACCTTGCTAGCAATTTGATACTACAGTTGGGGTGTCTAAGCTTATGAGCCGCTGGGGGTCTCACTTGTTGCAGAAGCTATAGGTAGATTTAGGTGACGAACTCAAATGGTAAATCATGTGTGGTAGAATTCCACGATAGTCCTATGATAGGGAAAGGTGGCTTAGCGTATACAGGACTCTGGAAATACAAAAGCAAGCAAAAACCTGGCCATTCATTCACTGAATGGTTGGAGAAGCAGAAACTGGCCCTGCACTGTGAATGGTTAGAGAAACACTACTCAGAAAACATCAGACAGCTCTCAGGTTAGCTTGCACTGGCATTTTGCTGGCTTCTGTCCCTTTAACTTGTCCTGTTAGTAGTAGCTTTTGAACACTGAACTACAGTGGCAGAGCTGTTCTTTATTGGTAAATGCGAACTTGTAAATAGGGCCTGAAAATATGAAAATTATGGCCTGAACTTCTTCATTTCCAACTATTATGAGCATCTGTTAGTGACAGATACATTTGTGACTTCTCTTACCAACACTCCATGAAAAATATGTATAAAGGGAGTAGCAGATATAATGGGTATCCCTTCGGAGAACCCTGTTCGATGCCTTTGGAGCTCTCTGGCTTCCATTTATCCGGCCCTGATTCTTGCCAACCTTGGACATCTGTTTAGATCGCCAAGTCTCAGTGGAACAAACTCTGTAGTCATAGCTGACTCCTGCCCTTTCTTAACCTCGCTAAAAGTTCTCTTCTCTCTAAACAGGAAAATATATTTGTCGATCGATCAAGGATGACCCCAAAGACTCCGATGAAAAATGAACCAATTGACCTGTCCAAGCAACGAATGTTTACCCCGGAAAGAAATCCCATCACTCCAGTGAAGCTGGTGGACAGGCAGCCGCAGGTGGAGCCGTGGACGCCCACAGCCAACCTCAAGATGCTGATTAGTGCCGCCAGCCCAGACATAAGAGACCGGGAGAAGAAGAAGGAGCTGTTCAGACCCATTGAGAATAAAGAGGACGCGTTCGTGAACTCCCTGCAGGTAACTAGCTGTGCTTGTGGAGCTGTGAATGGTTAGAGAAAAGATTTACAAGATTACTAAAAAGAAATAGGACACCTGTCCAGTCAAACACAGTGTTAATTAAACGTGGCATCGTTTTGTTCACAGCTGAATTTTCACTCAGATTCTTATTTTTCATAATTAATTTCTCTCTTTTCTTAACCAGACTACATTTCAAAAATAACATTAGTAATTTGATTCAGTAAAGAAACTTGAATTTTTTTTTTTAGCACTGCTGTGAATTTTTAGTTTCAATAATTTTGACTAGGAAAGTCCTATTCTATTTGCTAGTTTGGGGCTTTATTCAAGTTAGGCCACTTTAATGTATTTCTTTAATCTGCTTGGGGTTTTTGTTGGGAGAACTCTTGTTATTTTGCTGGTGTGTGTGTTGTGTTGTATGTGTGTGGTGTGTGTGTGTAGTGTGGTGTGTGTGTGTGTGTGTTTTGTGTGTGTGTGGTGTGGTGTGTGTGTGGTGTGGTGTGTGTGGTGTGGTGTCTTGTGTGTGGTGTGGTGTCTTGTGTGTGTTGTGTGTTGTGTGTGTGGGTGTGGTGTGTTGTGTGTGTGTGTGTGGTGGGTGTGTGTGGTGTGTTGTGTGTGTGTGTGTGGTGGGTGTGTGTGTGTGTGTTTCTGCTGTTTTAGCCACTCTTCTGTTGCTCCGAATCGGCACCATGACCAAGGCAACTCTTAGAAAAGAAAACATTTAATTGGGGCTGGCTTATAGTTCCAGAGATTTAGTCCATTATCATCATGGTGGGGCTCAAAGCAACATACATGGCTCTGAAGAAATGGCTGAGAGCTACTGGCCTGTGGCCAAGAGGGAGACACAGGGCCTGGTGTGGGCTTTTGAACCCTCAGAGCCTACCCCCAGAGACACACTTCCTCCAAGAAGGCCACACCTCCTGCTCCTTTCCATACAATGCCACTCCCTGATGACTAGGCATGCAAATACATGAGACTATGGGGACCATTCTTAATTCGGACCACCACAGCTGCCGATGATTCGACCCAGGGCTTTATACATATAGGCAAACCTTCTGCCACCAAGCCACATGCCCAGCTCTCAATGTAGAGGGCTCTTAGGCCATCTTTAAATTGCCTGTGACGCGAAGAAGAGGAGCTGCTCAACAAACAGCGTCTGCACTGTTTTTAAAAGACTTAACCGTAATTTTCACTCCACTAGCCTTCCTCTGAGGCCTCCCAAGAAAATGACTTCCAGGCTGGAGTCTCCCAACTATCCAACTATTTTTCCCCTTTTTTGTGGATGTTCTTTGTTGTTGTTGTAAAATTTGCCAAAACATAGAAAATGGGAAACAAAAGGATAAGAAGTCACATTATAGCTTGAAGCTAACAGCAAAATGAGTTTAATCTTCCACACACACCCCTAATTCTTCCGTGCAGGTAGATGCAAATCATGCAGTTTGAAGAACAATTTCTTTGCGCTTAATCCAGAAATTGTTCATCATTCCTCTTGCATGTCTGCTCTTTTCCTGGGCTTCTTGTCTGTATTTTATTTGGTTGGAAAAGTACAGGAAGCCCAGCTTCGGAAACTGTGAACTCAGATCACATGTGAGTGTGGCTAAGGGCATTGGTTTCTGGGTCCAGAAGGCGGGACACACGTGGTGCTCCCTGCTCTGGTTTTCCTGAGATCTGCTCTTTGTCTGTTACAGACCTACCCAAGTGTTCGTTATTACACACACACACACACACACACACACACACACACACACACACACGAGTGCTTTTTTTTCATTTATTGATAAAATACAGAAAGTAACAGTCGCCCAATGAGAGATGTTAATAATCTCTAACAAAATATTGATACCTTCCTTTGGTAGAACTTATTTCAGATGTCCCTAAAACAATTCCTAATCAGACTTCATAGCATTTTAATCCCTGCCCCAAGCACAGAGCAGTTTTAATAATTTACACCAAATAAGGACTGCTGAATTTATCATTCTCTTGCAATCTTTAGGTCACTATGTTGTATATGTTTGTGCTCTTATAGACTGTTGCTTGGGCTGTTCTGCTGGGGTTGCAAGCTTTGTAAAGTTGAGACTATTATAGTATTTGCTCATCTTGTCAAGTTACTGGGTGTCTTGTGACTTTCTGTGGCTTGTAAAATTACAATTCTTTCCACGTGACTGCTGCCACCATGGGTTTTCCTCTTCTGTGTGTGTCCATTTGAATAGGGTTGTTTTTCTCTCTCGTAGTGGTTTCTAGGAGATGGTTGCATTTCTTGACACTAAGCTGTTGTCAGTTACTTGTGTCACATATATTACATATATATCTTGGTTCAACTGGTATTTGATTTTCCTTTTGGTTCTCAGCTCACAAAGCTCTCATGTGTAATACGGTTCTGTGTATAGACCGTATAGATCCTTTCTTCTTTCTTTAGGATGTTTTTCATTCTAATTTTTACTTTTTAAATGTACTTATGTGTGTGCCTGTGTGCCTGCTTCTCTGTTCATGTACCATGTGTGTGCAGATGCCCATGCAGAGCAGAAGGGGGCCCTGTATTCCCTGAAAGTGAAGTTGCAGAAAGTTCTGAACCGCCACATGGATTCTGGGAACCCAATCTGGGTCCTCTAAATTTAGTGACTGAGCCCATCTCTTTAGCCCCTACAATCTCCTCTAAGGGTGATCTTCTGGCAGCTAGAGAGATAGTTCAGTGCTTAGGAACACTTGCTCTTGTAGATGATGAGTTCAGTTCCCAGCATCCACGTGGTGGCTCACAACCCACTGAACTCTAGTTCCAGAGGGCTTCACTGCCTTCTTCTGGCCTCTGTGGGCAATGCACACATGCGCATAAGAAAATGCATATGGATGGTCTCTTTGTATCACAATCTTTCTCTAGTGCAGGCTTAGAAACTTGTTCTCCTACATTTTCTTTATAATTTGCTTTTTAAGTCGTGAGTCCATTTGGGATTCCTTTTTCAAGAACTCCGCTTTTGGTGTCTGTTTTTCATTGTCTGCTTTTCTCAGGAGCTCACTTTCACTTGGCAGTGTGACATTTGTCATGTCAAAGTTCCGTATTTGTGTGCTTCGGTTTTAAGAACCCTTGCCCATTCGCCTGATTGAGGCCAGCACCATTGTGCACTAAGTTTTGCCAGCAGGCAAAGCATAACTTCACCATATTCTTAAAATGTGTAAACGCTCCTCATGCTTTCTTTCATATATGTTCCAAACTGGCTGTTTTCTTTTGCTTCTTTGGAGGAAGTGTCACTATGTAGACCTGGCTGGCCTCAAACTCACAGAGATCTGCCTGCCTCTGCTAGATCTGCCTCCCTAAGTGCTAGGGTTAAAAATATGCGCCACCGTGCCTGGCTCTAAATTTCCATTTTAAAAGGAATCATTTGGCTGTATTGATTGGAGAAGTATTAACCTCTCTCTGGTGCCAAGCCTCCTCCTATCCATGAAAATGGTACATATCTGCAGTTGTAAGTGCTCTCCAAGACAGTCTTCTCAGTCTTCTAACCCTGCGATCCTTCAGTACAGTTCCTCGTGCTGTGCTGACCCAACCAAAAAATTATTTCGTTGCTATTTCATAACTGTAGTTTTGTTACTGTTATAAACCATAAATATCTAATATGTGGGATACCTTATATGAACCCCCTGAGGTGTTATAACCCACAGTTTTGAGAACCACTGCTCTAAAATCATGAGTGTTTGCTAGATTTACCCTAAAAACCTCATCATCTTCATTGCTCTTATAAATACCGCCTTTTCTACTTCCTTTCTCTTGCTGTGTAGGAGTGCAGCTTGGGTTTAAAACACCTCTTCCTGTATTCACCTGTCTTGCCAATTCCTCTTATTTCCATAGATTTGGGGTGGGGGGTTGTTGTTAATTTTTTGAGACCAGATTTCTCTGTGTAGCTTTGTAGACCAGGCTGACCTTGAACTCAGAGATCCTCCTGCCTCTGCCTCCCAAGTACTGAGATTAAAGGCCTGCGCCGCCGCCGCTAATGCCACCACCTGGCCCATAGATTTTTGTTTTTATTTATTTTTTTGAGTGACTTGCCATAGCCTTTTCAGAATGAAAAGATTTGGGTTGTGCTTTCCAATCCTTGCTTCAATTTCTTTCTTGTCCTAACGTACTGACTAGGATTTCCTGCAGAAGACAGTAGAGGGCCAGTAACAATTGGCATCCTTGTTGTTTCCCTGGTTTTAAGGGAAGACTTCCAAGGTTTCTCAGGTAGCCAGATATTAGCTTTTGGGTTTTCGTGAATATGCAACATGAAATTTAATCAACAGCTTCTTCTGAATCTATTGAGATACTCTTACCACTTTTCTTCTGGTGTCTACTTTTCTAAAAAAAACCTTATCTTTCCTGCGGAGACCTGATTAAATATGGGTAGAGACCAGAATGCTCCCTGAGGATACTTAAAACAAAAATGAATTTGTCTTAATGGCCCTTGTGGAATTTCACCAAAATTTGATCCATCATGAAATACAAGACAGTTTAACAGGTCACTGTATCGCATGCTTTGTCACAGAATGGTAAGAAGCAGATTTGACGCACCTGGTCCAAGATGAGGCCTGAGATGCTACCACATCTCCAGTGCCGCCACTGCAGCTGCCACTCCCGCCACCAGGTCCACCCACATAGGAGACGAAGGCGTAGAGCAACCTGTACAGGACGCCATTCCTGTTTTAGACTTGTACCCATGAGTCTCGGCCTCGTGGTATAAGTGAGAAACAGCTTAGTCCAGAGAAGATAATAAGAAAACCAGACTAGACGTTGTTTTTTGCTGGAATCTTGAGCGGTGCGGATTGGGACCGTTTTGCCAGCAGCTTTTCTAACAGCAGCAGTTAAGGCGGTAACCATGGCATCTCCTCCCCCTGTGTCTGCCCTCCGTAGCTTGATGTCGTTGGCGACGGTGCTGTGGACGACTATGAGAAGCAAAGGCCAAGCAGGAAACAGAAAAGCTTAGGGCTGCTGTGCCAGAAGTTTCTCGCTCGCTACCCAAGTTACCCCTTGTCCACTGAAAAGACCACCATCTCCCTCGATGAAGTCGCCGTCAGTCTTGGTATGTATCACCCTATTAACTGAGGACCTGTTGTTGCCTGTGGCAGTGGGTTACCTCGGGTGGGCCAGAGGCATCTAGAAGCCTCCTCTATTAACAGAGGACGGGATTGGGTGGCTGCCTCCATCCTCACTAAATCTCCCTTAGGTATTCGTAGAATTCACGGAAGCCTAATCCACAATAAAGGTCCAAATGGAAACTCCGGGGGTTTCAGTCTTAAAAGTGTGGGGGGTTGGGACTATAGGTCAGTGGTGGAGAATTTGCTGAGGTTGTACAAAATGGATTTAACCATGAATACCATACAAGAAAGAATGTGTTTCATTGTAAAAGGTAATATGTTTATACTTATATTACCGATTAATCTCATTTTAAATTCATATTCGGAAACTAAAAATATAAGCTGTATCTGGCAGCACATACCTATAATCCCAGTACTTATGAGACATAAGTAGGAGGACTGTAAATTTGGGGCCAGCATAGGCCCTGTCTCATAAAGAAAATTACCGATATCTTGCTCTTCATTCTTAATAATGCTTCCAAGAGTTTGGAAACTAGCATCATTTCCTATATAAAGCAAAAAGTCGAGAGCAAGAACACGATGCTTGAAGCCCTGTGCCGCCATCTTCACAGCAGGCCTTTCAGGACAGAAAATGCACAGCTGGACATAACTCAAACAGCCAGGCTTCCTAACAAAGAATGCATGTGTTCACGTGGCCGGCGTATGTTTAACCTGTGACGCCTGCACAGCTGCAAATACATACACTGTCACTTTGGATGAGGGACCCCTGGTGGACAGGGGCTGTATTTCAGGATGGCTGAACTGTTGACAGTCATTGACTAGAAATCATGCTCATCTGGAGGTATTATAGGAGTATCCACATAATAAACAAGAAAGCTTGCTGTATGGAGGAGTATCTGAAGGGATAAGATAAATGAACGGTTAATAGTTTGTGTTTCATATCTGTCTGTCTTCCATAGCCCCTAGAAACATCCCAGAATAGTGGGCTGTCAGTCTGAGTCACCCAGGCTGAGAGCTGAGAAGGTTCTGGCTGTGGGAAACTGAGACAGTGAAGAGGCGGTTGTTTCTGATGGAAAGACCATGGGCTAGACTTTGGGTCACACAGGGCCTGGCTCTGAACTTCCCCAACTTATAAGAACGTTGAGAAGCTATTAACCCTCTTTTGACTGTAACATAAACTGCCGAGATGTCACAGAGTTGAGCTAATATGACTACTGTGTTTAACTCAGGCCTGGCAGGGTTCCTGGAAAACAGTCTGGCAGAAAACAGGGGTTAACAAACAGATCATGCAGTATCCTCATTAGGGATCATGAAGTCTTCCTACACCCCTGCATGTATTCTGTGGAGGCTCTGCACTGGTGTTCAAGTGGAATCCAAAGATGTTTAGGGGGACCTTGCAGTCCCATGGAGGATAAAAGAGGGGTCTTTTACTCATAGCACCTGCAAACATGCCATGTCATAGCTTCCTGGAACGGAACTCCAGAGATTTTCACAACAGCCTCCCAATGCCCCAGGACGACACAGGCCTGCTAAGTCAGATGTATTGCCGTCTCTTCTCATGTGAGGGTGAAAGCTAGTGTCCCTCCCTAGGAGCTGGTTTCCTGGGTGACCATCTCCTGGCCTTAAGTCCGAACCCCTTGCTCCCTAATTTAAAAGGCCACCATTTACTCAAAGATGGGCAGAGTTTCCAGCTGTTGTTTCCAGGGTCTGCTGCGATGCAGATCTGAATCTGGTGTTAATGAGTAAGCATTTAAAGACTTGGGAATAACTTTAATGAACAGAAAACAGAACAGTGCTTGATGCTGAGCCGAGTAATGGTCTCTCGGTCAGTGCCTAAGGAAATAGACAAGGAAAAATGGTGGTCGTCATTAAGTTACTACTGTATGATTAAGCGTCACAGAACATAGGATAGACTGTCACCTCATTTGGTCATTATGTCCTTGGATGTACAACTGGGACCATCAGTAGATTGAGTAAGACCACCTCAGCACAAAAGCAAAAGGTGGCAGAATGCCAGGGAAAACCTCCCTCCCAGCAAGCCACAGAGGAGCCTAAAAGTCTTGAGTCCTGTGAATGCAACTTTAGGAGCACAGCCCCCCTAAAGAGCAAAACTTGGGCATGATTGAAGTGATGAGTGATTAAGCTGGCAAGGGGCTGCCACGTTTGGTGTTAACCAAAAGAACCCACCAAGTGCCCCTTTACACATAACGCCTTGCTCTCAAAGCAGTCCCAATTATCTTCCATTTTCCTTTCTTGTGATGCCTGGCCACGAGGTGGAGACCAAACAGCTATTATCAAGCACAAAACAGCACAACAGACAGTCATATGGCCAGCCCCAGGGCGTCTCAGTTGCATTCACATGACATTTCTAATGGGAAGGTTTGGGGATGGTGCAGGCCAAACAGCATGCGTTACTATGAGGTGAAGACCCAGACAGCTCTAGACAAGAGGCTGCTGCCAGTGCCTTCCAGCAGGCAGCTGGCACCAAGCCTGGGGGGGTTGGGGAGGCCAATCAGGGTCATGCCTGGAAATGTCAGACCGTGAAATGCCTCTTCATGTGCGTGGTAAAGCACTTCTTCAGCCCAGAGTTGTCTCTGTTATTTGGTGTCTTTCTTGTATCTGTGAAGAAAGAGCCCAAAGTTACCCTCGCGGAGTCTGTTTCTGGAAAACCAGACAAATGGCACATCCGTACAGCCAGTCTGGGTTTTCTGCAAAGCGCCTGAAGGCTTCAGCATAGATGCTCAGATGAGAGCAAAGGCAACAGCAGGCCTGGGGCTGTTACACAACAGAGTGAGTCATGGACCAGAGGTGTTTAAAATCTGCTGCTGTGACTCTTTGTGTTAGTGGGGGTTTTAGGTAGCTCCAAACTGTGGAGATACCTTGTTTGTATAACAAATAAAGCTTGCCTGAAGTTCAGAGGGCAGAGCTAACCATAGACCCTGGTCTACAGAATGAGTTCCAGGACAGGCTCCAAAGCTACACAGAGAAACCCTGTCTTGAAAACCTAAAAAATAAACAAACAACATATTGTTATAGACCTCTATGGTTAGCTATTCCCACCCTCTCATCTTCAGGCAAGCTTTGTTATACAAAGAAGGTATAACACCAAACCGTGCAAACATTTAGATAAAATTAACAACTGTTGAGGACCCTTTACTTTTATGCTCAAACTTAATTATTTTATAAGAAAGTACTACACCGTGAAGATGTTAAGTAACTTCCTAGAGTGGACCACTTATAAGGGGTAGGTTGAGGATGCATGTCCCGGCAGTCTGATTCTAGAGCCTTCCATGCTTAACCAGCATACATACTTGCAGTAATTAGAAGAAAAACCCTGCTTGGGGTAGTACAGAGAAGCTACAGCGAAGTGGATGGTGAGTTTTGTTTTCATGGAAGGCCTGTACTGTCCTTCACTGTTGGCCAGCTTATTAGCAAATGGTGAATGAGAGAGCAAGGCGACTTACTACAAGCCATGGCAAATAGGGGACTTGTGTTCCTCCAGCGACACAAGAAGGGAATCCAAGCCCTTGAATCTGGAGTTGCCCGTTCAAAACCAGAAGCAATATTTTCCTTACCATACTGTTCAGAGAATTAGTATATTCGTTTTCTGTTACATCATTCATACCCCCAAGAAAGGACAGGACTGCCAAGTAATGAGGTGACGGTCCATCCTATTCAAACCCCCAAGAAAGGGTTCAGTGATGAGGTGACAGTTCATTCTATAGTTTCGTGATGGTTAATCTTTGCCGTCAGTGTAATGACGGGATTTAGGCTCATCACAGGAACCCACCTCTGGGTGAGCCTACAAGTTTGTCTCTAGAAGCATCTAATTGAGCAGTGAAGACCCACCCAGAATGCGGCAGCACAGTCCCACGGGGTAGGGTCCCCAAATGACCAACGTGAGAAGACAGGACTAGCTGAACTCCAGTTTCATCTCTCTGCTTCTTGACTGTAGGTGCAGCCTCTGCCTCCCAGCCCTCCCCTCTGACTTCTTCACCATGGTGGACTGTCTGCCCGAACTATGAGTCAGAATAAGTCCTTCCTTACATTGCCTTTGTCACAGCAGTGAGACGAGGCGCTAATGCAAGTCCACCATTAGGAATGCAGGTCACCAGCAGCCAGCTGCCGAGTCCAGCAGGCATGCTGCTGTCACACTGGCATGCCACCATAATGGTTGGCCTAACAGGTCTGAGGCAGCACAGGTGCTGTGCTTTCAGGGCCACACAGACAGTAGTCTGGCAATCTCAAGAAGATATTACCCTAGTGGTATTTGAAGGTTGGGTCCCAAGAAGAAGACACTGGGCCTGTTTGAGTCTTCCTCAGATGGCCTGAGTCATTATCCACAGTTGATGGGCATCAACTTGGACATCAGTCACATAGTTCACAGAAACGTCCCAGGCCTTCAGGAGTGGCTATGCAGAAATGTCCACTGGTGTGATGTCTTTTTGCCCTCTCCTTTGCAAACAGGTGTGGAAAGGAGACGCATCTATGACATCGTCAACGTGCTGGAGTCCCTGCATCTGGTCAGCCGGGTGGCTAAGAATCAGTATGGTTGGCATGGTCGGCACAGCCTGCCCAAAACCCTGAGGACACTACAGAGACTGGGGGAGGAGCAGAAATACGAAGAGCAGATGGCCTGCCTCCAACAAAAGGAGCTGGACTTGGTGGAATATAGGTTTGGAGAACGCAGGAAAGACGGCTCCCCAGATTGCCAAGAGCAACACCTACTTGATTTTTCTGAATCCGACTACCCATCCTGTGAGTCCATTATAAACTCATGAATAATGAATGGCAAAGGGAGTAGTGGTCCCTTAAAAAAAAACTGACCACTAAGATGTGAACTGCCAGTTTGACAGCCCTGGGGGGATACACTCTTGTTCTGAAGAAAGGCAGAGGGCCCCACACGAATGTGCAAGCACCCACTCCACACAAGCATACACGCCCGCACATGTGAACTTGTACACGCACAACGCGGAACTGGAGTTCTTGCTTTTGAGAGGAGAGTTGGTGTTCCAAAAACAACTCCTGATCCTTACCCCTCTCCTTTTATCTGTCTGCATAATCTCTTCACAGAGTTGCTTAAGGAAAACTGCCATGTGGCTTCTATTATGTGACACAAGTAAGAAGCAGTAAGAGCAGTTGAAAACCAGTCATCTTACGAGATGCGGGGAAATCCTCCCGATTTCTTTATGGGCATATTTTTGTGATGTGCTTCCAGTGGGCTTCTGTTACCGGATGATCCCTCCGTGTGCTAGTGCAGTGAGGTAGCTCTGCGAAACTGCGAGCAAAGTCTTTCTTGTGGTAAGTCCACGTTCTGATGCTTTTTATTTTTCTTCCCCTTTCCAGCCTCTGCAAATAGCCGCAAAGACAAATCCCTAAGAATTATGAGCCAGAAGTTTGTCATGCTTTTCCTTGTCTCCAAAACCAAGATTGTTACCCTAGACGTGGCTGCCAAAATCCTCATAGAAGAAAGCCAAGACACCCCGGACCACAGTAAATTTAAAAGTAAGAGCCTTCACCTAATCCATGCGTCGGCACAAGAGGGGCAGGATTGCTGATGTGGTTCCCTGCCTCGGAAATGATATATCCAAAGAGGGGCCTTATTGATGGTGGTGGTTTTGGAGAAATGTATTCCTTGTGCTCATAAAAGCCTTGGTGCTATAAGCGGTCAAGAAGCTCATAGAACCCCCCACCATCCCTTTTCCTCCGAGAGTACAGTGGGCAGGGCGAGGCAGAAAGCTCCCCGAAAGCCCAGGCCCGGGAGGGTGTGGTCCATTTGCGTTCTTTGGTGATGCTTCCAAGACAGAGTGCCTGAGTCTTCTTTCCCCTTTTCTCCCCATCCCCCGCCTACTTCCCTGAAGGGTGGAGATGAAAGTTTGCTCCAGGTAAGCACCCCTGGAATGGCCAGGGTTGGGGGAGGGGGAGGGGGTCAGGCTCAGAAGGGAGACAGAGTCTCTGGGTGTCACATACACCCTTGCACATTTCTTCCCCTTTGAGCTTAGCTGCACAGTCTGTGCCCTCTGCCCTGGTGAGGAGCCATGAGCTCATCATTCCCAAGTTGTGTTTTGTTCTTGGCTGGGATAATAGCCGCCCTGCGGGTACAGTGGTTAAGATAAATCCCAGCCCCTGCCTTGGCCCTGACATCAAGTGGACAGCTGGCCCATCTCCAGTTCTTGAATGGAAAAGCAGACAGGCCATCCTGTCCTGTTCTTTAACATGACACCGGAGGTACCACCCTCTTCGTACATGCATTTTCCAATGTTTCTCCAAAGCGCTTTTTGATGCAGGCCACGCCCTCACATCCCTCCGCCTTGGCCAGGGTTTCAGGTGAGCAACTGCTCTTTTTCAAAATGGTGCCTCATGACCTTGAATCTTCAGCGTCCCGTATACCAGGAGTGTGGCTTCACGGGGACCCTAGGGAAGCCCTGTCTGTCATTGTCACGGGCCAGCTGCCTGTGAAGCACTTGCCACCACCTCTTGCTGGGGAATGTGCAGGGCAATCTTTTGTTGGCCACATACCAGAGTTCTGTTCCATCAGCCTTTAATCAGTTTCCCCCTGCATTTCTGCCACTGTGGAGCCCCGTGCCTGTCAGCAGAGGACTCTTTCACGAGATGCGAAGTTGTGCGAAGGGAAGGACGCATTGTCCTCCTGACATTCATGTGTCTGTAGATGCTTCGGGTGCATAGATCTCCCATGATGCCATGACAGCCATCAGTCTCATGCCACCCATCCTCTGAAGGTCTATGTGGTAGCTGAGGGATGTTCCCTGTCACATAAACTGAAACGCGGTGGCATTATACACGGCGTGACCATAGTTGTGTTTTATATCTTCAAGCAAAGGTACGGCGGCTCTATGACATAGCCAATGTCCTGACCAGCTTGGCTCTGATAAAGAAGGTGCACCTCACAGAAGAGCGAGGCCGCAAACCAGCCTTCAAGTGGATCGGGCCCGTGGACTTCAGCTCCATTGGTAAGGAGATACGATTTTGCCCCGGGCCTGCTGTAGAGTGCCTTAATTATACATCTAGCAGCAAAATTGGTCTTTTCCCATTCTCTATGCCACACTGAACATTCAACTAATGATGTCATTCTTGGAACGATAGTTACTATCCAGAAAGCGTAGGTGCTGGTTGTCTCAGACACATCAGGAAGGAAAACACTAGAAGTCTGTGGGTTTATGTAACTGTTAAAGTAGACTTATTTGTGAGTTTTTATTTTGTTCTGGACCTTTTTCCTGCAAGTTTAGGACTAAACATTTAGAGTGACTCTTCTAAACTCAGAGTTGTTTCTGCGGCAGCAAAAGAAACCATGGCTTTTCAGGGAAATCCCACATACCATTTAGAAACTATAATCAGTTACTCACAAAGCTAGCGTGACATAAGGTAGCTTCTAAACCTAGTGGGGACATATTGAATACCTTTTATGTAATTTAGTTAAAAGGTTAAACATACCAGGATCTTGACAAACCATGATCAAAGGTATCGCCTGTGCTTATTTCAGTGCAGTCAAGGAATGGGTCTTCTGTGCAAGGGACTTTACCTGCAGCCACGCTGCCTGGGCACCAGCCAATCAAATTGTTTTTAAATTACTCTTTCAGTGTTGGCGTAGTGGCACATATTTATGCCACGTAACTAGGACTTATAAAAGATAACAGCTCTCTGCCTCCATGGTGACACATTAAGGCCTAGATAAAAATTCCTTAATATCAAGTATAACTACTTCAACACAGCAAGTACTTACTGAGTGTAGACTGCAGGCCATTTACTATCCTTCATTCCATGAGAGATTCAGGCTGTGTGGGGCAGCCCTTGCTTACCCGAAAGAAAAGACTTCATGGGGTTTTGTTTTGTTTTGTTTTTTGCTTCTGTACCTTTGGCTTCTCTTCACCTGTGACGCCTTCTCCTTATCAGCATTAAAAATAGCCGTCCCTTGCTTAGTGGTAGGCATTCATTCCGAGATATATGCCACTAAGACATAGTTCACCATTATGACAGTCTACCTACACAAAGACAGAAGGGGAGCAGTGTCACATAATCTCTATACCTGACCCAGGCATCCTTCTGTGACACATGATTTTGTTATCTCAGCTCAAATACCAACCCCATGAGAAGCCAAGGAGTTCAGATTTGTGCACAGCCTGTGAGACCACGGCTGCCAGAACTCTGTTCCGATGCAGGAAGGATGATGTGCATGCCGATCAGAGATTGCAAATTCAACCTTTCAGCAACCTATTTCTTCTGTATTCTCCTGCTCTGTTACTGACGCTATGGTCAATCCAGTGGCCACGTTTAGAAACTCCTTGATTTCTTCTTCGCCCCTTAAGGTTCTCATATTTTAGCTTCCTAAGTGTCTCTCTTCTTTCTCACCAGCACCGTAGTTGATTTTATGTGGGTGTTTCCTTTTTAATTTGATTGGAGTATCGCTGAGATGCAGTAAATAGCATAGTTACACTTTGATGAGTTCTGTATACGTAACTTGGGCTAAATAATGACTGTGATGAGGATAACTTCCTCACGGTGTCCCGTCCTTCATTTCCCGCTGCTGGCTCATCCCTAGATGACTGTGGCTCTGCTTCTGCCACTGTAGATCGGTGTGGATAATCCTAGAATTAGCAGTAAGTCATGTAAAATTGACCTTCATTATTCATGGATCCCATATTTGTGAATACAGGTGCCCATTAAAATTTATTTAGACACAAATCTAAAACGAGTCATTTGCATATATGCAAAATAGCAACAACAAAAGTGGGGGAGGGGCACTGAGTTTCCCAGTGGACACATTCGTGAATGTGGCTGTATGGACAGGGCTTCCAGTGTCAGTTTCACCGGCTGTAGGGCCGTGTGTTTACACCACTCTACTTTTTGTTAGTGATCCTGCTACTTAAAATGGCTCCCTAGAGTGACATCCACAAGAGGGCAGACTACAGATACCTGGTGAACAGCAACCTCCCTGGAGTGCAGAGAGGTCACAAGTGTCAAGGGCACAGAGGGACATCACAATAGACCTGAGAAGGTGGAAGTGCCAGTCTCCCCAGTCAACCCCGAATCCAGGGACAGTGAGCAAGAGGGCCCCACAGTCTCCACTCAAGCCACAGGCACCCGTAAGGTGTCAGTGGAAAAGCCAGAAGCCCTCACAGGCCCCAGGAGTCCTTTCATCTTGAAGTTCAGTTCACCCCACCAGGAAACTTCCCAAAGTGGTTCAGCCAGCTCAGCCTTGTGACCCGGCCTGGTAACTGTCCTCATCCCAGGACATACCTAGGTAACCCACCCTGAGTAGCTCAGTTTTGTACCTAGGTAACCCACCCTGGGTAGCTCAGTTTTGTACCTAGGTAACCCACCCTGGGTAGCTCAGGTTCGTACCTCGGTAACCCACTCTTGGTAGCTCAGGTTTGTACCTAGGTAACCCACCCTGAGTAGCTCAGTTTAGAGGTCTCTGCAGAAACAGGTGGCTCTTCCTGCCGCCTTCTCGTTGCCCCACAATTACCGAACATCCATGTCAGCCCACCCTACCTACCAGAAGCAAGCCAGCAATCAGCCGATGGCTGAAGCCCTCAGTGCCACAGTCCCATTAAGCCTCTGGGAAGGGAAGCTTGACCCACCTACAGAGCATCTCCCTCACTGCCCAGAAAGAGTGGCCCATTCCTCCAAGACTTTAAAAGCAGCCACCAGACCTTCCCTAAGTGGACCCAGTCCTTGTCTCAAAAAAAAAAAAACAAAAGCAAACAAATAAACAAAAAAGAATTCTGAACTTGACAATCTTCAAACAAAGGAAAAAGAAAAACAATGCCTTTGATACTTACTCAACCATAAGTAAGCAAGCATTCATCTGGTGGTGTTCCGGAAGGGGGGGGACAGTAAAGAGCCTGAGAAACCAACACCGATGGAGAAACTGTTGTAAAAGCCACCAACTCCTAGGAATGACACAGAAATCCAATCTCAAGAAGCACCCAGGCTCACGCATGCGCACGCACATACACACACACACACACACACACACACACACACACACACACACACACACAATCTATGAGATGGGACACCTCTCTGAGGCATGTCATTATCAAACTTAAAAGCACAAGACACAGGTGGCAAGTGGCATTCCCATTGCTCCAGCAGACCCCTCAACCAGAGCCTTGCACCAGGAGAAGATAAGGTGATGTATTCAGAATCCCCAAAGAGGAAGTGGACTCAGTAAGTGGGTAAGAGACCTGAGAGCACAACTGTGAGAACCAGTTAGGATGTCAACACCTCCATAACTAGCCCTGCAAACACCTTAAACTCTAACTCTGAGGGATTCAGATGTTTCTGGCATCCACATTACAAGTTGCTCACCTACACAAATGTGGGCAGTAATGGCATAATTTTTAATCCCAAAAGGGGAAAAATTGTTAATTGAGAGGGAGAGAGAGAGAGAGAGAGAGAGAGAGAGAAGTCATGCCAGGAAGTGGTAGCGCACGCCTTTAATCCCAGCACTCAGGAAGCAGAGGCAGGAGGATCTCTGTGAGTTCAAGGCCAGCCTGGTCTACAAAGTGAGTTCCAGGGTAACCAGGGCTACACAAAGAAACCTGTCTCAAGAAGCCAAAAGATGAAAAGTATATTTCTAAGACAGCAGTCCTTGAGAAATGAGACAGAATTTTGTTTTGTTTTGTTTTTTTGTTTTTCGAGACAGGGTTTCTCTGTATTGTTTTGGAAGCTGAGACAGAAATTTTTTGTAAAACAAACAAAAACTGATGAAATTCATCCCTGCCAGAATAGCACCTGCAGCCAAGCCTGAAAATGTGTGTCCAAGCCCTCTACCCACAAGCTGTTCTCTAACCTCCAATGCATTCTGTGCAAGTGCAGACACATACTCGCACACGCAAAGGTGTAAAATAAATGCAATAACTTGTAAATCTCTAAAGTAGTCTTAACACTAGAAGCAAAAGGATCGGTATATCATACGGATATAAAACATTAGCAGAGTAGCTGTATAAAAGAAATAATCAAATTGTGTTGATGTAGCAAACCAAACATCAAAGACAAAGAGAGGAAGATGTCCTGAAAAGAATGAACAAAATGATTAGTATAAATGATTTGTGATGACAGGGAATGTATACAGATCCCCCCCCATTAAAATGGATACACTGAAACGGTGAGCTACATAACAAAGTAAAGGTAGCAAAAATATACCATGCAGATAGAAACTGAAATGAGCAGTAACTGTTTTTAATATCAGATAAAATAGGGTTATGTGTTAAAAAAAAACATTTAGTAACAAGGATGGATTCCATCAGAAATTTCGGTTGTGTTTATATATGCCCCCAGCACCCAAGCATACAAAGCCAGCATTCCTAGATGTCAGAGGAGAGATGGGCTGTAATGCTGTCACAGTGGTGACTAGCAAAAGCCCACACTTGACAGGTAGAGGCAGGTGATCTATGTGAGTTCTAGACCAGCCTATCTACATATTATATTCCAGGACAGCAGTCAGGATTACAATAGAGACCAAAAACAAAATGGAGGGGGGAAAAGTTTTTAGAACCACAGAAGACCCCCACAAAGAGCTAGACCAAATCTGAACCAGAAACAGTAAACCAGAAGCATCACAGTACTTGGCTTCGGAACATTCTATAGAGTAGAACATCCAAACAGAATGATGCTGGCAAAGAGAGGAACCATGAAATAAGTCCTCTTTACAGCCAGCTGACTGTGACGAGAGCGCTGTCTGAAGAAAGTCTCTCCCATAAATGGTGCCAAGAAAACGGTAGCATTTTCATAAGATACTGGAGCCTCATCTCATTAAAAATTAAATGAAAAACAAGTATATGATTGTTTCAGGACATTAATCTGAACAAAATTTTTAAAAATACAATCTCAAAAGCATAGTCGACAAATACCATTGGAAAATAAGATTACATCAAAATAAAAAGCTTCTGTATAGTCATGTAAACAACCAACGATGAAGAAACCCCACAGAATGGGGGTAGGTGGTTATAAACTCTCTGACAAGGAATGATTTTCAAAGTATAAAATGAATTTGAAACAACTCAACAGGAAGGTGAGATGGGTAAAAATGGTTACACAAACTGAAATGGACATTTCTCAAGTGAATGAAATCCAAATGCCCACCAAGCATGAGAAAATGCTTAAGGTTATTGTTCACAGGAGAAGTGGAAATCAAGAGAAATCCACAGGGAAATGTCTCGCTCCAATTAAATGACTGTTTATCAAAAAGACCAAAATGCACACTTTGGATATGGAGAAAGGGGGAGCCATATCATTGCTAGGATTGCAGAGTAATAACTACTTTGCAATGTTTGCAATAGTGGGCGGCAATATGGAGGTTCCTCAGAAATGAGAGCCGAAGCTACTGTGTGATCCGGCAGTCCCACCAGTCGCCAAGGGAGCTGAGATCAGTGTGTGGAGGGGGGTGTCTGCACTCTCACGGCTGTTACAGCACTATTCACCGTGGCCAAGATGTGGGATCTACCTAAGCATCATCCTCAGATGTGAACAGAGGGCTGGACCACTTCCCGCTGCCAATGCAACATTGTTTTTAGTGCTCTCAAAGATGCCCCTGCAGTGAGGTTCTCCTCCTCTTGTCCCTGCCCTGTGTGAGCTATAGGAGGCTCTTCTCCCTGGCTCAACACCTCCAACGCACAGCGCGCGCGTGCGCGCGCGCGCGCACACACACACACACACACACACACACACACACACACACACACACACTGTGCTTCTTTCCCTCACCTCGCATAGTGTTCCGATTCCTCGTGTTCCGATTCCTCATTCTGCAGAGTGCTCTGGGGAGCCCTTTGCAGGCCCCCGGCTTTCTGTCTATTCAGTTGTCCTCTCCAGTATTCTGCCTTGTAAACTCTAGCTGCCACTGTGCTGAGTCCTCCCAGCTGCGCCCTCAGCCTGGGGAGGCTATCAAGTTCCTGCACCCCAACCTAGAAACCTCCTGCTGGCAGTAGTTTAGGAAAGTCTAAGCTTGCTTAATTTCATTTCTGCCCTAAGGGTCGCTGTCGTCCCAGATCTGATGCCTCGCATTCTAAGAGCCACGGGTGTATACATTTCTGCTCTGTTTTATTTGATTCAGGAGAGCCAGCAAATGTGGCCCCTGGGACTAGCTTTACCTAATTTTTCTTTTTGCTTTATACTTCTGATTTTATCAAAGGAACATATATTGGACTTTTGTTACCTGACAGTGAAAGCCACAAAGATTTAATTTTTTTGGTTCTGTTTTAAAGTGGCATTAGGTCAAAGTGCATTTTCTAAAACTCTAGGTGGACTTTTCGGCATGTCAAATCAGATTTATAATTAAAATCTGTATGCTTTGAGTGGAAAAGAAATAAACACAAACAAAGCAGGAATTATTGTCCGAACCCTGGGGGTGGCTGCCTGAGCTGCAGACATTTCCATCTTGACTTCACTCTGGCTCCTTGAAACATAAAATGGTCTTCTGGCCCTAGCCTATTCTCACTGTTCATCCCTTCAGCCCTGACATCTGCTGACCTAATTCCTTGGTCACTTGGTAACCAAACCTCTACCTGTGCTAAAAAGAAATAATAAAACAAAGTAGAAAGCTGAAATTCTCCTCTGCATTGCCCTGGAGCTTCGGAGTGAGAGCTGATCTCGGTTCATCTTGAAACTGAATCTCAAACTACGCATGCGGAGCTGAACACGAGCAGTTTTTCCTTTGCTGTTGGGCCCTAACCGAGCTTGAAAACGGCAGACCTGTTCTAATTCGGGTTGAAGAACATCTTGCTCCAATCTGGTTGCAGTTGTGATAGTTTATACATATGGGTTCATTCTCACTTTATAGTTAGCCATTTTTCTTTTTCCAGTACATGGAAAGATACTGGGGCTTGAGATAGCTCATAAGATTCTTTGGATTGTCTCAGATTTTTTTTTTAATTTTAGGGTAACTCCATTTCAATTATAAGTTCAAAGTCACCTCTTTTATTTTTTTTTCTTTTTATTTCATGGGCATTGGTGTTTTCCCTCGTGTATGTCTGTGTGGAGATGTCAGATCCCCTGGAACTCGAGTTACAGACAGTTGTGAGTTGCCGTGTGTGGTGAGAAGTGAATCTGAGTTCTCCGGAAGAACGGCCCGTGATCTCAACCACTGAGCCAGCTCCCCGTCCCCTCAAAACCATCTCTTAAAAAGATGGAAGACTGGTGCTGAGAACAACACTGCAGTTCTGTTTCTCTCTCTCTAGACGAAGAGCTATTGGATGTCTCTGCATCTGTCTTACCGGAATGGAAGAAAGAAACGTATGGCCAGATTCGAGCGTGTGCCAAACAGAGGCTGGCTCGGTATGGTTCCTTTAACACGGCTCAGACGGCTGAGAAGACAGAGAGGAAAGTGAGCTCCGAGCCCAGCAGCCCACAGGGAGGGAAACAAGGTACCTGCCCTTGCTTAGCCTTTGGAGTCCGTCGGTTGCCATGAAATAGTAGCCCTGGTGATACACGCAGGCATTTTCAAATGATCTCTCCAGACCATGCCAGCTTTTTCAACTGCCAACTTTTCCCTTGCCTGAAGTCAAACAATTATTGGCTGCAAAAGAGATGCTGAGTCCACAGTGTGTGAGCACAGCCTGAGATTGATCCGGTCGGCCTTGATCAATGGGCTTGCCATGCCCAGCCTCTTGGCTGTATCACAGAAGTTTTTAACTCGGGGAGCCCCGCTTGTTTTACTCTCTTGCTTATTCTCAGCGAGACCTGAAATCATCATTAATAGCTAGTTTCTGGAAACTGCCCTTTTTGAAACAAATCCACAACAGATTTGAAGCAGTCCTCGCAACCCCTAAGCCTGGAGGAATGGTCTCTGTCGTGTGTGTCTGCGTAGGCAAGGCTCTGCCACATCTGTTAACCTTGACGTTCCCTTTCCAGGGTCAGCCTATTCCCTGGAAATTGGAAATCTGGCAGCCATCTACAGACAGAAAGTAGAAGATAACTCACAGTGAGTAGTCTTTAAGAACCCGGGGTCAGGTCATGACGCTGTTCCTGTTGGAGATGGAGAGGTTGATGGCAATGGCTAGCAGACATATGAATGGTTGATAGGTGCACTGTGGCCTGTTGACTTTCAGAGCTCAGTTTAATATATACATACATACATACATACATACATACATACATGCATGCATGCATGCATACACACACACACACACACACACACACACACACACACACACACACATATATATCCCAAAAACTTAAAAAATCTCATCAGGGGCTTAGTTTTGAATGAGGACTGCCTTGGCATTCATTCTTCATTATTACTGAGCAAATTGAGAGGAGAATAACCAAGTTCCAAGCCAGTGACTTCCTCACTACCCTCTTTCTTTCACATTGAATTATGGGTAAACTAGATTAGCTTTCCTTTCCATCAGTCTGGCCCAGACTCCCCTCTACTCGTACTGTCTTCCTAGTAACAAGGAACCTGGCCTTTGCCCTCAAACAGACCTGCAGTGAGGCCCAGTTTCACGTCTGTAGAACTATAGTGGGTGGATTAACTTTGAGCTTGGCTAGGGTTCTCCTCATCAGTAGATGGAAATGCACATAGCTATGACTGTAGTGTCTGTTAAGGGCCAGGTGCTTCATCCTCAATAACCATTAGCTGTGGAAGAACCAGTGTCAGCCAATGGTCTAAGAGCCCAACAGCTCTTCCCAAGTTGGCAACTCAGGTTGTCTGAGCAGTCCTCCCTTACTTCTCATGAGGAAAGCAGGGGCTCGGAGGCTGTGATAGAGCTCGGAGACTTGTGGTCCTCACTGTTTCTCTTTATTACAGGGGGGAAGCCTTCGCCAGTAAGAGCACGGCACCTCCACCAAGCAGCTCGGACCCTGCCCTCCCTGCTGACTCAGAATACTGTGTCAAGCCTTTAGCCCATCCAGTATTTTCTGTTGCTCAAACGGATTTGCAGGCCTTCTCCACGCAGAATGGTCTGAATGGACAAGTAGGTGGCTGCCTTCCTTCTGCAGCCTCAGATGCAGACAGCTTGAAGCCGGCCCTGCTTGCTGGCCAGCCCCTGGTGTATGTGCCTTCCTCCCTGATCATGCTGTGTGGGAGCCTGCAGGAGGGACTGTCCCCAGAGTCAAGATCAGAGGAGGACAGTAGCTCAGAAGTCCCAACTGACCTGTCACTGGCACCCTCTGCTCAGAAGCGCCTCTGTGAGGAGAGGAATCCCCAGGAGGAGGATGAACCTGCTGTGAAAAGACAAAGTCAGGAATTTGAAGACAGCCCCTTATCCCTAGTCATGCCCAAGGTAAGGGAATGTGGGTAAATGTGCCATCTCACTGGCTCTGAGATTAGTGGAGACAGATGCTCCTAGGCAGTAGCCTCTGGACTAGAAGTGTATTTCATGTGTTCCTCATATATGTAACAAAGTGCAAGACTGGTTTTCCCAAAAAGTCTCACCATAAAATAATACTGTAAGAAATGTAACTTTTATTTTAGCAAAAAAGAAGTCACACTTCTTATAAAATGCTAAAAAAGAAAGTCTACAGAAGATAAAAAGCTTGCCTGATAATACAGGATAGCAATCGTTGTTTGTGTGTTTGTATTATTTCTTCCCAATGGGTTTTTGTTTTTTGTTGTTGGGTTTTTTTTTTTTTTGTCTTTTTATGAATCATAACAAGTCATCATTTGGGGCCTAGAAATAGTGGGGCACCTGAGTCAGGAAGGCCGGGACTGGGCTGGGTCAGCTCCCTGCACTGCCCAGTGCTCCTGGTTCCTTAGCTACAGAAGGAAAAGGACACAGAGATGAGCGTCTGCATTCCCCCATGGAGTAGCCAAGCAGAGGTAACGAGGTGTGTGACCAGAAAGGCTGGAAGAGCAGCGCCAGCTCCTCTCGGCAGCTTGCCATGGGTCGGCCGGGCACGATGCGTGGGAACTGCTGCATTAATTAAGCCCCTTCCCCTCTGCCTTTCTTTCCCTTACCAAAATGGGCTTTTCTGGTTTTGTGTATAGCTCAACATTGCAGATTAGAAGTGTAAGGAGTGGGTAGAGTTGATACCAGCAGGTGGAAGAGAGAGTAACCAGAATGCATTATATACCTGTGTGAAATTGTCAAAGAAGTAACTTAGCAAAAAGGACATCAAGTTTTTATTTGAAAACTGGAGGAGAAAAAAAAACCTGGAAGACTGACAAGCACTTGTTTTAGACAAGCAAGGCAGCTCTGGGCCAGCCCACACACGTCTTAAAAGCCCCTAAAACAGTGGTTCTCAACCTTCCCGACACCGTGTTGTGGCGGCCCTTCCTCCCTTCCTCCCTCCCTCCCTCTCTCCCTCCCTCCCTCATAAACCATTTTCATTGCTACTTCATAACTGTAATTTTGCTACTGTTATGGGTTGTAGTGTAATAAGTATCTGACACGCAGGATGTATAGCCATTGTTACAAACTGACCCACGGGGGTCACAGCCCACAGGGTGAGAACCACTGCCTTAGGAGTGCAGGTCCAACACTCCTTGTGGGTTACCAGCACAGCAGAGTTTCCTTCATAGGCCGAACGCCATGGCCACGTTAGCACTGCCGTAACCTCTACCATATTTGTACTTGGGAGTCATAAACCCACACATACACATCCATTTCTGTGCTGCACCAAAAATAGAATAAAAACTGGCTGAGCAATGGTGGCACACACCTTTAATCCCAGCACTCTGGGAGACAGAGGCAGGTGGATCTCTGTAAATTTGAGGCCATCCTGATCTACTACAGAGCTAGTTCCAGAACAGCTACACAGAAAATCGCTGTCTCAAAACAAAAAACAAAACTGAGTTGTTAATTCAAGCGACACCTGGCTGTTCTCTCCTCTACATGCTAGATACTTTAAGAGAACTCTTGTAAAGTGGAAAGTTAGTAGAAATCTAGCAGAATTTTGACCTGGTTTCTCTGCTCTGTGGTTTGTTCTTAGAGACCCTCAAATTCCACAGCCATCGCCTCTCCTGTGACCACGGGAGACGGGAGATCTACACCCATGGAAGCCGCCTGTGTGAAGGGTCAGCTCCCGGCTGCCGAAGAAGTTTCAGGGAAGGCCGTGGCAAACTGCTGCTTCCTTGCTTCTGAGTGTGGAAACCCGTCGAGAAATCCAGACACTGAGAAGCCTCCAAGCGAAAACGAAATCGCCAAAGACCCTTCCCTGCTGCAGTATCTGTACGTGCATTCTCCAGCAGGTAAGGGATTCCTCGTGCGCTCACACCATGCGTCCCCAGCCTTGCCTGTGTCACCTGACCAGAGAGAGCAGTTAATTGTCGTGCTGCACCTGTCTCACTCCCAGCTGCCACAAACAAAGGCTGAGACTCCTGTCCTCTGTTCAACAGCTACCAGGGTAAATAAGATACATTTTTAATGTGTGGCACTTTATTTGATGAAGAAACTGCCCATCTAAAAGATAGTTTATTTTTTGATTCCAGCAACACTGGTTCAGAATCACAGTATGACAGTGTTGGCTGATTGTACACACGTAGCATTCTGATTTCAGTTCGAGAAGTACCAAGTACGTCATCGTAGTCTCCAACAAGAGGGCTTGATTATAAACCACTTAATGCAAGCATTCAGATACTCTCATTAGTAGAAGAATAACAGTAACACCTACTTCTCTGGAGTACTAAGGAAACCAAACCGGATGTAAGGAGTCTAGAGGACCTAGGGTGACAGTGACAGTACTTACTAAGCCTCAGTAGATCTTGTTGCTATTCTGAATATACTGAATTAGAGTATACAGCTGTTAAGGTATATCCCATGTATGCTAAGTTGTTCTTGATACAAAGGTATCGCGTAAAGTTGTTCTTGATACAAAGATACTGTATTAGTTACTTTTCTGTGTTAGAAGGAAGTACTTGAGGACAAGTTAAAGAAGGGGAGGTTTATTTTGGCTCGTGGTTTGGGAAGGCACAGCCAAAGAAGCACCAAGTGGCCAGTTATATTGTGCCTGCTGCGGGTGAGACCCACAGAGGTGGTCGCTTCGGCCACACGCGTACTAAAATTATAATGATGCAGAGACAGTTAGCACAGTCCCTGTGCAAGGATGACAAGCAAATCTGTGAAGCATTCCACATTTAAAAAAAAAAAAAAAAGACCCAGAAAGGGTCAAATGCTCTTGCTCACTGGCTGTCCACCTTTCATTCAGGCCAGGGCCCTGGCCAATGGGCCAGAGCCGCACAAGTTTAGGAAGCATCTTCCCTCATCAGGTAAACCTCCATGGCAAAAGCCTCACAGACGCCCAGGCATGTCTCCTAGACGACTCCCAATTCCATCGAGTTGATAATGGAGATCAGCCACCAAATTTCTGAAACTGCTTCTGACCAGTTCCTTGCTGGCTTAAGTCTGGTCTGCCAGGCAGAGGAGACAGGTGTTTCTCACTCACCGCCTGTCATGTCCTCCGCTTGGATTGTTGACTCTGGGACAACTCAGTGCTGAGGACATTTTAATGAGCAAGGACAGACTCGACCACTGCAGAATTGAAATTATAGTGCAATGTGGGATTGTTTGGTTGGCTTCTTTAGCTTTTTTTAATTTTTACTATTTCTCATTATGAACCATTATTAGACAACTGAGAGGAACACTTGGACTCCTCAAAATGTTTACGAAGCAGACACCTTAGTAGATGGTCTTTAAAGAGACAATCCCGGTGAGACTGAAGTAAAAAGTAAATTTTTAGTTATTTATACTAATAAAACCAGTGCAACTGGGCAGTGGTGGCGCACCCCTTTAATCCCAGCACTCAGGAGGCAGAAGCAGGCAGCTCTCTGAGTTCGAGGCCAGCCTGGTTCACAGAGAAGCAAGTGATCCAAAAGCAGGTTCAAACTCCCCATACTCTAAAGGCTGTGAGTGTTAAGCATGACGGTAAGACCAATCTACAGAGTTCCGGAACGTGGCTGGGTTACGGGCAGAGGACAACCTCGGTGTCTTTGCTCAGGCACCACCCACTTTTTTGGTTTTGTTTTGCCAATTGATTTTGGACCAGAGCTCACCAAATGGGCTATGCTGATTGCCCACTGGACCCCAGGAGTCATGTCCTGCCGGTGGTCCCATCCCCCATCCCGATCCCTCACCACTGCCACCTCCCTGACACTGAGGTCGCAGTAGGCAGCAGCATGCCTGACTTGGGGAGGTTTTCTTGTGTGTTTATGGAGCTCAGATTTAGGACTTCTGGCTTGAATACGGCACTTCCTCAAGTGACTATCTCTCCAGCTCCATATCTGTGCTTTTCTGTATTGCCAAAGTAGTATTCATAGTTAGCATTTGCTGCTTGTGATCACTGAGGAAAATAGAAATTTTTAGCTAGAAGTTCATAATAATAAAAATCAGGTTTTCCCCCACCAAAATTGCATTCTCCCCTTCACGTAGGATTCAACGCAGTTCCCCCTAAGGCCCCTCAACAAGAGGATGCAGAGACAGTTCAGTGAGTAAGGGGCTTGCTGAGCCAGCATGAACACTCAGTTCAAATCCCCAGAACCCATGTAAAGCTGGGCACAGTGGTGTATACTTCATATTCCCCACACTCCTGTGGAAAAAAGGGGAAACTGAGGCAGGAGAATCCCCAGAAGATCTCAGGACAGCTAACCTGGTCTGTGCAATGGTTAAGAGTAGAAGGTGAATCCAACACCCAAAGTTTTCCTCTCATGACCATACCTGCCTACATTCACACATGCATCCGCGGAGAAAGAAATTAAAAAGACTTCTCCACAGGCATTGACCACAAGGCCGTGCAGGTGAAGGTTGACTGGCTGTCTCGCCACCCGTGTGATGTAGCAATGTCAGCTGGTAGAGCACAGCAAGGATGTTCACCCTCACCAGGGAGAAAGTTGACCATCAGTGATCTATTATGGCCCCCCTTGGAGGAGTCTCATATTGTGGTTTTCACTTTGCTCTCCTTCTGTTTCAGGGTTAAATGGTTTCAACATGCTCTTATCGGGTGGTCAAGCCCCGCATGCCGTGGGGCCGTCCTCGAGTCAGCTGCCATCCTTCGGGGTTCCGTGCATGTTCTTGCCATCTCCAAGCTTGACCCCCTTCCCAGTTCTGTATTCTCCTGCGATCCCCGGGCCCATTCCTTCAGCTCCTGGCGTGCTCCCAAACACCGGACCCATGAATTTCGGCTTGTCCGCCCTAGGATCTACAGCTCACTTCCTCCTCAGCCCTGCAGCTATGGTCAATCCGAAGTTGTCCACCATCCCTTCCACAGATCCTCAGTGTCAGCCCTCACTAAACCTGAGTCCAGGGATGCCAAGCTCACACGGTGCCATTCACCCCGAGTCCCCCAGTTACATGAGACATCCGGTATCGATGGTAAAATTAGAACAGGTGAGACTTGGTCACTCCATGATGGGGTATGCCTGCACAGTTAGCTCTCTCCTTGGACAATTGACTAATACAGAGGTGTTACATCAGGTCCTACCTGGTTTTCAGTATGAACCATGTTGTCTGCTTATTCCACAGAGCACTGGGCTCCAAAGTAAGAGACATCATGCTTTTAAAACAGATCTTCTCAAGGGTAGAAAGGATCTTATTAGGCATAGTTATAAGAGAGCTCTATACTTGGATTGTTTCCCTGGTCTGACAGTCTTCTCTTTGGGCTGTTTGAGGAAACCATCGTAAATTTAAGGATAGAGCTGCAGGACAGCTCACTTCTAACTCAGATACTTCTCACTGCCAATCCTTTCTTAAAACATGCCTCCTGGGAGCTTAGTTACCCACACGCTCGTAAGAACACACACAGGCAATCAGTGACCATGTAGTCAGTAAAAACCTGTTCTGCTCTTTTAGAGTCACTAATTACTCTCAAGGAACATTTTTCTAGGTAACCAAAACTCGTCTGAGGTAGCTATTCAGAGGTTTGGAAGTCTTGTTAAATCTTTGAGGATTTCATGCGGTCTATTTTGATCCCCTACTCCCAGCTCCTCCCAGATCTCCTCCCTTCTCCCTCCCCATCGGTTTTCTCTCCCCCTCGGTCTTTCTAAACTCGCTGAGTCCACTTTGTGGTGACCCACCCTTCCTGGGCATGGGGCTGCCCCAGGTGTGGTCAGTGTAGCTGGTGTGACTACATTAAAGAGCATTACATTACATCGACTCTGCCTCTCATGGCAGCTGACAGATGCCAGGAGCTCCTCAGCTCATAATAGGATACTGTACCTACCTCTCTCTGGGACTGGGATCTTTTTTTTTTTAAATAAAAAAATAATTGTCATTTTCCTCCTCCCCTTTTCTCTGTTCAGACACTCTTATACACACCTGCTTTCTTAAATCTGAGGCCTCTATTTCTTTGTTGTTAGATATATGTTCTATATTCATATGTGTATACGTGAAATGTACTCACTCCCTATAATGCAGCTTGCTTGGGTGATTTCAGACCTGAACACTTAGTCGTGGATAGCCACTTTGGATGCTCTTCCCTGAGAGACTGTTGTGTCTCCCTCTCATCCCCCGTAGTTACCTAGAGCTCTGTATCAAGTGCTGAGGTCCGGTGACATAAATTTTACTCCAGCTTGAGTTTGCCCAGGTCTAGTGCACGCCATCACAATATGTGCATCTCTCCTGTCAGCATAATGCCTCTTGACTGCTAGCTATGAACCAGGTACTGATCTGGGCAGTGTAGACAGAATTAGCAGACTCCTGCTCCCTTCCGGTTTAGGACATTAGAAAGCATATTAGCAGAAAGGAACCACAGACACACAGTTGGTTTGCTTTGCATCTTCTAAAGGTCTCTACCAAGAGTTTCTCACTTTAATTCTTCTAGTTCTGTGAAGCTGGTATTCATCCCTGATGGGGATGCAGCAAATGAGGGGCACAGGTGAAATAGTTGGTCCAGTATCGCACAGCTAAGTGATCTAGGCCCTGGCTCTAGACCTTGGCCACATCTGTAACATTTCTAGTTGGGCCGTGCTTTTCTGTCTGCGACACTCACGCATTGTGCTGAGGGTTGGATGGGTGGGAAGCGTGCAGTGGACAAGCAGAGCAGAAGGGACAGGCAGCCCAGTGACACCCAGCAGGAACAGAGTCCCGTCTTGGAGCCTGAACATCATTTCACTTGTGCTTTTACTCTTTCTATCCAGTCACCTGCGCCAGCGACTCCCAAGAGCATCCACCGAAGACACCGGGAGACATTTTTCAAGACCCCCGGCAGCCTTGGAGACCCCGTTTTTAGGAGAAGAGAAAGGAACCAATCACGAAACACTAGCTCGGCCCAGAGACGACTAGAAATCTCTAGCAGCGGGCCTGACTAACCTCGTGCTTCAGGGGATGGAGTGGCCTCAGCACCTGAAGTTCCCTGTGTCCCAGACAATGTCCTAAGTGGAACACAGGCCATTCCGGTCTCAGCTTGTGTCCCTGCTCTCTGGCATCCACTGGTCCTGCTAACTTCCCAGTATCATGAGTCAGCTATCTTCTTGAAAGTAATTATTACTAATTATGCATCTAATACCAGCTAGAGTTCCGGCTCTGCATGTCACAGCGGCAGTACGGACTGACTGGTGTGGTCTGGTCTGCTTAAGAATCATCTGAGTGCTAGAAGTCAGTCCTGACAGGCTGCTGGAGCCTTGTGGTTTTTCTGAAGTGGAGGGCTGTCTAGCACTTAACCAGGGCGAGCGTTGGTGATGCGCACTGCCGCCTGCCCTGAGTGCGTCTGTGTGAGAACTTCCTCTGCAGCCTAAACACACTACTGCTTCCTCAGGCTCCAGGAAGCCACCTTCAGTTACAAACCCTACGGTATTATTTATTTTGTTCCTGAAGTGGGACTTAACCACACAAAGTTTACAACATCTGTTCTGACACACATTTTTTCAGGGTATCGCGACTTGAATGTTTTAAGACTTTCTTTGTATAATTTGCCCTGCACTTATTCTACAGCCTATTAATAATGTGGATAAATGTATATACATGACAAATGTCAAGACCAAAATAACTGTGAAGGCTACACTTAGCTATTGATGAACTGTGCTTGACCCATCTGCGGGCATGGAGGCGAAAACTGAAGTCTGGGTGCCTTGTTGCTGTTTCTCTGGTAACAGTCAAACAATGAGGTTTTACTGTTTGTTGAAAACAAAACAAAAACCTACTGTGCTCAGCTTTTGCTCCATGCCCTGTGTTTTTTAACTTAAAGGTTCTCCGTACGGTGTCTGGTGTGCACACCTTCTCACAAATGCCATTGGTAACAAGTTGAATCAGGGCAACAGGAAGGAGTGGAGAGTATTAGAACCTGGATGAGAGCTTTGGTTGAATTATAAAGCATAATGATAACAGAAACAGAGAGAGCAATAGCTAATTCTTTTCCTTTTACTTCTTTTCCTCTGGGAGAAGAGGGAGAATGGACACATCCTGTCCATTTCTAAGAGTGTTCGTGAGTTTCGTGGTCCAGAAAAGGAACAGCGGCCACAGGGGTTGGTTGTCCTAACAACTACAGTTCAGGAAACTGTTGCACATTTCCCTTTGCGAGCAACGTTGCTTGAGGGGTCTACATTGATAGTGTGTATACCTCAATCTTATCTCTTCACAGTAAACCTCTCTCTCCCTTTCCTCCTCTTTTTCCTCTTCCTGTGGTCTTTTCCCTCTAAACACCTCAGATCTAGAGTCTTAGTATAAGGCTACCTTTTCTCTGTATTTCTGTGCCCTGTGAAATACCATATAAAAGAATAAAAAAATATTAATTTAAGAGACTCTGGGAGTCTGATCAAAGTAGTCTTTTATATGAAGTACAGGACACTTTAGTCTTAATACCCCAACAATAGCTTTTGAAAACTTGAGATGAGTGAGCAGATTTAATACGTTTGCTACTTATCGAAATGTTTATCAACACTAAGTTGCAATATGGCATTGTTCCCCTTGTTAAAAGTTTGTTTTTTGTTGGTTTTTTTTTCATGAGTTAGGTAAAAATTGCATGGGCATGCTGACTCTGAACCACACTGCTGGTTCCTTTCTGGAACATGAAAATCGTCCTTTTTCAGGGTTTAGCGGACATGCCGCAAGTGAGTCTGCTGGAGGCACTTGCATTTAAAATCTTTAAGACGCCGCATTTCCAGAGAAACACAAACCTCTCTCTTGTTCCTGGGTAAAGTTCATCTACTCTAACTTTTTTGTTGTTCTTTATTATTAGAGTCTTTGCTCTGTTTGTGAATTGAGCACATTAACCTCGAAAATCTGTGATTCTTAGGAGGGTGTTAAGCAGTTTCATCAGTGGAAAACACAGTTACTTCTGCATGAGGGTCCCACGTGGTATAGCTTTTGACTCTTCCAGAAGCCCAGTACCCCTTAATCGTGCACAGCTAGACTTGAGTACCTGGTACGGAGAAGCCGTGGCACTCTAGAGTCTATCACAGAAATAACAGTTAGTCCTACGGAGGACATGAGCCCTGAGTCAGCACTGAGCGGATGTGCTGCCTCGAGCCACGCTGTCCAGGGTTTGCGAAACCCTTGCGTTCTGGTACAAGAGTTGGGGGTATAACTTTATACTTGAACCTACCTACCAAGTTTACATTGCTCAATGTAAGGTGCTATTTCTGTATTTAAGTAACTTTGATGTAAAGCTGCTCTCTGCTTACCTATTGCACTGCTAGCTTTTTGTAGACGTTAACTTTATTGCTGCTTACGGCTTTGTTCTCATGGGTTTGGCCCTGCTCTTTCCTAATGGCTGTATTATCTGTAGCCATCTACTTGCAACTTTACTACATGTAAACCAATCTTCTCTTTTAGAAATTACTAAGCTTTATAAAGTAGCAATGAAAATAAAGGCATTTAGTAAGAAATGTTAGCTATATTGCTTTTTTAAGCCTCTTTGTTTATTGTGTGTGTGTTGAGGGTAGTATGCCATGGTACATGGTGGAGTCAGTTCTCCCCTAAATTGTGGGTCCTGGGATCAAATCAAGTGGTTAGGCTTAATGGCAAGCACCTTTACTGCCAAGCCGTCTCACAGGCCCTGAGTATTTCCTGGTGGGTTTTCTTTGCTACCATTTATTGTGCAATTGTTAACAACTACAACAGTCACATAGACACTTCCTGTGGTTCTCACACTTCAGAAGTAACTGCACCGGGCTGTCCTGAGAGCTTGAGAGGATTAGGACCATGCTGTTGGCCATGTGTCTGCTGTATCCAGCTGGAAGTTTCGAACTTCCAGACTAGACTAACATTCAACTCATCAGTCACAAATGAGACCATCAGTCACACCTTCATGAGGTTAATGGCTTATTGGTCTAACATATGCTTGCTTCCATACATACCAAAGTCTGCTATTAGTATGGATTCCACCTAGCTCTCTAGACTCAGAGGGTGTGTCCATGGTGCATAGGTTTCAGTTCTTCTGCTACATTGTTAGGTGGGACAGGCAGATATTTGAGCTGGTGTGCTTTGAAAGAAAATGGCTCCCAAAGGGAGCGGCACTATTAGGTATGGTCTTGCTGGAGGAAGTGTGCCACTGTGGAAGCAGACTTTGAGGTCTCATATGCTCAAGCCACGCCCAGTGTCTCAGTCCACTTCCTGTTGCCTGCAAGGCAAGATATGGCACTCAGCTACTTCTCCAGCACCATGTCTACCTACATACCACCATGTCCCACCATGATAATAATGGACTGAACCTCTGACACTGTAAACCAGCCATCTCAATTAAATGTTTTCCTTTATACGAGTTGCTGCGGTCATGGTGTCTCTTCACAGCAATAGACACCCTAACTAAGACAAGTGGTTTACATGGAGGGGGCTTGTGTCTGAACATCTATGACACAGGGAATGCATTTTTTCCTCCGCACACTGTTCCTCCCATAGCCCCTGGTTTCTTCATTAACCAGCCCCAGGCTGGCCATCTCATAGCCCCTTAGCCTACAACCAGTGTCCTTTCTACTGACTAAGAAGACCCAACCAAACCCTACCCTGGTCACCCATCTCCCCAGGCAAGCCAGGCACCAGGATCAGCTTCCTGCTTCAGGAAGGGCTGGAGGCAAGCAACAGGGAACACCTCTCCTCATTCCCTGCAGGCAAGCAAAACTGATGCCGCCAATTCCACTTGTCAAGCTTTTCATAACCTTGAGGGTGAGGAGACTCAACAGATGTGTTACTCACCTTTCACAAAACCTCCATCATTTCTGCGGAGCCCGTTGGCATATAGCATGTGTTGTGACTGGTGCTGCAGCCACACTATAATATTCTGTTACAACATCCTCCGTCGTTCAGGATGCCCGAGTCAGTAGAGGACCACTGAAGCAGTTAATATTTCATACTTAATAAAGTGGTTCTGGTGGTTAACTTCTTCTGGTGTTAAGGTTGAATTGATTCTGTGTCTTTTATGACCTGAAATGCTTCCAGATTTAGGAAATCATACCAAAAACTAAAATGCCTTCCATTCTCCCCCATCCAAATCCATTGCTTTGTGTAGCCCACTGGCAACCCTTCATTCCAGTGGCCCCTGTAAACAGGAGATCTGAAGGGCTAGGGTGTTAATGGATATTAAGAACGAAAAGTGAGCCGGGCGGTGGTGGCGCACACCCTTAACCCCAGCACTCGGGAGGCAGAGGCAGGTAGATCTCTGTGAGTTCGAGACCAGCCTGGTCTACAAGAGCGAGTTCCAGGACAGCCTCCAAAGCCACAGAGAAACCCTGTCTCAAAACACCAAAAAGGAAGAAAAGTGGGAAGCACTGAGAACTACAGTGTCTGGGGAGGAGGCGTACTCGCATGTGCCTATATAAATGGGGGTCCACATCTGGTGTCTTCCTCATCGCCTCCCACTGTTTTGAGGTAGCGTTTCTCAGTGGGCCTCCATCTCTGTCTGCCACCCCTGCCCTGGCTCTGGAGATACAGGCCTATACTATGTGGGTCCAGCCCTCCCCCCCCCATGCTTGCCCCCTAAGCATTTTACCTCTGAGCCATCTCCCTCCCCTCACAGTTCGACCTTCACTACGAGATTACAGACTTAAGTATCTTTGACTTAAACATCGGCTTGCGTATGAAAACTTTCTCACGTCTGCTCTGGAAAAAAAAAAAAACTGACAAATCAGTGCTCCCAAGCCCTCTAAAGCTAACTTAATTCTTGACTCCCTTGGGGTAGAGGCCATATGTGACTCTTATCAGTATGCACTATGACTGCCTCAAAGGCATATTCCAAGACACGGGGGCAATACAGAGTTGCCATAAAAGTTATATTGAAAAATTAAAGCTTCAGAGGGCCCTTTCATTACACGGCTTCAGGAGCAACGACAACCTAAAACTGTATCACATGGCGTTTTCGTTTAAATTTAGGAAAACGGGCTCCGAAGTATAAGCAATGCGTGTAAGATGAAGTTGGTCATCAAAGTCTTCCTGTAACTCTCGGTTGTGTCCTGGGCAGCGCTCTGTAACCCACTGGTGCGTGCCCTTGCGTCTCACACTGCTTCCAGCTTGCCAGCCGTGCAAGGCACCCTCTCCTGACTGCCGGCATTCACTCCTAGGCCCCCTCTAGTTCCTATCCCAGGCACTGAAAACCTGGCGACTGCATTTCCAAGACTCTGCCACTGCCAGGTCTCTGAAATGATTGTGACTGATTTTGACAGATCCACTCATCTCACAAGACTGGGAGACAGAAGGGACACCCGGGCTGTTTCTCTCACAACAGAAGCAGCTCAAGCTGCAGGGATTTGAACAAAAAGCATTAAAAGGAGCAGAGTGATCGGTTGGTGATCACAATGGACATCTGCTTTTATGTAGCGATCTGTGGGCGAAACCAGCAAAATCGGGCTTAATCAGAGTTAATACAGCTCATCGTGGTAGCTGAAGTTTGAACTGTGATCCTCAAAAATAGGTGGAGTCTCACTATGCTGTGATGCTGGTATGTGTGCCTGTGTGTCACATAGTCTGTGACTGGGATTAATTGTGTATTTTAAACCCACATTTTATTTGAAGACTCGTTAGTCGAGGATCTCGTCAGTGTGGTCCTCACTCTCATACTCTGCCACTGTAGGAGCAACTGGGAGACTTTCAGTGCAAGTATTCCTAAACTTATCTTAAACAGACTTACGACAGTCCTAGTGAAGGCCAGAGGTAGGAGGGGCCACATCATTTCTAACAACTCCTTCCGGCTTGCTGCAACAATTCCTTCCGGCTTCCCTTCTTGCTCCCTGCATCCGGTGTTTCTCCTGGGCCACAGCAGGTAAAGCCCCCACACAAGGCATATTCAACCAAAGAGAAAATGCAGCTGCTTAAAACGCTGCTTAAAACTCCTTCCACTTTGAATTCCTCAGGATTCCTCTCCTCAGCGCTTCCAAATCTAGACTGGCAAATGCATCTCCTATAGTTTAAATGTAGCTTCCCCTTCCACAGCCCTCACTCTTAGGTGAAGAGCTACAGACAGTTAGCAACTGCAGGGGGGGGGGGACAAAGGGAGGGAGGGAGGAGAGAGGAAGGGAGGGAGAGAGGGAGAGAGAGAGAGAGAGAGTCCTTCCAGGGAGGAGTCCCCTAATTATATACCTGATACCAAGCAGTCAGCCTAAAACATCCATATAAGCAACATTGAATGGTTGTGTTTACATATCTTGTTATGTAGCACTAATAATGAAAGAAAAATGCCATGAACTTGAGAGGGAGGTGCTCAGAGGGCCTAGGGGATTGGGGGAAGAAGGGAGCAATGGTACAATTACATTCTAATTAAAAATAAAATGAAATTAAAAACATAGTTTTCCCCAAGGTCCATGTGTTAACCACTTGATACCAAAGGCAGCGCCACTGACACATGGTGCCATCTTTGGGAGGCACGGCCCAGTGGGAGGCCCAGTGGGAGGCCCAGTGGGAGGCCCAGTGGGAGGTCTTGTGTCGTTGGAGGCTATGTCCTTGAAGGGATGAGCCCCTGGCCACCTCTTCTCTCCCTGCGATCCGCAGCTTGCATTGCGACCTTTTTCTTTGACACATACTCCTCCTGTCGCCATCCACTGCCCTCACCAACAGAGAGCCAATGCAGGTGCCACGCCTTGGGATCTATAAAACTATGAGCTCAGTAAACAGTTTGCGTTTATAAGTTAGCTACCTTCAGTGTTTTATCACTGTAATGACTAAAACACTCACTTCGGACCAGTTGGGTCTAGGCAAGATTATCTTTCCTATTAAAGAAAACTACTCACGGGACAGAAGAAGCATATGGGCTCTGTAAAGGGAGATTGACCCCTGAACAAAATGCAGCCTCAGTTAAAACAGATGTTGCAGAAACTTGATGCCGGCCAGCAACAGTGGTTTCACTCTCTCCCTAATCCCTTCATGACCAGACATCAAACCACAAGAAGTGATAACCAGGATGTCAGTCCCTACACTTATAAACTACCATCACCCAAGATATACATTCCCTTCTGTTGTCAGGTCCCCATTATCCCTCTGACATCACTGAGTTTCTTGGATACCATGACCAACTCTATGAAACACCCCTGGGCCTTCTTCATACAGACCCTGGGCTTCCCCAGGTTTCCTTTCTCCCAGTTACCTTCACCAACACTGGCTTCCCCTAAGAAAACAGTAGCTTCACACACAGACCAGGGACCCAAGGCTTGTGAATCTGCCTCTGGGACTTTCAGACACAAAAATTATTTTAGGTGAGAAATCCCATGATCCCATGACCTGCAAAGTCTGTCCTTTGGGGCTGCCATCAATAAAACTTCAACTTGGCATGCAAAAGCTATCGACGCTTTCAACCTACAAGGCTGTTTTGGCTAAGTGATTCAAACATTTCAAGGGCATACATCTCAAAGAAGCATACACAAACTAATACATAAAGATGTTCATTGTAAACCCATGAAAACAAAATTGAAAGTCTCAACGACACAGATAAATTAGATCTACTCACATAATACACCATTGCTGAGTAAATGAAATATCTTAGTTCTATACATGGCAACACGACACATCTGAAAATATCTAATGTCAAGTGGGAATGGAAATGATACAGATTAGATTTCACAACATTACAAATTTAAAGTGCTTTTGCAGCAAACATACAAAAGGATAAACACTAACACACACTCACACACACCCCATTCTGACAATAGGTTATCTCCAGACAGGAAGAGCATGGCGGGGGAGAGGCTACTGATATTCAACTGTGCCTGAAGTACCCCATTTCTGTTACAGCAAAGGGAACTGAAGTCAGTTTTGGCAAACGGCAGCCGTCATCCCAGGATAAGCAAATACCTGTGTGCGTACTTCTCTGTGTGCTGAAACTGTTTTGTAAAAATCACAATCTTTAACGTAAGGTTTTAGAACACGATACCCATTTGTTAGTTGTGGGGCTCCTACACTTGGGCTGTGCATGGAGCCTTGGGTTATCAGGTTAGTTCAAGTATCTCCTGCAGCTTCCTACAGGAAGTCTGTACACCCTCTCACACAGAGCTCTGGGAGGCCACGGCTTACTTGTTCCCCAGAAATATGGGAGGAAGTGGTATGCGTACCTTTGGAGCAGAAGTTCTGAGATAGTGTTCATGGGTTTCTGTGTCTGTTTTTCACTTTTACCCTTAGCCAGGAAACCAGTTGTCCAGGACCAGGGTCATTTGGCCACGCAGGATCTGGGACAAGAAACAGATGCGTGGCCAGGCCAGCCTGTGGGAGCATGCAGGTGAGCAGACGGAAAACACATTTTTCAAGCTCCTGAGGTTTGGGGCTGCCTGCTACCTCTGTCTGATTTATGGCTGTGCTGGCTGACATGATTTCAATGGGTAATAGCAAACACAGAATCCAACGTAGCACAATTGCTGGGACTTTTAGAAGATCAAAGGTTTCAGAATGACTATGAATCTCCCGACATCCTTTTTTTTTTAAAAAATCCATAAGACATTAAAGAAAGGAACTCAGTAAATTCAACATTGGAAATGTGTATGTGCGTGTATGTATGCACATGTGTACACACGGTGTATTTTGACATCTGCAGCTGCATAGGCCTGCATATGCATGAGGTTAAGAGTAGGATGTTCGTTCCTTTAAGACAGCCTCAACTGTCTAGGAGGCAAATCTCGAAAAAAACATTTGAATATTTGATTTTTATTGATTGGTGCCTTAAATATATTTGAGCTTTTATCAGTAATGAAAATGTGAATAACGAAAGCCTCATATTCAAGTGAAACTTAAATTTAGTTCATTTATTTTGTTAGAGAAATGCAAGCATGGATTTTTACAAGCACATTATGTCTGCAACATGAGGGGTTTCAAAAGCTTGAAACAGCTGGTGCACTTCAAGTCGCTGTTCTGTTTGTACTGCACTGTGCTATATATATATGAAAAGAGTGATGAGTTTTATCTTAATATTGTGAATATTAATATTCATAAACCATGCACGACTACCTTCCTTATGGGAGCTTTTCAAACCGCGCAGCCCTGCCACCTCCTCCCGCTCCCTGCGGGTTCCCAGCACTGTCCACAAGGTGGCAGTAGCGTCCTCACAGCGTGGCGGATCTCCACAGCCAGATGTTTCCAAACCATTTCCCTTGCAACCAATATATTATACAAACTTTACATCGCCCTTGAATTATGACATAGCTAGAGTGAATAATGGCTGAATCTCCAAGTAGCTCATTAAATTTTCCTGGCATGTGACAGACAAACTAATTCTACAGATACCAGCGCTTTTTTCCACCTGGGACGGACCTGGATGTTAAGCTAATTTTTTGCATACTTCGCTGCCTTTGTCTTCCCCAGTGCTTTCACACTAGGCTCCCTGCCTCCCCTCCAGTTGCTAAGCAACTAAAAGAGCTTTGTTTTTCTTAACCACTAGCCATTAACCGCCCTCATTTTCTCTAACGGGAACATGGCTGCAGAACAGATTCCCGCCTCTTTCTAAAATCCCAGAGCAGGATGCTTACGACTTCTGTTAATAGCGTGGTAAATCACATCACAATGGGTAAATGCGGGAGAAGGAAACTCATAACACAAGCTCAGCTCTGCACACAGTACATACGCACTGCTCTAACGGCGCATTTTGCCTGAACAAGATCACAATTTTACTGAGCATTTATAACATACAAGGCACTCTGCTAAATGTATATTTCTTTTAATAAATATGTGTGTACACACACATATATATATAAACATAATCATACATATAAACACATATACACACATATATGTGTACACACACACACACACACACACACACACACACACACGTACGACTTTTCTGGCCCAGCAGAGAGCATCACTCTCTTTGCATTTTGAGAAAGGGAAATGGAAACACTATCCAAATAAGCATTCATAGCCATCTTAGAATGTTTATGTATGTATGGTCACACACACACACACACACACACACACACACACACACACACACACCAGGGCTTCATTATGTAGTCCATGCTAGATTCTTGTTGTCCTCCCACCTCTACTTCCCAAATCCTGAAGTCACAAGCCGATGTAGCAGAGGCGGTAAATTTGTTATTTTTAAATTTTCTTTCATCTTTATGTCTATGGGTGTTTTGTTTGCATGTATGTCTGAGTACCATGTGTGCGATGCCCAAGCATGCCAGTAGGTGACAAAGATCCCCTAAGACTGCAGTTACAGGTGGCTGTGAGCCACCATGTGGATGATGGAAATCAAACGCTGGTCCTATATAAGAATAGCCAGCATTCTTAACTACAAAACAATGTCTCCAGCCCACATATTTATTACTTATTTTTAAATTTTTATTTTTGGATTCTTTTGGTTTTTCAAGACAGGGTTTCTTTGTGTGGCCCTGGCTGTCTTGGAACTCAATCTACAGACCAGACTGGCCTCAAACTCAGAGACCTGTCTGGTTCTGCCTCCCAACTGCTGAGATTAAAGGTACTATGCCACCATGCCCAGCCTAGTCTTTGTTGGGTTTGCTGTTGTTGTTGTCTTAATACCCAAGACTAAAGATGTGATTCCCACAGAAATTAAAACATGTGTCTTTCAGAGAACCAGAAAGTGACAGAAGCATATTCTGTCACAGCCACAATAATACACTTGGCTTCTTCTTAATCATATAGGATTTGGAATGTTACAGAAGCTACTAGTGCTCTACATCATTGTCCAGCATATAAAAATGGGATGAGAATGTCTACCCTCAAACTGGCACCTTGAATCAGGGTGTGAATATTTGCAGCCCCCGCCAGAATGAACTAAGTGACTGGGTTTGGGTAGTACAGCCAGGGAATAAGGTAGACCCCTGATTTAGACTTTGGTTTTCCCTCTGTAAGAGTGAAAATCAATGCTATCTTCCTCGTAGGCATTTAAAGATTAGCTTGTGTATTAATAGAATTTCTTATCTTCTTATCATGAATGAACCCCAAATGTATAATGGCTTAAAACTTTCCCTCACTGACAGCACACCTCCTTTTCAGAGTGAGAGGTTGGTGGTACCATTACCATCTTCAACATGCTGCCTCCGGGATCACCTGGGGCTTCATTCTCATCCACATAAGGCAGGGGCAGGAAAGGATGGGAGGAGAATTGTGGAAGGCTGTTTAAAGGGAGACCTAGATGAAGGACACCACCCCCCTGTCACTTTCATTTACACCTTATCAGCCAGCAGCTCAGGTAAATAAACAAAAGACTTCAAGATGCCAAGTGTTTGGCCATTTAGTTGAGTTAAGGTTAAACACTGCACACTTTTCTTTCTTGAGCTAAGCCAGGCATCCGTTCTAAGCAATTCCATATAGTAACTCATTTAGACCTCACAGTGACCCTACAAACGTGGGACCGTTATCCATACGTGTAGACAGAAGAAACAAGCTCACCCAGTTTCAAGTGGCAAGGTCTAGATTTGAACACAGCCTGACAGAAATGCTCATATACACACAGGGTATGATTTGACTTTCCAAGTGGGGGAGAGGAATATATATGCAAGGAGTCTGCAGTGCTGGGTCCTCAGTAATGCAGTGCAGTGAAGTTAGAGGCTTAGGATCAGCCATGAGCCAGCCCCTGCTGCACACTTCACAGAAGACTGTGGACCGTTGGCGTAGCGTTGTACCTTCACCAGCAAAGCTGTGATGACAGTTTCATCTAGGTACTTGGAAAAGATAGGGATACATAAATTCCTATAGGCTGAGACTGCCAAGGCCAGGGATCTACTCCCCAGCCATTCTGATGCGATCTGTCCTTTGGGGAACTGAACTGTGCTCCATGTCTCTGTGACACCGGGCATGCTCCTGGCACAGGACTGCCGGGCACAGGCGTCACCTCTTGTCTCTTTCAGTGCTGCTTACACAGACGGGTCAGAGGATCTCAGTTCTCACGTGATACTGCAGATAAAGGGACACAGCCCGCAGAGACAGACGAGGGAGCTGGTCAGTGTCCTGAGGCTATTTGGGGATCTGTGTCGTGTGGAAGAGAGGAAAGCAGAGTGACATTTCCTGCCATTCTCCTCTGCAAATCCCTGTAAGGACCAAATTGGTTTTCTATGGTCAGAGTTTAACAGAAAAGGCCCCATTCCTGGCTTAAGGGCCTCTCTGCCTGATCTTCCCACCTATTTCCTTACTCACCAATGCCAATTTCCTTTACTGGGAATAGCCTTTCAACTTTACGGTGCAGTTGTGAAACCCAAAATCGAAATGGCTCGATGAGGTAATGCTTAGTTTGAATGTGTTTCTGTGAAGTGTCTCTCGCCATTTTGCAAACACATGGACTGCATGAGCCTTTCCACACTTTGATAAGGCCACGTAGTGGGGCGACTGGAGGTCTCACTGCAAAGGTGGGAAGGAGAAATACTAACAATGAGACACTTCTGCAAGACTATAAGAAAGAACACTACCCATGTCCAGAGGAAACACTGCTGGTATCCAGCAGAAACTCTACCCCATGCATAGTGGGGTGCTGCTCCTTGACGCTCTGTAGAAGTCTACTGTGTCACATAAGCAAACACGGCAGATCTTTTCTGACTTAACAAACTTCGAGTTAATTTTTTTTTCAATTTCTTTTTACATTCAGTTTGTAATGGACACATTGTAGTATGATATGTATAAAAAGCAAGTCCAAAAATAGAGCTATAGCCTATCTCATAGCAAAACACTGCAAATATATATTTAGGCTGATGTGACAACCCTCACACTACCACAGAACTATGTAAAATTAGAAAATTCATGAAGGGTACCCTCCTTCCTCAAAATAGGCTAAGAACCACAGCACAGAGCATGCCCTGGAGGTACTCCACATCAGGAGCTCAGATTTGATTGATTGATTGATTGATTGATTGATTGATTGATATTTTTGTTTGTTTGTTTTTCGAGACAGGGTTTCTTCATGTAGCAGCCATGGCTGTCCTGGAAGTCTCTTTGTAGACCAGGCTGGCCTTGAATTTACAGAGATCCACCAACCTCTGTAATGTACATTCTTCCTGCCAGCCTGGTCCCAGAGCTGCATCAGTCCCAAATGAACACCCAGGACACTATATTAATTAAGAAGCTGTTGGCTGCTTGCTACGGTTTCTTATCGGCTAGCTCTGACTTAATTATTAACCCATAAGTGTTAATCTCAGTATTTCCATGTGGTCTTCTCTTACTGGAGAAAAGGTCCAGACCTCTTACTTCTCTAGAGTCCAACATGGTGACTGACTGTGCCTCTGTTTCCCAGAATCCTCCTCGACTCCTAGTACCACCTATCTTGCTTCCCTATTGACCAACAGTGCTTTATTCATCAACCAATAAGACAAACATGTACACAGAAGGACTTTCCCCATCATCTCCTCTTTTCTGTCTAAAAAGAAAAGGTTTTAACTTTAACATAGTCTAATTATATATAACAGAACAGTTATCAAATAAGAACCATAGTTACAATATTTAGTCCATTAATGTTTAGTAAGATTTAAATAAAGTATTTTATCATCTATCCTATCTGTGTGAGTATAAAGTTTTATATGTAGGTTATCTTTTATCATAACTAAGGAAAACTATAACTATCTGTCTTCAACTCCATCAAAGACCACAGAAGGATAATATATAAACTCTAGAATTAACAGAGACATCTCACTGCCTGGACAGACACCCGAAGTTCCTCTGTAACACTGGGGCATCCATCTTCAGCCTATAGGCCAAAGTGTGTCTGGCAAACTTCTCAGAAAAGCAGGAAATTTTAAAACAACCGCCTGCATTAGCAGTTTGTCAGTCATTTTTCTGTGTCCTGCAGACTCTTCCATGAAGCAGGAACCCTTTAGAACTGTCCCATCAAGTTCAGCAGTCACTTTCCTGTGGGTCCTGCATGTCCAGTATATCAAACAGTAAAGGCAAGAGCAGTTTCTTGCCCAAATGGCTAATCTTGTCATGTTGAAAGCAAAATCCACAATGAGTTTCTTGTGCCCATCCTCCTCTCAGACATAGTTGGTGTGCCAGGAGTAGTTGTGTCTCACTATCATGAAAAACCCTAAACCATTTAAATGCCATATATTCTGTAGGTCTTTGAAAGGTTTGAAGATATATCTCTGAGGTTTTACTTTATCTGAATCTGACTTTACTGTAAACCTTTATGTTTTTCTGGCCACATGTCTTTTACCTGCTAAAAGCCTCAGCTATTTTAACTGCTGTCTTTCCAAGATGGCTGGTGTGAGTTTACCGCCAGGCAGTGCAAGTCTCTGCTTGTCTCTAGCAAAACAGAGCCCACCAGAGAAAATGCTGTTACCAAGAAGCCATGTTTCCCTCTGTTCTTCTGTTTTTAAAATCTCTTTTCAGCTTTTGTTAGACTGACATGGAAATTCTTGCCACACGTTGAGGGTGCCATACCTCTGCCTCCCAAGTGCTGGGATTAAAGGTGTGCACCGCCATGTCCAGCCAGAAGTTTAGATTTTAAAGGAAAACAAGAACTCTCTGGCCTTGGAGCCTCCACATGAAGGTGGAAACTAGACTCATGGTTAGGATCTCTGTGGCCCTGAGCATGTAGTTTAGCATTTCTAAGTCATTTTCTACTGTTCATGATGAACCACAGGGCCTGACACATAACCTGGGGTAGTCAAGGCTTAGCAACATTCACTGTGACTTCTTAGATGCACTAGAATACCAGTTTGCATATGCTTAGGGAGTTACCTGATATTTGAAAAACACATCTGTTTCTCGTTTCTGAAATTTTGCATACAACTCAGTTTTTGGTACTTCAAAGATACATGGCAACTGCTACAGCTGTAGGACCACTTAAGATATGACTTAGGCTGGCAAGTAGACCAGATGTCTCATGATTATGAAAATCTATGTAGACTATCATGTGGGGTGCGTGGTCGGAGGGGGGTAGATGGCACTGAGACCAGGGTCCTGATGGAAGATTTATATTAGCTTTGGACTGCCTTCCTACATCCTGTTATGTCAGAAAAACAATTCCTATTTGCCCCTGTCACCATAGCTTGATTTATACTGCTTACAGACAATACATTCATATCAATTAATGAAAATGAAACCATTCCGAGTAAGATAAGAAAGGTCCCCCACCCACTTCCAGGACAGTGTGTGGTAGAAAAAAGAAAACAGGAAATTTAACTTTCATATGAGTGGGGCTGGAGAGATGGCTCAATGGCTAAGAGCCCTGCCTGTTCTTCCAAAGGTCCTGAGTTCAATTCCCAGGGACCACAGGGTGGCTCACAACCATCTGTAATGAGATCTGGTGCCCTCTTCTGGCCTGCAGGCATATTATGCAGGCAAAACACTGTACACATAATAAATAAATCTTTAAAAAAATGTACAGAAGTGGAGTGACCAGAGGATCTTTTGAGAATGACACACCTATTGTTAAATGTTGTGGATGGTGCAGTATTGCTATCCTCACACGTCTGTCATCCTACTCAAGTTTTATTAATGGGATGTGTGGAAACTAGGTTAGAGCTGAAGCTCTCATCCAAAAGAGGTCTAACAGAAGATGAGGAAGTAAAAGTCCAGCATCAAGTCAACCAAAGGGATATAAACCCACATAGAATCCACAGGTGGCTGGGCACAGGGGTGAAGCTTGCTTAGGTTGTGTTATCTAGGGCTGTATTTGAACCAATTGTGCTTGGGTATTTGGACTTGGAAGGATTCTGGATAATATTTGGATTGTGTCTTAAATCTAACAATACTGTAGCAAACTGGTCAAACAAACAAACAAAAAAATAGTAATGGGGTGTTTGCTTTCACTAAGTTAGGAGAGCACTTTCAAGGATGCCTGATTTCTCCTTTTCTAAAGAAAGGGAAGCCTAAAACTAAATATTGAGCTGACTTCTGAACTGTGCTATATCAGCACAGAACTAATAAAGAGTTCCTTCTGTGCGTTCCTTTCCCCCTAAGGCTCAGGAAACACTGGGGAAGAAAGACTGGAAAGACCCTAAGAACCAGAGAGCAGGGAGGACCAGGGCTTCTTCTGGAGGTCACAGAACTGATGCAATCGTGAACGCACAGCAGCTGTGGCTGACTGTGCAACACCTGCACAAGAGACAGGCAGTCAACACTCCAACATGGACCAGGGTTCATGAGCACCCTCCGCCAACTAAGGAGCTATGAGGGGGGCGATAACCCATTTTCCTTAATGGTACAGCCCTTGTTAGGTTGGCCATGCCCAGGTGGATGCATGACTCTATACCCTTGAGTATCTGTGTAGCACACACTACATTCAGTGCGTTATTAAAAGAGATGGGGGAGGGAGAGTCAGAAGTAGAGGGGGAAGGAGAGAGGGAGGGAGAGGAGGGAGGGAAAAGTCAAGTGGGGAGAGAGAGAGAATGAAGTTGGGGGTGGATGGTGAAGAGAGGACCTAGCTTCCTTGATATGTCATAGTGGCTGCAACTTTGGCAAAGGTTCTTCATCTTTCTAAGGATGATGTTCTATTCCAGACATAGTCCCTGTGGTCCCATACCCTCTGTCTCCTCTTGGCCTTGGCTAAGACAATCAGAGTCTCCATCCTCTCCCCCAGGCATCCCTCCACACTCTATCCCTTTCTCATCATTAGAGTATAAATTCTAATTATGTATTGTGTGGTTTCTTAAACTTTACAAGGTTAAGGATCATGAAATAATTTTTCCTAATTGGAGAATCCGATTTCACATGTTGGGATTCTGTCCATTTTCAACAAGTACTTCCAGAAGATACTGGGCAGATTACACTTGGAGGCGTGGCGTTAGCTTGTTACCGGGTGATTATAATCTGAGTGGTCATAGGTTATCTGTGTTCTGGCAACCAGTATTTGTAGAAGCAAAGAAAAGTGAGTCTTACACTGGGAGAGAATGGGGACAGGAAGCAGAGGAGGCAGAAAGAAAGACAGAGTGAGAGACAGTGATTAATGCTCTCTCTCTCATTTGGACCATCAGAGCCCTGGCTATACTGGCTCACCTGTTGGGCCTTAAATGTCTCTGATGTGAGGTCCAGTGTAACCTCCTGAGCCTGGCTAGAGTTTGGCGACCTGTCTCTGGCCTGTAACCTCCACATGGGAGTGACTCAGCAAGGCCTGACGTAAGATTGGCCCCTGCCTAGCTACCTGCCAGCTTGGTGGAATATTATTGACCCTTACTCCTCATGTCACCTTACCCCATCCTAAGAGGCCCACCACCTACCTCAAACCTATATAAGTTCCTCCCTGTTGGAATAAAATGAGATCCTACTTCCACAAGTCTCCTGACTCAGTATGTTTCTCTCTGGTAATTGACATTCACCATCCCACTCAGCCCCAGGAAGAGAGGGAAGAGACCGGCCCTTCCCCAGCCCTACCTGCCAGGATAATGCATTATTTGGTTTGCAAACAGCTGCTTTTACGTAAGCCACCCACAGCCTTTTAGTCTTTATCATCTTCTTAAAGACAGCACGGCGAATTATCTCAAGAATCCTAAGAATGTCTATGAATCTAATGAAGACATTTCAATCACACTGCATATTTCTGGAATGTGAAGTTATTTTTAGAGGTCAGCATCACATGTCCTAATAACAGTAAAACCATGGCTACTTGATGACATCTATACACACTGAAAATTGTAGAGTGGCAGCTGGGATTACTGTGTTTTACAGGCGCATATCTTTTGCTTTTTATTTGTTTATTTATTTATTTTTGAGGGTTTCCCTGTAACTTCTAGAGCCTGTCCTGGAACTCACTCTGTAGACCAGGCTGGCCTTGAACTCACAGAGATCCACAGGCTCATATTTTGACATTTACAGCCATATTATATTTGATGCCAATGTGTACCAGGCCCATGTTACCGAGGGTTGCCTTCTGCTTTAGAGGTGAGACTATTTGGGCTCAGAGAGATAAAAAACCTTAGCAAAGATCACATACCAGGGAAACAGTTTCAGAGTGTGACTCTAAGCCAATAGCTCCATCTCTCCATGTTTCTGTTTCACACACACAGCCACACAGGAAGGAACTATGTAAAGAAAGCAGACTACCTTGACTGGGTAGCATCCATATTTTGTGGGGGGAGATGGGAAAATGCCAATGTACCTTTCAGGAAGAAAAACCACTTCGAAGAGTCTAAAGCAGGACTGGACAAAGGTGTGTGGGGGTGGGTGGGTGGTGGGTGTGGGTGTGGGTGTGGGTAGGTGGTGTGTGTGTGGGGAGGTATGCCATGAAGTAACAAGAGGAAGCTTCCAGGAAGGAGTGATGGAACTGTATCAGGACAAGGACCCTTGCAGTAGGGAAAGAAATGTGCCCTATCTCCTTCTAGAGTCAAGAGTAGTAAAAGTCTTTCTATTTGGTATCATCAAATATGTGAGCACCGTGAATGAATGAATACACTTCCTTAGCAATCTGTGTCCCCACATCAATTTAAAAATGTCTTCTGTGGGGCTGGAGAGATGGCTCAGAGGTTAAGAGCACTGGCTGTTCTTCTGGAGGTCCTGAGTTCAATTCCCAGCAATCATATTGTGGCTTACAACTATCCATAATGAGTTCTGGTGCCCTCTTCTGGTGTGCAGGTGTGCATGCAGGCAGAACATTGTCTACATAATAAATAAATATCCCTTCCCTTAATTATTAGCTCCACTGCTGTAATGTGAAGGCCCCCTTCCCCCCCCCCACTCACACAACGGTGGGGGGGGTGGTTTCATGGTCTTTGTTTTCAAAAGCAGGCCCTGCGATAGGTTGCATTCACCTTCTTAGCCATACTTTGCCAAATTCTAAGCTACAGCACTGAGAAGTTGCTAAATGATGATGGTTTCTTTGAACTTTGATAGAGATCCCAGTAAGACTTGGGCTTAGTTGCGATTGGGAAGAAAATGTAAGTTGCTACCATTTTCCCAGACTGTGTGGTTTGAATAGCTCCTGCATTCCCTTCTGCATCAGATAACGGAAAACATTAAAGAGGGAGGACAGAGTTTAGGTGTGCCGGGTATACTGGAGTTAAAGCACTAGCTCAGAGTCACTGTGAACACAATGTGGTCTGTAGTATGTTACAGTAAGACAAATGGTGGGGTTACAGCAGGAAATTCTGTAACAGCCACACCGCTAGATCCAAGCAGTGCCAACTTAGTCAAGTAAAACATAGTGCACTGGAGTGCAGTTTAATGTTACGGAAGATTTCCATGAACTTGGAAGTCAGATTGTAACCATATTGACTAGACCCAAGAGAAGCCAAAGGGATTTCACTTGATGCTTAAAACTAAGGAATGAGAGCAAGTTTGCCTGAGTGAGTGAGTAACCAGCACTCTTAGTAATTGCAATATGAAGTCCATTACAAGAGATGCTAAAATGAAACACAGTAGAAATGCTTGGACGCCATTAGCCATGAGTGTGGCCTCACAGGGTGGGGACTCTTACCTTTGGGAGGTGACATACAGTTTAAGGAGAAGATAAAATGGATTAGGATAAAGTATGTCATTCTCCTTGCCTACTGTGGTCTGCAATACAAATGCTAAATCCCAAGAAACCAACAAAAAGAAGAATTTAGAAATTGGTGGTCTCAGGGCAGTAGCAGCCTTGGGTAGGGGAAAATATGTCCCTTTTGAGGTTGTTCCTGGTTGTGACTGATACTCCTGTCTCCAAAATAAGTATGGTGGATTGCAGTTTCAAGTACTTCTGGCCGAGGTTTCCCCTCCCCCCTCTTCTCTGGGTCGTCCCTCCCTTCCCATCTAACCCCACCCCTCCACTTCTCCACCATCTCCATTCAGAAAGGACCAGGCCTCCCATGGGCTTGAACAAAGCATGGCACATCAAGTTGAGGCAGGATCAGGCTCCTCCCCTTCGGTCAGGGCTGGGCAAGGTAATCCAGTATGGGGAACAGGTTCCCAAAAGCCAGTTAAGAGCCAGGGACAGGTCCTGATTTCACTGCTAGGAACCTCACAAAGAGACCAGGCTATGTAACTGTCCCATACATGCAGAGGGCCTAGGTCGGTCCCATGCAGATTGGTCCAGAGTCCATGAGCTGCCATGAGCTCAGGTCAGCTGTCTCTGTGGGTTCTGCAGTCATGACCTTGACCCCTCTTGGGGCATGCAATCCCTCCTCCCTTTCCTCAGCAGGACTCCAGGAGCTCAGCCCAGTGCTTGGCTATGGATAGGGTATCTCTGATGATAATCAGGGAGGTCACAAATCTGATTACGGTAGATGACCAGTTCAGGCACCCTCTCCACTATTGCTAGGACTCTTAGCTGGGGTCATCCTTGTGGGTGCCAGGTTTCCCTCTAACCCCAAAATGCCCCCATCAATCCGACTCAATGAATGGAAAGTGGATCTGAGAATTATTCAACCCTCTATGCAATACCCAAGAATATGGAAATATTCTTTCTCTGGGCATCCTCCCATTGATCAGTGGGCAGCACAAAGCTTGAATTTAATTTCCACCCCTTGATTTTCAGGAGTTGGAAGCACATGTTAAAACATGGACGGGAACAAATGAATGCTGCTTTTGTAGGATCGAGTCAGTAAACATACCATTGAAATCACAGAAGTGTCTATCTTGGGTCAAGAGGAGGAATGGTGGGACCTGGAAAGCTAATCAAGTCCAGATGCATTGTAGGAGGACGCGGAGCCCTGAGCATGCTGCTGTTGTAGATGAAGGACCACCGTTCTGCAAAGAGGAAGGGGTAGAGCAGTGACAGGGGCGAGAAGCCGGGTCAGCAGCTGTCCAAACTCCCCTGTCCAACCGGCTGGTGTACTGTTGTTATTGAACCACAGCTAGAAAGTCATTGCACTGAACACTCAGCCACGAGTCACTCAGTCCTGACGAAACCTTAGTGACTGTCACCCCCCACATTCTAACTGACTTTTGAAGGCTCAGGGAGGTAAAATGAGTTACTGGTGTTGTGTTCCCAAAGGTGGGGATATCCGGCCATCACAGACAACATCACAATGGACTCCAATGTTTGATGGTTCTGACATAATGAAGAATAGTCTATGTTTAGTGCAATGCCCAGCTCCATAGTAGCTATCAGTATCAATAGCAGTACTATTATTACCACCCTCCTAAAACTCCCTAGCATTATCCGCATTCCACAGAGGAGAAAATTGAACTAACTTGCAGATGAAAACTGGAATCCCAAGTCCTTGCCTTTAACCGTAGAGCAATTCTGCCTTGAAATTTGAGGTTGGGAGGATGGGCGATAATTGGCTTAATTCCTGGCGTGTAAGAGTTGAGGCTATTAAAACCTAGTTAAACACGTTTAAATTATTCACATAGAACATGAAACTGTCAAATCCTTCTCCATCTCATTTCTGAGTCAGGTCTGAAGGCAGGCAGGCAGCCACCACGGAATTGTTCAGGACCCACAGGCTGCTGGCAGGCAGTCCAGCTCCTACTTGCTGACACAGCTCAAACGTCTGCCTTGAATAACTTTTTCTCTTTCCAAAGGAGACCTTTAAAAATACTTCCCTTTAGCGAGTAACCACAGGAGAGGTTATACTTAAAGAGAACAGGCTGTAAGAGAGAAGATCGAGTTTTTTGAAAATATTATTTTGCTTTTTATAAGTCAGAAACCATATGGAATTTCCACCCTCACGTAGCACCGAAATGGCTTTGCCTGGCTCTCTGGAAACTCGACCCTCCAAACCCCAAGCTCAGCAGCATCTGGAGATGAGCTGCTGTCTGGAACCGATTCTGCTGGTGGGCGGGGCGGGGGAGCTGAGGGCAGGATGACCCAGGACCACTCTCAGGAAGGAAGTGAGCTTGGGAAGACAGAAGCCAGAGACATGGTACTTTGTCCCATCGTGTCCTGTCCTCATCTTACCTCTCAAAATCCTAACAATTATCTAGTGCTGGCCTAGGACGGCATTTTCCTCGTGTCTTTTTCTTTCGAGGGTTACCAAGGACCGGTGGACAGCGCACTGCTCTGCCAGCCTGTATGAGCCATGATTGTCTACAAAGGCAGCAACCGGATAAGAGCAATCAGCTCCCTGACCACTCTCAAGATTTGGCGTCCTGTGGCTTAATCTATCCTAAATCTGTTGGTTGTTAATTTAATGAGAGTATGGAGAAGATTTAAGTTTTGGTTTTCACTGTAGGGTATTTACTTTGTCAGAAGCAGGAGCAAGAATATCATAAGAGAACGCCACGGAGCCAGAGGCAGCCAACATGTATTCCCTGTATTACATATTGTTCTTCCATACACATATGTCCGTATCTGTGGGTTTCACCAACCTCAGATAAGAAATATTTGGAGCTAATTGAGGTGGTTCACCCCTGAAATCCCAGCACTCGGGTTGCTGAGGCTGAGGATCAGTACGGGTTCCAGGTCACCCTAGGTTTGCAGTGAATGCCAGGACAATCTGGGGCTACAAGAGAGAGCTTGTTTCAAAGACAGAGAGGGAGGGGAAACATGGGATGGGGGAAAGCGGGTGAAAGAAATCGGTTGATTGCTGCACACGCCTGCACCTGCACTGATCATGTACTGATGGTTTTCTTGTTATTCTGTGACACTGAATAACGCTTATCACATTCCATCTACATTGCATCGGGTGTTGTATGTGAGCTGAAAGTGACCTAAGGTAACAATAATAAAAGACCCAGAGGCAGATACTAGGCCTCAAGCTGAAGATGAGAGAAGCGAAGCAGCCAGCCACTAGCTCTCACCTCTACCTCAGACCAGAACGGGTGACCCTGTCTCCACGGATCCCAGAGCGCAAGGCAGACTGCAATGCTCTCCACCGTGCCTCAGACTGCAATCCCCTGAGTTCCTGTCTCCTCCCAGCCATATCATGCCTGTCTCCACCTCCCTAGTGCTGGGATTAAAGGCGTGTGATCCCAAAAGCTGAGAGCTGTTTCTCTTTGGACTGGATCAGTTTCCTGTAGTTCCGTGTGGACTTGAACTAACAGAGATCCCTTTGCCTCTGTCTCCCCGGAGCTGGGATTAAAGGTGTGTGCCACCACTGCCTAGAATTCTAACCAGTTGTTTCTTGAATAGCAAATATGTTAGGATATAAAAGCCACTCATACAAAGCAAAGTAAATTTTGCTTTCTGAGACAAGGTCCCACTCACTATGGGGTTCTGGCTGGCCTGGGATTCACAGAGATTTACCTTCTTCTACCCCGAGGGTGCTGAGATTCAAAGTATGTGCCACTACACCTGCTAAAAGAAACCTTTATCCAAAGGAGTTCAGTTTTCTACAGAGTGCTACTTCTTGGTTTCTGAGGATGAATGACTGAGAAATCACATTTAATAACCACTTTAATCCTTTTCTCTATCTGGTCCACGCTGCACAGATTTAAATCAAATCAATGGGAAACTGACCTCCATGCCCATCTTGAATAGCAAAATCCCACCAGTTAACCTAATATCCCGTATTACTGCCTGTTCCCCATTATGTAGAAAAGGAAGGACGATCAGCCCTCAATTAGGCAACATATCACCAAACCACCCTGATTACAAGCTTGTAGGCTTGACATCTTCAAATAATACATGTCCTCCATTTCCCAAGCTATGCAGGCAGAGATAAATTTAAAAACTGACAAGAGAATAGTCACTCCCCTGGCTCCCTAACACAGTATACAAGATAGGCAATTTATCATGAGCAAGGAGGTGTCTTTATCTTGATTCCTCTAATTCTGGAGAACTCAAACAAGCCCAAGGTGAAATACATCATTGTCATCCAGTCCTGAACAGTGGTTTATACAAACGAAGCATACACTGTTTGAAGATACAAGGCTAATTTATGTGCTGGAGTTATGACAAGAAACACAGATGTCCTAACACACTACATGAAAAGCAGCAACTTATCCATGTCTTCTAATTCTCCACTCACTTAACTCCCCAGTAGAAACCCTTATTTCCAGTATACAAGAGAAAGCACCCGAACAACAGTGACATGCAGAGCATAGCAACCACCCTGGGAGGGCCTATGGGCCATAACAACCAGTTGACCAATCAACATAGGGAGGGTCACCCAAACCTGGAAGCGCACCAATCCTGAGACTGTTTCATTCCCCTAGACACTCCCCTTATGCTGCCCTTTAAGATCCCTACCTCAAGGTTGATCAGGGTCTTTTCTTCAGCCATCCACCATGGTGGCCCGGTGAAGGGCTCGAGCTAATGAGTTTAGCTCGTTAAGTAACTTTAATAAAAGACTCTTTGATTTTACATTAGAGAGAGAGAGAGAGAGAGAGAGAGAGAGAGAGCACCAACATCAACTATGACTCCTCCAACCCAGTGAATACTGAACTTCACTAAGCCAATGAAGCTAATTATTCAGGACAAAACTGCTTCACTCAACATAAAAGTCCAAGTGGTTCTGTCACTCTGGAAGTTTTCCGACATCCCATCCAAGTTCACGTAAGACAGAAAGTTTGCTGAATAAAATAAAAATTCTGGCACTGGCCATCTCTGCAGCCCAGAAACCCCAGTCCCAGAGGGTTTGGAGAGAGGAAGAATGTGTCTGTGGAAGGATCAAAGCAAACCCTTCCCCAGATACGCAGATGGCTCTGTCTCCCACTTACAATCCTGCAGGAATCAAATCAATAATTGCTCCACCCACCAGGCCACCCACCAGTGTCAAGCACCTCTGGTGTCCGGGACTTCCAGGAGTCTGATTGTCTAGAGCAGTTTGTAAATTCCTTTTGAAGACCAGTAGTGTGTACGTTCACTAATACACACTTAAGGCTCCTAGGAAGATGGCGGCTTGGACAGAATAATTGTGTAAACAAGCATTAAAGCCCTTCATTTACTCCCCTCTGCAATGACGGGTGCAAGTCATAGTTGATACTATAGCCTCTTAGCTTTCCTGTTTAAACAATCACCTTTTCATTTGCATCATTTCAACATATATTAAATGATGACCTCAATTTGTCATAGAAAAGCAGAGTGGGTGAAGGAGAGTGAATCGGGAAAAGGTGACAGGAAGTGTCACATCAGATAACAGCCTGCTCCAGCAGAGAATCTACAGTGGCACTATTTGAACAGAGGCCAAGGAAATGAGAGGTTGGCCATAGAAATATATGGAAAAATAGAGAAAAGTTCCAGGTGAGTCAACAGGAGGTAAGATGAGAAGCAGCAGGAGTTTGTAAGGAATTACCCTGTCTCCTGCATGGGGAGTCATTTAAAGACATGGAAAAAAACTGAAAAATGTTGGGTAAGCAGAACTAGAAAAGAAAATCAAACATATGTCTTAGATGTGTTCAGTTTGAAAGACATTCAGACACCAGGGAGATGTCAGATGTGAGCATCCAGAACATATACTGAAAGCAGTAAGACAATGTGTGTGACATTATCTTAGGCATGGATGAATCTTCTAATTGTCTATACCAAATGCCTTTCAGACACTTGAATCTTGTGTACAGCATTTCCACCCATGACCTCTTCAGCCTACCTCAAACACTCCCAGTAATGACTGTCTCAACACCACCCTCCAAAGCATGCCAAGACAATTCTGACTAGTAAAAAGTTCTCCTTGATGATAGTACATATCAGGATCCTTGCAAGTTCCACCCACCGGTGTCAACTTTATCCCTTGGACTCCTGCAAAGGTTATCTATGCAAGTGAGCAATTATACAAAAACACAAAAAGGCAATTTCAACCCCTTGAAAGAACTATTCAAATATCTGAACTATTCTAAATTAGCCTGGGCATTGCAGGAGGGAGTGAAGCCATGAGATACGATAATTAGAGAGGAATGGGAGGATTCATATATCAACTAGATCTGTAAAGCCCTTTTAAAGTAAATGTTCCAATGCTAACTGGTAAATATATATCTATAATGTGTTATTAAATACCAACTATATTCAGTACTGGTATGAGAAATGGATTGCTCCATAAAAGCATTGTGAGCTTGCTCTACAAAGCAGTTACAGTGAGCCCTATTTTTATCATTAACACGTTTCAAAGTCAGAAACAATATCACCTCTCTGGTTCACTCCAGAGATAAAAATACACTTAAGAGCTGTGATCCAATGATAAACATCCAGAAGGGGCTAGATTCTCTTGTTTGGCCCTGATTTCAAAGTGGTCACTCCTTTGGAAAGTTAGTGGGTGGGGATTCTACTTCCTTCTAGAACTGAGAGTCCTCAAGGCTTAAACCTGGATCAAAAGTAGACATGACAATGCTTCTAAGTGGACAAACAAAATGAAATTAGACACAGGACTAGAGCAATGGCTCAGCAATTAAGAGTGTGTGCTGCTCTTGCAGAGGACCTGAGTTCCACTCCCAGCACCTGGGTAGCTCACAGTCAACTATAGCTCTAGCTCTGAAGGTCTGATGCTCGCAGCCTCTTGGGGGTATGTATACTCACAGGCACAAACCCACCCACAGACATATAGGCATGCATGCATATGCATATTTTCAAAACTAAATAACAGCACTTAAATTTATAGCAAGTTAGGTTCTCCCAGAGCTTGAACTGTTAGGAGATTCAAGTCAAATAGCCCATTTGTTCTGCTACAAACAGAATCAATGGTATAGTTTGTGAGAATCTATGTGTTTATCCCGGAGTCTTTTTTTTTTTTTTTTTTTTTTTTTTTTGGTTTTTACGAGACAGGGTTTCTCTGTATTGTTTCAGAGGCTATCGGTCCAGCCCGGCCTCGAACTCGCAGAGATCCGCCTACCTCTGCCTCCCGAGTGCTGGGATTAAAGGCATGCGCCACCACCGCCCGGCTTATCCCGAGTCTTAAAAGGTCGCTGTATTAGTTTGCATGTTGTGGTGGCAAAACAGACAGGGAAAGCTACTTGAGGAAAGAAAGGCATGGTTTGGCTCATGGTTCAGGAGTACAGTCCACCACAGCAAATACAACGGCATCCCCTCACCCGCACTTACACACTCAACAAGAACTAAAGAAAAAGTCCATGAACTTGAAGGAGAACAAGGGTGGGAGTACAAGGGAGGATTTGGAAGGAGGAAAGGGAAGGGTGGAATGATGAAATTATCATATCAAACACTATTTAAAAGTAATTAAAAAAAGAGGCAGAGAGAGATGAGTGTTGTTCAGTTTAGGACGCCAGCCCATGGAACAGTTTCATCCATATTCTCAAATGAAGGGATGTCATGCAACTTTAGTCAAAGCTTTCTGGAGAAGTTCTCACGGACACACCAGAGGTTTGTCTCCTAGGTTGCTCTAAATCCTATCAACTTGGCAGCAAAATTACCATCATAGTTGCCAAACCCATAAAATTGTATTTCATAAGTACTGAAATCATGGGAATCAACTGCATCCTTTAAATTTCCCATTTTAGGTGAATTGCGATTTCTTGCATTTGTTCATGCAGTCATAAGCTCCTAATAAGCTTATTATGGGTTGCTACAGAGCCAGTCACTGAGAAATTCATTTTCTACCTCTTTGAAAGACAAAAATAGGCTGTAGGGTAGAATGGCATTGTTTCTTTAAAAAACAAACGAGTGTGCCAATAACTATTGGGTTGTCCCCTCAGGACTATAAAAAGATCATTCTAGTAGTCACATGCTATCCATGACAACTCAACTGTTCTGACAGAATATGTTTTTGACACAATTTTTGTTACTACTTTAAAAATCAAAATGTAAGAGGAGTTTCTTTTGCTGTTTTATTCGATATACTAATATATAAAATATGGAGACAGCAATGCTTCTTTGTTCTAGCATGATATTTTATCCCACATTCCCTGCTGTAAGTTGAGTTGATGATTTCAAAATGTAAAAAGGTATTTGGCTAATTATGTCACAACATTTTATGGTAAACGGTAAAATGCCCAATTTTAAAAGTGCCTAAGATTTACACTGGATAGTCACACTCATTTTCTTCTTCTCTAAATGGCTTCTATAACTCAAATGGGAGAGAGAGGTGGTTTGGGGGGTCAAAAGGTGACATTGCTCTCACAGCTTTGAAAACACAGCAGCTGTTGCCACAGAATTCCTCAATCCTCTACCCCAGTCAACAAGTCCTGCCAGGACTTCAGACCAAGCTATAATCCCTTTAGCAAATCAGAATTCCATGTGGCCCCAGTGAACATACACTTGCTCTCTTTGGGGATGCCCAAGCTTTTTAAAACACCAACATCAGAAATAGATGGGACAGTCTTTTAATTTTAATTTTTATTCACAGAGAAAAGAGAAACAATGAATAACTATACAAATCATTTACAGGAGGGTTTTGCTTACTTACCCCCTGTACTTCAAAAGAGAAGTTTGAAAAACAAAACAAAACAAAAACATTTCAAAGGCACCCTAGCCAGGAAGTCAAACCGTATCCAAAAGTGGAATGCATTGGCTCTGTGGTGGTCCTTAAATACATGGCTTGTTGACAAAATCCCCATGAGACCAAAACTGGGAATTGATGTTTCTCCTTCCCAGGTTCCAGAATGTTCAAACAGAAAAGGAGGAGGGAATACAAGGGTGACTCCCTTAAGTTGGAAACCTTCTTCAGAAGAGACCATGCCAAGAAGTCCCAAGCATGAAACAAATAAAATGATAGTACTGCAGAACTTTCCACTTCAGGCATATGGGGATGGGATGGAGGTGGGACTGGGTTACTGACTTCATTCATCTGTCTGTCTGTCTGTCTGTCTGTCTGTCTGTCTGTCTATCTATTTTTAACCCCAGTCTAAAGTCATCTCAAAATCAATTATCATGCTCACCTTCGTTTCATCCTGGGTCAGACAGACAGACACCTACCTAATGGAGATGATGCTGCCACAGTAGTCACATCCAAGAGACAACAAGGGAGCCCTGATTCTGATCTAAGCACAAAGCCTGACTCACATTTGTCTTCTGGTGCAGAGAACAGAATCATGGAAGCACTTGAAGTGTGAATCCATTGAGTTTATAGTAACAAAAAAGGAGGAAGAATGAATTTTTGCTTAAACAAACATGGGGTCATGTTATACTATTTGTCATTGAGTTGTTAAATTTGTGCTTCTAGATCACAATATTTTAGTTTGGATCCCGCCTTGTTACATAGGTGACCTTTGACAAGACCGTCAATTCTTTCAAAAGCCACAGTTGGGATGTCTATAAAGTGTGGGTATTAAGCCAGGTATGATTATCTTCCCTATAATCCCAGCTACTCACAAGACTGAGGCAGAATTTCCATAAACTCTAGGCCAGCTTGGGGCGCGTTATGAGCTCTATACAAGCTCCAAGCAGTTACTACCCTGTCTCAAAAAAGTGAATAATAGTACCCATCTCAAAGCTGTTTTAAATATGAGGTGAGTGGAGTGCTTGGTATATAGCAAGTTCTCAACCAACATCGGTTATTGCTACTAACAGACTATGAAGTTACAGCACCCAGTGGGAATGGCCCCAGGAGGAGAGATGGCCCAGCTTCTGTTCAACAGACTGGCACAGAGCTGGCTTTGGTGAATAATACACATGCATACCAAAACACTCTAGAGAGTTGAGGGATGAACAACTCATGCATACCAAAATACTCTGTGGAGTTGAGGGTGAGGAACAGGTTAAATCTGTCTCTGTGACTGATAAGAGTCATGACTTTTTTAAGGGTATTGCAGTGAGAGTAAGAGCTGAAGATAAAAGAAACAATGAGAGATGGAGTCTGGAAAATCTAATCTCCCACCAGTTCAAGAATGGCCACAAATTGGCACCAGGTATGTATCAAGCTGATCGTGCCTGGACATGGTAAACAGTAACTGCTATCCCCTCTTGAAGAACAGTCATCAGAGAGACTAGACTGATCGGGCAGAGAGACACTTGGGCTGCAGAGAGGCGAGCAGATGATGGATACACCACAGCTGGAGAGATTTCAGGAATACTGTCCGTACAGGCTGTGGTAGACTATGGCGTGGAAGCTTGAAGCAGAGGTTCTCCAAAACTACCCTTGCATGCCTAGCCTGAGAAGAAACCCATTCTCACCATTGCCTCGGCAAGCAGAACACAGAATGCAAGAAGTGTGCTAAACTTGGCAAAGTCCCGCTGATGGCCACAAATATTAGCCAATGAGAAATCTCAGGGGACGTCATTCAAAACCAAACCAAAAGAATACAGCCGAAGTCAGTGCATACATCAGTAGGCCCTGCTCCGCCTGTGGTGCTGATGCTGTGGGGAGGACCAAACGGTCAGACACATGGACCCACAGGAAGCAGCTCTCTGCAGGTGGCAGTGCATGCTAAGATGTCATATACACCAGCACAGTGGCTAACCATCCTGCTGAATGCCACTGGGAACCCTACATGCATAAAAGTGGAGGAGGCCCTATACAGTATTGTTGAAAAGGTTAAACATTTTACAGTTGTCTCGTGGATATTTCAGGAGTGCCCGACTTCAACAAAATGCATGGCTTACACAATCCATGTGCTGTCATGTTTTTCTTCAGGAACAAGTACATCATGATTGATTTGGGCACTGACAACAATAACAAGATCAACTGAGCCGTGGAAGACAAGCAGGAGATGTCTGACATCATAGGCTGCACTGCGGTGCCTACAAAGGCTGGGGCCTGGTGGTATCTCTCAAGGACTACTTTACAAAGTGCAGATACTGAGCACTGCCCTCATAGACTGTGCAAAGGACACCAGGGGCCTCTTCAACCTTTCATAGTCTTTGGGAAGGGCCATGCAGCAGAACGTGCGTTTAGGACTGTAGGATCCTTAAGATGGGGGTTACAGGGCTTAACTAGCTGAAGCAAATATATGGCATGCTGCCAAAATTGGGCAGCAAGACACACTCCATCAACCTGACATGAAAACGGTAGCTTTTCTTTACATCAATAATGAACTAGCTGAGAAAAAGAAGGGGGAAGGGAGAGTATCCCATTCACAATGACTTCAAAAAAATACTTGGGGGTAGGGAACGTGGCAAGATGATGCAATAGGTAAAGGTGCTTGGTATGCAATACCTGGAACCCATCTAAAGGTAGAGGAGAATGCCAACTACACCAGGTGTATTCTGAGCCTCACAATGGATCATGTACAATACACTTCCATCACAGAGAGGGTGGGGAGGGAGAGGGAGGGAGAGACAGAGAGACAGAATGAGAGAGAGAGAGAGAGAGAGAAAGAGAGAGAGAATAACAAATTAAAAGTACCTAGGAGTATACATGACCAAGGAGAGGAAATGTCAGTACAATGAAAACTTGAAAACAGAATTAAAAATTTGAAAAGCATGCTAGATGACAGAAACAACACCCATGTTCATAAGCTACCCAAATTAACATTGTGAAAATGACTCTATTACCAAAAGCAGTCTATAGATTCAATGCAATCCCCATCAAATTGTCCACAGAATTATAAAAATAGACTCTTAAAATTCATATGGAAACACAAAGGACCCAAATAAACAAAGCAAGTCCAAGAAGCAGCAAGATGGAGATATCAGAATTCCTAATCTTAAATTATACTGCAGGGCCATAGTATTGAAAACAGTATGGCACTACAAAACATAACAGGATATAATAAAGGACTCAGAAATAAGCCCATACGGCTATGGCCATCTAATTTTTTTTACAAAGGTGTCAAACATACATTGGGGGGAAAAGAAACAAGTTTTAACCACTGGTAGGAACATTAGATAACCATTTGTGGAAAAATAAACAAGATCCATATCTCTCACCCTGCACAAAAAATTAATTCAAGGTGGATCAAAAGTCTTAATGCAATTTTTCTTTCAAAGTCTGATAGAACTCTACACTAAAACCATGTAGTTCTGGTCTCTTTTTGATATGGAAACGTTTAATTATTGCCATTTCATTAGGGGTTAAAGGTCTGTTTAAATTGCTTATCTGATCTTGATTTAACTTTGGTAGGTAGCATATGTCAAGAACATCACCTATTTCTTTTTAGATTTTCCATTTGGGTGGTGTACAGGTTTTTAAAGTATGTCCCTTATGACTCTCTGGATTTCCTTGGTGTCTCATGTTATGTCTCCCCTTTGTCTTGACTTTTATTAATTTGTATATTATCTCTCTGCCCTTTAGTTAATTTGCTTAAAGGTTTATCAATCTTACTGATTTTCTCAAAGAACCAGCTCTTTGTTTCACTGATCTTTGTATTTATTTTTGTTTCTATTTTATTGATTTCAGCCCTCTGTTTCTTGCCATCTATTCCTTTTGAGTTTGATTTCTTTTTTTGTTCTAGAGCTTTCAGGTGTGCTGTTAAGTTATTGGCAGGAGACCTCCCCCAATTTTTCACATAGGTACCTGCTATTAACTTCCCTCTAGGTAACACTTCCATTATGTCCCTTTAGTATACAAACAGGCAAACACAAATAAATATAAAATACAAGTGCCCATATTTTTTAAAAACTAAGTATTCCCAAAGTATGCACAGTTATGCCAACTGTTTTAATTTTAATAATTTTTAAAATTAAAAAAATCCAGCCACCAAAACTCTGGCACCTGTAGCACCTACTACCCACCTAATTAACTGGCCTGCTCCCAGCAGGGAGGCACTGCAATCAGTGCCAATGACAAGGGGTGGCATCATGATGGGTTCCAGTTGGAGTGAGGGCTCCTTCACACAGCTTTGGAGAGTGCTATAGCCTTTCTACTCAGGCAGGAAATGGTACATGAGCAAATGGAAAGTTTGGCCTGTTTGGAACAACAAAGGGGCCACTGTGGCCAGTATAAAATGGAGAAGGAAACTGGTAGGACATAAAAAGAACCAAATCATAAAACGGAGACCTTAAAGGAAATCCTACCATTTTGGACTTTATTCTGGAAACCTATTGCAGCAATTATGAAGGGAAACTCATGATCTTGGTTGAAGTTACTGTCTCAGGTAAGACCCTTGATCAAGTGGTCCACCAGTCCTAACCCTAAGCAGCCGTCCACACAAAGCCAGTAATGCCATCACTCTTCAGCATGGCAGAGAAGCAAACCATATGCAGGTCATTCGTGACTATCACACAGTAGAGTTTGTGAGTATTTTACACTATCCATGTTAACTGGAGAAATCATTAGTGTCTGTGTAATTGTCCAATTCCCCTTAGATATTTGTTTCAATTATTAACTGAGCAATCAAGCCGTGAATCGCAGGTCAAATCTGACAACCACCAAGTGCCTTCTGTCATCGACCCCAGGGGTCACTCAAAGAGCCAGTCCACCTTGAATCAGTCCAAGTTTTACGAGGTCAGAAGGGAGGGAAAGCCTGGAAATATTAGGAAACAGTCAGTGACAATTACTCCCAGAGATTGTGTACATGTTCCTCAAATTCCTAACAGAAGAAGCTGTCCAAAGGCAGGGCGCCTCACTCACAGGAAGTGTCTGTTTACAGGGCTCTATTTTAGCTCAATGCAACAAGTCAGCAGTTCTTCCATGAATCTAAAGCTAGTCTCATCAATCATCTTGAGGCTGGCTTTGTCACAGACACCCCAGTGAGCTGAGGTAATACTTTTCAAGAACAAGCAACCGCAAGCCCTTTATGATCTCTGTTGTATGAATATCCTCCAATGTCTGGCCACCCCAGCAACAAAGGATCTACAGAGCAAATGTTGTCAAGAATGAATAGGTCTGGTACAGCAAGGTGATACCCATCTGATGGGTAAGTCCTGTGTATATATCAATAAAGCACTGTTGGCCAATAGGGAAGCAAGACACGTGGGACTAGGAGTTGAGGAGGATTCTGGGAGAGAGAGACATGGCAGAGACAATGTAGCCCGCCAAAGAAGTAAGATGTCTGGACCCTTTTCTCTGGTAAGAGAAATACTTAGATTAACAATTATGAGTTAGCCAGTAAGAAATGAGCAAACAGCCAACAGCTTCATAATTCATATAGCCTCCTGTGTGTTACTTGGGGACTGCAACTGTGGCAGAGCCCAAGCAGCTGACGGAGGAAAACTACACATTACATAGACCCTTGTTTTCATCACTTGAGACATTGAGGCAGGAGGATCTCAAGTTCAAGGCCAGTCTGGGCTACACAGTCAGGATATATATAAAGAAAGGAACTATCTGTGATACAGCCCCTTGGTAAGGTAGTCAGTATAATTTAATGACTATATTCTGATAATGATTCATACTGATCACAAGTCATGGAGTTACAGTTTCAAAATATGAGACTTAAAAATTATCTGGCATGACTTTAATTCATGTGCCCTTAGCTCAGGTTCCCTCCATCTTACAAAGCCTCTTTTCAGGCCTGTAAATCCATTAGGTTTCTATAGTAGTAAGTAACAGAAACCATCTATGCAAACAGACATACAGAAGGAGGACTAATTGACAAGTTTGAGGGGGGCTGCTGCCATTTAGAAAGCAGGGCCTTAACACTGACAGAACCAGGCAGGAGATATCATTGAGTGGCTAAGATAACTGCTCTTCCAGAGGTCCTGAGTTCAATTCCCAGCACCCACATGGTGGCTCATACCATCTACAACTGCAGTTCCATGAGATCTGATACTCTTTTCAGGTGTGAAGATGTACATACAGACAAAACATCCATCTATATAAAGCACATAAAGAAATCTTTAAAAGTGACAGAACCAAGCGACCCTACCTAGCAGGTTGAGTAGCAATGACTGTTGTTGATGTTATTCTGATGCTACTACTAATCACATGTAGGAGCTCTAACAGTTGTCTCTAACCTTGCACGCATTTCCTCAGGATGTAAAGTGGAATGAGATTTGATAATATGCGCCTCTAGGTAATTCCTGAATTATGAGCTCAAGGACACAATGGAAAGAGCCTACAGGAGCCTCAACTGCACAGTATAGAATGAGAGACCAAAACATGGACATACCAACTACTAAGCTCTACGCATGGGGAAAAGTGAGTTTCCTAAGAGTAAGGATACAGGTAGGAAGGGATCTTGGTTCTGATCCAATATTCCAATGGACAAAAACTTCCAGATGCCCAGCAGAAGATACACACATGCACAACTTGAAGAAAACAGAGATCCACACTTTAGAAATTGGACTCTTCCTACAAATGTCAGTAGTCAGGTATAAATTTTTACAGTAAGCTGATAAATTGCATGTGTGTTATAAAAGCCATGTAATAGTTAAGGGTTGGCTTATTAGCTGAAAAATGTGCTGAATTCAAAACTTGGTTAGAATGATTAAATAATTTAATTTCCATAATTCTAGGAAATGAAAGGGAACTGGTAAATTTATGACCTCTGGTGACTATTTGAACTGTTTGAGAGAATAAGTTATCAAATTACCATAAAAACAAGAGTTGTTTTGCTGAAGCAACTAATTCAGAAGCCATGAGCAACAACTGAGCCTAAGGGTTGTTTGTGATTTTAACCAATCAGACAAACAGTAGTGATCCTGGAAATCAAGTTATCTGATCGGTTAAAGTGCCAGTAGCAAATGCCACTATAATTCAGCTAAAACAGTATATGTTTATTAAATGCCTACTTGTAAGACAGATTTAGGTAGATAACTACCCAAATAAAGCCTAAAAAACTTACACAACTATAATTAGCCAAAAAAATAAATAAAGATACACAATACAAACAAAACAAACCCCATTGATTTACTGCTCCATCTCTACAGCAGCATAGCCAAGGCTGGGAGTTCCACTGGGTTGTCCCACCTGGATCAGATGACTGGGTATTAGGCAAAGTCTTGTCCACATTCCTGGTTCTTATACATTCTTGTACCAAGCAGCACACTCTAGAGCAGTGGTTCTCAACCTGTGGGCTGTGACCCCTTTAGGAATGAACCACTCTTTGACAGGGGTCACATACCAGATCTTGTGATTCTCAGATATTCGCATTACAATTTTGTTTGTTTTTAGAGACAGGATCTCTCTGTAGCTTTGGAACTCACAGAGATCCACCTGCCTCTGCCTCCTGAGTGCTGGGATTAAAGCCTTACACTACTACCAACAAGCCCCTTCCATTACAACTTATAACAGGAGCAAAATTACATTTGTGAAGTAG